>NC_030827.1:2500000-3750000 GCF_001704415.2 Capra hircus | reverse complement strand
GAAGTTTTGAACACGTTAATCCACCACAACGAGGCTGTGCTCCACTTGCGCTTCAGCAACGGGCTGATGGTGACCTGCTCCAAGGACCGCTCCATCGCCGTGTGGGACATGGCCTCTGCCACCGACATCACCCTGCGCCGGGTCCTTGTCGGCCACCGGGCTGCTGTCAATGTCGTGGACTTTGACGACAAGTACATAGTGTCTGCCTCTGGGGACAGGACCATCAAAGTGAGTATGTCCACAGTGAGAACTCTGTTTATTCCCATCCCTTCTGCACATAGAGAAAACCGAGGTGGCTTCTACCAGCCTCACATCTGGCAAGATCCCGATTCTCCTCCATTTGTGCTTGTGAGACATCAAGGCGTGCTCATTCTTTGTTTCTAGAGTCATAGGCAAGGTCTGAGAAGAGGATCACGGGCAGTCCTCTGTCTCAGGAAAGGAAATTGTTATGTTGATGACCTTTCCATGGGCAGAGAACTCCCTGCGGGACACATGTCGCATGCTGGGTGCTTCCCACCACTGCCTCACTCCACCCTCTCAGCACTCTTGTTGAGCCATGTTTTACAGATGGGCTGGGCTGGAGACCACCACACAGCTAGTCAGTGGCAGAGCTGAAATTTGATTTATTCACCTAACCTTGAGAGCCTGACATATCATCGACCCTGGGCTCGATGCTGAAGATTCAGTGTTGGGCAAGACACGTCCCTGCCTCCAAGGAGCTCAACATGTGGTGTAAGGCAGGCATGTGATAAGCAGTTGTAGTCCGGGTGATCCGTCAGACACAGTAAATGCAGTGCTGATTCCAGTATCCTTGTGAACTTTTACAACGTTTAGCTTTCCTTTTATTCTTATAACAGCCTTATTGAGATATAATTCACGTACCATAAGATTTATTATTGTAAAGCATACCATTCAGTGATTTAGCATATTCATAGTGGTGTTTGACTCTCACTAGTTTCAGAATATTTTCATCACCCTCCGTAAAAAACCTCATGCCTGTTAGCGGTCACCCTCTATTCTCTTCCTCTGATCCCTGGCTACTTTCTGTCTGTAGATCTGCCTATTGTAGATGTTTAAGGTAAATGTAATCGTATGTTACGTGTGGTTTTTTGTGTCTGGCCTCTTTCAGGGAGTGAGGTATTTTCAGGGTTCAGCCATGTGCTTTGTAGCGTGCATCAGAGCTTTACTCCTTGTGGTGACTAAGTGAACTTCTGTGTGCGGACCTCCCACATTGTGTCCATTCATTCATTGGTTCATGAATATTTTGATTGTTTACACATTCTATCTATTATAAATAATGCTGCCATAAATATTTGTGTACAAATTTTTTACAAGTACATATATTTTTAGTTGTCTTGGGATGTTAACTCTGTGTTGAACATTTTGAGGAACTGTCAAACTGTTTTCCAAAATGACTCATCAGAAACCTTCCTTTTATGACCTATACTGGCCAGCATTCTAGTATCTAGTTCCACACATCAAGACTAGATTGCATCAAACTTCAGATTGGATAGCCTGGAAGCTGAAAAACTAGAATTTGTGGCAACTCATTCATCACTCAATCACACCAATTTGTGCAGGACCAGTGTCTGCAAGCCAAGAGGGTTTGGGCCCTGTTATGAAACAGATGTTGCGTAATATCAGCCCAGATATTTTTCCATATCCTCACTAACACGTGTGGGTGTGTATGTGTGTGTCTTTTTTATTATAGCCATCCTAGAAGGTGTTTAGTAGTATTATATCTGCAGTTTTGCTTTCCATTTTCCTAATGACTAATGATGTTGAGCATCTGTTCATGTACTTATTGACCATTTTTATAAGTTCTTTGAAGAAACATCTACTTAAATCTTTTGCTCATTTCAAAGCTTAGATTATTTGTCTTTTTATTATTCAGCTGCAAAAGTTCTTTACATATTCTGGTTACAAGTCCCTTATCAGATAAAGTTTAAAATTTCTTAATTTATTTTATTTTTTGGCTATGGGGGCGGTCTTTGCTGCTGCACGCGGAGTTTCTCTCGCTGCGGTAAGCAGGAGCCACTCTTTGTTGCGTTGCACAGGCTCCTTATTGTGGTGGCTTCTCTTGTTGCGGAGCACGGGCTCTGGTGCACGGGCTTGTTGCTCCGTGGCTCGTGGGATCTTCCCCAGCCAACGATCAAAGCAGTGTCCCTTGCATTGCAAGGTGGATTCCTAACCACTGGAAGAAAGTGGAAACGGGGAAGCCCGTTTTCACTTTCTTGACAGCATCCTTTGAACACTTAACTTGGGTGAAACTCAGCTTACCAGCTTCTCGCTGTTGTTGCCTGTGCTTTTGCTGCCGTACCTGAGAAGCTGCCTAGCACAAGGCCACAGAGATTTGCTCCTGTTTTCTTCTGAGGGTTATAGTTTCAGTTCCTTCATTTAGGTCGTTGATCCATGTTGAAGTAAATCTTTGTATACGGTGTGACATGGGGATTCAACTTCACCCTTTTACCTCTGGATGTCTAGTCATCCCATTCAACTACAAATGCAGCTAATAAAATACTTCAGGGCACATTGGTTGCTTTGTGTCTCATTTGGCCTGTATTAAGTGTGTTTGTGGACATATGAGTCTTGCAGACAGCTTCACAAAAGGGGGATTATTTATTTCACATACATAATATTAGGAGTGGTGTGTCAAAACAAATGAAGCTGTTTGAGAAACTGCTGGAAAAGAGGAGGATGTAAAAGGTGAAGCCTTTTCACATCAGTTACATTGGGTTTGACATGTCAGCTGGCATAAAAACAAAATCTGGCCCAAACCCTTCCCTGCTAGGCAAATGAATGTTGGAAGCCTCCAGGAGTTCTCTTTGAGAAGATCTCAGGGTCTGGAGACCTCAGCTCCCTCACTGCAGCTCCCTCGCTCCACGGCCGAGAGCGCGCTGCGCTGTCCAGCCTGTTCCCCAGCCTCCGCAGCAGAGTTCCTAGCCAAGTGTTTTGGTCGTTCTTAGCAGCTCTGCTTTTGTTCTAAGGTATCTTGTTGAGAGCTTTTCCGCATCCATTCTTGACAGTATTGCTAATTGCCTGCAGGTCTGGAGCACGAGCACCTGTGAGTTTGTCCGCACTCTGAATGGGCACAAGCGTGGCATTGCCTGCCTCCAGTACCGGGACCGGCTGGTTGTCAGCGGGTCATCAGACAATACCATAAGGTGGGTAGAAGCGGCTGTGCCGACACGGTGGGCTCATTGTTGCCATCGCGTTGACGTCTCTCTCAGTCCTAATGCTCAAAAGACTTGGTCTGGGGGCTGCTTCAGATAAGCAAACTTCAGGTAATTTTTCTATGTGTGTCTGGCTCTGCATACTAAAGTGGGTGAATTGTGTATGTCCTGGGTGTTCCTGCAAGATTCCCCCAGTGCACAGGGTTTTACAACCTCACCTCCACCCAAAATTGCTTGCTACCCAAATGCCTCAGAACAGAGCCTGACGCTCTGCTTCCCTCACCTGCGAGCTACTGCCTCTCTCCCCGACCGACGGGAGTGTCATCAGTTCCTGTTGAGTCGTTTACCTCCCTTTTTTCTCCCCAGCGCTCGTTGTCCTTGCTTTCTAATTAATATGCCTATCCTTAAATACTTTTTATTGTATTAAAAACTTTCCTCAAATATCTACTTAATTATCCCAGGTCTTTTTTTCACCATCCTAACATCTGCTGGTAACTTTTATAAACAAATTGGCTGTTTGAGCAAAATATGGATTCGGTTCAAGATTTTTTTTTAAAAAAAGAAGGAAAGCAGATACAATATAGCTATAACTGCCAAGAGTTTTCTTTACCATTTTAAGTGTGCAGATATCATAAAAGTCCGTTGACAGTTTGAATCTGCGTTCTGTTGCATTCTTTGTGCTTTGCATTATGTAATATTTCTGCAATAAACAGTCCATAACTTCCT
Organism: Capra hircus; assembly: GCF_001704415.2. NCBI lineage: Eukaryota > Metazoa > Chordata > Mammalia > Artiodactyla > Bovidae > Capra > Capra hircus. Next base: position 3,746,101 of record NC_030827.1, on the reverse strand, counting down.
CACTGGAATCTCTCAGCTTTTGCAAAATAATGTGCATTGCTGTCTAGTTTAAGGAAGGGAACCTCTGGAGTCACAGGGGCAGTACTGACTGGCTGTCTTCACAGTGGGTTAGGAAGCCACCCTCACTGATTGTTGAGAGCTGTTGCTTAGGATAGAACAGTCATTGGATGTGTGACAGGAGCTACTGGGCTGTACTACTGGAGGCTAAGAAAACATCAGTATAGATTTGATAGCTTTGTGCATATTAGTTTATTGTGATTTCTTTTTTGCAAATAATGTAGACATATCAGTGATAATAGAAAAAAACCTCTTATTTCCAGAATTGTTACATAAATCATATACAGAGAAAAGGGCTGTATGTAGTCAGTGGCTTCATATTTCTAAGACATATACCCAGTGAGAGATACCCACTGTGCCCTGGGTAGCCTGAGGTTGCAGTCTGTCGTAGGAAGGGGATGTCCCTAAGCTAATCGGGAGAGGAGACCACCAGCTGGTCCACTGATCCTAATCACAGTGGGCCTCATGGCCTCCAGGCTTCAAGTGCCTGGGTTGGAAGCCTAACCCTCTGGGCCATCTCTCCCATCTCCCCTACACCCATATGCTTTTTCTTCTTTACAGCCTACAATCCTCATCTCCCCCAGAAAAATCCTTCCCAGATCATTTGACTCCTTGGTTTCATCAATTCAGACTTTACTAGAATGCCTAGGAACTAAACATAATTGAAATTTCTTGTTTGTTGGTCTTATTTAAATAATAACAACATGATTTTTAAAAGTTTCAAACTATATAAAATGAAGTACAGTGATAAGGCTTCTTCCCAAGTTCTTAAAAAATACCCGAATAAGGTACACACATGTGTCTTTGAATGTGTGTAATGTGGCAGGAGTGAAACAGAAATAAGGGCTCCCAGGACGGCGAAGATGGTGTGGATAGTGTGGTCATGTGCGAGGCTGGCTCATGGAGCTCTGTTTTTCACTGAAGGCTGTGGGACATTGAATGTGGTGCCTGTTTGAGAGTCCTCGAGGGACATGAAGAATTAGTCCGATGCATCCGGTTTGATAACAAGAGGATTGTCAGCGGGGCCTATGATGGGTATGTGTTTCAGATTTTCAAATGGCACAGCCATAACTATATGAAGAGGAACAGGAAGTACTGCTTATGAAGCAGCCGTGTATTGCCGGGCCCTGTGTTAGGTGTTAATATTTCCTTCGTGATGGTGGATGGCAGGTGTGACACCACTTGATGTGTGGGGACACTCAGGCCCAGAGAATGAACTAAGCTTTTGCTTTTAACCGTTATCATAAACTGAAGGGAGTAGCTTAGGCTGTGCGGAAATTCAGTTCTTTGTCCCAGCCCTAAATTAAACCAGGCTTTTTTGTGTGTGTATGGTGAGTTCAGTGATAAATTTCTTTTTCCCCTTTTGGTACATCCTCTTTAAAAAGCCGCATGACTTTTAAAATGAGCAAATGGCAACCATAGACCTTTCAAGATGACCTTATATATACTTCACTGAGTGAGCTGGTATGTTCATACTCCTATTATTAACTTTCAGCCTTTGCTTAGTGTGGAGAAAGGTATCCTTGGAATTTCACCAAGAGCCCTAGCTTCTGTCAGTGGCACCTACTCAGCCCTAGAGAGCCCCCTGATGAATGAATTTGGTGACACAGATTATCAAGTCAGGGATTGAATTTAGATAACATGAAGTTGTTTTCTTGTATCCCGTCAAATAGTAGTTCTTCACCATTTCAGCAATTCTGAGAATGTGTAGGTCCTTATTTCTTCCAAAGCAAGTGTAATTGGTTTAAATACCTTGTCAAAACATCAGCAGGTTCCCCACTATCTTTTAATATAGGCAGTTCAAATGCACTCCTTTTTGTCAAGGAAATGCTTGACGGTGTGTAAAACCTTAACTTTCCCACTCATTGTGATCTCATTCTCCTTTCTAGGAAAATCAAAGTTTGGGACTTGCAAGCTGCTCTCGACCCCCGAGCCCCAGCAAGCACGTTGTGTCTGCGCACATTGGTGGTATGTGATCTGTTGGGATGGGAAGTGCTTCCCTGTGCTGGCAGTTGGCCACCTGCAGATAGACCTCCCCGAGCCCATCACAGGAAAGCTTCTACGTCTCACAGCGCTCCTTCTGCCAAATGGACTCTTCCATTAGTTTAGGCAAAATCAGAGACAATTTTACATTCGTAGCACTGCGAGCTCTTTCCTCGGGAGTGTTAACCCAGCTTAAATGTGAAAGCAGGCCTCCTCATTTGTAGATGGACTGGTTTCCTCCTGGAGCATGAAGCATTTCCTGTCTGCAGGTTTGGGAGATTTCCTAATACAAGTGTCTGTGGCTGGGTTGTGTTTAACAACGCAGCACGTTTTGTATGTTATGGTGAACTTTCCCCTCAATCTGCATTCTAGGCATTATTGCTGGCATACAGGAATACTTGTTTTTATATGTTCATTTTATTTTAGCAAGCTTATTAGCAAGCTTACTTCACCAAGCTCATTATTTCTAATAATCTGTTTGCTTTTCTTGTATTTTTGAGGAGACAGTTGTCTGAAAATATGGATTGATTTTTCTTATTTTTAATAGTTCTAGCTTCTATTTTTTCCCTTCTTGCATTGACTAGAACATGCAGAACTTTAGTCAGGGCCATTCTTGTTTCCTTCTTGATGTTAATAGGAATACTTCTGATATTTCACCATTAATTCCGATGTTGACTGTGGTTTGAGATAGGTATGCTTGGTCATGTTAAAAACACTATCCTTCTGGGCCTAGTTTTTACAGTGTATCAAGAATAGGTATTAAATATTGTTGCGAGACGATCAGGCAGTTTTTCTTCTTTGACATATTAATGGGCCAGAATCTAGAATACAAAGTTAAAGAAAACCCTTGACGTAGAAGTAGAATATGTATTCCTTGGGTGAAGGGCAAAGCTCAGTAAGCTCTGGATACTTATTTAGGAAACCTGGATAAGGAGCTGTATTTTTAGCCTGTGCCAGCTCCCTGCTAATGAGATAAGAGGGATTGTCAAGGGCTCGTTTTATTCATCAAGCTGATGTGTTTCCCAGGAACACTCTGGACGTGTGTTTCGGCTACAGTTTGATGAATTTCAGATCATCAGCAGCTCACACGATGACACGATTTTGATTTGGGATTTCTTAAATGTGCCTCCCAGTGCCCAGAATGAGACCCGTTCTCCCTCCAGAACATACACTTACATCTCCAGATAACAGTCTGCACTTTACCCGTCTCAGGTGAGTACTTCCCCACTTTTAACTTGCCTGATTGAGTCCGCCTTCCCTTTGGGGAAGTGATAGGAACCAAGGTGGCCAGTCTTTATTAGAGGCATCAGCTTTGCAGAGTTCTAGTATAGAACTCTAGTATAGTTCTGGTATCTTTATGGTCACATCAAAATAAAGTCTGAATCAGAATTCTGATTATTGTAGGTTTTTGTATTGCCAGAAACTATGGTTCCTGTTTTTAAAACCGTTTCCCAGGTCATACCAACTTAATACCAGTAAAAATCCCCCAATCTGTTTTGCAATACAAGGATCTTCTTTTTCTCTTTCTTTCCTGTCTTTCAGTTGTATGTTTAAAAAAAAAAAAAAATCACCATCAACCAAACTCTGAAAACTACCTCTCCTTCCTCCCATTTACAGTCCACCCACCACCTCCATTCCCTGGAGGAGTCAAAGAAGGGTGTTTGTTGAGGGAGCCCCTAAAACTCACTTTTTATCCATTAGACTCGGCAGGTGCCCTGGAGAGTTCTTTGCCCTGGTTACAGGCACTTAGAGCCATTCTAACCATGGATGATGGCCTGTTTTGATTACAAAGGTTATCCGTTAATAGAGGGTGAGAAGCCTTCCTTGGCTGTGTCCTTGGAACCGATGATCACGTTCATCTGGAGCAGTAATCCCAACTGCGAATTCCGCAAGGCGGCCTCTGCATTCTGTGCACATTAAACTTTGTAGATTGAAGAAACAATGTTGTGTGTATTGTACTACGACGTATGTAAAGACTGTGTTAATAAAATTCATATTTATGTACATTACTTAGTGCTTAGTAGCTTTTTATCATTGTATATTTTTCTACTTATTGAATATTAGAAATGTAAAGAAAGTCCATGTGTAGAATTGTGACATTTGTTGGTGAAAAGATAGGGAATCACTGGTTTATAGATCACTAAGTTTACATCTTTTCAAATACTCCTTATTTCTGCTCCAGGGAGTTTGACTTACTCAAGGGTCAGTAAACTACAGCGAGAGGCCAGATTTGACCCTCTGCCCAATCTTCTTTATCCTTAGTACAGCAGTTTAAGAGTAGTGTTTTGCACTTCAAATACTTTGAAAAACTTAACAGTATTATTTTAAGACATGTGAAAATTATGTAAAATTCAAATTCCAGTGCCCATAAATAGTTTTATTGGAAACAGTCATGTCTGTGTCTGTGAAACCAGGAGTTCCAACATCTAGCTCTTACCTTCTGTCCTGTATACGCTCTCCCTCCCCAGCCACAGCTATTGTCTGTGGCTTTTTTCGTGCTTCAGTGGCAGAATTGAGTAGTAGTTGCAACAGAGACCATGTGGCTGACAGCCATCTAAAATCTGTACACATTCTGACCTTTTCAGAAAAGTATGCTGACCTCTGGTCTTGCCCCATTGTATCTATTAGTGGGAAGCCAGGGGTCTGCATCAGAAATGGCCAATGTGTTTTTTCTTCGTGCCAGCTCAGTTTGAGCAGCAGTGCCTGGTTGGAGTACTGCTGGTCAGTAGGAAGGATGACGGGACCCCACGTGGACCCAGGAGGACTCAGTGCCACCACAGTTGGCTCTGCCTCCTTGCCTGCAGGAGCTGAGCCACGGTGGTGACCCCTAAGTCACATACATCATTGCTGTTCCTGGTCTCAGGTGTGTTCCTGCTGTATCTTGTGATAATGGCCATCTCCCTCGCTGCTTTCTCTCTGGATAGATTCTTTACAAGTCAGCTGAGAAATTCACATGCCACACTTTTTACATTTATTAAATTACAGGAAATTACAGAGGAAGAAGGCAAGGATCTCTTGAATGCTTGCTCATCCCTGCCCCAGCCTTCCTTCCTCCAAAGACAAAGAAATACATGAGGAAGGAGGAATGGACCTGAATGAAAACTGGTTTCCTCCTTCCTTCCTGGGATTTTCTTCTCCCTCTTCAGCCCACCCTTGATCCTGCTACCAACTGTGGTTGTCTTCGCCCTGCCTCTGCCCTTCACTCGCTCCCTGTAGCCTTCAGGAACAAGGCTTGGCTAGGACTAGCTACTGGGAGTTTCACCCTCTAGCTCTTCCCTTCTGTCCTCTTTGCCCTCCCCCACCCCCGCCACTCATTCTTCCCTCCCAAAAACGCAGCGCCCCAATCAGACTGAATTCTGTCCCATTCCCCTCATGACTCCTCAGACCTCTGGACCCTTGCTCCCCTTGCTTGCCTTGTTAGGGCTTTGTAGAGACCAGCACTCCACCTTCTCTCCTTCACCTGATCTGACTTGGTTTATTCTTTGGCGTTGAAATGGTGTGCACGCCTGTCTCTTACAAGGCTGTGGCGCTCCTTTTTGTTCTGGAGCCCCAGTGTCTAACCCCGCACAGTGCACCGTGAGCGCTCACTGGCATTGGTTGGCCACGTATGAAATCTGGGGCCAGCATGACATCTTTGTGCCCTTTCTCCTCAGCCAAACAGAATCTGGCCATAAATAAATAAGTCTGCATAAGAAAGGGCAGTGTAATCATACAGTCACCTTCCACAAATGTAAAGAGAATAACTGAGTAAGAAATTGGAATAAATTGTCCAAACTAGCATAGTCAAAGTACTAGATATATTCTTCATATACACAGGTGCCCATATGTACATGTCTCCCTCTGCCCTTTCCCTTTGCTAATCTCCATTTTTGTTTTTGAATCAATTTTATTGAGGTGTGATTTTTATAAAACAGATTGTACCCACTTAAAGTATACTGTGTGACAAATTTGCATATCCCTGCAACTTCCTCCACAGTCCAGATAAGAACGTTTCTATCACCCCCAGAGGTTCCCTTGCGTCCTGGAGTCAGAACCTGACCCCACCGTAGCCTTACCAAACACTGACCTTTCTTTCACTAGATTCGTTTCCATTTTCCACAGTTGCACCATCCACTTTGGTAGTCATGAGCCATATGTAGCTCTTAAGCTCGAGAAATGTGTCCAGTTTGATTTAGGAACTGAGTTTTTAATTACATTTAAATTGAATTGGATTTTTAATTATATTTAATTATACTTCATTTAAACTTAAAACAGCTACATGTAGCTAGTGACTACCATGTTTGGACCAGCATCATTGTAAGAGCTTAGCTTTGACACTTAGGTCTTTGATCTTTTTAGAGTTAATTTTTATATATAGTGTGAGGTGAGAATATCATTGTTCTTGTTTTGTATACAGCCATCTAGTCATTCCAGCTCTGTTGGGTTAAGAGACTATCCTCTTCCCATTGAATTGCTTCAGTACGCTGTCAAAAAGTCAGTTCCCCACTTGTTTGTAGTTGCTTTTCTGGCCTCTGTTCTGTTCTGTGATCTATGGCTATCCTGTTGCCAACACCACACTGTACAATAAGTCAACTTTAAAAACATTGTTTTGATTCTTTTTGAATCTTTTGATTCTTTTAGGTCCTTTTGGTTTTCATACTCATTTTTGAATGAAATTGTCAAATTCTATGAAGATTATGGGATTATGATCCGAACTGCATTGAGTCTAAAGATCATTTTGGGGAGAATTTCCATCTTTAACGAATGTTGAGTCTTCTGACCCATAAGCCCAGTATATCTCTTGATCAATTAAGTCTTCTTCAGTTTCTCTTGAGCAGGGTCTTGGCAGTTCTTAGTGTGAAGTCTTGCACATCCTTTGTTAAGTTGACTCCATTCTTAACTTCCATTCTAAGCTATACATTTCTCTCTCTGCGTTGCTTTCGTTGTATCCCAGTGCCTCTGCCTTTATTTTTCCCATGTTGGAGACGTGCGTAAAACAGAACACGGACAGCTCCAGCTGTGCCCGAGCTGAGATGGACTGGGTCGGAGGAGTGGGTGGATCACCCAGCAGCTTAAGTGCATCTCTTTGGTAGTTTTGAAATGTGCCACTCTGCCAGAGAAGCACACGACACACTCTAAGACGTCAGCAGTGTGTTTTCTCCCCGCTCTGGCATATTTGATAGATGAATTATAGAGCATAGTAAACCTTCACAAATTGGACAGCTTTTACAGACTCCACGAAACTGCCCTGAAATGTGGTTCCTTTGATTGAGAGATGAAATAATGATCACCAGGGCTCGCTGTCTCATTGGCTCTGGTGGAAAGAAAGCTGAGGTGTTACTTCTTCTAGCCCCTCCTCTCACCCCTTTTCTGGGAGCCTAAGAACAACTGCGTTGTTGTGATCCACAATGACAAACCAGTGGAAAAATCTTATCTGCTTTTTAAGCAGCACAAGCATTGAGACCTCAAATGTGTTTGTCTCTTCAAAGTGAACTACTTTTGACAACTTTGGCAGTCAACTTTATAAACTTCATTGCTCTTTTCCAAGTTCTTTTCATTTATTGTAACAAGGAAAAATTACTACCATGTGATACTGTAAGATTTATGCATAATAAGAAGCACTACCATAATGATGATTTAACCTTGCTGTAAGTACTATATTTACCCCTAAAATATAAGGTAAGAGTATTTCTGTGTCGGGAAATTAAGCAGTAGATTTATTTGCTGAGTCATTTTTTAAAAAATTACTGACTTCTAAGAGCTATGTATGCAGTAGCTCTCTTTTTTATTAGAAGACAATATAGGATCATTATTTGGAAATTAGTAAAAGTTGGTAAGCCAAAAGAAGATAATAAATTCCTTGGTTTGCTATTGTTAACTCCTTTGTATGTAGCCTTTCAGGCTTTTAAAAATTGTGGTTGATAACTGTGCTGCTCTCCCCCACCCTCCCTTATTGTGAAATTATTGCCTGTTAGCAAGGTCACTGTTTATCTAAATTATTGTTCCTAATGGCAAAATAAAATTTGATTGTTTGGATATGGCCCTGTTATATATTTATATTTTCCTCCCAGCTTTTAGCTATTATAAAACACATTGCCATGATTCTTTCAGCTTAGTCTTTGCCCAACCCTTTATTACCTTTGGATAGAATTCTAGAAATGTCTGCAGTGTCACTAGGTTGACACTAGGTTTAAATATCAACACTAGGTTGATATTTAAAGACTTTTGATACTTAGAGTTACCCTGCAGAAGAGTTACATCTGTTGACATTCCCACTAGTAGCATTTGAGAGTGCTGACTTCTAATCTCTGAGTGTTAATATTTTTAAAATAATTCAAGTACTGTTCATATCCTTTATGGGGAAAATAGTGGCAGATGAAGTTGAATCTGTCTTGAATTCATTGAGAAACTTATTAGGATTCTTGGTCTTAGTGAAAATTACCAACCTTTTAGGAAAATTGCCTTTAAATAGTATATAAGCTTTAAAAACAAATCAAAAGCTTTAAAAAACAACCCCCCACCCCTTTTTCTTTCTGTTTTTACGCCATAGAGTTTTAGACCTAAAGGCGACTTAGATCTTCTAGGCCAATGGTTTGGTGCAGTGTTTGGAAAGGATTGTAACTTACTAGTGGTTGTGAAATCATTTCAGTGGATTTTGACTTTGGGTGAAATTTAGGATATAAAGTGCCAGCCCTCATTGTTCATAGTAATGATAAGTATTGTCTCATGGATGTTCTGCTTCGTGTGTGTATGTGTGTTTGTGTGCATGGGTGAATGTAGAGATTGTGATTAAAACGTGTTCCTCACTCAAGGTCATGTGTGCTAAGTTGCTTCAGTTGTGTCCAACTCTTTGTGACCCCTTGGACTGTAGCCCGCCAGGCTGCTCTGTCCATGGGATTCTCCAGGCAAGAATACTGGAGTGGGGTGCCATCTCCTCCTCCAGGGAAGCCTCCCAACTCAGGGACTGAACCCTTGTCTCTCCTGCATCGGCAGGCAGGCTCTTTATCGCTAGCGCCACCTGGGTAGCTCACTCAAGTTCATGGTCAAAAAAAATGGAGACCATTCAGTTGCCTCCCCCTCAGCATTGTGTTTTCCTCTTATAAATGATTTATTTCAAAAAGAAGGAATTCCTGACTATTAGCATTCTATTTAGAATGCATACTTTAGGGGCTTCCTTGGTGACCCAGTGGCTGAGACTCCACACTGCCAACGCAGGGGGCCTGGGTTCCATCCCTGGTTGGGGAACTAGATCCCACACGCTGCAGCTGAGATCCCAGCGCAGCCAGTTTTTTTTTTTGTTTGTTTGTTTGTTTAAAGAAGGAATACTTTATTAATTAGCCTTTACATATTTTTTGTTTTACAGTGACAGATAAAGGCTCTTGGTCTGTCATAAGAGAGGCCCTGGTGGGCTCTGGGTGGCATAAGTGTAAGATAATGCTAAGTACACAATGTAACTTTGAGCATATGTCACGTGCATAACTTTTAGCAGTAGTGTGAAAAGTGGAAGGGCATAGGGTCAGTCATCTCTTTGAATCCCCTCTGTCACTTAAGCTAATGCTTTTTTTCCCCTTGAAGTCTAGTTTATTTGCAATGTTGTGTTAATTTGTGCCGTACAGCAAAGTGACTGAGTTATACACGTAAATATATTCTTTTTTATATATTCTTTTCCATTACGGTTTATCCCAGGATATAAGGGCTGGCTGATGCTTTAAACTAAATAATGTTTCTGACCCGCAGTTCTCTCATTTGTTAAGTGAGTATAATAGTTGCTCCCTCATAAGTTTGTTGTGAGGTTTAAATAAATGTGATGCCTGGTATGTAGTATGCTCAAAACAGTTTGCAGCTTCTGTTTTGATGCTGATTATTTGACAGTCAGTGTTAACGTGTGCACAGCAATGTACGTGTCTTTGTGGAGATGAATGGGCTGTGATATATATCTTCACATCCAACCAGAATATCCATCCATGCTCCCTTTGGTTTTTTTGTTTGTTTGTGTTTGTTTTTTTCAGGGTTTCCTAGTCTTGAACTACTGGCTACGCGGCTACCAAATGCCTAAGGGAGTTCTTCACAGCTGAGTTAGGCTGGAATTGGTTCTAGACGCTGGGCAGATGCAAAGCAGCCTAACTCTTCAAGTACCGGCATTTCTCACCTCCGATTCCGGCCTCTGCTTTGAGAAGGATACCTTAGCCTCACCGACTTTCAGTAGTACAGAAGCCCACTTCCTCCCCCTACCAGTGAAAACAAATCTAACGCTTCAAATGTAAATTTTTCATATGAGAGGAACGTAAAGTCTGTTTTGCAGAAGTAAATCGACCGTCAAGAGAAGACTTGGCCTCTAATTTATATTGCTTTGCACTTTGGTCTGATATTAAGAAACGGCATTCTTCGGTGAAATTTTGGGTGCCAAACACCTACCCAGAATGTCCAGGGCTTTCCTTTTCAGAAGTTAGCATTCTCCTTTTGACCGTCCAAGTCATGATGAATTCTGACTTGTATTAGGAACATGTTGGACAATGGAAACATTTCTCTGGATTGATTAATATTTTTTTGGATTATACTTCCTTTCTGTACCAGTTTCTTTTAATTTAAAGAACTATAAGCCAGGTTATATTCTCTGCCAACAGGTGATATAGCTCCTTTTCTGTTAACTGTTCTCTGTGCCCGCCACCGTCTCCTGATATTCAGTAGAGTAACACCTTCACATGTGTGCTTGCCTCCTAATTTAAAATACTGTGTCCGCATGTAGATATAATGTACATAACAGTTTAACCTCAAGGTTGCTCGAGTCAGGGCCCCCGTGCCTGAGACACTAATGCACAGTGTGTTCACACTTAGCCATGGGCTGGGCCCAAGAACCCGCTCCCAGGGTCGGTGGGGACGACCTAGAACCCTTCCTGCAGTATTCATACAGAGTTTTTATCTGTCATTGTCATTGTGCGTGGGGGGTGTGTGTGTGCTTCAGCGGAATCTTGTTTGAGATGTGATTTCTGAAGTTGAACGCGAAATGCTCCGTCTGTCGTGCAGCGTGCACAGTAAGAGAGGTACCGTAAATGCTTCTGCAGTCATTTTCCTCATCAGTGCTCCTCCATACTCGTGGTTACTTCCCTGGCATTCGTCTGGTTTCTCATCCCAGGTCACGCTCTGTGTGTTAGCCCTGGAAAGGGAAGGGCGAGACAGCCCTACTCACTGGCTGTCCCCCCTCCGGCGTTTGTGCCTCCTGCCCCGCTCGGGTTGGTGGCAGGGCCCATTTGTGTGTTGGAGCCCGGTTTCCAGGTCAGGCTGGTTCAGGGGCCTGTCTTGAGTGGAAGAGTCCTCCCAGGAGGTGTGAAGCCTCAGGCTCACGAACCCCATCCCTGTCATCCCTGGTGCCTGCTGCCGTGGCCTCAGCAAGCTCCCCTGGCTCCCAGGCGCTCCACAGCCGGGAATGTGTGAATGGGACCGTCACACTGACCCGCGGGGAAAGGACGTTGGTGTCCGGTCAGCCCTGCTTTTCCCTTGTCCAGTATTAGGTTTTGATTTGCCCTTTGCCACTGTTTCCAAAGATCAAGGAAGGTCGCTAACATTTTCAAGGACCAATGAGAACCTCCTGTTAACTAAACCTCTTCCCGTGAGAGCGCACTCTCCCTCTGGGGGAAGGTACCTGAGCTCTGCTTTGTCCTTTTGCATTAAGAACGGTGTGGGGATCAACGTGTGTGTCTGTGATTGCTTATTGGGTTGGTTGGTTTTTTTGTTTTCCTTTGTCCTTTTAAAAAATAACATCCTTCTCTCGTACACGGTATTAAGTTAATTTCTATTTTTGAGGGGTCTCAAAGTATAAAAAAATACATCTCCATTCATCCGGTGGATGTGTGAGCCTGAGGGTGGTTATTACGCGAGTTGTCTTCACTGACCCGCTCTTCATCCTACAGCTTTCACAGCAGACTGGGTAGGAGAGCCGGGGTGGGGCCGAGGGGAGGGGAGGAGGTGGTGCTTCTGAACGGATGGACTTCCTGTTGTTTTGCATGTTTAATATAGAAGTTCCTGTTCCTTGGGAGATCATGGCCTTTGAATATGCACACAACCTTGAATTGTGCCTACTAAATTATAGCAGGGGACTTTGGCACCCAAGGAATTCTGACTTTCTGGGATTATAGTAGTAATTCCCAGCCGTACTCTGGACTTTATTTTGCTAACCATAATTGAGCAACTGTAAATTACTGCTATATTAATGTTTTAAAGCACTGGGATAGTCTAATTCTAACTTGTAATTAATTATGTTTGCCAATTATCTGTTTGAAATAAATTTGTGTCTGAACAGCTATTAAAACTGTTAAATTGTACAGATATTATTCATGACAGCTTTGTACTGTGGAATGTGCTTAATAAAAAACAAAAAGTTTGACCTTTGTCCAATAAATTGCTAAGTAATGTCAATAAATCAAGTATGAGTATTACGCAGTACACCTGATCTGGCTTCATGCAATTGTTATTTCAGCTACTAATTCAAAGCCAATACTGTATTAATAAAGTGTTGCAATACTATGATGTTCTGTTAAGAAATTCCCGCCCCCCCCAAAAAAAAAACCAACTGTTAACATGCTGTCAGTAATTCAGTGACATACAGTTAAAGTTTGTAGATTAAAAAAATAAAGAAAGAAACGTCTACTCTGTACCATGAGGTTGAAGGCAAAGTACTCTTTTTTGGTCTGTGAGAACTGGTATGGGATAATGCCTATCTCTGCCTAGGGACCTTTTCCTGAAAGCCGACTTTAACCTCAGGAGCTGGAGGCTGGTTCAGATCTCCTCCCCAGCTAATATGCTTCCCACAAATGCTTAATTGCTTCAGAAGTTACTGTGAGAATGGCCCCTTAAATGTGCCCCAGGGCTCAGAGTGGGAGTGGATCCTCTGAATCCAGGGGGTTGGGGGGCATATACAGTTAAGTTGCAGCCATTTAAGGGACATGAAATTGTCTTTCCTTTTGGCAGATCAGCACCTTACTGAGGACTAGAGCGGAAGGAATACAGTTAGTATCTTCAGGAGTCCTGAGTAGTTGCAGAGCTTTCCTGATAACTAGCTCAGTTGTTTATTTGGACTTTGTTGAGATGAAATTAGAGTAATTAGACACAGCTTTGCTCCCACTCATTTTTCTTGTAAAAATTTTTTGGACGGGGGAGCCTGGTGGGCTGCCGTCTATGGGGTCGCACAGAGTCGGACACAACTGAAGTGACTTAGCAGCAGCAGCAGTCCACATATGATTGCTGTGGTTTAGTCGCTAAGTTGTGTCTGACTCTTACGCGATCCTGTGGACTGTAGCCCTACAGTCCTGTACGTGGCTTCTCTGTACATGGGATTTCCCAGGCAAGAATACTGGAGTGGGTTGCCATTTCCTTCTCCAAGGGAATCTTCCCGACAAAGGGGTTGAACCACGTCTCCTGCATTAGCAGGTGGATTCTTTGCCTCTGAGCCACCAGGGAAGCCTATGCATGTGGTTAAAGAAAGCCAGTTCACAAGCCGTGGAAGGAAGGTGTACACAGTGGTTTTCCCTTTCACTCTTGACTCTCAGTCCTCCAATCCTTACTGACCAGGTTCTCGCATATCCTCTGACAGATAGTCATCCGTGCATAGAAGGGTGTGTGTGTGCACAGATGCCTCCTACCTGCTGCATACCTGCTGTCCCCATGCCCTGAAATAGTTGGGGTAGCCTGCTGTACTTCACCTGTTTCGTCTAGTATTGGGGTTAGCCTGTGTCAGTCCATGTAATTCTACCTCATTCTTGCTGATGGTTGCGTAGTATTTGGTTATAATGATATAAGTCACTTAGTTCTTTGAGCTTGATGTGGTTTCTTGACTTTTCCTGTAATGACTCTTGTTTATCACAGGTCTGTGTGTCCCTGCCTATACTAAACACTAAACAGGATAAACTGTTCTTGGTGATTTGGACTAGTCATTACCAACAGCAGATGTTGAATCCAAACCGTGCTGCAGCGTGGGCAGAGGCGCAGGTGCCAGAGCAGACCCTCACCCCGCTAGCTGCCTTCTGCCGTCCCATATTGGTGCTCAGTCAGTGAGAGACAGCGAACACTAGTTTTCTTTTATCCTTGATAGGCAATGTTACTGCAAGAAATTCACACTATGAATGAGTGGAGATTCTCAAGTTTCATGGAATTCCTTGGATATACAGTCAGGCTAAGTGGTGCTTTGCCATTTCAGCCTATTTGTTTTCTAGTTAATAAGCAAAAAGGAGTTTGGGCCATCTGGCTGGTCATCCTGTTACTAATTAGCTGTGTGGCAATACCCCTTTGAATCTCCATTTCCTCATCTATGAAAGGTTTCACTAGCTCAATTCCTAGAGGACACAGTGTGCTCCAGCTCCGGATGACCTGTTGCAGGAATGCAGACATAGTGGTGCCATATCTAAACTTTTAAGAAGAACTGAAAATCCAGATTATTAAGAGACCCATAAGGCAATTGCTCAAGCACCAGTTTGCTATCTCTGAATTAACACCATTGTAAGCACTTTCAGCAGTGACCTGTTGAGGCATTGCATCCAAGATGGCAATTCTCTTGAAGAATGAAAGAGTTTCCAGAGAAAAGGAACAAATCAATAACAAGCTTTTTGGCACACAGTATCAATACAGGTTGGTTAATGAAAAATGACCAAAAGGGGGAAGGGTTTGAAAAGACAGGAGGAAGGAGCGAAGAGCTGGCAGCCACTGTCTTCAGTCACAGTTAGCATCAAAGGTAGCATGCTTGTACTTGCTACGCATCACATGCACACCAGCTGCCTGCTTTTGTGTTGGAATTGAGTTTGTGCTAAAGCAAGCCAGGGCTTAGGTCTAAGGTCGACTTGGTCTTCTAACTGGGGAAGCCTCTGGGAGCTCCAACATCTCCCAGCTCTGTCTGTTGCACAGAGCTGGGTCTAACACCTCACAGACTGTCAGCATCTGTAGGATAACAAAACAGGGCCATCTTCAGGTGTTTACTTGCCCAGATGCACTGAAATCCTCATTCAGTGTTGTAAAAATTTTATCGGTTTTGTGAAGCCATGTGGAAGAAGTGTGGTGCAGCTCAGAAGTAATTGCTTCCTCTGTGCATGCAGGGCAACCTGGAAAGCAGGCTGTCCTGTAAATGGATTTGTCGTGTTCCATGGCTTTCAGGTTGTGGCCCTCTGCTTGTCCTGTCTCCAGGAATTGCCTGATTATATTTCTCAGAGTAGACATGCTGTTGGCGGGTTGGCCTGGCAGAACCAGGAAGTAACCACACCTTAATCTGTTGGGCATGCTTTAGGAACAGCTCAAAGCCGATGTTCTGGGGGAAAAGACCTCAGTTGACTGCAACTTAAACTCCCTCCACCCTTTTTGATCCAAGGGGCCTTTCTGTGCTCAGGGGCTGTGTCTGTTCTCCCAAATACCCCTCAGTTGTGATGATTGGGAAGAAATGCTCTTAGAACACCACAGCCTTTGGATCTTGATGAAGACCATCCAGGGGGTGTCACTGGTCTACTGGATGGCAGGGAGGAAAAACATGAGTTTTGGGGCTGGCAGACCTTGTTGAAAACCAGACCTCTGGTAGCTAATTGACAGCAGGCCTCCTGGGCAGGGGCATTTCCTGCCCTGAAGCTGAGCTGCTTCATCTGGGAAGTGGAGACAGTATTTTAAGATCACTATGGGTCACATGACATAATCTAAACTGCCTAACACAGTGCCTGGTACATAACAGGTTTTTGATGCCAGCTTTTTTTGGTAGCTTCAACTGTGGCATTTAAACAGATGGTGCAGCATTTCCAGAGCAAAGTATAAGGGTTAGAGTTTAGGAAGGTGTGATATGAGACAAATTTAAACGTGCACAAGCAGACAGGCCTATCTGGGCCTCTTGAGGGGGAAAGACGAGGAAGTATGCTGACTGGCCCCAGTGAGGACTCGGGCTGTTCGGTGGATGGAACAGAGGCAGGTGGACCAACCGAATCATGTTTCTACCAAGCTATTTTTGTTAATTTTTTTTATTAAGAATAACTCAGCTTTAAGAGCCTGTCCTATCTGCCAGGGATATTTCTGGAAAAAGGAGGAGACCTCAACATGCCAGTACCCTCGGCTCGTTGCAGCGTTTCCAAGTAGATGGGAGGTAGCGTTATGTCCTCAGTGTACCTGTAGGTGTGGGACTAGAGGGGGTGGCTGGTGGAGGGGGGAGAGTGATTAATACCAACCACAGCTCAAATAAAAATCGCCACCATTGGTAAGCACCAGGCCTGCTGGTAAGCGCTTTCATCTGGACAGTAACCTGTGCGATTGCTCAGGTGTGTCTCACTGGTGAGTCCTGGGCTTGACTCCAGTCTGCCTTGGCTGGAGTCTCTCGACTGACCTCTTAGCACACTGCCTAGCCTCTTCCTCTCGGTGGGCACCATGATGCCAGCAGTCACCCTGAGGAGCCAGGCCTCAGGCCGTGCAGCCCCCTTGCAGTAACAGGCCTTCTGCACACCTCTCTCCCCGCCCACCGGTGTGTCCCTGTTACCTATCCTTTGGTCACTAGCAGATGCGCGTGGTGTGCCTTCAGCAATGCACAGTGTGTGGGGAGTGCCTGGAGCAGGATGGGGTGGGGGCCGCATCCTGGGGGCCGTGGGCAGCCAGCCCCTGGTGGGGTTTGGAGCTGGCCACGTCCAGTTAGAAGGCCAGCGTCGAGATTCCAGAGAGGCGGGTCGAGGCTGGACTAGGGGCGGAACACAGAGCAGTGCTGGGGGTATTGCTCACGTGTGCCCCGCCGCCTCAGTCCTGTCTGGCTCTGCGGCCCTGTGGACTGTAGCCTGCCAGGCTCCTCTGTCCACGGATTTCCCAGGCAAGAATGCTGGAGTGGGTTGCCATGCTCTCCTCCAGGGGATCTTCCCAACCCAGGGGCCGAACCTGCATCTCCTGCCTCGCAGGTAGATCCTTCACCGCTGAGTCACCGGGGAAGCCCTGGCGTGGTATTGAGGAGATGGAAACCTTGATTGGAAGAGTAGCTGGAGCTGACGGCGGCACCTGTTGCTCCGTGTGGTGGTTGTCTCCTGTGCGCCACTAGGTGCCGCTCTAACAGATGTAAGGAGATGTAGGGATCCCTGCTCTCAGGACGCTTACATTCACCAAGAAGAAATGGACTACGCACAGCAATGGCTATACTGCCCATACATTCATGAATTCACAAGATAAATTCAGATCGTGATAAATGCTCTGAAGAGATTACACAGAGGGCAGTGGCCTGGGACACATCTGACCCAGAAACTCAGTGATAGGTGGCGGGACTCTGCCATACAAGGCTCCGGGCTGGGTGGGCGGAAGTGCAAAGGCCTTGAGGTGGGAAACCCTCACACCCCCTGCACCAAACTAGCCGGTGGGGTGCTTGGTCCCCCGGGTAAGGGGAGGAGGAGTCCGGCTGAGGGGGTGGAAGAGCGGCTGGAGGCACATTGCAGGTGCCTGGGAGATAGTTGAGCGGCGGGGCCTGAACAGAGCCGCAGAGGCCAGAAGCACAGGGCCCTGAGAAGAAGGCCCAGGAGGACAGACAGCGACCGCGCGGGAGAAGAAGCCGCCGGAAAGGTAGGGGTGTGATAACCAGCGGGCCTGGCGGGACGGGAGGAGGCGCCCAGAACTTGGAAAACCTTTTTCCAAACACTTGCCTCCGTCCGAGCGGCCCAGGCCTTCCGGGCAACAATGCCTGTCCGCTAATCATGCCGCAGGACATCTAATCCCGCTTCCCTCTCCTTCCAAGACCGGGCCACGCTTCCCGGACCTGATGGGAAGGGCTCAGGCGCCCGGGAGAGCCTCGCTCGCGCCCAGCCCCGCTTCTCTCGCGCCTTGGGAGCGTTCCCCGCGGCCCCGTCTGCACGTACAGCCGGGGCCAGCTCTGCACCTCAGGAATGAGGAGATAAAAGGGACCATCGGGGCTTTTTCCACCAGAGGCGAAAGCGTTTTATAGAACGGACTGCGAGTTTTTGTTTCAGGAAATTTCATCATGTCTCCAACAAGGGGAGGGGAGAAAAAGAGGGTGGGAGGGGGAGAGAGAGAAGTTAATTGGCCTCAGGTTCTCTCACTCCCTTTTCATGTTGGTAACACGAGGCGGCCCAGGTCAGCCTCAGGTCAGCGACGTTCGGGCTCTTTAGTGCCCCTCTGTGAATACCTCATTTCTGTAATAGTTTTTCCTTTAAAAACAGCTCTGCCTTCTTTGGCAGATGGTGACATTCCATTAGCATATGGAATATTTTTCAAAACACATCCGAAAGCATGTCTCTTACGGAGGAGACTGGGCAAAAGCAAACGAATGTTTGAAAAGTATGTTGGGAACGGCTCAACACTGAACAGAAGGCTCCCACTCCCCGCCCCCACCCGGCACCTCCCCTCCCTGGCTCCTGGGTTGTTACTGTAACCAAAAAGGGGAGAGGATTTTCCTCCAAATCTGTCTGTTGGCTTTACTGTGACCATCAAGAGTACACAGAGGGTAGCTAGAGACAGCCCGAACCCAGAGGATAAAGAGCACAGTCTTGGCTTGGAGTGGCCGTTGGGAAGGCTCAGGGGTAAAGAATCTGCCTGTCGATGCAGGAGATGGGGGTTCAATCCCTGGGTCAGGAAGATCCCCTGGAGGAGGAAATGACAACCCAGTCCAGTATGCTTGCCTGGATAATCCCATGGGCAGAGGAGCTTGGTGGGCTACAGTCCGTGGAGTTTCAAAGCGTCAGACACCACTGAGTGAATAAGCAAACACATCCAGCCTTTGTGGATGTGGCACTGGGGGTAGTGAAGGAGGCACCTTGTTCACTGAGTACCTATTGTGTGCCAGGTGTGTGACGTATATTATTGTCTTTCCTGCTGAAATCCGTCTACCACACAGTAGGCAGAGGGGGCTCTTGCGCGGACAAGTTGGTTCACAACCCTGCCACTCTGCTGGCTGTCCACCGGGTTCAGTTCAGGGTCAAAGGCCTTATGGTCGGCAGTGATCCCGCCCCTGCCTGCCTCTCCAGCGTCACCTTCCCACCAAGCTGCGTGGCTTTCCCTCCAGTCATGATTTGAGCCCGGGGCCTTTGCACGTGCTGGTCCTTCTCCCTGGTAGGCATTTCCCCCAGGTATTCCTACGACTCTCTCCTCACCGTTCAGGACTCAGCTCAAACACCCACTTCTCTGGGAAGCCTCCCCTGACCATGTCGTAAACGATCCCTTGTCACTTTCTACCACAGCATGTACTCATTCTATTTACTCTATAGTAACTGCCGTTCTATTAGTTTACTCGTATTCATTCAAGACTTATTTTTTGAAGGCCTGCCTTGCGGTAGGTACGGAGTTAGGCAGTAGCGAAACAAATCTCCTCGCCCCCTGGAGCCTACCGGATGACTTGGGAAGGCTGATGATGAATAAATTGTGTCTTTCCTGACTTCCCTGACCGGAAATGTAAGCTTCCTGAGGCCCAGCAGGAACTCGGTTTGTTCTGGGGTTTAGTAATCGGAGGGCTTAGTGACTTACAGTTCACTACAGGACTGAAGCCCCTTTTATAAACCTGGGCATTCTGGCACAGAATAGGAAGTGGCTTTCAAGATCACCCTGCTAGTGAAACAGCAGAGCAAGGATGTGACCCCAGTTCTCTCTGATCCTGAAACTGGATCTCCTCAAGTCCTGCCCAGCCCGAGTCCCCTTGCCGGGTGCCTTGCCCACTGCTTCCTTCTGGCCTATATCTAGGCGCTGCCCTCCACACGCCCAGCCCCCATCCGTGACTGCTTCCTCAGCACCGCACCCTCTGCGGGGCTCCTCGCAGCTCTGGTCCCTGTCCTTCGGCTCTCTGAGCCTCCGTTTCCTTGTCAAAATGAGAACGGAAACAGTCCATCTGCGGAAGCTCTTAAGAGTCTATTATCCTGCTTTCTGATCAACCAACCTGTAAACTGTGTTCAAGAAAACTTTACAAAGTAGATTTGATTTCTGTATCTCCAGACGAATATTAATGTCAAGGTCCAACATGATTTCAATCGCTACCTCTTCTCGGACTACTACTTCTACTCTGCTTACTCTATTGATCCAAGGAGAGAAGCCCAATTCCAACCAACCTCCTCACAGAAGGGGATTTCTTGGCTTGCCAGGGAGCACTGGTGGTAAAGAATCTGCCTGCTGAGGCAGGAGACACAAGAGGTATGGGTTCGATCCCTGGGTCAGGAAGATAGATCCCCTGGAATAGGAAATGGCAACCCACTCCAGTATTCTTGCCTGGACAATTCCATAGACAGAGGAGCCTGGCGGGTTACAGTGCATGGGGCCACAGAGAGTCAACACGACTGAGGACTAAGTGTGCACACATAAGCCCAGGGATGAGGTGGCTTTAGGCATGGCCTCCAAGGCCCCCCTGCTCTGGGGACTCTCCCTGCCTGTCTGGCTCTCTTCTCTCATGGTCTCATTGGAAGACAGCCTGTCTCCCTGTAAGGTGGCCGAGTGGCTCCTAGCAACCGCTGGAGGACATCGTAGTCTCTTGATATCTCTGGTTGGACAAACTCTGTCTTCCTTGAGGGCCCTAGAATTCCTCTCCTTGGCTCAGATTGGGTCATGTGCCCATCCTGAAACCCCTCGCTGTGGTCAGAGGAATGAGATGCTCTTGACTGGCCAGCCCTGGATCACAGAGCCACCCTTAGCCAGGGGTTGGGGTCTGCCTCATGCAAACCACATAGCCTGAGACGGGAAGGGAGGTCGACGCTGAAAGAAAGCCTAGGTGCTGAGGTCCACAAACAAAGGAGAATGGAGGCCGGGCTGACGAAACCCGGTGCCCACTGTTCCTGCCACTGGGCCTGCACTTTCCTCAGGGGATGTGACTAATTTTGCACACTCTTCAATAACCTCCTTCCTGATCCACTGAGTGAGCTAATTCCTCTATGCCTGCACTCATTTCCTGCCTTGTCACTTTCCCCTTGGTGGTGTAGCTATTACTGTGCACACAAGGGACTTCCCTAGTGGCCCAGTGGCTAAGAAGCTACATTGCAATGCAGGGGACATGGGTTCCATCCTTGGTGAGGGAAGATTCTACATGTTCTGGAGCAACGGAGCCAGTGCCGGATGTAACTGCTGAAGCCCACGGGCCTAGAGCCCAAGCTCCGTAACAGGAGAAGCCGCCGTCATGAGAAGCCTGCACACCTCAGCAGAGTAGCCCCCATTAGCTACCGCTAGTGAAGACCCCACACACAGCAACAGCGACCCAGTGCAGCCAAAATAAATTTTAAAATGTAGAAATTGTGCACGTTTGAGGACTGGAGAGTGGAGAGGGTAGAAGACTCCTCTTTGGAGATCAGAGGGTTTGGATTCAATCCTCCTATTTGCTCTTCAGTGATTGGATGATCAAGAACCAGATACTTCTGTCTAAGCCCTCCTCCTTCTCAGACCCGGTCTGAGCGCTCAGCAAGATGAACCAGCCCAGCCTGGGTTTAGAGGGCTTTTGATTTCCTTCACACCAGGATCCATCCTTGGCCATCGTTGTGATCCCAGCCTTGATCGCAGGTACTGATAAAGGTGTGTTGAATGAACAAATGTGTAGATTCCAAAATTCTCAGGGTGTACAATAGTGCCTCCCTTTTCGCAGTCCTTGGATTCCAAAGTGAGCACTTAAGGTGAAAAACCATAGTGCCAAAGACTCTTAAAAACCTTTAAAATGTGAATTCAGTGTAGGATGCAGAGCGTGTGCTCTCTGACCCAGGGCAGTGACTCTGGCATCCAGTTTGAGTCTGAGAACCACCAAGCTGGTCAAAGCAGGCGAGTGTCAGTCACTCAGTGTCAGCATCCGACTTTTTGAGACCCCATGACTGTTCCTGCCAGGCTTTTCTGTCCATGGGATTCTTCAGGCAAGAATACTGGAACGGGTTGCCTTTCCCTTCTCCAGGGGATCTTCTCAGCCCAGGCATCAAACCTGGGTCTCCCACATTGCAGGTAGATTCCTTACTGTCTGAGCCACCAGGAGGGAGGCAGGAGAAAAGTCTAAATGCAGAGACTCCGTCATTCCAATGATGCTGCTCTTAAAGTAACTTTCAGGAGGTAAGAGGGAAAAAAGAATAAAGAAAGTGGTAAATCCCAAATTTCATTTTATTTTTTGGCTGTGCCACACAAGATCTTGGTTCCCAGACCAGGGATCGAACCCACGGCCCCTGCAGTGGTCGCACAGTCTTAACCACGGCACCACCAGGAAGTCTCGGTCCTGAATTCTAAATTTCCTGCAAGGTTCACTCCATTCTGGCTTGACACGCAACCTTATCCTGTAGCTTTAATATGTGCTGAGAGACTTGTTTGTTGCAGAGGGAACAGATGGGGTCACACATGTAAGGGCGCGGTGGACAGTGTAACGCAAATTGGAGGTTCGGTGAATATGACAGAATTGAACCCAAGCCTTGCTTGGCGGCCTGACATACAGGCGACCTCCTGGGTTGTTGCCAAGGAGGTCCTGCCGGCTGCCTGTGAGTCTCGCTGGCTCTCATACTCCTGCCCCGAGACACTGGTCGCTGCACTGGTCGCTGACGCTTAGGTCCTAGAGTCCGGGGTGAAAGTAAGTGCCGTGTGATCTAATTCTGCTGCTCCTGCTGCCTCCAGGACACTGTTGTTGGCAGCAGAATTCAGGCAAGTGAAGTCAGTTTTTCTCTGCATCATGGTTGGCATGACTTCATTAAGACAAATATATAACCTGACCACCTCCTTCCCCTACAAACAGTCACCCATCCTTCACATCAAGAGCACTGTGACCTTGTTCTTCTATGCACAAGGTTTTGTATTGTTGTGTTTTTGCAATGCCTTCCGTGCGATTTCTGGGACAGCCGTGCAAGCCCCTGGGTGTGACGTTGGCTGTAGTGTGTCTTGGCTGCAGAATCTGTGAAGTCCCAAAGGTCCCAGTCTCCAAAGATGCCTTGGGAGGCGAAGGGGCTCCTGGCCGAGGACTGGTCCCAGCCAGCCTTTGGACACTGACTGTCACTATGAGAGTCCCAGTTCTCCTGACTGCAGGCTCTAAAACAGTGCCTTTTCCTGGGTGACATCAGCCTGAGGCTGGCCCTGGCTCTGCGAGGAATGGCCGGCTCCCGGGCTCCCTGTGCTGCCGTGCTGGACTCTGGGTCGGCAGCCTGGGGCTTGGGCTCCTGGCTCTGGGGCCAGGACTTGGGGCAGGCTCTTTGCTGTTTGATCCCTTCAGAGCAGGGACTCATACATCCGTACTCCATCGGGGCTGTGTCTGTATCTTTTTCTTCTGCCACCAACTTCTTAACTCACTCCATAGTTTCCCTATTTAAAACTCAGAAGGACAGAGTCTGTCAGCTCAATTACTTGAAAGTACTGGGCAGGGTTTTTCACACTGGAGCCTCATAGGTCACCAGCCAGCCAATGGAGGGCTCCCCTTAGGTCAGGCGCCCGTCTTCCGTCCAGTCCGTGGCCATCCCTTGTTCAAGCACTCTCTGTGAAGTGATTGGCCGCCCCAGCAGTCTTGGGTGGGTGGTTTCCTTAGGAGGACACTTAGTTGTGGCTCACCTCTCCCTTCACAGGTCACCATGCTCTCTTCCCTGACTCCCCCGTGTCTGCCCTGTTCCTTGTTAAACTTTGACAGGTCAATATAACTGACTGTTATGTAGGAATCATGTGTTCCTGAAATTACTTAGAGATTTTAAGATACAAAGGGCCAATCCCTCCATCTTCCTTCACGTGAGAAGGCTGTCCAGGAAGGCTGGCATTCACACAGCAACATCATCTCTTCCATGGTAGTTTCTCCAAATCCCACCCATCATTGCAGGATCTACTGGAGTCTGACTTTTCTCTCAATCCTGTACTTTCTAGCGCAGTCAATCAGCACCCAAGAGCCTCTTTTGGAAAAGCCATAAACATGTAGGGACGTGCAAATGTGGTTCGGATGAGCCATACTGAGCAGTTTGAAGGCGCACTAATGTGGCTCCGATGAGCGATACTGAGCAGCTTGAAGGCGCAGTCCTCTGGACAGAGGGTCTTGGTCTATTTCCACCATGACTTGGTCTCCCCAGCTCTGCTTGTGTATCTCATTCATATTTCATTTTCTCTGTAGTTCCCTTGAACTGTTTCCCAATGTGTGTCCTGTGGGGCAGTAATTCTATGAATTCTTAAACAAGTATTGTAAAGTGAATGGGGATTCTGTGTTCATGTGAATTTGGGGAATACCATGTTGAAGAAAGAGAAACAGGTTTTTTTAAAACCTGTAGGACTTAATATGCCTTTAATATGCTAATACATGCTATTATTACCCAGAAGGTAATGAAGGCTTTCGTGTTTCCCATACTGGTTTGATTTTGAAATCTTTTTTTTTTTTTTTACCCAGAAAACAGATCAAGAGGAGTAGCACTCTGAGAAATATTCCTCAGATAGAAAGGGAATGCTATCTTTCCTCTTTATTGGATTTGTGAGATTTATATTATGGCTTATTTGTTTGATCATGACTGCTGGATGTGGGAGGCCGTGCAGGTATCGCTGCACACGAGACTCTGTGTCTTCAGAGAGGGTGCCTGCTCATCCTGTTGATCTGCTGGTCGTGAGCTGTGGGTGTTATGGTGACAGGAGGGCAGCAGCAGACCTAGGAGGGGACGATGTATAACCTGTGTGTAAACTCAGGGCAGCTTCTCTGAATTGGGTTTGAGTCACATTTACCTATTCAAGAGAACATCATGAAATATATAAAGTTCCCTCACAGCCTGGGTTTTGTCTTCAAGTATGTTGTACTTTAAGACCCCAGGGAAGGTATGGTTATAGAGGAGAACCGGTGGGAGTTAAATATTAGATGATGTATTACTTCTGGGTTTCTCAAGCTCAGCACGTTGATGTTTGGAAGGGATCACCC
Organism: Capra hircus; assembly: GCF_001704415.2. NCBI lineage: Eukaryota > Metazoa > Chordata > Mammalia > Artiodactyla > Bovidae > Capra > Capra hircus. Next base: position 3,721,287 of record NC_030827.1, on the reverse strand, counting down.
TTGGCTGGGGGAGGGGAGCTAGCGTGTGCATTGCAGGATTTGGGTGGCATACCTCACCTCTACTCTCTAGACGTCAGAAGCAGGTTTCCTCCCCTTTGCCCCACTGTGACAACCAGGAATGTCTCCAGACATGCCAAATGTCCTCTTGGGGCAGAATCGTCCCAGCTGAGAACCGTTGCTTTAAGGAACGATTGACCAAAGGCTTTCAGAGTTTATTAGCACACTCTCAGAAGGAGATTAGTGTTATCACACTCAGAGCATGATCTGAGAGCCTATAAGAACTACCAACTAATTAAATTTCTTTGGGGGCATTTTCTTAACTCATCTTTAAGTCTCATGTATCTGTTGAGGTTCTTGGCTGTAAGTTACAGAAGACCCCATTCATAACGGTCTAAACAAAATGGGACTTTTTTTTTGGCTCCTGTAATGAAATAACCCAGTGTAGTGCAAGCCTCAGGCGCAGCTGGACCCAGGTGCTTAGGCAGTGTTATCAAGAATCAAGAATTTTTCCAACACTTTGCTCTGATTTCCTTGATGTTGGCTTCATTCTCAGGCTCTCCCCACGTGGTGATAGATGGCTGGCCCCAGCTCGGGCCTGCTCCTCACTACAGCAGGTTTGGGGGTAAAGGGAGCTTCTCTTTCCTCAGAGTTCGAATGAAAGCCTGCGTCTGGTTCTCATCAGCCCAGGTGACTATGCAACTCTTATCAGCTCTGCCTGATTCACACGCCTGTCCCTGCAGCCTCAGGTGGAGCCAGCACCAGTTGAACCAGTAAGTTGGGAATGAGGAACATATGGTTCCCCACTGGAAAACCAAGACTGTTACCTGAAAAGAGGTCAGTGGATGCTGGTCAGGCAAGCACTTCTGTTCCCCCATTAATCATACAGACTATCACAACAGCCAATAATAGCAGCCTCCATCAGTGGTACATGAGCTTCACATCAGATGCTACACTGCGTTGTTCCTAATCCCCACCGGTATCCTGAGCAGCAGCTCTTATAGCCTCCTTTACATATGGGTGAGTGGAGCCTCAGAGGGAGAAGCCGTGACCCAGCTAAAATCGCAAAACCGGGCAGCGGCCGAGCCACCAGTTTGCCTTCTGCAGGTTACTCTCCTAACCCTCTTTTGCTCTACAACACTCTAGAAGGTTCCATGAGGTCACCGTGATGATATTCTGGAAGGACGTGGAGGAGTAGGGAAGAGCGACCACCTTTCGGGTCACTGCCCAACCTATTTAAAATTCTCTTGTCAGTTTGTGACAATAATCTCTTAAGGGCCATTCCTGACACAGTGAGACAGGAAATGGTTGATTGGCTTTTTCAGACTTGGCCCTGTTTCACCTGCTTGATCGGTTTTCTTGGCCCGCTCCTCCTGTTCTATCTTTATCCCTCTGGGTGCATTATGAATAATAGCTAACATTTCTAGAGGGCTTACCATGTGCTGGGCATTGTGCCAAGGAATTTCCATGACATCATTTCATATAATTTTCTCAAATACCAGCTTAGTAGATGCTACTATTATACCCATTTTACAGATGAGGTAACTGAGACTTGGAAAGGCTAGATGGCTTGCCCAAGTTCATCCCACAGCAGATGGGAGAACTGGGATTTGAACCCAGACAGATTCCATTGCCTTTACCATGACACAAAAATTCAGAAATTGCAAACCCGTGGTCTGAGTCAAATTTGGCTTACAGATATATTTTGTTTGGCCCACATAGTATTTAAAAAAAAACAAACTTGAATTTGCTGCCAGTGTTTTAAAATTGAGAACCTGCACATTAAAAAACAAAATTTATTCTTTCCTACTTCTCTTGCAAAAAATCAGAAGACTGGCAATGCTGGGCCTGTGTTCCCGCCTGAGAGAGACTGGCCAGAGTTGACAGCTCGGTCCCAGCTGGGACGAGCGCCCCAGTCCCCATCTCTTGCTGTTGTCTTCCCCAAACCAAGGCTGAGCATCCTTTGTGAGGGCCATCCTGCGTTTGCTGTTCTCTTTATGCTCTTCATACTTTACCTGCGTGGTCTTGGAAGGCCTTTGAGCTCACTGCCCCACTCCCTATGGAAGTGCCCCTCCCAGCTTCTGACCCCAGTGGTGTTTGGGCTGTGGGGGGCTGGTAGTCCTTCTTGAATTTAGTGGAAAGCTCTCTCACTGGTGAAGGTCTGACTTAGGTACTAGAAGAGTTGGAAAGAGCCCTACTTTTCCTTTCCTCCTCCGCCTCAGCCACCGCCCCCCATCTTTGATTTAGTGACCCTCTGAGGCCACTTTCTTGGCAGGGCTTGCCTTGGGTCCACAACTGTTTTTCTCTGCTCCCCTCTGAGCCCCCAACCATTTTCTTCCTAATCCTCCTCAGGAGAACCATCACTTGGATTATCATGAAACCTGAGAGCGCAAGCATGAGGCGCAACCCTTTACAACCGACGGACCATTTCGTTTCTGCGCAGTTCTGTTTGTTTAAACTCTTTGCTGGCAGGACCCCGGCTCCGGAGCAGGGTTCCATGGTGTTCTCAGGCAGATGTGCGGGCTTGCTGCAGGGGCTGCCGTAAGAGCCAGGACAGGAGGGCGGGTGGCTGGAATCCAGGCGGTGGGGGGCGGCGTGGATGGTGTGTACCTCACAGGTGTGTTCAGGGGTGAAAACCACAGCTCGCGGTCTTTTAGAACTGAGACCTGCAGCCCTAATTCATGCATGAGGATATTGAGGCTCAGAGAGGTAAAGGCACTTGTCCCCTGTCACAGAGCTAGTTAGAAGGGAAGAGAAAAGAAATGTCTTATACTGCAGCATTAGGGCATGCCAGAGTTCAGGCAGGTAACCACTAACTGGCTGAGCAACCTTAGGTGAGTCATGTAGCTTCTCTGAACTTCAGCTGGAGCCCGCTCCAGGACTGAGGGCACCTGAAGCCCGCGTCGGCTTTCCTCAGGCACTAAGAGCTGGTGATGCCATCTGCACGGCCCTCCTGTGCCCCTGGGTGGGGGCCTGTTTGCTTTCTCATATTCTAGGAATGCTGTGGCCTGTGCACCCACAGCACGACCTCATATTGGCAACAACCCTTGGGGCTGAAAACAGCTGGGAACCTGTTTTGCAGAACTAAGCGCTCAAGGAGATGGTGAGTTGCTTCGGGTCATTCCGTCGCGAATTCGGCATTTGAATCCAAAGCTTGCCCGGCTAGTGTGTAGTACAGCCTTGAACCTCATGATAACCAGCGACCCATGTTTGCTAAACACTTACAAAAAGGACTTTCAGAGTCCCTTCTTTTTCATGGAGGAAACAGAGAGGCCCAGAGAAGGAAAGTGACTTACCCAGGATCACACAGCTTGAGAGGTAGAATCAGGATCTGAGCTCAGCCATCACCAGAGCCTGAGGATGACCTGGATGTCCACTGGATGTCGTTATTTCTCTACCAAAAGTGAGCAAGGCCTTCTTGGCAGGAAAATAGGACTTTCCCCCTTCCTTGGGCAAGAAAGTAGCATGTGGGATGCTCAGGTGTGGATTCTCTCTCCTTTTGGCTCAAAGACAGGAGGTAAAGCTGGCTTCTTCTTTTTCTAGGATAAGGAAGAAGGTCTGTGAAAAGCTGAACGCCCCCCCCCCCCATGCCCCTCAGATAACTGACTGCTGAGGCTGGTCTTCATCCCCTGCAGCCCTTCCCCAAAGCTTCAGCCCCACAGCTGACTCTGCCTTCCCCGATTTCTAAAATAAATATTCCTCCCAAACCTTCCTTCCAGAGGGAACAGGCTGCCACCTCTCACAGCCCTCTCTCAGTTCAGAGCCTACTCACCGGGCAGGGTCACTCGGCCTGCCCTGGGCTGCGCGATGCCGAGGGTAGGTCCAGCAGTCACAGGAGAGGCTCCCGGCCTCAGGGGGCGCCCGTCACTGGCTGGACTGTTGTACCCAGTCGAGGCTGGGGCTATGCAGTGAGATTAGAGGCCAAGGGGCGTAGGCATTTCTGGGGGAATCTTGAGGGTGGGGATGATGTACAGGAGGGTGTTCTTGGCAGAGGCACAGCCTGTCAAAACCGGAGCACACGTGTGAGGGAAAGTGGGTGTGTGATGGATCATGAAGTGAAAGGTGGGTGGGTGTGGGGGAGATGGCAGGGGCTGTCTCAGAGCAGAGCTTCCTCCAAAGAGGCCCAGCGTCCCTGCCATCACCCACATTGCCTTAAGATACCACCCCCACCATACACACATACACACACACCAGACAGAGCGGAACGAGGCCAGTGCTCAGCGTCAAGCAGACCTGGCTCCTTGTCCTTCAATCCAACTATTAGCCAATAACCTTGGGAAAGTCAGTTGACCTCTCTAGGCTTTTGTTTTCTCATATGCAAAACGAGAACCACCCAGGAGACAGTGGAATCAGAGATGTGGAAAGTGCTTTGCAAAAAAAAAAAAAAAAAAAACCAAAAAGGTTATTCCAGTATTTGTCAAAGAAATATTATGATAATATTTATCAAAATAATCTTCATGAAACATTCCCAGATGGAAGAGCCCAAATGAGGGGAAGATCTGAAAGAAACCATGAGGGGTTATTTGGCAGTAACCAATGGTTATGGGATGGATTGTGCCCACCTCAAACTCCTACATTAAAGTCCTAACCCCCTGGACCTCAGAATTGGACTGTCTTTGGAGACAGGGATTTTTAATAGGCAGTTAAGTTAGAATGGGGTCATTAGGACAGGACCTCATCCAATCAGGCTGATGTCCTTATAAGAAAGGCAATCTGGACACAGAAAGACCCCAAGAATGTGAGGACACAGGGAAGAGCATGTGGAGACAGAAAGAAGTTGGCCGTCTACAGCCAAGAAGAGAGGCCTCGGAGGAAACCATCGCATCACCTTGATCTGGGGCTTCCAGCCTCCAGAATTACAAAACAATACATTGCTGTTGGTTAAGTCACCCAAGTAAACCAATATACCACTGAAACCTCATTTTATAAGAGAGCAGAATAGGAATTCATTCTTTTGTTCAATAAAACTTTATCAGATGCCTCCCACGTTCTTCTAAGTCTGCTTTTAGAAGCTGGAGGAAGTGTAGTGACCAACAGAGACGGGCAGCAACTTGGTAACCAGGAGGAAAGTGGGCCCAGCACTTTCTCATCCAGTGTCCCTGTCATCGTTACGCCAGTCCAGGGTGGAAGCAGGGGCTAGAGAGGTAAAAATGACTTTCTAAGAACACACAGCGAACTAGAACGGGCGGATTCTTTACCAGCTGAGCTATCAGGGAAGCCCAAGATGAAAGCCAGACTCACTTTATTCCAAAGCAGGCTTTATTTTCAAGACCCCTTGTGGTCTTCCCAGGACTGAATCTTCCCGTATTGTGTGTATACCCGTTGTACTAATTAGTATATATTTGGCTGCAGGTGAGAGAATAATCAACTGGTAGTAGTCGTGTCCGACTCTTTGCGACCCCGTGGACTGTAGCCTACCAGGTTCCTCCATCCATGGGATTCTCCAGGCAAGAATACTGGAGTGGGTTGCCATTTCCTTTTCCTGATCAGGGGATCTTCCTGATCCAGGGATTGAACCCGGGTCTCCCACATTGCAGGCAGACGCTTTAACCTCTGAGCCACCAGGGAAGCCCAGTAATAAGCAATAAAGGCATCTTATACTAGATACCTTCAAGGAGATAATTGGTCCCAAGTGGGTGCAATGATTTCAGGTTAACATCTGGACACTCTGTTTGTTTAAAAATTTTTTATTGGAGTATAGTTCACTCACAATGTTGCGTTAGCCTCAGGTGCACAGCTAAGGGAATCAGTTACACGTGTGAATATAGCCACTATTTTTTTCTAAGATTCTTTTCCCTTATAGATGATTACAGAGTACTGAGTAGAGTTAAGGACTCTCTCTCTTTACCTTGCCATCTTCCATGTATTTCCTTTAAGAGTCCAGCCTTACTTCCTCATAGTCCTAAGATGGCTGCCACAGCTCATAGCACCGTGTCTTCACACGTGGTGTTCAAGGCTGAAAATAGGGGCCTTCCACCTATTAGGGAGGAAAGAGTTTTCCCAGAGGCTAGCAGACATCTCTTTGACCAGCACTGGGCAAGCAGGTTCAGCCTTAGTTACAAGGGATGGGAAAATAAGTATATAATATAGGGGAATGGAGGTGTCCTGTCTTTCTTAGAGTCATCATGTGCCTCCTAGGGCTGGGCACCCCCCGCCAAAACAGGATTCTGTTAGCAAAGATGAAGTGGGAGGCTGGCTGCTGGGAGACAGTGGGCAACATCTTCTCTCCAAACCATGACTTTCCAGAAGCGAGGGAGGAAGACCCCCGCAGCCCTCAGAGTAACACTGCCGTCTCGGTGTCTCCGATAGGTGGATGTGTTTGGGGAAGGACACTGACTGAAACCACCCGCCCCAGCCAGACCCCACAGTGACCTTCTGGGTGAGTTCTTTTCCTAGAGGAGGTAAGGAACGCAGAACTAACAAGGCGCCGCCAAGCGGAAGAACGTGGGCAAGGTCAAAAGGAGCGGCCACGTGTCCTACCGCCTCCCACAGTCCTCCTCTCCGGCATCCGTGTTGGCTGAGCCGAGCGGGCGCCGGCAGGAAGGACTCCGAGTCAGATGATTGGCCAGAGACAGCCCAGAAACCAGTCCCATCACCGTAACACCCGAGACTGCGAGCCGCGTGGCGGAGAGTTCTGGTCTCCCCTGCTCTGCCGCGGCCGCCCTCCGCAGCAAGGCCTCCTGCTTTGTCAGCGCCTCCTCAGTGCGTTTCTGAGTGCTAGACAGGAGCCCACTCTCGGGCCCTGGAGGGGTCCACCTTCCCGCCACCGCTGGAGGGGGTAACCTGAGGACGGGCATCCTCAGTGCTAAAGGAGGGAATGACGGGGCAGCCGTGGGCAGCAGGAAGTGTGCGTGCCCTCTCAGTGGCCCGGTCCCAGCCCAGGGAGGCACCACATGCCGCCTCAGCAGGTGTCTGTTCTAAGAGCCGAAGAGCCAGCGCGAAGCCAGTGCAGCTGCAGTTACAGAGCCCACGGGCTGTCACCCACTGTCCTTAAAACCCGCAGCGCCCCAAGACATTCCTTCTGCAGCCTGGTTCCAGTAAAAATGTTGTCTCTGCCGAGGTTTGAACATGCTTTCTGTTGTTGGAAAATGAAAACTATGCAAGCCCGATGTGTTTCTCTTTCTGCCTGAGCTGCCAGAAGCCGGAGCCAAATGTGTCGCCCAAGTGCTGGGGGCCTTGCTCCCTGGTTTCCCAAGCCCAGCTTTGACTTCCCCTAGGGGGCGCTGTTCAAGTTCGCCTGTCTGGGTCAGAACCTTTGGGCACTTCCAGGGCCAGACCTAGGCTTATGGGGCTCAAATGCTGGGTAAACTTGCGGCGTAGGGAGGCAGGGGGCACAGGGCTTCCAACCTGTCCAGGTTATCTTCTGAGGCTCTGCCTGCTCTGATCCTAGAAGAGACGAGGTAGGGATGAGGATAGGTTCCGTGCGGGCTGAAACCAAACATTTTGGCCATCTTCATGACCACTGAATCACCAAATCCACCGTATTTTTCCACTTTCAAGTTGTTTCTGGGCTGCTGTGGCGACACGCCCTTCCTGGGTTTAATGGCTTCACGGTCAGGTGGTGGGGAGGAGGTGCTATTTACTTTTCGCAGGGAAAATAGTGGTTAACGGTGTGGTGGGTGGACCTGGTTAGTAATCAGGTGATTTATCCATGAACGTTCTTTGGGTTGTCCTGGTGGTTTGCACTTGAACTTGGGCTGAAGTAGGGGGAAGAGGGTGGGAGGAAAGTGGCTTGGAGGAGCCGGGCTGGGGTTGCTCAGAGGTGAGCCCTTGCAGGGGCAGGGAGGGATTTGTACAGACTGCTGATGGAGGTGGAATACTGGTCCACTCGCTGTCGCCGATGGAGTCTCTTGCTCTGTGTGTGGGCATTTGCTTGCTCACTCACTCATTTCTGCACTTGGGGTTTGAAGTTCCGAGCACCTTCTCTGTGCTGGGGAAACAGCATGCCTACAGAGCACCAGGGGTCCAGTGTGTTGCACAGACATTCCCTCCTTCAGAGGCTCCGTGGGGGGAACAGACAGGTCATTCCCAACAGGGACATGTTTAAACAACAGGAGGTAATGTGATCAAGCTTCTTAGGCTTAGTAGCAGATACTGTTCCAAGTATCTTTCATGTCTTAACTCATTCATTTCTGTTAGCAGTCCTGGGAGCTAGGTCCTGAGAAAATGGAAGCACACAAATATAAATTAACTTAGCCAAGGTCACATAGCAAACAGATTTGCCCCTCAGCAATCTGTCCAGACTTTTACCATCATCCTATCCAGCTCTGGGGATATTCCCAGGTGGCTCAGATATCGAAGAATCTGCTTGCAATGCAGGAGACCCGGTTTGATCCCTGGGTTGGGAAGATCCCCTGGAGAAAGGCATGACAACCCCCTCCGGTATTCTTGCCTGGAGAATTCCATGGACAGAGGAGCCTGGTCAAAATACAATCCATGGGGTTGCAAAGAGTTGGACACGACTGAGTGACTATCACTTTCACTAATCGGGATACATCAGTAGACAAAACATGTAAACATTGCTAGCTTCATGTAACTTGGGAATCCAGCTCTGCTTTGGAAATGAAGTGGGTCTGCTTAAAAGGGAAGGATTCCCAGTGAGAGTGATTTTCAAAATCTGGGTCTTGAGGATGGAGTGAGGATGTTTTGAGGTAGAGGAAGCAGTGACACAGGCCTCCAAAGATGAGGGTGCCTATCAAGTGCTCTGGCGCATCTGGAGAAGTGCATCCCAAGGGAGCAAATGGGAAAGGCAGGCAGGGAAAGATAATGGCGCTTTATTGAAGGAGGAGAGTAAGACGGTCAGATCAGACACGAAGAAAGCACTCAGGCAGCTCAGTGGAGGATGGATTGTGGGTGGGGGTAGGTTCGAGTCGACGCCTGCTGTTTCGGCACCTCCTGCTAATAGCACTCTTCTCCCCTTTGCCCTCACCTTCCCCAGGGGAGTGCCCCCTCCCCCTGTTCTCAGGCCCAGTGGGCACAAGATTCGGATCTGACCAGGCAGCCTCTTCTGTCTCCCTGGCCACAGGGACTGGCTCAGGAGGGTGCTGCCAGTCAGGCCAGTGAGCTTCAGTTCTGGGTTTGGTTTTGTTTGTTATTGTAGATCTGCCAGGGGGAAGAGATTCTTTCAGGTGGTGGAGTCGGGAGTGTAAACCGGGAGCTGCAGAGGCCACGCTGTCACTATGTGAGAGGATCCCACCTGAGAACAGAGTTGTGTTTAGCTTGCTAGATCTGTCACAACAAAGTACCGTAGACTGGGTGGCTTTTTGTGGCTTTTCAGTCACTCAGTCGTGTGCGACTCTTCAGAACCCCATGGACTATAGCACGTCCGGCTTCCCTGTCTCTCGTCATCTCCCAGAGTTTGCCCAACTCTGGGTGGCTTTAGACAAAAAAAAAAATTGCAGAGAGAGAGACTGAGTCCTACCTTGTGTGAGGTCCTGGATCCAGCTGTGCCTGAAACTGCACTGATACTATCCTGGACTGTTGAGTTTCATGAACCAATGATACCTAACCCCCATCCCCCTCCTTTGCTTTCTTAAACTTGTTGAATTGATTTTCTGTTACTTTCTGTTAATTCCTGAGTAATACACAGGGGGACCAGCAAGTAAACTATGAAGATAGTCTACCCTTAATTAAATTGCAACTTGCAAGGAGAGTGCTTGTATTTGCACCCATTCCAATATCTAGAGGTAGCAAATACAGAAATACAATGAGGTGAGTAGGCATCAGCCTCTTCCTAGTCAGGCAGAAATTCAGCTTGTCTCCAAAGCCATGTAGGACAGAGCTGGAGAAAGTGCCTTTACCAGCAGCATTCAGGACTGGAAAAGGTCAGTTTTCATTCCAATCCCAAAGAATGGCAATGCAAAAGAATGCTCAAACTACCACACAATTGCACTCATCTCACACGCTAGTAAAGTGATGCTCAAAATTCTCAAAGCCAGACTTCAGCAATACATGAACCGTGAACTCCCTGATGTTCAAGCTGGTTTAGAAAAGGCAGAGGAACCAGAGATCAAATTGCCAACATCCGCTGGATCGTGGAAAAAGCAAGAGAGTTCCAGGAAAACATCTATTTCTGCTTTATTGACTGTGCCAAAGCCTTTGACTGTGTGGATCACAATAAACTGTGGAAAATTCTGAAAGAGATGGGAATACCAGACCATCTAACCTGCCTCTTGAGAAATCTGTATGCAGGTCAGGAAACAACAGTTAGAACTGGACATGGAACAAAAACTGGTTCCAAATAGGAAAAGGAGTATGTCAAGGCTGTATATTGTCACCCTGCTTGTTTAACTTCTATGCAGAGTACATCATGAGAAACGCTGGACTGGAAGAAACACAAGCTAGAATCAAGATTGCCAGGAGAAATATCAGTAACCTCAAATATGCAGATGGCACCACCCTTATGGCAGAAAGTGAAGAGGAGCTAAAAAGCCTCTTGATGAAAGTGAAAGAGGAGAGTGAAAAAGTTGGCTTAAAGCTCAACATTCAGAAAACGAAGATCATGGCATCTGGTCCCATCACTTCATGGGAAATAGATGGGGAAACAGTAGAAAAAGTGTCAGACTTTATTTTTGGGGGCTTCAAAATCACTGCAGATAGTGACTGCAGCCATGAAATTAAAAGACACTCACTCCTTGGAAGAAAAGTTATGACCAACCTAGATAGTGTATTCAAAAGCAGAGACATTACTTTGCCGACTAAGGTCCGCCTAGTCAAGGCTATGGTTTTTCCTGTGGTCATGTATGGATGTGAGAGTTGGACTGTGAAGAAGGCTGAGCGCCGAAGAATTGATGCGTTTGAACTGTGGTGTTGGAGAAGACTCTTGAGGGTCCCTTGGACTGCAGGGAGATCCAACCAGTCCATTCTGAAGGAGATCAGCCGTGGGATTTCTTTGGAAGGAATGATGCTAAAGCTGAAGCTCCAGTACTTTGGCCACCTCATGCGAAGAGTTGACTCATTGGAAAAGACTCTGATGCTGAGAGAGATTGGGGGCAGGAGGAGAAGGGGACGACCGAGGATGAGATGGCTGGATGGCATCATGGACTCGATGGACGTGAGTCTGAGTGAACTCTGGGAGATGGTGATGGACAGGGAGGCCTGGCGTGCTGCGATTCATGGGGTCCCAAAGAGTCGGACACAACTGAGCGACTGAACTGACTGACTGACTGAACTGAGGAGGTTGTGGCGCTGGCAGGGTAAAAACAAAGTAGTTTGGGTTTCAAGGCTTTGAAGAAGGGAAGAAATCGTGTTGAAAAGCCCTTGATGGAGCTGTGAAGAATGAGCCTGACTATCTCTTCATCGGATGCTCAGACAAGAACTCAAAGGAGCAGCAGATTTCAGGTGGAAGCCACTTCTGAGTTTGGCTTCCTGAACTCTCATGGTGGGGACTGAACCAAGAGGGGCTGTGGCTCAGGCAGGCCCTACCAGACATCCGAAAAATGAGGAGAAAGGAATAGAATAAGGTGAGGACCAGTTCAGCACTTTTTCTTTTTGACCCTGAAGGAGATGCCCTGACTTTCCCGTGGTTTCTGTCTCTCCTATTCTCGTTATAGCTGAGTCAAGCTTGGAGTCTCTTTCAATGAAAGAGAGTTTTTGAGGCACCTGCCATGTACTAGTCCTTGGCCTTCTCCAGGGATGTTCAGAAGTGTTCTTGCTGGCAGCAAGATGAGGGCACCACAGCCTATGGATTCATAAATACCAGGATTTACTTGCAGCTGTGGGTCCAGTCAACCTGGTGACTTGTAGTGAGTGACTTCTCTTAACTCAGCCTCCTTTAGCCTCATCGTTGGCAAGACAGTGCCAGATAATCTGTACTGCACAACCTTCTCATGAAGCTTGAGTGAAACCAAATAGTAATAAAGGGAGGGGCTCTGGAGTCTGGGTTTGATTCTTAGTTTGACTATGGGCTGAGCTGAGTGATCTTGCACATGCCACTTACCCTCTCTGAGCCTCAATTTCCTAATCTGTAAATTGGGCCTAACAGTAGTACTTACCTCATGGGGTGAGAATGAGCACTGAGAGAAAGCACATGAACTTCATGAGGGCAGGTTTGTTTTTTTTTTCAATCATTTTATTTTGATCCCCACTGCAGTTCTTGGACATAAGGTCACTAAATAAATGGGAGCAATGATTACTGTTAGTACAATTCATGGTTGTCCAGCATTGGTTGAGACTTTTCTCTGTGGCCTCCTACAGGGACTAGTCTGTGGGCTTGTGGTCCAGGTGAGGAAGACAAGTCCATCACAGCTGGCATGTTTAACTAACTCTGCCTCCCAGGGTGGGGTGAGTTCCCGTCACTCCAGAGCAGGTGAAGGAAGGAACTGAACTGAAACAGGAATAATCTACGGGGCTGACTGTCTAGACAGGGCTCTGGCTGGGGAGGGGAGCAGGCAGAAGTGGGCTCTGGCCAGAGCTGAGCAGAGACTAGAGGATGTCCTGGCGTTGCTTCAGCACCTCACTTGCATCATTTCACTGCATCCTTATGGTGGCCCGTAAGCTAGGTCCATTTATTACCCCCATTTTACAGATGATAAAACTGAGGCTCAGAGAGAGACAGTGATAGATCATACTAAAAGAGTGAAACATCCAGGGCTCAACTAGAATTTGTGCCACTCCAAACCTCTTGCTTTTAAACAGGGGGATGCAGGGAGGAGAGGGCTGACGGAGAGGAGGGGTGACAGAGTCTGTGGGTGGAGGACAGGTCCCCAGTGGCTGCAGGGGGCCTGCAGGAATAATCCAACAATGAGCAGCAGGGGCATGATCCCCTCCCTTGGGTGGGTACTATGCCCTGCTGAATTCTTTACCAAGTGGCTTGATGGACCACCTGTCAGTCAAAAGAGGGCCTAGCGGGCTCTTTACTGGCAGAGGATTGAGTGCAGAAACTGCCCTGGCCCTGCCAGCAGCAGCCTTCAGAGGTGAATGAAGTGCAGCCAGCGTTGGGATGGCAGTGCCTGATTGCACTCAAACCAACCCCATAAATGACCCCTTTCCTGTGAACCCACAAACAGCGGTGAAGAAGGTGGCTAGAGCCAGCCCCGAGCCTTTATGCAGCCTGGCCCAGCTCTCCAAGTCAGGGGCGGTGGAGTGGGACAGCCGCCCACCTGACAGACAAGGTGAGCCCGTCCTGAGGGGCTGGGGTGGGGTCTTGGCCTCTGCCCCCAGCCAGGAATTGCCCGGAGACAGTATAAGAGCACGAACTTTTTTTTTTTTAGCTCAGGAGATACCTTTTGGAAAATTATAGTTAAAAACGCGTGATCAGAAAAGGAATTCCTTGGTTGATTATCAGCTAGCTCTCAGAATCAGGAGGAAGGTGGGGGGATGTGCCTTAGCAGGAAGGAGGAAACTGAGGCAGGGACGAGCCCCCACCCTGTGGTGGCTCCAGTCATACAATGCCGCTGGCACTATCGCCATGGCACACGTGTCATCACCAACGGAGCTGCCAGCTCTGGGTCTTCATGTGCCCTCCCAGACTCTTAACCCTGCTAGAGCCGCGATGAGCCAGCTGTTACTCTGTGCCTTTGGGTCATTCCTTCCAGGAGGCACTGGGGAGAAAACAAAGGATGCCTAGTTAATTTGAATTTTAGATAAATATTTTTTTTAGGAGACAAAAAATGGTTGTTTATCTGAGACTCAAATGTAACTGGGCATCTTATTACTTGCTAACTCTGGTCACTCCATATCCAGAGGGCTGTGCTCTGCTTCAGGTTGGTGGGAGGGGACTTCTGCCCTTTCCACTTCTGTGGCGAGAATGCTAACCTTGGGCCATTGGACTGATCACATTATTGAATGCAGAATAGCCAAAAAAGCAAATATCAACTACCACTTCTCAAAAACCTCTCTTTATGAAAAAGTTACCTGCCTTAATTGTTTTCAAAGCTGCCTTCACCCACAGAGGAGCTGGGTGGTAGGTATGACCCCCATGGGCATTCCTCTTCTGCACCCATTTTTCATAACATGGAGAATGCCTCTTTCCTCCCCTGCCCCTGCTGAAACATCCTGAGAGCAGAGAACACAAGAATCTTTTTGGAAGGGCCCCTAGTCCTTTTCCCTCCCCAGTACTCTTGCCTGGAAAATCCCAGGGGTGGAGGAGCCTGGTAGGCCGCAGTCCATGGGGTCGCTAAGAGTCGGATGCAACTGAGCAACTTCACTTTCACTCTTCACTTTCATGCATTGGAGAAGGAAATGGCAACCCACTCCAGTGTTCTTGCCTGGAGAATCCCAGGGATGGGGGAGCCTGGTGCGCTGCCGTCTGTGGGGTCACACAGTCGGACACGACTGAAGCGACTTAGCAGCAGCAGCAGCAGCAGCAGCAGCTAGTCCTTTCCAGTGAGTCGCCATCACTGCAGAGCGGGTGAAGGGAGGAACTGAGCTGAAACAGGAATAATCTACGGGGCTGACTGTCTAGACAGGGCTCTGGCTGGGGAGGGGAGCAGGCAGAAGCAGGCTTTGGCCAGAGCTGAAACTCAAGGCATCGCCACCAGTCCTTCCCAAGCCATCCTGAGGCCGGGCTGTCTGAACCTTGGCCAGAATGGGCCTGGGGCTGTCGCTTGCTCTTGTTTCAAAGGATTTGTTCTTCCATTGAAGGAAAAGCTTGCACTTTCACAATTAGAAAGTTAACAAAAGATAAGAAACATTGGATGCTTCCTTCTCTTTCTTATCTGTTTGTTTGGAGGAGGGCTGTGAGAGAAAATAAAGGTTTTAGTTATAAAGCTTTGGCCTGAGATCAAGTTTAGAAAGAAAGGCATCTACTAATTGAAAACATCACTTTGGGGGCCTTTAAATCAGGGGAAACAGGTGCAGGTTTGTGGTTTTAGAGAGAGTATTTCTTTTGGAAAAAAATAAAGGAAAGTGCCCCAGATAGGGTCCCTCCAAAGCCAGCAGGCTTTTACTTTTCAGCCCTTAATTACCTAGAAGGTGAGTGAAAAGATTAACTGGAAAGTTAAAAGAAAAAATCAACTCTCAGCCTTCTAAGTAATACTCCAAATCTTTCTCTTTTTCTCTCTCTTTTTCCCTTTTGGGCTGAACATTTTGATAATGCTCTCTTACAATACTGTCCATTCTCAAATGGATTCCCATACCGTATCCACTTTTATTCTTAATCCTGTGATGAAAAATCTGGGCTTCCCTTCTCAGCAGAGCTGGGATTTGACCATTACAGTGACATATTTTCCAGTGTTTTCTCTGGGTGTGAAGGGGCAAACATTTCAAGGTCAAAAGTCTCGGAGGAAAGGGTAATAATTCTGTGCCTACTGCGTGTTGCCTATCCTGTATCTCTGCATCCCCAGGGAAAAGAGGTTTCTTTTTGAAACCTCTTGATGGTTGAGGAAATGGAGGCTTAGCGAGGAGGAGTGACATGCCCGAGGTGGCCCAGCAAGGAAGCAGCAGAGTTGACCTTGAAGCCAGGTCCATCTGACTGTCACAGGGCATCACCTCCCGCCTTTGGAAGCGTGGAGTGGCAAACCAAGCTAACAGCTATGAACATGCCCAGAAGCTTTGGCTTTGAAATAGCTCACAACATCTTCCTGCTTTAGAGAACTATTGAGCAGGTTTGTTTGCAGTTAAATGTGCACGACTCTCATGTTTTTAGGAGAGAGGCTACTGACCAGGAAAGGTGGTCCTCAGGAAACTAATGCCATGTATCACTTATCTGCTGCTGTGTAACAAATTACCCCCAAACTCCGTGTCTTAAAAGCACAGCATCTGCTACCTCATCGTTTCTACAGTTCAGGAGTCTGGGTGTGACTTAGCAGGGTCCTCTGGCTCGGGGTCCCTTACAGACTAGCAGTCAAGGTGTCAGTGATGGCTGAAGTCACCAGAAGGAATGGCTGGAAAACGGTCTCCTTCCAAGCTGACCAGCATGGTCGCCGGCAGCCTTTAGTTCCCAAGGGCTGTTGGTTTCTCTCTCACTGTCTGAGAGCTGGAGGGTGACCTCCGTCCTTGTCGTGTGGGCCCTCCTGCGCGATGCTTGCTTCATCGAAGTGTACAAAGGAAGAAGGCAGTAGGAGTATGTTAGCAAGACGGAAACCATAGTCTTTCATAACCTAGTCATGGATGTGATGTCTCATCAGTTCTGCTGTAATCTTTGCAGTAAGTGCAAAGATTCACTAGGTTCAGCCCACAACTCAGGATGAAGCGATTACATGGGCTGGAGGTGGGGGAGGTAAATACCAGGAGGTGCGGGATCACCGGGAGCCACGTCAGTAGCCACCTGTCACGCATCCGCAGAGTGGAGATGGTGGTCATGATAATAGTAATGATAGCTGCTTAGTATGTGCTTCTGCTGTGCCAGCCCCTGGGCTAAATCCCTTCTGTGTGTTGTCTCATTTAATTGTCACACTGCTCTTTGAACCTGGAGGACAGAATGCCAACCCACTCCAGTATTCTTGCCTGGAGAATCCAGTATTCTTGCCTGGACAGAGGAGCCTGGCGGTCTATAGTCCATAGGGTCGCAGAGAGTCGGTACATGACTGAAGCCACTTAGCATGCAGGCACGTTCTTTGAACCAGGAAGATACATGAACTTCCCTAAGTTCCTGCAGCAAAGGCACGAGAACCTGACTGGTGCTTTCCACTCCAAATACCCTTCCTTCACATAATGCAGATCCTTGGCCTGCACCCACTGAGCTTCTGGGGCCAAAACAAGCCCCTGTTGTGATAAGAATCAGGAAAACAAAGCTGAGCTCGCTACTCATCAGAAAATTGCAAGGGAACACACCAGAAGCCATTTCTTACCCATCAGATTAGAAAAAAAAATTAAAGTTGTTGAGAGTGTGGGGAATTCTCATGCACTGCTGAGAGACTATAAATTTGTACTGCCACTTTGGAGGGAAATTTGGCAGGATCTATTAAAATTTTAAAAGGACATAAAAATAAAAAATGCACATAGCCTATGAGCCCGCACTTACACTTCTGAGCATCTACCCTAGAGAAATACTTGCACGTGTGCACGGAGAGCCTTGGAGAAGAATTTTCATTTCAGTGTTGTTTCTAAGAAGTAAATAGTGACTTTGGAAATGGTCTCAATGGTTTCAGTGTCCATCAGAAAAAAAAAAAAAGGCTGAATAAATTGTGGAGCATCTGTACTATGGAAAACTATGAAGCAGGTGAAGAGCATGAGGTAGGTCTCTAAGTATGGCAAGAAAATGTCTGTAAGGCGTATTGTTGAATGAAAAAGGCAAGATACACAATGATGCTGTCAATATGATTCCATACATGTGACCCCAGCAATGTTATATTTTATTTATACACTATTAAGGGGCTTCCCAGGTGGCTTAGGGGTAAAGAATCCATTTGCCAATGCAGGAGATGCAGGTTCAATCCCTCAGTCAGGAAGATCCCCTGGAGAAGGAAATGGCAACCCTCTCCAGTATCCTTGCCTGGGAAATCCCATGCACAGAGGAGCCTGGGAGGCTACAGTCCCTGGGCTTGCAAAAGAGTCAGACACAATTTAGGCACTAAACAACAATAACATACACACAATTACATATCCACACACATATATATTGAATATATACAAATACAAATATATTCAAATGCATGAGGATGGTCTGGCAGGGGGTTTACCAACCTGATAACAAGAGAGGAGGGGAGGGTAAGAGGCAAAAGTTGAGGGATGGTCAAAGGAGACTTTAAGTTTGTATGTAATATTTTTAATAAGAAAAAGTTAAATTGCCTTACTTATATCAACTGAGCCTGTCTCTTTTAAAAAATCATTACTGGAATCCCCGTCCAGTGATTTCCCTTACATTGTAGTAGTCAGAGCTGGGTCACTGCACCCTTACCAAAGGAGATTGGAAAGGCGAATAGTTTTCAACTGTGCCCTTAGGGGGACATGAAGAGGAAGAGAGTCGTCATCGGCTGTTGAGTGGCCAATTAAAAATGTCTGCTGTAGCTCATCCTTTTAGTTACCCAACCTCCACACCTACCATTCTTTCTGGACATATACTCTATATTTTATCCAAAGTCCAAAGTCAATTACTGCATCCATCTCGAAGTCCAGGAATCCAGGTGATTATGGGCAACCCGCTCATCTGGTCCAGTTGTGAGAGGATGCTGCCTATTATCTCAGTTACATCTGAGGCAGGTATTGAGGTGGGTGTCTTTTCTGGGGGCTTCACAGCTTTTGTGGCTTATTTCTTCTTGTGAGAGTTTGACTTCCAAAGATTATTTTTAGGGTTTAACAGTTCCAGGTTATCGTAGGGCCAGGCTCAGACTGTTTTGAAAATATGTATCCCTCAAAAATGTCAGGAAGAAAAACACCAATATATTATACTAACACATACATATGGAATTTAGAAAGATGGTAACGATGACCCTATATGCGAGACAGCAAAAGAGACACAGATGTAAGGAACAGTCTCTTGGACTCTGTGGGAGAAGGCAAGGGTGGGATGATTTGAGGGAAAAGCATTGAAACACGTATAGTATCATATGTGAAACAGATCGCCAGTCCAGGTTCGATGCGTGAGGCAGGGTGCTCAGGGCTGGTGCACTGGGATGACCCTGAGGGATGGGATGAGGAGGGAGGTGGGAGGGGGTTCAGGGGGTTCAGGATGGGGAACACATGTACACCCATGGATGATCCATGTCAGTGTATGGCAAAAACCACTACAATATTGTAAAGTAATTAGCCTCCAATTCAAATAAATTAATTTTTAAAAATGTGATAGAAATCCAGTCTTTGATTTCAGGGACTTTTATGTGTGAGTAACCACAGCATGTAAGGCTTACATGTGTAGTATGTAAGCCTAAATAGTCCCATCTCTTACCCATTCTTTCTCTGTGTTCTGCCTAATCCTCTAGTCCTAAGTTCATTGGGTGATTCTTCGGGGCCATTAACAGTAGTAATCTTGGGACTTCTCTGGTGGTCCAGGCAGGGAACTAGATCCCACATGCCACAACTAAGGGTTCACAGGCCATAGCCAAAGGTCCCGTGCGAGGCGATGAGCATCCCACGTTTTGCAACTAAGACCTGGTGCAGCCAAATAAATCAATATTAACAATAGTAATCTTGGGTGGAGAGACGCCTCCTCTTGTTTGGTCTTTGTGTGTTGGTCGACGCTCCTCCTTCAAGGGCTTCCCAGGTGGTGCACAGTAAAGACCCTGCCTGCCGATGCAGGAGATGCGAGAGACGCAGGCTCAGTGTCTGGGTGGGAAAGACTCCCTCAGGTGGGAAATGGCAACCCACTCCAGTATTCTTGCCATGGACAGAGGAACCTGATGGGATACAGTTCATGGGGTTGCAAAGAGTTGGGCACAATTGAACGCGTGCACACACACACACACACACACACACACACACACACCTTTATTTGACAGAGAACTGTTAAGGGGAGGTTCTAGACAATAGCCTGAAAGTGAAAGTGAAAGTTGCTCAGTCGTGCCTGACTCTTTGTGACCTCATGGACCATACAGTCCATGGAATTCTCCAGGCCAGAATACTGGAGTGGGTAGCTGTTCCCTTCCCCAGGGGATCTTCCCAAACCAGGGATTGAACCCAGGTCTCGCACATCACAAGCAGATTCTTTACTGGCTGAGCCACCAGGGAAGCCCCAGACGATAACCTGAGACCCTGATCTCATTTTCTGCTAATGCTGTAGCTTCATTGTTGCTACTTGGGCGTTTTCCACTTACAAAGCTTCCAATTATGGGATTCTTGGTCAGCTGAGATTTTGGGTCACAGTCAGACAGTGCCTCTCTCAGCAAAGCTGTATCCCTTCCACCTGCTTGCAGACTGGCTCGCCCTTGTCTGAGATCATCTCTCTCTTTTAGGATTTTATTAAAAATGGCAAGAAGCAGTCAGTATGGATGACTATTCTGGAATTTTCCTACTATTTCTTCTGTCTCTATAACCTCAATTGGCATGAAGTCTTATGGTAGAGCAGACAGTTTGACCAGATGTTAGCCACTGCATAAAAAGTCATCTGCTTCAGTCGCTGACGAGCGGGTTCTTCATCTCCTAAATTTCAAGTTCTGTTGCTGCCGTTACCCCATTCCTGGTAACAATATTTTTAAAAAGAATCAGACAGGACTTTCAGTTGTGTACAACAGAGATTGAATGCATCTTCTTAAGCAGAAAAGGAGATTAACTAAAGGATACTGGGAAATTTAGAATTATCGCAAGGAGGAAGAGTTGGGGTCAAGGCTAAGTTGCCAGAGATAATGTCCTCAAAGTTCTGGGGAATCAATATGATGAGAAAACTGTTGCCCCTGGGATGACCAAGCGGTGAGTGCTATAGCATGCATCGCTGTCAGGATTTCAGATTCAGTGTAGCTAATGCTTCTACCAGTACTGAGGCTCATACAGTGCCAGTAATGTGACTTTTCAACCATTGGGCAACCAGAGGCCTCTACTGCTACATTTACCAGAAAAGTGTGTTTTGAGCAACCCTCTCTTTGCCTAGGTTGGCTACTTTATATTCAAAATCTGCATAAATACATTTTATTGGTGGCACGCAGAATACAGGCCTGTGACTAGGTGCAAAGAGACTAGAGAAACAAGTTTTCTGAGTTCTCCTATAGGAAGACTTCAATAAGGATGAAGAGTCTATAAACATATTGGGATATTGTGATTTATAATAAGAAATATGTTTTTGATCTTCCTCCCCATTTCTGGCATGGAGCTCCTAAAACCCTTGAAATTTCCTAAAGGAGAAATTGGAAGGATGTCTTTTGTTATGTTATGAGTGACTTGTGGAAAGGCGCTAAAGGCAGTTTAATCCCTGAGTGGGAAGATCCCTTGCATGAGGAAATGGTAACCCACTCCAGTATTCTTGCCTGGAGAATTCAATGGACAGAGGAGCCTGCCTGGCTACAGTCCATGAGCTGGACATGACTGAGCACAAAGCACTTAGGTCAAATAAGGATGGAGGCAGGTTGCCCAGGGGAGCCAACCAGGAGATTAAAGGGTTAGAACTTTCCTGTCCCTTGACCTCCAAAGAGTAGAGAGGGGCTGAAGATTTAGTTCAATTACCAAATGACCAAACCTATATAATTTAATTTACAAACCTATATAATTTAATCAAATTCCTATATAATGAAGCCTCCATAAAAACTCTACAGGATGGTTTGGAGAGCTTCTGGGTCACGAATCTGTGGAGGTGCTGGGAGAGCGCTGCACTTGGGGAGGCTGTGGAAGGCCAGTGCCCTTCCCACGTGCACTCTTTGTCCTGTGCATTTCTTCCATCTGACTGTTCCTGAGTTGTGTCCTTTAATAATAACCTGGTAAATGCAAGCGAATATTCCTTTGAGTTCTATGAACCAATCTAGCCAACCATTGGAACCTGAGGAGGGCATCATGGGAAACTCCAGTTTACAGCCAGTTAATCAGAAACACAGGTAACAGCCTGGACTTGAAAATGGCATCAGAATTGGGGCAGTTCTGTAGGACTGAGCCCTTCCTCTGTGGGATCAGATGCTCTCACCAGATTTATAGTGTCAGGATCGAATGTGGTTAATTGCTTGGTGGCATGGAATAAAAACATACATACACATCAAGGATGCTCATCCGTTACTGGGCCTCCGGACATGGCAGCAGCGTTCATTCACAGATTCAGAATGGTTTCCCCAAGAGTTCCAGGGCCTTCCTTTATGGTGACCCGATGGCTGAGAAGCTCCAAAATCACACTGTTTCAAATGCAAGCCCAATGGGGAAAAGCAAGAATTTTTTTGTTCTCACAAACCTTTTGAGGTTTGTTTTGATTCAACAGGCTAGGTCAAGCGCCTGTTTCTGAATTAGTTCCAGTGGGCAAAAGCATGGCCTACTTTGATGGGCCAGGAAAGCATCATATGCTCCACACCTGAGACAGAGATTCTCATCCAGACCTCAGGGCCTAAGGAAACAGACTATATATTTTCCCTCAAAATATTGGGAAATGGAGAATAGTTTCTTAAAAGCAAGCAAACCAAAGAGTTCCTATCTTGTATCCTTTATAAAGGGAGGAGCATTTTGCACAAATCCTGTAACACTTCTGTACATCTTTGTCTATTTTGTTTACTTACATCAGTATAAAGTCATGGGTTCCTACCTTGTTCAGTAGCTTATAATCTGTTACTATCATTATTTATTCTGATGTTTAAATTGTCCCAGATTTGCCCAATAAGAACTCCTTTGAGCTGCCTTTTGTACCCTTTTGATGTTGCCATCTTGCTCTGAGTCGTCTCTCATTTTCACCTTAAAAGATATTCCAGGCATGGCTCATACTTTCCCTGGCCCAGCCCTGGAATCAGTAATCGTTGGGTCTGGGATTTGATTTTACCTTACTTTCAAGTAATAACAGCCTGTTTCTCTTTCATGGATACTGGCAGAGTACATGAGACGCCTGAGTCAGAGACAAAGGACTTTATTACTCATGACACAGGAAGTAACATGAGCATCAGCGTAGTTGAATCCGTTTTCCTGCCCCCAAGTCCGACTGAAGCAACGTGAAATGGCCCGGATAGATGCACGGCATTTGCATTACAGCTGAAGAACACTGAGCTTAGGAAATCCACTGCTTTTATAGCAAGTACTAAGCAAGACTCCTCTTCATCCTCGAGGGGGACATTATTCATTCTGGAGATTGTTCACTGCAAACACAACTCTGAGATGGGCCTGGAAAGGAATGGTCAGGTCGGATCCATTCATCCTTAGCGTAGCGAGTTAAGAATATCCAGCAATGCTCAGGCCTATAGCAAATTATGTCTTTGTACAGCCATTTCTACGCAGACCCCTTGTTCCTTTTAATGGAAAATGATGTTTAGAAACCAAGATCTGCTTGCTGGGTGTGCTCATTGTCTTGAGCTATTTTTACTTTTAGATGCTCTCAGAAGACAGAGTTGGGAATATATGAACACACACACACACACACACACACACACACACACACACTTATGCTTAATTATCTATCATCTGCATATCTAATTTATCTGTCCTCTATCTGCCTTTCTTTCTCCGTAAGTTCACACTGATATCTCTAATGCAATACCCCAGATTGATTCCAGATTTCTGCCTTTCCGTATTTCTAATGTTCTTCTCTAATAATGAGAAACCTAAAATATTTTATTTTAGCTTATTTTCTTCATGCTCCTGCAGTCTCGTGCCTGCTGCTGCTACTCACCCTCCAATCATGTGGGCAACTTCCTGATCACTCTGGCTCTAACCTGGTGTGTTGGGGTATGTCTCCCCTCCCCTGCCACTCTTGTCAGGCTCTGATGCCCCGTGCTGGCCCACTGCCCCTGCCACTGCTTCTGAGGACATTCTCCTGCACTCACCCGAGCTCTGAACCCGATGCCAGGCTGCTCCCACATCTCCCCTGTCTGGGGAGGCAGCCTGGGCCAGGCCACCCCCTACATGCTTCCCGATGCTAGGCAGGCCACTTCAGGCTCCGATGCCCCATGCTGGCCCACTGCCCCTGCCACTGCTTCTGAGGACATTCTCCTGCACTCACCCGAGTTCTGAACCCCATGCCAGGCTGCTCCCACATCTCCCCTGTCTGGGGAGGCAGCCTGGGCCAGGCCACCCGCTACATGCTTCCCGATGCTAGGCAGGCCACTTCAGGCTCCGATGCCCCACGCTGGCCCACTGCCCCTGCCACTGCTTCTGAGGACATTCTCCTGCACTTACCCAAGCTCTGAACCCGATGCCAGGCTGCTCCCACATCTCCCCTGCCTGGGGAGGCAACCTGGGCCAGGCCACCCGCTACAT
Source organism: Capra hircus (assembly GCF_001704415.2). Lineage (NCBI taxonomy): Eukaryota > Metazoa > Chordata > Mammalia > Artiodactyla > Bovidae > Capra > Capra hircus. The sequence goes on along the minus strand of NC_030827.1, from coordinate 3,697,608 downwards.
GCTTCCCGATGCTGGGCAGGCCACTCCTGCTACTCCACCACTCTGTAGATGCCTCTCGCCTCACTCAGACTCTGGAGCTCCCCATTCTCACCTTCTGAGGATGCCTGCCGCTAATGGCTTCTAGACAGAATTAATCAAGGACAGAGGAAAAAGGGAGAGGAACCAGTGACCATTTTTAATGGCTGCAAAAGACTATGTTTGTGGCTGTGATCTAATGTGCTTAACCACCTCCCTATAGTATTAAATAGAGGCTATTTGTATTTTTTTTCTAAATTCCATTCCAGGAATCAAACTATGAACATAAATTTTTGTGCGTCTTTCTCTGCACCTCCCTGATGATTTTATTAGGACAGATTCCTAGAAGGGGAATGGTTCCTGGGTCATAGGGGAGGACTATTTATGCAGCTCCTGGTCTTTATAGCATAGCTTCAGTGTTCATCTTACAATTCATACACTCGTGAATAAATAAGCAACCATGACTCTGTCCCAGAGACTGCCTAGGATTTTCTACAGATGATAGTTGTTTTACAGCTTGATGACATCACCTCCTTTTTCACACCAAGATTGATGTGGGAAATTCTGTATAAATACTCTGCATCAACAAGGCGTTGTGTCACCAGGCCTCTTAAAGATGGGCAGCTTGCTGCAATACAGCTGGCTTAGCCTGTGTGGGACAGGCGCCCATGATTTATAAGGTCCAAACATGAAGTCTTCAGGAAAGTTGGTGAAGTACTTTATAGGTCACCTGTATTTTTCCTACCATAGATGTTTTGACTCACGGGTTTCCTTTATGTCACTCTGTCCATAGTCTAGGTATTATTAAGATGGAATAAAGAGGTTACTGTAAGAGAAACTGAGTAGGAGGGAGGGAGGGAGTTTGTGATTCTAAATGAGAAAAGAAAGAAATAACAGGTGAGGGAATTAAGTAGGACAAACATTGGCAGCCAGGCAACCAAGTATTCATTGCATGGGGGCCACTGGCCTAGTTTTGTGCTGGGAGCTGTTAGGAAGTTCATTTGTTCATTCACTCAATAAACTGACCAGTCACCAACTCCATCCAGACCATGTCCTAGACTCTGGGGACCTAAGAGAAAAGACATCGTCCCCACTCTAAAGGGGCTTTCAGTCTAGAAAAGGAGAAGCCAAATCAATAATGTAATATCTGCTGGATCTTTTTCTTCTCATTTATTTTTTTGTGGTTGATTTCGAGTTTCATGCCATTGTGATCAGAAAAGATGCTTGGAATAATCTCTATACTCTTACATTGATTGAGGCTTGCTTTGTGTCCTAGTATATGGTCCGTTCTAGAGCTTGTTCCATGTGCACTTGTCTTCTGGAGCTTCTAATCCAGCTTGGGGAAGCTTCCGTGAAGGTTTTGAACAAAGTTCTTGAAATAGAAAAAAATGTATTGGTTAAATGGCTGAGATGGGCAAAGTTTTCTCAGACAGAGGAATCTGCGTTAACCAAAGCACATGATCCTGTCAGCTTATCAGCAAGGATTCAGTGTGTGTATTCCACAGGTCCAGCACTGCCCTAGGAACTGAGGGGGATAAGTTTCATATGCCATGTTTTAGCAGGGAAGGTTGTGAGAGGACCGTCTGCATAAGATTATTAAATGACTTCTGCATGTAGGGTAAATTCTGAGTGTCCTCCCTAAGTACACAAGGCTTATTTGGGTAGCATTTGCTGTGTAACAAATAACCACAAATTCTCAGTGGTGTACCGCGTAAGCATTTATTGGTCTTGCTCATGCATCTGTGGGTTGGCTGGAATGTGGCAGATGTTGTCTGAGCCCAGCTGGGCTTGACTCCAGGCTGTGTGCTGAGTTCCAGGTCTGCTCCATATGTCTGTCCTTCTTAGATCACCTGTTGCTCAGAGCATATTCTTGATATGGTGACAGGCCAGAGTATAAGGCGGGCAGTCCTAATTTTGGAAGCACACGTCTTGCCTTGGCTCTCTTCATGTCCGCTAGCATCCACAGGTCAAAGCAAGTCACATGGCTAAACCCAGAGTGTAGGGACAGGAAAGCATGCTCTGAGGGCCATAGCAGAAGTAGGGTTTGTAATATATCCTCTGCAATCTGGCCCCTGTAGACCTCCTCTTCTTATCTCTCCTTCTCTCTGGCACCTCTGCTGCAGCCACTCCAGACCTTTAGAGTCTCCTGGACCTGCCTTGATTTTTCATCCATGGTATTTGTAGACATGCTATTATGTGAGCTCAGAATGCTCTTCTTTGCCTGTCCACCAGGTCAGTTCCATCACTTCCTTTCTGAATAAGCAAGGCTTGGCTCTCAGGAGCAGGGGTGTTCTTATTTTTCTTTCTTTTCCTCTCCATCCCTATGAGTGGTAAGGACGCTTTGGGGCCTCACTTGGTGCCTGGTTCTCTCTCATGGTTTCTCTCTTTTTCTCCCTCCCTCCATCTTCCCCTCTCTTTCTTCTATTTATTCTCAGTATACATTGGTATGATGATTTTATCTTAAGATTTTTTGATGTGGAAATTTTTTGAGGTTTTCATTGAATTTGTTACAATATTGCTTCTGTTATATATATATTATATATATATATATAGCTTCTGTTATATATACACATATATATAAATATATGTTTTTAGTCCATGAGACATGTGGGGTCTTAGCTCCCTGAGAAGGGATTGAAACATTCACCCTCTGCATTGGAAGGCAAAGTCTTAACCCCTGGACTGCCAGGGAAGTCCCCAGTATGATGATTTTAATGTTAAGATTTGGAGTAGGGCAAGACACCTATCCTGTGGGCCAGGGTGGCTGGGTATGGTTCATCTGGTGACAAGGACAGTTACCTGCCCACCCTGCCACCCACCTCAGAGTTGGCGTTAGGTGGGCTTGCTGGTCTGGGGGTCCTCATCCCTCAGCTGTGGACTCTGAGGCCTTGGGTGGCTCTGTGCAGCCTGGCTGGGTTTCCAGGACAGCCAGGGCCTAGGGATGGTAAGAGGTCCACATCCTGCCAATCAGGAGTTTCCAGGAGATTTCCGCTACTGGTGCTCTGGAGCTAGCATCCCCAAGGGAGAGATAATATGTGTGAGAAAACTTCATACATGTTCCTACAAAAGGAGCTTCCTGTGTGCCTGAAGTTAATCTTCTGCTGGAGGACTTGCTTAACCACCATTCGGTGGGATTGGTTCAAAGCTGGTATATGCAGAGTTTTCTTGAACTTCTAGAATATGCAAATAAGAGCCCTGAAGATCCACAGGTCTTGGATAACTTTCTACAAGTCCTAATTAAAGTCAGAAATAAACACAATGATGTGGCTCCTACAATGGCCCAAGGAGTGATTGAGTACAAGGAGAAGTTTGGGTTTGATCCATTCATTAACGGTAACACCCAGTATTTTCTGGACCGATTTCATACCAACTGCAACTCTTTCCACGTGCTTATTAACCAGCACACACTTCTGTTTGGCGGTGACACTAACCCTGCATATCTGAAACACATTGGGAATATTGATCCCACCTGCAATGTCACTGGCGTTGTGAAAGATGTGTATGGAACTGCCAAGATGCTTTGTGAGCCGTATTATCTGGTAGCTCCAGAGCTGGAGGTTGAAGAATTCAGTGCCAAAGCTCCAAACACATCTAATCAGGTAGTTTATGTGCCCTCACACCTCTTTCTCGTGCTCTTTGAGTTGTTCAAGAACTCAACGAGAACAACAGTCAAACCGTATGAAGATAGAAAAGAGGGTACCCAGCTGTTAAAACCCTGGCTACTCTTGTAAAGAAGACATCCACTAAGATAAGTGACCGAGGTGGTGGGTTCCACTCCGAAAAATAGATTGCCATTTTCACTACACATATTCAACTACTCTGAGACCTAGCTGAGCGTACCCGAGCCGGCCCGTTGGCTGGGTTTGGTTATGACTTGCCAATTTCTTGTCTGTATGCTAGATATTTCCAAGGAGATCTAAAATGCTATTCTATGGAAGGCGTGGTTACTGATGCTGTCATTTATTTGAAGGCCCTTTCAAGTGAAGCATTTGAGAGACTTCCGGCTTTTAACAAGTCCACGTGGCGCCATTACAAGAGCACAGCTGAAGCTGACGATTGGAGCAGTCCCAGCAGTGAGCCCAGGGACGCTTCCAAATACAAGGCAAAGCAGGACAAGATGAAGGCTCACAGAACTTTGTGAAGAGCTGAATGCTTCCGTCTTCTCCGTGAAGAAATGATGGCCTTCTGCAAGTCACCCAGAAAGAGCTCCTTTCCTCCACCAGCTCTGAGTGTGGCGCTATCGATGATCCAGTGCTTGGATGCGTAATTTTCTCCATATAAGCTGGACCTTTTCCGCAGAAGTTTCCTGTAGCTACTTCATATCTGCCACCAAAGTAGTGACCTGAGTCATTTTTCATAGGACGTTGCTGCAGGTTGGTCGGCGCCTGTCGTAAGGGGACGCAGAGCCTTATTAGCGCCCACGCTCTCACACTTGCGACCGCTTTATCATAGACTGTCTGCAGTCTCCCCAGATGTCTCACCTCCCTCCGCATTCCAGACACAGCCGATCTCTACTGCTGCCCTTTGTGACCAAATACCATGTTTGTCCCAAACCACCAGCTAAGGCCTTGGGGCGTCTGGAAGTTGAAGACGTCCGCTGAGCACACCTTGATATTCCAGTCCCAGGGCCCTTCCTCTTACACGTCCCTCCTCGCTCTCTGCTTTGGACTCTGGCCTTCTTCCATCTGACCGGTTTCTCATTGTGAGCTGTAGGTACTCTCCTGTTAGATCTCCCTCTTGGGTGCATTGATTTCATTTTGAAATTCATTTGTATATGTCCATTCTGTTGATTAAAGCATTCCAAAAATTGAGAATAACAACAAAAAGATTTGAAGTAGAGATCAGTGGCCTTACCTTGAGCTCAGATTTTGTCTGGAGTGCTCTGCCAATAAGAGTCAGCTGAGATACTGTTTCTGAGATGCTTCCTTGGTTTCTCTTCTGTTCTCGCTCCTTGGGTTTCCTCAGGGAGAGGGTGGTGATGGTGGTGTTAAAAGGAAGGATGCAGGCATTCCTAGGGGCCCCTATGGTGATACCATCAAATAGTTTCCAATTTACACCCCCCCACCCCCCCACCCTGCACCAACCTCAGGCCCAGGGGAGGCTGCCCAGAGTGGCTTTCAATAGTTTTTGGTGAATGAATGAGTGAGTGAGAGAATGGCTGGATGCATTTTCTTAAGGCAGCTTTCTGCTCGTTGTCAGGGCCTTGGTGGAGTCTACCAGCCAGGCTTCCAAACGCAGGAGGTTGAAGGAGCAATGAGAAGACCCAGGCCTGTACAGGCCTCCAAAGCAGCTTTTAAAGCTGCTTTCAGCAGCAGTCCCAGAATGCAGTTCCGAGGGGCAGGCATGTTTGTAAGCAGACCCAGCTATGGAGTAGGAACTTAGCTTTAAGCATCCTATTTGGAGAGTCTGTAGAAAATTATGGAGCTCTGGGGAACCAGCCTGGGGCCACTCACAGTCCACTAAGTGCAAGTGTTGTCTTTAGGGGCCTCTAATTCCCTTTATAAAGAGCTTTTTAAAAAAAAAAAAAAAAAGAAAGAAAGAAAGGAGCCTGGATACAGTTAACATGAGTGTTGAGCAGGTCAAGCATTTCCAGCCATTATGGATAGTAAATAGACAGATTCTACAAATGCACCAGTAAGCCCAGTGCCCTGAGAGGCTGCGTTTTTGTTGGTCCAAACTGTGGCTTGTTCTTGCAATTCAGTAGAGAAGAAAACTGAGGCTAGGAGAAGTAAAGTGATCTCCCCAGGGTGACACAGCTGGGATGTGGCAGAGGCAGGCACTGGGTCTTATTTGTGGCCTGTGGGCTTCCCTCTTGTTGTGACTCGCGGGCTCAGTGGTTGCCCCAGGGGATGTGAGATCTTAGTTCCCTAACCAGGGATCAAAGTATTAAAAGGTGGATTCTTAACCAATGGACCACAAGAAAGTTCAAGGAAACTGAACTCTTGAAGGCAGAGGTTGAAGGCTTTGACATTTATGTAGGATGTGGTGCAGGGTCAAAGCCCAAGGTCAAGTCTGCAAATAATAACAGGTATTAGAAACTCATTTTAAGGTGGTGCCAGGGTTATATGTGTGAGCTTAGAATAGAAGAGGGTGATCCAGAGCCTAGCTTGTTCAGCATTCTCCTTCCCTAGGGAGCCCCTTCCTGCTGCAATTAAAACACCCTCCTCGACTGCTCCATGGACAAAAGTGCTCTTTGGTAAAAAAAAAAGTTTGAAAACCAGTGATTCCAGGGAGTTGGGTGACCACAGCCTTTTCCAACTAAGACATTAGTCAGTTAAGGAGCCACGTTTACACTGGAGAAAGATGATCTTATCAGATTTACTCGTCTACCTTCAGGAGAATGGAGAGGAGTGGGCGTGCTGGAAGAATCAGAACTGATGCCTGTCCAGGCTGCTGCTGTTGTGCTGTGCTCAGTCGTGTCCAGCTCTTCGTGACCCTCTGGACTGTAGCCCGCCAGGCTCCTCTGTCCATGGGATTTTCCAGGCAAGAATACTGGAGAGGGTTGCCATCTCCTTCTCCAAGGGGATTTCCCAACCCAGGGATCAAACCCACATCTCTCGTGCCTTCTGCATTGGCAAGTGGATTCTTCACCATCACGCCGCCTGGAAAGCCCATATCCGGGGTAGGCAAAGCTTTTGATGGTGTCTGGCGCATTGGTTGCTATTGGCTTCCCAGCTTTCACTCCCCTTTTATCTTGTTTTCACCAGTTTTCAACTGGGTGCTGTCCACGCGTATCTCTTGTAATTCAAGGGAAAGCAGCCCTAGTCCTCACTCCCAGAGGTGGACCCTGGCTTGTGCTCACAGCTCAGTACCCTGGACTTTGTGATAGGCAAGTATCCCAGGGAAGCATTTGCTAGGGGCTTCTGAGAAGGAAGCTTCTCCCCCACTCTTTTTTGTTGTTGTTCTTTCACAGAGGCTCTCTGGAAGGAGCTCTCTTATTTCAGTGGACTAGGCTGTCCTTGCCACCACTACTAGCAGCCACCTTGTGGCCGAGAAGGGAGGAAGCCTTGTGCAGAGGCAGCTTTGGGCAGAAGGCAGAGGGAAGAGATGGAAAGAAACAAACTTCTTGGATTCACCACTGAGCTGCTAACTAAGTTTGCTGAAACTTATCCTGCCTCTGGACTGCTCCGTTTCAGGGGCCGACATGCTCTCTTGACTCATTAGTTTTGTATTACTTGGGAATGAGCTGTTCCTAAGTGATTTAGAGAGCTACTGCTTCCACCGTGTTCTTCTCCTTGGAAGCGTTTCCAGACCATCTTGCAGATGCAGCCTCTGAGTTATACCCTTGCACTGGGCTCAGGGGACAACATATGGGGGAGGTCATGGAGCCCTGCTTGGCTGCCAAGGGCCAGCCTCTCCATCCTTCCTCTGTCACGCTCTCCTGCCGTGGTCCATATATCAGACTCACACAGCAAGCACGGATGATGGCAAAATCTCAGAAGCTGGGGTGGGAGAAGACACCTTCTCACATTTTTCTTTTGAATAAAATATTATCTTGGTTTCTTTTCTTGGGACCTCTTTACCCATTCTGGGTGAGGTCAGCCATAAGACAGAAGCCCCAGGGGCTGTAAGAATTAAATATTCAGCTGAAGCTCTGCCTGGTCCTCTCCAACTCTGACAAGCTCTGATCCTATGAAAGCCAATCCAGTTATGGTAAAGGGACTCCAAGGCAGTCCGCTGAGTTCCAGGCACCATACGGCTGTACTCTCCTCTGATCCATCAGAGAAGTCAATTAGTATTCCTACTTTACAGATGTGGGAACCAAGGCTCTTATAGCTTAAGACCACACGGAGACAGAGCTAGGATTTGAATTTGGCCCCTTCTGACACCAAAGCCTCTGTACTTTCCATTATACCACCTGATGTTCCCTTGCTTTGGGGCATTTTACTCCATGAAGACGGTTACCCTACTTTGGAAAAGGTCGGCTGAAGTGACACACTGCTGCCCAATGGGAATTTTTTTTGGAGCAGTTCTTCCAGGTTTTTTTTTTTCTTTTCATGAACTCACTCAGTTCAGCCAAGGGTGCTTCAAGAGACCAATTTTCAGCCTCTGTCCCCACTGAAACCTGGAAGAACGTGGACCAGCGCCACTAGCCTTGCTGGATGGTTTTGGAAGCAGCAGAGCTCTTTTGGAGTCGGGCTGTCTCTAGCTCACTGTGTACAAGCGGAGGGATGCTTGTTTCAGTGGTCGCCGAGCAGAACACATGGAGAGGGTGCGGAGCGCTTGGGGGCCGAGCATCCTGAGATGATAGGGCATGTGCACACCACAAAACAGCTTCAAAAAGATCCACCGTTCAGGGGAAAAACCCCAACCTGCCTTCATAAGCTCTCATGATCCCTGAGGAAACCCTCTGTTCTGCAAGACAGTCTGGATTTTTACTGAGTGTTCCCTGTGTTTCCAGGAGGGCATTTTGAACAGTGTAGGTAACTAAAAGAATCTGGAGAAGGAGAGGTGGCCTTGAACTTTAGCATGCTCTGCATTTTGTAGAGTCGCCTGGGATGCTGTTTCTCTAATGATCCCTCTGTTTCTCATCCGCTTCTGCTCCTTGGGTTCCCTCTGGGGGAGGATAGTGGTGGTAATAAAGGCAGGATCCAAGCATTTTGGGGGCCCAGGTGGGGACACCATCAAAAATTCCCAATTCACACCATCTCAACCTCAGGCCCAGGGCAGGTCACCCAGAGTAGTTGTCAACAAGTTCTTGGTGGATGAATGAATAAATAAATGAATGAGCGGAAGGCTGGATGCATTTCCTTGATGCATCCTTCTGCTCACTGTGAGGGGCTCAGGTGAGCGTAGCAGCCATTCTTTATTTTGGATGGGATGATCCCTTAAGTAGCATATCTACTCTTACCTGCTTTAAGCCATAAGACTTAACAAGTTCAATGATGTAGAGGATCTCTAAAATTTTGCAAGTTTTCTTTCCCACACTCTGGAGCTTAAGGGTCCTGTCAAGGCCTCCAATGTACGTGTCACTTCTTGTTCATCCAGCTCATCCAGTGACATCCACGATGATATCTGCCATGTTCGTCGTTATAAGTGGGATGCTCTGCAGAGTGTCTAGGTCCCTTTGGACTGTTTTATGAAAAAGGATGATAGAGCCAATATGGCCCTAGAGTAAGACTGTAAATTTCTACTGTTGACTGTTCCATGGGAATGCAGTCTGCTTTTGGTACTCTTTCTTGACAGGGAGAGAAGAGAATACATTTACCGGAGCCGGGTTGTACACTGTGAATCAGAACTGTGTTAGTCTTCTCTAGCAAAGATACCACACCTGGGCCAGCAACTGTGGTAGCTACTTCTTGATTGAGTTTGGTCCACTGTCATCCTCTAGAATCTATCTGGTTTCTGTAGGAGTGGGGTCAGATTGGTAAATTAAATGGAAGTATTTTGGGGACCACCATGCCTGCTCTTTTAGGTCATTAAGGGTGTCTTCTGAAAGACTCTGCTTCAGATGTAATATTGTTTGTGATTTAATATCTTGGCAAAGGGATGGGGGCAATTTTAGTGGATTTCTCCTCTAGAATGGCTCCACACATTAAGGAACCAATGTGGGTATCTACCTAACTGTGATGAGTATCCATTCCACTTAACCCTTGAGGACCAGGAAGATGACCACTAGTGGGTTCACCATGGACCTGACCTGGACCGGGCCTCCTCTGGTGACCTGGCTCCCTTCTGCCCCCCGCTCTCACTGGGGACTCTGATGCGGCTGCAGCTCCAATCTGGTGTCTCATGGTCTTTGGAATGTCTGGATATTTTACTGAGTCAGTGGCTACAGTTCCCTTTGGGGAATGGTTGGGGAATTCATTACTTCTGTGCTTGGTGCCACGTGCCTGGGTCCTTCCCTCATCCTGAGGATGAGGACTCTCCTCTAGTTGACAGCTTTCAGGTCTGAATACTGGGCAATAGCTTGTGACTTTTTATTGATGTAGCTTCCCTCGGTTTCCTGATCAATCATCCTTAATTTCTTTTAAGTATATAGTCTGAGAAATATCCTTTTCAGGATCCATCTATTTTGCCCCTGGGACACTGTATTCTATTTTCCATTTTCCTGAGATCTCTGGAGGCCGGCCCCTGTGGCTGCTACCCCATCCTGCCACTCATACTGTGTTGTTCCAACCTGGCTTCTGTGGATTTAGCACCACAGCCGGGCCTTGATTACTCTGTGAACCACTTGCTCTCATGGAGCCCTGCGACAGTGTCTCCTCCCATCAGCCCTGGCCCTGGGGAGAATAGCCACCCTGAACTCCAAAGATACTGTGCTCCCTGTTACCAGTACCTCACCTCTTGCATCAGAAGATGCAGCCTCCAGGCTCACCTGCAGAAGCGATTGGAGAGCACACCCAGCCCATGCTTCCAAGTCCTTTGATCCCCTGTCCCGCCATCTGTGATGGCAGCTCTAGCGCTTCTACTTTGCTGAGAGCCAGCCATTCTAAAAGCAGCTGAGCAGCACCTTTAGTGCTTCCTCCTGGGGTCCTTGCCAGGGTGTCAGATCCTGTGTATGAAGGGCATGTGACCATGTTGATAAACTCCCCCCTTTTCAATTAACATCCTGTCCCCTTCATCCAGTGTGTGATCCCTTCTCGCCCATGTTGGCTCCTTCAGAATACAGTCCCTTTCTACCCTTAGTAGGAACCTGTAGAGAGAGGGAAGCAGGACTGGATGGATGGAAAGATGAACTTTGATGCATGTGTGAAAAAGAATTCAGCTGACCTCTCTGGGGACTCTGAAGCTGAGCTGGCCCTTCAGAGGCATCCTGAATTGAGGCAGGGGTGTTGGGCCTTGGCAGCCCTGCATCTACCAACCATTTAATGTGGGCTTTTGTGCAGAGGTGATGTAACTGGATGAGACAGTCTCCTTTAGCTGAATGTGGCAAAGAAAAACATTATTCTGATATTTTTTATAAGGCAGAGAAGACTTTCAAGGCTATTGCAATAGGAGAGAGATAGGCTTAGCTCTGAATATAAGGACAAATGAGGGTGTATAGCCCAGGAGAAGGTAAGGAGGTTAGTAGATGGACAGTGACTGAGAGGAGACATCAAGGGTAAAAGGATTCTTGCTAAACTGGCCTAGAAGGATTCTTCCTAAAGCTGGCCAGACTTGTATACACCAAAGTGAAGGATGAGGAACTTGAGCAGATATCAAGGGTGATCAGATATTGAGTGCCGGGTTAGGGGGCAGATTCTTGCTAACTGATTTAGCAGGATTATTGGTGAGACTAGACTCAGCATGGATGTACATGGAGGCCCAAAGCTTAGGTCTAGTCTAGAGGGGGCTTTAGGGGAGCTAATTAAAGTTTGGTCAAAAAGAGTCTTTGTCAAGGGAGACTCCCAGGGTGGGTCTCAGGTATGAGCCATCAGCAAGTACAGGAGTGAGTGCCTTAGTGTTGCAGACAGCATCAGATCTACCAACGTCTGATGCTGAGGTTCTCCTTACCTGTTGACTGACTGTCAAGAAATGTGCAGGGAGGCTGACCTGTTTTGAGGACAAGCGTCGTTTTCTGGGCTTCACTTTTCCCTAATAAGTGCTACCTGAGTAGATCCAAGCAGAGGACTATTAGGCTGAAGGGAGGGGAAATGGGGTTATTGGAATGATTGGAGCCAGACTAGAAACTTATTTACTTAAGCCAACTTCCTTTTACACTTCTTGGGCTGTTCAAGCTAATGAATAAATTGAGCTGATTGATGTCTGAGCCTCTCCCCTGACTGGGCAGCCAACATAATTGACCATCTGGAACAGGTCATGCCAGTGGAGGGTGTCTCTTGCCAAGTGCTCTGATGCAAGGAGCCAGAGGGGACAAATACATCTGGGAGAGGGCTGAGGGTCAGGTAGAAGGGTACAAGTGGATCCCAAAGCGTCATTAAAGCAAATGGAACCTAATTTTTCTCTGGGGCTTTCCAGTTTCATGGTGCAAATGCATTCAACTTTTATAGACTTTTATTACAGTCACACAGTGTAGGACATTGGGCTCCTCAATGTCTCCCTGTTTATTTCTGGGAATCCCCTGGGGTGTCTTGTGTGAACACACAAGCAGTTCTTTTAGATGATTCTTTTGTTCCTTTAGTAATATTTGTTGTCCCCAAATCCTACTTGAGCAAGTGCATGGCCAGCATCAGTGCCACTGATGAGCTCTGTGAGATCAAGCTGTTTGCATGACGACCTAGCGTCCTGTGAGCTCCCATAGCCAAAGACCTTCCAGGGGCTGATCCAGTCAATGTTCTGGGGGTTCACTCTGTGCTTGGGCCAGGATGAGTTCCAGGCAGAGTGTGGAGGGTGTGTTCTGAGAAAAAAAAAAAGGTTTCTTACTGTTATGAGAGGGCCGTAGGGAGCCAGGCTCTCTTCCTCTCCAGCAATCCTTGTGAGGCTATGATAGCTTTGCCTGCCACTGACAGTCTTCTCATAGACACAGGGGAGCCAGCCTGGGCATGAAGTTGACACTGTGGATGGTGGATGGAAAGACTGAAAGACCCCAGGTCCTTGATGATATGTTGAGTCACTGAATCAGTTGAACTTGAAATACCCACCCCACACCCTCCACAACACTTGCTCTTATTTGTTCTTGTTGTTCAGTTGTTGAGTCCAAGTCTTTGTGACCTTGTGGACTGTGGCCCACCAGGCTCCTCTGTCCTTTACTATCTCCTGGATTTGCTCAAACTCACATCCATTGAGTTGGTGATGCTATCTAACCATCTCATTCTATGTCGTCTCCTTCTACTTCTGCTTTAATCTTTCCCAGCATCATGGTCTTTTCCAATGAGTTGGTTCTTCACATCAGGTGGCCAAAGTATTGGAGCCATATCAGGTTCAGCATCAGTCCTTCCAGTGAGTACTCAGAGTTGATTTCCTTTAGAATTGACCGGTTGGATAACCTTGCAGTCCCGGAGGCTCTCAAGAGTCTTCTCCAGCACCACAATTCGAAAGCATTAATTCTTCGGTGCTCAGCCTTCGTTATGATCCAGCTCACATCCATACTTGACTACTGGAAAAACCAGAGCCTTGACTGGAGAGACCTTGGTTGGCAAAGTGATGTCTCTGCTTTTTAGTACACTGACTAGGTTTGTCATAACTTACCTTACAAGGAGCAAGCTCTTATATGAATGGATAAAATGACTATCTCAAGCTGATTTGAATTGGGTTTTCTTTTATTTGCTCTCTGAAGCATTTGACATGTACACCTAGCTCTTTTTGGCTCCTGTCTTTAGCTTCTCTCTTGAAAGGAAACAGATGCAAACCCCTGAGCCTTGATTCTTTGGTGTTTATAAAAACCTCCCTTCTCTTGCAGCTATACACACCCAGTTGACCCTGTGGTCACACTAGCACACTCAGTCCCAGCTCAGTCTCCCAACTGGGGCTCCCCAAATAAGGAGAACCTGGGGCAGAAACTGGGAGCCAGATGTGGCCCCAACGGCTGAAAAGTCCAGGGGGTGGAGAACAGGTATTCAAAACAAAAAATTCTAGAATCAGACCTTGGGTTTCAAATCCCAACTTTGCCACTGTGAGACCAGGGGAAAAGTCATTTTATTTCTCTGTGCCTCAGTTTTAAATTGAGTTTGATCATAGCAGTTATCTTGAAATTTGGTGAGGATTATGTAGGATAATGTATACAAAGTGCTTAGAACAGGGCTTGGTATATGGTCAGTGCTTAATACACCTTACTCATCGTTGGCTCTTCTAATGGGCAAGCTGGTGTGATCTGGGTGTGCAGCAAGCAAGGAAGGTATATAATATGCCCTGGGCAGCTGGAATAAGTATCTGAGTTGAGTCTGCTTAAAAGGCCAGAGAAGGAATGGACAGTTGGGTTCCTCTTTGGTCAAATTCTTTGCTGGCTTCATCTTACTTCACACATGGAATCCAAACAGCTCAGTGGTGGTGATGGGTGGGGCAGGAGGGGAGGGTAAGTTGTTGGTTGGCATTTCTAAGAATATACCCCTTCGTTCTTCTGTGTGAGGAATTATTCTGGATTTGAGTGTTCCAAGGGCTTCAGAAGGTGGCTCGCCACAGCTTTAAATTTTTTCCTTTCATCTTCACTGGCCCCTGTTGCATCTTTATTGGGTTTATAAATTCTTTTTTCCCACTTCTTTTAAAAATCACTGTTTATTTGTAGAGCCACCAGTTCTAAAACTTGTGCAATATCTTAAATGTCATTTTTATCCTGGTCTGCTCATAATGCATGAGCTAGTGCCTCTTATAATGAACTTTGAAAGTAATGATTCCCAGCAAGCATTTAGCATGGGCAGTCCTTACATAATGTGGAAAGCATACAACTCCCATCATCAAGCTGATCTAGTCTTTTACAGTTGAGAAGGTAGGGGCCACCGATAGATCTTGCCAATAGGACTGATTAATTTGAATTAATTCAATTAATTAATTCAGGCTGAGTCTGCCAAGGGCCTTAAGGGGACCTGATACAACCGAGTCTGCTGGTCAGTGTGGTGAGTTAACGAGCCAGATTCAGTCCTCAACTGGGTCATCTCACTGAGAAGACTGTCTTTGTTTATTTTCTCTTTCCACTGTATTGGCCAGTGGAGTTGGATTAATTGGCCTGTTGTTTTGGCATCGGGTGCAGACACAGTTACAGTCAAATCATGGGCCAATTCAGTGGGGAAAACATCTGTCAAGCTTGTTGTTCCTCTAGCTGATCTGGAAGCCCTGTGGAGACACAACCGTAGTGAAGATCAGATGAGAAATGTCTGCCCAAGGAACGGTGGTCAGATGCACTGTTTCCCTTTCCGCACGCTGGGTCATGTTTGCAGCCTGACGCCCACTCTTCCTGCACGACACCTCAGTTTTGCTAATCCATCCCGGATACTGACTGGTTGGTCCCATGGTTGATAGGAGAGGCCTTGCTGAGGGTTGGGAGTGCTCTAGGATCAGAGGGGTGTTGGCTTGTACCTTGGCTCCTCTGCTCATTACACGTGCGACCTTTGCCAGCCGGTTTCCCTTTCTGAGCCTCAGCTGCTTCATCTGTAACATGGGAGAAATACCTGCCCTGGAGGTCATTGTCACGAGGTGTGAGGCCCACCTAACCCTCCTGGATTGTCCCAGACTGAAGGAGTTCCTGAGATGTAGGGCTTTTCGTTTTTTCATTCAGTTCTTTTTGGCTGTGCTGGGCCTTCGTTGCTTTGTGGGGGCTTTCTCTAGTTGCTGTGAGCAGGGGCTGCTTGTTGCTGCAGCGTGTGGCCTCCTTCCTGCAGGGACTTCTCTTGTTGCGGAGCTTGAGCTCTAGGCTCGCAGGCTTCAGCAGGTGCGGCTGCTGGGCTCTGGAGGACGGGCTCCGTGGCTGTGGCCGTGGCCTTCGTTGCTCTGTGGCATGTGGGAGCTTCCTGGATCAAGCCTGTGCTCCCTGCACGGGCAGGCAGGTTCTTAACTGCTGGATCACTAGGGAACTACCAGGACTTTCAGTGTGAAACCTGGGGCATTCTTGGCAAAACCATGAGCTGCTCACTGGGTGGTGAGGACCAAAGGGGACAGGGCCTGCAGCTATTTAAGACACGTGGAAAATATTTCCTGAAGGTTGAATATATTATTTTCTGTTGAGTTTTTAACCAAGTACCTGTTGACTGGGGCTAGTAAAAAAGAGGTGTTCCTTTCTCCAAGACACCGTGAGTCCCCCTAGCATAGGACAGGCCGCTCTCCTCTCCCACATGTGGCACTTTCCCCTCAACTCTTCATCCAGGTGAGACGAAGTTGACAGGCATATGCATCAGTCAGTCAAACAAAGAGTCACTCAAAGAAGGGTCCAACTGCTCCTCATGGCCCAGAGCGCGCTGGCCTTCAAGCCGGAGGCTGCACTCTGTGTCTTGCCCCATTACTGGTTAGTTGCGTGATCTGGACAGCAGTACTTTCCTTCTGTGAGCCTGTTTCTTCCAAGGGAGAGCACGATACAGCTGCCTCCCAGGGCTCTCATGAGCCTCGTACGAAATCATGCGTGTGGAAGGGCTTTCTGAGCTGCAAGTTGTCGTTCAGATATGAAGGCTTTTACGAGGGCCCTAACTCGGCAGCATTCACTTAGCCTCAGGAAAGAAGGAGCAACAGAGTCTTGGATTTGGCACTTCAGGCCCGGAATTCAACAGTTTGCCACACTTCCACTGGATACCCTCAGGGCACTGGACCCCAGCTACATGATGAATGAACTGGTTTTGTCCTCAGTATCTCAAGTTCTATAAATTGGTAAGTTCAAGGTCATGTGTTGAACTAAGAGAGGAGCTGGGTCTGGGCTTTGCGGGAAACCCAAGGAGATGGAACTTTGGTCTGGGTGCAACAGAGCCCCTGAAGAAAGAGGCTGACAGCCTGGCCTGAGAGGTCAGAGAAGGACGAGATGATGGAGCTCAGGAGTGAAGGAAGTGGGTTCCAGGCAGAAGGAAGAGCTTGAGCCAGTGTGGGGGTAAGGAGCATGTGCAGGGAACTCTGAGCGTTTCTGTGTCATGGGATGTCACTTCTGAAATAAGAGCGTGATAGAAAGGAAGGGGGATGGGACCAGCCCGGGTAGACCCTCCTGTTCAGTGTTACTCTGAACTCTTTGTTGTAAGAGGCAAGAAAGAGGGTTTGTTGAAGGATTCTGGGGACTTGAGGGCAGAGGTAAAGGAAACCCAGACTTGACAATTCCTGGTCTCTCTTTCACGCTCTCCCTACCTCAGTTACATGCTTCCCCACCACAGGAGGCCCATATAACAAGGAGCATGGTCAGCAGCAGCCCAGAGCCGCATCCTTGCAAGTCTTTCCCCCAAATCCAAGACTCTTCCCTCCCACTTCCAGTAGAAAAATCCCAGGAGAGGGCTCTGACTGACTGTGCTCCGGCCACGTGCTGTTCTCTGGACTGGTCACTGCAGCCAAGCCCACAGGACATTGGGACTGGACATGTAGTTGTGTGCTCACCCTTAATGTTCACTCTGCTCCATGTGGAAACAGGACAAAGAGATGTTGAGCAAGCAATGGTAAAAAATGCAATTCATCTCCGTTATTTGAGACTTCATATTTGCAAATTTACTTACTCGAAATTTATTTGCAACCTCAAAATTAATATTCACAGTGCTTCTGTGGCATTTATGGACATGTAGAGAGCGATGAAAAATGGGAGTTGTCCACTGCTCACATTCATGGCTGAGAACTAACAGGCAGCATGCTGCCTTGTGCTTTCAGCTCTCAGACTATAGTATCCTTTCTTTGGTCGGTTTAGTGCCATGTTAGTCCCATTTTGAGGGCTTCCCTGGTGGCTCAGATGGTAAAGAAACAGCCTGCAATGCAGGAGACCCAGGTTCAATCCCTGGGTCAGGAAGATCCCCTGGAGAAGGGAATGGCTGCACACTCCAGTATTCATGCCTAGAGAATTCCACAGACAGAGGAGCCTGGTGGGCTACACTTCATAGGGTCACAAAGAGTTGGATACGAGTGAATGATTTTGACTTCACTTTTTTGGGGGGGCTCCAAAATCACTGCAGATGGTGAGTGCAGCCAAGAAATTAAAAGACACTTGCTCCTTGGAAGAAAAGCTATGACCAACCTAGACAGCATATGAAAAAGCAGAGACATTAGTCTTGTGGAAGCTATGGTTTTTCCAGTAATCATGTATGCATGTGACAGTTGGACTGTAAGAAAGCTGACCGCCAAAGAATTGATGCTTTTGAACTGTGATGTTGGAGAAGATTCTCAAGAGTCCCTTGGACTACAAGGAGATCAAACCAGTCAATCCTAAAGGAAATCAGTCCTGAAAATTCATTGGAAGGACTGATGTTGAAGCTGAAACTCCAATACTTTGGCTATCTGATGTGAAGAACTGACTCCTTGAAAAAGACCCTGATGCTGGGAAAGACTGAAGGCAGGAGGAGAAGGGGACAACAGAGGATGAGATGGTTGGATGGCATCACCAACTCAATGGACAAGAGTTTGAGCAAGCTCCAGGAGTTGGTGATGGACAGGGAGGCCTGGTGTGCTGCAGTCTGTGGGTCACAAAGAGTCAGACACGACTGAGCGACTTTGACTCCACGTTCACTTGTCCCATTTTTGATGGCGAATTTTCTATTTCAAATGGCCCCCAAGCATTGTCCTGTAGTGCCATTTACTTTTCCTAGCTCCAGAAAGGTGATCACATCCTGTGTCTTATGCAGAAAATACTTGCATTGGAAAAGCTTATTGAGGCATGAGTTATGGTCCTGTGGTTCAATGTTAATGATGAATCAGCAATATATGTTAAATATATATTACAATTAAAGAGAAAAACACACAACAAAGTTATTTATTTATTGGTTAACAACAGTGATGACGACAACAAAAAGCTCGTAAAACTTTAAATTTGTATTTCCTCTAAGAGCAATGGTTCTGTGTTAACTAATTGACTGTTGGTGATGAGTATAGGACAGGGCTTCTGTGAATACCAAGAATGGACTGCACCCATACAGGAGTTTAAGCTTTATTCTGGAAGCAATAGGGAGCCATTGAACGTTTTAGAGAAGAGAGAGACAGATATAATTTTTTGAAAGAATCTCTCTGGCTACTCGGTGGAGACTGATTAGAGGAACGAAGACTGAAGGCCGGAAGAATAGTTGGAAGGTGGTTATAGACTCTAAGTGAGAGATGGTGCGTCCCAACCCAGGAGACGATACGGAGGATTCGAGAAAGCGATGGATTTGAGAGTGGTATTTAATGGGTCAGTTTAAGAATGAGAACAAGAATGAGAACTCACTGATGTTGGAGGCAAGGGAGGAGAACCTCCAACATCACAGTGCTTTTAAAATGCCTACATCTGATTTTTTAAAACCTGAAAGCTATGTCTCATTGGTCTGAACCACGTGTTTCCTTCTGTGAGAGGTGGTGGGGACTTTCGGCATCGTGGGGGGAGCTGAGCAGCTGTATGGCCGCTGTTTGGGGACAGGCACACGCTCCCCCAGCGCCTTCTCTGTAAATTGCATGCAGGCCCAGCTGTGTTTTCTCTGCCTCCTTACATCATCACCAGTCATAAAAGCCCTACCGGGGGAATTGTGCTGACGATCTGGGCTGGGATGTGTGAGACAAAGGAGTCCAGGGGGCTGATTTCAGAGTTTGCAAAGTTCAGATTCCTGCTGGTTGGGAGAGGAGGCAGGTTGGAGCTGACTCGCGCTGTGTTTGACAGTCGTCTACGGTTGCTCTCCAGGTCAGTAATTTCCTGGCTTGAAGCAAGTCTGACTGTTTAGTTCAACCCTGGTCTCCTCACACAGCTGGTGCGCCCTGGCAAGGTGCCCTGGCTGGGGTGAAGCACCTCTCTGCCGCTCCCCATGCTCCTTCAAAAACCTCGAGGTCCCTACTGCCAGATGACCTGCACCCCCGGCCTTCGGAGTCCTGTTCAGTGCCTCCCTCCGGCTTTGCTGTCTGCTCTCGGCCTTCTGGGTGACCTGTTGGAGTATTTCGCCTGAGGCACCCTGCAGTCTTGTGTCTACATACCTTGGATCTCTCCCTGCAGAGTAAAGAGCTCTCTGATGAGCATTAAAGGACCCAGTTCTGCTCTGTTCAGACATGGGATGCTTGTGTGGTCCGACTCTGCTGGTGGCAGCATTAATCCACATCCTTAATTTAAGGGGAGATGTTCATCTGCTGACTTGGATCCCATCATGTATTCGTTTAGAACATATAAATGTAAGAGGAAGCTTTGCAGCGTGTCCAGTCTCAACAGTAACTCGTGTTTTATTCACTGTGCGCCGTTCCCTGTGCTCAGTGCCCTCACTTGAGTTCTCTACTCTAATCCCCACCACCGTGTAATCAGATGACTTCCGTTCTCATCTCCATTTCATGGCTAAGAACATGAGGCACAGAGAGGTCAGGGGAGGTGTCCTCAGTCCCATTGCCTGGGAATGGCTGAGTCGGGGTGTCAGTCCAGGCCAGTGGATCTCAGTGCTTCTGTCCTCACTGTGCCATTAGATACACTCTCATTGCTGATGGACAGTTTCCCCGGCCCTTCCCCTTGTGTGCTTCTCAAGTGCATCAGTGTTTGACCCAGTCAGGGTGCAAGAAGATCCAGTAATTTCCCGGGCCCATTGCACACTTGGACTTATAGGTTGTTTAGTCTTTGGGGTTTAGGAACTCAATGGGAGTGCCGACTCACTGCTCCCAACATGGAATTTTTTTTTAACTGAAATGACATGGATTTACAATGTTCTGTTAGTTTCAGGCGTGCAGCAAAGTGATTCAGTTACACCTGCATACGTGCGTGTGCGTGTGTGTGCTTAGTCGCTCAGTCGTGCCTGAGTCTGTGAACCCATGGGCTGTAACCACCAGGCTCCTCTGTTCATGGGATTCTTCAGGCAGGAATACTGGAGTGGGTTGCCATTTCCTTCTCCAGGGGATCTTCCCAACCCAGGGGTTGAACTCAGGTCTCCGGCATTGCATCTGGATTATTTACCTTCTGAACCACCAGGGAAGCTGTATACCTACATATGTATCTGTTTTTTTCTAGATTCTTTTCTCTTAGAGGTTATCATCAAATATTGAGAGTAGTTCCCTGTGCTGTACAGGAAGTCCTCTCTATTTTATATATAGTAGTGTCTACATGTACTTTTTAAAATTAACTTTTACTGGAGTGTCATTGCTTTACAATGTTGTATTCGTTTCTGCTGTACAGCAAAGTGAATCAGCCTTATATCTTTTTTTAAATTTCCATCCCATTTTAAGTCACTGTATTTTTTAAAATTAATTTTTATTGGAGTACAGTTGCTTTCTACTTTTTGTATTATTTTATTAAGGACATTCTCTTTACACAAGTATTACATGACTCCTCTCTCATTGCAAACATTTCCAGCATATTCTGAAGGGAATATGAAAGCCCCCCTCTCATCTCTTTTATCCCCCACCAACTCCTTTCCCAGTGGTGGTCACTGTTAATAGTTTGCTATCCTTTCTCCTGGTCCGCTTTCTGTGCTTTTTCATGGACATACCTTTGCTCCCTGCACAACATCCTTTTAAATAAGTGGGCTCACCTTATCTCTATTGTATCACAACTCTATTTTTCTCACTAGGTAGGTGTACCTTACAGGTCTTTCCACAAGAATCTCTGTCATTCTCTCTGATTTACTGGAATGGCTAGATAGTATTCCACTTTGGATTTACCATGATTTTAATTAACCCACTTGACTGAACACTTTCTAAGCAATGCTGATCATTTGAAAAAGTTAATTATTCCTAGTTACTGGGTAGTAAAAAAATGTATAAAAAAGTCTCCATGGGGAGAGGGTTGTCAAGGGCAGAATGGTAATTAGAGGTTAGGGAAAGCCAGGAGGTGTGGGGTGTCCTGTCTCCTTCACCCCATCCCCCCAGCAGGCTTTGACTCGGAGCATCACCTGTCTGCATCGGTGCTTCACTGAGCTCCCCAGCAGGCTGTGGGCTCTGCTCTCTTCTCTAATTTCAGCATTTCCCTCTGAGTGAGGACACACCCTGACTCCATCTGGGCCTTGACCATATATCCCCAGCTTCTCTCCCCCCAGCACCCAACAGAGGTTCGGAGACAGGTTGCCTGGGTTCTAGGACTCTCTTGGCAGTACCAAGCGTGGCAGGGACAGAGCTGGTTAAAATGTCTCCTCAGAGGCGCCAGAAAGTCAGTCTGCAGCAACTCAGATTCCATGCAGGCATCTCACCCAGCTTTACTCAGTGAAACCCAAACACCCACTTTTGTTGAGACTCTGACGAGCCCTGGAAACCACCGAGGGCCTGGCTCGCCTCGGCACACGTCTGAAATATGTCAGGCAGGTGTTTCCAAAGAACTTATGCTACAGGAAAATAGATCCTGATGTAATCTGCCTAATTTGGCTTTTGCCTGACTTTCAAGAGAAACTGGCTATTTGTAATGGAAACAGTTCTCGGGCCACTTCAGACAGGGCTTTGTAATGTGAGCTGGTAAAACCCTGCAGGTGCTACGGGGCCCCTGTTTTCATTTTACATCTCAAGTTTGTTTACTTTAATGTGTTTCTCTGGGAGGACAGAGGAAAAAAAGGGGACCTGAAAGGGGTTTAACAAGTCATTTTTCATTTCAAAAAAAGGAATGGTTTTGTATTAAGAAAATTAGCATCAAGAAGGCCTCGGGGAGTCCTGCAGGCAACAGGAAGTGCACATGGCCTAGGGGATATGTTTCCTGAGACTAATTCCCCAAAGACCCGTGTTCGGGAGCCGGCGTACCTGGGGCCCTTGGCAGAGGCATCAATTAGAAAGTGGGAAGCAGTGTTTTCCTTGCTAATTCTTGGCTACCGGATAGGGGTTACTGAAAGCTCCCTTTTCCCCCCGCTTGGAGTTAGGCAGTTTTGAAAAATTGTAAAATTATGAATTCAACCTTGTTTTCAATCAGGGGAGGGGGAAATGGTTTCCAGCGTGCAAAGCCGGTACAATGGGTAGAGAGGGCCGTGTGGCCAGAACACCCGCTGCCACACTCAGCGACTCATCCAGCCACAGGAGGGGGGTGGGGATGGGGGTGTCAACGAGGCAGCAGCTGCAGGCCCAGCCCCAGAGCAGGAATTCCAGGTAGGGAGGAGGGAAGAGCCGCGTCTGTCCCCCATGATTGTTTCCTGCAGACGGTGCATAGCCGTAGCGGTCTTCCTCGTGTTATAGAAGATATGATGCGTCTGTCAACTAGGGCTCTCTCCCGCATCCTGGAGATTGGGTTCAATGAAACTGAAGGCCCCGTTCCCTGCCCTTGGTGTGAAAGTGGAGTGCATGCTCCGGGATACGCCTCTTCCTCCTGGCCCCTGCATTCGCCTGTACTGCCTTGGAACTGACTGGCTGACGTGGGTCTGTGCAGGGAGCTTAAGCCTTTCACCAATTTTCACAAGAAAATCTGCTCCCGAGCCTGTCATGTGCTTAGCGATG
Organism: Capra hircus; assembly: GCF_001704415.2. Taxonomy (NCBI): domain Eukaryota; kingdom Metazoa; phylum Chordata; class Mammalia; order Artiodactyla; family Bovidae; genus Capra; species Capra hircus. The sequence continues at coordinate 3,674,775 of NC_030827.1, read as the reverse complement.
TCACTGACAGCGAAGCTACGGGAAGGGTTGCTCTACAAACCCACACAGCCTCCCAGTATCCTGTGGGTCTATCATAGCTTCCCTTTTCTCTTCTCTCTGGAAAAATAAGTAGCGTTATCTCCTTTCCTCTGACAAGAACACCGCTTCCTCGCACATTCAGGTGCCTATGGAGGCTGACGTGTAGGTGTCTGACTCTTTGCGACCCCATGGACTGTGGCCCACTAGGCTCTTCTGTCCATGGAATTTTCCAGGCAAGAATACTGGAGTGGGTGGCCATTTCCTTCTCCAGGGGATCTTCCTGCGTCAGGGATGGAACCTGTGTCTCCAGCATGGGCAGATGGCTTCTTTACCACTGAGCCACCTGGAGCCACGGAGGCTGACATCCCCCAACAAATACATTTTTCTTTAAGGATTCTGGTGAAGACAATGTTCAGCTCATATATAAATGTACCCACAGGTGCCTCACAGAACACTTAAAACAGAATGTGCATACAGACCCACAGAATCATGTGTAATCACAGCCAAGTCTAACTGGAAAAGGGCTCAGAGACCAGCTAATCTAACTCTTCATTTACAGTGGAAGAAAGAGATACCAGAGGGGGAAGGGACATGCCCAAGGTCACCATGAACTAGAGGCAGAGCTGGGCTAAAACCAAGACCCCTTGACTCCTGCCCCAGACTCTTCTCCGGTCACATGTCTTTAGGAGCCTCCACCCCAATTTCTTTCAAGGCTACTTTAGGGGAAACATTTGACTGCCATGCAGACACTCTGTGGTAAGTCCTGTTGGTACAGTTAGTCCTCCAACATCTGTAGATTTTGCAATCACAGATATGGTGGGCCAATTATACTGTGTCATTTTATATTATAAGGGACTTGAGTATCCATGGATCTTATTTTTTAAGACTTTTTTTTGATGTGGGACATTTTTAAAGTCTTCATTGAGCTTGTTACAGTATTGCTTCAGTTGTTTATATTCTGGTTTTTTTGGCCTGGAAGGCATGTGGGATCTTAGCTGCCTGACCAGGAATCCAGCCCTCACCTTCTGCACTGGAAGACAAAGTCTTAACCACTGGACCACCAGGAAAGTCCCTGCATGGATTTGAGTATCTGCAGGGAGGGGTGTCCTGGAACCAATCCCGCACAGACACCGAGGAACAACTGTACTCCCTATTATATTTAGCTCAAGCTTCCCTTCTTGTCCTTTCCTACCCCCTTGGTTGGGGGGAAGGAAGGAGTAGAAAAGTGAAACAGTTTATCCAGATTCATTGTAGCCTGTATTTGCTGGTTTGCTGGATAAAATCAAATTAAAATGAAACTAAAGAATGTCTTTGAAGGTTATAATGCTCACAATTTGGGAGGCTTCTTTTGGGACACAAGGATGCTGGTGGAAATTGATGCAAAGTTACTCAAATGTGATCATTAGGCCATGAGATTAAAAGACGCTTACTCCTTGGAAGGAAAGTGATGACCAACCTAGACAGCATATTCAAAAGCAGAGACATTACTTTGCCAACTAAGGTCCGTCTCGTCAAGGCTATGGTTTTTCCTGTGGTCATGTATGGATGTGAGAGTTGGACTGTGAAGAAGGCTGAGCGCCAAAGAATCGATGCTTTTGAACTGTGGTGTTGGAGAAGACTCTTGAGAGTCCCTTGGACTGCAAGGAGATCCAGCCAGTCCATTCTGAAGGAGATCAGCCCTGGGATTTCTTTGGAAGGAATGATGATAAAGCTGAAACTCCAGTCCTTTGCCCACCTCATGCAAAGAGTTGAGTCATTGGAAAAGACTCTGATGCTGGGAGGGATTGGGGGCAGGAGGAGAAGGGGACGACAGAGGATGAGATGGCTGGATGGCATCACTGACTCTATGGACGTGAGTCTGAGTGAACTCTGGGAGTTGGTGATGGACAGGGAGGCCTCGCATGCTGCGATTCATGGGGTCGCAGAGTTGGACACGACTAAGCGACTGAGCTGAACTGAACTGATCATAAACTTTAGCACTAATCATATACTATGTTTTGCTCAACTTAAACTGAAGAATAACATGATATAGCTTCATGCGTGAACCTTAAAGTGCAGAGCCTGACAAATTTTTATGAAATGAATACACATAGGTACCCATCTTCCAGATCAAGACACAGAGAATTACCAACATCTCACATGTCTCTTTTGTATTGTCTTCTGGCCATTACCCTCTAAAAGAAACCAGCATTCTAACATTCTTATCATTATAGATTAATTTTGCCTGATTCTGAAGTTCATGTGAATAGAGTCACGGAGAACTGTGCCTGACTTTCAGTCACATTATATCTGTGTATGAATGGAACACTATTTGTTTATCCATTCTACTGTTGATGAGCTCTTGAATGGTTTCTAGTTTCTAAGTATTAAAAATAATGTTCTATGTTATTTTGGGGCATGACTTTCAATACACACACATACTTCTGAGAATCTACATTTGAAGTAGAATTTTGTGTTCATAAAACATGTATGTTTCAACTTCGGCAGGCCCTGCTAACAGCTTTCCAGAGCAGTTGTGCAAATTTACCCTCCCACAGAAGTATGTGAGAATGCCAGGAGCTCTACATCCTGGCAACACTTGGTACCAGTTTAAAAAGTGTAGACATTCTGATGGTGGGTGATGGTAGCTCACTGTGGTTTAATTAGGTTTTCATGAATAACTAACTTGCCACTTGGGTACACCCTTCTGTGAAATGCCTGTTCAAAACTTTTCCCATGGGAAGGGGGGAAGTGTCTCTTTTTCTTCCTGATTTGTAGAAGTTCTTTATATACTCAGTATACAGGTTCTTTGTAGGAGATACGCATTGCAAATATCTTTGCAAAAAAACACAAAAAACAAAAACCAGCCTTCGGTCTGTTTCTTTACTCTTCCAATAATGTCTTCTGATGAACAGTAGTTCTTAATTTTGGGCGTCCCAGGTGGCTCAGTGGGAAAGAATCAGCCTGCCAGTGTAGGAGATGGGTTCAGTCCCTGGGTCGGGAAGATCCCCTGGAGGAGGAAACGGCACCCCACTCCAGTATCCTTGCCTGGGAAACCCCATGGACAGAGGAGCCTGGTGGGCTTCAGTCTGTGGGGTCACAAAGAGTCAGACACAACTGAGCGACTGAACACATGCAAACACAGTTCCTAATTTTAAAATAGTCTAATTCACTGCTTTTTTCCTTTATGCTTAGTGTTCTTTATATCTTAAGAACTCTTTGTCTATCCATAGTCATAAATATTTATGCACATTTTATTCTAGCAGCTTATTGTCTTACTTTTCATATGTAGGTCTTTGATTCGCCTGAAATAGAATCTTGGATGTAGTATGAGGTAAGAGTCGATGTCCATATTTTCCATAAATTTGTGCCATTTATCTAGCACCATTTATTGACGAGACAGTTTGCCCCCACTATGTTGTAATGGTATGTTTGCTATAAATCAGATGACTGAATAGGTCTGAGTCTAATCAAATTTATTATTCATGTTATTTAGTCTTAATATAGCTGTATTGATTTTATATCTGTATTATCAATTACTGAGAGACATATTTCTAAACATTGTATTCTGATTATGGGATTTTATTTCTCAACACTGTCTGAGGCTCCATTATTAAACTCATTTGAATTTAAGATTGTTATATATTCCTATTGAATTAATGCTCCTACATTTATGAATTATTATTCTTTATGTCTAATAATACTTCTGGTCTTAATATCTGTTTGATTTGTTATTAATAGACTTACAACCCCTTTTTAATATATGTGTTTTTAATGTTTTTATGGATATGTTTTCTCATCCTTTTATTTCAACCTTTCTGGGTCCTTATATTTGTGTCTCTGATAAGCGGTGTACATTTTACATTTATTTTTTTAGCAATGTACATTTTAAAAGATGAGACTAATCATCTTTATGTTTTAACTGGAATATTTAATCCATTTACAGTTTTTGTCTCTTATGAACAAAGTTGTCTTGAATATTTTTATACATGACTTTTTGTGAGCACATGTGCTTTTCATGGTTAAACATCAAGGAATACAAATGTTGAGTCATAGAGATGGTGTATAGTTTTATTATTTTTAATGTTTTTGAGGCATAATTTATATACAATAAATAAAGAGATACAGATAAATTGCAACAAATGCAAACACCCATGTAACCACCATGTCATATTAAGATATATGCTATTCTCAACACTCCAGACAGTTTCCTTGTACACCTCCCCTGAAAGGCTGACCTGATTTCTATCACCCTAGTTTAGTTATCCATGGAATCAGACAATATATATTCTTATATCTTGTTTATCTCATACAAGATAATGCTTTTGAGACTCACCCAGGCTGTTCTGTGAATCAGTTCAGTTCAGTGTACTTGCTTAGTCATATCCGACTCTGCGACCCCATGGACTGCAGCACGCCAGGCCTCCCTGTCCATCATCAACTCCCAGAGTTTACTCAAACTCATGTCCATTGAGTCGGTGATGCCATCCAACCATCTCATCCTCTGTCCTCCCCTTCTCTTCCCACCTTCAATCTTTCCAAGCATCAGGGTCTTTCCCAGCATCAGTGAATCAGTTCTTCACATCAGGTGGCCAAAGTATTAGACTTTCAGCTTCAACATCGGTCTTTCCAATGAATATTCAGGACTGATCTCCTTTAGGATGGACTGGTTGGATCTCCTTGCTGTCCAAGGAACTCTCAAGAGTCTTCTCCAACACCACAGTTCAAAAGCCTCAATTATTCAGCACTCAGCTTTCTTTATAGTCCAACTCTCACATCCATACATGACTACTGGAAAAACCATAGCCTTGACTAGATGGACCTTCGTTGGCAAAGTAATGTCTCTGCTTTTTAATATGTTGTCTAGGTTGGTCATAACTTTCCTGCCAAGGAGTAAGCGTCTTTTAATTTCATGGCAGCAATCACCATCTGTAGTGATTTTGGAGCCCAGAAAAATAAAGTCAGCCACTGTCTCCACTGTTTCCCCATCTATTTGCCATTAAGTGATGGGACCGGATGCCATGATCTTAGTTCTCTGAATGTTGAGCTTTAAGCCAACTTTTTCACTCTCCTCTTTCACTTTCATCAAGAGGCTCTTTAGTTCTTCTTCACTTTCTGCCATAAGGGTAGTGTCATCTGCATATCTGAGGTTGTTGATATTTCTCCCAGCAATCTTGATTCCAGTTTGTGCTTCATCCAGTCCAGCGTTTCTCATGATGTACTCTGCATGTAAGTTAAATAAGCAGGGTGACAATATACAGCCTTGACGTACTCCTTTTCCTATTTGGAACCAGTCTGTTGTTCCATGTCCAGTTCTAACTGTTGCTTCCTGACCTGCATACAGATTTCTCAGGAGGCAGGTCAGGTGGTCTGGTATTCCAGTAGTTTATTCTGAATCAGTAGTTTATTCTTTTATTTATGAGTAGTCTGCTATATGAATATAACTGCAATTTATTTATGGGCATTTGAGTTATTTCCAGTTGCTATCTTTTTAAACAAATATCTGTTTATTTGGTTGTGCCAGTCTTAGCGGCACATGGGATCTTTAGTTGTGGCATATGAACTCTTAGTTTTGGCTTGTGGGATCTAGTTCCCTGACCAGGGGTAGAACTTGGGGCCCCTGCACTGGAAACATGGAATCTTAGCCACTGGACCACCAAGGAAGTGCCTTAGTTGTTATCTTTATGAATAAAGCTGCTTTGCACATTTTTTTGCAAGGTCTTGTGTTTGTGGTGTGTGTGTGTGCGCGCACGCGTGTGTGTGTGTGGCCCATTCATTTCATTCTCTTGGGTAAATACTTAAAATGGAATCATTAGGACACAGGGTATACATGTGTTTATAATAAACTGCCAAATTGATTTCCAAAGTGGTTCGCATGGTATTGTACCCCATCAGCAACTTATGAGACTCATAGCAGTCTCACCCATGCGGGCTATCTCTTCTGGTGTCCCATGGTGATTTTAACACATGTCCTTGATGAACAGTGATGTTGAGGACCTTCCTCTTGCTTACTGTCTGCACCGTTTTAAAGTGTACAGTTCAGTGGCATTAAGTACACTTACAGTGTTGTTCGACTATCACCGTGGTCTAGTTCCAGAGCTTTTTCATCACCCCAAATGGAAACCCCATGCCTATTAAGCATCCACTCCCGGTTCCCTTCTCCTACCAGCACCTGGCAACCACTAACCTGCTTTTTGTCTTTATACGCCTGTTGTTTTTGTTTTTTTTTTAACGTACATTTGTTTTATTTTTACTGCATCTCTACTAATGAGTATGTGTTTTGATATGAGAAATAAAGCAGAGACCAAGAGTAACAGAGGATGCCTGGCGAGGGGCACAGGGGCATTGTACTGAATTGAGTCGTAAGCTTGGGATCAGAGGGCGCGGGGCAGTAGAATTCATTTGGCGACCATAGCTGAGAATGTTCAGCCCTGGCTGTGCTGGGTGCTCTCCTCGCACACTTCCTCTTGAGTGTGTATCTCACCACCATCCGGCAGCCAGGTTCTAATATTCGGCCCGCTTCTCCGTGCAGCTCCTCCCCGGCCGCCGTTTCCTCTCACCGCCCAGCCTTCCGGGGGCTCCATGTGGGCGGAGGCCATGTTGGTTCCCGCTCTGCCCAGGGTAGCCAGAGCTCATCGCTGTGGTTCATTAAGGGCTGCGGAGGAGATGAATGCCGGGGTGTAAAAGGCCACTTTGCTGGGGCTGGAGGATGAGAAGAATCAGGTGGGTTTCTAGGTGTAGCTTCAGAGTCAATGGCAGGCTGCAGGTAGTGCAGCTGAGGGACCACGCCCAACGCTGTGAGAAAATACCTGAACGGTGGATTCATGAGGCCCCTCCTGGCCTTAATGACCAGGGCGGGAGGAGAGAAGTAATAGTGAGTGACATTTATATAGTGTGTTACGGTTTACACAGCCCTTGCACGCGCATTACCTCATGTAATCCGGAAGCAGCATAGGGTGGGGTCACAGCATGTGGTCCCAGAGTTTGCCTGTCTGAGTTTGCATCCCCGCTCCTCCACGCACTGTGTGACCCTGGAATGGTTATGCATCCTGTGTGCTGGTTACCTTACGTATGCAGGGAAGACATAGATAGGACCTGGTGCATAGATGTGTTGCGATGATTAAATCTTTATGCTGCCCATAAAGCACTTAGAACCATGCCTGGAGCATAGTAAACACTAATTAAAAGTTGGCTGTTATTACTTAATCCTCTCAAAAAGCCCTGGAGATATGTAGACAAGCCCCATTTTATGGGCATCTCTGAAGGGTGGGGTGAGCAGTCTGAGGGCGCAGTGCAGGGGCGGGGTGGGGAGGCAGGGCTTGGACCGCTGTTTGACCCCAAAGTCCTGGTCTTTCAGCTTCTTCATGCCACCTCCACTGATGCGCGCTTTGCCTGGGTTCACAGGCAGGAGAAGTAAATCCTGCTGCAGTTGGGCATGTATGAGGGTGTTATAAAAGATCACTTGTCTTGTCTAGAGCTCAGATCTACATGAGGTGGGGTAGCTGAGAAAACACTTTATACCCTGGTGCAGTGTGAGGAAAAGGACAAATTGTTGTCATGGGTACTTTGACAAAGCATTTAAGTTTTATTTCCTGCATGGATTTCTCCCATTCTGGTAATAGTACCTCGATTTCCCTTGGGGAGCCACGGCTCCCCACCCCTCAGTCTGTGCTTAGGATAATCACTGGCTAGCGGAGATGAGCATGTGAGCAAGTCTGGCCAATGTGAGCACTGCCTCACCATAGCTGCGAGGGGAAGCTCAGGAAGGGTAGGAGAAGCTCAGGAACGGTAGGTGATCCAGTCCGAGGGCCACCAGGCTCACCTGCAGGACTCTGAGCACAGCTCTCGGGGAAGAGGCATTTCTTCTCCCCTGGGGCGATGCAGAGGATGTGACAGAGCCTGGAGTTCCAGAAGCCGTGTTGCCACCACAGTGGGGATAGCCTGCCAGAGAATGGGGCCAGCCCAAAGGCAAGTGGGGCTGAGAGATGGAGAGAGAGAGTGGGAGGGAGGGGAGAGAGGGGGAGGGAGGGAGGGAGGGGCAGGAGACAGAGAGGGACAGGGTGGTGGGAGGAAAGCCCAAGGCCCTTGAGTTTGGATCCGCTTGGACTTTTCTGCTATGCTTCCTTTTCTAAGCGCCTGCAAGCTTGCTAGCACTGTCTTTACGGTCATCCTCCCCTCTTAGTGTCCCAACAGCCTCTCCAGAGAGGTGCAGTAGCACCTTACGACAGAACGGGAAACTGAGGTGCTGGGTGACGAAGTGCACTCAGGTGACTGCAGGCCGGCTGTTGAAGGCTCAGCCACTCAGCTCAGAAGGATGTTCACACTGTTGGATGAAAGCCCTGACCCTGTCCTCGGGCAAGGATGCTCCTCCTCCTGGAAGTGGGTATAACAGAGAGGATTCAGAAGCTCCTGAAGGCATCTTCTTTGGCTCCATCCCTCAATTATCCTTCTGACAGCCAGATTTGGACCAAATTGGATTTAATGCATTTCACAATTTTGTTGAACAAATTTGTGGATTAAGGAAACAAATTAAATCCACATTTTTATTTGACATCATCAAAAATATGACATGCAGACTGGAAATGAACCTTCCTGGTCTTAGAATAATTTCAATGAAGACTGAGTCCTTCCTTCTTAAGGGCTTTTTTCTTTTCTTTAAAAAAAAAAAAAAAACTTATTCTTACAAAGACCTTTAGGAAGTTGCCTCCAAATCTTACCTGAGACCTGGGATCTGACCCTTGGGTTTAGTTCAGGCTGTAGTACCCATCCCATTCTAGAGAGAAGAATCCCTCTCTCCCCCCACCCATCATTTATCATTTCTCTCATTCCTCCTGTGATTTCCTCTTGGCCATAGACTAATTTGAGTTTCAGCATTATTCTGTAACTGGACTAACAGATTTTCATGTGAGTGCCAATGCAAGTACTCCATCTTTTCTCTGAACTCTTAGGTCAATAAGTATATAGCTCATTTGATAATTAGTTAGGTGCCTTTGACACTTCACCCAGCAGCTTTGAAAACAAGGTAGATATTTCATTTTCTCCATCTCTGTTTCTCGACTTCCTGGTAGACAGACTAGCTGCATGTGGGCAAGAAATGAGATTTCTACTTCTCATAGAATATGTACCTGACATGTAGTAGCATGCAGTGAATATTTACTGCCTTATAAATTTAATTGGCATATGATTCCTTAATAAAATGGTAACTTTTTAAGAGAAGACATTATCTTGGCTGGGCTTAGTGGAGGGGAGACTGTAAAGACCATTGGGTTAGTGTGGGGGCTTTGATGCCAGATAGCGTGGGCTTGAATCCTGGCTCCCCATTTATTGGTGATACTACTTTGACAATAATGTAATCTTTCCCTGCCTCAATTTCCCCTCCTATAAACTGGAAATAACAATAGCATTTGATCAAGCCCCTAAAACAGGAATAGAGGAAGCATTTTCTAAATGTCAGCTATCACAGTTTTATTATTGCTTCCCAGTCATCACAACATGCTTATGAAATACTTATGGCTAACACACAGGTGGACTTTACCGTATCGAATTTTTGTCCAGATGATCAGATTCTTATCTTTAAAACATGAACTATCTGAGTGATTGTGGTTTTCCTTTCCCATTATATAATATATATAAAGTGAAAGAACAGAAAAGAAGATGACCAAAACCAATAAGACAAACCAATTAAAAAAGCAGAATGAATCAGTGTTGGCCAAAGAGAAGAGCCTGGGGGAACGTTAGGAAGGCTGCCAAAATCTATTGAGTAAAAGAGAGATGGGGGGAGAACCATCAATTAAAATTAATTAAAAGCTTTTAATTCTTGTGATGCTGACCTCATTCTCCAGGTGTCTGAGACAAAGGAAAGAAATGTGGGTACTTAAGCGGCATGACATTTTTCCAACTGGCTACTTTCCCTTTGACCAGACCAAGCCTGTCTCTTCCATCTTGCCCTGACTCATGGCTCAGGTTCCTCTGCTGAAAAGAGAGGCAGTCCTGAGGCCTGGCAAGCAGCTAACTAGACCCTTCTCCCACATTCTCATCCATCAGCATGTCGTGCTGATTACGCTTTCAGAACGCATCCTGATTCTGGGCACTTCTCCCCCACGCCAGATCTTCATTCCCACCTGGAACTACAGTGATTTGCTATGTGGTCTTGTTTCCACTCATATTTATTATTCTCTGAAATTGCCTGGTACTGACTTTTCTGATTTGTTTTTTCATTTGTTTTCACCATTAGCTGTAAACATCTCATTCACCAGTGGCGGGTGGATGCACGGTCCAATCAATATTTCTTTCTTTTTAAAGAAATTTTTATTGGAATATAGTTGATTTACAATGATGTGTTAGTTTCAGGGGTACAGCAAATGAATCAGTTATATATGTATATATATATATATCTCCATTCTTTTTTTAGATTCTTTTCCCATATAGGTTATTACAAAATACTGAGTAGAGTTCCCATGCTATAGCATGGGTCCTTATTAGTTACCTATTACATATATAGTAGTGTGTATATGTTGGCCTCCCTGGTGGCTCAGTAGGTAAAGAATCCACCTGCAGTGTAGGAGACCTGGGTTAGATCCCTGGGTCAGGAAAATCTCATGGACAGAGGAGCCTGACAGGATACAGTCCATAGGGCTGCAAGGGTTGGATATGACTTATTGACTAAGCCATCACCAGGATCTCTGCTCTATTTACTTTTTCCCCCCGCATATCCTCCAAATAACATACACAAACATCTAACCTATCTTTTATGTATAAATACACATAATGTATAAATATCATATAAACATATACATCTCTCTATATACACATGTATATTACAGATGCAATATTTAATGGAATAACAACTTAGTTAGGGGCTAGAATCTAAAATATGCCTTAGGCTGAAATTAGTTGTCGTTTAGTTGCTAAGTCCTGTGTGACTCTTTGCGACCCTATGAACTGTAGCTCATCCGGCTCCTCTGTCCATGGGGATTCTCCAGGCAAGGATACTGGAGTGGGTTGACGTTTCCTCCTCCGGAGGATCTTCCTGATGCAGAGACTGAACCCACATCTCTCGTGTCTCCTGCACGGGCAGGTGGGTTCTTTACCACTGAGCCACCTGGGGAGCCTCCAGGCTAAATCTGTATATAGTAAAATTTCTACCTGAGAACCCTTTAAAGTACACAGAGAACATACATAATTTTGAATCTGTAACTATGACTTGTATGGTAATAGTAGACATAAATAAAAGGAAATACCAATCAGCTCTTTCACATACAACTCTGGATGAAATAGCTGCAAATGAGAAAACACAAATTCTGGTTCTCACCCCCGGCTACCCTGTGACCATAATTGGCGAAGACTTCTCCCAACCCAGTTACAACTGATTCATTCCCTCCGGCATATGGATTGCTATGTCTTTCCTTGTAAGTCAGATATCCTCTGAGATTATTTTAATTGGAACTGTTATGACTTTCCAACAATTTGAGGTGCTCCCAATAACTGGCAGATATATAACAATTCCATTAAAATAAAAAAACAGAAAAAGACAAAAGAAGGGGGAAATAAATAACCTTTAAAAAGTCAGGCAGTTATAATTCCATTCAAAGACACTAAACTCTGAGCTTCCTGGAAGTCAAGAGAAAAAGGGAAAATCTTAGACAAGCATTCTCATTGCTTAGTCAAAATAAAAGACAGAGGTTCTCTCATGGCACTATTTTAAACAAATAGGGAATTCCCTGCAGTCCAGCAGTTAGGGCTCTGCGCTTCCAATGCAGGGGCCCGGGTTCGATTCCTGATTGGGGAGCTAGGGTCCTGCAAGCTGTGCTATGCTGCACAGACAGTAAAAAGTTAGAAGTCACTGATAGTTTTATCATGGTGATAATGTTGTTGCTCAGTTGCGTCATGTCTAACTCTTTTGCAACCCCATGGACTGTAGCCTGCCAGGCCATTCTATCCATGGGATTTTCCAGGCAAGAATACTGTAGTGGGTTGCAATTTCCTTTACTAGGGGATCTTCCAACCCAAGGATCAAACCTGTGTCTCCTGAATTGGCAGGTAGATTCTTTACCACTGAGCCACCTGGGAAGCCCAGTGATATTATTATTTTTGCATAGACACCCTGTATTCCAGTCCTTGTCTGCAAGCAAAATAGTAGATAGTTTTATTTTAAAAATATTTGAATGGGCAAAACACCACATAGTTTGAAAACTGAAAAGTGTGAAAGTGAGCAGTGGAAAGTTTCCTCCCTTTCTTGTTGTACGTTTGCCTCGATTCCACTCCCTTCAGTCTCCACCTCTGTTGCATCCATCTAGAATCTTTATCCATATTCAATCACAACTTTGTCATCATCAACAATACAATATAGATCCTTATTTCTTTAATGACATATCTTGCGTGCATTTCCACATCAGTAGGAAAGCCTACCCATTCTCTTTCATAGCTACAGCGGATCTCATTGTTTGGATGTACTGTTACTTGTCAGTGCCCTGCTGATGTCATCTTCATTTGGGCTGTTCCTTTTTTTCTGTTTGGTGTTAGAAATGAAGTGTGCAATTTCACAATGTGGAGATATATATATATGCAATACATCCCTGAAGTGATGGCTGGGTCAAGGGATAAATGCATTTGTGAATTGGATAGCTCTCACCAATTTGCCCTCCAGAAGGGCTCCGAAACCTTATGCTCCTACCAGTAGTGTCAGAAGGTGGAGCTGTCATATACTGTCTCTATACTCCAGACCAGCATCCTCCTGCTAACTTCTAAGGAGGAAGGAGAGGGAATGTGAGTAAGGAAGAACTGTTCAGCAGGCACCTATTATATGGCAAGCACGCACTGCAGACACGTGTTCCAGCCTCACTGGAACCCTGTGAAGCAGTTTGTTTCCCGGATTCTTACTACTGAGACAGTTTTGTCTCAGAGAGGCTGAGGAACTTTGTGCAGTGTCTCAAGGAAGTGGAAGAGAAGGGTCCCGTCCCTGTGGCTGGCTCTGAGGCTGCTCTTGTGCCAGAGTCCTGCTCTGCGGGAGGGTGTCTCTCACCTGGTCCTAGCTGGCATGCATCAGCCCTGGGGCTCAGTCCTCTCCGACTCTGTGTGACCCCAGGCTCCTCTGTCCATGGGATTTTCCAGGCAAGAATGCTGGAGTGGGTTGCCGCTTCCTCCTCCAGGGGGTCTTCCCGACCCAGGGGTTGAGCCCACGCCTCTTCCTTCTCCTGCATTGGCGGGCGAGTTCCTTACCACTAGCATCACCTCATGGACCAGCAGTGGTGCCAACAGCTTTTAGCGTTTCAACTGTTTTATTTTCTTGGCTGGCTTGAACTTCAAGTGCCACAGCTCAGCCCTTCTTAGAAGAACTCCTAGAATATTCACCCCCTTCTCCACTTGGCCTCCTGCCTAGGTCTCAGCCCTTGCCCTCACAGGTGATTTCTGAGGGTGGAGCAGAGCTCCTCCGGGCGCCCCTCTCCCAGGAGGGCATCCAGCCATTCCTCCAGGTCCCGGACCAGCCGCTCCAGCTCTTGCACCTCTTTCTCTAGCTTCTCCAAGAAAACATGCAAGTTCTCTTTCAACCAGGTCCTCATGACCTTGATCGGCTCTTCTGGGGAGTCACTGGTCTGGTATTCAAACACCTAAAAGGCAGACACCAAGGTTGTATCTTGAGCATTTTCCTGTAGACCTCTCTTGCTGTGCTGGTTTCTACAAGTTCCCCGAGCCTTTGCTATGCTTTCCTTCTGTCCCAAGTACCCATCCCCACCTTCTCTACCAGACCAACTCCTACCTATCCTTCAAAGACCCAGTTCATCAGTGACACCTTTGGAAAGCCTTCTCAGACGTCCTCAGCCAAGCTTAATGTCCCTTCTTGAATATGTTACCTGGGAAGTCACAGGATTCTGGGGGTAGTTACATTCTCTGATCCTTTCTGACACCTCCCAACTTCTTCCTGAAACAGGTACGAACACCACCTCTTACTAAGATAAAGGAGCAGGGGCTGGAATACATTTGGCTGGCCATCCCAGGGGGATGAAGAGGATGGGAGAAGGGCTGTGGAGGTCCCCATGGTGTGCAACCAGCTACAGATTACACTCCCGACTCTGTGAGCTCTGGGCTCCTCCCTCCACAGTGCTCCACAGTGCTCACCTGTTATTCCTGTGCCCACATAGAGCACCAGGACCAGCAGTGCCAACAGCGTCTGGGGGCAAGAAGAGGAGGAGGTGAGTCCCTGGAGGGTAGACGAGCACCCCACCTCCCTCACAGAGGGCTAGGAATGGGGATTCACTTTTTCTGTTCATCTGAGTCCCACGTGCTTGCTACAAAACCCGCAGAACCGCGGGGTTAGATAACAGGGTGACCTGCTGACATTTTCTTGGCGTCTTCCCTCCTTTGTCCCTGGTGAGAAGGAAGGCTTACCTTTATTTTCATTATTTGCCTCACTTTTGCCTTTTATTTTTTGTTTGTTTTAAATGGCATTTTAAAAAGTAAACTTTATTGTGGTATAATTCACATATGATAAAATGCACACTTTACATGCACCGTAATGACTATACTCAGTCCACGGGGTCGCAAACAATCAGAGTGACTTAGTAACTGAACAGTGTCTATACTCAGTCCATGGGGTCGCAAACAATCAGGGTGACTTAGTGACTGAACAGTGTCTATACTTGTGGACTGCGCTTCCCAGGTGGCTCAGAGGTAAAGAATCCACTAGCCAGTGCAAGAGATATAGATTTGATCCCTGGGTTGGGAAGGTCCTCTGGCAAAGAAAATGGCAACCCACTCCAGTATTCTTGCCTGGAAAATCCCATGAACAGAGGAGCCTGGCAGTCCATGGGGATTGCAAGGAGTTGGGACATGACTGAACACACACATACTACTACATACATGTGGAGCATCACCCCAATGAAGACATAGAACATTTCCATCATCCTAGAAAATTCCTTGGTGTGCCTTTGCCGCCAGCTCCCTCTTCCCCCCACCCTGAAGGAGGGGACAGCTCATTTCTTCTCTGTCTCTCTGTTGCCTGACCTGTAACTTCACATCAATGAAATCACATATCACATTCTTTTTTGTTGAGCTATTTTACTCAGTATAGTACTTCTGAGACATCTGCCCGTTTTGGGGTTTGGGGTTATTGATGAGTAACATTGTAGTGTATGAATATAGAATATGTGTGTGTGTGTACAGACACATGTGTGAGATGCGTGCTCTCAGATGGATGCCTGTGGTCGTAAGGAGTTTCTTGGTTCTAGCTGGCTCAGAATTCCGTCTACCTCCAGCACAACTGGCTTTCCAGTATCTCTGCTCTCAGCCCCAGAGCAGCTGCCCTCTGGTAAGCCATGGGTGAGCTAATCCTTTGCATGCACATCCCGGCCCACAGCGGAGGAGCATGGCCATCCCCACCTGAGCCGGGGTGCCGTCAGCACACAGCCCTTCTTTCCCTCCAAGGCCTTGTCCTCCAGAGGCCGGCAGCTCCGCCTGCCCAGACTCTGCAGCTCAGCAGGACTGCTGGTCTCTATCTGCCCTCTAGCTCTTGGCGCAACCATTGTGGAGAAAGAGTTGAGGCAACCATCCTTTTTCTTTCCCCTCAGCGATTGTACTTCTGTGCTGTCCTTTGCCCTCCCCTGAAAATAGTTGCTGTGTGTATTTTCGTCAATTTTGTGGCCACTTACAATGACTGTGAGAGCCAGTCTGGCCCCAGTCACTGTATTAAGGCCAGAAATGAAGTCTACCCCTTGGGGTTCTGATGCAGGAATGAAATGGCTTCCTGAAGACAGCATTGCTCCCTGGCACTTGGGTCAGTCCAAGATAATTTAGGAGATTTTGGTGGGCATACCAGGACCAGGAGGGAGAAAAGTGAGAGAGCCTTTCGGAGAGGTGGGTGAAGGCGGAAGGGGAGTCTGAGTCTGCGAGGGGCCTGATATCCTCTCCTGATGGCCTCACAGTGTGGCTGGGAGGTCTCAGCACAGGATATTTAGAGACTTCTGCTTTCAACAGACAATGTGAGTTAGGACAGTGACCAAGTCAGGCAAACAGAAGTGGAGAGAGGATTAAGGCAGAGACAGTAGTGATCAGCATTGACTTTCCTCCCAACTCACTAGATGTGGGTTGAATCAGATTTAATTTGACTTGAAATAATACATTTCTTAGGTACCTGAGTGTGTGAAGTAAGATTTAGACCGGCTACCACAAACAAAGAAGATAAACAGATTTGCATAATTTATTTCTTTCCTGGATAGTTTTAAAAAATATATATACTAGCAACATTATAATTGCTGTTAACTTTAAAAATAAAAATAAATTGCATAGTAACAATGTGACCGAATCTCACAGACACACTAGAAGTGAAAAAAGCCAGACATGAAGGGGCACACTGTCTGATTCTACTCCACGAATTCATGAAATTCAGGGATGTGCAAAACTCATTTGTGATGCTAGAACTCAGAACCGTGGTTATGGGGTATGAGCTGCGAGGGGCCTTGGAGGAGTCTTGGAAATGCTCTATACTTTGATCTGGGTAGAAACTGCCTGGGTGTGGACACCAGTGCAAAATCATTGTAGATTAGGGCACTTTTTTCTTTTCTTAACAATATTCCCTGAGACTATCTAAGAACATGTTGTTGTTACTTAGTTGCTAAGTTGTATCTGACTCTTTTGCGGCTCCTTGGACTGTAGCCTGCCAAGTTCCTCTGTTCATGAGATTTCCCAGGCAAGAATGCTGGAGTGGGTTGCCAGTTCCTTCTCCAGGGGATCTTCCCGATGCAGGGATCAAACTTAGGTCTCCTACATTGCAGGTGAATTCCTTACCGCTGAGCCACCAAGGAAACCCTATCTAAGAACATAATCTGACTCATTCTCTATAAGGGCTGATGAACATCCTGTGGGCTGAACCTCCTTCCGTTTCTTTAGCTATCCCTCTGTCAGTGTGCTTTACAGGATGATGTCTTGATCTGCATGCTTGTGCTAAGTTGGCTTTGTTTGTCTTTTGTGCCGAGTGAGGTCAAAAGCAGGGAAAATGGACTAAAATTAAGTTTTAGTCCTTCTCTTGTGCTGTAATGGAGTCTGAGCCAAATCACTTGTTCTCTCTGAGCCTCAGTTTATTCATTTGTAAAATGGATTTTTTTTTTTGAACTTTGTTTTTGGACTGCACCACTCAGCATGTGGGATCTTAGCTCCCGGACCAGGGGTTGAACCCGCGTCCCCTACAGAAGTCCCTGTAAAATGGATTTTGATATATGCTATAAGGTCTTTCAAAAATGCAGAAGTGAGGCCTCTGTAGTTGAATCAGTTTGGGAAATACTGTGGTAAAGTTACATGGATTTCCTTGCTGCAGGACTCATTGGAGTCTTCATTATGTGAAGGAGCTGTGTGACTCTCTAGGGGGAGAATGAGAGTGTCAGCGTTCCTCAGACCACAGAACTTACATGACTTTTCTAGAAGGAGCATTCCTAAGGTTTGGTATTAGAGGAACACTTTTCAGCAAAGACTGTAGCACAGCCAGAGCCCCACAAGGCCTCCATCTCACAGTGAGGTCCAGTGTAAAGAAGTCGAAAGGTATATTAAGCGTATCAGTGAATCTTTTGAAAACATATATAGGTCAGTCATGTATTGCTCTGCTTAAACCCCTGCAATGGCTGCTTAGTAATCTCAGACTAAAATCCTGCCCCTTCCTACTGTATGCAGCGCCCAGCTGACCGTCCCCGCTGCCTTTTCCGTCTTCCCTGTGCTTCCCCATCTGGCAGGCAGTGCAGTGCAGGGTCACTTTGCTAAGGGTTCTGGAATCAGGGGGACCTGGTTTCAAATCCCAGTGTGTCTCTGCTGTCTGGCCTTTCCAATCTCACTTTACCCACGTGTAAATGAAGTTCATAACAGTTGCCTCTCGGGAATGTCAAGACATGCAAGAGAGAGGAGTAGAAGCCCCAGGCTGTGCACACCAGTGCTAACATTTTCCATTTTGACAAAATCCTATGTGAGTTTTGAATTCCAGCCCTTAGAACAAAGGCTCCAGGACATCTCCAACTTAGGTAAAGTATCCTGTTTATTTTGGTTCATTTGTTCGTTCATTCAGCACCTGTTATGAACCAAGCACTAACCTAGGCACTCGGGATACGACAGGAAGCGAAATAAGACTCCCAAGCCCCTCTGGGGCATTCCTTGTGCCGGCAGTGTGAGAGTTGATAAGGCGTCAATAATGGCTTCTAGAAGGAGCTCCTGAGTCCCTGTACTCGGTTCCACCAGGTTGGGCTCTAGGGAGAATCAGGCTGAGAGCCTGTCCCTGACTTTGAGGGCTTCACAGGCTGCCTGGAGCATCCAAGGGGGCCCAGATGGGAGGAGAGCCATGTCCCCTGGTCTGGCCTCACCTGCTTCCTGTCCTCACAGCGGCTGCCCCTTCTCTCGGCTGCCACTCGGCCCCTGCTGCCCACCTGGTGGACCACCATGGCCTCAGGTCAGGCTGCCTGGGTAGAAGAGGGTACCCCCACCTCCCTGGCTTCTGGTCACCAAGCATCTCTCAGGCCGTGAGTTCTGATGTCACAGAAGGTGGGGACAGTCAGGCCCCCACCCTGCACCACCCTGATGGTTAGCCCCGACTTGCTTTTCACATAAATGTAAAAACAAAGACTGGAAAGAGGAACACACTGAAAGATTATATTTCAGGATGGTGATTTTTCTGATCCTTTTTCATCTGTATTTTCAAATCTTTAATAAAATGCAAGTCTTTAAATTCAAAAATGATAAAATTTTTTAACTGAAATATTTATTGAGAGAAGTACAGATTCACGTGCAGTTGTAAGGAAGAGTATAGGAGAGCCTGGATATCCTTTACCCCGTCTCCTCGGATGGTACCACAGGCTATTGCCATGGATACAATCTACCAATCTTATTAGTCTCCCCAGTTTCATTCTATTCATGTGTGCGTGTATTTAAATTCTAAATAATTCTGTCACATGGCTAGATGTGTGCATCTACCATCATAGTCACCACATACAGAAGAATTTCCAAACTGTAGGGTCCTGTGCTGCTCTTTGATGCCTGCCTCCTCCCCTGCCCCCTTCTCTCACTCTCTCTAATTCCTGGAAACCACTGATCTGTTTTCTAATTTTTTTTTTTTTTTTTTGCCTGTGGATGTTCATTTGCTCCAGCATCATTTTTAAAAAATGCTTTCATTTCTCTTTTGAATTTCTTTTGCATCTTTGTCAAAACTAAATTGTGCATATTTGAGTGGGTCTATCTCTTGTTCTCTGCTTCGTCCCATTGGCCTGGGTATCGATCCCCATACCAACACCCACTGTCCTGACTGTAACTGCACAGTAAGCCTTAATATTGAGTAGAGCGATTTCTCCACTTTGTTCTTTGTCAAGATCATTTTCAGCACGTCTATGGCCTGAGCCTTTCCATATAAACTTTAGAATAAGATGTCTGTCTGAAAAAAAAAAACCAAAAACGTCCTAGCTGCAGTTTTGACAGGAATTGCATTAAACCTACGGATCTCTTGGGGGAGAACTGTCATCTCTGCTATGTCGTGCCTTCCAGTCTCTGGACATGGTATGCCTCACCACTGATTTAGGTTTTCTCCGATCAGCATTCTGTAGGTTTTAGCATACAGGTCCTATACATGTTTTAAGTGTATATTTAAATATTTCACTTTGGATTCCCTTCATATTTTAAAAGACTCCATTTACCAAAGAAATTCCATGTGTTAAGACAGCATTAATTTTTAACATTTTGATTATCTAACTTTCCCAAAGTGACACGTACAAAGTTTCTGATTAGCACCCAGATGGCATCACCGACTCGATGGACGTGAGTCTGAGTGAAGTCCGGGAGTTGGTGATGGACAGGGAGGCCTGGCGTGCTGCGATTCACGGGGTTGCAGAGTCGGACACGACTGAGCGACTGAACTGAACTGAACTGAACTGAACTGAACTTTTATTCATTGAGCATCTACTGTATGCTAGGTATTTCGTTAACTTTATTTTATTACACCTTCTCCAGGCTATGATTCTGTAGGTATTTGGGAATTAAGTCTGTTTTATTAGCCATTGTTATCTCTAAATCCCATTATGCAGCCTGTTACATACTACATGTTCAGTAAAAATATCTGTTGAATGGATGAATAATGAGCAACTTCAAACTGTGGCTTCTGAGAGGCCCTGAGCTGCGTCTGGTGAAGTATTCATAGTACTTGGATCAGAAAATATTTGTTGAATGAGAAAAGCAGGTGGTATGATTTTAATTTCACCAATGAAGAAGCTGAGGCCCAGGGCAGCCAAGGAGGATATTAGCTGTAGTAGGTGTCACATGCTGGTATCGACTCTGTTCCAGCACCCATGCTAAGTGCTGTCCATGCATTATCTCAGCTAATCCTCATAACTGCCCTGCAAGATTGGTGCCGTCAGTCTGTCTGGACGTTAGTCTCCTTATTCAAGATTATACACTGTGCTAGGGGTCTGAGTGCAGGTCTATTTAACTCCAAAGTCTTTTAGTTTACCTCAAGGGGTTAATGCAATTTCAGCCAAAAGCAAAGAAAGTTGCCATTCTTGTTCTCGTTTGTGGTTTTATTGTGGGTGAGTAGATGTGGGAGTCCCATGAAATTTTTTGAAATATCAAAAGTAGCTATATTCCTTCTTCAACTCCATGACCATCCCAGTTTGGCATCCAGAAATGTCAGACAGTCTCTGCCCCTTTTTCTTCCCCCTTCTCCTGCATATCCTTCTTCTTCTTATCATCCATAACTAAGATGAGGCAAGAAATTAGTGAGTTCAGGACTCTATGGGAAATGCTTCATATGTATTGACTCACTGTATTACTATTTCAGCTCTGGATGGTAAATAATATTATTATCTCCATTTTACAGATGAGGAGCCTAAGACTCACAGTGTTGCGTCACTTTCTAGAAGTTACACAGCTCATGGGAAGCAGGGCTGAGATCAGAACTCTGAGCTGATTCCAGCTTCCAGGGTCTTGAGTGCCATGAGATACTGCCCCTTCCATGGGAAAACTCAGGACCAGAAAAAGAAAGGGGTCTACCTGAGCCAATCGGAAGAAAGGGGCCCAGATCTCAAACCTCTTGCTCCCACTTGGGACCTCTTCACAAGGCCACCCGTGTCATCCCCATGGTCTTGCACAGGGGCAGCTACTGGCCTCTGGGGTTTCTCCTCCGGGAAATGTTTCAAATGGAATATGCAGACACTCAAGCACTGCCCATTAAACTAATGATGGCATATTGAATGTAACGAATTACATTCGTGTTAAGAGAAGACAACCGGAAACATTTTCCTAGAAACCCAGTGAATTCTTCCAGGAAATTGCTCTGAAGAGCAGTGATGAGTTGGGGAACTTCTGGGATTAGTTCTGAAGGTCATTTCCTGGGGCAGGAAAGAGAGGGAAGCCAGGCAGCCCTACCAGGCCCTCAGCGCGCATGCCCAGAAGCGGGTTGTGCAGGAGGCTGGGGCAGGGTTGGTGCTGGGCGAGGTGTCTCTGCACCTCCCCCGCCAGCCAGCGCTCCGTTTGTTACCCAGTGCGGGAAGAAGGAGGGGATGAGAAAAGAGGGAGGGGCCGCGGACTGGGGAATTCGGCTTCCTGAGTGAATGTGGCAATGAATGGGGGGAAGGAGGGGCGTATGAATGGAAAATGTGTGGGTGAAAAAGAGTTCCGGGCAAATCACTAATGGAAAAATTACACCATATGCAGGGAGCAGTCTGCCCCGTGCGTACAGGCGGGGACCAAGCAGTGCTCTGTATGTCTCCCAAGCACGTCTGAGTTCAAACCCTGGTGTCACGGTGTCTCTGAGTCTCAGTTGTCTGAAAAAATGAGACCAGTACTAATGTATGTCTTGTGGGGTTACTGAGAGGACCAGCTGGGATGACCTGACCGAATAGGGTCTGGTTCAAAGTAGGAACCCAGTTAGTTCCCCTCCCTCCCTCTCTCCTCCCGGCTCCTTTGCCCTCTCCTTTTTCTCCCTTACTTCTCCAGTGTTTATTGAGAAGCTGCTTCTGTGCTAACTCAGTGCAAGTCTCCCCTAGTAGTTTCAGAAGGCAAAGACTTCCTATGAAAAATCTATCCAGAAAACTGATCCACATGGTCTAATAGGCAAGCCTGGATGGCAGTGGGAGGGACCTACTGGGGTGTGGAGAATGATAGGATGGCTCCATAAAGGAGGAGGCACTTTTGGCTAGCTGGAGGGTAGAAGAAACTGTACCTTGGGAAAAATCATGGGCAAAGACCTCCCAACCTTGGTCTTCCACTGGAACCCACCCAGTCCTAGCCTGGGTCTGACTTGTTTGTGTAACAAGGATTACGAACTCAGAGGCATAGAGGCACTGTACAATGCATGAAATGAGAGGAGTGGGCTGGATGGACAATGAAAGGGCTTGGTGGGGACTGTGGCCAATTATAACATACGTGTCTAGAAGGGGGCTTCCCAGGTGGCTCAGACTGTAAAGAATCTGCCTGCAATGCAGGAGACCCGGGTTCTGTCCCTGGATTGGAAAGATCCCCTGGAGAAGGAAATGGCTACCCATTCCAGTATTCTTGCCTGGAGAATCCCATGGAACCTGGGGAATCCTGGTGGGCTCCAGTCCACCAGGGGAACCTGGTGGGCTCCAGTCCAAGGGGTTGCAAAGAGTCGGACACAACTTAGTGAGTAAACAACAGCAGCCTCTGGAAGGACCAGCCAGGACAATGGAAGATCCAGTGTCTCAAGATCTCCTGTTTCTTTGTTTTTCAAGAGAAGCTAGAAATTCAGTCTATTATGTGAAATCTCCTGACTCATAAGTTTGGTAACAAATTCAACTTTAGGGGGGAAAGCACTGAATGGGTGAAACACAGGCCATTGGTTTATGAACTCTGACTTACTGTGTGTCTGCCAGAGAAGGCAATGGCAACCCACTCCAGTACTCTTGCCTGGAAAATTCCATGGACGGAGGAGCCTGGTGGGCTGCAGTCCATGGGGTCGCTAAGAGTCGGACACGACTGAGGGACTTCACTTTCACTTTTCAATTTCCTGCATTGGAGAAGGAAATGGCAACCCACTCCAGTGTTCTTGCCTGGAGAATCCCAGGGACAGGGGAGCCTGGTGGGCTGCCGTCTATCGGGTTGCACAGAGTTGGACACGACGGAAGCGACTCAGCAGCAGCAGCAGCAGCAGCTGTGTGACAGGCACTCTGCTGGGCCCAAACATGGCTTGTCTCTAATTTTCATACCAGCCTTTCTATTCGGGGGTTCTTACCTATGAAAGCAGGCAATAGAAGTCTTTACTGCTCACTAAATTTAGAAAAGGTAAGTTTGGCAGGGAGGACCAAAGGGAGCTCCTGGAAAAATAGACGGAGAGGGTGCAGATCCAGGGACAGTAGATGTTGGGACCACAGGCCAGGGCACGTCACAGGAACAGTCTGAACCCAGAACAGCATGGGGCAAATGCTGGATCCCAAAGCCACGAAAGAATTCAAAATTCTCTTGGTGTCTGCATTAGTTACCTATGTCTTCTGTAACAAATTGCTGCAAAGTAGGTGACTGAAACAACAGAAATTAATTTTCTCACAGTTCTGGAGACCAAAAGTCCAAAGTTCATATCTCTGGGCTGAAACCAAGGCATCAGGCTGGCTGCACGCCCTCTGGAGGCCCTGGAGGAGAGTCTCTTCCTTGTCTCTTCCAGCTGGTGGTGCTGCCAGCGTTCCTTGGCTTGCGTCTGTATCACTCCAGTCTCTGCTTCCACGGTCACATTGCTTCCTCTTCTGTGTGTGTGCAGTCTTCCTCTTGTAAGGATATGTGCATGGGAGCCCACCCAGATAATCCAGGATAATCTCATTATCTCAAAATCCTGAATTTAATGACTTCTGCAATGTCCTTTTCTACAATATGAAGTAACAGTCACAGATTCCAGGAATTAGGACATGGATCTCTTTGGGGAACTTATTCCAGCCCACTGCAGTGTCTGGAACATTCCCTAAAGATTCAAAGCTCTAGATTGGGCCTTGTCACAGGCCTGGCCCCTGGCTACCGAGAGGTGGGGAGGAGGACCTGGCCTTCTGTTGCTTCTGCATTGGGGGACAGGGCTGTGTCCTGCCCCTACTCCCACCCAGGTTCACACGTGGGGGATCCTTTCAAGGAAAAGAGGGATTGGGATGCAGACCAAACTATTACTTGCTGCTCCCATTGCTCTGAGATGGAGGCCCAGCTCAGATGGACTGGGGTGCACCTGAGTTGTCAGCACCGTCAGGGCAGGGGTCTCCATGCTGCCCTCTGCAGGAACCCCAGAACTTGGTCTGATGCCTGGCGCCTAGTAGGAGCTCCGTATCTGTTCACAGCTGCTCCCACCAAAGTCTGTCTCTCTCGGCTCCTGTTACCGCAGCAAGTGGCACCTGGGACGTCGGGCAAGTGAGGGGACAAAAGTGTACATTTACTCACAGCTGTGGCATATGCTTGCCTGCTGGGGATGTGGGCCACACCAAAATACCCCTCTGCATGCCCCATTAACCAGAGGGCTAGAAGAACTGTGAACAGTGGACCAAAAAGGGAAAAAAAGCGGGATTAATTTATGAGGCGTTCTGCTGCCTGGATGGCTCATTGCATACCCGTTTTGGCAACGTCGCACTGTAATGTGCTCCTAGACTTACTGTACTTCGACATCCAGGGGCTCTTTTGTAATATGCCAAATATTCCGCCGTTATTGTTCTAGGCACCTCCTGTTGGTCATTGGGCTAATTTATTTCAGTCGGAATTTCAGGACCAGACACAACTCTTATTACTCACTGCTTCGAAGAGGGAATAAAAGAGCAATTGATATTTGGAAAAATGAAAAATATGTCCAGAAGACGTTGAGCCCTGAGTCCAAGAAGAAAAAAAAAAAAGGTTGGGGGGGGAAGCTGGAGGGAAAACTAAGGCAGGCTCACCTCGTAATGCACTCTGTCGTGGCCTGTCTGGGAGACGTGGAGTCTAGATAATGTCTGCAGACAAATGAATAAAGGACGGGGCTCTGAAAATTGCTCAGACACCTGGGTCCTTCCGCACATGACTTCAGCTGCCACCTGCAGGAGCAGAGCTGGGACAGATCCCAGTGTGGAGGGCACACCTCCATTAGCTGTGTGTTAAACTGGGACTCGGTTTGGAGGATGAGGGAGAAACTCTGGGGTGGGGGTGTAGAATTCCTGAGGCTGCATGCTCCTGAGTCCACGGAAATGGACCGAGGGATAGAATTCTGGGATGTGACAGCTCAGCCACTCGTTTCAGGAGCAGCAGGATGCTGGATATGAGAAGCGCCCTGGGGACGGGTGTAGAGATGGTGTAGAGGCATCCCCGAACCCTGTAAGTGGTCTTTCCAGGGCCAGAAGGGTGAGCATCTCCTTTGCCGTGAGCGATGCCAGTGGGTGTCAGTGTAAAATCTGTGACTTTGCCCTTCCTGGAAGTCCTGGTTGAACTTGGGTTTTGGCAGACAGAGGGGCTTCTGAAGATGCCGGAAAGAGGAGGATGGGTTTAGCTCTGCTCTGGCCAAAAAAAGTTGCATAGGATGATGACCACGTGTGATCATGAAGGGGGATGTACGCTCACCTCGGGCTTGCCTTAAAGAAGCTGTGATGGGGAAGTGGTTAGGGTCCCAGGCTGTAGAGCCAAGGGGTCCTGAGAATAGATCTTACCTTCGTCATTCACGCACTGGGAGACCTTGGGCTGTACATTCTACCTTGGAGGCCTCAGTGTCCTCATCTGTCAAGTGGGGACAAAAATAACTGCCTCACAGGTTTCTTGAAAGGAACGTAAGATAATCCTTGTAAAACTCTTCTTTCAAAAAGATTTTCTGATGTAGACCGTTTTTAAAGTCTTCACTGAATTTGTTACAGTATTGCTTCTGTGTCATGTTTTGGCTTTTGGCCCTGAGGCATGTGACCAGGTATCGCTGACCGCACGCCCCCTGCGCTGGAAGGTGAAGTCTTATTCTCTGGGCCACCAGGGAAGTCCCTGAAACTCTGATCCTTAGTGATTATGGTAATCGCTCCCTTTTGTTGCAGATTTACTATCAGTTGTCGAATTAAGCCCTTTGCATTCATTCTTTCTCTGTTTTCTCTTTTCTTCGCTAAATCAAGTCAGTCTCTTTTGAAACCCCATGGACTGTAGCCCACCAGGCTCCTCTGTCCATGGGATTTTTCAGGCAAGAATACTGGAGTGGGTTGCTATTCCCTTCTCCAGGGGAGCTTCCCGATCCAGGTTTTGAACCCATGCCTCCTGCATTGGCAGGTGGATTCTTTACCACTGAGCCACCTGGGAAGCCCACTCTCTGTTTTACAGATCGGTCAGTCTGTAAGAGATTGAGGGAGAGAGACTGAGACTGAGGGAGATTAAAAGGCTCACCCAAGATCCCACAAGTAGGATATGAATTATGGCCTATTTACCTCCAGAGCCCGAGTTCTTAACATCTACTGTCTTATATGACGATTAGGGTCTTCAAGAGAACCGCTTATAGCAAAAACGTACGTTTTAAAGTAAGAGGAGACATGTCTATTAGAAAGTCCAGTGCAGTCTCCTTTCCCTATGGCGATGGGAAAGACTGCTGTGTCTCATTCGAGCACAGGTCGAAATTGTTATGGGAACATACGGGACTGAAAGATCCTTTCAAACAGTAGAGTTAGCCTCCGAGGGGCAGTCCCAAGTGCTCGATAGGGAGGGCAGCACTGTTTGGATATGTTCGGGGTGTATGTTTCCCCTCTCTGATTGTGCATATTTGAATTTGAGTGAGGTAGATGGCCAAGGGTCCATGAATGCGAAGGCCCAGGAAAGATGCTACAAATACACGGCACTCCTGGCACACAGCGTCTGTCAGATGAATGTGGCCGAGGATGAGTGTCCGGGGTTGGCAATCAGCCCTCTGAACCGCGCCTCGGGTGGAAACAGCTTCAAGATGAGACCAAAACATCCGTCTGGGATGTTTGTGGGCAGAGAGTGCTGCCCCAGTTCAGGCTGCCCTCACCCCTGAACCCTCGGTCCCAGTGACCCCTCCCCAGGGGGCTCTTGAGGAGAGCTGGGGGCGCTCCTGGGAGACCCGCCTTGACCTGTGGGTTGGGAGTCTCAGGCTAAGTTAATAAAAACACAGTGACCAGGCCCGAAACGAGGCTCCTGCAGACCTGGAGCCAGTTTCTTTTTGTTTCAAGATGTTTTGGGTTTTTGGCAATTGGGACTAGAGGAATCATTGACACAATAGCTGCATGACAGGTTGTGCTTTTATAAGGAACACCGTGAAACTCTTTTCTGTGTCCAAGACATTTCCTGGGCTTTGGGGATGAGCCTTGCAACCCAGTTCAAAGGAACCTTTGATGGGGTTGGATGGTGGGCAGGGCAGGGTAAAGACGTTGTGTCATGGGCCTATGTGAGATGAACCCACAAGAACCTTGAAGGGTGTGGAGATCCTGGAATCCAGGACACTCTCCATGGAGCAGGTCCTGTAGGCGTGGGTGGAGCGGTGGAAGATGAGCTGTGGAGCCAGGAGACCCACTTTCTCATCTTTCCTCCAGAAGATTACTCTCTGTGCAACCCTTGTGGATTCTTCACTTTTCTGTGCTGCCTCAGTTTCCTCATCTGTAAAATGGGAGTGTCATCGTTTTCACAGGACCATCGTGTGAAGGTAGGGCGAGCGTGGGCTCTCTAGATAGTGAACTAGGACCAAGAGTGTCAGGTCGGTGTATGACCTCTGTCCCTGCTCTTGATAATAATGGCAACGACAACAGCCAATGTGATTGGATCACAAAGCGCTAATACAACCGAGCTCTTGATTGTGCAGAATTTAACCAGCTTGATCTCACTTAATCCTCCCAGTCACTCTCCGAATAGACTTCCCTTTTCTTATTTTGCAGATGAGGAATCAGACACCACGTCCATAACCACCCAGCTGCACCACCTCCCAATAGTGTCCACACAGTAAATACCCAAATAAGCGAGTCTAAATTCCACGCTCTATTTGAGTTCTGGCATGAGCCCCACTTTCTTGGTCAAACCCTCAAACCACAGTGATCTCCCTACTCATCTGGCCTGCAGACAGATGTTTAAATTTTAAAAAGCTTGTCAATATTAAAAACGTAGAAGCCTGTGTGTTCAAATCCAGATTTCTGTCTTTTCTTGAGGAATGAGCAATCTTGCCACACTGACCCACGTTCCTGCGAGATGACACTCCCCTGGTGCTGGCAACTGTCTTCAGATGGGACCTGGACCCTCCTGCTGTTACCAGACGCTACCCACCTGGCCCTGAAGGCGTGTGGTTTGGTGAATCTTACTCTCTCTTTAGTTGTCTAATTGAGTTATTAGCAAAGACTTCGTATGCACTTTTTGGTCAACCTCTTGTTGGCATCAGCTCCAAGGGGAGAGACTTCTCCATCTTTAGAATCCCTCCTGTCTGGGCTCTTATACCAGCTCCATGATTTATGAGTCTGTTAATTAGATTAATGAAATCAAGTGAAAAGCTCTCTTTTCTTCGAAGACCCCAGATGGAGGTCTCGGAAGGGACTCAGTGACCTCACCGAGGCTGCGTATCTCCATCATTCTCCTGGAATGGTGGTGTGGTGGATTTCAAACCCATTCTTATTAAGCACCTCCTGCATACCAAGCCTGGTGAAAGGAATCACGCAGATGGCATCTCCCTAAGCCCCCACCATCTCTCTGAGACTGAGGGCAATGTCCCTGTTTCACAGAAGAGGAAAGTCAGACTGGCTTGCTGGTGGCACAGTCCGGATTCGAACCTAGGTCTGTTGACTCCCACGTCTGACTCTTTCCATACACACCCTGTTGCCAGGCCCCCTCTCTGCCAAAGAGAAGACCTTTGTGATGTTTTGTGTCCTTGAAGGCAAACCAAAAGAATTCCCTACAATTCACTGCTGGCATTTCAAGTATTGCTTTATGGGTTTTTTGGTGAGAATGCGTCCAGGGGCCTATCACCCTTAGTGAAATAGATACTTTTCCAATCAAAGAGTCAAACCAGAACTTGGCTTCTTAGAAAACCACTTGTCTGGAATGCCTGCCAGCAACCAGACGGTCCCACAGTTCAGATTTTAAAAACTGTCTCAAATGTATGGAGAGACCTTTAGGGTGGAGGGTGGGAAAGGCACATACCTTGCTGTGGAAATATATAGACGCTCAAGTCCTTGGGACTCCTCGGCTGGCCAGAGTCAAGTCAGCCTTTTTGTGGCATTTTCAGGAGTCTCACTGCCTCACTGAGCCAGAAATGAGCTTTTATTTTATGGGACTTTTCTTTCATGAAACAAAAACAGCAATTAAAGAGAAAAACCTTCTATAAACAAGTGTCTATAGTTCTCGTTTGCTTAACTTTTTCCAACCTTATGAAAAATTGGAACTGAAATCGCCTTCTGAAAGAAGGTTCGGGAAGTATTTTCTTTCAGGTTCATTCAAAATAGTCACACCCCCTTCTCCACCCCTTCCCGAATTCTGATGTTTCCAATGGTCTCCACCATATCCTGGAGACTAATCGTGTGGTGTGTTTTCATTATCTCTCACCACAATTATAGGGACATGCAAATGACTTTGAATAGACCCTCATCTCAAATCTGGAAGGAATCTGAGACCCCAAATGGTCTGAGCATTTGGACTGAAGAGCTTGGTTAGTTCCATCCAAGCACCAGTTGTGGGCGCTGGTTAGGGACTGGTTAATTCATTCCAAACGGTCAACCGAGGATGGTGAGCAGACATAACCTGTGGTTCAGAAAGGTTTCCCTTAACCCTTCCTGAGTTTTGATCTGAGGTTTATACAAACAGAAATTATGTGTGGGGTGGAGTGCAGCCAGGAAGTCTCTGAGAAAACTCCATCTTACACATTTTCTTTGAGACGGCCAGACATAAATCTTTGAGGATATCCGTCTTCCTAACAGAGTGGCTGGATTTTATGATTACTACACCCTGGTTAGATTTTAATGGATAAAATACTTTTTTGAGTCCAAGGAAAGGGCTAGTATTCCCTGAATAGCTAATACGGCCTCTCTAGGGGAGGGAGGTGGGAGGGGGGTTCATGTTTGGGAACGCATGTAAGAATTAAAGATTTTAAAATTAAAAAAAAAATGTTAGAGGCTGCACACAAAGGGAGAAGGGAGTTGTGTGTGTCCTCTGAAATAATAGTGTAAACTGAAAGAGGCTGACTATCTCCAAGGTAAAGGTGAATATGTATTTGTCAACCCAAATTACCCTTCTCTGTGCTCTTATGAAAAATCATTAGTACTAGCAAAATGCCAAAGTTTTGATCCATTATTCGTGCCCAGTCCACAGTACTCACTCTGCTTCTATAACCTCTCCATCTCTTCCTCCATCCCCCTGTCTCCTTCCTCCCTTTCTTCTCTCCTTCCTACAAATATTTTTCCAAGTGCCCACTAACACCAGACACTGCCTTAGGTTTTCCTGAAGCCCATACAGAGACCGGCCGGGAAACTGAGTTTATTAAGCTGGCAGAGCAAGGGAGCGTACTGCTCTGAATGTGTCTCATTGTGTCTCAACCAGGGACATTGGAAAAGGATACTGATGGGGACTTGGAAGGTGGAGGTTTGAGATGCTCTGTTGGGCACTGGGGATATGGGGACAAATGACCCAAATAAACTTCAAATGAACTTCAGGGAGCTGCAGGTCTGCTGAGAGAGGCAGCCTGCAGGCATACTATCACACTATAGTTTAAGTCTTAATAAAAGATACCAAGGAATGTGGAAGAGCACCTCAGCCTGAGATTTATGGAGCGGGACTCCAAAGAAGGCTTCTCCAGGAGTTAAATCACAAAGGAACTCACTAGTAGAGGAAGGCGTGGGGAGAGTGCCGCAGGCCGGGGCCTGCGAGGGCGCATCTGGCAGACTCACTGGGCCACAGGAGGGCCATGGTGGAAGGCAGCGTGGTGGAAAGCAGCAGAGATCAGGATGATGGACCCTGGATGGCGGCTCAGCTTGTGCACAGGAAGGCTATCAGAGTGGCTTTGGTGAAATATCACAAGCACAGGCAGCAGTGTTAGTCGCTCAGTCGGTCCGCCTCTTTGCAGCCCCATAGACTGTGGCCTTCCAGGCTCCTCTGTCCACGGAATTCTCCAGGCAAGCATACTGGAGTGCGTTGCCATTTCCTACTCTAGGGGATCTTCCTGACCCAGGGATTGAACCCAGGTCTCCCGCACTGTGGGCAGATTCTTTACCATCTGAGCCACCAGGGAGGAAGAGCCTGCCGTATAAAAGATGAGCAGTAAATATGGCTGGACTTCATGGTTCAAAGGGAGGAGAGCTCCAGGCATACTCTGCTAGTCAGGGAGAGCTTCTAGAGAAGTTGAAGTGGGCATTTTTGAAGAGAAAGAAGGAAGACAGTTTGTGTCATCAGCACGGTCGGCATCCAGAGGACAGAAAGCTTGGGGATTCTGAGTGGGGCATGTTGTGAGAATAAGTGAGATGCTCACCCGTGCAGGTGAAAGACACTGCAGACGGAGCTATCCAGCCCTTCAACTTGTCTTTATTGAGCACTTACTGTTTGCCAGGTGCTGTGCTGCTGCTGGGGAGGCAGCAGTGTCAAAGACAGCTGAGGCCCGCACTTTGGAGGAACTCACTTACTCATCCAGCCATTTGAGCAATATGTCACCCACTCAACCAGCAGGAGTGAGCATGCGTTGAGTGTCTGCTCCATACTGGATGCTCTCGCTTGTGATCTCTAGGTTCCCCTGTACCCCTTTCCCCCCGTAAGTTCCATGTTCAAGAACCAGGGTCTGCTCACCTGTGTGCTCAACACTAGAGCTTTGCTGTCTGCATTCTCTTAGTGCAGTTTACCGTGTTTCTTTGTTCCCTATATTTCCCACAAATTGGCAGCTGGTGGAGGCCTGATAATCAGCCTCAGGTTTAATCTGTTTGGCAGCACTGCAGGTGGTGGTGAGTACTTTGTCTGGTTTTGCTGGTTTTGTGATGTTGGCAGTGCCATGTCCATTAATTCACTAGGGATTTGCAAAAGCAGTGATAACCTAGTAGTCTCATTTTGCTGTTAACATATTTCCTGGAGTAAATTTTAAGGAGATGCCTCCCCAGTCCACTGACTGGTAAGTGTATATATACAGGAAAGACAGCTTAACTGTTGACTGTTTCCTTTTATTTATCTAGTTTGCAAGACAGCAAGCTGGGTCCCTATCTATCCTCCACCAAAAGCAGCCAGTTAGTTACTTCAGTTTCTGGTTTGTTATGTTAATTTCTGGTATACAGCAAAGTGATTCAGTTTTATCTGTATATTATCACACTCTCATATTATTTATATATATAGTATCATGTATTATCATATTCTTTTCCATTACAGTTTATTATGGGATATTGAATAAAGTCACCTGTGCTATACAGCAGGACCTTGTTGTTTATCTATTTTTTATATTCTCGTTTGTGTCTTCTAATCCCAACTCCTAATCTGCCCCTCCCCCCAGCCCTTTTCCCTTTGGTAACCATAGCAGTTTTTGCTATCTGTGAATCTATTTCATTTGTGTCATATTTTAGGTTCCCACATGTAAGTGATATCATATGGTATTTGCCTTTCTCTTTCTGACTTAATTCACTTAGTTTGATAATCTCTAGACCCATCAACCAATTAATTTTTAAAATATATAATGACAAACTCATGGATTTAAACTTATTTGATGGATTCCAGTACATTACCACATTTAGCCTTGCTCAAATTGCCCTGTCTTTGGCAAATGGGAATCTCTTCACATTGACTTCTTTTTCTTTTTGATGCAACTTTAGCAGACTTTGATAGCTTGAAGCTATCTGGTGGTGTTTTTTTTTGAGATTTCCTGACTCTTCTCCCCCGCTTTATCTGTATGTTTTCATTCCTGTCTCTGTGTTCTCTTGTTCTGTTTAATTTTGATCCCGTACCCAACAGTTTCTCCTTGGTATGGGGTCCTGTCTTAGAAAGGAGCCCTGTAGGTCCATTTTGAGGATTTGTAGGGGCTAAACTCCACTTTAGGCCTTACTGATAATATACGGGCGTGTGTGCTAAGTCGCTTCAGTTGTGTCCAACTCTTTGGGACCCTATGAACTGTAGCTGGCCAGGTTCCTCTGTCCATGAGGTTCTCCAGTCAAGAATACTGGAGTGGTTTACCATGCCTCTTCCAGAGGATCTTCCTGACCCAGGTATCAAACCGGGGTCTCCTGCTTGAGAGGATCTTCCTGACCCAGGTATCAAACCAGGGTCTCCTGCTTGGCAGGCGAGTTCTTTACCATCAGTACTGTCTGGGAAGCCCCTTCTTGATAGCACTCATGCTCTATTAGATTCAGCAAAATCTCTACTAGTTTCAGTTGCCTGAAACTTGTTTTGAAAACTTGTTTTCAAATTGGCCTGCTGCACTTTCTCATGAGTGTGTGCAAGCATGCATACTAAGTCGCTTCAGTCGTGTCTGACTCTTGGTGACCCTATGAACTGCAGCCTGCCAGGCTCCTCTGTCCATGGGGATTCTCCAGGCAAGAATACTGGAGTGGGTTGCCATGCCCTCCTGCAGGGGATCTTCCCAGCCCAGGGATCGAACCTGTGTCTCTTAGGTCTCCTGCGTTGGCAGGCAGGTTCTTTACCACTAGGATCGCCTGGGAAGCCGTTCTCATGAATATTTCTAGGCTCTTGTGGGGGTTCTTCCGTATCCAGGGCCATAAGATGCTGTGTTACTTCCTCTTGCTTTCTCACCTATGTCAGTGACATATTGGTCTTAAGGCTGTTGGTCTTTAGGGTCCACGGGCATTCACTTTTACTTAGTTCAGTTGTAAATGTTGTTCATGGGCTTTGGATTTTGCTCGCTAGTTGCTCTGACTGTTTTCACATGGAGTTTTGGGAAAACTGAAACTGCTTCAGTCGCCGCTGCACACCCTCACCCCCATTCTGCCCACCAGAAGCCACATCTACCATATGTGTTAAATGCATTAGCTCACAAAAGTCCCACGGGATAGACACAAATTTCCCTCTTTTGCAGAGGAGGTGAGTCTTCGAAGAAGGAAGTGACTTAACCCTAAGTGGCACAGCTGGAATTTGAATCCATGGAATCCTATAATTCTCTATCATGAGATGGCTTCCCTGACCATCATTCATATTTTTAAACATCCAGCAAATACGTAAATATCTATTTTGTTTTGGGCCCTGGACACAGAACAGGAATAATAGCTATAGTGAACATTAGTATGGAGTACATATATTTCAGGTTTTGTACAGAGCACCTCAGACATGTGATCTCATTAAAATTTCATGACCACCAGCATTATGAATAATTACAGAGGAACAGAGAGAGATTCAAAGAGGTTAATTAATGTAAATCAGATATTGTCCCACTAGCTGGCTTAATACCCTCCAATGATTCCCTCGTACACTAGGAATAAGATTTAAAATCTTTGTCCTAATTTATACAAACCTACTTGATCTGGCTCTGCTTCCCTCTCTGCCCCTATCTTAGACCATTCTCTTTCCACCCACATGCTCTGACCACCCTGACCTTCTTCAGGTGTTCAGACTCTGCCAACATCATTCTCACCCCAGCTGTTTGGCTGCCCTGGATGCTCTTCTTGGATATCACAAGGGTGGCTCTTTCTTATGGCTTCAGAGAGACCCAACATAAAGTAGACCCTTCGTCATTCTCTGTGACATCAGCCTATTCTCTGCACAGCACTATCTTATTTCTTTGTTGATTGTTAATTTATTGTCTCTCTACACTCATTAAATTTCAAAGATTATGAGAGCAGAAATTGTCTTAGCTTTGGTTCTCCTGAAAGCAGAGTCCGAGTCAAGGATTCAGGTCAAGGGTTTGGGAGGAAGCAGAAGGGAGGGAGCAGGAAGAGTAGGAGAGGGAAGAGAAGTCACCAGGGGGTGGGAGCACTGTGAAGATTACGCTGCGGCCCACAGGAGCTCCATCCCCCTAGCACTGCGGACAAGTATGCGGAGGTCTCCCAGCGTTGTCTGCTTGAAGGCCAGGAGGCTGCAGGCGGCCTCCACTGGCACTGTTTCCCTGTGGCTGCGGGGAACCCTTGGCGCGTTAACCTCATCCTCCTGAGCTGCATTTGCGTAACGTCCAAACAGGCTATTTGGATGTCAGAAAATTTCTTGGAACAGAAGTAGAGCGTCAGGCAGCACACCTGTTAGGTGGGACGCTGCCAGTGTGAGGCCATTTCAGACATTGCTCTTGAGATGTCTGCTGCAGCTGGGGCTGAAATAAAATAGGGAGAACCAGGGGTGCCTGCTGTGGGAACCAGGCTGTTACTGCTCTTTGCAGAATCCTCAGCACTTGCAAGAACTCAGGCATCTGTGCTGAATGGATGCATGGGCTCGCTCATGAGCAGTGAAGACAGACTGCTGCTCTCTAAAGTTTGCATTTCTAACTGCCAGGCCACATGGAGTGCGGTCCTTACCCTTCTTAACCTCTCCAATTTGGGCAGAGGGAGGAGAGGCCCATAAGACACATAGAAAATAAATAAAAGCGAGACTGACAAATTCTCAGCAGGAATTCGGGGGAAAGGGAGATGAATTCAGACTAAATGAGGAGATAGGAACAAACCTGTGAATCGTAAGACCAGCTACCACTTTACTGAGCCCCTGCCATTTTCTTGACAAACCATTGCTCTAGTTTTTACAACCCTAGAAGAAAAGCATTCAGATTCTAGCTGAGGCATAGATCGTTAGAGGTTCACTCCTGACCACAATGCTAGCAGGAATCTCAGCTGAGGGCTCTCTGGCTTTGATGCTGAGGTCCTTGAGACGTGGAGGAGCTTCAAAGAGGCCTGAGTGTGACCCTTAAACCATCATCCCATCTTGCTCTGAAATCCAGCCCTCATGCACTGATCCCCAGATGAACACGCTAGGTTGGATCAGACTGGTTTTCTTCCTCCCGATGTTGGGGATCCCATAATCCTTTCTGGAATATCCGTGTTTTCCCATGGGAGGGGGGACAAACTGGGGCAAGGACACTATTTGCTACGAGCTCAAGCAGAAGGGCCAGGAGCCCACACTGTTGAGCCTCAGATTGGTTAGTGAGGGGCTTGGTGAGAGAGAGGGTTGTTTCTCCTCCTCACTCTGCTCCCCTGGATCACAGCAGCTAGTGTGGATTCAGATAAGCATCTGCACTTTGGGAAGTCAGTTCCTACTGGATTCAGCCCTTGCACCGTCTTGAGGTCCACCCATCACTAATTTTCATATGAGTTACATTAAAGAGTCTGATGGGAAAGTATGTCTTGGTTTAAAAATAGAATAATACAACAATAAATCAAGGAGAAAAAGCAAACTGAAAAAAAAAATGCAGAAAACAGATGAAAAGAAAAAGGAAAAAGTGAACAGTATAAAAACACCCTCCATGCCAGGCACTTCAGATGTGATTTCCTGTGGCCTGCACTTTGAAAAAGCCTGCTGTTATGCCATGTGCTGCATCTGAAGGCCAGCGGGGCAGACACAAAGGGGTGTTGAGACTTGGAGGCAGCGGTGACATCTGACCTGCTGGAGCTCCAGACGCGCACACTGAGGACACGTCAGAGGATTTTCCGTCTGGGGGAACTGAGCCCTGTGGGCCCGCCCCACCCACCCCGTGCCCACCCTGCTCTGACACACTTCCTGTTATGGGCGGCGGGGCACATAGTGGGGCTACGAGTAGAGGCCAGGGCCCTGGCTTCCCTGGGGGCTGGGGCAGACGACTTCAAAAGCTGCGTCTGGCATGCAGAAAAATGATTTAAAAGTGAACTTGGGTGGCTCCCAATACGACCCACTCCAAGTAAGTAGAAAGAAAACATACATTATCTCATGGTAAAGAGCAGGCTTCTTTTAAGGCACTGCCAATTATTTATGAAATCCTAACTTATAGCTGAGAAAAGCGACTCCCCCTGCCCCTCCAACAATCCTAGCAACTGCTGGCAAGGCCAAAAGGACATAAACATGATGTCAGGGCGCCAATTCCAAACTGGCCAGGATTGCATGACACATTTGTAATTCTAATTAACCAGAATCTCAAATGTATGCCCCAGGAATATACTGTCTGCATCAGAGATGCACTTGTCTGGGGTTAAATTATGCCAAGGAAAAAGCAAAATAAACATCTTTTCCAATAGGTTGATTTGGAATGGGTGAGAGGTGGTAGTATGTGAGTGGAAAAAAATAACATTTCAATAACATGAGAGAAAAAAAGAACAAATCAAGACGGCTCTGATGCAGCCTGTGAAACTGTCCAGTTCAGATGTTTCTCCGGCGCTGCGGCGTTCTCTCTGCATTATGGGAAGTGGAAGGCATGCTGGGGTGGAGTATGGGTGTGAATGGAGAGGAGCTCAGAGCCCTGTGAGCACCTGACCCAGATGGGCCTGAACCTGAGAAGTGTCCCGAGATGGATTGGGATCTTATTTATAAACCACTGAAATGTTTCTGGTTTGCCAGGCAAGAAATTGGCAGCAGGCATCCTCTAAATGTGTGTGTGTGTGCATGCACTCACACATGTGTGTCCTGGCCATCAGCTGGAAGCCAGCTGCACTTGGTTAGTAGTCTCCAGCATGCCCACAAACATGCATGTGACCGAGGGGATAGTATGTTATTAAGAAAATGTGATTTGTTAACACCATGCTGTGGATCCTGGCTACTTTTGCCATCCGTCTGTGCCTTGGGAATGCTGTCTTGGGAGGGGTGATGCGTGGGCTGCCTGTTGAGTCTGGGCTTTGGAAGACAGGAAAGGGGTGTGGGGAAGAAATGTGCTCAGAACTCTGTCCCCTTCTCACTGCACTGGTTCCACCCCAGGGAGGAATAAGAAACCCACAAGGCCAGCAGTCTAAATTTCAGAAACTCCCAATTTCAAATCCTCTGAAGAGAGGGAAAGAAGGGACGAGGCACTGACTGTTGAATCTGAACTGCATGGAACCATGCAAGGTGGTATCATTACATCTGTTCCCTTCTTACAGACAGAATTATTAATGAAACTCAAAACCCAAATAGAGGTATCAGTGGTAAGTGCTAGAGGCACTATCATTATGAGTGTTATTTTATTGAGGGAAGCAAAAGCTTTCCACCCTAAACTGTCCTTTGAATTGGCCCTGACCCTGATGTCTGTAACGGACATTTATCGTTGCCTTGGGCTGGGCATTGAAAGTTCATGTTCAATTGCAAATCCAACCAGAGAGGAGGAAACATGTTAAGGCATGTTGTATGTAGCTGCTCTACCAGCATGGCACTAAGACAAGATTCTTAAACTTGTGGAGTGATCGAACTCTGATGTGCCCTGACAAAATGTACATTCACACAAAATTTATTCATAATTCCGTGGCATCAATGCATCCACCTACATGGGAAAGCAGGAACCTCATAGTAAATTCTTTAAGTTGGGGATATGGACTAGATGCATTTAGAAAAATGTCAGGAAAGGTCAAGGGCAATACATGTAGCCTTGCACGTCAGATGAACATGCTGAGGCACAGAGAGGTTAAGTAACTGTCTCAGAGTCACAGAGCCAATGAATGCTAGAAATAGGACTAGAATGCAGGGCTATTGGGCCCATTATCCACGGAGTCAGGACACCACTCTGCCACTTACTTCTGTGTGACCTTGGGAAAGTGACTAAACTCTCTAGCCTTTAGCTTCTTCATCTTCACCCAAGATATAACCGTATACTCAGGTTTACTGATCTACCAAAGGAGTAGCTAATATATTTACCTTAAATACTCCCGTGACTCTTGATAATGTTTGTAAAGTGTTTCATAAATTAGAAAGCGCCACACAGATTGATAGCCATGATTGCTATTGCTGCTAAAAGACAGGGAATGTAAATCTATCCCAACTTTTGTT
The DNA here is from genome assembly GCF_001704415.2 of Capra hircus. Lineage (NCBI taxonomy): Eukaryota > Metazoa > Chordata > Mammalia > Artiodactyla > Bovidae > Capra > Capra hircus. The sequence goes on along the minus strand of NC_030827.1, from coordinate 3,636,051 downwards.
ATGGAAACCCAACAATGTCTTAGTGAAAAATCAGAACCTTTTGGTCTAAAGTGTTCTGTCTAGTTCAAACTTGGATAAAGTCGAAGGGAAAACAGTGGTATAAATTCTGCTGTGGGTGCTCTGATGTTAATGGACTGGAAAGGGCAATGAAGACCTCTGAGTTTATTAGATAAGGATATTCCTATGGTGTCTGACAGAACTCCACTTCAAAATGGTTTAAGCAAAAATGGAAATGTATTGGTTCACACAATGGTTTCCAATTTTTTTTAACTTTGTTTTGGTCATATGATCTTGTCTGTTGGCATACTGAGTAACTTCTGATTACATATCAGACACTGTGCTTAAAAAGTTGTAAGTGTCCAGGTGATGGTACCTTTCTTCAGAGAAGCTTTGTTCATCTTTTCCTCGATTGATGGATACTAATCGTCTTAACCTAATCAAGCTGTGCTGACTTGAGTCTGGGTTGCAGTTTGGGGAAGACTCCATATAACTCTGGTTTCCTCCTGCTCCCAGGGCAGAGTCCTCTAGGATTTCCAGTTGAGGGACTGGTGTGCCCCCTGGGACCTGGAAGCCTGGCATGCTGCAGTTCATGGGGTTGCAAAGAGTCTGACATGACTTAGTGACTAAACAACCACAACAAAAATGTATCACTTAAAGATGTCATTTTAGCCATTTTTCAGTGTATGATTCAGTGGCTTTGATTACATTCCCAATGTTGTGACAAAATCATTCAGATTTAATTGCCAAAACCTTTCCATCACCCCATATAGAAATTTTGTAATCATTATGCTGTAACTTCCAGTTCACCTCCCTTCCTCCCTGGTAAACTCTATTCTACTTTCCTTCTCTATGAATTTGCTTTTTCTATATATCTTATATAAGTATAATCATATGATATTTGTCCTTTTGTGTCTGGCTTATTTAAGTTAGCATAACATTTGCAAGTTTCATCCCTGTTGTAGCATCTATCTGAATTTCACTCTTTTTTATGGTTGAATACTATTCTGTTGTATATATGTACCACATTTTGTTTATCCTGTTATCTGTGGATAGATCCTTGGGTTGTTTCCAAGTTTTGGCTATCATGAATAATACTTCTATGAACATTGCCATAGAAGTTTGAGTCCCTGTTTTTAATTCTTTTGAGTATACACCTAGCTATGGAATTAACAAACCATATTCCCTGATGGCTCAGAAGGTAAAGCGTCTGCCTGTAATGCGGGAGACCTGGGTTAGATCCCTGGGCTGGGAAGATCCCCTGGAGAAGGAAATGGCACCCCACTCCAGTACTCTTGCCTTGAAAATCCCATGGACGGAGGAGCCTGGTGGGCTGCAGTCCATGGGGCCGCACAGAATCGGGCACGACTGAGCGCCTTCACTTTTACTATCTCCATAGTCATTCTATGCTTAGCTTCTTGAAGGATCGTCAAACTGTTTTCCATAGTGCTACACCATTTTACATTCTTATCAAAAATGTATGTATATTTTAAAAAATGTATGCAGATTTGAATTGCTCCGCATCCTTGCCAACACTTTAAAAAATTGCTTATAGCCATCCTAATAGGTGTGAAGTGGTATCTCATTGTGATTTTGGTTTGCATTAGTCTAAGGAATAACAGTGTTGAGTATCTTTTCATGTGCTTATTGGTCATTAGTGTATTTTCCTTGGAGGAATGTCTATTCAAGTCCTTTGCTCATTTTTTGACTGGGATGTTTATCTTCTTGCTATTGAGTTGTAGGCGTTCATTATATGTTCTGCATATTAAACCCTTATCAGGTATATGATTTGCAAATACTTTCTTCCCTTCTGTATGTTGTCTTTTTATTTTCTTATAATAATGTCTTTGCTACACAAATGTTTTTAATTTTGGTGAAATCTAATGAGTCTACTTTTTGTTCTGTTTCTCATGCTTTGGTATCTTATCATAGTCCATTATTGCCAAACCCAAAGTCATGAAGATTTATTTCTATACTTTAGGAGGTTTGTGGTTTTAGATTTTACATTTAGATCTCTGATCTGTTTTGAGTTAAGTTTTTATGGTGTGAGGTAGGGGTTCAACTTAATTTTTTTGCATGCAAAAATTCAGTTGGCACAGTACTACTTGTTGCAGAGAGTGTTCTTTCCCTTTGAATGGACTCAGTACCCTTGTCAAAAAATCAATTGACCACAGATATCTGGGTTTATTTTGGGGATATTTATTCTGGCTCTTTGGTCTATAACTCTATCTTTATACCAGTACCATATTGTTTTGATTACTGTAGCTTTGTAATAAGGTTTGAAATCAGGAGTGTGAGTCTTCTTTGTTCTTTTTAAAAATGATTTAGGTTATTCAAGGTTCTTGCAACTGCATATGAGTTTGGAGACTGGCTTTTCTACTTCTGAAATAAAAGGGTGTCGGAATTTTGTCAGGGAGTTTGTTCACTCTGTAGATCACTTTGGGTAGTATCGTCATCACAACAGTACTCTGTATTCCCAGCTGTGCATATGGGATGTTTTCCCACCTATTAGGTCTCCTTTAACTTCTTTCAACAATATTTTGTGTTTTCAGTGTACGAGACTTTCCCCCATTATGTTAGATTTATTCCTAGGTATTTTACTCTTTTAGATGCTGTTTTCAATGGAATTGTTTTCTTAACTTCCTTTTCATATTATATACTGAAAGCGTTTAGAAATGTAACTGGTTTTTGCATGTTGATCTTGTACCCTGCAACTTTGCTGAATTCCTTTATTATGTCTAGTAGCACTCTCCACTAGTCCCCCGCATTGTATCGTCACAAATGACATCTTTATACGTTGTCTTCCCAGTAACAGATTTATAATTACTTTTTATGTCTTTATTTTCAAATCCTGCAGGAAATAAATGGAGTTACAAATGAAAATACAACACTGCTGGCTTTTATATTTGTTATTGTATTAATATTTATCTTTATTATTGACCTTTTTTGCAGCTTCGAGTTACTATCTAGTTACCTTTCATTTCAACCTAAAGGACTCCCTTGAACATTTCTTGCAGGAAAGGTCCTAGTGGTAACAAACTCCTTCTACTTTTGTTTATATGGGAATGCCTTAATTTGTCCCTTGTTTTTAAATGATATTTCTGCCAAATATAGAATTCTTGGTTGTTGGTCAGTTTTCTTCTCTAAGCCCTTTAAATATATTATCCCATTTCTCATATCTTCTGGTTTCATAGATTCTAATGAGAGCTCATCTGTTAAACTCATTAAGGAGTCCTTGTTTAGGATGTGTCATTGTGTGCTTTCTGCTTTCAAGATTCTCTTCTTGGATTGTTGCAAGCCTTTGGGAATTTCCAGAGCTCTGGAAATGTTAGTTTTGACGGTCTTTGCCAGTGTTCTTATTCCTTTTTTAGTGTAGCAAATTTTTGAAGGCCCTTACTCGATCATTCCAGAAGTGTTAATACACTAGAATTTACATTTAAATTGTTTTAGTAGGATTCGAAACAATTTCACGGTTTTCTTCATTTTTCTTTGCCAATGGAAAACCTGATCCATAACCAATGCCCGTATTTGTCTATATCCCCAGGTAAGACGATGGCTGGCCACCTCCATCACATGGAAAGGGCTCTTCCTGATTAAGAACTTAGCTCTTCTAGTCCTCTGCTTTCACACTTCTGCAGTGTCTTTAAGAATTGATTTTTGTACATTATCCATCTGTTGGCTGCTGTTGCAGTAAAATCCGTAGCCTGCCTCTACTTATGACATCCTACCAAGGAGGACTTAGGAACCTTACTTTACAGTGGTTAGTTACGGAAGTCATTGCTGAGAAGATAACATTTTAGTTGAGTGCTGTCAGACTTTATTTTGGGGGGCTCCAAAATCACTGCAGATGGTGACTACAGCCATGAAATTAAAAGATGCTTACTCCTTGGAAGGACAGTTATGACCAACTAGATAGCATATTCAAAAGCAGAGACATTACTTTGCCAACAAAGGTCCATCTAGTCATGGGTATGGTTTTTCCAGTAGTCCTGTATGGATGTGAGAGTTGGACTGTGAAGAAGGCTGAGCGCCGAAGAATCGATGCTTTTGAACTGTGATGTTGGAGAAGACTCTTGAGAGTCCCTTGGACTGCAAGGAGATCCAACTAGTCCATTCTAAAGGAGATTAGTCCTGGGATTTCTTTGGAAGGAATGATGCTGAAGCTGAAACTCCAGTACTTTGGCCACCTCATGCGAAGAGTTGACTCATTGGAAAAGACTCTGGTGCTGGGAGGGATTGGGGGCAGGAGGAGAAGGGGACAACAGAGGATGAGATGGCTGGATGGCATCACCGACCCGATGGACGTGAGTTTGAATGAACTCCGGGAGTTGGTGATGGACAGGGAGGCCTGGCGTGCTGCAATTCATGGGGTCGCAAAGAGTCGGACACAACTGAGCGACTGAACTGAACTGAAACGCAAAGGAAAAAAGTAAAGATATACCCAATTGAATGCAGAGTTCCAAAGAAAAGCAAGGAGAGATAAGAAAGCCTTCCTCAGCGATCGATTCAAAGAAATAGAGGAAAACAATAGAATGGGAAAGAAAAGTAGAGATACCAAGGGAACATTTCATGCAAAGATGGGCACAATAAAGGACAGAAATGGTATGGACCTAACAGAGGCAGAAGATATTAAGAAGAGGTGGCAAGAATACACAGAAGAACTGTGTCTTCAAAAAAGATTTTCAAAAAAGATACAAAAAAGATCTTTATGACCCAGATAATCAGGATGGTGTGATCACTCACCTAGAGCCAGACATCCTGTACTGAGAATTCAACTGGGCCTTAGGAAGCGTCACTACGAACAAAGCTAATGGAGGTGATGGAATTCCAGTTGAGCTGTTTCAAATCCTGAAAGATGATGTTGTGAAAGTGCTACACTCAATATGGCAGCAAATTTGGAAAACTCAGTGGTGGCCACAGAACTGGAAAAGGTCAGTTTTCATTCCAATCCCAAAGAAAGGCAATGCCAAAGAATGCTCGAACTACTGCACAATTGCACTCATCTCACATGCTAACAGAGAAGGCAATGGCACCCCACTCCAGCACTCTTGCCTGGAAAATCCCGTGGACGGAGGAGCCTGGTGGGCCGCAGTCCATGGGGTCGCTAAGAGTCGGATACGACTGAGCGACTTCACTTTCACTTTTCACTTTCATGCATTGGAGAAGGAAATGGCAACCCACTCCAGCGTTCTTGCCTGGAGAATCCCAGGGATGGGGGAGCCTCGTGGGCTGCCATCTATGGGGTCTCACAGAGTCGGACACGACTGAAGCGACTTAGCAGCAGCAGCAGCAGCAGCACATGCTAGCAAAGTAATGCTCAAAATTCTCCAAGCCGGGCTTCAACAATATGTGAACTGTGAACTTCCTGATGTTCAAGCTGGTTTTAGAAAAGGCAGAGGAACCAGAGATTAAATTGTCAACATCTGCTGGATCATGGAAAATGCGAAAGAGTTCCAGAAAAACACCTACTTCTGCTTTATTGACTATGCCAAAGCCTTTGACTGTGTGGACCACAACAAACTCTGGAAAATTCTGAAAGAGATGGGAATACCAGACCACCTCACCTGCCTCCTGAGAAATCTGTATGCAGGTCAAGAAACAACAGTTATAACTGGACATGGAAAAACAGACTGGCTCCAAATCAGGAAAGGAGTACTTCAAGGCTGTATATTGTCACCCTGCTTATTTAACTTATATGCAGAGTACATCATGAGAAATGCTGGGCTAGATGAAGCACAAGCTGGAATCAAGATTGCCAGGAGAAATATCAATAACCTCAGATATGCAGATGACACCACCCTTATGGCAGAAAATGAAGAAGAACTAAAGAGCCTCTTGATGAAAGTGAAAGAGGAAAGTAAAAAATTGGCTTAAAACTCAACATTCAGAAAACTAAGATCGTGGCATCTGGTCCCATCACTTCATGGCAAATAGATGGGGAAACAGTGACAGACTATTTGGGGGGGCTCCAAAATCACTGCAGATGGTGACCGCAGCCATGAAATTAAAGGACACTTGCTCCTTGGAAAGAAAGTTATGACCAACATGGATAGCATATTAAAAAGCAGAGACATTACTTTCCCAACAAAGGTCCATCTAGTCAAAGCTATGGTTTTTCTAGTGGTCATGTTTGGATATGAGAGTTGGACCATAAAGAAAACTGAGTGCAGATGAATTGATGCTTTTGAACTGTGGTGTTGGAGAAGACTCTTGAAAGTCCCTTGGAGTGCAAGGAGATCCAACCAGTCCATCCTAAAGGAAATCAGTCCTGAATATTCTTTGTAAGGACTGATGCCAATACTTTGCCCACTTGATGTGAAGAACTGACTCATTGGAAAAGACCCTGGTGCTGGGAAAGATTGAAGGCAGGTGGAGAAGGGGACAACAGAGGATGAGATGGTTGAATGGCATCACCAAGTTGATGGACATGAGTTTGAGCAAGCTCTGGGAGTTGGTGATGGGCAGGGAAGCCTGGCATGGGGTCTCAAAGAGTCGGATGCGACTGAGTGACTGAACTAGATCACCTAAGAATGGGCACTGGCCCCTAGAGGAACTAGTCATGGGGTTGGAATTTTCATTTGTACCCCTCCCACCCTGAGTCCCAGAGAGGGGAGACAGGATGGAGATTGAGTTCAATTACCAGTGGCCAGTGACAGCTTAGTTCTTTAAAGTAAAGAGCCCTCCAGCAATGCAGGAGACACAGAAGACGAGGGTTTGATCCCTGGGCCGGGAAGACCCCCTGGAAGAGGAAATGGCAACCCATTCCAGTATTCTTGCCTGAAAGATCCTGTGGACAGGGACGCGTGGAGGGCTACAGTCCCTTGGAGTCACAAAGAGGTGGACACGAGTGAGTGACTAATGCAGCAGTCAGTGATTTAATCAATCATGCCTATGTAATGAAGCCTCTATAAAACCCCAGCAGGTCAGGAGAGCTTCCAGGCTAGTGAACTTGTGAAGATGTGGAGAGTTATGGTCATAGGAAGGGACATAGAATCTCCATGTTCTTTCCCCATGCCTTGTCCTGTGCATCCCTTCCTTCTGACTGTTCCTGTGTTTTATCCATTTATGATAAACTAGTAATCCAGTAAGTAAGCAATGTGTTTCTCTGTGAGCAATTCTAGCAGATTAAGCAAACTCAAGGAGGGGGTCATGGAAATCTTCCATCTTTAGCTAGTGAGTCAGAAGCAGAGGTAACAACCTGGGCTTGCAGTCGACATCTGCAGCGTGTCGGGGGAGGGGGCAGTTTTGGAGGACGAGCCCTTCACCTGTGGGTTCTGACACTATCTACCTCTGGCTTGGTACTGCCAGGCTCGAGCTGAATTGTACCGCACTTAGCTGGCGTCCCACATATCAGAACTGGTCACCAGAATCCTAAGGCCCAAAAGATAAGAATGAGGCAGACATGTGAGGTTGGGGGAGAGGAGCATTTAAGAGAGACTGGCATGTACAGGAAGGAAATGGGCCTGTGGCAGGAGCTGAGCCAGCATGGTGGTTCGAAGTGAGGAAGGGGGAATTGGAGAGGTGAGCTTAGAGAAGGAGGCTGGAGTCATCCAATGCAGGGCTTGTGGCAAGGAGTTTGGATTTTATATGTGGATTAAGAAGGTTTTGGTGGCTGTAAACAGCGCGGCTGAGAGGAGCTACCCCATGTCCGAGGTCAGGGGCAGCAGCCTAGAGTGCCAGGCTGCGACGGCGCAGGAATGGCCGAGCGGAGCTACCCAGCGTCCGAGGTCAATGGTGGCCGGGAGGAGCTACCCCGCGTCCAAGGTCAGGGGCAGCGGCCTAGAGTGCCAGGCTGCGATGGCGCAGGAATGGCCGAGAGAAGCTACCCCGCGTCCAAGGTCAGGGGCGGCCAGGAGAAGCCACCTCGTGCCCGAGCCCAGGGGCTGCAGCTGGGAGGAGCCACCCATGCCCGAGGCCAGGGCCGGGGGCCGGGAGGAGCAACCCCAGGAGCAGTGGCTACGCGGGTGCAGGAGGGCCTAGAGGAGCTATCCCACGTTGAAGGTCAGGAACAGCGGCGGTAAGGAGATATTCCTCGTCCAAGGTAAGGAGCAGAGGCTGTGCTTTGCCGGAGCAGCCATGAAGAGATACCCCACGCCCAAGGTAAGAGAAACCCAAGGAAGATGTTAGGTGTTGCAAGAGGGCATCAGAGGGCAGACACACTGAAACCATACTCACAGAAAACTAGTCAATCTAATCACACTAGGACCACAGCCTTGTCTAACTCAATGAAACCAAGCTATGCCTTTGGGGCAACCCAAGGCAGGCGGGTCATGGTGGAGAGGTCTGACAGAATGTGGTCCACTGGAGAAGGGAATGGCAAGCCACTTCAGTATTCTTGCCTTGGGAACCCCATGAACAGTATGAAAAGGCAAAATGACAGGATACCGAAAGAGGAACTCCCCAGGTCAGTAGGTGCCCAATATGCTACTGGAGATCAGTGGAGAAATAACTCCAGAAAGAATGAAGGGATGGAGCCAAAGCAAAAACAATACCCGGTTGTGGATGTGACTGGTGATAGAAGTAAGGTCCGATGCTGTAAAAAGCAATATTGCATAGGAACCTGGAATGTCAGGTCCGTGAATCAAGGCAAATTGGAAGTGGTCAAACAAGAGATGGCAAGGGTGAATGTCAATATTCTAGGAATCAGCGAACTAAAATGGACTGGAATGGGTGAATTTAACTCAGATGACCATTACATCTACTACTGAGGGCAGGAATCCCTCAGAAGAAATGGAGTAGCCATCATGGTCAACAAAAGAGTCCGAAATGCAGTACTTGGATGCAATCTCAAAAACGACAGAATGGTCTCTGTTCGTCTCCAAGGCAAACCATGCAATATCACAGTTATCCAAGTCTATGCCCCAACGAGTAATGCTGAAGAACGGAAGTTGAACGGTTTTATGAAGACCTACAAGACCTTTTCGAACTAACACCCAAAAAAGATGTCCTTTTCATTATAGGGGACTGGAATGCAAAAGGAGGAAGTCAAGAAACACCTGGAGTAACAGGCAAATTTGGCCTTGGAATGCGGAATGAAGCAGGGCAAAGACTAATAGAGTTTTGCCAAGAAAATGCACTGGTCATAGCAAACACCCTCTTCCAACAACACAAGAGAAGACTCTACACATGGACATCACCAGATGGTCAACACTGAAATCAGATTGATTATATTCTTTGCAGCCAAAGATGGAGAAGCTCTATACAGTCAACAAAAACAAGACTAGGAGCTGACTGTGGCTCAGATCATGAACTCCTTATTACCAAATTCAGGTTCAAATTTAAGAAAGTAGGGAAAACCGCTAGACCATTTAGGTATGACCTAATCAATGATTATACAGTGGAAGTGAGAAATAGATTTAATGGCCTAGATCTCATAGATAGAGTGCCTGATGAACTATGGAATGAGGTTCGTGACATTGTACAGGAGACAGGGATCAAGACCATCCCCATAGAAAAGAAATGCAAAAAAGCAAAATGGCTATCTGAGGAGGCCTTACAAATAGCTATGAATAGAAGAGAGGCAAAAAGCAAAGGAGAAAAGGAAAGATATAAGTATCTGAATGCAGAGTTCCAAAGAATAGCAAGAAGATATAAGAAAGCCTTCTTCAGTGATCAATGCAAAGAAATAGAGGAAAACAACAGAATGGGAAAGACTAGAGATCTCCTCAAGAAAATTAGAGATACCAAGGGAACATTTCATGCAAAGATGGGCTCGATAAAGGGCAGAAGTGGTATGGACCTAACAGAAGCAGAAGATATTAAGAAGAGGTGGCAAGAATACATGGAAGAACTGTACAAAAAAGATCTTCACGACCCAGATAATCATGATGATGTGATCACTAATCTAGAGCCAGACATCTTGGAATGTGAAGTCAAGTGGGCCTTAGGAATCATCGCTACGAACAAAGCTAGTGGAGGTGATGGAATTCCAGTTGAGCTGTTTCAAATCCTGAAAGATGATGCTGTGAAAGTGCTGCACTCAATATGCCAGCAAATTTGGAAAACTCAGCAGTGGCCACAGGACTGGAAAAGGTCAGTTTTCATTCCAATCCTAAAGAAAGGCAATGCCAAAGAATGTTCAAACTACCGCACAATTGCACTCATCTCACATGCTAGTAAAGTATTGCTCAAAATTGTCCAAGCTAGGCTTCAGCAATACGTGAACCGTGAACTCCCTGATGTTCAAGCTGGTTTTAGAAAAGGCAGAGGAACCAGAGATCAAATTGCCAACATCCACTGGATCAAGGAAAAAGCAAGAGAGTTCCAGAAAAACATCTATTTCTGCTTTATTGACTATGCCAAAGCCTTTGACTGTGTGGATCACAATAAACTGTGGAAAATTCTTCAAGAGATGGGAATACCAGACCACCTAATCTGCCTCTTGAGAAATCTGTATGCAGGTCAGGAAGCAACAGTTAGAACTGGACGTGGAACAACAGACTGGTTCCAAATAGGAAAAGGAGTACGTCAAGGATGTATATTGTCACCCTGCTTATTAACTTCTATGCAGAGTACATCATGAGAGACGCTGGACTGGAAGAAACACAAGCTGGAATCAAGATTGCTGGGAGAAATATCAATAACTTCAGATATGCAGATGACACCACCCTTATGGCAGAAAGTGAAGAGGAGCTAAAAAGCCTTTTGATGAAAGTGAAAGAGGAGAGCGAAAAAGTTGGGTTAGAGCTCAACATTCAGAAAACAAAGATCATGGCATCCGGTCCCATCACTTTATGGGAAGTAGATGGGGAAACAGTGGAAACAGTGTCAGACTTTATTTTTGGGGGCTCCAAAATCACTGCAGATGGTGATTGCAGCCATGAAATTAAAAGACACTTACTCCTTGGAAGAAAAGTTATGAGCAACCTAGATAGCATATTCAAACGCAGAGACATTACTTTGCCGACTAAGGTCCGTCTAGTCAAGGCTATGCTTTTTCCTGTGGTCATGTATGGATGAGAGAGTTGGACTGTGAAGAAGGCTGAGCACTGAAGAATTGATGCTTTTGAACTGTGGTGTTGGAGAAGACTCTTGAGAGTCCCTTGGACTGCAGGGAGATCCAACCAGTCCATTCTGAAGGAGATCAGCCCTGGGATTTCTTTGGAAGGAATGATGCTGAAGCTGAAGCTCCAGTACTTTGGCCACCTCGTGCGAAGAGTTGACTCGTTGGAAAAGACTCTGATGCTGGGAGGGATTGGGGGCAGGAGGAGAAGGGGACGACCGAGGATGAGATGGCTGGATGGCATCACGGACTCGATGGACGTGAGTCTGAGTGAACTCCGGGAGATGGTGATGGACAGGGAGGCCTGGCGTGCTGCCATTCATGGGGTCGCAAAGAGTCGGACACGACTGAGCGACTGAACTGAACTGAACTGAAACAGGAATGTTGTGTAATTAGATTTAAATTGCAGGAAGATCACCATGGCTGTGTGGGAAGCAGGAACAGGAGAGGTAAGAGTGAGAACAGGGATCCACTGAGGAGTCTGTTGTAATTTCTGAGAGGTGATGGAAACCTTTCCGAAGGCCCTTCCTCCCCTTCTCCCATTTCATGCAACACTTGGTCTGGTGTGTTTATCTGGCTTAGCTGGGCCTCAGCACATAGGCTCTCCACTGCAGCTCACAGGCTCCTTAGTTGTGTTGCTCAGACTTAGTAGCTGCAGTCCTAGTTGCTCCAAGGCCCGTGAGATCTTCCTGGACCAGGAGTCAGAGCTGTGTCTTCTGCCTTGACGGGCAGCTTCTTTGTCACCAGGGAAGTCCCCAGTCAGCTCTGTAACTCAGCAGCCGTCGCCTCACCTCTCCCCAGTGTTTGCGGTCCTTTGGTCCTTTTCCTCAGTGTGCATACATAGTCAAGTCTGCTTATTATAAAATAATCTTTGTCTCATCGTCCATTTCCAGGTACCGTCTAATATTTTTCTGCTTCTCATACAAATTTTTCAAAAGAGACGTCTGCAACTGTGGCTCGACGTCTGCCCTTTTCACGCCCTGCTCAGCCTTCTGAGTTCTTACTTCTGCTCTCTCCCACCCTTCCACGGCGAGATGTCCAGTAACTTCCTCATGCCCCACAGCAGCCACCTCAGGTTTCTCTTTTCTCATCTCCCACAGTGAACAGCTTGCTCTTCCCGTTGTCTGGGTTAAGGTGTGGAACGTAGCAGGTGCAAGTTAATCTTTTCCACAGAAATGACTGCCTGCTGATATTCTCGAATCAAGACCAAATATTTACATAGGGATTGATCATCCCCATGGGCCAGTATGCTCATTCAGTTTTGCCTTCCTTCTTCTGGATCAGGAAATAGTACATCTCTGTTCCTTTTTTAAACTAACTCCTCTGTGTGTGCGTGCTGAGTTGCCTCAGTCATGTCTGACTGTTTGCGACCCCATGGACTGTAGCCCGCCAGGCTCCTTTGTCCATGGGATTCTCCAGGCATGAATACTGGAGTGGGTTGCCATACCCTCCTCCAGGGGATCTTCCCAACCTAGTTATCAAACCCACATCTCTTTTATCACCTGCCTTGGCAGGCGGGTTCTTTACTGCTAATGCCACCTGGAGGGAAACTCCTCTGTGCTAGCTGTTGATTAACTCATAGGTTAATTCCACAACTGTTTCTTGAGGACCCACCTTGTGTCAAGGACTATTTATAATTAGTATGATCACTATAATCTGTCTCATTCAAGGTCTGGCACCTGGCCTTGTACATACTGTATCTGTGCTCAGTCACTCAGTCGTGTCTGACTCTTTGGGACCCCATGGCCTATAGCCCTCCAGGCTCCTCTGTCCCTGGAATCTTCCAGGCAAGAATACTGGAGTGGGTTGCCATTGTCTTCTCGGGAATCTTCCTGATCCAGGGATTGAACCCACAGCTTTTGTGTCTCCTGCATTGGCAGGCAGATTCTTTACCACTGTGCCACTGGGAAGCCCTGTACATAGTAAGCACTTGCTTGCTCTAGGATGTGCTAGTTCCATTCCCCATGTTCTAGCTCTTTATAAAATTAAAACCCAGCATATTAAAAAAAAAAACTTTTTTATTTAAGTGTATCGTAAACAGCAAAGTACTCAGGTCTTAAAGGACCTGAGGGCCTTTTCGTGTGCACACTGGGAAACCACTGCCTGGATCAAGATCTAGAACTGGCTCCACACCCAAGAAGACTCCCTCATGCCTGCCCCTTGCCACATTTTTGAGCACAGAGCATGCACACATGAACAAGAGGACTTAAAAGTTGTTTTAAATGTATTTGGCTGCATCAGGTCTTAGCCGTGGCACACGGGCTTAGTTGCCCCCTGGCATGTGGGCTCTTGGTTCCCTGACCAGGGATTGAACCAGCATCCCCTGTATTGGAAGGCAGATTCTTTACCCCTGGACCACGTGGGAAGTCCTGAATAAGAAGACTTTATACGTGTTCTTTTATAAGCAACCATGCGTGTCCTAGAATATAAAAAAGTAGATGCTCAAGGAAATTGAAGCACAAGCTAAACCAAAGATATAAAGATTTTTAATAGCAACTGGTTGACTATTCAGGATCAGGAATCTTTTACTTGACTGAATAGATGTGACCCAACAAAGTCAACTGTAAAGTGAATTTCTGTCAGAAATAATCTTTTCCCGTCAACTGCTATTATAAAATTGGAAACATTCCCTTTGGGGGGAACAAATGTTGGCCTCTGGCTGTAGGCTCCCACTTAAAAAAGCCAATTTCCTAGTAAAACTTCACCAATAACCCTCCAAATGTTAATGGGACTCGCAAAACAGAAGAATTCTCTTCAGCATTCTGAATAAATCACAGAATCAAAGCACTGGAAGTGGAATGTAAGGAAGGATCCCTGGTAATGGGATGGCCTCACAGCATAACCCTCTTGCAGCTGAGTAACCCCACGAGCTGAGAGTTCTGGGGCCTTAACTTGGCTCTCAGTACTAGTGTGTGGCTTAAGGCAGTTAGCTCTTGTGAGCCTCAATTAATTCATCACCAGTGTTAGAATAAAAATATATAAGCCCTCTCTACCCCACAAGGCTTTTGTGGGGGATCAAATGAACCAATAAAATAAAGCAATGGTTTTGTTTGTTCATTTGTTAGGTTATTTATCCACTGAAACAACACCTATTAAGAATTTCCTGTGTACTTGGTACTGTGCTAGGGCATGAAGTGATGCACGAGATGGTCATGTTTTCTGCTCTCATGGGTTACGATCAATTGTAGAACATAGATATTAAACAATAGAGCTCCCTGGGCAATGTGATAGAGAATGGTGCCCAGTCAATTAAAAAAAGCTTGATTACCATAAGAAATTATGGTACCAAAATGATATGTATATGCCATCAGCATTTTGTTTTAGCCAAAACCATATACATATATGCTCATTTGCCAATGTTTTGATGTAGGAGAGTCTTTTTAGGGGGATCTGAATTTGCAGACTGGAGTTCTATAATTTTTTTCATTCAAACTTTTTTTTTTAAGTGAGAAGCAAGATATTATGAATTAATACATGTATATAATCCTTCTAGAATTTCATGGTTATTGTCTCCAATTGTTTGGAATTTTCTTCTCACCTCCATCCAAATCAACACACAACTCAAGCTGTAAGCAGACATTCACGGGCATGCTAAAGAGTGGCTGAATGGGATATGATGTATTTGGCTGCAAGTAACGGATTCTCACTAAGACTAGCTTTTAAGTTTGGCTTTTAATAATCCTTCAATACATAGTAAGAAAACACATTATTCATTGTCACTCAGTGTACCCACACATACACGTGCATAGAATATGAACTGAAACACATTTTCAAAAACACTTTAACTTTACTTTGTGGGATGCTTTCTAATGTTTTCTATTTTAGTTGATTCTTTTCTATCCCATTAAAAGAAGATGCTGGCTATGACCCAGTAAAATAATCCCACGCCTTATTAAGGGGTACAACCCACAGTGTGAAAACCACTGGGTTAAATAGTAAAAACATGTATTATCTCACATAAGAAGGAGTCTAGAGTCAGGGAGTCCCTGAGCTGTGCAGTGGCCCAGCAGTGTCCTCAGGTCACAGAGATTTCTTCCTACCATCCGCAGAGAATTAGTAACATCTCACGGTGCAGCATCGCTCCCACATCTGGCAGTAGTTTCATGCACCCCCCAACTTCACCCAGCAAAGGAGAGGGAGAGGAAACTTTTCCCAGAAGCCCGCAGCCAGCGTTTGCCCTGCTCACACTGGCCAGGATTGTGCCTATGCCCCCGCAAAGCAGACTAGGAAAGCAGGTGACTGGCATCTTCAGCCTCTTCAAGGCATGTGGGCTCTGCTGGAAAGGATGAGGGGAAGCGGAATAAGCGTCAGGAAGGCAGCCTAAGGTGAAGGGCACTGTCTCCTGGCAGCTTGCTCTGGACACCAGTTGTGTTTCTTACAAAAGGAGGAGTGGAGGGCATCTCTCAATCCAGGAGGTGGTTAAGCAGAGGCTGCTTAGAAGAGCATGTGCAGAAGCCTGGGAAAGGCTGTGAGAAAAGATGACGGCTGTTATTGGTCCATATGGCAGGGCACACACCAGGGCCCAGGACTGGGGATGCCTCTTGGGTGGAGTGGCTCTGTGAAGCCATATTTCAGTGACGTCCTAGTGTGGGGAGATGGGCCATGCAGTGGGTGGCGGGGAGGGTGTTCCAGACTGAAGGAACAACCTGAGAGAAGGCAAAGAGGAAGAGCGGTCATGGCAGAGATGGCTTATTTACTCCGTTAGCTGTTCATTCTGGGGCCCAGCCCTGTGCTAGGCACTGAGGGTTTCAAGAGGAGTGCTGACCTACTGCCCTTGGGAAAGTCACTACTCATTAGTGTGAAGGGTTTAGGACTAGAAACCAACTGGAAACATGTTTCAAAATGCTCTTATGGTTCTTGTTGTTGTTCTTTAGTTGCTAAGTCAGATCCGACTGGACCCCACATGCCAGGCTCCTCTGTCCTCTGCTAGCTTCCGGAGTTTGCTCAAATTCATGTCCATTGGGTTGGTGACTCTATCTAACCACCTCATCCTCTGCTCCCCCCGCCCCCGCTTTTGCCTTTAATCTTTCCCAGCATCATCAGGGTCTTTTTCCATTGAGTTGGCTCTTTGCATCAGGCAGCCAAAGTATTGGAGCTTCAGCTTCAGTAATAGTCCTTCCAATGAATATTCAGTGTTGATTTCCTTTAGGATTGACTGGTTTGACCTCCTTGCTGTCTAAGGGACTCTCAAGAGTCTTCTCCAGCACCTGTTTGAAAGCATCAATTCTTCGAATTGTTCTAACAGTGGGATAGAGGATGCTCCCTGGGCAGCAGCTAATAGGGGGCCTGGGCATGTAGAGTTAGCAGTTTCCCCTGAAACACCTTCCAGGGAGAGAGTCCAGTGTGAGCAAAGGCACAGAGGCAGCAAGGTCTGGCCAGGGGTCAGCCCCTTGGCTGGGGTACTCAGCCTGAAGGGGAGCAATGGTCAGGAGCGTGTTGAACCAGACAATGGCTCAGGCCATCTTTGTCCCAGTTCCCTCCACTGAACTGAAATACAGCCATGTGGGCCCCAACCTTGGCTAACCTTCCTGGCAAGAAGTGCGACACGGGGCCTCAGGGCAGGAGGTGTGATTGAAGCCTTGTTGCTATTTAGCATATCTTTTCCTCCCAAACAGAGTGATTCCTGGGAGGGGCGCTTGCCTGTCTCTCCCTCTTGTGAAGGCTCCTCTCCAGTCTCTTTGGAAAGAGAAACCCTCCGAATGGTGAGACGGTTACTGGAACTTGTGTCTCCCTGGTTCTGCTGGGAGGGCTGCCAAGGCACTCTAAGGCCTGCAGGGAGCCCGTCCTCGGGAACTCAGGCAGGTAGCTGGGGGCTGGGGCGTCTGTGTTCCTGCCTTGAGCGGGTACCCAGTCCTGAAGTCATGTACAAGGACATAGGCAGGGCATTCAGGGATGGAGGTCAGAGATGAATGAAGCTGTGGTGGGCAAGCCTTTGTGGTGGACCATGGGAGGCTTAGAAGGGCCATCAGAACCTGGGTTGGGCAGCTTCACCTTAATGCAGAGTTTCTCAACCTGGGCCCCCTTGGCATTTGGGGTGTTGGGTAATCCTCCATTGTGGGGGCTGTTCGGTGCATTGCAGGATGCTTAGCAGTATCTTAGTAGGTGCTTAGCAGTATCTCTGGTATCTACTTACTAGATGCCAGTAGCATCCTCCTGGCTCCTGTTGTGACAACCCAAAAAGTCTTCAGACATTGCCAAATGTCAGCTGGGGGGTGAGAGCTGCGTTAGATGGAGAACCGCAGCCTTAAGGAGAGCAAAGAGCTACTTTTCTTGTGCAAGAGTGTTTTACTAGGACACAAGAAATGTTGTCCATCATCCTGGGGCAATACTCTAGAGAGGGTAAGACTAGGGACCAGAGTCCCATTAAGGGAACCTTTGGGCTTACTCTGGAGAGAGATGATTTGTCTGGGAGGTATCCTGGAGCTGCTGTTTCGATTTGGGATAGGGAGGGGCAGAGAGTGACTGCAGGTGCCAGACTGGGGCTGCCATGCAGATTTCCAGTCTGGGAGTGAAAAAAGGGGGTCTGCACAAGGGGTCACGTTGGCTGAGTGGGAATAAGGGAGAAGGTCAAGATCCTCCCGTCACTTCTGCCTTCACCGGCCTGTCTGGAGTGTGTCCCCTCAACATCTCCGAGGATAGGTTCCCACAGCTGCCGCTCTTGAAGGCAGGAGAGTGAGTGCAGATAGGATGGGTCGCTGCTCTGGCCAGAGAAGCCTCATGCCTTATCCAACAGGGAGCTCTGATTCCAGCTACGTTTTTGCTACTCTCTGACACTCATTCATTGTGACTTTATTGCGACCAGAGCCTGGAGCAGGATTTCTATTTCCTATTTGAAGGGGGAAGGCTATCCCAGGTTGTCATTGGCTGGGAGAGGGAGAAAGACCTAGAGAAGACATTACCCCCATCCCTCTGAGCTCTGTGCGGTTGGAGAAGGTTTTGGGGTGAAAGGATTCTGCAGGCAGCAGCTGGCCCTTTAAGAAGAATTGTGGGGCTCTGCTGTCTTCGGAAAGGGCAGTTTTATGTGCCAGGATCCTTTGTGAACTGCCTCTCCTGGGAGCTGGGCCTTGGACAAAAGAATTCTGCATTGTGGTTGTGTCCTTCTGCTCCTGTTACCTCCTCTTTCTTCTTCCTCTTTCTTCCAGCAGGTGAATCTTTCTGGAACCCCTGGCACCCCTCCAGGCCTTCTGAGATCCGTCAAGAACAAAGTCCACCCTTGCAGACAGAAGACACTGAAATGCAAAGGCAAGCTGCCCAGAGAGCAACTCTGGAGGCGTAAGTCAGCACTAAATATATAGCCTAAGGAGCACAGTGTCCATCTCATTGCTCTGAGCCAAGACAACACGTGCTTTCTGTGCCTTTGAAAGATTTGTTCCCTTTGCCTTAAATGCCCGCCTGCTGTGGACACATGACAACTTGACAGTGTCTTGGGCCATCCAGCTTCTGAATGCCCTTCCTCTGAGTCTTGGTGGGTGCGGAGGCCATTTTCCAGAATACGCGCTGAGAATGCCAACAGGTCCTTTCCCAGCCTCCCTTGCAGCTAGGTCATGGCATGTGACCCAGGCTCTGCCAGTCAGATGCACTTGACCTGGCCTTGAGATCAGGAGCTATTCCCCAGAGGAGAAGGGGCCTGCAGAATCCTCTCCAGCCTGGTGGTGGCGCTGTGGTGCTGGGCGGGGGCAATGATTGTGAGGTCTTCATTAGACTAGCACTGTGACATGATTCGGAGAAGGCGATGGCACCCCACTCCAGTACTCTTGCCTGGAAAATCCCATGGACGGAGGAGCCTGGTAGGCTAGTCCGTGGGCTCGCTTAGAGTCGGACATGACTAAGCGACTTCACTTTCACTTTTCACTTTCATTGGAGAAGGCAATGGCAACCCACTCCAGTGTTCTTGCCTGGAGAATCCCAGGGACGGGGGAGCCTGGTGGGCTGCCGTCTATGGGGTCGCACGGAGTCGGGCACGACGGAAGCGACCTAGCAGCAGCAGTGACATGATTCACAGCAAACCTCTTGGCCCCGTGGCTTAGAATGTGGTTCTCCATTCCTCCCAGTAGTTCTGTGAGCGCCAAGCACCCTCTTCATGAATTCCTTTCCTGTTTAAAAGAGCGGAAGTCATAATCTGTTCTTGTAACTATGAACTCAGACTAGTACACACTCCCTCTTCATTCCATTTGTTTGGCAAATTCAAACTTATCTTTTAAAACAATCTACTCAGAAAAACCTCTTCGTGGAAGACTTCTTGGATTTCTTAGGCAGTTAGTAGCTCAAGCATCTGGGCTCCCAAGCATATACAAGGCATTATGTGGGCAATAGCAAGTCAGGAAACAGCTCGGGTGTACCTTCCAAAAACATCCGGACGATTTGTCAGTCTGCTTAGAGGTTAGGCTGGAGAGAAGGAATAGGAGGGTGAGACAGTAAAGCAAAGTGGCTATAGGTTTGAGCTCTGGAGTTTAAATCCTGGCTCAGTCACACACTGGCTGTGTGGTTTTAGGCAAGATGCTTAAAACCTCTAAGCCTCAATTTCCTCTTCTGGAGAATGGGGTTAGTTAGGATTTATCTCATAGGATTGCTGTGAGATTTAAACATAACACATGCGAAGTGCTTCAGAAGAATGTCTGGTACTTAGTAAATACTCAATCAACATTAGTTTTGGTTTGTGGAGGCAGCAGGGTATGGCAGCAGGTCTGCAGGTGGGAGCTCTGCTCCAGCTCAGGCACCAACATCCCAGGATCTTGGTTCACAGTTCAACTTTGTCATCAAGAAGCCAGCATCTTTCTGTCCTTCAGCTCTGCCGTCTTTAGCCTGTTGATTTTTGTCTTTTGTTGTTGTTCATTCACTGAGTTGTGTCTGACTATTTGTGACCCCATGGACTGCAGCACACCAGGCTCCTCTGTCCTCCACTATCTCCTTGAATTTGCTCAAATTCATGCCCAGTGACTCAGTCATGCTGTCTTAACCATCTCATTCTCTGCCTCCACCTTCTCCTTTTGCCTTCGGTCTTTCCTAGCATCAGGGTCTTTGTGACTTCATGGTTCCAAGATGGCTGTGGCAGCTCCAGGCGTCACATCTTCATGGGGTAATATCCAAAGCAGGGAGCACAAGGCCTCTCCTCCTCTATCTGTTTCTTATTATCAAGGTGTTCCTTAGAGAGTTCTTCTTACATTTCATGGGTCAGAACTATATATGCAAGGGAATCTAAGAAAATATCTGCCATTTCCAGCTTCTGTTGTTAGAGACTTCACTAGGAAAGGAGGAAGTGGTGGGGAATGGCTGCTACGTAGGCAACAGTGAGTGAGCTATTAAGCTCAGTTATCTCTAGAGAATACCATTAGTTGTCTTGTGAAAATAAGGTAATGCTCAGTGGTATTGCTGCCGATAGAAATTCAGAAAGCAGTCATGTACAAACGCATGTCCAAAAGGTGGTGTTTAGTTCCATTTCTTTCTAAGTCCAAAGAGACATTATATATAAGTCTCTGCAGTGTGTGTGTCTGTGTAAGATTGAGGTTTACAAAAGAACCCGTGATACGCTGGCATTGATTCTAGCTCTACTTGGTTCTTTTCAGCTCTTCAAAAATGTATCCAAAGATGTTTTTACTTTGACTTTCTTCTTTTCATGGTAAGAAGACACTTCTTTAAACAGCTCATGAGCCAACACTAATGAATAACGCGATGGCCAAGACTAAAATGGATGCGCATGACTGCTTTACACCATCTGTGGGGAGCAGGCAGAGTTGGCCTACTTTTTCTTTAGTGCATGGCTTTGTTCTTATCTGTGAGTGTTTGTAAGTAGAGGAATTTCGGTGCAGATGTGAAATTGCCTTGGAGATCTGGGTGGTTTTTTACAATTTGTGTGTATTTTCTTTTTAAATAGAATCTTCTGTCTGGTGCTCACAGAAGGTAGAAAAAAGCCCAAAGAAGAAGAGATGAAGGTCCCATAATGCAGTGGCCCCTTCTCCAGTGCGTGGATGTAAATTCACAAATTCAGGGTGTGCTTGTGTGGAGGTACTGCTTACACTTTGCTAGATTGAAAGAATCCCTCAGACTACTGGGTGGTAGCAGGCTCTTGGTAGAGAAACCCAAGTTAACTGACTTGGGCTTCATGCCCATCTCTGCCCAAGAGCTTCTTGGGCAAGGTCTTCTTCCTTCTGAACCTTAGTTTCCTCAACCTGGGTAAAATCAAATCCTATCTCTTAGGGTTTTGTATAAGAGACCTATAGGAGTTAAATGACTCGGATGACTTTCAAAGGTCCTTTCCATGAGTCTGAAGATTGGAGTCTAGCCCCAGTATCGTCACGATCTCCACTTTCTCCTCTGTCGTTGTCTTCTCCACCAGCATCACCAGCATCATCATTACAACGCCAGCATCACCAGCATCATTGGCTCTTGAGTGTTATGTGGTACTCGTCACTATCTGGAGTCCTCTGCTATGTAAACTGATTGAATTCTCAGGGTAAACCTGCAAAGTGGGTATTTTTACTGACATGTATTCACTCCTTAGGAGGCTGAGGCTCAGAGAGGATGTGCCCAGGATCACACAGAAGACACGTGATGGAGTGGAGATCAGAACTCCAGCCCAGGATCTGTCTTGTTTAGAAATCACCCCATCCCTTCAGTTGGTTCAGATGCTTCTCAAGGTGGAGTCCTTCTTCCTCATATAAATATACCCTGGGGTCAGGAAGCTGGGGTCCCAAGGACCAGGCCTAGGGAATCTTCTGTGCAGGTTCAGTTGGTACAGGTTTCCTTTAGAATCAGATTATACTCCTGAGGAGGAGAACAGGTGGCTTCTCCTCAAGTAGCCCCTGCCTTGATGGATTAGACTGTCACAGGAGGGCATCTGGAGTTTTTGCCTCTTCAGCACCCACTCTTTTAGCGGCACCCCCTGTTTTCCTTTGGGGGAACTACCTCCACTCCACTCTGAGTCCATGTGTCTGGGGAGACTGACTCTGCTCCCTCCCCTCATCCTCCCTTCCACATCTGTGTGTCAGGGATAATCACTTGATCTGGTCTTGGCCAATCAGAGCATTCCTTCCACTGAGCTGAAGTTCAAGGCCAAGTGCACAAGTCATCTAATGATCCTGGGACTTTTGTGGAACTCCTAGAAAAGACAAACTCTCCAGTATAACACTGGTCACACAGTCCGTGGTGAAAGATGGGGCGCTGTCCAGGAGAGCAGTGGGAGGGCCCTCCATGGACTGTGCAGTCAAGGAAAAGCTCCTTGGAGGAAAAGTCACTTGAGCTAAAGCTTAAACAACCCAAGGACCCAGACAGATCAAGAGCTAGAGGAAGAACATTCTTGTGGGCATTGAAAGAACATAGCGAAAGGTCCCACACTGAAAATAAAGCAGTGTAGTCAAGAAACTAAGAATGAACTTGGACCTGGACTGTTCAGAGTGAGGGAGGAGAGTGCTTTAGATACGTCAGAGATGTCGGTGAAAGTCGCTCAGTCCCGTTCGACTCTTTGCAACTCCATGGACTACACAGTCCATGGAATTCTCCAGGCCAGAATACTGGAGTGGGTAGCCTTTCCCTTCTCCAGGGGATCTTCCCAACCCAGGGATCCCGCGTTGCAGGCAGATGCTTTACCAGCTGAGCCACAAGGGAAGCCAACAGGGGCCCAATTTTTATAGGACCTGGTGCCATGTTTATGCTTTATTTAGGAATAGTGGGAGGCCACCAGAGGCTTTTATGCTGAACAGTGATATGACCCAGTTTATGCTTTCAAGATCTGTGACCTTGGGAAAGCCATTAGGTCCCTGAGCTTGTATTTTTCTCCTCTGTAAAATGTAGATGAGAATTAGGTGAGTTTTTGAAGGAGCCTATAAAGATTAACTGAGGAAATGTGTGAAATGAGATAAACCTACCTGAAAATGGCTGGGTCTTAGCAGACCTCTGTTAAGATTTTCTTTTCTAAAAGAAACCACAAATTGTCACTCACCCGGAAACTCCTTTCTCTTTTGACCAACCTAGACACATTTGGTCTCACAGTTTTACTTTTCTGTTCACTTAGCTTCCATCCAAATTTGGCTCTTGTCTGCTCCCTCCTCATTCTTTTGTTGAAAACTCTGCACACTTACCATGTGGAGTGATTGCATTTCATACATCTTTTCCATTGTTAATCATTCCAAATCCGGTTTCCATGATTTCATCCCTCTCTCAGGGCCGAGCTCCTTTCCCCGTTTAACATTTATTTCAGTTGTCTTGCACAGGTCTTATTTAAATTTCTTCTGGACCGTCCCACTTTACAGACCGTCCCACTTTACATAGATTTTAGCTGAATACAGATGATGGTGATTTGATCATCAACCTGGCAGGAGAGGGAGCTTACCACATCTGGAAGGATGAACTGGTGATGGAGAGCACCTTGGAGCCAAGCGGAATGGGGTCCAGATTCTAGCATTTCTCTTTTCTGGCCGCGTGGCCTTGAGCAATGATCTCAGCAATGTGATCCTCAGTTTCTTCCTCTAGAAAATGAGGGTATGGGTAGGACTGACTGGGGTCCTGGAGCTGTTGGACCGGGGCACCAGTAGGCCTTCAGCAGTATTAGGTCATGCCTGTCCATCAGGCCACCTCCCCCACCCATGCCTCATTCTTTGCTTTTTACAGTGATGACCTTTGGCCCGATTTCTGGCATGCACCTTCTCAGAATCCATGGGCCTCCCTATAAGCATCTTTCTGTAATCCACGAACTATGGTTTTTGGGGTTAGACTGACTTGGGCTCCAATCCTAATTCTACTGCTTACCAACTGTGTCACTTACGCTCACAGAGACTGACTCTCCTTGTCCCAAGTTATCCCAAATATCAATTGAAATAATGTTCTGGAGGGCTTTCCTGGTGGCTCAGGTGGTAAAGAATCTGCTTTCAATACAGGAGACCTGGGTTTGATCACTGGGTCAGGAAGATCCCCTGGAGAAGGGGATGGCAACCCACTCTAGTATTTTTGCCTGGGAAATCCCGTGGACAGATGAGCCTGGTGGGCTACAGTCCATGGGGTCACAGAGAGTTGGACACAACTGAGCGACTCACACATATAACACACATAATGTTCTGGAAACACTCAAGATAGTGCCTGGTATATTATAAGAGGTCAACCAAGAGTAATTGCCCTTACACATTATTGCAGCTTTGGATGCAAAACTCCTTGCAAGCAAGGGCTGCATTTTTTCCTCTTTGTCGGCCCTTGGCACGGTGGGGCACTGGCATCCAGTGGGCCCTCAGCTGGTTTTGGTTCCTTTCATCTCCTATAACAAAAATAGAGTGGCTTGGCTGCCAAGTTGGCTAGAACACTGGCATCCCCATAAAAACCCTACCTGTTTACACAAATGCCACTTTCTAAGATCCTAAGAGGCAGGGCAGGATCGCAAACGGCAAATGCCTCCAGACTTTCTTGAGCAATCCAGCTCCTGGCCGCTGTTCCTAGGGCAAGGCTGAAGGAAGCCGTGACCACAGGAGGGCTTCTCTGAAGGGAAAGGCCTTGCTTTTTAAGAGCTGCTTTTCTTATTTATGTGTTCTCCTCTCATTATTTCTCTGAGAAACCTTTTTAGAATTTCACTGGGAGTCGAAAAACACATTTTGCCAAATTCCAAGGTCTTGTAACCGCAAGGCCTGGTCCCTGTGACCAAACTAAGACCAAACCGTAACCTTTTGGCACTGGACACTGTTTACTGCTGGCGAAAGACCACTTTGGGTTTCACAGTAAAAAGGGTTAGAAAATTGTATGAAAGGACTCAGAAGACTCACGGACATCAAATAGCTCTTACAAAACCGATGTTGTAATTAGTTAAGTATAAATGAATCAGAACCATATGGCTTAAAAGTTAAAGGAAAAAGGAGTTGGAGGAAAAAAAAAATGTCCTTTGGGATTTAATCAAACAAAAAATGCTGGAAAAATGGTTGATGTTCACCAAGCTCAGACCCCATCTGGGTGCCCCCGCTCAGTCCCCTCCAGCTTTTTCCTCCCTCCCTGGTTCTCCGCACGAGGCAGGGGTGACTTCTGGGCCCCGCTCCCTGGATGCTAGGCATCGGGGGTGGAGTAGGTGTGTTGCAGTGGAGTGGAGTTAAGCTGGATAGAAGCTCAGAGCATCTGGGGAACAGAGAGAAGGGGCGCTCAGGCTGGTCCTTGGCTTCCCTGTAGAGATGATACTGAGTCAGCCTTGTGGACAGGAGAAGGACTGGGGAGGTGGGCATTTGGAGGAGGCAGAGCTCATGCACATGTGCAGGGGAGAGACCGCGTGTTGGACAACCACGGAGTTGCACGTGTTTCGTATGGGCTGGTTCTCCACTCACGTAGGCTAAATGTGCCTGGTCCTTCCCCTGTCGCTTTCAATCACATCACCCTCTTGTGTTACTTTGTGTGTGTGTTCGATCGTTCGACACTTTCTTTTTTTGCTCACTGAGGTGTGCATCTCGTGCCGTCTTGGCTCCCCAGCCAGGGAGTGAACCTGGGCTCTCGGCAGTGAAATCACAGAGTCCTAACCACTGGACCACCCGGGAATTGCACGTGGCCCTTTGCACAGCCGGCAACCCTCCTGCTTCTTTCTTTCTCTCACTGGCATCTACACTGCACTAGAAGGGGAGCTTCCTGAGAGAAGGGATCTCATTTTCTTGTCTCCCCCAGCTGCATCCCTAGCGGCTGACAGAGTATCAGATTTGGAGTGACTGCCCAGTGAGTATCTGGGGAATGAACGGATGGGAAATCAGTGAATAAGTAGATGCAGGTAGAAGTCGTGAGGGACGGGGAAGGCAGAAAAGCTGGAGAAGCAGGCAGGAATCAGGTCCTGGAAGACTCTGCAAATTGTGCAAAGAGGTTTCTGAAGGTACTGGAAAGTCATAGAGGATTTCCAGCAAGGACGTGACAAAGTCAGCACTGTATTATGTTGGAAGCAAAGAACGAGGGTGGGGAGCCTGGAAACCAGGAGAAAGTGAGTGGCAGAGCACATCCTGTTTGCGGTGCCTTCCCCAGCATCCCTTACGGGCATGTAATGGAGTGCTCCATATAGAACAGGTACTTAATAAATGCTGCCGAGTTCATCAATGATAAATGCTTTGGCTCCCAGTGGCGACACACAAGCCATTATTTTCTCATTTAGAAAATGGATCTTGTGGCTAACTGTGGAAAATCATCTTCCAGAAAAAAGAAAAAGAGATGTGTATGTCTGCTCTGTCTCGAATGTTTTCACTGAACCAGATTCTCTTTCCGTAGGGTGGCTGCCCTGGGCAACTCTCAGGTTACACGAAGCTGGGCCGGGGTTTCTCTGACATTTCAACAGAGTCACGGGTGGGTGGGATGGGAAGCTCTGGGCTGCAAAATAGGTAAGTTGCTCAATGTCCCAGGAAAACCTCTGAGGACAGAACTGAGTGTTGAAGGCATCTTTATGTTAGGAAAGAAATGCACACCCCAGGCTCCTGGAGGCATTAATATCAGCATGTTATTGTTGGAGGCTCCACAGGAGGCTGGACTTGGCAGCCTTAGTGGGTGACTATGCCCTGTCCCCAGCCCACATCGGCATCGCACCCGTATCATATAGGCAGTGTGTGTGCCCCGCTGCTTCTCTGCTCTGGGGCCGGGAAGCGTGTGCAGAAGGCATTGCCGTCACCGTGCTCTCACTGGGTTTGCCATGTATGCCTGCTCTCATTCTCGGTAGACTGTCTTTTGGACTCTCGTGGCTATTTCCTGCTCAGAATAGACCCTCAGACAGGTGAAGGTGCTTGCTCAAGGTCGCAGACAAGATCAAAGGAGGCTTGGGCACTACCCCTCTCAGCTTCCTCGGGTCACTGTGACCCCTGCAGAGGGAGTTGGTGGGAAACCCAAGCCTACACCCCGCTCCATGCCACATGACTTCTGCCCCTGGTCACATGGAGAAGCTTCTGCCTTCTCTCCTGGGTTTAAATAGTAGCACCTGCAGCGAGCATTTGTGGGTTTGGGGCTCTTCAGCAGCCAGCCTGCCCTCTAATAGCCCCTCATTTCCCCAGAGAGACTCGCCCTCCTGCCCTCGTGTGTAGTCGAGGGTTGGGGGGTGCGGTTGCCCCTGCCGCCTTGACGGAGGCAGAAGTGCCGGTTTTCCCTCCGTCTGCTCCAGCTGCAGCCAGGGGGTGGGCATGGAGCCCAGGTGGGGGCACCCAGGTGTCCTCTCCAGGCCCCGGCAGCTTGAGTGAGTGGTGCACAGCGGGGAGGAGGGGCTGGAGGCATCCAGGCCAGGGCCGCGGTGGCGTGCCGGCGTCTCTTCCCATGACCTTACCAAGGCCCTGTTGCTTAAGCCTCCAGCAATCTCCTGGTTTCTGGCCGCGTTCCAGGCTTCATCACTGCTCTCTGCCAATTCTCTAAGCCCCTGATAGCCTTCCAATAAATTCCATTTGATTACCACACAGCTTGTAATCAAGAACCCTGACTAATACATAACTGTTTAGTAAACCCTAAGCATGGGCCAGACGGTTTACATGTGACATCTTGTCGGATTCCCAAACGCGGCAGTGAGGGACACCTGCTGTCCAGGGGAGGATGGGGCGGTTCAGGGAGCGGCATGCCCACAGTCGCACCGCTGGGGAGAGGCAGCCCTTGAATTCAAACTCAGGTTTTCCTGATTCTGGACTCCACAATTTATTAACTTTCCTTTTCATCAGCCCCGATTTTCAGTGTCTCAGAGAAGTGGTACTGGCTGGCCCCGGACTTCCAACATATAACCTATATTGCGGGCTTGAGACTCGTGGCAAAAATACTTTCAAAATCTAATTTGCTCACACCCATGAACACCTGCCAGGAAGAAATTTGAGGCGTTTGGTCTAAACATGGAAAAGCTGAGTTCACTTACCCCAGAGGGGGCACCTGCAGAGAGAGGGAAAAAGGGTTTTAACCCTTACCTCGAGTCAGAAAAGGATACCAGCACTCTCCTTTCATTCCTCGACCATCAGAAAGTCCTGAGGTGGGAACTCTGCAGCCAAGATGCATTTGAGGATGTGAGGGAGGAAGAAACCCATGGAAGCTGTAATTTTGTAAATATCTGTACCATTCCTATTGTGAGTTTGCTGGGATATTTAAAAGAAATTTGAGCGGTGTTTAAGGAATCCATTTAGTTTCATGCAGCTTCCTAGGGGGGAAAGTTTGGGGTTTTTCAGATCCAAGAAGTTTGGGATTGGGGAGACCTGATGTGTTGACTCCACCACCCACCGTAGCTCCACCAGTGCCTCGTCAAGATTGTACTTTCTTAATGATGAGAAAAGCCATGTGGGTGAATCTGTAGTTGAGAATTAAGGGAAAAGAAACTACATCATGTGGTCTTCTGCTAATGGAAGTGCAGAAATCCAGACTCAGACAGAACATGTGCATCCGGCAACTGGATGCAGAATTCGTATTTCGTTGGTGACCTGACCAACCACTCTGCTATCATAGATTTGGAAGGTTCTACACTATTTCTTGGGCATGGTCATATTATAGGACAGAATCTCAGATTTCTCAAGAATTCATGGCTTTTGGTTCAGGCTTATGGGGCTGCCTTAACTGTACACCTCTGGAGATGAAGGGGTCTGGAGGAGCAGATGGCCAAACTCTCCATG
Organism: Capra hircus; assembly: GCF_001704415.2. Classification (NCBI taxonomy): domain Eukaryota; kingdom Metazoa; phylum Chordata; class Mammalia; order Artiodactyla; family Bovidae; genus Capra; species Capra hircus. The sequence continues at coordinate 3,607,503 of NC_030827.1, read as the reverse complement.
TGGCTTGGTTTTAAGAAGGTGAACTAGAGCAGAATGAAAACGGTGCCCATCTGGAAGCCCCAGTGATTTTGAATCATGGGAATGGGTATAAATCCTACAATTATGTCCTGATATGTCTGGTCATTAGCCAAGCTCTGGGCAAATTTTGGTCCCACGTGTACATGTGAAAGTATTTTAGTTTTCAGTGGGATTGTGATCATTGAGACTTATCTACTCTGCAGTGGAAAAGGCTGGCTGTAAGGAAGAGAAATCCATTTTAAATAGCTCAGATGAAAGGGTGATTAATAAAAGGGATTCTCATGGAAAGAAAGTGCAGAGTGCAGCCCGGCCTTTGGGAACTGGAAAATGGTCTGGCGACTCCTCTTCCCGCTTCTCCCTTTGTGGTGCCGCCTGACATCTGTTTCTCTCTGAAAGGCAGCAGACCAGGCTTTCTGCCTCCTTGTGGTTTCTGTCTCTCCACAATGTTGGCTTGCACCAAGATTCTGGCACCACTTCCGATCCCATCTCCATGACTCTACAAATTTAGCACCATCCTTCACGGTTGCCATCTTGGAATCTCTGCTATTCTTTGGGAGAGCGTATCAGTTACCTATTACCGTAGTAATGCTGCGTAACAATCACTGACACCTCAGTGGTGAAGAACAATAAACATTTGCTGTTATGCACTAGTCAGTGGGTTGCTGGCTGGTTTGGCTGTTCTGAGCTGAGCTGAGCTGAGCTTGGTAGGACTCACGTGTGCCTCTGTGGTCAGCTTTGGGTAGCTGGGTGGCTTTGTGAATCTTGAATGGGCTTTCTCACATGGTTAGATCTCCCCAGGCACAAACGGGCTGGCTGGGCTCTGTTCTGTGTGCCTCATTCTCTAACAGGCCAGCTCAGTCCTGATCTCATGGAGAAGCAAGGAAACAAGCAAGAAGGGGTTGGAAGCACTCACAGCCTTAGAGCCCTGGTCTGAGAGCTGTATATGTAGCTTCTGCTGCATTCTCTTGTCCAAAGCAAGTCAAGAACCTAGCCTGGAATCAAGGAAAGGTGAAACAGGCTCGACCTTTGTCTTTTCTCTTTAATCTTCACTTCTTAAAAAATTTTATTTTATTGAAGTATACTTGATTTGCAATGTTGTGTTAATTTCTAGCGTACAGAGAAGTGACTCAGTTAGGCCTCATATATACATTCTCTTCCACATTATTCTCCATTATGGTTTTGGAGGAGGTTGACTAGGTGCCTGTGCGGCATGGTAGAACCTTGCTGTTTATCCCTTCTACGTGCAATAGTTTGCACCTGCTGATTCCAGACTCCCGCTCCTTTCCCCTTCGGTAGTCACAGGTCCTTTCTCTTGTCTGTGAATCTGTTTCTGTTTCATAGATAAATTCCTGGGTATCGTATTTTAGACTCTACACATAAGTGAGATCATATAATATTTGTTTTTCTGACTTACTTCACTTAGTATGAAACTCTCGAGGTTCCCCCATGTTGCTGCAAATGTATTCCTTTGTGTGTATACATACCACAGCTTTATCCATTCATCTGTGGATGGATCTTGCAGGCCCCAAAGAGCAGAGCGGAACACCGAGGCACAGAATAGATTCCAGTGTCCAAGATACTGACTCAAGCTGTGTGTGAATCCAGTCTGATCCTAGACTATTTACTCACATACATTCCCTATTATTTCAGCCCATTCTAGTTTCAGTTTTCTGTTACTGTTTACTTAAAAGGTCTTGATCAGTGTTTTGACAAAAATAGCAGGGAGAGTGATGGTCATGTAAACTACGGGAGTATAGACCCATCAACATTGGAAGCATATGTATACCTATTTCTTCAAAAACTTTTCTGATTTTTTTTTCTTTGCAGGTTCATGTTGTAGATTTTGTCTATCCTAGATTTTCACAGAAAAGGAATTATACGATATGTATTTTTTTGTGTCTGGGTTCTTTTGTTCCTTCTCTTTGCTAAGCATATTCCACTTCGTGAATATGGCACAATTTGTTTATTCCTTGTCCTCCTGATGGACATTTGGGTTATTTCCAGTTTAGAGCTACAAGGAATAAAGCTGCTTTGAAGACTCATGTAAATGGGTTTTTGTGAACATATATTTTCATTCCTTTTGTATAAATACCTAAAAGTAAAATTGCTGGGGTAAAATTATAAAGGGATAAAAATTAAAAGTAAAATTATAAGGTAAGTGATGGAAGTGTTAAGGAAGGAAGTGTTGTTGCTCAGTCGTGTCTGACTCTATGTGACCCCAGGGACTGTTGCCTGCCAGGCCCCTCTGTCCATGGGATTCTCCAGGCAGGAATACTGGAGTGGATAGCCATTCCCTTCTTCAGGGGTCTTTCCGACCCAGAGATCAAAATTGGGTCTCTTGCATTGCAGGCAGATTCTTTACCATCTGAACCACCAGGGATTATAGGGTAGGTGTATATTGAATCTTTTTAATATTTTTTGGGGGGGTTGGTAAACAACTTTATGGATTACAATTCACTAATAATTAACTTTATAAGAAATAGCCAGATGGTTTTCTGAAGTGATTGTACTATTTCATACTTCCAATAATGATGTATGAGAATGTCTATCTCTTCGCATCTTACCCAACATTTAAAATTGCTGGTGTTTAGCTATCTAGTTTGTGGCTATGTGGAGGTATCTCATTGTAGTTTTAATTTTCATTTCTCTGACGGCAAATGATGTTGAGGACTTTTCTGTGTTCTCAAGGGTCATTACCATGTTCCTTGTGAAATGTTTGTTCAAGGCTTTTGACAATAAAGTAAGTTAGATATTTTTGTTTTGGGGCTGTGGGAGTGTGTTTATATTCTGGGTACAAATCCTTTGTCAGATATATGTTTTGCAAATGTTTTCTCCTAGCCTGTCACTTGCTTATTCACGTGCTGTGATGGTGTCTTCTGATAAGCAGAAGTGTTAATTTTGATGGACTCTAATTTGTCAACTTTTTCTTTTATTGTTTTTGCTTTCTGGGCTATAAGTAATCTTTACTTTCCCCAGGTTCAGGAAGATATTCTACTCTTTTCATCTAGAGACTTTATAGATTTAACTTCTATGTGTAGGTATGTAATTCATCTTAAATTAGTTTTTACATATGGTAGAAGGTAGGTGTTGTGGGTTTTGTTTGTTTTTATTTTTTTAAGATTTGGACATCTAGTTGTTTTAGCATCATTTATCAAGTGAAGCAGAGTGAAGTCGCTCAGTCATGTCTGACTCTTTGCAACCCCGTGGACTATAGCCTACCAGGCTCCTCAATCCATGGAATTCTCCAGGCAGGAATACTGGAGTGGATTGCCATTTCCTTCTCCAGGGGATCTTCCCGACTCAGGGATCGAACCTGGGTCTCCCACGTTACAGGCAGACGCTTTACCCTCTGAGCCACCAGGGAAGCCCATATCATTTATCAAAAACACTTCCTGTTTCCCAATTGCTTTGTTGCTTTCTTTTTTTTTAAGAAAGAAAACCTATTGATTGGGCATGTGTAGCTCTGTTCCTGCACTTTGGTTCTCTTCCACTGAATCATCTTTTTGCCATTCCTATTCTCTAATGATTACTGTAGATATTACTACATATACTAAGTCTTCAGGTCAGGTAGTATAAGTCCTTCAGTTTTGTTCTTTTCTTTCAATATTTGGTTTTTTTCATGCCCTTCGAAGTTTCACATGAATTTTTAGAACCACTCTGTTGATTTCTGTAAAGTACTCTGCTGGAGCAATGAGCACACCTTGTGTCCAGATCGTGATTTCCTAAAAGGAACCAGCGATCCTCAGAGAAATGGCTGATTTCACGGTTGAGGTAGAGTGAATACAAGATAAGCCTGAAATATTCTGATATGCTGGAAAGTAAAACAATGGGACAAGTCACAAAGCACTGGAGCCAGCTTGAAGGGGCTCTTGCTGGTCAAATAAGGGACAATCTGAGTAGCAAGATAATTAAGACCAACAATTAACCATAAGATATGGAGAAACAGTGATTCATTGGGCCAGACTGATACTAAATAAATAGATGAGAAAGGAGGACTCTGACTTGCAGCAGAATGCTGTTGACTGACTGATTCATGTGAACAGTGCTAGAGGTAAAAAATCATTCTGCAACCATCATGGCAAAGATGATTCAGGCAAGGATACTTACTCAACAGATGCTAAGTCTAGGAGAGGATTTTGATGAGGAGTGGTAAGTTTGCATGATGTCTCTCCACAGATAAGTATTAATTGAAAGAGAAAAATAGTAACTATATAATAAAGAAATTGGGGAATACCTTCTCCCCGTGGTCAAAGTTGACATCGACTTTGAGGGCTAGATGGGCGTTGTGTACCTTCAGATGCAATGACCTGAGAAGGACACAGCATCACACCTGGAATACAAAAGTTGAATCTAACTATAAGGAAATTGCAGGGGGAAAGTCTATTTGAGAAAAGAAGGAACTGACTTCCTTAAAAATATCAATGTTGTGTAAGGCAGAAGGTTTTATTCCAAATTAAAGGAGACTGAATCTGTGCAGTGAGCAGTACTCAGTCATGTCTGACCCTTTGTGACTCCATAGACGGTAGCCTGCCAGGCTTCTCTGTGCATGGAATTCTCCAGCCATGAATGGGTTGCCATTTCCTCTTCCAGGGGATATTCCTGACCCAGGGATTGAACCAGAGTCTCCTACATCGGCAAGTGGATTCTTTACCACTGTTCCACCTGGGAAGCCCCCAAAAAACTGAAAAGATATGACAATTAAATTCAGTATCTGATCCCAGATTAGATTCTAGAATAAAGAGCAATAATTCTACATAGCACATTATTGAGTCAAAATTGACAAAATTAGAATTGGATACAATTTTTTATCAATATTAGGTAAAAATTGGATTAGATAAAACTATCATATCAATTTAAAATGTACTGAAATTGGTAACTAAACAACGGTTGTTTAAGGAAATATCTTGGAGTGGGAATGAGAGGAAACACGTGATAAAGCAAGTGGTAAAGCAAATGGGGCTAAGGAAGGGGTGAAGACCACCCACCCCGCCTCCTGAGAAGCCTGCATGCAGGCCAGGGGGCAGCAGGTAGAACTGGACATGGAACAACAGACTGGCTCCAAATAGGAAAAGGAGTGCGTCAAGGCTGTATATTGTAACCCTGCTTATTTAACTTATATGCAGAGTACATCATGAGAAACGCTGGGCTGGAAGAAACACAAGCTGGAATCAAGATTGCCAGGAGAAATATCAATAACCTCAGATATGCAGATGACACCATCCTTATGGCAGAAAGTGAAGAGGAACTAAAAAGCCTCTTGATGAAAATGAAAGAGGAGAGTGAAAAAGTTGGCCTAAAGCTCAACATTCAGAAAACAAAGATCATGGCATCCAGTCCCATCACTTCATAGGAAATAGATGGGGAAACAGTGGAAACAGTGTCAGACTTTATTTTTGGGGGATCCAAAATAACTGCAGATGGTGATTGCAGCCATGAAATTAAAAGATGCTTACTCCTTGGAAGAAAAGTAATGAGCAACCTAGATAGTATATTCAAAAGCAGAGACATTACTTTGCCTACTAAGGTCCGTCTAGTCAAGGCTATGGTTTTTCCAGTAGTCATGTATGGATGTGAGAGTTGGACTGTGAAGAAAGCTGAGTGCCGAAGAATTGATGCTTTTGAACTGTGGTGTTGGAGAAGACTCTTGAGAGTCCCTTGGACTGCAAGGAGATCCAACCAGTCCATCCTAAAGGAGATCAGCCCTGGGATTTCTTTGGAAGGAATGATGCTAAAGCTGAAACTCCAGTACTTTGGCCACCTCATGCGAAGAGTTGACTCACTGGAAAAGACTTTGATGCTGGGAGGGACTGGGGCCACAAGAAGAAGGGGACGACGGAGGATGAGATGGCTGGATGGCATCACGGACTCGACGGATGTGAGTCTGAGTGAACTCTGGGAAATGGTGATGGACAGGAAGGCCTGGTGTGCTGTGATTCATGGGGTCACAAAGAGTCAGACACGACTGAGCGACTGAACTGATCTGACTCTCTTAGTCATGAAGGTCTGATGTCACCATGAAGGGATTTAGTGCTTCTCTAGATATGTGGAGATGCAAGGATTGAGATCATAAAATCTTTCCTAAAAACATCCAACTATCTGAAGATCTATCCCACCAGATCCTGCACTCCCTCAGGGCTGTTGAAGGTCAGCAGCTATAGCAGCATGGGGCTCAGTCTCCACAGAGGCGGATGGCAAAGGCCTTTGCTGTTCAGTCATTGGCAATGCTCTTGGTAAGTGCCAGTTCGTAGTTGACATCTATAATTTTAAGGGCTAAGTGTTTAATATTTTGCCATTAAGTTTGATTTTCCCTATGCATTTTTTAATAGATGACCTTCATCAGATTGAGAAAATTGTTGTCTATTCTTCATTTGCTAAGAATGTTTGCAAAAATGGGTGTTAAATTTTTTTTTTAATGTAAGACTTTGATTTTATTCTGCAGTTTTACAACTGCATCAAATAAGGTGTTAAATTTTGCAAATGTTTTTTCTTCATCAACTATATAATTTTGTATTTTTTAATGTAATGCTTAATTACTTTATTGCCTTTGGAATGTTAAACCAACCTTGCATCCTTGGGATAGATTCCAGTGAGTTATTATTAATAGTTTGTTTATATATTACTTAATTCAATTTGCTAGTTTTTTTGTGTTTATGTTTATGAGACGTATTGCTCTGTAAAATTCTTTTCTTTTAATATCTTTCTCAGATTTTGGTGTCAGGATTATGCAGACTTTAAAAATCAAGCATTTGTATAAGATGAATATTACTTTCCCTTAAATAATTGTGAACATTCGTTGATGAAGCTATATGTGCTTCAGGCTTTCCTTTAGGGAAACTTTTTTTAAAAAAGATTCTAGTCTATTAACATTTAATCTTATTACTGATATGTTTGAATTATTTTTTTCTGTATTCTTTGTATCTCTTTTCGTTCTTCTGCTTTTCCTGTCCTGTATTACTTGCATTGGTCAAATACTGCTTTTAGTATCTCATTTTATTTCCTATATTCGATTTTTAGCCACATCTCTTTGTATTTCGTAGCAGTTTTTCTGGAGATCAGAATGTGCATTCTTAACTTCTCAGAGACAGTTTAGAGTATATAATATTGTACAACTTTGCATACAATGTATTTCAGTTCAATTTTCCACTTTATTTCAAGATTACAGTTTAATTTACCCCATCTTTCATGTCATTATTATATATGTTGCCTATGCTGCTGCTGCTGCTAAGTCGCTTCAGTACAAATCCTACAGTGTATTATTTTTTCTTAAACTGACATTTTTTAATTAAGAGAAGAAAAATATAATCTTTTATCCTTACATATTTATTATCTGTGATGCTCTTCAAGCCCTCTAGTGGTCCTGGATTTCCATCCGATGCCATTTCTTTTCAACTTGAAAAAATTTTAATTTAGCATCTTTGTATTTCAAGCTGATTGGTACAAAAGTCTCTACAGTTTTATTGATACTCTCCCTCCAAATTTTTATGTTTCCTTAATTTAAAAAGTGTATCTATGTATTTATTGCTGCACTGGGCCTTCATTGCTGTTGCAGACTTTCTCTGGAGGCAGTAAGTAGGGGCTTCTCACTAGCTGCAGGGCAAGGGCTTCTCACTCAGGGGCTTTTCTTGTGGAAGAGAGCATGCTCTAGGCCACGTGGGGTCAGTAGCTGTGGCTTGCAGGCGCCGGAGCGCAGGCTCTGTAGCTGTGGCACACTGGCGTAGCTGCTCCTCAGCACGGGGGATGTTGGAGAACCAGGGGTCGACCAGGTGTCCCTGCGTTGGCGGGTGGGTTCTTAACAACTGCACCACCAGGGAGGTCCTTACCTTCATTTTTGAAGAATGCTTTTAGTTAACACAGAATCCTATGTTAATAATTTGTTCTTTCAACACTTTAAAGTTGCCTTTTATTTGTCTTCTGAATGTTATTGTTTTTGATGAGAAGTTAGTCATCATTTGAATATTTGTTCCTTTGTTTGTATTGTGCTATTTATTTTTGTATAATTTCAGTTTCTTAACTGAAATTCCTAGGCTGTTCTATAATAATACAATGTTTTCCTTAAAATCCTTGAACATATTTATTAAACCTGCTTAGGAGTGCTCTTCTGCTAATCCGATTATTTAGATAGTCTCAGAGTTAGTTTCTATTGACTGTTATTTTTTCTTGACTATGAATCACACTGTTTCTGTTTCTTTGCCTGTCTGAAATTTTTTATTGTATATTGAAGATTTTGAACAATAAATTGTAGAGCCTCTGCATTCAGTTATCATTCTTTGAAGACTGTTGATTCTTGTTCCAGCAAGAAGATGATTTGGTTCAGTTTAAAATAGAAATCCAGTCTCCTCTGCTATAAACAACAATGAAACTGCTCAGTTTCTTCGACTTCCTAGCTGTTGCTTTTTGCTGAGAATCTTGGAGCCTCCCTGGTAGCTCAGATGGTAAAGAATCTGTCTGCAGTGCAGGAGACCTGGGTTCAATCCCTGGTTCAGGAAGATCCCCTGGAGAAGGGAATGGCTACCTACTCCAGTATTCTAGCCTGGAGCATTCCATGGACAGAGGACCCTGGTGGGCTACAGTCCCTGGGGGCACAGAGAGCTGGACATGACTGAGTGGCTGACAGTTCCCCCAGAAGCACCCGCCCCCGCCTCTGCCTCCCCGCAGCACACACAGTTCAGGAATCAATAAGAGTTCAAGGCAGCGCTCATGCAGAGCTTTGAAGCTTCATGCTTTGTGGCTCCCTCCTTTCCAGTACTTCTTGCTTGCTTCCTACCCTCTTGCAGCCTCAAATTCCGTCCTCCAGCTCTTCAATTCAGTATAACTGAAGCTTTTCGCTCGAGTTGCAGCCACTCTGGGCTAAATAAATTGAGATATATTCTTGGGAGAAGAACCTAGTCAACTTCCCTCTTATTTCTGCCTGCTTTTGAGAACTCTCCATTGCCTTCAAGTAGCTGTTTCATCCAGGGTGTATTGTTATTTACAGGAGGGCTATTACAACACAAGGCACTCTACCATTATTGGAAGAGGAGAGGAAAAACAGTTGTATGGTGATGTATAACCAGGAAACTCTCCTAGGATGAATGTGGGAGTGATGAATGTGGTTGGGGAAGCCGGAAACATGGTCTGCAGAATGGCTGGCCTGGATTCAAGTTCCACACCACTTGCTGGCTGTGTGACTTGGGATAAGCAACTTCATCTCTCTGAGCCCAGCTTTTTCGCAGCAATCTCTCCTAAAGTTGCTAAAAGAGCCACTGCATGTAACCCCTTGGCCCATAGTGAGCATTTAAATGGTTCCTGTGTTGCCTTAATGAGGGGAAAAATGTATGTTTGGAGTTAGCAACAAGACAGGATGATTCCTCCTGTTTGTTTTGGAAAACAAATCTTAAACTTACAGCCGTGACAGAGTCTGACATCACCAGACATTCAATGCTCTAAGAATCACACTCGTAATTGAGCGCTTTCTGAGTTTGTGATGAATTGTACTCTTTTCAGATCCTTTCTCTGAGAATTTCCTTTCTCTCTCCACCCATCCAGGGGTCAGGCTTACCATGTAACAAGTACAATAAATCTGAAGATGACCTCTTTTCTAGTGCAGGCTGGAGCAGAGCTCATCTGGATTATAGAGCTAGGCAGTTTGGAGTCACCTGGTGAGGTTTATGCGCAGCAGCTGGGGCCCAGCCTACCTAATTAGGACCAGAGAGTGGTCGCCAAGGGACGGGCGCATATTCTGGGTGCCCTCCTCCAGTGTCTGTTTCTAATAACAGCAGCAAGTAGCAGAGGCGGCAGGGTGAGCCTAGTGACATCATCCCCCCAGCTGTTTTACACATCTGTAACATGGCTCATTAGGACTCTCTTAACACCTCATCCTTCCCTGCTCCACGCAGCTCCAGTTACATGAGAAAGGGTGATCTTGCCTTCAAGGGGCCCCGGAGATCAAGATTGGGGCTAACTTCAGGGTCAAAGATTAGCTTGGGCACTCTCCCAGTAATCAGAGTTTTCACAAGGACATCCCCATTAGCACACGCTCCTTTTAAGGTCCTAATGGCTTCAGTGTGAGGCTGGCATTTCTGCGTGATCACTGCTGTCCGAGGCCAACTTTGTGTTGGGGAGACGAGCATCTGCAGCAGCTGCTGAACTGTTTTTGCTTATTTTGAGCATTCTAAGTTTTTCCTAGCCACGAATAACAACAATTGAATAAATCATCCCCACAGTTTGTAGAGAATGGTTGTTTTTCCAGGCAGAATTTTTAAAATGGCATATCGTGAGCTATGGATACGAGGTGGAAAAAATTCCACCTTATTTATATGTGGCATTTAACTCCATATATCTAGATTCTTGAAGTTGTATAAAGTCAGATAAAGGAGGAAAGCTTCCTAGATTTCATTGGAAAGCTGAAATTACTAAACTGAAAAATGAAAGTCATATTACTATCAACTGTACTACATATTATAAAATAAAAGATAAGTGATGTCTTCTTAATAAAAAGAAAAGTTTTACCAATGGGAAGCCTCCTGGAATGAAGCCGAGTCCCTGGGTGACCTTGGCTTGAGTTGTTTGTTTTGGCCACACAGCATGTAGGCTCTTAGATCCCTGAGCAGACAGGGGTCAAACCTGCGCCCACTGCACCGGAGGCTCAGAGTTCTAAACGCTGGACTGCCAGGAGAGTCCAACCTTGGTTCTAATTTACTGGGATGAGGGGTGATGGGGAGGGTAGGGTGTTCACTTTATCTCTTTAAATTTTCTAGTCTTTAAATGGGGATGATAAAATACCTCATAGATTTTTGGAGAGGATTACAAATAGTATGGAAAGTGCTCAGCATTGTAGCTTGATATACCTTGTGATCAAGGTACATGCTTGAATACATTCAGTTCAGTTCAGTTCAGTTCAGTCGCTCAGTCGTGTCCAGCTCTTTGCGACCCCGTGAACCACAGCACGCCAGGCCTCCCTGTCCATCACCAACTCCCGGAGTTCACTCAGACTCACGCCCATCGAGTCAGTGATGCCATCCAGCCATCTCATCCTCGGTCGTCCCCTTCTCCTCCTGCCCCCAATCCCTCCCAGCATCAAAGTCTTTTCCATTGAGTCAACTCTTGGCATGAGGTGGCCAAAGTACTGGAGTTTCAGCTTTATCATCATTCCTTCCAAAGAAATCCCAGGGCTGATCTCCTTCAGAAGGGACTGGTTTAACTATTATTATTATCGCTCTCACTATTATCATTTCTTCTGCAACTGTGTAATTGTGCAAATGCAAAAGAGTGATGGATATATGCATATTTTATCAACTATCCAGTGCTGAATATATTGGGTTTCAGTTAATAGAAAATGATATCAGTTGCAAGGTGATTATTGTATCCTCTCTAAGAAAGAAAAAGGGTTGCCTATTAAACTGTACCCTGGCTTCTTGTTACTTCCATTCATTCTTTTTGGTTCAGAGTAGGTTGTGCTGTTGTAACAACTATAGAGTTCAAATGGGTTTCACGATCAAAGCTTATTTCCTCACGTCACATGTCAAATGCAGGAGATGGGAGGGCTCTGCTTACCTTGGCTAGCAGGGGACTGCCTGTCATAAGAAAGTACCACAGACCAGGTGACTTCAACAACAGAAATTTATTTCCTGCGAGTTCTGGAGTCTACAGTTTCAAGATCAAGGCAGAGCGGGTGTCTTCTGAGGCCTCTCTCCTTGGTTTGTAGAAACCACCTTCTCCGTGTGTCTGTCTGTGCCTTAATCTCCTCTTTTTATAAAGACATCAATCATTTTGAATGTGGGCCCACTTAATGACCTCATTTAAATATAATAGCCTCTTTAAAGACTCTATTTCCAAATGCAGTCCCATCCTGAGGTACTGGAGGTTAGTACTTCAATATATGAATTTATATATTGGGGACACTATTGAGCCCATGACACAGATCCCAGCTGGTGCAGGCTCCATCTCATCATGTGCTCCCACCATCCTTTGGCAGGTTCAGGGGTAAATGGCAAGGTGCACTGGCTAGTCAAGCCCTCTACTTGGAGACCCCACTGTTGACCTAAGCGAATACATGGGCATGTCTAACTTCAAAGGGCTTTGCAATAGGAGAAGTGCATGCTACCTCCTTCCTAGAGCAAAGAGAACCAGAGTATCTGCGGGGGGTGGGGGTGGGTGGGGGGGGGTGTCACTTAATAACTCTCACGTAGTTCAATTTCAGAGATGCTAATGTAAAAAAAACACAAATATATAATATATCTTCAAACTAATAGGAGATATAAGAGATTGTTGTTGCTGCGTGGGAAGAGTGGCCATGAGTCATCACCCTCCCGTCGCATTAATTTTCCCACCTAGAAAATGAATTAGAAACTTCTCTACCAAGAATTTGATAATGATAAATTTGGTCATTGAAAAAAGAATGAAATTCTGCCAGGAATTCGTAAACTCTTTGGCTTCTGGAAGTAATCTGATTTTATAGATCGAGCCCCTTTTCTTCCAAGCAGGTCCATGAGCTTAGGAAGCGTGCGTTATGAAGCACTGCTGTTTGTCTCTTCATAATCAATTTCCTCTACTTCTGTAGCTCTCAAGATACGTAGTCAGGTTATGGGATTGAGACTGAAGCCAGGCAGGTGTCACATTCCTCTTGCCATCATCGTTGGCCCAAGGATATACTCAGGACAAAACCTGAGATGATGGAAAGAAAATAGTTTCTTTTTTCCTGAGGCTGATGGCAAAGTTCTGTGCCTGAGGGAGCTTTCTCTCGCCCTGGGCATGAAGCAGATCAGATAAAAGGTTCAAAGTTGCAGGAACTGTTTTGCCACCACAAGAATCCTGAGAATGAAGCCAACAAGTGTTGAGAGTTGTCAAGAAACCAGCCTTATTTAACCTTATTTGAACCCCTGGACCTAGCTGTGCCTGAAGGCAGGACTTTTCAATAGCACGAATCAAAACTTCTCTCTTTGGATAAAATGCTTTTGAGTTCGGTATTCTATCACTTGCTCCTGAAAAGGTCCTCATTGATATAAGGTGAAATAATGATTTTGAGCATTTAATCAAGTAAGAACCACAATACTGTGCCTGAGATCCAAAAGACACAGTTCAGTGTGACCTTCTTAGTAGTATATAAAAGTCCATTTCTATCAGCAATACCCATCAGAATTCCTGTCTTAGAATTTTATTCTTCGAATTGAGCTTTAGTTTCATACATAGCCATATGAAATTCACTAATTTATTTATCACCAAAACACCTCTGCAGACATTATCTTATATATTACTCAATGGTGCTTTATAAGTAAGTTTCCTTTAGAAATCAATGTTAACGAAACACAAGGGAAGGGTATGCCCTCCTCCCTTCCTGAAAATATGTGAATAACTAATCTTATATTCTTTTGTGCTTTGGCTACCAGGAAGCTCAGAACTGTATTTAAGCCTCAGTCTCAGACTGTTCTATACCACCTTATCATCAGGACATTTTTCTTTTCCTTGGTTCTTATGTTCTGTGACTCTATATATATTGTATAATGGACTTCCTTGGTGGCTCAGACGGTAAAGCATCTGTCTACAATGCGGGAGACCTGGGTTCGATCCCTGGGTGGGGAAGATTCTCTGGAGAAGGAAAGGCAACCCACTTCATATATTGTGAAAAAACATGTATTGCATATGTTTCTGTTTTGCACATTCCTTAGTGGAAGAAGCATGCCCCATCTACAGCGTGAAGGGGAGGACAGGGGCAACCAGAGCCTGGGCCGCCCTGCCGCCACAGAACCTGTCCTCTTCCCACTCTAGTCACCGAGCTCCGGATATCACAGACCGCTCGACTGCCCTGCAGGGGCCACCAGGCCTGGTCCCCGAAGTGAGAAGCCTCTGCCACTCTGGCTGCTTCCCCTGCAGCGGTTTCCCCCTGACCGTCTTCCTGGCATCACCAGGCCTCATCTGACAGTGTGGAGGACCGGCTGGCAGCGCCCTGGTCATGTTCCCTGCAACAGAGGCTGGGAAAGTGAAGGAGGTGAACTCTGCATTTCACTGAGATTCCCATGAAAGGAGTTCCCCAAACACAGGAAAGAGATTCAGATTCTGGGCAGCTAAACATAGGAAGAAAAATGTCCACAACACAAAATCCTTCATGATGTTGTCCCAAGAGTCTGAGAAGACGCTTTCAAAGGGAGTCTGTGAGGTTCGATAAATAGTTTAGCAAACCAGGTGCTCAGAAGTTGTGCTGACTCTCCTCTGGATCTGAGCAAAGACAGGGGTTATCAAAATCAGCTGGGCTTGTTAAGCCTGCCTGTGGCCACCGAACGAGGTTCCAAACACATGCTCTAAGGCACCCTGGAGATAGGGGGGCTGTGCGTCTCTCAAGGGTAACCCCCAAATTGAACAAAGCAACAAACCAGGTTGACGAGATGACTTCAAAAGCCAGAGCCTCTCAATTACTGAGAAATCAGCTGGAGAACATTATAGTTAAGCATAACTGAAGGCAGACAACTCATTAAAAGGATTGCCCTCGGTAATGAAAACCATACTGGCAGAGAGACTTAACAGGGCTCAGGAAAGGCCCTGCGCATCCCGGGCCCAGAGTGCAAGTGCAGACACTCTGCTCTGGCTTCCACCCATGAGAAACATTCTGCTTCTTTCCTGGCATCGTTTTCTCCAGACTCATTCATTACTATTTCTGCCTTTATTTGCCCAGGGTATAGCACTTTACAAGGTGCTTGAATGTTCAGAATCTGCTTCCTAATGTTAAAAGAAGATGATTATATATACTAAGTGGAGCTGTTTAAAACAAGGTTGAAAACATTTGCAGGTGGGTGGGGCAGGTGTCTCTGGTCCCTTCAAGAATCTGATGAAAACTGTATCTTCTTTCTAGGGAAAATTACACATGTGTGTGCACACAGCTCCTTCCACAATTTTGCATGTAATTTGATGAGCCCACTGACATTCATGCATGGAAATTTAGAGGATTAGAGCGTGAAGAGCCTTGTAAGCCATGTTAAGGATCCAAAACTTTATCCAGAGGTCATTTAGGATGCTACAGCAGGTAGGAACTGCTTTCAGCTTTCTCTGTGAGAGAGACACAGAATAACTGGTTTAAGCAAGATAGGTATTTTTCTCTATTGTGAAAGAATGCAGAAGTGGGCAGTTCATAGTTAACTGATATTCACAATCCTGTCAACACCCTAGGCTCTCCTTTATCTTTTAGCTCTGCTGTTCTTAGCACGTGCTCTCATCCTCACCATCTCTTCGTGGCCATGAGACGGCTACTTGTTGCTCCAGTCATCACATTTGCATTCCAAAGGGGAGAAAGGGGAACTAGGTCACCTGGCTGCTGTGGAGAATTGCTTTGTGATGTGAAAAAAGCACGCACATGTCAGAATGGGTGATCAGAATCAGAGGAAGTCGTCAGGGATACAGAGTCTGACCGAGGGGAAGAAGTCTTGTGGGCTGGGAAGGAAATCATGACTTCTAGCAGGTCCTGACTGAGACCAAAAGGTCCTGAGCACTGAGAAGATGACAGCGCTTTCTCAAAAACATCTCCCCTTTGAGGAAGTCCAACAGCATTCTGATTTTTCCTGTCAATTTCCCAGAAGTCAACTTTATGGAGCTGTAACTTACGTGCAATAAATGCACATGTTTTAAGCGCACAATTCAATGATGTCTGTCAGGTGTGTACACACTTTGTGTAACCCCAGTCAAGACCCTCCCATCATTTCAGAGTGTTCCCTCGTGCCCCACTCACTCAGCTCCTACGTCCCCTACCCCAGGCAACCACTGATCTGATACCTGTTATTACAAATGAGTTGGCCTGTTTTAGAAGTCACATAAGTGGAATCATTCAGAAAATATTCATTTGTGTCTGGTTTCTTGAGTTAGCATCAAACCTCTCAGATTCATCATGTTGCCTATCTGTAATGTGTTTATTTCCGGGAGTATTTCTGTCGTATGAATATACCACAATTTGTTTATCCACTCATGTGTTGATGGATATTTGGGTTGTCTTCAGTTTGGGGCTATTATGAAAAGACTCATAAACATTCGTGTACAAGCCTTTTTAGAACATACATTAGTGTTGTCTTGGAATGCCTTGATCATATGGTAAGTTTAACATTTTAAAAGTTATATGGTATGGGATATAGTTAAATATGGTGTACTTAGTGTTTTAAAGAAGCTGCCAAACTCTCTTCTGAAGTGGTTGTACCATTCTATCTTTCCAGTGGAGCATGAGTGTTTCCATTGTTCCACATCCTTAATAACAGCTGGTAGGGTCACACTTTTTTTTGTTTAATTTTAGCCATTTCAATAGATATGAAGTGATACCGCATTGGGTTTAAATTTGTATTTCCCTGATGACCAACATATGTGCTTATTGGAAACTCATATGCCCTCTTTTGAGAAGCAAACACTTTTGCTCATTAAAAAAAATTGAATTATTTGTCTCATTATCTGCTGGTATGAGTTCTTTTATATTCTGGATACAAGCCCTTTGCCAGATAATTATTTAGAAAATGCCTGCTCCCTATCTGTAGCTTGCCTTTGAATTTTCTTAACTGTGTCTTTTGAAGATTTAAATTTTGATAAAGTCAATTTATACTTTTTTGTTTATGGCTCATAACTTTTATTCCATCTAAGAAATCATTACCTACCCCACATTTGTAAAGATTTCCTCCTGTTTTTTTTTTTCCAGAAATTAAACTTTTTTAAACTTTTACAAGAGTTGTATTTTATGTATGGTGTGAGGTAAGGGTCACACTACGCAGAAAATACAGGGGTTTTTCCCCCCCCCAAATAGCCATATAGTAACATCTTGCACACTCAGCTGCTTTTTTGGAAATAACAATCTATTGAAATGCTTTCTGTTTTTCCCTCACATTTTGGGGCCCTCTGCTTTGCCTGATGCATGCTGCATCTATCTGTGGAGCAGATTTTGAGTTCTGGTTTTCATAGTTTGAATCTGTGTTGCCTGTGGGTGATGCAGATGGAGACAGCTGTCAAGCTTGGGGTGGGCTGGAGCCCAGGGGGAAAGACTGAGCTGCAGACACAGAAGCAGGAGGTGCATTGCTCTAGGCAGACTCATCCTGGGGAAAAGCCACAGCTAGGTTCTCCCCGGGTTCCGCCGACCTGCCTTTCTTCCCTGCCTCCTTGGCCTGGGAGTGGTAGCAACTTCCCTTATGGGCTCCCACGTACTTAAGCTCTGTTCTGCTAAGTCGCTTCAGTCCTGTCCGACTCTGTGTGACCCCATAGATGTCAGCCCACCAGGCTCCCCTGCCCCTGGGATTCTCCAGGCAAGAACACTGGAGTGGGTTGCCATTTCCTTCTCCAATGCATGAAAGTGAAGTCGCTCAGTTGTGTCTGACTCTTAGCGACCCCATGGACTGCAGCCTACCAGGCTCCTCCATCCATGGGATTTTCCAGGCAAGCGTACTGGAGTGGGGTGCCATTGCCTTCTCTGTTCTAACACCATTTAATAATTCTTAACTTGCTGTACCACCCACATACAGAAATCTTAGCTCCCCGACCAGGGATCAATCCCATGACCCCTGCACTTGCAGTGTGGAGTCTTAACCACTAGACCACCAGGAAATCCCTTTAATACCCTTTTGAATGCACAATCTGTTTCTTCCTGAGACCCTGTATGATACACCCAATTATGAAACAGTTTATTGAAAGGTAATGTCCCTTATAATTCTCCCTCATGTTGAACACCCAGGCACATGCCTGACAGGCATCTATTCAGTCCATAACTGGCTAATGCTGAAGGCTTCCATTGCAAAGCCCTAACACGGGAAGCTAGACTTGGGTTGGCTGACAAAGGTAGTAGTTTTTGGTAATTTCTGAACTGTTCACAGAAGGAGGCACAGTGTTTTCCTGGAGGCCCTAGACTGTTAGCTCCTCAAGGGCAGGAATCTTCTGCACTCACTCATCCTCTGCTCTCCAGCATCCAGGAAAGGAGAGCAAACACTGATGTGTTGGAAACCCTGCAGTGAGTACCTTCTTGCCCCTCTCCTCACACCCCCAGCAGCTTAGGATGGCCCCTCCAGTATTTTATAGGGAAAATCCTTAAGTACTCAGATGGTAAAGAATCTGCCTGTAATGCAAGAGACCTGGGTTC
Source organism: Capra hircus (assembly GCF_001704415.2). Lineage (NCBI taxonomy): Eukaryota > Metazoa > Chordata > Mammalia > Artiodactyla > Bovidae > Capra > Capra hircus. The sequence continues at coordinate 3,589,424 of NC_030827.1, read as the reverse complement.
AATCCTTGGGTCGGGAAGTTCCCCTGGAGAAGGGAATGGCAACCCACTCCAGTGTTCTTGCCTGGAGAATTTCATGGACAGAGGAGCCTGGCGAGCTACAGTCCACGGGGTCTCAAAGAGTCGAACACGACTGAGTGACTGACACTTTCACTTTCACAATCTAGTGAGGGCATTCAAGAGCTTCCAAAATAGTGCAGGAGATGCGATGTCTTTTTATTTTGCTGACTCTGAATGTTTAAAGGAGTTTCTAGTCATTTGCTCCAGACCGTGATGGCCATAAATAAATCAGCCTGCCCTGGGGGTTCCAGGTGGAGTTGAGGCAATGGGAAAGGGCAGGGTCGGAGAAGGGAGGGATGCGGGGTGGAGAGGAGCCCCCTGTGCGTGGCCGCTATGCTTCTCCTCGTGTGCGGGCCGGATCACCAGACCTGCTTCGCTTCCCGCCTCTGTGGCTTTGGGCCCAGGTCACTCCAACTCAGGCAGCTCAGCAAGAGGATCCGGGAAACACCCAGAGCTCCCTGTTCTGCCTCTTCCCTGCCTCCTCCCTGTCTCTCCTTGAAACGCTCTCCAGTGCTCATCACCTTCATACTGCAGGCAGGCCTCTCAAGTTGGCTGCCTCCGGGCCAAGCCTCCCACACTCTCTGATTCAGCGCTACCTTCCCAGTCACAGGCCCCTCACTTGGGCCAGAAGCCCACTCCTGAAGCAGTCACCATGCCCTGGGGGCAGGCCACACACCCATGAGCTTAGTCCTGGGCCGGTCCTGCACACTGGGGCTGTGGGGGTGGGAACCTGCCCAGATCGTACGGTCTGCGGGTGGAGAGAATGTGGTCCTCTCCCCTCACATACACACAAGTGAACCCAGAGCTGTTTTGGGAGAAAATGGCTGTGGATGCTGGGAGGCAAGTGACAAGCCTCCCAGGGTTTGCGGCAAGCCCTTCACTACTGATGTTTTAGAGAACGGGGATAAGTGGCAAGAATGCTCGGGGTTCACATTCTGCCTCAGCCACGTATTAGTTGTGTGGACTCGGGCAAGTCGGCTTATTTGAGCCTCACTTGTAAAGTGGAGAACATGCCTCCCCATTCACAGCCTGTGTGCAAATAAGCACTTGTAAAGGCCCCAATTTGGCACCCAGGTCACTGGCCAGCACTAAATGGTACCAATTATTGTTATAATTATTATCATTTCCAGGCTTGAGCCTCTGGGAGTCCGAAGATGCCCAAGGACCAGCTGCAGGTCATTAGACTTCATGTGGCTGACATCTGGGCTCAGAGGAGGGAGTGGTGAGGCGGTGTCTCTGTCATGAAGACCTGTGGGACCTACCTGGCTTGATGAGGGCCCAGGCCACAGGCTGGACTGGCAAACACCAGCGTGGAGGACGCAGGGCAGGCACCTGCCCAGCCTGGTGTGTCGTGACTTGTTTAGTGAAAGCCTGAGAGCACTGTCAACAGTCTTAGCTAAAGGCACATGGCAGGAGGTTCAGAGTCTCGGTGATTAGGGGAGAGGAAGGCCAAGGAAGCCTGGAAAATTCAGTGGTTAGTTGAATAACTATGTGGCCATCTGTTGAGCCCTTCCTGCTGATCAGACCATGAGCTGAGTGCTTTGCGTCTGTGCAGATCTTCATGTCGCCTCGTGTGTCCATTCTCCCTTCTCTCACAGGGTCAGAACCTCTGATTTTAAGCTGAGCACACCATCGTCCAGAAGAAAGGCAGCATGTCCCACTCTTCTTCTTTAGCTAAGAAGGATCACATTCTGGTCAATGGGATGTGAGCACACGTGTACAATGTCAATATCTTGCCCTTAAAAGGAAAGGTGCCCTCCACACCTTGGCTGGCATGCAAGCATGAAGGCGAGACGTCTGGCACTGGCAGAACAGAGCAATACTCTGAGGGTAGCAGAGCAACAAGGGAGAAGGAAGCTAGGTTCCCGGAGAACCGTGGACTCCTGAATCAGCCCTGGATTGCCTATGCTTATGTGAGAAATGGATCTCTGTATTGTGTAACAGGAGTTCTGTCTTAAAAGAGATTCTAGCAGTAATATACATTTTTTATGATAACATATTCCCATCTTTTGTTGAGATGAGAAAAAAGGAGGTTCAAAAAAACTAATAACTTGCCCAGAGTGTACTGGTTAGTATAACACTATTGCTATAACAAATAGACCCAATACCAATCATACATGGTCTTAAACACTGATGGTTGTTTCTTGATCACCTAACAGTCTGGGGTATGTGACAAGCCAGTGTGGCAGTCTTCTCTGTCACCAGAAATCCAGGATAAAAGAGGTGCTTCCATCTCCAACATATAAATTTCAAATCTGTCCTGGAGGTCATCACTATTCCAGCCAGTAAGAAGGCGGGAAAGAGCATGGAGCAGGGCCAGAGAGAGTTTATGAATGAGGTCAGGAAGTGGCGTCCACCCTTTGCTCATATTTCATTGGCTAGAACTCAGTCACATGGCCAAAGTTAACTGCAAGGGAAGCTGGGAAAGGTAGTCTAGCTATGTGCCCAGGAAGAAGAGGAGACATTTTGCTAAAGAGCTTGATAGTCTCTGCCACAGTCACATCACTCAGCGAGAAGTTGCAGAAGGGGACCTGGTCAGCTTGATTCTGAAGGTGAGTGTCTTTTGGCTTCTGTAAGTTGCCTCCCAGTTTCGAATCAGAGCTTTTGTTTGATATCTGTTATGGTCTTTTGATGTATCAACTTGGCTAGGCCACAGTCTCTAGTTATTCAGTCTAGGCTATGAATATATTTCATAGATGTGATTAAAGTCCATAATCATTTGGCTTTAAATAAAGGGGATTATTCTGGGTAAGCTGGATGGGCCCGATTCAATCAGTTGACAGCTTTCTCCGATGGAGAAAAATGCACAACATGAGAGCTGTGAGTCAAGTTTTATTTGGGGCAAAATGAGGACTGCAGCCCAGGAGACAGCATTTCAGATAGCTCTGAGAAACTGCTCCAGAAAGGCAGAGGGGAAGGTCAGTGTGTGATTTTGGTGAAGAGGGAGTACATGGAATCATGCACATATTTTTTGCAGTTTTCTGTTAGTCTTGTGAAGCTTCTGCTAGTTGCAAGAAGCAGTCGTCACCATGAAGGATTTTAGTGCTTTTCTATATGAGGAGATACAAGAACTAGGCTGATAGAATTGGCTCCTAAGAATATCTTATCTGAAGACCTGTTCTTACCAATCCCCTACCCCCAACTGTCCAAACACAGAGTGTCTCATTTCTGCTCTCCACCCTGAACTCCATTCAGGGGTTGTTGAAGGTCAGCAGCTGCAGTAGCACATGACTTAATCCTTGTAGAGGCAGATGGCAAGTGCCAGGGAGTGAAGTTTGTTGAATGAATGAATGTGATCAAACCTCTCCCAAGGGTAGCCTCATTTCCATAAGCAATGCCTGAAGAGGACTTCACCCCTCAAAAGGCAATTATCCATGGAATTTCCACCTTGATGGCCATGGAGAAAAGGGATATTTTGGGGGTAGTGTGTTTAAAGAGCTTTCACAAATTGTACTCTCACACATGGCTGGGGAGGCCATTCATTTAAAAGAAAAACTAATGATTGTACAGTGAGATCAACATTTTCTAAAGGATTTTCTGCAGAATTTCAGTGTCAGAGAATATTAATAGGTGCTATAGACAGGTATACACATGGTTGCTCGATCAGATAATGTTTGAAGCACAGTACAACAAACACAAGTCCACACAGAGGTGCGTGTGCTGAACACACAATGCAAATCCTCGATTTTGAAGACTTATAAGTAAGAGGCTATGAGATATCTCTTTAGTTTCTTTTATATTGATTGTCCAGTGAAATGATTTCTTTTGATACATTGGGCTGAATAAAATGTTATTAAAGTAAATTTTGCCTGTTCCCCTTTACTCTTTAGAAAGGAGGACATTTAGGCTTTCACACATGGCTTGTGTTCTGCTTCTATTGCATGGTGCTGTGTAGACCAAGGGGATATAGTGGTGACGAGAGCAGACATAAGGAATCACAGTTCTTAAATTAGAAGAAATATTTTAAAACAATTTCTAAAAGGCTAAATGTAGACAAAAGTGGAAAGCGCATTTAAAAGCACAGAGGAGGTGAACATCAGATAGGCAAGAACCAAGCACTGCCTGTTTTTTCTTTTCCAGTCAGCTTTAGATGGGATCTAAAGGTGCCATCCTGATGTTTTAGCAGGAAACTCAGCTTTGGTCATTAAAGGGACTCTCCCACCCCTGGGTTACATTAGGAAGAAATTTTGGTGCCTTGACCACCCCAGCTCACACTGATTGCCCAGGAGACACTCATTGCCTTGTCCAGTATATTCTTCTCCAATCTGTTGCAGGAAGGGGGACCCCTTCCAGGGCCCAAGAGTGGACTCTTGTCTGACACTCAGCCATGAATTGTCTGAGAAGACACATGTGCTGACAAAGACAGAGACTTTGCTGGGAAGGGGCTCCTGCGTGGAGAGTGAGAGGGTAAGGGCACCCAGGAGGACTGTTCTACCATGTGACTCGCAGTCTTGGGTTTTATGGTGATGGGGTTAGTTTCCAGGTTAACTCTGGTCAATCACTCTGACTCAGGGTCCTTCCTGGTGGAGCGCACATCACTCAGCCAAGATGGAGTCCAGTGTGAAGGATTCTGGGAGGTTGATAGGATATGTGGTGTCTCCTCTCTCCTTTTGACCTTTCTAGAACTCTTCTGGTTGGTGGAAGCTTGTTAGTTCTGCATTCCTTGCCATGACCTCCTTTTGTAAGGTAACTCAAGCAAATGGCTACTGTCTTGTCTGGCCAGGGTAGGTGGTTTTGGTCAGTGTTTCCCCTAACAAATCCACATGGGAATGAAGTCTTCAGAGAGAACGGGCACCTCAGAGAGTAGGACCATACTACATACCAGGGTCTTGCTGTCCCTAGGGCACTACAGCTGGGAGATTGATCTCTCTCCCTGGACCCAGATATATCCCTTTCCTTGCTCTCTGTGTCCTTACTTCTCCCCTCTCTCTTCACCCCCAACACACATCTACATCTTTCTGACCCTGAATGTCATCTCTTTAGCCAGCTCAAGCCAGAGGTCCATGACCCACAACATGAGGGTTGAATCTAGCCTAATGATGTTTTGGGGGAAACACACACACAGGTTTTAATTTGACTTGAATGCCAACGTTTAAAGTCATGTGCTTTCACACAAAAATCTACATTTCCAACTTCTCTTGAAATGTTAGAGGGTATAGTAACCCTGGACCTCTATTTCTATGGCAACAGATGGTTGGAGGGAGCACTTGCATCCATTTCATTCCTCTTAGTGACTGCACAGTTTTTTACTGTTTGTGTGAATTTTATATCCTTTTGGATTGAAAGTAAACTAAAATTGGATTATTTTAAGAAGCAGGGCCAGGCCTGGGGTTAAGAGAGTGAGATGTCTGGGGTGCAGAACTGCACAGCACCTCCTGGAGCTTTGTCCCTGGGGCATCTTGCTCACCAGACCCTAGCCCTGAGCTTCCTGGGGCTTTTTTCTTCCAACACATCCCTGTCTTCTGACAGCTTCTTTTATATTTATGCCATTGAGCTACATACAAATAGGGGCCTGGCCACAGGTCCTCAGTAAACCAGAGGAGGGCCCTCGCAGGAGAAGGCAAGGCAGAAACCAGGTGGCAGTGAGCCTCGCGGGAAATGCAGGCGTAGGGCTTGCAGGGTGAGCGCTCTCAGCACTTTTGCTTGCAGAGGGCAGAGGGCGACGGCGTGCTAGCTGGATGTGGGCTGAGTGAAAAGTTCTGCTTCGTTTTGACTTAAAAGATGAGAAACCAGAATGGGCTTGTAGGAGACTGGTTGTGTGTGCCCAGTCACGTCCAACTCTTTGCAGCCTTACGGACTGTAGCCCACCAGGCTCCTCTGTCCATGGGGTTTTCCAGGGCTACAGTCCGTCCCCTCCTCCCATCTTGCCCACAGCCCTTGGAGGAGAGGGTGCCCTCATCCTGATCCTACAGATGAGGCAGCCAAACTCAGAAAGGCTTGCTCAAGACACATGTGAAATCTTCTTTGAAATACCACATTTGGGGGTTGGTGAAATAAGTGCTTTGGCGTGTGCACACACACACAAGCCTCTGCAATATTGCTTGTGGTATAAGTCCAAAGAGGGCTGGCCATAGTGAAAGACACTAGGCGATGTAAGGTTCGGGGGTTCAGGCCATGTGTCTTCTTAGGTTTCTCCCAACACCCTTTCAGGAGATGCCCTTGAGTAATGGGTAGGGATGGTTTTCTGTCTCTCCAGCATGGAGTTGAACTAGGGAGACTGGTGATGGAAGTCTGGAGCTGGTGTCTTTCAGGCCTCTTGTCCCCCACCCTATGCAGCCTATGCTCCACCCTCTAAAACTCCCACACAAATATGTGGCATGCTGCCGCTGCTGCTGCTGCTAAGTCGCTTCAGTCGTGTCTGACTCTGTGCGACCCCATAGACAGCAGCCCACCAGGCTCCCCAGTCCCTGGGATTCTCCAAGCAAGAACCCTGGAGTGGGTTGTCATTTCCTTCTCCAAAGTATGAAGTGAAAAGTGAAAGTGAAGTTGCTCAGTTGTGTCTGACTCTTAGCGACCCCATGGACTGCAGCCTACCAGGCTCCTCCGTCCATGGGATTTTCCAGGCAAGAGTACTGGGGTGGGGTGCCATTGCCTTCTGCAAATATGCAGTATAATTATAAAAACTTGAATTACAGGTGTAACTTGTTCCCACATCAGCAGGACCGTATTGCTACATGACCTACAGGTCATATGATAATGGTGTGACATCACGGTGAAGAGTCGTGTTGCAATTACGTAAGCATGGTCGTTCTGGGTGCTTGCGTGGTTCTCTGCAGTGCCGCAGATCCCAGCGAGCGGGTGACCATCGCCACTTGTGGCTGGTTTTACAGCAGAGCTGGGATTGAGCTCACGTGCGTCTGATCCCAAAGCCAAGAGAGAAGGGATAAAGGGTCAGATTTGGACAAGACACAGTCCACTTGTCTTGCTGAGACAGGAGCCAGGAAGGAAAGGATAAGTGTGCCTGCAGGTACAATTGTGTGAAGCTAATGTGTGGGTGTGTGGACAGAAAGTCACTGGTGGTCTTTTTGTTAACTTTATAGATGCAAAATTGAAAAATAAAAATTCTCTATATGCAATTTAATTTTTGGATGTATGTCTATATCAGAAGTGAGATGATCACCACGATCGAGCTAATTAACATAGGCAAGATCATTTGCTAAGAGCAGGAGGGAACTGCTGAGATGAGGTTTGGAAGAGGAGTTGAATGTCTGGGACAGTTGCACTGGCCTGGGAATGAGGGAGCTCGCCAGGGGACCCCAGCAGTATTTTAAGGCATCACTGAGATCTGGATTGAGTCTGGAGATCATGGCGTTGAAGTGACTCCATTGTGTCTGACGTGGTCTTTCCCAGCAGCTCTCCGTAGCCTGAGAGCTGGAACCAGGAAGGCCAGTAGTCAGATTTATCTAGGATGAGGTTTTGCTAAGTGGGAACAATAGAAAGAAAAGGGAACCAAGGGAATTGATAAGGAGGGGTCCAAGTGAACAGTTGTGTAAGATGGTGTATTAATCAGCTTTGTCTCCACTGTAATTGACCAAATCCCAACTTCAAGTGGCTTAAATATTGAGCAAATCCAGGGCTGTGACAGTTTCAGGCATGGCTGGATCCAGGCATAAACAATGTTACCAAGACATTGTCTTTATCTCTTGTGGCTTTCTTGAGCTGGCTTCACTTTTAGTAGTCCCTTCCCTCGCAGTATTCATCTCTGCCCCTTGAAGCTCCAGGTCTGCAACCAAGTAATTTAGCAACTCTAGCTGAAAGGAGGCTGCACTTTCCCAAGAGTTCCAGCAAATATCATATAAGATCTGCTCACAGTCTACCAAGCCAGGTCACGTGCCATTCCTCAACCGATGACCATGTCCAGGGGAAGCCAGTTCTCTGATTGTCCAGGTTGAGGTCATGTGTTCATCTCTGGAGAGAGTCCTGCATGAGACACAGACAGAGGCAGGATCCTCTGCACATGAGGAGGAGAGGAAGAGAGGCCACGAGCTAAAGGTGTGAAACAATGGTGATGGGAGCAAGGGGGAGGGGGAGCAGAAAGGGCGGGAGGCTGAGATGGCGGAATCAGTTTAGACGAGAAACTAGCACTCACGAGGATTCTCATCAGGGCAGACCTCAGAATAAATGTGAGGACTGAGCTTCAGGGTTTGCACTTTACAAGGATGTTAGCTGCAAGCAATAAAAATCCCCTCTAAACAAAAAAGACCCTCTCTGGAAGGACTTCGGGCTCTCCCAGAATTAACAGGTGGCTAGAGAGCTAGGATTAGACTGGGAGTGGAAACCAGGAGTGTCTCTGGATCACTGGACAGGACCACACAACAGAAACAAATGGTCTCCAGGTCCACGGCTGCTGCAGTGAGTTGACCTTCAGCTGTCCCCTTGTCATATGCTCAGGATTCAGTATCACAGATGAAAGCATCCTCCTGGCCATGCCTGAGTCATGCGTCTGTCCCCTGGCCACACTGGTGTGAGGACCAGGAGAGTGTGGCCTCTTGGGAGAAGGAAACTCTCACAGCCAACAGGTGACAAACATCCTTCGGAGGTAGGAGTGACCCCAGGGTGATTTTCATGATTTCTCATACCCTTCGGGCTGGGTATTACTGCTGATAGAGGGGCACACGGAGGCTCTGAAGTGTGAAGTTGGCAGGTGGCAGAGCTGGCCTTCCCAGCCCGGGCCTGTTTGTTGATGGGAAAAGCCCTGGCTTGCTCCCCCTGCCCTGGGAGCCGTGAAGCCCACTGGGGCTGAGTCAGTTGCGGGCCAGTCCCCTACAGCACATCAAATACGCAGTCTTCAGGTGCCCTGGAGGTGGCCTCGGAGCCACCCTGAGACTTCCCCACACTTCCTTTCTTGACTCCTCCCCATCCCCGAACCAGGCCCATGTCCCCCTCCCCACAGCAGTCCAGGAGAAAGGAGGGCAAACGCCGCCCTTCTTTGCTCCCCAGTCATGCTGCTTTGCTGTTTGTCCTTGTCACATGTTATTTTGATGTCCCATAAAAGCCATAAACATGCCAAGGCATGTTGAGTCCACTCTGGGAAATGGATGGGAGTCCCGGGGGTGTGGGCAGTGCATTAATGACCCAGGCGCCAGGGCCAGGCCCCTTCCTGGCTCCGAGGCTCCTTACACAAGACCCCTTCCCAGCCCACACCCAGGGCAGGGTTGGGGGCTATCCTGTGGCCACGGGGACAAACAGATCCTGACAGGCCGGAACCACTTCCTGCTCACTGTCACTCACTCTAGGGGAACTGGCCTCTCACTGTGTGTATGCCTCGAGAAGGGAAAACTTCCTGTTTGTGAAGAAGAAAAAAGCCCTCTGAACAGCTCGACGGCCCTTGGACATCAAAGTGTTCTTACAAAACAGCATCCTAATGGCTTAAGCATCAATGAATCAGGGCCATATGGATCTCATTTGCCATAAAGTGCACACGGGTTTAAAAATCCTGAGGAAAAATGCCAGGCAAAATATGTTTCAGGTTTTATTGAACCAAAAAACCCTAAGAAGATAGATTTTCGACGGTCACCCAACCCAGGAGACAGGTCGAGTTTTGCAGGCTGACTGGAGAGAGCAGCTTTTTCCTTAAGCCACGGTAGCTTAAGCCATGGCCCTTGATAGCAGACGCACTTTAAGTCAGATTTTGATGTAATTGAGACATAAAGGGCTTTTCCGGGATCTTTTTCTTTATAGGAACACTTTCAGGTGTTGAGAAGAGACCCACTCATTTTCTGGGAGAACAGTAGGTTTGAAATTCAGAAGTGATGTAGGAGGAATCAGTGGTGTTTGGGTGTCCCGTTTCTCTGGGGGGAACATTCAGAAAAGGGGGCTTTGCAAAAGCACCCCAGAAAACTCCCCTCCCCCACCCGCAACTTTGGAAATATATCCGCTGGGAAAGAAGATGGAAGGAAAGGGAAAAAAGAGAAGAGAAGAAGAGCAAGGGAGGAAGAGAAAGAAGGAAGAAAGGGAAAGAATTTCGGGAATGACGGAGGGAGGGGAGAGAAAAGAACCTTTTAACGCTATCCCATAACCGAAGTTTCCACAGCAGGAAAAACGGTGTCACACTACAATGTATTAGCAATTGAGCTGTTTTATGCTCTGCATTCAATTTTTCTAGTCATATATTTCTCCCCGGCTTGCAATCTTTGCTTTGTGAAAAGTGTCATAAAGAAATGCTTTCCCGCTAACGCACTCTGACTGGATCAGATTCCAGCTTGTTCCTCTCCAAGACGTTATCCCGACGAGAATCCGTGTACTGCGGAGGGATCTGTCGGAGCCGCTTAGAGGGACAGATGAGAGGCTTGGAACGCGGCCCAGGCTTCGTAACGAAACCTTAGCCCAGACGAGGGCCAAAGAGGAGGCTGTGGTTTGGGGGGTCTTGAGGAATGCACGTGGCTTCGCTTCGGACGGGTTCGAAAGAGCTCAGCGCTGAAAGATGAACACGCCTGGCTTTCTTCTCCTCCCGCGCTGGTAGATGAACCCGCTCTGGCCACTGATGCCTCACGCATGAGAACACCAGATTTCCATTTGGCTTTATTTTCAGGTTTTTGATTGTGTGTGTGTGTGTTCTTGTCACTTTCAAGTAGAATATGGTGTGTTATAAATAAAGCCCCACTTTCTCCCATCCTGATCGCACACCATATGAGCCGTGTGTGTGTGTGTGTGTGTGTGTGTGTGTGTGTGTTGGGGGTGGGCGGTGAAGGTGGGGGGTTTGGGGAGGAGTGCCTATCCAGCACTGGTCCGTATGCACCCGAAATTTTCCTTTGAAAATCCCAAGGCCTGGCCCACATCGACATGAAATTATTATGTACTTTTGTTGTACAACAAATTATCATCCTATACTGTTGCAACAGGCGTTTCTACAGAGAATGCAGGTTGTAGTAATTTTGTCATATGGAGTAATATGTCACATAGACCATTCTGGATTTAGACCAATATATACAGTTTCTGGCCTAAGCAGTAACACATGTTTGGAGGAGAGACCGTTTCATTTTACTGGAATGGACAGTAAGTAGAAACACATTCCAGATTTCTTTTTTTTTTTTTTTCCCTGCCCTGAAATTTGGCAGCCAGAATCCTCCCTGCACTTGATCTCAGGTTTTCAGCTGCTCACGAACCATGGTGCTCAGAGCTCTATGATACGTGTACATCCAGTGACTAATGAAACCTTAAATCACTGCCCAACAGGTTTCCCAGAACGCCTCCAAGAGCTGTTTAAAATGAGTGCAAACAGCACTCCAAATTTGCCCAATACCATGCTAGCTAAAGTTTAGGACTTTTTGCATTAATTTTATGCTTTTGAAGCCTGGCCTTGTGGAACCATCTTTTCTTTTTTTGGATGCTGTGTGAGTGGAATAAAAGACAGGAAGCTTGGGGAGGTGATGGGTTTCCTCCAGACCCTGTAAGTGCGAACATGGAGATACTGAGGTAACTGTTTTCCAGGCTTCTCGAGGGGACACCGTATTACCTTGCTGCATGGTGTGGATGGGGACAGGGGAGATGGGCTGGCTGAATGCCTTTGTTGCAACTGACCCCAGGATCCGGAAAAGTGGGGACAGGGTTAGAAAAAAAAGGGAGAGTCACATCAACTGGACACCTACTTGGTCCCTACCTTGTGCTTTGCACAAATTCTATTTCATGCCAATGCTCATGATAATACCATTTACTGATGAGGAGACTGGTATTGGAACCCCAAGGTTTTTCTAGGGGATTTGATGATCAGGCTATCTGACCTTGAACAAGGGCTCTCTCCTCCCCAGCAGCCCCCTTTGCTGGAGGCCTCGGGCACTGTAGGTCCTTGGTGAGGCTTTATTTTCCATGTGATTACTTTGTGTAGGCCCTACAGGATTAAAAGTTCTTGGGGTGCAGGGACCCGGACTTTCCTTAATTGATCTTATTTTGGTCCTTGTATTCCTGGAGAGAATCCTTTAGAACCGTTGGTCTCAACTGAGAACCATTTGTCCCCTGGGGTATTTGGCGATATCTAGAGACATTGGTGCTAGTGGATAAGCCAGTGCAGGAGGCATAAGAGACTCGGGTTTGATCCCTGGGTTGGGAAGATCCCCTGGAAGAATGCATAGCCGCCCATTCCAGTATTCTTGCCTGGAGAATCCCATGGACAGAGGAGCCTGGCGGGCTCTGTGTGGTCCATGGGGTTGCAAAGAGTTGGACATGACTGAGGAGACATTTTGGTTGTTATCACTGGGCAGAGGGATATTACTGACATCCAGTGGGTAGAGGCCAGGGAGGCTGTTAACGCAGGACACCCCTCCCGCCCCCGCTGCCCACAACAAAGAATTATATAGCCCCAGACCCCAGATGTCACTAGTGCTGACACAGAGGAGCCCTGCTGGAAAAGAAAATAGGCTTCATGCTAGTAAGAACAATCTAAAGCAACCTAAAATGCCTTGCTCGAAATACTTTTTTAAAAGAATCATAAAGACCAAAGATTCAATATCCTTGTTTGTCAGTTGATAATGGAAACCATGGTCCATTGCCAAAACAAACTGGAAAATCAGAAATGGGCTAAGGGGCAGAGAGAGAATTAAGTTAGAACAGGCGCTTCTTGAAGGCAAGGATTGTGTTATGTTAATTCTGAATACCCTGTACACAGCACATGGTCTTAGCATACAGTCAGTGCTTAATAAATGTTTGCCAAGTATCTGATGGAATAGATGTTATATAATGTTACACTTAATTGTACCAGCTACCGAACAGATGCATATTCTGTGATCTATTCAGGTCTCCAACAATATCCCAGGCCAGCTGTTAATGGGGGCCTCCTTCCCTCCCTGGGAACCCATTCTGTTTTTGATGGACATGAGCATTAGAAAGGTAATGACTTCTAACCGTGAACTGGAGCCTCTCTTCTTGGGAAGGGGCCAACAGATGCTACTGAACAATCCCTGGTCCGGGAGAAGATATGGTCAGGATGAAACGGTATTTTATAGGGCCCAGTGTTGTGTCTTGGTTACCACTCAAACCTCAGGACCTTTCTCAGATTCTGCAGAGAAGAACTAGTCACCTCCCTCACTCTGAAAAAGAGGTCCTTTTGGGTGTCTGGGTCCATGGTGTTCTTCTCTGGGAAAGCTCTTCCCCTCTGCTACGCCTCTCCTTCCTGCCCATTGAATTGGCTTTCCTGTTGCTGAAACCAGTGTTTCTGGAGGTCAGAGCCTCAGCAGGGGAGGTGACAGGGTGGACTGTGAAGCTGGATGGCTCTGGGTTCCAGACTTGACTCTGTCACTGTGTGGCTGGGAGGCCTTGGTTTTCTCATCTCTAAAATGGGCAGATGGAAGTGGAAATTTGCTGTATGATGCAGGGAGCTCAAATCTGGTGCTCTGTGATAACCTAGATGGGTAGGATGGGGCAGGAGGTGGAAGTGGAGTTTGAGAGCGAGGGGACGTGCGTGTGCCTATGGCTGGTTCATTTTGATGTATGACAGAAGCCAACACAATATTGCAAAGCAATTCTCCAATTAAAATAAATAAATTTAAACTAGGAAACTTAAAATGGGCAGACGGGACTTCCCTGGTGGTCCCGCAGTTAAGATACTGTGCTCCAAATGCAGGGGGCACAGGTTCAATCCCTGGTTGGGGAAGATCCCACACAATGTGGTGTGGCCCCCCAAAAGAGGGCAGATGACATCTGCCCCATCGGTGCCATCCAGAGAAAATGATTATAACATGAACATTAGTTTTGAACACAACACCTTCTGTTAGAAACATTTTATCAGGAAGAAGACTCAGGTTTGATGAGCGATTTGCTCTAGATCCCACGGTCAAGAACTCGTAGAGACGGATCCAGCTCACTTGTTTCGGAGCTCGTCTGTTCTTTACGATTCCACACCAGTGTTCAGTCTAAGCCTAATCAGTTAATTTCCCTGTCCCCTTTCTAGTTCAGCACCTGAAAATGGTCTTGACTTGCTCTGTTTTCTTGACTTGGTTGCAGTGTCTCAAACGGCCTGCAAGCTCTGAAAGGCTACAACCTCTCCTTCCCTGTGGCCGACACTCTCCTGCCCTCTCCCTTGTTCAGGCTCAAGGTGTGAATTCAGATGACACTTGCTGACTTGAAAAAATGTGGAAGGGCAGTGCCTTGCTCCCCATTCTATCCCTTCAGACACACAAACACACACACACACACACACACAACGTCACACACATTGACACATGGACTCATGCCACCATGCACTCGTACACGTACTCACGGGCTCACACGCTCACACACACTCACATACATACCCTGCCCCTGGGTATCGTGTCCTTGGTGAGTGGGGGTCTCAGGTGGGGTCTGACTGCTGGTTTTCATCACGTTACAAGCCTGCCTGGGGAGCGAGGTCTCATTTAGAGACGCAATATTAAATGGGTATGCTTTCGGCCGAAATTGTTTTTAAGCATGTACATTTCAAATCCATTTAATTTCCAGCCATCAGTTGAAATCAAGCCGTTTTGTACTTGTCACATACATTTTCATTCTGGGAAGGCCTGTTTCTGGAGCCGCGGCACGCCACATGTGTGTGCCAGGGGGCAGGGCGAGGGGGCTGGGACTGTGAATGGCTTTTCCATGTGGGTAATTGTGGTCGTCAGGAAAGCATCTCACAGCAGTTTACGCTTTCTCAGTTTACCAAAGCCCCAGCATCTGTTCTGAGGCAGTGATACTGAGCTTGGGGCAGCCCGTGGCCCACCCCATCAGTGCCAGGAAGGCACCCTCCCCAGCAGGCTTTGAATCTGCAGAAAAGAAAAGAAAAGAAAAACAGGGGAAAGGAGAAGAAAAGGAGATGTTGACACATGCTCTGAAGAGGCCAAGGAATTCTGTTTGCTCATCGGTGATATTTCTGCCTTTTGTTGTGGCAAAGACCTGCCTTTTACTGCGTTGCTGAAACATCTTCAAAGTCTGGAAATCTGAGGGGCATTCCAATGAAAACCTTTGCTGGGCTGCAGTGGAGAGAACCCCAAATTTGAATCAGGTCACAGCACTTGGCAGCCATAATGAGGACGGGGCCACATGAGCCCTGAGTGGGTGGGAAAGCCCAGGAGCCCCTGTCCTGTGGTGGGGGAGGGGTACGGGGCACGAGGGGCAGGGGCCAGCCAGGTGAAGTGCCCCTGGCAACACTGGCAGGCCAGGCAGGACCTCGTCCAAACCCGCTAGACCATCAGTTCCGTGTGTTGCCTGGGACCTGCCACTTTGCTGCTCGGAGCCTTAGTCTTCTCATCTGTAAAATGGGGGAAGGTCGGTATCCATTTATAAGGCCGGTGTGAAGATTAGGAGCAAGGTATGTAAAGTGTTTGGCACATCAGAGATGCTGACAGATTTTAATCCCTCACCATCTTGCTAATATGGAAAAATTCACTCTTCTCACTTCAAGCACTGAGTACCCCCAGCATTTCTAGGAATAAGTAGCCCTGGGCATCCTCTGCTCCCCCTGCCTCCCAAGATGAAGGAGGGCAAGATTATGGGTCCCTTGTGATAGGGACCGACGGCCTGGGTTAGCAGGTGCCTGCTTCAGACCAGCAAGGCAGCTGACACTCTGTGACCCCTGCAGGATGGCAGTAAGCAGCCCCCCAGGAGCGAGGAGACACCCAAGAAGTGAGGTGCCACCTTGTCCCGGCATGTCTCCCTCACCTGTAGGCGTGGCCAGCCCCAGCAGTAAAGAGCCCGCCTGCCAATACAGGAGGCAGAAGAGAAGCTGCTTCGATCCCTGGCTCAGGAAGACCACCTGGAGGAGGGCATGGCAGCCCTCTCCAGCGTTCTCACCTGGAGAATCCCCTCGGACAGAGGAGCCTGGCGGGCTACAGTCCACGGGGTTGCACGTCAGACACGAATGAAGCGGCTGAGCACGCGCACGTCCCTCCACGCTGAACCAGGCGGCCTCCATGCCCACAGTCCTAACTTGGGCATCCTTCCATCTGAGCTGATCGTCAGGTCATTCATTCAGTAATTAGCTCAGCAGACGCTGAGCGCCAGCCACGTGCCCGGCTTTAGACACAGAATCAGTAAGACCCGGCCTGGCGGGAGAAGCGGGCATGCAAACCCAGAGGGATGAAGGTTTAGGTGCTGGAGGAGCCTGGGAGAGACCAAAATTGAGCCTCCAGGGGCCAAACAGCAGGGAGTGGACAAGTCCGTCTTCTCAGACTGAGACTGAGACTCAGCTCAAGACTCCTGAACTGACTCACTTTTCTTCAGTTCTTAAGACAACACAAGTGCCCAGACCTAACAACTGGAATGGAGAAGGCAATGGCACCCCACTCCAGTGCTCTTGCCTGGAAAATCCCATGGATGGAGGAGCCTGGTGGGCTGCGGTCCATGGGGCCGCTAAGAGTCGGACACAGCTGAGCAGCTTCACTTTCACTTTTCGCTTTCATGCACTGGAGAAGGAAATGGCAACCCACTCCAGTGTTCTTGCCTGGAGAATCCCAGGGACAGGGTAGCCTGGTGGGCTGCCGTCTATGGGGTCGCACAGAGTCGGACACAACTGACGCAACTTAGCAGCAGCAGCAGCAGCAACTGGAAACTGCTTGAAACTGTTGTCAGGTGTCTGATTTGTTAGACACTCTCTAAGGCCGGGAGGGAGGCGGTGAATGAACGCGGGGATGGTCGTTGGATGTGAGTGCGTGGTTCAGGTAGGTGATTGAGGGTTCGCTAAGTGGATGTTGCCTCCTTGGAATCCCCGTTTACCAGGGTTGGTAGACACTGGGCTGGCTTGATTTTCTGAATTAGCGCCATCTGGATGGTTCGTGTTCATTCTCTGCTCTATCCCATGGTGGCCCTGCTAACTGCAAATGTAACCATCTCATTCTCCTGCTTGAAGGCTCTACAGGTGCCCACAGCTCTCAGGGTAAAATCCAAACTCCTTACCATGGCTTTTGAGGGTCCCCAGGGTTTTAAGAGGCGGGCAAGGTAGTTAAGACCTTAAGCTTTAGACCGGGTGAATTTGGGTTCCAGTCTAAGATGCCCGACTTACTGTTAGTTAGTCTTGGAGAAACTGCGGTACCTTCCTGAGCCTCAGATTCCGCATCTGTAAAATGGGCACCAGAAAGGTGATGCTTCTATGTCTGGGAGCTTCCAATAAGTAACATCTCCGTGGCCCCTGCAAACTTCCTTATCACCCATCCCTCACCTGCTTCTGTCCTTTGCAGCCAGCGCTTGTAGATGCCTGGGAAGTAGGCACTGTCTCATGCCTGCCTGCCTTTGCTGATACAGTGCCCTCCACCTGGAACACTCAGCCTGTGGCTGATTGCCTGGCCGACTACTCACCCTATAAGACCCAGCTCAGGAGTCACTTCCTCTGAGAAGCCCTCTGTGACTCTCCTCCTGTTGGTTGCTTCTTTCTCTCTTTGTGTGTTAGTCGCTCAGTCGTGTCTGACTCTTGGACCCCATGGACTGTAGCCCTCCAGGCTTCGCTGTCCATGAAATTCTCCAGGCAAGAATACTGGAGTGGGTTGCTATTCCCTTCCCTCCAAATCACCACCAACAGCATCACTACACTTTGCGAGGTCTGTCTACCCTCCATGCCCCAGACAGCTGGTGGGTCAGAGAAGGTCCTCTTACCTCTTGAACCTCAAGGGTCTGGCTCGGAGTCAGACACCTGCAAGCAAGACATATGAGAAAGTCTTGGCGTACCCCACCCATCTAGTCTGACTTGATTCCTTTCCCTTTCTCTCTCTCGGGATGGGGAAATGGGGTGGAGCCTCCCTGCACCAGGCCCTCACTTGCTCAGGGCTAGTGGGGTGGGTCTCTGGCTCAGCTCCAGCCCGGGCCCCCTGCTGGAGGGTGGGCACAAAGGCACATGTGATGAGCAGCCAGAAGGGGGCCAGGCTGCCCCCAGTGGAGACTCCTGGAGTGCCTAGTCACTCCTGCTCGCCACTCGAGACATGACATGTGCCATCGCGCCTGCTGCGAGCCCGTCTTCCATTACCTCATGCCCTGGCGACACCTCCCGGCTCACTGGCCAGGCTTGTGTTCAGGGCGTCATCTGCCCCTCCCGTCAGTGCCCTCGCCGGAGCAGTGAGCACGGGGAGCGCCAAACCCCCAGCCACGCTTTTGTCCCCAGGCTGCAGGGAATCTGGCCCATACTTTTTAGGCTCCAGGCACAGGGGGTGTTTAGGCCCCAGCTGAGAAGGATCTGAGCCCACCTTTCACAGTCATGAGAAGATCTGACATTTCCTCAGTGCCTAGCGTGTGCCAGGCTCTGGGCTAAGTGTTTCCCACACTTTGGTCTCATCTAACTTTGCAACTTTAAGAGGCAGAGACCTAACTATCCCCACCTCTGTTCTACAGATGAGGCACAGGGAGGTTAAGTAACTTGCCCAAGACCACACAGCCAGCAATGCTGGAATTTGAACTGGAAAGTTGGACAGTAGAGCATGTGCTCTTGTAAGTGGCTCAATGCTTCCCATTCTATAGTCGCAGAAACTGAGGCCAGAAGAACGAGGAATTGTCCTACACAGTAGGACATCAGAGAGCATGTATTCGCTGATGAGAAAAAGTCTGGGCTTCGGTGCTCTGTGACAACCTAGAAGGGTGGGATGGAGTGGAAGGTGGGAGGGAGGTTCAAGAGGGAGGGTGATATGCATACCTATGGCTGATTCACGTTGATATGCGGCAGAAACCTACGCAAAATTGTAAAGCAATTATCCTCCAATTAAAAAAAAAAAAGTCTGGGCTTCCCCTGACCGCCGCAGAAACTGTACCCTACCTTTCATAGCTGGACTCTGAGATCACCCAGATCTGGGTTTAATCCTGGATGAGTGACCTTGGCCAAGTGACTTCACCTCTTGGAGCCTCAGTTTCCTCACACGTGACATGGCGCCAGCCTTCTGCCTCTCGTGCAGTCGTGTGGGGTGCGAAGGGGAGGGTGACTTGCAGGGGAGCCAGGAAGATCATTCCGGTCACTCTATTCCCTTCCAGCCAGGACTGGAGGCGCGGGCAGTAAGACCACAAGCACAGCAGAGGCTGAGGTTGAGGGATGGAGGGTGAAAGACAAAAACGAACCGGGGAGGCGGGAGAGTTCCACCACAAGGGCTAAAGAAGACCGCCATTCTAGCTTAGCCCTGGGTGTGGTGGAGGGGTGAGGCAGAGACCCTTGAAGTCAAATAGCAAGGCTCCGATCTCGGCTCCACCACTTACTAGGTCTTACAACTTGGGCAAATTACTTAACCTCTCCGAGTCTCTGCATCCCCATCTGTTCTGTGGATTAAATGAAATTCAGACCGAGCAGCCGATGTGTTTGCCACATGGCCCTCTGACACAAGGATGGTCACGTTTCTCTGTTCTAAGTCACATTAAATCTGGCTCCATCCCCAGTTGGCTGGCAGCATAGTCAGTCTTGGCTTTTTAGGGGTACACAGTGGGGAGGAGCTTTGTTTCCCTAAAGCGGTGAAGAATTCTGGTAATTTTATGCAGCTCAAACATCAGACCCAGGCATCAGGTCTTCCTCACTTCTCCAAAGTTCCCAGGTCTGATGGAGGGCAAGGGCTTCTCTGCTCATGACATTAACTTCCTCGATGGTCATCTGGGCATGGAAACTTCAAGGGCTTCTGACAGCAAAGCGAGACAAGATCACCTTCATGGGTGTCTGACCTGTGCTATCGCATGTGGCCCTGTGCTCAGAGGGCCCAGCTCTGGGTTTAATGTTCTTGTCACCATCTTGCAATTCTGAATAACTTTTGAATGAATGATCTGCATTTTTACTTTGCAGTGGGCCCTGCAGATCACGTAGCTGGACCTGCTCCAAAGGTCCAGTCACGTGTTCTTCTCATTGGAGACAGTACTCCCCGGGGGCCATTCGTGGGGCCAGGAGACCCCTGTCTGCTACATGTGGTGCCCACTGCCCTCCACCACATATCCATCTTTGCAAATCTCACCCCCTTCACTTGGAACCAACTCCTTTCAGACAAGCAAGTTCTCAGTGTCTCCAATCCTAACATTTTGAAAACAGCAAAACCCCTTCTCTCTCTCATGGACCAGGGAAATCTTCATTCTCTAGGGGACAAAGCACCATTTCCTTCTTGAAAGGGAAAAAGAGGGAAATCCTCTTATCATCTCATGGTCAGCATCCATGAGCCTCTCGCATAGCTCATCCCTCCACCACAGAATTCACCCCTGAGCGCTGGGTAATCAAAACTCCCTTCTCAGTCCACATGATGAGGTTGGTGGGGATTCATGCTCCCATTTTACATATGAATAAACTAAGGCCCAGAGGGTTCAGAAACTTGCTAAAGATCACACAGCCTCCCGGCTTCCCTCTCCTTTCAGAATTTCCACAGAGTAGCAGTAGTGTTAGTTGCTCAGTCCCGTCTTCCTCTGTGCGACCCCATGGAGTGTAGCCCACCAAGCTCCTCTGTCCATGGAGTTCTCTAGGCAAGAATCCTGCAGTGGGTAGCCATTCCCTTTTAGACCTAGCCAAAGAGGGGAGGGTATGGGGCAAGAGTGGCACCGTTATCGTTGGTGTGAACTTTCAGTCCTCAAAATTAGAAGCCTTGGCTCAGTGCAACCGAGAGAAATCCAGACTGTGCCATGTTATAGACCTAATCTGTGACAAGAAACTGAAGGTCTAAAGAGCTAACATCCTCTGCTCCTCTCAACAGCTCTGTGAGGCGATATATCCCTGCTCCCTTTCACCAGATGAAAAACTAAGGTTTGAAGGAGCTCAGAATTGTACTCTTGCTTGAGGTCACACACAGCTCGAGAATTAGAAGCTGGGCAGGTACTGTCAGTTACAGCCCCGGAAGAAGACCTCAAGCTGCACCGTTCATCAGCTAGGAAGCCGAGAAGTGGCTTCTGCTAGCTCCATTGTGCTCTGCGATCGGGAAGGCTCTCGTGGGAGATGCTGCGGTGCTCAGAGGATGGTTTCAATTTTCCAGCCATGGTCTGACCACTCATGTTTTTGAAAATTAAAAATTAAATCTTGGCTCCGAACCCAGAGCAAGAAAGCGGCTTTCTGCTGTTGGAGCCCTGCCCACTCGCCCTCGTGAACTGGGGTTCGATATTGTGAGGGAAACAGCCATTTCGGCTGCCAACCAGTACATCATCCTCCCTGCAGCCCTTGAACCCAAGAGTTATTGCTGGGGCTGAGAGCTGGGCGGCTTCGCCCTGGCGTTGATGAATTGAGAAGGCCTGGACATTCAGAGACTCTTTCAGAAATTCTGTGGGGGGCAGGATGGAGCTGGGTGCTGCGGGAAACTTGCCAATGAATGTGGGGTCAGACCTTGAGGATGCTTATCCAGATGAGAGTCTGCAGCGGGAGCCCCGTGCCCCTGGGACAAGGGGGTCTTGCAGACAGTGCTCCTGCAGGGACTCCTGAGTCTCTCAAAGCTTCTTCCTCTGCCTGAAAGTGGAATCTCAGCCCCATGCAGTCGGCTCTACCTCTGAATAGTCCTCAGATCTGTTCACCCACCCGCTCTCGGCCTCCCTGCCCTCTGTTTTGCCCCCTCCACCGGGGCGGGGGCCCAACTACACTTCTATATGACAAGCTTCCAGGGGGTCCCCAGTGCATAACCCTGACACATTTGAGGGTTCGGCTATGGCTTGGCTCCCTCCAGCCTAATCTCTTGCTATTTTTTCCATGCCAGCCATGCCAACCCAGGAGAAGTTCCCTGAATATGCCACGTTCTCTCCCACCTCTAGGCCTCTGCTTCTTCTGCTCTCTGCCTGGGATGCCCTTGCCCCTTCTCTGCCCAGAAAGGTCCTGCTCATCCATCTCAGCTCCACTGCAGTTTTCTCGGGTACCTCCCTCACGCTGGCAGAAGTCAGTGTTCACTTTGCAATGGACGGGAGCCCCCTGAAGACAGGGCCTGGCTTCCAGGTTCTGTGCCCCAGGTTCCCAGCACCGCATGTTTGTCAAATTAAAATCAAAGGAAATACTCTTATGTGCATCTCCCAGGACTCCATCCAGTCCAGCTGCCGTGGGGTTGAGGTGCCAGAAGTAGAAAAGGAAGAAGGGGAAATTCTCTCATCAGAATAACACTGTGAGATCGGATTCTGATCAATACTTTTTGGTTCAATTTAAGTATTTCTTGAGCACATACTGTGAGGTCTAGGCTCCGTACGCAGCTCTGGGCTAGGTGTGGTTTGATTGGACACTTATGGGAGGTGCCAAGAGACACTGCTTCCTGTGGGGGAGAGATGAAAGGAGAAGAATCACAAGTCAGTGAGCAAATAAACGTGCAATTACAAACTGGGATAGGGCATGAGAGGGGAAGCTATGGGCTGTGAGAGAGTAGAGGGGCCTACTAGGACGGTGAGGTCAGGGCTGGCTGGCGGAGCTTCCTCAGCTATGCTGAGGCGCAGAGACCTTGAGGAAGGGTTTTCCAGGCCGAGTGGCCAGCCTTGGCAAAGGCTGGGAGGGGGAAAGTGCTTGGTTCTTGGGGGGACAGAAGAGGGGCTGGCATAGCTGGAGTGGAGTGAGGGAAGAGCAGGGGCAACGTGCACAGGTGCCTGCAGGCTCTCCTCGCGTCTTCCTTGGTGCTCAGGTCCTTGTTTGCCCTGGAAGACCCTGGTCTTTGAACAGAAAGCTGCTTTCTTGGGAGGTGTGTGGTGCTGGCTCCTTGCAGCCTTTATCTCACAGTGGGCTGTCTATTCTGTCCACCACTCTGTGCAGGGGGCCGGGAGGCCACGCCCAGTGGCAAGCTCGTTCTCCAGGGCCCGGAAGGAACGAGGTGTTTCCAGGCTTGGCCTTGGAGTTGGTATCTCCATGAGATCCCATCCTCAGGAGAGATGCAAGCACACTGCAACCCTGGAGAACACAACCAAGGGATGCTGTAAATGTCCCCCTGGGTGCTGGGTGATAAGAGGAGGAAGGCTCCCCAGACACCCACCAGGCCGAGGAGGGCAGTCTAGCTTAGTGCTTAAGAGACCACTGCCTGGGTGTGAAGACACGTTTCACCATGTGACTATCAATAATCGTGAGTAACTGACTTGACCACTTGCCACCCTCCTTTCCTGTGAAGGAGAAAAGAGGACATAGGGTCAACATGAGATGAAATGACTTAATGATGTCAAGTTCTTGAACAGTGCCTGGCTCACAGTAACAGTTCCATAGGCTTCAGATATTATTGCTTTCATTATGATTAGGCCATGCCGTGTGGCATGTGGGATCTTAGTTTCCCAACCTGAGGTTGAGCCGTGCCCTCTGCAATGGAAGCACAGAGTCTTAACCACCGGACTGCCATGAAGTCTTCTTTTTTCTCTGTCGTTAATAACCAGGCTTCAGGTGTCTGGGGAACTGCCCACATCCCGCCAGCAGAGAGCGATGCGTGGAAAGGCCACGAGTCCTTCCCTGAAATGTGCGCCACAGTTTGACATCGGTGTGTCTAAGGCGCATTTGCTTTGTTGTACCCAGCCGCTGGTTCCCCAGGGAAAATTCTCACTGAGATTTATTGGGTACATGGACAGGTAAATATACCTGTTTATTTCTTCCTTCCCTCTAGCGTTTCCACCCAGGGAAGGTTGGGTGCTGTAATGGAAATCCAAGGTTTATGTTCTCATTAAACTCCATGAACAACCTGATCCTATTTGCATCCATGTACGTTTCACCCAGTTATCAAACTATCTGCCTTAATGAAACCAAAAAATTTTTAGAAATTCTTCAGCCCTTTTTATTGTTTGTTTTTCCTACAGCAGTTTTCCTCTGATTTAAAATCATGTGATTCCAGTGAAATATGATCCATATGTTTCTGATTCATTTCCTGATTAACTAATGATTGTAAAAAATGGCTTTGAAATGACAAAGTTTAGTACAAAGTCTCCGCATCATTATTATTAACACTTAGACATCAAATGGCTCTTGTGAAAGATTTTGGCTCAGGGGCTTTTCTGGTTAAGTTTCTTTTTCTTTTTTTTGAATTCTTAATGGCTGCTGCTGTTTCTCTTTTTCTCTCACTTCCTCCACTTCCTCATCCTCCTTTTTTTCCTCTTTTGCATTTTTTGATGAGGATTCATTAGAACTTGAGTCCTGGAAACCCACTTGAGATTTCGATTTATCCCGGTGAATAAAATTGCTTGTAAACTCATCTGAACAAGCCCAAGTTCCCATCACACAAAACATTCATGGCCTAGGGACGTCCCTATCAATCCAATGGTTAAGACCTCACCTTCAAATGCAGGGAGTGTGGGTTTGATCCCTGGTTGGGAGCTAAGATCTCACATGCCTTGCAGCCAAAAAACATAAAAAAGAAGCAATATTGTAGCAAACTCAATAAAGACTTTAAAAAAAAAAAGGGCCACATTAAAAAAACAAAAACAAAAAAACCCTTAAAAACACTCATGACCTAAAAAACTGGGCAAACTTCTCAGGTGAAGCTGTTGCAGGAAGAGACACCCCTTCTAAGCCCGAAAGGGGGCTCTTGTATGGCACTCGGAAATGACCTGTCCAAGGAGACACACATGCTGAGAAAGCAAGAGACTTCATTGGGAAGAGGCGCCCGGGCAGAGAGGAGGAGGGCGAGGGGACCCGATGGGCTGCTCTGCCACATTGCTAGCAGTCTCAAGGTTCATAGTGATGGGATGAGTTTCCAGGTTGTCGCAGTCTCAGGGTTCACAGTGATGGAATTAGTTTCCGGGCTGTCTCTGCCCAATCATTCTGACTCAGGGCCCTTCCTTGAGGCACACGTATTGCTCAGCCAACATGGATGCCAGCGAGAAAGGTTCTGGGAGGTGGTAGGACATGTGATGTCTCCTTTTGACCCTTCCTGAATTCTTCCAGTTAGTGGTGGCTCATTAGTTCCCTGTTCCTTAGCAGGACCTCCTGTCGTCAAATAACTCATGCAGATGGTGCCTGACCAGGGTGGGTGGTTTCAGTCAGTGCGCTTTCCCTAACAAAGCAAGTGGGAGCAGGTAGGACATTCAAAGCTTATTCAGGTTAAAAACAAAACTCTAAGATTTCAAACCTGGGAATCAAGTCATCCAGGGATATATTTTTGAGATATTTAAAGAAGAAAAGAAGAAAAAAAAAAAAGACTAGGGATAATGGTTGAATTTTATGTGAGAAAATTTATTTGTTCAAAAGTAAAAAGTTAAGGGATCCAAGGTCAAGGATAGATTTTTGTCTTCTTGTTTATTTTTATCCTGCATTCTTCCTTCTCGCCACATCACATCCTTTGCCAAGTGCAGTGGAATTTTCTCTCCGTTGGCCCTCTCCCATCAACCCCGTGTCCTCTGTCTCGCCACAGCCGTTCTGTCTCTCACCAGAAATGGAGCCGTCACATCCACCTCTTCCCACTGGTCTCCTGGCCTCCATCCCCTCTGATGCTTGAAACCTGTCCACAGTCGTGGCTTGTGTTTCTGAGCACTTCCAACGGACCATCTCTGTGCTCATCATGGGTCTGCCTTCAATCCTGCAGAGACTGTGGCATACCCTCCCCATTTCACAGAGGATGACATTGAGAGGGAGTCTCCCCTCCCGGTAGGGCGGGAGGTCCAGCCTAGAGCCCTTGCCCTTGTTTATTGGGCCCTCGCTCCCCGGGGAGCCTGGCAGGCAGTGCAGCTCTGGAGCGTGGCCCCCAGGCCTGCAGGCCCCGGCCTGGCCCCCTGCAGCCGCATTTCCCACTGCTCCCCCGCTTGCTCTCTGGCTTCCAGCGCTGCCAGACACTTAGTTCATGCGTCCACGATCGGACACAGGCTGTTCCCTTGGAAGGAGATGCACCTCTCCTCCCAGTCCCAGCTCTGCTCAGCGCCCCTCTGCCCGTCGCTTAGGACCAAGCTCCCTGCAGGAGTCCTTCTCAGCGAGCCGCCGTGGCCTGACCTACGCCGGGCTGGCATTGCCCATCTGCCAACTCAGCCTCTGCTCTTCCTTCTCCAGTGCCAGCGCTGCTACGTGCTGAGGCTGGCTCTCTCCTTCAGGTTCACGAGTGAGTGGTTGGCCCAGACCTGGCCAATAGCCAAGCAGTGATTCCGCCTCTGACCGTGTGAGACAGCGGCACATGCCTCCAGCAACTCCAAAGACACTCCGTTCCAGGAACCTCCCTGGCCGTTCAGTGGCGTCGACTCTGCACTTCCACCTCAGAGGCTGTGGGTTTGGTCCATGGAGGGGGAACTAAGATTCTGCATGCCATACAGCCCAGCCAGAAAATAAACAAACAACAACCACCACCAAACTCCAAGACTAAAGTCAAACAAAGACTAAAGTTCAAGCTAAAGTCAAGGCCAAAGAAGCGCAGACCGAAGCTGGGGAGAGATTCCTGTTAGGTGTCTTTAGTTGCTGGATCAAGCCGTGCTCGAAGCCATTCCCTGAGCTTATCTAAAATACGAGCCAGCTACTCTCTGCCCACCACTGCCAGTTTGAGCGGGACTCCCGTCAATTGCCATGAGTCACAAAGATCATCCATGATGACAGCTCCCTCTCCTGTGCGACCTCAGGGCCAGCGTTCGCATCCATCGTCCCCACCCTCACCCAACTGCAATTCGGGTACATTCACGGGTCTCTGCTCCTGGACTCGGAGCTTCTTGGGAACAAGGACTGTACCTTCTGGATCTCTGTTGTCTTGGCCTGCGATGAGAAGCAGCATAAACTTGGCAATTATAGTCATGGATTTTGAAGTCAACCAGACTCAGGTTCAAGTTCTGGCTCTGCCACCCACTGACTGTGCAGCTTCGGCCACTCTACCTCCTTGAGTCTCAATTTCCTGAACGCTCATTATAAAGAGTCACTGGAAAGAAGGAGGGAATTTCCTTCAGTCAGTGCCTGGCCTCTATGAGGCGTTTCCTAAGTGGTAGCTATGATGCCTATTACGTGCGGGTCCCGTGGAGGCAATCCTATGGAAATCACAGACAAGTCTTGGCAGTGGCACAGTCCAGGGACCGGCGTGCACACGAGCACCCCCAACAGTTGCCCTAAGCGCTGGCAGCATTGTTGCTGGGCATCCCCAACAGTTGCCCTAAGCGCTGGCAGCATTATTGCTGGGCATCCCCAACAGTTGCCCTAAGCACTGGCAGCATTGTTGCTGGGCATCCCCAACAGTTGCCCTAAGCGCTGGCAGCATTATTGCTGGGCATCCCCAACAGTTGCCCTAAGCGCTGGCAGCATTGTTGCTGGGCATCCCCAACAGTTGCCCTAAGCGCTGGCAGCATTGTTGCTGGACACCTGGAGACTCCAGCTGGGACAGGTTTAGGAGCACGGGAGGAAACGGACAGCTCCTTTCAGCCCTCCCCTGAGGCCACGGCAGTTCACAAGCTGGGAATGGGCATGGGAATGTGGGCAGAAGACAGTCTACCCTCCCAAAGGCTCTTCCAAGGACCAGCACCCCCACACCCTCACTCCAGACTCAGACTGAGGGTTCCTAGATCTGGGGAGAAGTGCATGGTTAGAGCTCAGGTGCTGGACTCAGGCAGGCCTGGGTTACAACCTTGACTCCCCACTTTCCCAGCTGTGTGTCTCTAGGCAAGTTACTTGTCCTCTCTGAACGTCTGTTTCCTCAGCTGCAGAATGAGTTGTTTACAATAAAACTGAGATTGTAATTTAAACTCTTAAACCAGTGCCAACCAGGATTATTATCAAGGATTAAAACAAATTCTGAGGATTCCAAGCCCCTGCTGTCCTGTCACCTGGGTAGCCATTTGGAGTTTGAATCCAGCAAGTGTCTGAATTAACGATAGGCCTGCAGGGCTTCACTTCAGCCCTTTCCCCCTAGGGCACTGTGGTGGTGGAAAGCATGGATGCTAGAGTCCAGCTATACCCCTCTGAATTCAAGCTACTCCACTGCAAGCTACTCAACTTCCCCATGCCTCAGTTGCCTTACTTGCAAAACGGGAATCATAACAGTATCTACCCAATTGGTTAAATGGTTAAATATGAGCAAAATACTAGAACTGTGCCTGACCCATTGCAAGTGCTCAGTAAATATCAACTGTTAGTAATTTCTAGCATAATATAGTGAGTGCCCATCGCATTAGGAGACCTCCATCTCAGACGGAGGAGCATGTGCTTGTCCTGTGTATGTGAATAGTCTAAACGGGGGCCCTAGTGATTCATAACAATAATGACATAGTGAGTTTTAAAGCAGGAGTGGCCACGCTGCCTTGGCTTGTTCAGTCACCAAGTCGTGTCCGACGCTTTGTCACCTCGTGGACTGCAGCATGCCAGGCTTCCCTGTCCATCACCAACTCCCAGAGTTTGCTTAAACTCATGTCCATTGAGTCGATAATGCCATCCAACCATCTCATCCTCTGTCACCCCCTTCTCCTCCTGCCTTCAATCTTTCCCAGCATTGGGGTCTTTTCCAGTGAGTCAGCTCTTCACATCAGGTGGCCAAAGCATTGCAGCTTCATCATCAGTATCAGTCCTTCCCAGGAATATTCAGGGCTGATTTCCCTTAGGACTGACTAGCTTGATCTCTTTGCAGTCCAAAAGGATTCTCAAGAATCTTCTCCAGCACCACAATTTGAAAGCATCAATTTTTCGGCATTCAGCCTTCTTTATGGTGAAGGGCAAAAGGCAAAGTACCAGGAGTTCTTAGACCAGACTCCTGCTTGCCATAGAGCAGGTGGATCTAGGCCTTGAGAGAGTGGGTTTCTTTTGTGTGGTCTGCCCAGAAGAATAGCCCTCAAACCCAGTCTTGGCCATACGGGTCTGATGGAGGCTGGCACTTATCACATCCCACTTTCCAAGCTGAGCTGTGGCCAAAGCTCAGAAATGATTTGTCCAGGGATGTGCAAGTGACCAAATCAGGGCCCCTTGCTGTGACTTTCTTACTGGAGATGATGGGGAAGAGCTGTCTTTTCTGTAAGCCTGAAACTGCTTGGGCCATGCTTGCAGCTTTATGGGGGGAGCTGATCTGAGGGAAGGAAGCCAACATAAGCTGGGGCAGTAGAGGCGCGAGGGAGAGAGGGCATGGAGAAGGGGGAGCTGGGGAGTGGACTGAGGAGGGTGAGAGGGAGTGAGAAAGGAGACGGAAGGAGACAGAGAAAGTCCTGAAGTTCCTTGTGTTTCCTGGTGATCGTTCCTTCCCATGGCTTAGTCACAGGACCCAACCCATCCCCTGGGTTGCTTCAGGTACCATGCTTCATAGATTAAAAAATGCCATTGATTCTAAGTTGCACCATTATTTAAATATCAATGAACTGCCAAAGGATTGAAAGGCATGATGTTCAAATGTTAGGTTGGGGGAGAAGGGGTGTGCTTCAAGAGATGAATATAGTAGTCCAGAGTGGGCTTATCTCACAAAAGAAAGAATCCAACTCATTCATGTGCCCTTCCTCCTACCCTGGACACTTGTGCTGGGCACAGAAGGCCTGTGGTGACTTCACTTCTTATGGGATTTTGGAGGGAGGAGAAGGAAGGAAGAAAAGCGCCTTATACAGCTACGGAAGTGGAAGAACGAGGAGCAAAGGCTCCCATCTCATAAATAGCCAAGTTGTGAGCTCTGGGCTGAGGCAAACAGTGGAAAGTCTAAGGAAGCACCTACTGTGTGCTGGAGAGACTCACTTTTCACATCAGCGCTTGCAAGAGTGTCTCAGGTTTACAGACGAGGAAAGCAGGACTTGCTCCGACCCACTCGCTGGGCCAAGGTCGGGCAGCAGACGCCACATGGCCAAGATCCCAGTGCGTCCCAGCATACAGCATCCTTTCCCACCTGGGGCTTAGCTGACTCCGTGTGTTTGGTTCTATTGATCTGAGAATTGTCAGACAAGACACAGGTACTTCCCTGGTGGTCTGGTGGTTAAGAATCTGCCTTGCAACACAGGGGACGTGGGTTCAATCCCTGGTCGGGGAAGTAAGATCCTACATGCCATGAAGCAGCTAAGCCTTTGTGCCATAACTAGGGTGCCTGCATAACACAACTAAGAGCTGATGCAGCCTAATAATGTTTTTAAAGACACACTGTCATTAGAAGAGAAAGCAAAAGTGTGACAGGGCAATGCTGTCCCTGTGTGACCAAGGACCGTGCTCTTCTCCCAACATTCCTAGAAATTTAGGGGCCAGCCACTGAGCTCTCCCCACCGCCATCAGCGGTCCCATTTTCACTTGAATGTCTCTAGGTATAAGGAGAGGCTGCAAGGTGCTGAGGGCTGTCATTAGCTCATGGCATGTCACTTCCCTCTATGGACCTCAATTTCCTTGGCTCTAAAAGGACAGTGGTGAACACTAGATACCTCACCGTGAAGGGCTCTTCCAGCGTATAGATGAACCTCATCGTTATTTTCCAAGGCATATGTGAACCTCCGTCACCAGCTTTGCTGAAGCATTTGTGATTTGTAGAGATCTCAGTGGATCCTCTGACCCAGCAGTCCTCAACTGGCGCTTCTCCTGGTGCACCTGTTCTTCGGGGGCCACACACATGCGTCCTCCCACGCATGGTCCCATGGGGGACTCCCACTTTTTATCCCCTCCCTCGCACTCTTGACAGCACATTAGCATGCAAATGAGGAGGGATAACATTGTCTAAGGGCTAACCTTGGAGAAACTAAGTCCTCTGATTTTTAACTCAAATCCTGTGAAATACCAGGGCTTTGTTATTAGCACATAATTACCTTGCCAGGTTTCTTCCAACTGATTCTGACCCACAAGGTTGTCTAGACACAGTGGATCAAAGCCGCAGCTGTCTTAAGTCCAAGGGGAGACAGCCCTGGCTTTAGATTTACCAAGGAGCGAAAGCAGATGGTATTTTAATAGCTGGTATCAAAATTCCTCCTAAGAAGAGAATTATGTTTTAACATTGACTGAATCAAAGGAGGTAGGATGCTGAGGGTCCTGGGGAGGGCAGGGCACTTCTGAGAGGAGAGCTTGGTTGCCCATCAGAGTCGGGGGTGGGGGTGGGGATGGGGGTGGGAGGTGAGTAGAGAGGTGAGGGGAGAGGCGGGGAGTGGAGGGGAAGGAGAGGAGAGGGGTGAGGACATGAGTCAGCAAGAGAAGGGAAGGTTCTGCTGTGTTGGGTGTCTTTCCGCCCTGTGATTCCCAAATATTCAGATGCTCCTCTAAACTTACGTGTGTATATATGTGTGTGCGCATGCCGACTTACGTGTGTGTATATGTGTGTGTGCGCATGACGAGTTCAGCAGCACGATGATGCTCTCAGGCCACACATATGCACAGAGTGTGGACGCCAAGAAGGCAGCAGATGACAAGACTTCAAACCTCTGAAAATGTGCAGAAACCCCAGAAAGTTCTAAACTGCTCCAGCATTGGGCCTGGGGGTTTCAGGCATCCCTAGTTAGACCTCTGTAGCCATCAAACCTACTCCCCATCCGACATGTAGGTTTTCACCCATTTTACAGATGGTGAGACAAGAGGGCTTGTCAAAACTGGTGCATTCCTTCCACTGGGTCCTGATTAGATATTTGTTCCCTGTGGGTTCCTGATCCTAAGTTTCTTTATCTTCTCTCAAGCCCTAGCTAATTCACCAATTTAGTAAATCCCTAGATAATCCTAGCTTCTGTCCTTCCTCAGCGTTTAGGCATTTAGGTTTTTATTTTGAAATAACTTTAAGTTTACAAAAGAGCTGTCAAGATAGTAAGAGAGTCCCCACAAACCCTCTACCCAGCTTCCCCTAAGGTTAACATCTTTCATAACATTTATCTCAACTAAGAATTTTGACATCCCCTGTAAACAAAGCTACTCACAGTGCGTTGACTTTATTTGAATTTTGCTAGTTTTCTCCCTAGGGTCCTCTTTCTCTTGCAGGCTCCCATCCAGGACACCACGTTGCACTTACTCATCATATGGCCTTGGTTTCCTCCAATTTGTGAGAGCTCCCCAGTCTTTCCTTGCTTTGCATGACACTGAATACCATACTTGTTGGCTCTCTGTTAATGCATTTATTAATCCATCTGGTTGACCCATCAGCTCATGGTGTCAGACTCTATGCCAGGCACTGGGGGCTCAGAAATGAATCAGGAGAGGCGCCTGACCTCAAGGAGCTCACAGACAAGGAGACTGTCAGAGCCAGAGCATGAGATCAGAGCGATAACAGCATGGCAGGGCAAGGCCCAGCATCTCCAGGAATGACACCGTCATCAGCAGGGCCCAACGTGCAAAGCGGATGGAGGTGTGCAAGGAAAGGCTGAGTGCCTCTGCCTTTTGTCTTTCTGAAAAGCCCTTAGCAAACTTTTCCTTACATCTCCTTGGCCAGAATCTTATGTCCAGTCCTAGATCAATCACCGAAAAGAAGAAATGGAAGAGCTGAAACTGGCTTAGAACGACCCGGACTCACTTTTGGAAGCAGAGCACCATCGGGATACTGTTTTCTGAGGAAGAGGCCAGAATGGCTGTTGGATGGGTGCCTGCCGCAGGCCCTTCAGTTGCTCTGGAAGTTTTTCACTGGGGAAATAATACTGCCTCAAACAGTCTTTTGCATAAAGATTTCCCCACATTTAAAATGGTCTCCTGGATTTCCCTGGTGGTCCCGTGGTTAAGAGTCTGTCTGCTAATGAAGGGGACACAGGTCTTGACTCCCAGGCAGGGAAGACACCACATGCTTCAGAGCAGCGGCACCCATGCGCCTCATCTGCTAAAGCCCGCCCGCCCTAGGCCCGAGCTCTGCAGCAGGAGAAGCCGCTGCAACGGGGAGCGCTGCTCAGAGCAACCAGGCGAAGCCTGCACAGCCACGAAGACGCCGCGCGGCAGAGGATCACCTTCGAGAGTGAGTAAAAAACGACGGTTTCCTCAGGAAGGTGGTTGGACACACACACATACACAAACACACGCCTACCGATACACGTACCTCAGTGTTCAGTTCAGTCCAGCTCAGTCGCTCAGTCGTGTCCGACTCTTTGCGACCCCATGAATCGCAGCACGCCAGGCCTCCCTGTCCATCACCAACTCCCGGAGTTCACTCAGACTCACGTGCCTCGAGTCCGTGATGCCATCCAGCCATCTCACCCTCTGTCGTCCCCTTCTCCTCCTGCCCCCAATCCCTCCCAGCATCAGAGTCTTTTCCAATGAGTCAACTCTTCGCATGAGGTGGCCAAAGTACTGGAGTTTTAGCCAGGTTTTATCTTGGGGATTGAGGCTGGAGGCACTGAGTCAGAGGAATTATCTGCATCTCAGTGCCCCGGAGCTGTGCCTGCCCTCTGGCTAGCTGGCACAGGTCCCTGTCTTAGCCGATCACCTGGAGTGTGTGAGTGGCTGGCCAGGGTTAACAATCTTTGGCTGTGTGCCTTGGGACAGACTATTATCAGCTGATAAAGGCAATCTGATTACTTCCATATTTCCCCTTTCTACTTTTATTTTGGCTTATCCTTGGAATATTTTTTGAGCTCTAGTCTAGTCTAGTCAAAACACTCCAGCCAATCCCAACCTCAGAGTGCAAAAACCCAACTTAAACAATTTAGAGCAAGACCTTAAGTCAACCAACAGACCTGATTTTTCTATTAGCCACTTCTCTGGAAACCCTCCAACATGCCCTTTAAATTAGGGGCTGGATTAAACCTCACTGCTGCCCACCAGGAGCTGCACCAGGAACCAGATTTAATGAGCCTCGACCACTAGATTCCCAGAAGTGAAATCTGCTGGTCAAATGGCGTGATAATCATTGAGTTCTGTGTTAGTTAGGGTAGGTATCGCTAGCTGCGATAGAAGAGAAGCTCTAAATCCCAGTGACTTAACCTAGTAGAAATTTATATCTGGTGCAGTAAAGTCTCATCAGCAGTTCTTGGCCAAACAGCCTTCCAGGTGGTGATTCAGGGACCCAGGATCCTTGTCTCTTGTTGCACATCCTCCGTGGAAGATCTACGGCCCCAGAGCCTCTCCATTGGCCCCGTGCATAGGGAAAGACAATCTATAGGGTTATGCATGGGACCTGGACGTGCACTCACCATCTCTACTCACCTTCTAGAGGCCAGGACTCACTCACATGAACGTACCAGTGCAAGAGAGGCCAGGCAAGGGAATCTAGTTGTGTGCCCAGGAGAAAAGGAAGAATCTACTACTTTTGTCAGAGACACCTACCTGTGCCAAGTGCTTTAATACATTACTTTGTATGGTGGGTATTAGATCCCTAATTTAATGGAAGAGAAAACTGGGACTCAGAGGGGCAAAATAGCCCTGCCCAAGGCCACACAGCTAATAAGTGACAGAATAAAACTATCTTCTACATCGTCTGTAATTCCTTTCGTATTTAGGTATTTAATCCTCTTGGAATCCACCTTTTCACGTGCTTTAAGGTGGGGGTCCAGTGTCATTTTTCTCCAGTTTTTCCCAAACCATATGGTAGATAATTTTTTACAACACCTGATGCGGTAAGTCTTTTTTCAAAAGGTTTAGACTGATTTACATTCTTATTATTGTGCAAGAGTACCAATTTCACTTCACCCTCGTTAACACTAGGCATTACTATCATTTTTAAAATCAGTTCTCTTTGAAGACAGAAAAGTGGTAACAAATTTATTGGATTGCCAATGAAATTGCTTTCTCCCTTTTATCCTCAAATATACTTATTCCTTTGTGAATTATTTATTTGAATTCTTTTTTCATTTGTCTAGTAGGGTCTGGCTAACTTCCTCGTCTCTCTCCGTACATATATACATACATGCAGTATGAGTTCTTTATATAATAGAGATATGATGCCTTTGCCAGGCATTTTGACTGCATACATTTTCCTGTCCTTTTTTATGTACAGATGTGCTACATTTTTCTGTAGTCAATTCTGTCCATCTCTTTCTTTGTGATCTTTTCTGATGCATCTAAGTTTAACCAGCCTTTTCTCCCTAGAGGTCTGATAAATATTCAAATCTTTCCCCCTCTATGGTTTGATTTTTTTAAAAATATTCCATTCTTCAGTACATCTGGAATGCATTTCAGCCTGTGGTATGATACAAAAGGTTTATAATTTGCAAGAGGAGGGAGGCTCATTTACACTTGCAGGTTTCCTTCTCTCCCTTCTTGAGCTGCTTCTCTCTTTTCCAGGCCAAAAAGCAAAGATACCATAAGTTATAGGAAGGCAGGCAAGGCTGTGGGTATTTCCTCCTAATTAAAGAGATTATTGTTGTTGTGCATAATTAAACATTTACTGTATAGGAGAGTTCTCTGTGCTTTGCACAACTTATGGCACTAGAATGAGTCATCACACATCCCTATGAGATAGAAATTATTACCCCTTTTTTACAGATGAGGAAAACTGAGGTTTAAGTAATTTGCCCAAGATCACACACTAGGGTGATTGTAATTTTTTTCTTCACTTCCTCTGGTTATTCATGAACTTGCCTTCTAGTTCTTAATTTAAAATGTGCTTGTTTTCTTGACATTAAGGTATAGATGATCAGCTTAAAAACAAACCAACAGAAAACCTTGAAATGTTCAAGAGTTCCCAAAGTAGAAAAGGACATTAAAGAGGACCTAGAAACTCCCCAGAGAGGTTGGCACCATTCCATTGACCAATAACCATTGGTGTCTTGGTAAATATGAAATTCATGTTATCTGGCTTTTAGAAAGATTGGTTCCAGGAATAGCAATCAAGAACTCACTCAAGTCTAAATAAATGGGGTGATTTGGCCTGGAATAGAGACTGATTTATTTTGTGTTCCTGTTTTAGGAAGATTTCTGTTTTTGTGAACCTGGAAGATCCTCAGTGAAGGGAAGGGAAGGAGGACTAAACAGAAACAAGGTGGGAAACATGAACAAACACGAAGCCCCGCCAGGAGGCCTGCGGCTCTTGCCACGTCACTGGCTGTGCTTCAGCACCCTGTTCAGCGGAACTGGGGCTTCCCTGGGGGCTCAGCTGATAAAGAGCCCACCTGCCAATGCAGGAGACACAAGAGACGTGGGTTCAGTCCCTGGGTCAGGAAGATCCCCTGGAGGGGGAAATGCCAACCGCTCCAGTGTTCTTGCCTGGAGAATGCCGCCAGCCTGGTGGGCTACATTCCACGGAGTCACAAAGCGCCGGACATGACTGAATGCACAGGCGTGCACGCAAGATGGAACTGATGGTCAGAACTCCTGGTTCACAGGACTGCCCATGCTGAGGACAATGTGAAATGCAGTCCTTAAAACAAACCCAGGTGTGCCACGTGCCTGGGCCTGAATTAAGAGCTAGTGCTGTCCTCTCCCAGGTGACTCCCGTAGAGGTCCAATGTTGTTGTTGTTGTTGGGTGGCCCTATGAGGACAGCACAATTATGAGGATTTGCGGACATGCTGAAATTCACCAAAGATGTGTGCTTGAAAGCAGACTAGTAAAGTCTCCTGAGTCAGGAAAAGAAGGAAGATCCTGGAGAGGCAAGGAGGGTGATATAGTTTGTGTTCAAGGTGTTTATGACAAGGTGTCTGCTTGGTCCTCTGAACAACTGGGTCAAGTCAATGTTATTTTCCCACCTGTAGATGTAGGAAGAAGCCTGAGGGATGTTCAACAACCAGCTCAAGTCCATACAGGATTCAACTCCAGGTCTTCTGGATGGTAAAGCCTGGGGGATCTCAGAGAACATGGGTGGTAAATCCCACAAGGGATCCCAGGCAGTTCTGACCAGAGAATGGGAAGGTCTTCCCTCTTAGCAAGGATGCTCAGCAAGGCTGTGGCCTTCCAAGCCAGAAGAGTGGTCAGCTCCCTGAAAAGGTGGAGACAGGAAGCAAGGAACTTCCTCAAAGCGTGGATACAGTTTGGATCTCTGAGCTGTGTCAGAGAAACGTATCCTCTAGGTCAGGGTCCTGATTACAGCCCTGTTTGCCTCAGTTAAATATAATCCACCCTAAGCCATTTTAGAAGAAGGCAATGGCACCCCACTCCAGTACTCTTGCCTGGAAAATCCCATGGACGGAGGAGCCTGGTGGGTTGCAGTCCATGGGGTCACTAAGAGTTGGACATGACTGAGCGACTTCACTTTCATCTTTCACTTTCATGCATTGGAGAAGGAAATGGCAACCCACTCCAGTGTTCTTGCCTGGAGAATCCCAGGGATGGGGGAGCCTGGTGGGCTGCCGTCTACGGGGTCGCACAGAGTCGGACACGACGGAAGCGACTTAGCAGCAGCAGCAGCAGCAGCAGCAGCAGCAGCAGCAGGCCATTTTAACTTGGCAGAGCGGTAGAAAACGGATTTCAAGAACAGTTTGAGTCAAGTCATTTCTTTGTAAGCTACAAAAGAATCCAGATTTCATACTTCTTTAGGTTTAAATTGATACTTAAAGGATTTAAAACTTTCAGAATTGGTGGTGGTGGTGGCTGGGGGCACAGGTACAAAGCCCAGAATGGAGATAGAGCAGTTCTGGATTCTGGTATAGCTCTCCAGCCAAGAATGTCTCCCTGCTTGGAACAGTTGTCAATGCAAGCGAGTATTTTATGGTTTGTCTCTTTGATTGCCAATTTCAAAGAAATCTGAACATAGAGTGTTTGAAAAACACATAGAAATATAAAGAAGTAGAGAAAAAAAAATCACCCGTAATCCTATCAGTCAGTAATAACCACTTTATGTTGTGGTATTTCTCTCTCTAGAGTTTCTTTCTGGGTTTTTATTTTTAAAATAAATGTGATACCTGGCTCCAGACCTATGTACTTCCCATACTGGATGAGATGAGGCCCATTCCATCCTGAAACTATATACTTTTCTAAATATAAAATCCAATATGCTCATTAGTTCAGTTCAGTCACTCAGTTGTGTCCGACTCTTTGCAACACCATGGACTGCAGCATGCCAGGCCTCCCTGTCCATCGCCAACTCCCAGAGTTTACTCAGATTCATGTCCACTGAGTCGGTGGTGCCATCCAACCATTTCATCCTCTGTTGTCCCCTCCTCCTCCCGCCTTCAATCTTTTCCAGCATCAGAGTCAGTTCTTTGCATCAGGCGGCCAAAGTATTGGAGTTTCAGCTTCAGCATTCAGGACTGATTTCCTTTAGGATGGACTGGTTGGATCTCCTTGCAGTCCAAGGGACTCTCAAGAGTCTTCTCCAACACCACAGTTCAAAAGCATCAATTCTTCGGCACTCATTAGAGAAAATCTAAAAGTTTCAGAAAAAAGAAAGAAGGAAATTAAATTCAAATCCCTTTACCCAGATAAGTAACACTGGAGTGAATTTCCTTCTTGTCTTTTTTCTTTGCATTTCTTTGGTTATAATATATATATATTTTTTGCTTAATTTTTCATTCTATTTTGTTTTCTTAAGTTCGTATCATAAGCATTCTCTCATGTTACTGTATATTCTCCATAAACATGTATCTTTCAAGGCTACATAATATTCCTTGGGATGGCTATTATAAACCTTAACTATTTCATTGTTGATGAACATGTGATTTTCTGTGAATTCTTTTTTTTTAATTAATTTATTTATTTGACTTCACCCAGTCAGTTTTGGCCCTTGAGATCTTCCATCTTCATTGTGGCGTGCAGGATCTCTAGTTGTGGCTTAAGAAGTCTTAATGGCGGCATGTGGGATTCCGTTCCCTGACCAGGGATCACACCTGGGCCCCCTGTGTTGGGAGTGCATAGTCCTAACCGCTGGACCACCAGGGAAGCCTCTGTGAATCCTTTTTTGAAAATCTTTGCCCACAGCTCCTTTATTTCTTTAGGTTTGAGTCCTTCAAGATGAATCACTGGTAGAAGCATATGCATCTTTTAGAGAGTACAAATCTTCCCTATATATTGTCACAGACTCCTTTGGAAAGTTCTTAACTGAAGCGCTTGGGGAGTACTTCCTTCGTTATACCCCGACAGCTCTGCCTATTTCACTTTGTAAAGAAATGTTGCTGTTGAATAGGCGAATTTTTATTACTGAGCTAAGATCCCAAATAGTTGGTACCTTCACTAGGCATGGCTGTGCACCGTTAACTCTTGACTCAGTTTCCCCATTCTTATCATGACAAGTGTTTCTTAAATTTGGAGGATGATTTCAAGTTCTCAAAGTTGGAAATACTGGTTAACATTCCACTTTCAGCTCTTCAAGTTTCTATTTCCTCATCTGTAGAATGGGAATGATACCTAACCTAGACAATCATGGTGATGATTGAAAAAAAAAAAAGAATAACAACAATAAAAATATATAAATCACTTAGCACCATGCCAGCAGCTACCTGGTGAATATTACTTCCTTCCTTCTTTATCCTCAACTTGGAAACCATTTGAAAAGTTGGGAAAAGTAGTATTAAAATACTGGATTTCTAGTTGTAGAAACCAAAGCTCAGAGAAGCTAAGTGTCTTTCCGAAAGTCACAATGACCAGTAAATGACAAAGTGAGGTTCACAACACTGTCTCAAGATGGGGTTTCGCTGGGCAACTGCAGGATACGGTCTTCACATCTGTTTTATTTGGCCCTCGAAGCCAAAGTAAGAAAATAGAAAAAAACCAAATAAAGCCAACACTGAAAATGAGATTTCACATCCACATATGATTTCTGGTTTCTCTCAAGAAATCATTAGATCTGGTGATAGGGGAGGGAGAGTCGAATGGTGACTGGCCGGTTTGCAAGAGCTACGGACTTGCAATCCACCAAGTCTGCTCAAAGAGTGCGCCCAGGTTACCGGTTCCCAGTTCCCGCCTGGCTTGCGGTGAACTGAAGCTGGCGACCCCTGCTCTGACCCAGCTGACATCGCTCCCAGGGTTTCTGGCTCCCCGGTCCCAGGCTGGCCGCAGGCTCCTGGCTAACCTCGCACTGCGTGTGTGCGCGATGGCCTGAGATGCCGTGAGGACTGCCCACCGAGCCGGTCCGTGTAGTCCAGGAATGTGAACGTACATTGTTCTCCGCCCAACCGCATGCATGCGGGCTGAGCTCACCCTGGCCCGCTGCCTCCTTCCCCCAATCTCTCCAATTAAAAACATATTACCTTCCCACTCCGCCCGGAGCAGCCCTGGGCCGCAGCTTTATTTTATAAACACATTTAGACAAGTTCAAAAAGGAGTGATTCATACTGGACCTGAGCACTCCTAAGCGCCAGGGCTGCTGAGCATTTTCGCAGGGAAAGCATCCTGAGCGGGACCAGGCCTGGCCCTCGGGGGGTATCATCTCTCCTGCTCGAAGGCCAGGGATTACCTGTCCGCAGCTGGAAGGACTTACCCGCAAGGCCACTTTTCGGCACCCCCAGCCCAGAGCCAGTCACCACGGGCTCCTGGAAGAGAGGGGTGCGGGGCCCAGGCCCTCCCCCAGGCAGAGACATCCTTTGATCCCCTACTCGCTCGCCTCCCATCCAGGGCTCCCCGCTCCATTCCTCCTTTCTTGCTCCTGTGCAGCTCTGTCCCCCAGCAGGCGCCCAGATGCACCTTCTTGCTCTGAATTCCTTCCTTCCACGCTCTCCACTCCTAGAGAGCAAGTACTGCAGAGACTTGCACGCTCCCCTCCACGAGGCCTAGCTCGGTGCTTGGCGGATGGAGGGGCACAGGCAATGACTGAGGCTCTTGGCTAGGGAGTGTTGACTTGGGGCCAGGCACGGACCTGAGAAATTTACATTTATTCTTTAATTTTCTCAGAAATGCAATGGAGTATGTGCTGTTTGCTATAAATCCATTTTCAGAGGTGAGGAAATTGAGGAATAGATTTGTGCTGAACTCTACCCATGGGTATCTCTTAATAGTCATAAATGGAAGCGTCCTTGGATGATTCGTTCTTATCACCTGATTTTTACAGATGGAGAAACTGAGGCCCAGAGAGGAAGAGGGATTTTTCCAAGACTGGAAGAGGAGGGAGCCACCCTGGCCCCTTATTATGCCTCTAGCATCCTCCCTACACATAGCAGGAGTCTGGTGAGGTATCCTGAGTGAATGAACAAATGACTATATGAGTCTCTTTATGGGACTCTCCTCAGTTCAGTTCAGTTGCTCAATCATGTCCGACTTTTTGCGATCCCATGAATTGCAGCACGCCAGGCCTCCCTGTCCATCACCAACTCCCAGAGTTCACTCAGACTCACGTCCAAGGAATCCGTGATGCCATCCAGCCATCTCATCCTCTGTCGTCCCCTTCTCCTCCTGCCCCCAATCCCTCCCAGCATCAGAGTCTTTTCCAATGTGTCAACTCTTCTCATGACGTGGCCAGAGTACTGGAGTTTCAGCTTCAGCATCATTCCTTCCAAAGAAATTCCAGGGCTGATCTCCTTTAGAATGGACTGGTTGGATCTCCTTGCAGTCCAAGGGACTCTCAAGAGTCTTCTCCAACACCACAGTTCAAAAGCATCAATTCTTCGGCGCTCAGCTTTCTTCACAGTCCAACTCTCACATCCATACACGACCACTGGAAAAACCATAGCCTTGACTAGACAGACCTTTGTCGACAAAGTAATGTCTCTGCTTTTGAATATGCTATCTAGGTTGTTCATAACTTTTCTTCCAAGGAGTAAGCATCTTTTAATTTCATGACTGCAATCACCATCTGCAGTGATTTTGGAGCTCCAAAAAATAAAGTCTGACACTGTTTCCACTGTTTCCCCATCTATTTCCCATGAAGTGATGGGACCAGATGCCATGATCTTCGTTTTCTGAATGTTGAGCTTTAAGCCAACTTTTTCACTCTCCTCTTTCACTCTCATCAAAAGGCTTTTTAGCTCCTCTTCACTTTCTGCCATAAGGGTGGTATCATCTGTATATCTGAGGTTATTGATATTTCTCCCAGCAGTCTTGATTCCACCTTGTGTTTCTTCCAGTCCAGCGTTTCTCATGATGTACTCTGCGTATAAGTTAAATAAGCAGGGTGACAATATACAGCCTTGACGTACTCCTTTTTCTATTTGGCACCAGTCTGTTGTTCCATGTCCAG
Source organism: Capra hircus (assembly GCF_001704415.2). Classification (NCBI taxonomy): domain Eukaryota; kingdom Metazoa; phylum Chordata; class Mammalia; order Artiodactyla; family Bovidae; genus Capra; species Capra hircus. Next base: position 3,547,789 of record NC_030827.1, on the reverse strand, counting down.
TTCTAACTGTTGCTTCCTGACCTGCATATAGGTTTCTCAAGAGGCAGGTCAGGTGGTCTGGTATTCCCATCTCTTTCAGAATTTTCCACAATTTATTGTGATCCACACAGTCAAAGGCTTTGGCATAGTCAATAAAGCAGAAATAGATGTTTTTCTGGAACTCTCTTGCTTTTTCCTCGATCCAGCGGATGTTGGCAATTTGATCTCTGGTTCCTCTGCCTTTTCTGAAACCAGCTTGAATATCAGGGAGTTCACGGTTCACCTATTGCTGAAGCCTGGCTTGGAGAATTTTGAGCATTATTTATTAGCATGTGAGATGAGTGCAATTGTGCGGTAGTTTGAGCATTCTTTGGCATTGCCTTTCTTTGAGATTGGAATGAAAACTGACCTTTTCCAGTCCTGTGGCCACTGCTGAGTTTTCCAAATTTGCTGGCATATTGAGTGCAGCACTTTCACAGCATCATCTTCCAGGATTTGAAACAGCTCAACTGGAATTCCATCACCTCCGCTAGCTTTGTTCGTAGTGATGCTTTCTAAGGCCCACTTGACTTCACTTTCCAAGATGTCTGGCTCTAGATTAGTGATCACATCATCATGATTATCTTGGTCGTGAAGATCTTTTTTGTACAGTTCTTCCGTGTATTCCTGCTACCTCTTCTTAATATCTTCTGCTTCTGTTAGGTCCAGACCATTTCTGTCCTTTATGGAGCCCATCCTTCCATGAAATATTCCCTTGGTATCTCTAATTTTCTTGAAGAGATCTCTAGTCTTTCCCATTCTGTTGTTTTCCTCTATTTCTTTGCATTGATTGCTGAGGAAGGCTTTCTTGTCTCTCCTTGCTATTCTTTGGAACTCTGCATTCAGACACTTATATCTTTCCTTTTCTCCTTTGCTTTTTGCCTCTCTTCTTTTCACAGCTTTTTGTAAGGCCTCCCCAGACAGCCATTTTGCTTTTTCGCATTTCTTTTCCATGGGGATGGTCTTGATCCCTGTCTCCTGCACAATGTCACGAACCTCAGTCCATAGTTCATCAGGCACTCTATCTATGAGATCTAGTCCCTTAAATCTATTTCTCACTTCCACTGTATAATCATAAGGGATTTGATTTAGGTCATACCTGAATGGTCTAGCTGTTTTCCCTACTTTCTTTAATTTGAGTCTGAATTTGGTAATAAGGCGTTCCTTATCTGAGCCACAGTCAGCTCCTGGTATTGTTTTTGTTGACTGTATAGAGCTTCTCCATCTTTGTCTGCACAGAATATAATCAATCTGATTTCGGTGTTGACCATCTGGTGATGTCCACGTGTAGAGTCTTCTCTTGTATTGTTGGAAGAGGGTGTTTGCTATGACCAGTGCATTTTCTTGGCAAAACTCTATTAGTCTTTGCCCTGCTTCATTCCGCATTCCAAGGCCAAATTTGCCTGTTACTCCAGGTGTTTCTTGACTTCCTCCTTTTGCATTCCAGACGCCTATAATGAAAAGGACATCTTTTTTGGGTGTCAGTTCGAAAAGGTCTTGTAGGTCTTCATAAAACCGTTCAACTTCAGTTTCTTCAGCGTTACTGGTTGGTGCATAGACTTTGATAACTGTGATATTGAATGGTTTGCCTTGGAGATGAACAGAGATCATTCTATCATTTTTGAGATTGCATCCAAGTACTGCATTTCGGACTCTTTTGTTGACCATGATGGCTACTCCATTTCTTCTGAGGGATTCCTGCCCTCAGTAGTAGATGTAATGGTCATCTGAGTTAAATTCACCCATTCCAGTCCATTTTACTTCACTGAGTCCTAGAATGTCGACGTTCACCCTTGCCATCTCTTGTTTGACCACTTCCAGTCTGCCTTGATTCATGGACCTGACTCGGACCATAATTACTGTGATGGTATCTTACTCATACCTGAATCCCTGGTGCTAAGCTCCAGACCCACACTGAAGGTCCTCTCTCAGTGTATGTTGAAGTATAAATTAGTCCCTTCTTGTGCCTTTAGCCACTGGAACTTAGCCCTTAATTCCCGCTTTATGGGAATGGTTTTTAATTTGCCGCCCTCAACTGGAGGGTGAGGTGACTCCTCTCTCCCTTGTATGGGAAGCCGTGCTCATCATGCAGAGGGGCTGAGCTCATGGATGCCCACTCACTTATTCTTGCCCTCATTACTTTATAGTGAGCAAATACTATGTACTGGGCACTGTGCCAGGTGCCAGCCAAGCACAGTGATGCAAAGGGACTCTGCCCCCAGAAATCACCTCTGTATCACCCACAATGGCCGTCTCTGCCTCTGCTCACTGACTGGGATAGGCAGAGTTTCTCTAACTGTGGGGAGTCTAGGCGAAGGAGGTTTCTCAAAGTCCATCATCTTCTCTGCCTATTCTTCACCGGTCCTCCTAAGCCCAGTCTTTCCAATGATGGCAGTCCCCAGGGGCAGGAAGCTATCAGCTGGATTCTGCTCATTCATCTAGTCATTCAACAAATGTCTACTGAGTGCCTACTGTGTGCCAAGTCCTATGATGGTAAGAGATATCCTGTCCTTAGGATCATTCTTGCTAGAAAGGTCTGCCTAAGTCAGAAGTATTGGGGGCCATTAACCAAATTTAGCGTGGCTCAGATCGGGGGGACATTATTGTCCAAATACCGGGATGGCCCTGGGCATGGCTAGGAGTCTTTCTCTACATCTCTTGTCTTTGCCTGCCGGTTCTGTCTCTCCCTCTCAGAGCTGATGCTTTTGCCCTGAAAAGATGTGGCCACTGTCAATGTAGGGCTCACAGATTCCCAGGGAGGCAAATAAGAGAATCCCAGGGGGCTACAAGAATACCAGGTGGTGTCCAGTCATACCGGCTGGCTGCAAGAATCTGCTTTCTGTGTTGCTCTCTTGGTCTCCTAGCTATCTTGGCCAGTTTCATCTTGATTCCTATACCTGTGAGTCTGGTTCATAGACAATTTGAGAGTGAGGTCAATGCGTGCATTTTTAAAGTTAATTTTTGTTGGAGTATAGTTGGTTTTTTTTGGAGAAGGAAACAGTTCTCTACCCCAGTATTCTTGCCTGGGAAATCCCAAGGAATGAGGAGCCTGGTGGTCTACAGTCCATGGGATTGCAAAGCGCTGGACACACCTTAGCAGCTAAACAAAAACATAGTTGCTTTACAACACTGCGTTAGTTTCTGCCGTACATCAGAGTGAATCTGGCATATGCATACAGACATCCCTTCTTGTTTGGATTTCCTTTCCATTTAGGTTACCGCAATACATTGGGTAGAGTTACCTTGCTATATGGTGCTTCCCTGATGGCTCAGAGAGTAAAGAATCTGCCTGGAATGCAGGAGACCCAAGTTCAATCCCTGGGTCAGGAAGATTCCCTGGAGAAAGGAATGGCTACCCACTCCAGTATTCTTGTCTGGAGAATTCCATGGACAGAGGAGCCTGGCAGGCTTCAATGTTTGGAGCTCACAGACTCTTCTCCTCCTATCATCACCTTTCATGTGATTCTGCTCCAATAGCTGCCATTCTCTGCAGTCCAAACAACTACCATGTCAGTTCCAAATTTCAAATTCCTGGGGAACAACTGGAATGGGCCCTGTGTGAGTCACACGCTCATCCTGCACAAAGAGCAGGGCCAAGAGGCGTGGTCGTATCGTCCTAACATGACAGCAGGAACTCTCATACATTGCCGGTGGGAATACAGCCACTTTGGAGGACTATTAGGAAGTTTCTTACAAAACTAAATATACTCTTCCCATACAACCCAGGAATTGTGCACCTTGTAATTTACCCAATTTTTTTTTCTATTTGCCCACATTTTTTACCACAAACATTCTGCACATGAATGTTTTAGTTCAGTTCAGTTGCTCAGTTGTGCCCGACTCTTTGCAACCCCACGGACTGCAGCATGCCAGGCTTCCCTGTCCATCACCAACTCCCAAAGCTTGCTCAAACTCATGTCCATTGAGTCAGTGCTTCTCCTTCCACCTCCAATCTTTCCCAGCATCAGAGTTTTTTCCAGTGAGTCAGCTGTTCCCAAGTCTTGGAGCTTCAGCTTCAGCATCAGTCCTTCCAATGAATATTCAAGGTTCATTTCCTTTAAGATTGACTGGTTTGATCTCCTTACAGCTCAAGGGACTCTCAAGAGTCTTCTCCAACACCACAGTTCAAAAGCATCAATTCTTTGACCCTCAGCCTTCTTTATGGTCCAACTCTCACATCCATTCGTGACTACTGAAAAATCCATCAGTTCAGTTCAGTTCAGTTGCTCAGTCATGTCCGACTCTGCAACTCCATGAATTGCAGCACGCCAGGCCTCCCTGTCCATCACCAACTCCCGGAGTTCACTCAACTCATGTCCATCGAGTCAGTGATGCCATCCAGCCATCTCATCCTCTGTTGTCCCCTTCTCCTCCTGCCCCCAATCCCTCCCAGCATCAGAGTCTTTTCCAATGAGTCAACTCTTCACATGAGATGGCCAGAGTATTGGAGTTTCAGCTTTAGCATCAGTCCTTCCAAAGAAATCCCAGGACTGATCTCCTTTTGGATGAACTGGTTGGATCTCCTTGCAGTCCAAGGGACTTTCAAGAGCCTTCTCCAACACCACAGTTCAAAAGCATCAATTCTTCGGCACCCAGCTTTCTTCACAGTCCAACTCTCACATCCATACACAACCACTGGAAAAACCATAGCCTTGACTAGACAGAACTTTGTTGGCAAAGTAATGTCTCTGCTTTTGAATATGCTATCTAGTTTGGTCATAACTTTCTTTCCAAGAAGTAAGCATCTTTTAATTTCATGGCTGCAGTCACCATCTGCAGTGATTTTGGAGCCCAGAAAAATAAAGTCTGACACTGTTTCCACTGTTTCCCCATCTATTTCCCATGAACTGATGGGACCAGATGCCATGATCTTCGTTTTCTGAATGCTGAGCTTTAAGCCAACATTTTCACTCTCCTCTTTCACTTTCATCAAGAGGCTTCTTAGTTCCTCTTCACTTTCTGCCATAAGGGTGGTGTCATCTGTATATCTGAGGTTATTGATATTTCTCCCAGCAATCTTAATGCCAGCTTGTGCTTCTTCCAGCCCAGCGTTTCTTATGATGTACTCTGCATAGAAGTTAAATAAGCAGGGTGACAATATACAGCCTTGATGTACTCCTTTTCCTGTACGGAACCAGTTTGTTGTTCCATGTCCAGTTCTAACTGTTGCTTCCTGATCTGCATATAGGTTTCTCAAGAGGCAGGTCAGGTGGTCTGGTATTCCCATCTCTTTCAGAATTTTCCACAGTTTATTGTGATCCACAAAGTCAAAGGCTTTGGCATAGTCAATAAAGCAGAAATAGGTGTTTTTCTGGAACTCTCTTGCTTTTTCCATGATCCGGCAGATGTTGGTAATTTGATCTCTGGTTCCTCTGCCTTTTCTAAAACCAGCTTGAACATCTGGAAGTTCACGGTTCACGTATTGCTGAAGCCTGGCTTGGAGAATTTTGAGCATTACTTTACTAGCATGTGAGATGAGTGCAATTGTGTGGTAGTTTGAGCATTCTTTGGCATTGCCTTTCTTTAGGATTGGAATGAAAACTGACCTTTTCCAGTCCTGTGGCCACTGCTGAGTTTTCCAAATTTGCTGGCATATTGAGTGCAGCACTTTCACAGCATCATCTTCCAGGATTTGAAATAGCTCTACTGGAATTCCATCACCTCCACTATCTTTGTTCATAGTGATGCTTTCTAAGGCCCACTTGACTTCACATTCCAGGATGTGTGGCTCTAGGTGAGTGATCACAGCATCATAATTATCTTGGTCGTGAAGATCTTTTTTGTACAGTTCTTCTGTGTATTCCTGCCACCTCTTCTTAATATCTTCTGCTTCTGTTAGGTCCAGACCATTTCTGTCCTTTATGGAGCCCATCTTTGCATGAAATGTTCCCTTGGTGTCTCTAATTTTCTTGAAGAGATCTCTAGTCTTTTCCATTCTGTTGTTTTCCTCTATTTCTTTGCATTGATTGCTGAGGAAGGCTTTCTTATCTCTTCTTGCTATTCTTTGAAACTCTGCTTATATCAGATGCTTGTATCTTTCCTTTTCTCCTTTGCTTTTTGCCTCTCTTCTTTTCACAGCTTTTTGTAAGGCCTCCCCAGACAGCCATTTTGCTTTTTTGCATTTCTTTTCCATGGGGATGGTCTTGATCCCTGTCTCCTGTACAATGTCATGAACTTCCATCCATAGTTCATCAGGCACTCTATCTATGAGATCTAGTCCCTTAAATCTATTTCTCACTTCCACTGTATAATCATAAGGGATTTGATTTAGGTCATACCTGAATGGTCTAGCGGTTTTCCCTACTTTCTTCAATTTAAGTCTGAATTTGGCAATAAGGAGTTCATGATCTGAGCCACAGTCAGCTCCTGGTCTTGCTTTTGCTGACTGTATAGAGTTTCTCCATCTTTGTCTGCAAAGAATATAATCAATCTGATTTTGGTGTTGACCATCTGGTGATGTCCATGTGTAGAGTCTTCTCTTGTGTTGTTGGAAGAGGGTGTTTGCTATGACCAGGGCGTTCTCTTGGCAAAACTCTATTAGTCTTTGCCCTGCTTCATTCCGCATTCCAAGGCCAGATTTGCCTGTTACCCCAGGTGTTTCTTGACTTCCTCCTTTTGCATTCCAGTCCCCTATAATGAAAAGGACATCTTTTTTGGGTGTTAGTTCTAAAAGGTCTTGTAGGTCTTCATAGAACAGTTCAACTTCTTCAGGATTACTGGTTGGGGCATAGAGTTGGATTACTGAGCTACTGAATAGTTTGCCTTGGAGACGAACAGAGATCATTCTGTTGTTTTTGAGATTGCATCCAAGTACTGCATTTTGGACTCCTTTGTTGACTGTGATGGCTGCTCCATTTCTTCTGAGGGATTCCTGCCCACAGTAGTAGATATAATGGTCATCTGAGTTAAATTCACCCATTCCAGTCCATTTTAGTTCGCTGATTCCTAGAATGTGGATGTTCGCTCTTGCCATCTACTGTTTGACCACTTCCAATCTGCCTTGATTCATGGACCTGACATTCCAGGTTCCTATGCAATATTGCTCTTCAAAGCATCAGACTTTGCTTCTATCACCAGTCACATCCACAGCTGGGTATTGTTTTTGCTTTCGCTCCATCCCTTCATTCTTTCTGGAGTTATTTCTCCACTGATCTGCGGTAGCATATTGGGCACCTGCCAACCTGGGGAGTTCCTCTTTCAGTATCCTATCATTTTACCTTTTCATAATGTTCATTGGGTTCTCAAGGCAAGAATACTGAAGTGGTTTGCCATTCCCTTCTCCAGTGGACCACATTCTGTCAGACCTCTCCACCTTGACCTGCCGTCTTGGGAGGCCCCACACAGCATGGCTTAGTTTCATTGAGTTAGACAAGGCTTTGGTCCATGTGATCAGATTGACTAGTTTTCTGTGATTATGGTTTCAGTGTGTATGCCCTCTGATGCCTCTTGCAACACCTATTGTCTTACTTGGGTTTCTCTTACGTTGGATTTGGGGTATCTCTTCTCGGCTACTCCAGCAAAGCGCAGCCACTGCCCCTTACTTTGGATGAGGGCAGCTCCTCTTGGCCGCCGCTCCTGATCTTGAACATGGCATAGCTCCTCTCCGCCGTCCTGCACCCGTGCAGCCACTGCTCCTTGGTGGTGGGGTAGCTCGTCTTGGCTGCCGCCCCTGACCTTGGGAGTGGGGTAGGTCCTCCTGGCCGCTGCCTATATAGACCTTTGTAGGTAAAGTAATGTCTCTGCTTTTTGGAGGGAGGGAGGGATGAGTGGAGAACAGAGGGCTTTTTAGGGCAGGGAAACTATTCTGTATGATACTATGATGGTGGACACATGTCACTGTATATCTCTCCAAATCCATAGACTGTGCAACTCCAAGAGTGAACCTACGCTGTGAACTGTGGACTCTGTGTGATAATGGTGCCTTACACAGAGTGGCATCCCAATTGGGTAGGAGGTGCGGATAGTGCAGGAGGTCATGTGTGTCAGGGGCCAGAGGGTGCATGGGAACTCTCTGTACTTTTTTCTTAATTTTTCTGTGAAATATGACTTCTCTGAAAGGTAAAGTCTATTTTAAAAAATAAACAACGTCCTGCCTATGGGCTGCATGTGGCCTGAGGGTCTACTGTCTACCAACATGGGGCCCTTGAGAAATTGACCCTACTTCTTCAAACCCAAGTACCACTTGGCTGCAAGACTTTATCTTTCCCATCAAGTGCACATATTAAGTAAGAATATTTTCATACTCCAGGTTATAGTCACCATCAGAGATGGCTGTACCTGCCTGCCAGATGCCCTGATTGGCCCAAAGTAACAAAAGCAGCCATAAAGAGGTAAAACAGCTCTAGGCCACAGCCCAGGCACCCTGTCTGGGGTTAAGTGGCAGTCTTGAGGCTCTCTGAAATAAAGAATAGTTCAAGACCTCGCTACTGCCTTCTTGACCCCTGGGGTGTCTAGGCTGAAATGTTTGTGGTAATTAAGGGAGTGATGGGGCACCTGAGGCAAACAGGGATCATCCCCCTAGTCTCAAGGGTGGAGACAGGGGCTGGTCCTGCTGTGGAGGGCCTGTGGAGGATCTAACATCCGGGGGTCCATGAGGCAGCAGTGTGGACACTGCCCCAAGGACACACATGATGTCGGCTGGAAGGTTTTGCAGGACCCTGAGCAGAGACCAGCAAATACCACCTCTCAGAGCCCCTTCCGCTTGGGTCTCAAAATCACACCAGCATGCTACTTCGTCCACGTGGTCATGGCCAACATCGGCTGCCACAACCATGCTGATAGCACACACCTGTGATAGGGCGTGATGGAAATGGTACTTCACCTCCACGGTCTCTCTCTGTAAGACCTACAACTCCAGTCTAACCCTGAGAAAAATATCAGACAAATTTCAATAGAGGGGTTTCTAACAAAACCCCTGACCAGGAATCATCAAAACTTTCAGGTCATCAAAATCAAGGACAGTGTGAGGGACTTCCCTGGTGGTCCAGGGGCTAAGACTCCACGCTCCTGATGCAGGGGCCCGGGTTTGATCCCTGTCAGGGAACTAGATCAACACACTGCATCAACGAAGGAACCCGCATGCTGCGACTAAAGAGAACCCATGTGCTGCAGCTAAGGCCTGTCACAGCCAAATAAATGAATATTAGAAAAAGAAAAATCAAGGGAAATCTGAGAAACTGTCAAAGCCAAGAAGAGCCTAAGGAGACGTGATGACTAAATGTTACTTGATATCTTGGGTGGTATCCTGGAGTAGAAAAAGACATTAGGTAAAAACTCTAAAAGTCTGAAGAATAAACTATGGACTTTAGTTCATAATAATGTACTCGTGTTGGTTTGTTCGTCATAACGAAAGCGCGACGCTAATGTGTCAGAGGGGAAACCGCGCAGGTGGGGGGGGGGCGGTGTGGAGCTCTCTCTACTATTTGCTCAGTTTTCCTGTAAATCTGCAACTGTTCTTAAAAAAATGAAGGTTATGAATTAAATAAAGTCTATTCATTAAAAAGCACACGCACACCATGAGCACTTTGGATCTGATAATGTGGGTTTATGTGCTTGATTTACTAATACAACTTTTGGCTGTATGACCTTGGACAAATTATTTTAACCCCTTTAAGTCTCTGTTTCATCTTTGGCAGTGGAGGACTTTTCAACTCACTGGGTTGTTTGGAGAATAAAAGAATACATTGCCGATGAAGGGCTTGGCACAATGCCTGGCACAAACGTGGTGCTCATTAAATGATAAGTGTTATTATAGGCCGATATTCACATATACATGTACTGGAGTTATTGTGGGGGTGGGTTTTTTTATTATTCTATTTCATTATTTTTAAAGCAATACTGTTGTTTAAAAAATTGTCAACCAGTACCTTTGCCTGCAGAAACAGTTTTTTGTGTTCAAACCAAAAGCGCTAATTTTATAATGAATTATGTGGAAGTTAGACTTATAGATACTTGCCTTTGGGGTTGAGTTGGGACTTGGGTGGAGGCTCATTATTTAGCTTTTTGAAGCCTGGGCTTCATTTTTCCCAGGGATTCAGTTTCCCCACCTACTCCATTCACTGTGCTCAAGGGTCTGTGGGAGGTGATGAGTAAGTCTGTAGATAGGCTAAGAGGGTCTCTGCAAGAAAGGCATCTTCTTGTAGATATAGATAGAGCTATCTTTACACTTGCAAATGGACTTCCCAGGTGGCTTGGTGATAAATAATCCTGCTAACACAGGAGATGCAGAAGACTTGAGTTCGATCCCTTGGTTGGGAAGATCCCCTGGAGTAGGAAATGGAAACCCACTCCGCTATTGTTGCATGGAAAATTCCATGAACAGAGGAGCCTGGTGGGCTAGAGTCTATAGGGGTTGCAAGGAGTCAGACATGACTGAGTGAGCACGCACACACACTTGCCAATATTGTTTACAATTTGCTTTTCCATTTAACAAGAGATGTTAAACATTTTCTTATTGCTTTTCATATCATTTCAAGTAACGAAGATGAGCATCTCTGGCAGCACACAGACCTTCTCAAGAGCTCAAGATTCAAGAACACACAGGCAAGCGGACCAAACCAGCTGCCCTGCCCGCATCCTCCTCTAAGCCCCTCCATCCCTGGAGAGGAGGGGCTGCCACAGCAAACTTGGATGTTTTGCATCCTCAGAACATGTGCGCACATCTGGAGGAATGGCTACAAAGATTAATGTCACACTCAGTGTCAGAATCCCCCTTGACATTTCCTCAGTTTATCTGAACAATTTAGGGGAGCCCTCTGGGGCGCAGGAACCACACTCTGCAGTGCAAGGCCAGCACTTAACCTCTTGAATCCTCATTTCCCTGGAGATGTGAATGCAAGTTTTATTCTTTAATTGCTAAAACAATCAGGTCCTGTACAAGACAGATATAGCAAGAACTTGAAAGAACTTAAAGCAAGAATACATAAAAGGAAAATCTGAACACATTGGGTTAACAGGAATTTTAATGTCTACCCTTGCCTGGCAAATCCCATGGACGGAGGAGGCTGGTGGGCCGCAGTCCATGGGGTCTCTAGGAGTTGGACACGACTGAGCGACTTCACTTTCACTTTTCACTTTCATGCACTGGAGAAGGAAATGGCAACCCACTCCAGTGTTCTTGCCTGGAGAATCCCAGGGATGGGGGAGCCTGGTGGGCTGCCGTCTCTGGGGTCGCACAGAGTTGGACATGACTGAAGCGACTTAGCAGCAGCAGCAGCAAGCAGAGTTTGAGAGCCAGCAGAAAATAGAAACTAAATGAGAAAGAAATTAGTGTTTTTGAAACCATTATTCCTGTTAACCAGGATCTTGAACCAAATGAAGCACTTTAAGCATCAGAGAATATTTTGTTACATTTATCCCCCTACTGTCTGAAATTTAGTTTGGTTTCAAATCAGTTAACTGCTATTTAAAAATTATTTTCTCTGGGAATGATGCATGTCATGTAACTAATGTATCTTCCATATTGCTTTGGCTGCCAGGGGACTCAGGAACTCGAATTACTATATAGGTCTTGCATATCTATGTCATAATATTCCCTCTGGTTTTGATTTTTCCCCCGATCCTGGTTTTTATCTACTTAGATTTTTGTTTTATTGCATGTATTTCTTATAAGCCCTCTCAAATCTTTTGTTAGATGGATTTGTAGATCAAAACAACTTGGATCTGTGGTTCAGTTTAAGAAGAAATGAACATTTCAGTTTGGTTTTAAAGTTCAGCAAATTAGTGTGATTAGCTCTGATTTGAGGTTTACAGTTCTATTACGTTAAAGTCCCTGGTATTTAATACATCAAAGAGCTTGAGAGCTTGACTTAACCTCCTGCGTGTTAACACTACACAGTGCATTGCGTGTCTGTTTCCAATGATTCTGGGGTACGACGCTCTTCAAGGTTCTGTCCTGGATTCTTGCTCACCCCTTAGGCATGGTGGAATGGATGTGTGAGCATTGACTTTCAAACACAGATGCCACGAAGAGTTTAGAAAGGAAAGTGATCTCCCTGACTCCAGCCTTTCCCTGCATTTTCTCGTTCAAAGAGATGAAGGCCCAAGTCTTCAGGGTACGAGAGCCCACACATCCTTCCTGGCCACGTGTTCCCCTTCACATGACAGCCAGGTGACGTGGAGAGATTCTTGCATCCTGCACCCATGCATCAGGACCCTTCCCACCAGGAAATGGAGAAGTTCTGGCACAAGAGGCAGCAGTCATTCCGAGGAAGAAGAGAGATCAGAAACATTGCTTAGGCCCGGATCCCAAAGTTTTGACTCTCCACGGTGGCCCTGGTGGATCCTCCAAGAGTCCTCTGGGTTCCATCAAAGACCATTTAGCTTATACTGATGTCTAGACAGATATCAGTTTGTAGTGGTGGAACCAGGCTCCCTGGGTTCTGGGTGCTGCTAAGACATTCACTCTTAGTTTGAGCTTGACAAACTCATTACCAGGTCTGTGTCCCTACTTCCTCCCAGGCCAGTGGAAGGGGAGGAAATTGAGAGAAGGGAACCAATATGCGTTAGATCTCTACTATCTTCCAAAGACCACATTTGCCATTACCCAGAATCATCATTTCTTAGCCACATGACTTTGACTAATGACTTCCTCTCAACCCGTTTCTTCGTCTGAGAGTGGAAATTATATATATATATATATACATTTATACATATATATGTATATATATATATACACACACACATGTGTGCTGAGCTGCTTCAGTTGTGTCCAACTCTTGTGACCCCATGGACTGCAGCCTGCCATGCTCCTCTGTCCATGGGATTCTCCAGGCAGGAATACTGGAGTGGGTTGCTTCTCTATCCAGTGATACGGAGATGATGAAGCTAAAGTTTCAGAGCTCTCCTTTTGCACATGGGTCCTCTGACCAGAAAGGAGCTCTGGACGCATATTTGCATGTCTTATTAAAATTAGAAGAGTAAGGTATCTTTGGCATTACTGGCTAAGGACGGCTGTCTCCTCCCACTTGCTTCCTCACTCTGCCATGCTCATTTTGGAGATCAGGCTAAGTTAAGCACGACGTGGGTTACATTTGCCTTGAGTTTAGTGGAACACACATGTGTATGGCCATCTCAGCGTATGAATGGGCTCTAAATACGTGTCTGCCTCCCTTTGAATACTCCTGTCTCTCATGGCTAGGAATATCGGCATGAAGACGCACAGCCAGAGTGCATCTTCCCAAATGTGAAAGTTTCCCAGAGTGCTTTGCATGGTGACTTAGTAAAGAATCCGCCTACAATGCAGAAGACCCATGTTCGAACCATGGGTCAGGAAGATCCCCTGGAGCAGGGAATGGCTACCCACTCCAGTATTCTCACCTGGAGAATCCCATGGATGGCGGAGCCTGGTGGGCTACAGTCTATGGGGTTGCAAAGAGTCGGGCATGACTGAGTGACAAACACTTTAGAGTGCTCTGCACCAGAAGCAAGTGGGTAGCAGAAGAAAAGCAAAGTTTGAAATATATGGCGACAAGAGCTAGTCTGCAGAAAATACATCCAATCATCAGCCATGTAAAACTAAACAGGAGATTTGGTTTTCATACATATCTAATTAAAATAGAAATTCTTCTTAGAAACGTGCTCAGTAATGTGGCATATTGATTATAAACTCACTATTCTTTTTTCTTCTTTTGGTGGGAACTGTGTAAAATATCATTTATTAAATTTGTAGAGTACAAACCTCTAGCAGCACTACAAACAGCTAATATGATCTTACCTGAATTGACTTGTTTTTACATTTCAGTTCTCAGTAAAAAAACACATTTTGCCTACCATGCTAGAGGGAAGACTGGGTTATCTTTCTGTTCTCTCCGTAGGAAATAATGTTATATCCTCGTCACAAAAGTGAAGTGACAGTGTTAACTACTCAGTCATGTCCAACATTTTGCAACCCCTTGGATTGTAGCCTGCCAGGCTCCTCTGTCCATGGAATTTTCCAGGAAAGAATACTGGAATAGGTTGCCTTTCCCTTCTTCAGGGGATCTTCCTGACCCAGGGATTCATCCCGGATCTCCTGCATTGTAGGCAGAGCCAACCGTCTGAGCCACCAGGGAAGCCCAGCATCCTTGTCATATATAATCAAATGTGCAGCCAAAACTGTAGGGATAAATGTATTATAGAGAAGTAATACATAGTTAATTAAAAATACTAGGTAAAATTCTGAACTTTTGTGATTTTTGTGTTATCTGTCAGCTTTTAAAAAATGTGTGTTATTGCTTTCCTTCCACTAAATAAATGCTCACTTTTATGCCTCACTTTTATTGGTAATTTTGTAAGCTTCAGGTCCCTCTAAATCTGCATCTTCTCAGAAAATCTGTATAGTTATACATTCTTTCCAAGCAGATAGCAGATGTTCACGTGAGATTTGTATAAACGGCTCTCCTGACCAAGATTTGGGCTGCATATAGATAGTAGTTATTACTATGATTGTTATCACGAGAGATGCTGCAGATAAGTTTATTTTTGATAGAAGCCTGGGAAAACCTTTCAATAATCATACTGTATGTATCAGTAAGAGGAAATTCATTTCATTTTACCTTAAGAAAAGCACATTTAGCTGAAAAATATCAAACAGTGACTAGCTGCCCTAGACATCTATAATTTTATGACTACTCATCCCCTTTCGTTATTTTGAGAAGTGTTTCTTTCTCCACCTGGCCTTGTGGTTATAGAAGAACAGGCTGTGTTCCCCAGGACTCTTCCTACCTAGCTATAATGATTGACCTAAATGGAACCAATCATTGCTCTTGCTTGAGATTTTTGACCTGGAGACTGGAGGGAGCAAGTCTCAGTCTTTCTAGCATAGAAAATCCTGAAACTGTGCTCTGGGAGTCGGTAGTGCCCATGTCCCCAGCCACACCCTGTCTGAGAGAGTAGAAACTGAGTCCAGGGGGAGGGAGGCGTGCAAGATGGAGAAGCAGAACTTCCGCCCTCTGTTCTTGAGGATCAGATGCAGTCCCACCTTCCCATAGTGACAATGCTCATCCAGTAAACTGTTCATTTTTTCCTGAGCTAATTTGATTTGGCTTTCAGATGGATGCATATGAACCTACACCCTAGGAGTAAAAGTGAACTGGAAATAGGCCAGGCTTTACGAAGATTTAAAGTCAGCCTTGAATTATCTCAATCTCTGATTATATGAAAGTGACCTTCTACTTAACAACTTACCAGAAGGTAAAGAAAATCCTCTTTAGAGGAAAATAGCATCATCTGCAGCCTCTATAATTTTTATATAGTATTTCTAGTATTTAATAAAAATCCATCAGGCAAACCAATAACAAGACCATGAGAAAAAAAATAATGTAACAGAAACAGACTCACAGGTAATCCAGATATGAAAATTATCAGACGTGGTGTTTAAAAAATTGATATTCATATATTCAAGAAAATAAATGACACAGGGAAAAAATTTCACCAGAGAACAAGAATCTCTGAAGAGTCAAGTGGAAACATCTAGAAATTAAAAATACAATTACCAAAATTAAGACTAGGTGATGGTTTTAACAGCAGACTAGACACAGCTGAAGAAAAGCTCAGTGACCCGAAAGGTGGGCTCATAGAAAACATCAGATTGAAGCATGAAGATGAAAAGAATGGGAGCACAGGAAAAGAACATAAGGCACACATGAACATGATGGAAAGGCCTCACCTACACGTAATTAGAGTCCTAAAAGGGCAGTAGAGAGAGCACAAAAGACTCATCTTTAAGGAGAAAATGACTGAATATTTTAGAAAGCTGGTGGAAAGATTCAAACCACAGATCCCAAGCAGTGTAAATATAAAGAAAAACCTTATTATATCAGAGCAAAACTGATGAGAGCTACAGATGGGAAGTTATAAAATCAGGCAGAGTGAAAATGACACTTAAGCAAACGAAGATAAGCTGAAATGATGTAAGCCAGAAGACAATGGGATCACATGCTGAGGGCGCTGAAAGAAAAATCCCGTCAGCATGGCACCAGGGAAGCCCATGGCACTCAGACCCAGTGAAAATACCCTCTAAAAATGAAGCTTAAAGACATTGCCAGAGAAACAGAAAATTTGCTGTTAAAAGATTTATACTAACAGAAATTGTAAAAGGAGACTTTTTTCAAGGAAAAGAAATATCATCCCAGAAAGAGGCACAGGAATGCCGCAAGGATTGATAAGCAATGCAAAGGATAAAGCCAAAGGCTTTGGCTGCACGAAGTGAAGTGAAGCCGTTCAGTCGTGCCTGACTCTTTGCGACCCCATGGACGGTAGCCTGCACCAAGCTCCTCCATCCATGGGATTTTCTAGGCAAGAGTACTGGAGTGGGTTGCCGTTTCCTTCTCCAGGGAATCTTCCCAACCCAGGGATTGAACCCAGGTCTCCCACATTGTAGACAGACGATTTACCGTCTGAGCCACCAGAGAACCACACAAACTGTGGAAAATTCTTAAAGAGAAGGGAATACCAGACCACCTGACCTGCCTCTTGAGAAATCTGTATGCAGGTCAGGAAGCAACAGTTAGAACTGGACATGGAACAACAGACTGGTTCCAAATAGGGAAAGGAGTACGTCAAGGCTGTATATTGTCTCCCTGCTTATTTAACTTATAAGCAGAGTACATCATGAGAAACGCTGGGCTGGATGAAGCACAAGCTGGAATCAAGATTGCCGTGAAAAATATCAATAACCTCAGATATGCAGATGACACCACCCTTATGGCAGAAAGCAAGAACTAAAGAGCCTCTTGGTGAAAGTGAAAGAGGAGAGTGAAAAAGCTGGCTTAAAGCTCAACATTCAGAAAACGAAGATCATGGCATTGGTCCCATCTTTTCATGGCAAACAGATGGGGAAAAAGTGGAAACAGTGACACTTTATTTTTCTGGGCTCCAAAATCTCTCCAGATGGTGACTGCAGCCATGAAATTAAAAGGCACTTGCTACTTGGAACAAAAGTTATGACCAACCTAGACAATATATTAAAAAGCAGAGACATCACTTTGCTGACAAAGGTCTGTCTAGTCAAGGTTATGGTTTTTTCCAGTAGTCATGTATGGGTGTGAGAGTTGGACTATAAAGAAAGCTGAGCGCCGAAGAATTGACGCTTTAGAACTGTGGTGTTGGAGGAGACTATTGAGAGACTCCTTTGGATTGCAAGGAGATCCAGCCAGTCAGTCCTAAAGGAAATCAGTCCTGACTATTCTTTGGAAGGGCTGATGCTGAAGCTGAAACTCCAATACTTAGGCCATTATATGCTAAGAACTGACTCATTGGAAAAGACCCTGATGCTGGGAAAGATGGAAGCCATGAGAAGGGGACGACAGAGGATGAGATGGTTGGATGGCATCACCGACTTGATTGACAGGAGTTTCAGCAAGCCCTGGGAGTTGGTGATGGACAGGGAAGTCCTGGGGTCGCAGGGAGTTGGACACAACTGAGTGACTGAGCTAAACTGAACTGAACTGCAAGGAATAAATACGCAGATAAATCTAAATGAAGTTTGTATAAAATAATGGTAATAATGATGTTTTGTGAAGTTTAAAATGCATGTAAAAAATTTTGACAGCAGTATCATATACGGTAAAGAGGGTAAAATTAGACTTAATTTGATTTAAATAAATTAAAGTTAAAGGGTCTTAATTTTATTGTCCATAAATGGTAAAAGTACTGACATATTAGGCTTTAAATAAGTTAAGGATGCCTACCGTAAATGCTAAGAACCGCTCGTCAAAAAACAGTTGTTGTCATACAGTTGCTAAGATGTGTCCAACTGTTTGTGACCCTATGGACTGCAGAACACCAGAAATGTAAACTAACGAGATAATAGAGGGTACATTTTAAATGATAATAATAAAAGATTAATCAAAAATAAGACTATAGAAAAGATGGGACAAGTGGAGAATAAATAATATGGTGACCCAGCTATCTGCAAGCATATGGGTAAGGACATTAAAGGTGAATGAGCTAAAGATTCCTTTAAAAAGATTATGGGAAGTGGGGGGAACTGGATAAAGGCGGTCAGAATGTACAGGCTTCTAGGTACAAGATAAACAAGCCCTCGGAATGTAATGTGCAGCGTGATTAATGTAATAGACACTGCTGAATATGTGAAAGTGTTTAAGAAAGTAAACCTTGAGAGTTCTCACTACAAGGAAAAGCTGTTCTTTTCTTGTTTGTATTAAATGAGATAATGAACGCGCAATCAGTGTATTGTGGGAACCATTTCTTACATCAGATCCTGACTGTGCACCTAAAACCTATGCGGTGCTGTATATCAATTATCATCTCCATAAAATTAAAAGAAAAGACCATGATTGTCAAGCTAGGATTTAAGAAGACAACTGTGTGCTGCTTACAAGACACACATCTTAAATATGTGCGTATGCTTAGTCGCACAGTCATGTCTGACTCTTTGCGACCCCCTGGACACAGTCCACCAAGCTCCTCTGTCCATGGGGATTCTCCAGGCAAGAATACTGAAGTGGGTTGCCATGCCCTCCTCCAGGGGGTCTTCCTCACCCAGGGATCAGACCCAGGTCTCCCGCATTGTAGATTGATTCTTTACCATCTGAGCCACCAGGGAATCCCATCTGTAAGGACCCAGAAAAGCTGATTGTGTAAAAATGGAAAAAAATCACCTGCCATCCAGGCTACACTATGTTATCAGCAGTGGAGTATTTAGAGGAGGAACCATTACCAGATATCTTTGTCATAAGGATGAAACGCATCATTCCACTGGAGACAAAACAATTTTGAATGTGCACACACTTAGTAACAAAATTCTTAAAGCAAAATGCTAAAAACCGAAAAGAAAAAGGGACAAATCTGAAATCATAGTGGGAGATCTTAATGTTTAACACAAGTCTTAGCACTTCTCAGTAGCTGGTAGGACGTGCATGCGCACATGTGCTTAGCTGTGTCCGACTCTCTGCGACCCCATGGACTGTGGCCCGCCAGGCTCCTCTGTCCATGGGGTTCTCCAGGCGAGATTACTGGACCGAATGGCCATTTCCTTCTCCAGGGGATCTTCCTGACCCAGGGATTGAACCTGCGTCTCCTGACACTGCAAGCAGATCCTCCATCACGAGTGCCGCCTGGGAAGAACAAGCAGACAAAAAGCATTAAAGGTTGAGAAGATCTGAGTGATGCGATAGACGAACCCGACCAGTCTGCTGCCTTTAGAACACGGCACCTCCCCTGGCGGGGAACATCTTCCTTAACTGTCTCAGATTATCCTGATTCTGATCTTCTTGGTTGGTTTTATTCTTTTTTGCTGTTTGGGTTTCCACTAGTTGCCTCGAATCTTTTCGAAGGGAGAAAGTATCAGTCAAGAAATGAAAACCAGCTAAAGGGAACGGGGAGGTGTGGGTTTGGAAGACTGAAAACCTAGGTTTCTAGCCATGTCATCCCTGGTCTGTGAACTTGGGCTCATGGTTTTAGAGGAAATAATAGCTGCCACAGGGCCTTGATGAGACTTATACAAAACAGTGTGTGTAAATGCCTGCCCAGAGTAAGCTTGGCATCTGTGGTAACTGTAATTGTTGTTATTTTTGTTATGATTATGTTTGAAGACAGCAGGTCTTTTAAACGATGAGATTCTGAACTTGAAGCAGTCTGCTGAGCCAGCGTTTTTGGCTGCACGTGTCTGAAGAACAGGAAAGAAAAATGGATCAAGCTGGCATTTTCTCACAGCTCAGCTCAGTGAAAAGCTGTAAAAACAGGCTGCACGTGCCCTTGGGTGGAGCAGGGAGGCTGCCAAGACAGTGTCCCCAGGGCGGGGGGTAGAGAGGGGGGAGGGGGAGGGAAGCTCACTGCAGACCCCTTGGGGACAAGGCTCTTCTGCTAACAAGGTCCTTGAAGGATGTCCTTAACCAAATCCCACTGTACCAGGTCCAGAAAGACCTGCCTTCCTCCGAATCGCCCCCAGGGAAGCTTCGAAGTCTGTCTCCAAAGACTGAGGCAAGAATGGGTTTCTAATCGCATCCTAAGGAACAGTTGTCACATCCTGAGGATCTGTAAGGTATTGGGGCCAGCGCCAGGCATTTCGCCTCCATTTCCTCTAAATTCTCAGTCTGCTGTGTAGAAACTGAGGCTCAGGGAAGACAGGTGATGTGCCTAAGGTCACACAGCTGACCCAGGACTCAACTACTTATGTGTCTGACGCTTTAAGAACACTGCTCTTCTCACTAAGGCATTATGTATCACACTGTCCTTCTCATACAAGGCAAGAATTTGTACGTCCTTAAAAAAAGAAAAAAATGAAAGAAAGCAGAACACATCAAACATTTTGTTTGGAAAACTTCTATGCATCCTTCAAAACCCTAGGTCAATGGGAAGCCTCTATGAAATCTCTCTTTGTGCTCCAACTTCATCATCTCTCCATAATGTCAGTCACCTCTGTCTCAGCACCTACGTCTATTGCTACCTTTTTCATGCTGTTTTAGAAAAATTGGGCTTGTGGCTCAGATGGTAAAGAGTCTGCCTGCAATGTGAGAGACCCAAGTTTGTTCCCTAGATTAGGAAGATCCCCTGAAGAAGGAAATGGCCACCCACTCCAGTACGCTTGCATCCAGGATACTATACATCCAGTAAATTTCATGGACAAAGGAGCCTGGCAGGCTACAGTCCATGGGGTTGCAAAGAATTGGACATGGCTGAGCGATTTCACTTTCTTTTCTTTCTTTCTTTATAATAATCAGTTTATACATTTGTCTTCCTCCTCAGGCTGGAGGGTTTTCACTTCTTTTGTTATATCTGGATCCATGTACCCGGCCCTGCCGAGCGCAGTGTAGTGATGGCATAAATAAGCATATGCGAGAGGGAATACAAAGAAAGAAATTAACTTTATTTGGCAAAGATTTATCTAGTTCCTACTAAGTGTCCTACACTTGTAGCTAGATGTGAGGAATAAACCAATGAACAAAACTAAGTCGAGGTTCTCGTAAAGCTCATATCACGGGGAGAAGCGGGCAATAATCAAGCACACAGGTAAATAAACAAAAGAACTGCTGTTTGTGAAAAGCGTCACCTCTGTGTCCCAGGACTCTTCAGATGATTAAAGATTCCTATCTTCAGGCAGAGGGCTGAATTAGCAAGAGGACTGTTTGGATATTACTTAGGCATTAACATTTAAAGGGTAGTCAGAACCCTCCAATGCCCCTGATTCTTTTATGCCCTAAAATTGTCACTGTGCTACAATCATAATAAAGCACAGTCTTATTAGAGAAGCAGATAGTCCAGAGCTAGCAGATCCCAAAACAGAACAGGGGTGGTAACTATGTGGCACTTAAACCTCCACTTCCTACTGCTGGTCCTAGGACAGACGTTGCTAGTTGATCGTGGCCCTCTTTCTAGCTGAGCTTGAGATCCCTTCTCAGCACAGCACTCCAGGCAGCCACAGCTAATCAACCTGAACCAAGATACAACCTCGGTGCTCTCCTATCTCTGCTTTCGCTGAGGGAGTGCAGCGCTGTGGCAACAGCTTTGGGGGGAACCAAATCCTTGAACCGATCTTGGCAGTGGCACTTGAGAAAGAGAAGACGGAGAAGAAGAATTGCTTTTCAAATATTTGGTCTCCAAACATATTTATTTGCAGTTCCAAGTCTACTGACCATATGTATTACATCTGTTCTGGATTGGGATTCAAACAAGGTTTATGATTTATTAGCTTTAAAAAATACATCTCTAGGTACCTCCACACAAAGATGCCAAAGAAGCCTCGATCTCACCGAGACACAGTTCCCCCTCTCAGAGGACTCAGGGTATTTAGGATCCCTCGTCATGGGCAAATCCCCTTGCCTGCTTGATTTGAAAGAAGAAGGAAAAAAAGCTCTGTTTGGCGCTTGTGATCCTTTCATGTGAATTACACAGCCTGGCTGATTTAACACGACCCACTGAGATTTCACAGCTTAGCAGAGGCTGTGCAGCCCTCCTGAGGCTTGCAGGCCCCGATGAACTTACCAGGCCCTCCTGGGTGGCCCCTTCTCTGCAATTTCCTACGAGTATGTGGCCTTTCCCCTTCAGCCCTTGAACTTTCTCTCAGGGGGTCCTCTGGCCTTGGCCCATAGCTGCACACAGCCCCTCTCCTGTCCTGCCCCCACTGTGAAAGGGAAGGGGAAGGGAACCAGATACTATTGTGTCCAGGCCAGTGGTGACCCACCCAATGCACACAAGCTTCTGGATCTCTCACATTCTTAGTTGTCCCATCTGTAAGATGGGAATGAAAGTAACACTGTTTCCCTGGTTGCTGCAATGGTTGGATGCAGGCCAATAGTGCTGATCCTAGGGACTGCTCCATAAATCATGGGTGTGCCACCAACAGTCCTGTGACTGCAAGCTGATTTAATTTTCACAAAAAGCTGCTTGGTGCAATGGTTAAGAGTGCACCTGTTAATGCAGGAGAATCGAGGGACGTGGGTTCGATCCCTGGGTCGGGAAGATCCACTGGAGTAGGAAATGGCAACCCACTTCAGTATTCTTGTCTGGACAGTCCCATGGACTGAGGAGCCTGGCGGGCTACAGTCCAGGGAGTCTCGAAGAGTCGGATGTGCCTGACTGAGCACACACACAAGAAGCCAGTAGACCGAGTTCTCACATACTGGGGTGAGCCACCCTCAGGACTTAGCGTGCACATTGCCCTGAACCTACACACAGGATCTGGTTCTGACAGTCTGAGACGGGGCCTGGGGATCTGCGCTGTGAACCACCCTGCCCGTGGTTGGGACTGGAGGTATGCTGACTTTCCCCCTCGGAAACCGTCTATATAGAAAGAGAAGTCCGCTCTTTCTCTTAGCACCCAGCTTGGGGCTCTCATTAAAGTCAGCATCTATACATGTTTGCTGTTGGATGAATGAATTCAATTAACCACCCATCAGTTGGGGTGGAGCATTGGAGAGACCCTGCGTTTATGCAAATCAGAGACTTTGGGGGACTCCACAGCTGTCACCAAGACTTAGTGGCTTTCCAGCAACATGGATTTCCCCCACCTCCTGCCTCCACTCTGCCCTCCTCACAGCCCCCCACCACAAGTCTTCTCTGCGGTTTTCCTACAGGCAGGATCACCCTCTTCCAGCGACCTCCACACAGCCTCCAAGATCATCTCTGCAACATGTAAATCTGCTCATGCCTCTCTTGTTCTGAAAACCTATCTGTGGTTGCCCCCTGCCCAAGGGATCATCTCCAGTTTAACTCCCAAGCCCTCAGCACGGCAGTCCGAACCCTTCCTTATTGGACCCTGTGCATTCATCCCTCCTTAGTGATTCTCATATTTTGCTCCCGCATCCCCAAAGCTTTCCAGACTGGCAAATGGACCTCCTCCATCTTTCTCCTCTCCTCCCTGGAGTGTTCATCTGCACCTCTGCCCACCCCAAATCCCTCGGATCACTCGAGGCTTATCTTGGGCTTCACCCCTCCAGGAGCCAAGTTGCTCTCCTCCACGCTGAGTCGGATGTTTTTTCAGGGCTCCCTCAGCACCTGGTCTCTTTTGAAGCTCATCATTGGCTGTTTACCTCTTATCTTCTCCACACTAGGTTGGAAACTCTGAGTGAGCAGGTCACATGTGGTGGCCAAGTCCCTGGCTGTAGGACACGACAGTTCTCAACCTGTAGGAGGAAACTTCCCCCATCAGCCCCAGGCCCCTTCCCGCTCTTGGCTGCTTGTATCCTTCTGAGTGTGGATCCGCAAGTCCCCAGTACTTGGGAAGCTCCAGGATGTATCCATTTGGTGCTGGGGTGAGGAGGAGTGGCATGTATTTTTACCTACTTTATGCCTAGATTCTTGGAAAGGCCCAGACAATGACTAGATTAAGAGCCATGTTATTTAAACACTAAATCAAAACATATTCTTCCAAAGAAAAGCAGCAGCTCATTGGAATCTTGGACAGTCAGGACGCTCTCCCTGTGGGTCCAGCCTCTCAGGGAAATGAGGATGGAGATTATGTTGATGGAGATAATGGGGTCAGCCTGGGCATCTAGCTTTGTCTGGAAATGAGATGACAATTCACCTCTCAGGGATGTTTGCTTTCTTTTCTCTGTGAAAAACAGTGTTGGCCGTTGCAGAAATGCAAACAGATAAAACTTAGGTGCCTAGGAAATAGTCTGGACATTCATCGAAGACTTCAGGGGCTGTAATTGAGGGAAGGGGGATGAGGTAGACAGAGTGGGTAGGAGTCTGAGGTAGAGAGGGAGGCCTACTTCCAGCCTTTGGTACTAAGCTCTTTCATAAAAGAACAGTAATATGGATTTTTTTTTTAAAAAGAAATCTCCTGGGGTTTTTTAAATTTTTTAATTTCCCCAGAGATTTATTTTTTTAATGTTATTTATTATTTATTTTTGGCATTGCTGTGACAGGCTTTCTCTAGTTGCAGCAATATGAGGCTTCCTTGTTTTGGAGCGCGGACTCTAGGAAGTAGGGGCTTCGGTAGCTGCAGTGTGGGGGCTTTAGAGCTTGCGCTCAGTAGTCGCGGCACATGGGCTAAGTTGCTCCTTGGCCTGTGGGATCTCCCTGGACTAGGAGTCTAACCCGGGTCCCCTGCATTGGCAGGTGGATTCCCAACCACTGGACCACCAGGGAAGTCCTCCCCTAGGTTTGTTTGTTTGTTTTTACTGTTAATTCAAAAACTCTGAAGCCCTTTTCAGGTTGAAGTCAGCCTGCTCCGCCTGAGTTTACAACCTCTGGTCTCCTCTGTACCAGGTTCTTTACACTTTCTTTCCCCTTTAATCTTCTACCCATTCATTAGACCTGCTTTTTTGTGGGGGGGTGGTTTAGACCCATTTCTCAGATGAGGAAATAGAGCCTCGAAACCACATGCCCAGAGCCACTGAAAGGGGTGGGTCATGATTCAAACCCAGCTCTGTCTGATTCTACAGCCTGGCCCTGCCAGCCTCAGGAGCCCTCCTGGTGACCGAGTCTGTGGTGGGGCCTGTCCCTGGGTCTCAGGCATGGAGAGTGGATGGTGGTCTGTGAAGCGAATGGCAGCTCCCGCCAGCAGCCAGGCCGGAGAACCCCTTTGTGTGAGCCCAGCATCTGGTTGTCAAATGCAGGCTGGCTCACATTCACCATCTGGCTCCACTTGAGAAACGGGCATTTAAACATTACAGCCAGCAGGGCAGGCAGGGCCCTGCGAGAGGCTTCTCGGTCTGCAAGAGGAGGATGGCAACCTGTCGGAGCCAAAGCAGAGTCAAGATGAAAGGGGGTGGGCGGCCCGCTCCACTCCTCTCTGCTCCTCCGTCTGTCCGAGCTCTGAGCATCTGTCAGACTCTCGAGCCTCCTTCTCTTCCTCTCCGCCCCCTTCCCTGTACCTCGTCGCTCTGCTCTGTCTTCCTCCTCACGCCCCCGTCTCGATTTTCCCTGCTTCCATCTCTTTTACATTTTTTTAGTCTGTCTTTTCTCTTCCTCCTTCTTTTCCTTTGCCTCCTCATCTTCCTCCTTCTTTTCCTTTGCCTCCTCACTCTCCATCTCCCAGAAGAATCTGCATAAACCTTTAACCCCTGATTTGCTTCCAACATCCTCACACAAAGAACGAATAAAGAGATGTTACCAACAAGCCCCAAGCACTTTGTCCAATAGAACTTTTTCTCTTAGGAGAGGGACATGCAGATTTCTAAAACTGACTCACTCTCTGACATAGTCATGACTTGGCATCCTATGGCAAGTTAAGTATTTTTCCAAACACAGCTAAGCCGGTGTTAGAAGGCTAATGAATCCAGCAAAAAGAAGCTTTCATCTGCAAGTCACTAAGATGTTCTGTTGTTTATTCCCTACTATGATTTTATTTCTCCATAACCCTCTCCTCCTACACACACAGTCATTCACACAATTGGCACACATACACACCCCTCCCCAACCCCTGCCAACACACACATATTCACACATTTCTTACTGCCATTTCTTTGAAGAAAAGAAATTCTGTATCTTGATTCTCTGCCAAGGTTATCCAACCAGGTCCTCAGAAAGAGGCAACCTGGCCCTTACTGAGTGCCTTCTGCACTCCATGTGACTTTTGACTTGACTCTGGTCTTCACGGAAACTTGCCAGGAAGATAGCCATCCAATCATACAGGTAAAGAGGCTGCAGGTCAGAGAGGTGAAGTGATTTGGCCAACGTCACAAAGTCAGTCTAGCCTTGACACCCCCGGGATGGAAGCACTCCACATGGCATTCTGGGGGAGTCTGCAGGCCATTTGCTGGCCCCAGAAAGAAGTTTGCCAAGACTCCCTGCAACAAGCATTTCCCACCTCTAACAAATAATGGCAAGAAGAGTGATTTCCCAAGCCTTATTTACCAGATACTCACTGTTTCCCTCATGCTTACCCAGCCCTTTGATATCGGGAGGATGGGGTAGTTGTTGTTGTTCAGTCGCTCAGTCATATCTGACTCTTTGCAACTCCATGGACTGCAGCACACCAGGCTTCCCTGTCCCTCATCACCTCCCAGAGTTTGCTCAAACTCATGTCCATTGAGCTGGTGATGCCATCCAGCCATCTCATCCTCTCTCGTCCCCTTCTCCTCCTGCCTTCAATCTTTCCCAGCATCAGGGTATTTTTCAGTGAGTTGAATCTTCGCATCAGGTGGCCAAAGTATTGGAGCTTCAGCTTCAGCATCAGTCCTTCCAATGAATATTCAGGGTTGATTTCCTTTAGGATGGGCTGGATGGATCTCCTTGCAGTCCAGGAGACTCTCCAGAGTCTTCTCCAACACCACAGTCTGAAAGCATCAATTCTTTGGTGCTCAGCCTTCTTTATGGTCCAACTCTCACGTCCATTGGGGCTTTCTTTGTGGATCAGTTAGTAAAGAATCCACCTGCAATGCAGGAGACCCCAGTTTGATTCCTGGGTTGGGAAGATCCTCTGGAGAAGGGATAGGCTACCCACTCCAGCATTCTTGGGCTTCCCTGTGGCTCAGCTGGTAAAGAATTTACCTGCAATGAGGGAGACCTGGGTTCAATCCCTGGGTTGGGAAGATCCCCTGGAGAAAGGAAAGGCCATGCACTCCAGTATTCTGGCTGGGAGAATTCCATGGACTGTACAGTCCCTGGGGTTGCAAAGAGTTGGACATGGCTGCGCAACTTTCACTTTGGTGCTTCTCTTGTGGTTCAGCTGGTAAAGAATCTATCTGCAATTTGGGAGACCTGGGTTTGATCCCTGGGTTGGGAAGATCCCCTGGAGAAGGGAAAGGCTATCCAACCAGTTAATCATAAAGGAAATCAGTCCTAAATATCATTGGAAGGACTGATGCTGAAGCTGAAGCTCCAATACTTTGGCCACCTGAAGTGAAGAACTGACTCATTGGAAAAGACCCTAATGCTGGGAAAGATTGAAGGTGGGAGGAGAAGGGGACGACAGAGGACGAGATGGTTGGATGGCATCACCAACTCAATGGACACGAGTTTGAGTAAGCTATGGGGGTTGATGATGGACAGGAAAGCCTGGTGTGCTGCAGTCCACGGGGTCACAAAGAGTCAGACATGGCTGAACAACTGAGCTGAACTGAACTGATTCACTTCAATATTCTGGCCTGGAGAATTCCATGGACTACAGTCCATGGAGTGGCAAAAAGTCAGACATGACTGAGCAACTTTCACACACCTCACATCTATACATGACTACTGGAAAAACCATAGCTTTGACTATACGGACCTTTGTCAGCAAAGTAAAGTCTCTGCTTTTTAATATGCTGTCTAGGTATGTCATAGCTTTTCTTCCAAGGGATGGTTACTATGTCCGTTTTGCAGATAAGTAAACTGAGCCTTGGGCTTCCCAGATGGCACTAGTGGTAAAAAACCTGCCTGTCAGTGCAGGAGACTTAAGAGACTCGAGTTTAATCCTGGGTTGGGAAGATTCCCTGGAGAAGGGCATGGCAACCCACTCCAGTATTCTTGCCTGGAGAATCCCACAAACAGAGAAGCCTGGCGGGCTATAGTCCATGGGGTCACAAAAAGTCGGACACAACTTAAATGACTTAACACCCATGCATGCAAACTGAGCCTTTAAAAGTTAAGTGACTTTTCCAAGGTCCTTGGTTGGTTGGCATGAGGGCAGAGGGCCCATGTCTCTTTGGTGTGTATCAAGATTTCAGTGGGAGATGGTAGGCCATGGAAGTCTGGAGTGATAGTACAGATAATTTAAAGAACCTAATTTGTTTTATCAGCGGCTCACATCATGCATTTAATTTTTGACCTCAGTTTCCACATCCATCAAATGGAGGTGATAATTGCCACAGAATTTAATATCAGAGATGGAGGGGCACAGGAAACCCTGTCTGAGGAGGTGATAATAGCATGTACAAGTTAAGAGACTATTTTTCAGACCCACTTCCTAGCTTCAGAGCTTACACTCTAGAAGGGAGATACCTGAGCCTGGAAAGCTCTTACTACTTCCTCTTAGTCTGTGGCAGACATCACAAATCAATCACTGCACTTCAAGCAGGCATCTCCAATCGATTGACATCGAAATGGGAGGTACAGCCTATTTGCCACTCTGACGACAGAGGGAAAAGCAAACTTCCCAGTTCCGGGCACCATGTTAAGCACCTTCTTGACCCCATGGGTCAAACCTCAGTGCCAACTTTGAGCCAATCCTTGTCCCATATTATCTCATCTAATCTTCAAGACAACTCTACAAGTAAGTCAGACGCAGTCATTGCACAAGCTAGTCTGTAAGGCAGCTCGGCTGCTTACCCCAGCTCACCCAGTTTGCAATCAATGATGTTTCTATTTGGACCTGGGTCTCAGGGGCCCATTCTTGCCAATGTTCCACACTACCTCCCCCAAACAGGAATCTAGCAGGAAAAGCAAGGCTCAGAGGCTTCACTGGGGCCACCCAGAGGGCTCTGGGAGGAGTGAGACGCAGCCACCCCCTTTCCGGTGGAGAGTTCTCATTCCTGCTGGAAACAGACGGCCTGCCAGGACCAGCGTCCATCTCCTGGGAGAGGCGGCACACATTATTTTGATACTGAACATGTGCCCACGGGCCCAGTGATGGACAAACCTTTCACACATCTCAGAAATGAAACTCACAGAGCCATTTCCATCTTGGCACGAGCTACGGGCACAGCCCCACAAGGCCCTGGCACTGCTAATTCTCTCATCAGCTTAATAGGAGAACAATCAACAGAGTCAGGATACAAATTTAGCTCCAGCACTTTTTTGGGAACTCAGAGGGTTTGTGACTTATGGCCTCATTTTAAAGAGGAGCAGATTGTTGACACAAAGTGCGGTAGTTCCCGTTTTTCTCGAGGAACCAAGTTATCCTCGATGTTTGTGGGAGAACCCTTTGGACGTGGCTGGAGTCCACAAGTGGCTAAAAAGAGCCAACAGCTTGTCGTAGGATGACCCATCTATAATTAACCTAAGCATTTGTTTATTTAACTATCTCAATTACAGGCTTACTTAAAGAGCATTAAAAATAAAAGATGAGCCCCAGGAACAGAAACAGAAGGTGATCTTTTGTCCAGGCTTAACAGGATGTGATTGGAATGTCTGAGTAGCCAGCAATAGGGAGAACAGCCATCAGTGAAGACTTGGGGAAGCTTTCAATGGAGACAGAAAAACGCTAACACAAACAAAACTGACCTCTGTAGGCACGTTTTGTCGTGAAACCTACTTCCCAGGGTTTGTATCCCAGCTTTTTTCCGTGTGCTGTCTGTGACCTTGTGCAAGTCAGGTGACCTTGGGTTTCTCCCTTAGGAGAGCTGGGGAAGAGGTCTGCTGATACCTATTACCATGTATTTGCTATATGCCAGGCATCATTCTAAACGCTTTATTCACTTAATTCTCATAACTGCACTATGAATTAAGTACTATGATTGTCTTTCATTTCCTAGATGAGGAAATGGAGGCCCTGAGAGGTCGGTGGCACAGCAATGCTCAAGGCAGCAGGGTGCGTGTGGAGTGTGGGCGCTCAGCTTCTCTCCCGGGACCTGGCCCCAGGGCGTGTAGCTGCTGCCCTGCTCTACCCCGTCTTGCAGAGAACTTGCACAATGGGGAGTCCTCAAACATGATTATGTTGAATCCAGCTTTTTTTTCCCTTTGTCTTACAACGGTGACTTTCTGATGGTAATGCACATTTCTCTATCTGATATAACTAGCTTTTTTGATTTTTCTCCCCCTGCCTGCCTCCAAATATCAGTCAATACTGGAGAGAAAATAACTCTGTCTGGTTCATGGTGACAAGGTCAGGGCTCCTTTGGAGAGAACACTCCATCCTGGGCTGAGAAATCATGGCATTTATTTTAAGCTGAAACATTCTTATATTTAATGCTTGTCATCAGGCTGAAGTTTGTTTATTGCATTCCATAATTATGATGAATATATTTTAAATAGAAAAAGATTTGAAATGTGGGACAGCTGCAAAAAATATGGTGTCAATCACTGAAAATCAACCCACATCTGGAGTCAGAACTTGGGTGGGAATGGCTTGTTTTGCATTTTTATGACCAGATGCATCCAGATTAGATGTACCTTATAAACTTCACCCAGACAACTGTCAGGGCCAATCAGCCTTAACTGAATGTGACATTTTCTCCACCAATCTGCCCTGAGTCCAGGCCAAGAATCCCCCCTGTATCACGGGCCCTGTGTGTGCTCTCTTAGCGGTACACATAGGATCTGTCAAACACAGGCCAAATTAAATACTGGACTTCGTTCCACAGTGACTTCCAATTACAGTGAGCGAAATCTGCAGGGGTTTGAACCACCTCCCCACCGTGGCCTGTCATTTAGAGACACCATCAGTAGGAAGCAGGGAGCCCAGGCCTGCTGATGCTAGGTTACACTGCGCTGTGCCTGCCCCCCCACCCCACCCCAGGCACCGGGCACTTGCTCTATGCCAGGGTCATGCCAGGCTCTTCTCATATACCCTCCCTCTTAGTCCCCCCAAGGTCACAAAATTCAGAGAGATACACAGAGGGTCTGGCCCAAATTTGCATGCCTAGGAGAGCTTGAATATTCCCATCAGGTGGTTCTCAAGCTCCTCTACTGCTGCTGCTACTGCTAAGTCGCTTCAGTCGTGTCTGACTCTGTGCAACCCCATAGATGGCAGCCCACCAGGCTCCCCCGTCCCTGGGATTCTCCAGGCAAGCACACTGGAGTGGGTTGCCATTTCCTTCTCCAATGCATGAAAGTGAAAAGTGAAAGTGAAGTCACTCAGTCATGTCTGACTCTTAGCAACCCCACGGACTGCAGCCTGGTAGGGTTGCAGCCCACCAGGCTCCCCCGCCCATGGGATTTTCCAGGCAAGAGTACTGGAGTGGGGTGCCATTGCCTTCTCTGCAAACTCCTCTGAAGACATTTAATTACAGGGGAAGGCAGTTTTGGTTGTTGTAGTGACTGACTTTAGCACCAGGTCCTAGGAAGGCTAAACCTCTTGCGATGTGAGAAAGAGCTGAGGACTCGTGAGCTGGCTCCTCCGTATGCCAACAGCCCTCCCCATGTACCAACTCTGGATCTGAGTCCAGACAGGTGGCACCCACGTTTAGAAAGTATATGAGGTGATGTGCAAATTGTAGGCTTGAAGAATATTTTCCCATTCTAGACTTTCTAGATATCACATTAGTTGTACAAGTAACACGGCAGTGACAAACATATTGATAGAGAAGGGGAGAGAGACAAGAAGGGGAGAAGGAGGAGAATTCTGTCTGGTCTAGAAATATCCAATAAAGACTGGCCTTTATAATTACGATCAAGCTCATCATTATTACTTCTGAGGTTTGCAGATCAAGGTAGGATTCTGCAGAAATGTGTGAACAATAAAATCTTCACAAGCTGTATTTCTATTTCCCAAGCTATAAGAAAGGCAACCACATAGTCAATTGTAATAATAATAATCGTCTCCTCTGTTATGACTCCTATGCTACAAGCTTAACACACATCATCTTGCGTGCCTATGGCGACCCTGTGACAGGAGTGTTATTACTCTGATCCTCTTAAAGATGAGGCAATGGAGGTTCAGAGAGGTTAAATGACAGCCTGAAGTCACACAGCTAGAAGGAGGCAGAGCCAAATTTTGAGCCTGACTCCGTAAACTGGACTCACTTTCTAAACCTTAAAGTCCAAGAAAATCACAACTAGTTTTGGTGACAAAATGCAAACGAAAGGTGTTGTTTTTTCCTAAAAGTGCCTTTTGAACTGGTTTGAACCAGAATCCAAAATGAATGTTTACTTAACTATTAAACCAGAGAAGGACTGGAACATCAAAATCTTGGCACGAACAAGCCTAAATGCAGGTCTCTCTCCACCAGCATGCCTGGTTTTAACAAGTACCATCATTTGTATCTAGTTCTGGGTAACAAAGAGATTTCCACAAGTCAGAGGACTGGGATTAAAGGAGGTTGCTGATCTGGTTACAACAAATTCTATTAAGTAAAAAATTCTGTCTGACAGGGGTTTTCATCAGTCCCTCTCCCTACCGGAGACACGATCCTGAAAGAGAACGCTGGCTTGGGATTTCTCTTTTGCGAAACAGAAATGAGATTTACAAACCGTTTATAAGAAGCTCTCCGTGCACTGAGGTTGCGACTCCGCTGCCCGCAGAGGCCATTCAGGTCAGAGGAATGAATGGAGCAGGGAGCCCACAGTTATAACAGTGAGGGGTGAGGATGCGGGGAACTGAGGCATCCTTGCCAGGCCAGCTCTGAGGCAGCGCCAGCCAATTATTTATCGGTGACATTCAGTTGGCAGTTTTTTGACTTCTCAAGAGCACATGGGATTTTTGCGTGGAGTCTCCTGGTGCTTGAAGGTTGGTAACAAATTCAAATTTTTGAAAAAGAAATTGTTTGGGACAAATCAAAAATGTCTGTGTCCTGAAGTGGCCTGTGAGCTGTCCAAACTCTGATGCCATCTCTCTCCTGAATCCTCACCAGGGCCCTGGCTGGTGGGCACCATGGTCATCCTGCTATAGCAGTGGAAGAAACAGGTCCAGAGAAGGCAACCATCGTGTCCAAAGCCACACGGCGGGCTCTGCTATGCAGTGCTGCGGCCTAGCGTGGGAAACAAAGTCCTGACCTCAAAATAGCTAAGCCTTCGAGAAGCGTAGCAAACACCTATGCTGGGGTTTGTTCTTTCCAAAGCAGTCGCTCTGCCCACTTCTCCGTGAGGCTCGAATCTCCCTCTGCATTTCTCTTACAAGGATTCCTGGTGTTGAATTTAAAGCCATCTGGGTAATCCAGGTGGCACTCCTCTTGAGATCATTAGCTTAGCTACATTTGCAAAGATCTTTTTCCTGATTAAGATCACACTCACAGGTTCACAGACCACGGGCCTATCGTTTTTTAGGGGTATCAGACATTCAACCCATTCCGTATCCTTTCGCCATTTACCTGCTTCTTAAATTTGAATTGGGTTTGAAATCAGGTACGGTTTTCCAGGTGGCTCGGTGGTAAAGAATCTGCCTGCCGACGCAGGAGTCGCAGGAGACCCGGGATCGGTCCCTGGGTCAGAAGGATCCTCTGGAGGATGAAATGGCAGCCCGCTCCAGTGTTCTTGCCTGGAGAATCCCATGGACAGAGGAACCTGGTGGGTACCAGTCCATGAGACTGCAAAGAGTCAGACATGACTTAACAACTGAGCATGAGCACATTAAAGGCAGGAACCCCAAGCTTCCTGCTGGCATCACAGTACCAAGTAGCCCTTCAGGAAGCAGTCCACAGGAGAGGGGAACTGTTGGCTGAGCTGACTAGTTTCCGACTTGCTGTACCATTGATGGTCCTAAATGAATGACCGTGTGAAATGATGGACCTTCCCTGCGTTTGCCTAGAAGAACATCCTCCTGGACTCCTAGGAGAAAACTGTGATACTAGAGCTCTGGTAAGATCGATTGGGGTTGGTGGGGGTTTGCCTGCATGGAACACAGACATGCTCAGTCACTTCAGTCGTGGCCAGTGCTTTGCAACCCTCTGGACCGTAGCTCACTAGGCTCCTCTGTCCATGGGATTCTCTGGGCAAGAATACTGGAGTGGGCTGTCATGCCCTCCTCCAGGGAATCTTCCCCACCCAGGGACTGAACCTGCATCTCTTGTGTCTCCTGCATTGCAGGCGGGTTCTTTACGACTAGCTCTACCTGGGAAGCCACGCCCTCTCCAAATTAGGCTACAGAGCAGAGAAAGCCAAGCCCCTTGCTCATATCTAATGGTATCAAAAGGTACCAACCCAAAGTACAGCATCTTACCAGTTTTATCTTTAAAAATTGCATAGTACCATACAGATCTGATGAGAAAGCTCTCCGCTAGGCCTTATCTTGTGGAAGCATCGGAACAGCCCTGTTTTTCACAGATGGTAATAATGGTTTTTCCTTTCCTCTTTCTTGCTGTTCCTACTAGTCAAGGAGCCAAAGAAGCAACAGGAAACATTATAGACAACCAACAACAAAAATAAAGTGTCTCTAAAATAGTAGGTTTTTTAATTGGTGGGGGACACATGGGAACCTAGCATTCTGGGAGATGGCCTCAGGAATTTTGGCTCTGAAAGGAGAGAGTGTGGAGTGGGAGTAGGGGCTGTGATGTGCTCACTAGCACTGGCTAAATCTGGGTTGGGTGGGATGGGGGTTGAGCGAGGGGAGGACAATGGCAGGCAAACTGAGGGATGAGCATCATTCCCGTCTGTAAAGCACTCTTACAATATTCCCTCATTCCAGCCTAAAGCAGACTGACTCTGCAAGAGCAGCCTGGATTAGCGGGAAAAGGCCCGGGATAAACCAAAGGTTAAAGTTTCACCTGCCTAACCATGAGACCTTGAGCGAGTCTCACGGTCTGGCCCTCCGACCTTGAGACTGGCCCTCTCTGAGCCTCAGGTTCCTCAAGTATGCAATGAGGAGGATAGCTGGGCTGTGCCTTCACTAATGATTTTATTTCTTAAAGTAGGAAATGGACTGTTACTTTGTGAAAGGATCTTCCCCTTTCCAAAGGGAATTGACACAGAACCCATGAACTTGACCTCCCATTTGTAACACCTGCTATTTCTCAAGCATGTAGTCCTTATATGGACATACAAGAAGACCTCCCACATCTGGAGAGGGCTCTCATCTGCATCTAATTTGCATGCTTTTGTTTGCTCATCTACAAAGTAGGGATGTCAATAATAATTGCTGACTTTCTGAATTGTATTAAGATTAACTGAGCAGTTTGGATACTTTCATTAGGGATACAAATAACAAAATCCCCAACCCAAATTGAAGAGTGGCTTTAAATCTCCTTAAAATTCATGACCTCATGTAAGAGGAATTTCAGAGGCTCAGTGGTTTTCAGGTGGGTTGAGTCAATGCTTCGATGTTGTCATCAGAAGCACACATTCTTCCAAAGACTCTGCTTTGCTGTCTGTACTGACAGCTCCATTCTTCATTCCCAGAGTGAAAACAAGACAGCAGCAGCAGTCCCTGACATAGAAACAACCATCAGAGGACTGGTCCTCTCCCGCAGCTCAGCGTTTCAGAGGGAGGAAACTATGGCTAGCAGCAAGCCTGCCCTCACGTAGAGCTGTCCAGAGCTCCATTATCTGACCAGTCTGAACCGATTATCATCAAGGACCATGAGGCTAGCACGAAACGGGACTGTCAACATCCTCAAGGGATAGGACTCGCTAGGAGGGGAAATAACTGAATACAAATAGGTTCTTCTTGAAAAGAAGGGTATCTCTGTTGGGTTCTTCTAGAAGCAGAATTTGAACTGCTAAGGAAACGTCAGCAGAAGGATGAGGAAGTGGGGCACAGATGGAAGATGGCCAATGCAGGTGCTTTATTAGGCCAGTAGCCACTGTGAGGACCTGGACCTTAATCCACTGGGAAACCTGCAGGACAATGCAGAATGTGTCTGAGGGTAGCCTGACTGAGGAAGCTATTCTTCCATCAGCATCCGCTTTCCCACTGGTTCAGGGCTACCTCCAGTGCCATGAACTAAGCACTCTGGCTGGCCCTGATCATCAACCTAGCAAGTTCCTGTAAGTAAGTAAGTAAGTAAGTGAAGTCACTCAGTCGTGTCCGGCTCTTTGCGACCCCATGGACTGTAGCCTACCAGGCTCCTCTGTCCATGGGATTTTCCAGGCAATAGTACTGGAGTGGATTGCCATTTCCTTCTCCAGGGGATCTTCCCAACCCAGGGATTGAACCTGGGTCTCCCGCATTGTAGACAGACGCTTTACCATCTGAGCCCCTAGGGAAGTCCATCAGTTCAGTTCAGTTCAGTCGCTCAGTTGTGTCCGACTCTTTGCAACCCCATGAACTGCAGCACGCCAGGCCTCCCTGTCCATCACCATCTCCCAGAGTTCACTCAAACTCACGTCTGTCGAGTCAGTGATGCCATCCAGCCACCTCATCCTCTGTTGTCCCATTCTCCTCCTGCCCCAATCCCTCCCAGCATCAGAGTCTTTTCCAATGTGTCAACTCTTCTCATGAGGTGGCCAAAGTACTGGAGTTTCAGCTTCAGCATCATTCCTTCCAAAGAAATCCCAGGGCTGATCTCCTTCAGAATGGACTGGTTGGATCTCCTTGCAGTCCAAGGGACTCTCAAGAGTCTTCTCCAACACCACAGTTCAAAAGTATCAATTCTTCGGTGCCCAGCTTTCTTCACAGTCCAACTCTCACATCCATACATGACCACTGGAAAAACCATAGCCTTGACTAGACGGACCTTTGTTGGCAAAGTAATGTCTCTGCTTTTCAATATGCTATCTAGGTTGGTCATAACTTTTCTTCCAAGGAGTAAGCATCTTTTAATTTCATAGCTGCAGTCACCATCTGCAGTGATTTTGGAGCCCCAAAAAATAAAGTCTGACACTGTTTCCCCATCTATTTCCCATGAAGTGATGGGACCAAATGCCATGATCTTCATTTTCTGAATGTTGAGCTTTAAGCCAACGTTTTTACTCTCCTCTTTCACTCTCATCAAGAGGCTTTTTTGTTCCTCTACACTTTCTGCCATAAGGGTGGTGTCATCTGCATATCTGAGGTTATTGATATTTCTCCCAGCAGTCTTGATTCCAGCTTGTGTTTCTTCCAGCCCAGAGTTTCTCATGATGTACTCTGCATAGAAGTTAAATAAGGCGGGTGACAATATACAGCCTTGATGTACTCCTTTTCCTATTTGGAACCAGTCTGTTGTTCCATGTGCAGTTCTAACTGTTGCTTCCTGACCTGCATATAGGTTTCTCAAGAGGCAGGTCAGGTGGTCTGGTGTTCCCATCTCTTGAAGTCCATAGATTGGGACAAAACCCTCAGGCAGAAGACTGCAGGTGTTTGCAGTGGAGGTGGGCCCTGGGGACTAGGGAGGGGCACCAACAGCATCAGAAACGGGGGGATGAAGCCTGGGTTGGTAGCCAGCAGCGGGAACACTTTTCAGCCAGAGAAAAAAGCTGAGCTTCTTAGGGTGACCAAGATTAGGCAGCTCTTCTTGACACAAACTACAAAATGTCCAGGAACATATTAGTATTTGTCACCTGGATAAAGGCCCAAGGACTTGTCAAGAGCAGTCTTCCCAAATGTTTCTTTTCGTTTCTGGGTCATTTCTCTTAGGAGTGCCCTGAAATCCTTGGAATTCTAAGGCAAAGAAAGTAATAACATGAGTCCTTTTCCTACTACTAGCAGCCACTACTTTGAACATCTACAGAGGTCCAGAAGTGGTGCTCTCCTATATATTGCCTCTTTCATGCTCCCAGCAACTCTGCGAGGAAAGTAATGTAATTATCCCCATTTTTATAGATGGGGAAATGAGGAACAGAGCAGGGAATTTATTTTTTAAAGTTTTATTGACATAGTTTATTTACAGTATTGTGTTAATTTCTGCTGTACAGCAAAGTGATTCAGTTATACATATTCTTTTTCATATTCTTTTCCATTATGGTTTATCACAGGATATTGACTATCGTTCCCCATCCACACAGCAGGATCTTGTTGTTTATCCATCTTCTATATAATAGTTTTCATCCCCTAACCCCAAACTCCCAATCCTTCCCTCCCCCACCCCACCTCCCTTGTCTATTCTCCATGTCTGCTGAGTCTGTTTCTATTTTATAGATCTGTTCATTTATGTTATATTTTAGATTCCACATCTAAGTGATATCAGATGATATTTGTCAGTCTCTGACTTACTTGGCTTAAGTCAGAAACATAATAATATTTATATTATTATTATAATAATATCTAGGTCTACTCATATTGTTGCAAGTGATGTTATTTCATTCTTTTTATGATTGAGTAATATTGCATTGTGTATATATACCACACTTTATCATTCATCAAGCAAGGAATTTCTCAAAGTTACAAAGTGATGGCTAAGATACTTCACGTCCATGCCGAGGGCTGTTACTCCAATTCAGGGAACCAATGAGCTCATAAGAAGTGGTGAGCAGGATGTCCTGTTCCATCGAAACATTGTTTTTAGCGGTAGAGAGGCAGGAAAGGGGACTCCCTGAGTGTCAGCACACCATGCTGGGCTCCTTCTGGGTTGTGTGCTGCTGTATTGCCAGAGCCTAGAACAGTGCCTGGCACACAGTGAAAGTGAAAGTGTTAGTAACTGAGTCATGTCCACCTCTTCTCGACACCCATGGACTGTAGCCCAGCCTCCTCTGTCCCTGGGATTCTCCAGGCAAGAATGCTGGAGTGGGATCTTCCCAACCCAAGGATCAAACCCACATCTCCTGCCTTACAGATGGATTCTTTACAATCTGAACCACACTGTAGGGGAGCCTAAAGCTGGCTGAATAAGGGACGGGTCTCCATACATTACGGAGTTATTTTCCCATGTTGTGGATGAGGAAACTGAAGCGGAGAAGGCTCCAAGTGTTATACAATAAGATTCTGAAGGAAGAAGCTGGGACTCAAACCAAGTTCTCTCTGACCCCAGGTTTTCCCCACCACACTGTGGGGTCTGTGGCTGAGCACTGGCTGTTGAGACCAGGACCACAGGGCCCAGCCGACCCTCCTGTGGCGGCTGAGACCTGAGCCCCCAGCCCTGCCCACTCCACTGTCATCACCCACCGCTGATCAAAAAGGGCTGCGGTTGCGAGGGTTTGGATCCATGCTGGCCAGTAGAAACAGGATGAGCCACAAACACAAGCCACATATGTAATTTAAAATTTTCTAGTAGCCACATTTGTTTAAAAAACATAAAGAGAACCAAATAAAACTAATTTTATTAATATATTGCACTTAACTTCATTTATATCTAGATACTATGATTTTAGTGTGTAATCAATACAGAACATCATTTTGAGATTTCTTTTACTTTCTTTCTCTTCTCTCCTTCCTCCCTCCCTCTTTCTCTCCCTTCCACCACCCTTCCTGCCTGTCTTCCTCCCTTCTTCTTTCTTTCTCTCTCTCTTTTAAAAATTAGCCCTTAATTCATATTTTTCATTAATTCTAGTATAATCTCAATTAGTGAAGTTTTAGTCTACATTAACTTCATAGGGCATAAGTGAGACTCCATGTTACCATATAGAAATCTTTTCTCTTTATAAAATATATTAATAATGTGGTTGTTGAATCACTTGACTTTTACAGGGAGGAACCCTGGTGTTGATGACCATTCTTTGAGTCAGTGTTTCTGAACTCGCTCTGGTTCTTCTTTGTTTCGGTGTTAAACAATTCCTTTTTGTACCATAAATATTAGTGACAGTTTTTTTAGTTACTTGTAATTAAAAGGCTTCATGATGGAGACCCCATAATGTCTTCAAATTCAACAAATGTTAGTAGCTGAAGGAAAAAGCAATGAGTCTACAAAATCCATTACATCTAGATCTTTAAAGAATCTTTCTTTCTCTTCCTGGTACCAGAGACTTTAAAATCCAGTGTATATTTTATATGTACAGCATATCTCAATGAAAGCAGCCATGTTTTGAATGCTTAAGAACCACACTTGGCTAGTGGCTACCGTGCTGGACTGGACAAGCTTGGATGATTAGGGAAGAAACATTTACCCGTTCTTACTCCTCTTTCCTTTTCCCCCTACACACACACACACACACACACACACACACACACACACACACGAGAGAATCAAGGCAATTCCAAATATGTGTTTTAAAATGTGTTTTATATTATTAAGAGCCAGTATTTACTGAAGCAAGAAAACGGGAATCCTTAAAAGCTAATGATGAATACGGGTAATTAGTTAAAAGCTAGTGATGAGGTGTGAATGGGGTGCTAAAGGCAAAGAACCTGCCTGCCATTGCAGGACGTACACGAGACACGAGTTTGATCCCTGGGCGGGGAAGATCCCCTGGAGGAGGGCGTGGCAACCTACTCCAGCATTCTTACCTGGAGAATCCCAAGGACAGAGGAGCTTGGCGGGTTACAGTCATGGGGCCTCACAGAGTCAGACACGACTAAAGCAACTTAGCACGCACATGGATGAGTACATGCCCTTTGACTCACCAATCTGCATTCTAGGATATGATCCTAAGGAAACATTTGGGAAGGTATGCAAAATTTATGTATAAGGATATTTATTAGAGAGTGTGCATTAGCTTCCTCTTGCTGCTGTAACAAATTATCACAGGCTTCATGGCTTAAACCAGCACGAGTTCAGCACGCTACATTCTTTCTGGAGCCTCTAAGAGTCTGTGGCCTTGCTCCTTCCAGCTTAGAGAGACCACCCTTCTAGCCAGAAGTATCATCTCTCCAGCCACTGCTCCCATATTCATGTCCCCTCCAACTTGCCTGGCTCACCCTTTCCCATGTAAGGACCCCCGTGATTAAAATGGGCCCATCTGGATAACTGGGTAATCTCCCCCTAAAGACTTTTAACTTCATCACATCAACAAAGTTCTCTTTGCCATGTAAGGTGATGTCTGCACAGGTTCTGGGGATTTGGGTAAATACATCTCCTAGAAAAACATTATTCTAACACAGGAATGTTTTTTAAAAGAAATAGCATAAATAATCTTTGGGACCAGGGGTTTGTTGAAGAGTTCTTACACATGACACCAAAAGCTTGCAGTATAAAAGAAAAAAAAGTCAATCAATTAGACCTCATCAAAATGAAAAACTTTTGATCTGCCACGAAGGATGATAAATTACAGACTAGGAGAAAATATTTGCAAACCACATATCTGACAAAGGACTTATATCTAGAATAGATATATTCTAATATACCTAATAGATACCAGATATGTGTGTGTGTAAATATATATATATATATATATATACCCAAAATTCAACAGTCACAAATAATCTGATAAGAAAATAGTCAAAAGACATAAAGGGACATTTCACCAAAGAAGACATATGGATGGCAAATAAACCCATGAAAAGATGTCTCCATCATGAGCCATCAGGGAAATAGAAATTAAAATGTCTGATTCTTTGCGACCCTATGGACTGTAGCCTGCCAGTCTCCTCTCTCCGTGGATTTCCCCAGGCAGGAATACTGAAGTGGGTGGCCATTCCCTTCTCCATGGACTCTTCCCGACCTAGGGACTGACCGGGTCTCCTGCACTGCAGGCAGATTCTTTACTATCTGAGCCACCAGGAAAACCCTACAAGGTATCACTGCATACTTATCACAACAGGTAGAATTTCAAATGAGGATGATATCAAATGCTGGTGATGTCTGAGAGAAGCTAGAGCTCTCATAACATCGCTGGTAGAAATGGAAAATGGTCTAGTCATTCTGGAAAATAGTTTAGCAGTATCTTTTTAAAAACTCAACATTCACTTACCAAATAACTCAGTGATTGTACTATGTCCATTTATTCCAGGAAATGAAAATATGTCCACACAAAACCTCTATAAGAATATTCATAGCAGTTATATTTGTAATAGTGAAAAAAATAGATACAACAAAACTGCCCTAGAATAGATAAGTGGTGAATAGGTGTGGTTTACCCATGCTATGGAATATGGCTCAGCTATATGAGGGAAAAATTTATATAAGCAGTAACTTGAATGGATCTCGAGGGCATTATGCTGAGTGGAAAAATGTATATATATATATGTGTGTGTGTGTGTGTGTGTGTGTGTGTAAAGCATTCTCAAAATGGCAAAAGTATAGAGATGGAGAACAGATTAGTGGTTGCCAGGGTTCACAGAGTAGGCAGATGAGAGAGTTGGGTTTGACTATGAAGGATCGCGTGATGGCAGAGTTCTGGATCTTGGCAATGGTGGTGGTTACACAGATCTGTGCAGGTGATGATAAAGAACTACACACAGATTGTATCAATATCAATATCCTAATTTTGGTATTGTGTAATTATTACGTAACCATTGGGGAAACTGGGCATACATAGTCTTTGCAACTTCCTATGAACGTAGAATTATTTCCAGCTAAAGTTAACACTCCAGTACTTTGGCCACCTCATGTGAAGAGTTGACTCATTGGAAAAGACTCTGATGCTGGGAGGGATCGAGGGCAGGAGGTGAAGGGGACGACAGAGGATGAGATGGCTGGAAGGCATCACCAACTCGATGGACGTGAGTTTGAGTGAACTCCGGGAGTTGGTGATGGACAGGGAGGCCTGGCCTGCTGCAATTCATGGGGTCGCAAAGAGTCGGACACGACTGAGCGACTGAACTGAACTGAACTGAAAGTTAACAGAAAAAGAAGAAACAGAAAGAAATAACCAAAGTGTCCAACAATAGGGGAATAGTTAAAGGAACTGTGTTCTATCCATACAAGAAAATGGTACAGAGCCATTTGCAACAAGCAAGTAAAACCACATAGGTAGACATAAAAAATCAGAATACAAAACAATGTATCCTGTAAGATTCCCTTGTAAATAGGTTGGTATGTGCATGGATAAACTAAATCTGAAAATACAAATCAAAATGTTCAGTTCAGTTCATTCGCTCAGTCGTGTCTGACTCTACGACCCCATGGATCACAGCACACCAGTGATTTTTTTTTTTCTGGTTGATTTTTGTCCTTTGAATTTTTCAGAACTGCTCCATTTCTTACAATACACATGTATTACTTTGATAATCAGGGAGAAACTGCTAGTTTCATTCCGGGGGAAAAAAAGAATTTTAAGAAGGCAGCCAAAGGGCAGCAGACTGTTTGCCATCCCATCTTTCTGCCCCAAATACAGCTTCGTGAGTGCGTGCAGAGGAAGGCTGATGGAGAAATTCCTTCTCCCAGGGAGAGGAGACCGTGAAATATGTGCTTTGCTTTCTGGCAGGAGCCAAATGAACGGAGATGGAGTGAGTCAGACCAAAGACCACAGCAAGTTGGGAATAAAACAGCACCTGGTGGAGTCTCTGGGATTACAAGCCCACCAAAACATCTGTGTGGACCAGGAGGTTTCCGCTCAGAATGAAGAGAAACTGGTTGCCGAATCTGGTGAGAAATTAAGCTACGGAAACTGCCCTCTTTCCCTCTCCTCTTTCTAAAATAGTCTTTAACATTTTTGCTTTGTCATCATTTCTGTTCAGAGAAGCACTTGGTTTTGCATTTGCAAATACAAGCCCTGGATGCCTTTCTGCAGGGCTTATCTCTGTCTGGTCTCAGGGAGGCTACACTCTGTGTAAATCACCACCAAGGTTTGGTTGGGGAATAACAAGCAGAGATTCCTGGGAGGGCAAGGATGGCAATGAGTACCTGCATAAATAATTCAGTAACATTCCTTTCATTTTTAAGCATGTATGGTGCTGTAAGCTGTGTAGTTGCTGCTCTATATAACTCCTAAAGTGGGAATTGTTCCCATTTTACAGATCAGGAAACTGAGGTCCAGGAGAGGTGAGCAACCTAAGATCATGCAGCTAGTCTGGACCCAGTCCTGTCTGGCTCCAAAGCTGCGTCCTTTCCATGTGGGGCCTTGCCCCTCGCTTTCCTTGGTTCCTTGGGTGGATGAATGAGGAGGGGGCAGCCTCTATACATGCT
The DNA here is from genome assembly GCF_001704415.2 of Capra hircus. Taxonomy (NCBI): domain Eukaryota; kingdom Metazoa; phylum Chordata; class Mammalia; order Artiodactyla; family Bovidae; genus Capra; species Capra hircus. The sequence continues at coordinate 3,504,014 of NC_030827.1, read as the reverse complement.
TGTGGCTGCATCCCCCAACCCCACCCAGGGTAGGATACAGTGCTCAGGGCAGGCGCCTGCAGTGCCACCCGGATGGCCATTTCCCAGCGCCGGTCCCTGGATGCCGAGGCCCCTCTAGCTGAGAGGGAATCTCCTGTGCACAGGCTCCCCCTTATGGAAAGGAGGGACATGCCGTGGAGCTCCAACCTGCTGCTCTACCCTGGAGGGAGACTATGGGCAGGGCCGGCCCCACCCTACCCCGAGCCTGGACCCTGCTCCCAACTCCTGCCCAGCCAGGCACTTTGAGCTCGGAAAGCCCTCCTGCCTAACCCCCCACCCCACCCCACCCCCTGCCCCATAAGCACACATCTTCTTTGGTGTCCCACTTGAGGACATATTCTTGGATCCACCCCTTGTGGGATGTTGATAAACAAAGTAACATAAGCTGACAGGGCCCAGAGGAGAAGTGATGATATTTACAACAGCGTTCTCGAGGAGCCCTTCTCCTGTTTACACACCAGAAGGAAAACATCCTCTCTTAAAAAAAAACATAACATGGGGAATGTTTTATTTCCTAGGGTGGCTGAGAACTGCTTTCTAACTGCAGAGCTTTGGGCAAATCTTTTCCCCTCTGTGAACCTCAGTGTCCTCATTTGTAAAATGGGTGGGGTGACCCTGACCACATAGGATGGCTCTGAGATGACTGTGGGCAGAAAGGGCTGAGATGGGTACCTAGCCATTCCTTCAGGTGCTTCTGGGCATAAAGAGAGGCAGGTTGCTTTCCCGGCGCTTATTCACTTGTTAATTCAGTAGCAAATGTTTGGTGGGAGTTCACTCGGTGCCAGAGGAGCCGAGCTAGAGCAGACAGATGGGGGCCCTGGAGGGCTGAGGAGAATGGAAGCCCTCCTGAGGGTCCCAGGAGGAGGGAGAGGGGCATGGGCACTGGTGGGGGTCTAACTGGACCGGCCTGGCTCAGCTGGGCTGAGACTCAAGACACCTGGTTCTAACTCGGTCCTTCTTTCTCTATAGCTTTTCATATCACTTGGGCAGAGCAGATAGGGGAACTGAAGTGGGAAGAATCAGGGTGGCAATGATCCAGCGGAGAGAGTGAGGGCTGGTGAGGTCAAGGCCGTGGGGATGTGGAGAAGGGAAAGTATTTGAAAGATGTTCCCGGGATGGCACCGGCGGGGCTTCGTGATGGATTGACTGCGGGGTGTGAGGCCGCGGGAAGATTTTACCATCTAGCTGGAGGGCCCAGACAGACACCCAGGGAACAAGAGTGAAGTAGACGAGAGAGAGGATAATTAAGTGCTAAATTGTGCAGCTTAATTTATTGTTTGGACAGTTGCCTCGTACAATAAACCCCACTGCTCTAATGAGCTCATGACATCAGCCAGCAGGGAAGGCAAGCCTGGCCCATGGCCGGTCACAACTAGAACCATCTGTGGGCGCTGCCCAGATGCCTATCTGTAAAGCTGAACTCTGGGCTTCAGTTTGTGATTGGGGGCACCAATAAGCTTCAGGCCAGGGCACCCCTGATAAGACCCCTTTCTAGAAGCTCCAGTGTCTGAAAAGTTCGGGACTCATAGGAGTTTTAGTTCAGAAAAGGAAGAAAAAGTGGGGTTTGAATCTGGCCATGATGTGGGGGTCCTGCCCGGGAGTCCATCCTGCTTTTGGGAACTTGGGCAGGCCCCTGGCCCTTCTCTGTGAAGGGGACATAATGAAGATCCAAGCAAACACCCAGAAAATGCTCAATTGTCATGGGAAGATGCTCCCAATTTTAGAAGATGCTTAAACAGTATGTACATAACAGCACCTGCCTGCCCCATGCCACATCCCAGGGCTGGTGCTCTTGGGGGTACAGAGGACCAATCCTGACCAGCTATTGTGGAGGGGAAAACCTTGGCTACATCCTTGATTACGTCACTATCCTTATCAAAGGAGAGGATGCTATCTTGGAGAGCCCAGAGAGCCTTTTTGGAGAAAACGGCATGCAGAGTAGGCCTCCGATGACTGACGTCTACACTTTCTCACCAGAGAAATGCTAGCCTCTTGCACCTTTCCCCCTTAGCAAGAGTCACTCTGAATATGTTTGTGGAAGGGGTCAAGGAGAAATCTGGTTAGAAGGGTTAGGGAGTGTGGTAAAATGCCACTGCATTTGTGGAGCTCTTTATGTAAGATTGAGAAGGATTGTTTTCCATATCAAGGAGAGTCAAATTCACTCGAGACTATGGAGGGCACATCACCCCCACGAGCCCATATCCCCCAGCCACCACTCATAACACTGAATACAGCTGAAAAGCAGAGATTATCTGTTTGATTTTCTGCTTAAAAATATGTCCTCTGCCCTGCAAGGGTCAAGAAGCAACAGTTAGAACCAGACGTGAAACAACTGACTGGTTCAAAATTGGGAAAGGAGTACAACAAAGCTGTATATTGTCACCCTGCTTATTTAACTTAAATGCAGAGTACATCATGAGAAATGCTGGGCTGGATGAATCACAAGCTAGAATCAAGATGTAGATGATACCACTCTATGGCAGAAAATGAAGAAGAATTAAAGAGCCTCTTGAGGGTGAAAGAGGAGAGTGAAAAAGCTGGTTGAAACTTAACATTCAAAAAACCAAGGTCATGGCATCCAGTGCCCTCACTTCACGGCAAATAGAAGGGGAAAAAGTGGAAGCAGTGACAGATTTTATTTTCTCGGGCTTCAAAATCACTGTGGACAGTGACTGCAGCCATGAAATTTTAAGACATTTGCTCCTTGGAAGGAAAGCTATGACAAACCCAGACAGTGTATTAAAAAGCAGAGACAGCAGTCTGCTGACAACGGTTGGTATAGTCAAAGCCTTGATTTTTCCAGTAGTCATGTATTGATGTGAGGTTGGAACACAAACAAGGTTGAGCACCAAAGAATTCATGCTTTTGAACTGTGGTGCTGGAAATATCTCTTGAGACTCCCTTGGACAGCAAGAAGATCAACCAGTCAATCCTAAAGGAAATCAACTTTGAATGTTCACTGGAAGGACTGATGCTAAATTCCAATACTTTGGTCACCTGATGGGAAGAGTCAACTTATTAGAAAAGACCCTGATGCTGGGAAAGACTGAGAGCAAAAGAAGAAGGGGGCAGCAGAGGATGAGATGGTAAGATAGCATCACCAACTCAATGGACATGAATTTGAGCAAACTCCAGGCGATAGTGAAGGACAGAGGAGCCTGGCGTGCAGCAATCCATGGGGTCACAAAGAGTCGAACAGGGCTTAGCAAATGAATAACAACAACAAAGCATAGGCTAGACACTCAATACATTTTTCCTGAGTGAATGAATGAATGGAGAAAACTCAGGCAGCAGTCAAAGACATTCATATGGAAGCAAAGTATGAATACTACTCTCACCTGTGAGGTCACCAAAGATGAAAATGTGATTGTTCAAACTTAATGTGGGCCCCAGGGAGAAGGGATGGCTCTCGGGACACTTCAGTAGTGTGTAATTACAGATCTCCCCGGCAGATAGTGCGGCTATCAGAAGTGTCTCAAATGCCTGTGTTCAACCCAGCAAGGCCGCTTCTCAGAACCGAGGCTTGGGGGGAGCTGCACCGGTGGGTCAATGTCTTGCCACACCATGTGGGCAATGACCTATAATGCTCAACAGTGGGGAACTGGTTCAAGAAACCATGACAGTCCTTGGGAATGTTATGTGAGCATTCATTAAAAATTGTGATGGGGATGGGGGTATGGAAAGATGCCCAAGGCGTGTTAAGTGGGGAGAGGCAACCCCCACCGCCCAGCGCGTGTGTACCCTTCAGTGACACCGGGGACAGTGGTCATTTGGGGGCTATTTTCAACACTAATAAAACGGTACATTTATCATGTATTGTTATGAAGCCATAAAGTCATTTCCACATTGGTTTTTCAAAAGAAGAAAGGAAGTGTGTCCGAGTTTCCTGAACTTCCCTCTCCCGTGTCTCAAGCTCGGGAAGACCCCAGCTCCCCCTCCCCAGGACTGGAGCGACTGGGGCAGATGCGGGCAGCTGTGGGTGAGCGGAGGGCTGCGACCATGTGCCCTGGGCAGCTGAGGCATCTGTCTCAGGACAGGTCTTTGGAAGGGACATCTCTAGGCTGGGGCCCTAAGGGCCCATCTCAGTCAGCAATGACTGCAGGCCACGCCTGAGGTTCATTCTCAGCCACTTTTAGGACTGAGGCCTGGTCTAGAGAGCTAAGTCAGCCGAGGCTGGGTACCAGGCTCCATTCAGCCTCTTACCAACTGTACCAAGTCATGCCTCCTTTCAAGTGTAACTGGGGGTCCCTGTATCCAGATTACAGGGTGTGGGAAATATTCACTGTGCAAAAGGATGTAGGTGAGGGACGATCTCTTGCTCTGGCCTCCAGCCTTGGAAGAATGGGAGGGGGCACCCGCGGTGCCCTTGGCTCCCCACCCGTTCCTCTTGACCTGGCATGAGAGCCTTGCTCCTGCTTTTCAGCTGCTTACCGGGGAAGCAGCCAGAGGGGCAGGCCCTCCTCTGTCCTACACCAGGATGCTGCTCAGGGCGGGTTCTGCCAGCCACCAAAGGGGCAGGGGAGGACCCATCTCCAGGGGCCAGAAAGCCAGACTAGAACCACATGGAAAGGGGTGTCATGAACTGCAAGAGCAGCTGTGATGGACACTGCGTCCCCTTTGCCCAAACCTGCTCTTTCTCCAGCTTCGAGGGACTGGAGGGACTCTGTGTGTGTGTGTGTGTGTGTGTGTGTGTGAGGCGGTGTGGAGGGACACAGCAGATGTACTGAGCGCCTGTCATGCACACTTACATCAGGCACTCACTAGGGTCTTTGGAAGGGCTTATCTCATTTAAATGGCTCTGCATTCCAGCAGTGCGTACTGTCATTATTCCTATTGACCAGATGGGGAAAATGAAGCTCTGGGAAGCTTGTTCAGAGCATTCAGCTGGGACAGGCTTGAGAGGGTTTGGGCTTTGAAGCCAGGTTGACCAGAAAGCTGGTTCTCCCATCCAAACATAGGATGATTTCAGGCTAGTCATTGTCTCTGTGAGTCTGGGGTTCCCCATCTGTCTAGTGGAATTATTCATCTCAAAAAGTGTCAGCATGAAGATTAGAGATAATAGATCACCTAGTCCTGTGCCTGGTACAGTGTAGAAACACAATAATTCCAGATTCTATTGAAAGGTCAAAGTGAGGGTTGAATATGAGTGAGCATAATACAGGGAGAAGGCCATCTTCCTTTGAGATGAAAACCATGTGGGCACAAACATTAAAAATGGAAGGAAACCATCCTTGACCTGTTCTTTGATCAAATGAGAGTGATTTAACTGACGTCTGCTGACCAGGCTCTCCTTTCCAGCCAGGAAAACAGATGCCTTGTGTTAGTGAACTGTCTTAAGAACTCAGGCACCTTAGCTGTTGAAAGACAGGAAGAACAGCCGCAAGCACCTATTGGTGTCAGGCATAGTCTTGCCTTTGTCAGAGGACGGTGCTGGGGTCCAGCGAGTTTCGGAGGCCTGCCCCAGCTACCAGGTGGCTAGATGGGCTTGGATCCTGACCTCTCTGCCACTGGCCTACCAGAGTCTGCTTTCTTTTTCTTTTCGCCCTTACCACTCCCACCAAACTGGCTTTTTGATTAAAAAAAACAACAACAAAAAACATGTTTTCAAACATAATACTGTTTACAAAGTTACAGTAAAGTGTGTGTGTATAGTGTGTTTCCCATTCTGTGCTAGGTCTGTGTGCATGAAAGAAAGAAAGAAAGAAAGAAAGAAAGAACCCACCCCCACATCAAGAGAGTGTCTGCCTCCATCCCCCACCCCAGGGTGGCTGTGGCATTGTGGGCAAGTTGCAGACCCCTCAAACAACCAGAATATTCTGTACCTTGTGGCAATTAGTCCCCACTTGGCTTAAGGACTCTGACATCAAAGGAGGCCTCCGCCTGCTGCCCAAGGGGGACGGGGGAATGCCTCAGAACAGCCATTCCCCTCATTAGGGGCTCCAGCCACCAGCAAAGCAGACTCCGGACAACAGACCCGGCCCCATCAAAGGCCGCCTTCCCCTGGGAAGGCCTCTGTAATCCGGGGCCTGGCTAGGCCCTGCCCCCACCCTAGACCAGCTCAAAAGCGGCTGTCTGGGGACACCTGACTACTCTCCAGTTCAAAGCCATGTGAATGCATTAACAAGACAAAACACCATTTTCCTGTCTCAAAACTCCTAGGGCCCTGCCCTAAGCCGCCTGCCATCAAGGCCTGAAGGCACACAATCCCTGCCCACTTAGCAGTGGGGCCTGAAGTCAGCCCCCTCCTCTGCCGTCTTTCCAGCCTTTGAAAGCTCCGAGCACAAACAGGGGCTAACTTAAGCCACTCAGCAATGCCTCTTCAGGCCTAATCTGCTCCTCCGGAAGGTAGGTGGCCAGTCTGGAGCCAGCCCTCCTGAGAGCCAGAGCGGAGAGGGGAGCAAGCAGGCCAGCCCAGAGGCTGCAACCTTGCTCTACAAGCACAGACCTCTGCTTCAGAATCCAGGATTTGGGAGTGCAAGTGCTGGGTTTAGCGCTTACTTACCCCTCCACCCACCCATTCACCCATCATCCATCCACACATCTATCTGTCCATCTGCTTGTCCATCGATCCAGCCATCTGCCTGTCTATTCATCCATCTGTCTATCCATCTACCCATTCATCCAGCCATCCCACTGCATGATAAGTCCTATTCCAGACCCCGGGGAACCAGAAAGGAATTAGGCAAAAACTCTACCCTCAAGGAACTCCCAGTCCATTCAAGGAGTAAGGAAATACCTCTTGGCCATATGAACAGGATGTCTGAGAGGCAGCAGGGGACCCAGAGGATGGAGTCTAAGGTGACCAGGAAGACAGCACAGAAGACATGGAACCAGGACCTGGAAGATGAACAAGAGTTTTAGCAAGGGGAAGGGAAGAAGATGGCTTTCCAGGTAGCACCTGCAAAATTGAGGCCTGAAATAGCCTAAAATGTTTCCAAAACTACTAACTGATTAGCTTCTGAAATTTGTCTGAAGGGATGAGGTTGGGGAGGAGGATGGTAAGAGACAGGGCTGCGGCCAACGATGGGGGGGTCCTTTATTCCACGACGTTCATTCCCTGGTGGGTCCTCAGGCCTACTTGCATGCACACGCACCCCACACCCATACACATAAGTTCTCACACATGCAAACAGCAAGCGTAAACACAAACACACAGATGTGAATATCTTTGCACCCACATATGCTCATGCAAATGCCAATATGCTCCTCCATGTGCAAGTATACACACAAGCAACAACATGCACGCAAACACACTCACATCCCTGTAAACATGTCTACCTACTTTCAAACACATCCACATATACACACAAGCCTGTTCATACACTCACACCCAGAAATGCCAAATGTCCCAGGGTGTAGACTCAACCCTGATATACACGCAGACAAGCCCACGTAGAGACCCACTGATGGCATCCATGTCCACCCATGCAAACCACGCGTATGTGTGTGCAGGCACTTCTCCCCACCTCCCCCACCCCGACGCACATACAGAGGCTGCACCAGGGAAAGGCCAGGGCTAGGATGCCTGCCTCTCATTATTCCTCAGTCATAAAAATGTGCTCCAGGCAGTGAAACTTGGCAAAGCAGGGCCCATCAGCTGTGCTTGGGCTGGAGCCGGTGTCCCTGGGTTCCTCTCGGCTCTGCCAGGATGGAGGGACTCCCTGTCCTGATAGCAACCTCTTTCCCTAGCTGTTGCAGCCAGTGCTGCTCCCACTGGGAGAGCCGTCCTCCCTTCTGCAACCATTGCCTTGTTTGGGTGGTGGGACAAACATGTCCAGCCCTGACCCACACGGCAGGGTGGCCAGACCCAGGCCTCTGACGCAGTCTCCTGGGTAGGCACCCAGCCAGCTCTGGGCAAAGCAGTCCTGTTCTAGGTACAAGGCCCACGGGGCTCCAACCCATTCCTCCAGTTCCATCTTGCAGGCTTCCCCTGACCCACACTCTCTGCTGCTGCCATGCTGGGTCTGCCCTGCTCCTTTCACTTCTTCCCTAGTGTGCTTGGCCATCTGTATGAGCCCACAGCTGGGAGGCCTCTAAGACTTAGAGACTGGGGACCTCCCGGAGCAGTGGGAGGGGTCATGGTGGTGATATTAGCTGAGCTCACTTCAACCAAGCCCACTGTTGAGGCTCTGCTAAGTCATAGCCCCTCTCTTTTCCCAAACCTGGTCATTCACCCTGCCATATACTTATCTTTCTATCCATCTATTCAGTCACAGACACAATTTTAAACAATCTACCCAAATTTGCCCATACACTAATTTTTTCACCTGTCTCTCCATCCATCTATCCACCCGTTCCTCATCTATTTATCCATCCATCACATATTTGCCCATCCATTCACCCATGTAAACATTCATCCATCCAAGCATCCATTCCTCAACCACCTAACCATCCATTTCTTTGAACATCTAACTATTCAATCACCTGCTCATCTGTTCAACTCTCTGTCCATCTGTGTCTATTTATCCACCCACCCATATGCACATCCATCCACAGACTTTGAAATCCTGAAGACCTGGGTGTGAATCCTTATTTCACCACCTCCTGCCAGTCACAGATGCTGTCTGTTCCCTTCCCACGTCACCAAGTCCTGGCCATTTCAGTGCACACAAGTCTGGCCTCCAGCTGCCAGAACCTAAATCTTTTTGCCTGAGGGCTTTTCTTGCCACTGAGCCTTATCTCTCCCTACATGTGGAAGGGTGGAGGTAATGGGGAATCAACACCCCTTGAAGACAGCCTCCAACCAATGACTAGACAGAGCTGGTGTATAAATAGCCCTGCTTCCTCCTTGCTGGGTAGGATGACTCTGAGGTAAGAATTCTTCCTGGGTCCCAGTGTTCCCCCTCCCCCAGCAGGGTCAAGCTCCATTTTCACACAGTGATACCTTGCTTGATAATGTGCCCTTCACTGGTTGCCTTCTCTCCCCTGTCTTACTTCCCCGCTTTGCTATTCTACCTCCCAAGTGAATTTCTTGCATCTGAAAGCCTGTCCCAAGATTTGACTTGTGAAGAACCCAAACTAAGTCACTACCTAGGTATAATACAATACATACCATCTTCCCAAGTGGTACTAGTGGTAAAGAATCTGCCTGCCAATTTTAAACAATCTACCCCAATTCACCTATCTATCCATCCATCTATCCACCTGTTCCTCATCTATTTATCCATCCATTACATATTTGCCCATCCATTCACCCATGTAAACATTCATCCATCCAACCATCCATTACTCAACCACCTAATCATCCATTTCTTTGAACATCTAACTATTCAATCACCTGTTCATCTGCTCAATTCTCTGTCCATCTGTGTCTGTTTATCCTCCCACCCATATGCACGTCCATCCACAAACTTTGAAATCCTGAAGACCTGGGTGTGAATCCTTAATTCACTACCTCCTGGGTGGTGGTCTCACAAGAGACCTGGGTTTGACTCCTGGGTTGGGAAGATCCCCTGGAGAAGGAAATGGCAACCCACTCCAGTATTCTTGCCTGGAAAAATCCAATGGACAGAGGAGCCTGGCAGGCTATAGTACATGGGGTTGCAAAGAGTCAGACATGACAGAGAACTTGTGTATATATAATATATAAATTATATATTAGTATATATAATATACATTTAAATTATAAATATAATATATAATTTATATTTTATATATTATATAAATTATATATTATAATATAAATTATATTATCTATAAATATTATAATTATTTACATATAATTATAATATATAATTATATTATATATTGGGCTACAGTCCACGGGTTGCAAAGAGTCAGATACAACTGAGCAACTTCACTTTCACTTTCATAATATATAATATAAATTATATTATAATATAATAAACATTATATGTATAAATATATAAATTGTCTATTATATAATAATATGTATTATATTGGGCTTCCCTGGTGACTCAGATGGTAAAGAATCTGCCTCAACACTGAAGACCCAAGTTCAATCCATGAGTTGGGAAGATTCCCTGGAAAAGGTATTGGCTACCCACTCCAGCTGCAAAGAGTCAGACATGACCGAGTGCCTAATATGTATCATATAGTATAACTATATTATATTTATATGACTTAATATAATTAAACAGTCCAATATAATACTAAAAATATTGGTTATATTAATGTAATTAATAATCAGTATAATATAATGATATAATTAATATAATGGAAATATAAAATATAGATATATATTACAATACATAATACATATATTATAATAATAGTATAGTTATAATACATTACTGGAGTATGTTATTGCTTTTGTCATACATTGCTATTAAAAATGATAAACATGAAGATACTCTTGTCCTCATGAGGCAGTGTCACCGCCATCCATCCGTGGAAGCAGAAACTAGGCAGCATCCTCAGCACCACCCTTCTCCTCACTCCCAAAGCTAAGCCATCCCCAAGAACTTTTGAATTTTAACTCTTACAGAGCCCAACTATGTCCTCCTCTCTCCATCTCCACACCCGCCACTCCAGTCCCAGTTAGAACCATCTCCACCCTCCACTGCCGGACGGCAACAGCAGGTCTTAAGTAGGTGCCACATACTCCTTGTCCCCAAACCCCTAACAATCCATTCTTCACAGTTAAGCCAGAGGGATTGCCTGGAAATGGATGTCTGATCGCAAACGTTACCACTCTGCAGAAGCTACCATTCCTCTGAGAATGCAGAGCATCGTTCCTGACAGACGTCAGGCCTCGCCTGCTGCCCCAGTCGCATCTCACCTGTGTTCCTCTGCACCCTGGCCTGCAGCCTCCCTAGCCTGCTAGCGGTTAGTCTTCAGAATGCACAACTTTCCTGCCGGAGTCCAGCTTTGCTCCTGCAGCTCTTCGATCACTTCACTGACCCCCACTCCACTACCAAATTTCAGCTCTGAAGTCACCTTTTATTTTATTCTTCAATTTTAACTTTTTCAGTGAAGTATAGTTGATTTACAATGCTGTGTTCATTTCAGGCATAATAGCGAAGTGACTCAGTTACACATATGTATATTTTTTCTCAGATTCTTTTCCTTTATAGGTTATTATAAAATATTGAGTATAATTCTCTGCGCTGTACAGTAGGCCCATATTGGTTATCTACTTCATATATAGTAGTGTGACATGTTGCCCTTTTAGAAACACCTTTCTTGGCACTCAAAAGTGAAAGTGAAAGTCAGTCACTCAGTTGTGTCTGACTCTGCAACCCCGTGGATTGTAGCCTGCCAAGCACCTCTGCCCATGGAATCCTCCAGGCAAGAATACTAGAGTGGGTTGCCATTTCCTTCTCCAGGGGGTCTTCATGACCCAGGGCTTGAACCTGGGTCTCCTGCATTGCAGGCAGATTCTTTACCGTTTGAGCCACCAGGGAAGCCCTCCTTGGCACTCGGGACTGGTCAAATCCCTTACTCTTGGCTCAAATACATCCATCCGTTTGCTCATTCGTGTGTTCGTTCTGTGTATCGGTATTGACTGCCTCCTCTGCGCCCGGCACTGAAGGCAGCAGGGAACAAACTGGATGAAGTCCCTGCCCTCGAGGAGTTCCCGTCCCTATCTGTGTTTGCGTGATGGGAGAGGGGCAGGAGGAGGCCTTTATTTGTCAGTGGCTTGCAGCTGCTTTACAGCGTCGTGTTAGTTTCTGCCCACAGTGAGGTGAACCAGCTGTGTGTGCGCACGAGTCCCTTCCTCTTTGACCTCCCTCACACCCACCCCTCATCCTACCCCCCTAGGTCGTCACAGAGCACCAAAGTGACCTTCCTGTGATATGTAGCAGGTTCCCACTAGCTAGCTATTTTACACATAGTAGTGTATGTATCCAATAAGATATATGCCAGCTTGGGCTGCTGTTCTCCTGAGTGTGTGCAGGAGTCTGAGAGGATAAGGTCTGACAGTGTTCAGTGATACTTGAGGAGTCCAACCTACATAAACTTGTATAAAACTAGCACATAAAAAATTTCCCCTCCAGGGAATTTCTGCTCTGAACATGCTGGAATCACAGTGCTCTTGGACTTGGTTCAGTTAAACTCTGGACAAAATACCAAAAAACAAAAATAATAATAAAAAAAATCAATAAGCCAAAGCAGGCAGATTTTGGAAGAGAATTGATACTTGGAGGGAATGTATGGCTTGGTGGAAGGCTCAAATTGTTTCGTTTGCTTGGTTGGGATATCGTTTTTTGCAGCGTGACTCTGAAAGCATCAGCAGTCCTGCTGGAAGCACAGAAAGACTGAAATGTCAATAGAAATTTCCTCTTCTTTCCAGTGGAGGGAACCAGGGAAGAAGGGACTTGGGGCATCCAGAACTCTCAGGGAGTGGAGTGGATCCCAGGAAGGAAAGGATGAGAGATGGAGGCCCCCACGGTCTGTGGGAACGTCTGCCGCATCCGGGACTCAGCCTGGTAGCACGCATGTGCAGGACACACTCAAGTCCTTCTGAACTGAGGGCCAAAGCACCGCCCGGCACAAGGCTGACAGTTGGCAGTTTGAGTGAAATCCAGTTAGTTGGCTACTGACACGTCAATATCAAGACTCCGAAGGAAGTCATATTCTTGAAAAGAGTGAGCGTGCCGTTGTTGTTGCCAACAATGTTCGGCAAGTGTCTATTAGCGCAAGTTCTATAAAATCACATTGTGTACATCTTCTCTCTGTTCCGATGGCTTAATCTTTTCTTTGCATCAGTTACTGAAAGGGTTTTCTTCTCTGTAATATGATCTGTGGATTTTTTTTCTTTCTTCTTTGTTCAGAGTAGTTCTTTGTTTGTTCTTTAGGTTTATTAGCTGCACGGGGCTTTCCTGGTGGCTCAGCAGTAAAGACTCCCCCTGCCAATGCAGGAGACACAGTTTCGATCCCTGGGTCAGGAAGATCGCCTTGAGAAGGAAATGGCAACCCACTTCAGTATTCTCGCCTGGAGAATTCCAGAATTCTTGCCTGGAATTCCAGGATCTCCTCCTGGACAGAGGAGCCTGGTGGGCTATAGTCGATGGGGTCACAGAGGGTCAGACATGACTGACTAAATGGCAACAAGGTGTATTTATATCAAAATGAATCTCTAGGAGGCCTTACTTTAGTTGGAGTGGTCTGAGAAGACCTCTGCAAGGAAGTGGCATTTGAGCTGGGATCTTAAACAGTAGAAGTGAGGTGGTGGTTGTGGGGGATGCTGGTGATGGTGACGGTGGTGGCAGTGGAAGTGGGGTGGGGATGATGTTGACGTTGAAGACACTTGTGGTGAGCGTGGTGGTGATGCTGATAGAACTGGGGTAGGGGTAATAGTTCTGGAGATGGGCCCACAGAGATGCCCATACCCACATCTCTGGAAAATGTGCGTATGTTATGTTTTATGGCAAGAGTTAGTTGCAGTTGACAGTTAGCCCACCCTGAGATAGATTATCCTAGGTGACCTGAGTGGGCCAGTATACCCACAGCATCCTTATAGCCAAGGAGGGAAATAGGGGTGAGATTCAGAGTGAAGCAGCATAAGAAAACCTTACTGGCTATTGCTGGCTTTGATGATGGAAGAAGGGGCCCGCAAGACAAGAAGCGTGGGCAACCTCTAGAAGCTGAATGAGGAAAGGCAATGGATTCTCCCCTAGAGACTCCTACCTCCTAGATTCTCCCCTAGAACCTCCTACCTCCTACCAAGGAGTATGGCCCTGCTTACCCCTTAATTTTAGCCCACTTAGTTAGGCACATCTAAAGTTCTGACTTCCAGAACTATCACATAATAAATCTGTGTTGTCTTCTAGTTCAGTTCAGTTCAGTTGCTCAGTCGTGTCCGACTCTTTGTGACCCCATGGACCACAGCACGCCAGTCCTCCCGTCCATCAGCAACTCCCAGAGTTTACTCAAACTCACAGCCATCGAGTCGGTGATGCCATCTCATCTCATCCTCTGTCGTCCCCTTCTCCTCCCACCTTCAATCTTTCCCAGCATCAGGGTCTTTTCAAATGAGTCAGCTCTTCTCATCAGGTGGCCAAAGTATTGGAATTTCAGCTTCAACATCAGTCCTTCCAATGAATACTCAGGACTGATCTCCTTTAGGATGGACTGGTTGGATCTCCTTGCAGTCCAAGGGACTCTCAAGAGTCTTCTCCACCACCATCAATTTTTCAGCACTCAGCTTTCTTTACAGTCCAACTCTCACATGCATACATGATGCTGCTGCTGCTAAGTCGCTTCAGTCGTGGCTGATTCTGTGCAACCCCATAGACAGCAGCCCACCAGGCTCCCCTCTCCCTGAGATTCTCCAGGCAAGAACACTGGAGTGGGTTGCCATTTCCTTCTCCAATGCAGGAAAGTGAAAATTGAAAGTAAAGTCACTCAGTCGTGTCTGACTCTTTAATGACCCCACGGACTACAGCCTACCAGGCTCCTCCATCCATGGGATTCTCCAGGCAAGAGTAGTAGAGTGGGGTGCCACTGCCTTCTCTGATCCATACATGACTACCGGAAAAACCATAGCCTTGACTAGACAGACCTTTGTTGGCAAAGTAAGGTCTCTGTGTCTTCTCGTGCTATGCTCTAAATGTTTGTGTCTCCCCCAACCTAAATTCCCATGCTGAAATACTACTGCCCAGTGTGATAGTGGGTTCCCTGGTGGCTCAGCTGGCAAAGAATCTGCCTGCAATGCAGGAGACCTGGGTTCAGTCCCTGGGTTGGGAAGATCCCCTGGAGAAGGGAAAGGCTACCCAGTCCAGTATTCTGGCCTGAAGAATTCCATGGGCTATATAGTCGCAAAGAGTGAAACATGACTGAGCAACTTTCACTCACTCACTCAATGTGATAGTATTAGAAGACGGTGGTGGGGATGTGGAGATGCTGGTGGTGGTGGAGATGGTGGTGATGTGGAGATGGTGGGGATGGTGGAGATGGTGATGGTGGTGGTGGAGATGGTGGGGATGTGGAGATGGTGGTGATGGGGATGGCGGGGATGTGGAGATGGTGGGGATGGTGGAATGGTGGGGATGGTGGTGGAGATGGTGGTGGTGGTGGTGGAGATGGTGGAATGGTGATGGTGGGGATGTGGAGATGGTGGGGATATGGAGATGGTGGTGGTGGAGATGGTGGTGGTGATGATGGTGATGATGAGGTGGTGATGGTGGTGGTGGAGGGGGTGATGGTAGTGGAGTGAATGGTGGTGATGGTGGTGCTGTTGGCAGTGATGGTGGTCATGGCGGTGGTGGGGATGTGGTGATGGTGGTGATGGTGGAGATGGGGATTGTGGTGATGATCGTGGTGATGGTGGAGACAGTGGAGATGGTGGGGATGGTGGAGATGGTGGTGATGGTGGTGATGGGGGAGATGGGGGAGATGGGGGAGATGGTGGTGACTAGGGTGACGGGGATGGTGGGGTTGGTGGAGATGGTGGGGATGGTGGAGACGGTGGTGATGGTGGGGATGGTAGTGATGGTGGGGATGGTGGAGACAGTGGAGATGGTGGTGATGGGGATGGTGGGGATGGTGGTGACGGGCATGGTGGGGATGGTGGGGATGGTGGTGATGGGGATGGTGGAGATGGTGGAATGGTGATGGTGGGGATGTGGAGATGGTGGTAGTGGTGATGGTGGTGGTGATGATAGTGACGATGGAGGAGGTGGTGATGGTGGTGGTGGAGGGGGTGATGGTAGCGGAGGAAATGGTGGTGATGGTGGTGCTGTTGGCAGTGATGGTGGTCATGGCGGTTGTGGGGATGTGGGGATGGTGGGGATGGTGGAGATGGTGGGGATGGTGGAGACGGTGGCGATGGAGGAGGGGGTGATGGTGGTGATGGTGGGGATGTTGGCGATGGAGGAGGGGGTGATGGTGGGGATGGTGGTGATGGAGGAGGGGTGATGGTGGGGATGGTGGCGATGGAGGAGGGGGTGATGGTGGGGATGGTGGGGATGGTGGGGATGGTGGCGATGGAGGAGGGGGGTGATGGTGGGGATGGTGGGGATGGTGGGGATGGTGGCGATGGAGGAGGGGGTGATGGTGGTGGAGGGAACGTGGTGCTGTACTGCTGACTCATTTGGTAGGAACTCAGTCACTTTCTGGGGTCCTCTTGTTGTTGACAACCTTCTCGTCTGGAATCTCCCCTGACCCCACCCCCATTCTGAAGCAGGCTTTCCTGAGCAGAAGATTGAAGAGGAGGACTGTGTGAGAAGGGGCTCAGTGTGGAGAAACAGCTCCCAAGTCGCCGAGGGGATAGAGAGGCAGGGCAGGACCAGAGGCAAAGCCAGCAGGGCTTGAGCTTGTCAGTAAGACGCACTTTCACACTTTATTTATTTTCCTCTTTAATCCCTTTCCACTGAGAGCCCGGAGCTGCTCTTCAGGTGCTCTCTCAATGGAGAAAACAGACAAATGTTGTCTCCCGAGCTCCTCACTGCTCCGGGATGGCCGGACACCAGGGCCTAAGGGGCCTGCTGGGCCCTGAACTGTGTGTGGCGGGCGTGTCACCAGCTTGCAGCCCACAGAGGGAAAAGGACGTCCCAGCCTTCCCCAGGAGAGTCGGGGCCAAAACTCAGTCTCCGGCTTTCCCCTCCTGGCTCTTCCCATCACACCACAAACTCTTTGACCCCTGAGTCACCTAGAGGCAGAGAAGGAAGAGTCAAAGATCCAACCAGCCTGCACAGAGAGAGAGAAAGTCCAGAGGAGACCAGGTCGCCCCGGCCCGGGGCTCACACTCACCACCCCCCGCCTCTCAGCTCCCCGGCCCTCCAAGCTAGCCCTGCGACCGCCCGAGCCCCAGCTGCCCCGCCCAGAGAGTCCAGGACGGGAACACTGCCATCCCAGAAAGACAGACTCTGGGTCTCCAGGGCGGGGTCTTGGCAGGCAGGACCCAGACACGTGCAGGGGCCCCCACCCCACCCCAGAGGGGTATCAGCCGCCACCCCACGTGGGGGAGAGTAGACAGGCCGGGGCAGAGTGGCGCCAGGCCTGGGTCTGGCCACCACGGGAAGACCTGCCGGCACCTGAGGACCGAGGGCCTTCCCCTGCCTCTCCCAGGCCGGCCTCGTTAACACCCGCCCTGCGGCTGGGGCTGGGGCGAGGGTGGAGGGCAAAGAGAAACAGCTGAGGCAGTGGAAAGAGTCCTAGCTCTGGCATTTAACTGCGTGTATGGCTCTGGCAAATCGTTTCTCTCTGCCTCTGATTTTTCATCTATAAAACCGGGACAATTGTTCACATGAAACAGAGCCCATTAGGGGAAGCTCATGTGAAGTACCTACCAAATGCCAGACACACAGTAGGTGCGCAGTTACCCATAGCTGTAGGGGTGTGTCCCTAAGACTTCCCATGGAACCCCCTAGCTCCCCAACTCCAGAACTCCACGAGAGACCTGGGCCACCTCTTCAGACTTCTCCTCAGAAGTGTCTCCATGCCCAGCTCCCCAGAGCCAAAGCCATGCCCCCTCTCTGCAATCTAGAAAGTGGGGCACTACCCTGGCCCCAGGAGAAGCTCAAAGCACAGCAGCTGCTGTGACCACGCTTGGCTCTACCACTTCTAGAGCACGAGGCCTGTCAATTAACCCCTCAGGGCCTCAGTTTTCTCATCTGTAAATGGGCTGATAGTAGGGCTGCTGTGAGAGAGAGAGAAAGAGTGTGAGGCTCGGAGAAATGGTGCCCGCCAGCCCACTTGCACAGAGGACTGGTTCCGGGGGAGACTCAGAGCTGCTGTTGAGAGGCCTGGCAGTGCCGGAGAGGGAGGAGGGAGGAGGGAGGGGGAGAGGGATGGGGCGGGGAGCCGGCGGAACAATGGCCAGGCTGGGTTTGTGGTTTGCGTCCTAAGAGAAGTGAGTTGACGCTTTCTTGTCATCAGACTTTCCAGTCACCTGCCTGGGAACCTGAGGAAAAGATTAGGGAACCAAACACATATTGTTTCCTTTGTTTGAGGTGCCAAGTTTGGTGGGATGAATTGGCCATCTGTTCTCCCAGCTATGATCTGGCAAAGCCAGAAACCTCTGCTTTCCGAGTTGCCACTTTCCATCAGTTGCAAACAAAAGCCGAGGGGTGGGGAGAGGGTGGAGGCTACCCCCCATCCCCCCGGCCCCAGTCCCTGCGGCCCGGCTGACCCCCTGCCGGCCGGGCCCCTGCCCCAACCCACCGTGTGCCCTGGGCCTCAGACAGCGAGACCCGAGCGTGAGCTGGGAGGACACCCTGTGCCCTCAGCTGACCCAGCCAGCCTCCCTGAGCCTCGGTGCTCCCGAACATCAGGCGAGGGTGGAAAGGGCCCGCAGAGCTCCCCACATCCTCTGGCTCTGATGTGGGAAGCAGAGATGTCCCTGAAGTGTGGGGAGGGGAGGCCTTCAGACAGAAGGGCAGCTGCTGGGCGGGATGACTGTGGGTTGGCCCTTCCTGGGCATTGCCCATCAGAACTCCTGACCCCTCCTTGTTGGAGTCTCTCCTGAGAAAGGGCTCAGAGCAGGGATCCTCAAACCGAGGGCTGACTTTCTGGGGGAATGGGGTTCATTCCCCAAGCAGGAATCTCCCTGACTTAGAGGCTCTGAGGGCACTAGGGAGCCCCTGATGGGGTGGGAAGAGCTTTGTGGGAGTATCTTTCCCAGCAGCAGGGAGCAGAGTTCTCATCTGATTCTCAGGGATCCTGTGATCTTAAACAGGTTCAGAATGAGTGGCCTGGAACCTGGGAGGCAAATTGGCCCCATCTGTAGCAATATCCCCAGGTTGAGGGGACAGAAAGGACATTGTGCTTCTCACACCCTAAATGGAGGTGTCCCTGAGATGGGAGCCAGCAGCTCAGCTGTGTCCCGTCAGACGCTGGGTGTCGGGGGCGGCAGCTGCCCACAGTCAGGGCAGGACAGGCCTGGGTGGGCGTGTGGCCGCATGGGGCGGAAAGCAGCTCTGGGTGGAGTAGGGGTGAGGGGCTGCACCTGAGGACTCACATGCCCCCTGCTCTCTCAGTGCTACCTGCAGACGCAGGTGACAGCCGGGAATTGCAGACAGCGTGCCCTCCTGTTCAGGCCTGAGTGATACTGAGCTGATGGCCTCGCAGTCTCCACACCGGGGACCCTGTTTCCTGTCCCTTTCCCACTCCCGCAAAGGGCAAGGGAACTCGTGCCAGCAGACCGGCTGTCTGTGCTTTGCCCTCTGTCAGCTTGTTTTATTTACGCTTCATGGTCAGAATATGCATCGAGGCCCCATTTATTAGATGAGTCCACTGAGGCTCAGAGAGGTCAAAAAATACAGCTAAGTTCGCTCAGCCAGCTAGGACCAGAGCCAGGATGTGAGTCCAGGTTGCAGCTGGAGCTCCGGAGCTAAGCATCCCAGTGCCCCTGCCCCTTGGAGGGTCTGCAGGCAGCAGGCGGTAACAAAACCCCCGAGTGAGTCCCACCCCCACTGCGCCCCACCCCCAGCCCACGTGCGTCTGCTGTGCCCCATCCAAACTGATTATAGCCCAGAACACGGAGGCTGGGGGAGGGATGGAAGCAAGCAGACCCTGAGAAGACATGAAAGAAAATTTGAAACACACGTGTGTTGCCTCGGCTCTGGTAACCCCGAGCCCTCAGCCCGTGTGGCCCAGCGGTGCCCCTCCCCCTCCCCACCCAACCTGGGTTTCTCAGACGGGCCTGCTTTGCACGCTCAGCCCCTGCCCACCGGCTGGCAGAAGCCGCCTGAACCTCCAGGACCTGAAGAGCTGAGGGCTGGGAGACACCCCCACCTGCAGAGGAGGGGCTGAGGGTCGCGGAAGGAGCCTGACTGGTTGGGGCTGACGGGCCAAGTGGGAGCTTGACCCTAGACTCTGCAGGCCGTGGGAGGGGGTCAAGGCCAGCTGCAGAACAGCCTTCCCCCCACTGGCTCTCTTCCCAGCCACCCCCCCAAGGCCTAGGAGAACCTGTCTTTTCTCGGCCCTTGCACCTGCTGCCTTCTGCTGAACCCCTTCCCAGCCAGTCAGAGCTTAGTGACCCTCAGCTCTCAGGGTGGGGGAAGCTTAGAGAGGGGTTGGCAGTCGCAGGCTCTGGAGGGCTGGCGCATAGGTCAGAGATAAAAGGTGAGGCCAAGTGACAGGTCCTTCTTTGCTGTTTATTTGGGACATCCGTCTAGCAATCAGCTTACGGCCTCCAAACATGTGGCTTCAATTTCTCTTGAAGTATGGTGGCCGGGGGGGAAAGAGGGGGCTGCTGCCAACACCCACTGGATGCCTCTTGGTGAGCTCAGCTGAGCTCCGAGGCCTGTGCCTCCTGCCAATGGCTGAACATTTGCTTTGCAAATTAGTTTCATATTTGGGAGGGTGGGGTCTGGGAAAGGGGCTGAAGGGCTGGAGAGGTGAACGGGCAAGATGGAGAAGGTGTGGGGCTTGAAAGGCAAGCAGAAGGGGGTTCACGTCCCAACTCAGTCACTTTCGAGCTTGTAGAGCCCGGGCAAGTGACCGTCTCCCTCTTCTCCCCTCTGAGGCTTTGTCTGCGCGTCTGTGAAATGGACGCGCCTGGCGGGGCAGGTGTGCCGCGTGCTCAGAGCACGTGGACGCCCCTCCAGGCCCTCACCTTGTCTGCTCGCCCCTCCTGAGGCCCCTCGTCTGCTCCTTGTTGGGCTGACTTCTGCCTGTGGAGGCTTCCTGTTCTGGGAGTTGGTAGGGGGGCTGGATTTAAAGCAGGTTTTGTCAGGGATGGCCATGTGTTGTGGGGTAAGAACCCTCACCGTTAGGGCCCCGGTGGGGAAAGATGGGGATGGGGGCTGAATGAGATGCCTCCTGAACAACTTCTGGATCTAGAGTTCAGGGCCATCAGAAGGCCCCAGAAGGCAGAAGGCTGGGGGCCTGGAGTGCTGAGGTGGGATCAGGGTAGAGCTGAGATGAGCAGGATCCTGTGAGACGGGAGACAGCAGGCCTGCGTGTCCCTGGCCACCCCCCACTGCCACCCCAACCTACCTTCCCACCTCATCCACATCTCTCCCTCCTTGTGACCAAATGACCCAACTCACAGACCCCTGAGGAGGAACGTGGTGAGAAGTGACATTTCCCTAATATGGCTGCTTGAGAAATCCCACGAAAGTGAAAGTGTTAGTCAATCAGTCGTGTCTGACTCTTTGTGACCCCACGGACTGTAGCCTGCCAGGCTCCTCTGTCCATGAGATTCTCCAGGCAAGAAGACTGGAGTGGATGGCCACTCACTTCTCCAGGGAATTTTCTGAACCCAGGGATCGAACTAAGGTTGACATTGAAAGGCAGATTCTTTACTGTCTGAGGCACTAGAGAAGACCATGGATGCTATTAAATGCAGCACATGGGGTCCCAGCCCAGACCAACCACACTGCAATCTTCAGAGTGAGGTCCTGGAACCAATATTTCAATCAGCTTCCCTGGCAACTCTGGT
The DNA here is from genome assembly GCF_001704415.2 of Capra hircus. Taxonomy (NCBI): domain Eukaryota; kingdom Metazoa; phylum Chordata; class Mammalia; order Artiodactyla; family Bovidae; genus Capra; species Capra hircus. The sequence continues at coordinate 3,482,683 of NC_030827.1, read as the reverse complement.
GCACATCTGGGTTCACAGATCTGTGAGTGGTGGGGAGAAGGAGGTAGAGGCCACTCTGATCTAGTGTGACCTCATCTTAACTTGATTATGTCTGCAGCCTATTTCCGAATAAAATCACCCTCACAGGCACCAGGGTTTAGGACTCTTTTGGCCGGGGGACATAACCCAGTACATCATCCATAAAGTGCCTGGCCATGGAAAGTGCTCCATGCTAATGGGTGGGTAGAGAGATACTGGGTGAGACAAGGGAGGAAGACGGTTGTGTGCCTTCAGAGAGATGCATGCCTGCTCTGTGTGTGAGCCATCTCACTTCCCTGGGGTGTTCTGAGGATTATCTGAGCTGATGTCTGCAAAGGATCTGGTTTGCAGAGATACTCAACAAGTGTCAGTCCCCTCACCATGAAGAAACAGTGATGTTTCGAGAAATCCTTGATGGCTAATGTCCATGGCGGTTTTCTCCTGTGACCGGGAGGGAGGAGGAATGGTGAACGCTGATGGTCAGGAGAGGGTGTTGTGCATAGGCTGGTGTGTTTCAAACCCCCCAAGGCCACTGAGGGAGAGGGGGTGGTGAGCAATTGCCCTTGGGGTTCACATGCAGCCATCCCCGCAGGTCTGAGCTCACGGCCAGGCGCTGGCGTTCAAGGGCAGGGAGAGGCCGCTGAGATGGATCTGGCGGAATGCTTTGTATTGGAGTGATTGGAGGTGACGGGTGGGGCTGGGCCGGGAATGAGCAGGGCAGAGGAGCCAGGAGGCTCAGGCGGTCTGCAGGGTAAAGCTGCAACGTATTAGTCCCCGGTCGGCTGGGGGCGGGGGCCGGGGGCGGGTCAGGCTTCCAAAGGGAACCAAGACAGTGGGGATTCTGGTGTAGCACCCTGGAAGGCAGTAGGTGGGCAGACAGAGGGGTAAGGGGAGAACGTGGCTGAGCACCCAGATGGCACAACTCTATAGGGTCCTCCCAATCCCTGGGAGTACAGGCTGTGGTTATCCCCATCTCACAGAGCAGCAAACCGGGGCCCCGAGAGGGAAAGAATCGGCTTGAGATCCTCCTCCAGCCCCTCTCCTCTCCTTTCATCTCCACCATCACATCGTCCTATAACTTCTATCCACCCCCATCTTCCTCTTCTTCCTTCAGTCACACTGTAAGCCCCAGAATCGGTGAAGATTTCTTTATATGGCAGATAGGATTAAGTGCACCTCCTAGAGACGGGTTGATTATCCCATGTTATCTGGGTGGGCCTGATATGATCACAAGGTTCCTTGTAAGAGGGCAGCGGAAGGCTGGAGAGTTGGAGTCAGGGAAGGTCACATGAGGCTAGAAACAGACCAGAGCTTTGAAAATGGGGGTAGGGGGCTACAAGCCAAGAATACTGGCACCCCTAGAGGCTGGGAAAATCAGGGAAGCGGAGCCCCCCAGGGAGCCCCCAGAAGGGACCAGCTCTGCGGCCACCTTCACTCTTCTGTCAGACTTCTGACTCCACCACTGTAAGAGGATGCACTTGTCTTGGTTTAATCACTGAGTTTGTGGCGGCTTGTTGCAGCAGCAAGACGGATGCACACCCATCCCTGGCTCTGCTCCCCTTTTCCTCCATCTCAGCTGCTCTCTCTCCTGCCTTCTCTTCCTGCTCCAGCATCCCCTCCTCCCATAGTGTCCTCTCCTCTCTTCCAGCCCCACCGCAGCGTCCTCTCCCTTTTGCTCTCACTTGCCCTCCTCCTGTTTCTCCACCTTCCGTCCCTCTTCCTTCTCCACTCCCGTCTGCAAAACAGCACAGGTCTTTAGCATCTCCAAGTTGGGTTCAAATCCTAGCTTCACCACTTGCGGGCTGTATGTCTCCAAACAAGCCTCTTTGCTTCTCTGAATCACAATTTTCTCACCTAGAGGCAAGGCCAACTTCTTGACTTGATGTGAGGAGTTAGATGAAATAATGTCGAAATGGACATGGTGCATGGTGGCCACTTAACAGATGTGTGTTTCTCTGCCTGTCCCTTTACTGCCCTGTAATCCAAGGCTTTGCCTGGGCTGGGGCCATGGAAACGATCCCCACCTGGTGGGATGCTGACCTGCCCTGAACACTAGACACAGACCTTCAAGCAACCAGGGTTGGAGGAATTGGGGCATTGGCAAATAGACAAGATGATGTCCCTGCTCCAATCCTGTCTCTTCCTCCGGGATCCTGTGTGGGGCCAGGCCAAGTGTGACAGTTTTCCAGGAGTGCTTGCTAAAGATACCCTCTCACTTGGGAAAATGACAGTTGGTCTTGGAGCTGCCAGGGCTCTCAGACCCCAGGTGGGCAGGCCCACAGCAGCAATCCGCTCTAAAAGAAGATGAAGCATAATTACCCTCTCTTCTCCATGTCCAAGGGAGACCTCCCTTGCCATCCCGCCCTGGGAAATCAAGCCTTGTCTTCCTGCAGCTGCTATTCCCCAACAGCATTCCAGGAAATTAGCCAACAGGAGGCAAGTCTCCCGTGGATTCATCAAAAGTTTGCCCATCTCCTGGACAAACTTCAGGAAGAATATGTCTCCACTGCTCTTCTTCCGATCACAGTCTAACAGCTGAATTAGAAAACCGATAGGCTTGTTCTTTTGCTCTCCAGTGACGTGCTAACGCTGTTCAGAGTGAACATCATGTATCCCACATTTCAGCTGAGAAAGCCAAGGCTCAGAAAGGAGAAGAGCAGCACAGGGTTTCAAAGCTCGTGCCGTTAAAATGGAATCAACCGCCGTTGTTTCACTGCAGGAATGCACTTGAATGTCACGCCTCATGTCCAGGCTTTGTAAGAAATGATCTAATGGAATCAATCAGTCATTGAGTAGACAGAGGGATGTGGTCTAAAGGCATGCATGTGAGCTAAGTCACCTCAGTTGTGTCCAACTCTTTGCGACCCTGTAGTCTATAGCCCGCCAGGCTCCTCTGTCCATGGGGTTCTCGAGGCAAGAATACTGGAGTGGGGTGCCATGCCCTCCTCCAGGGGATCTTTCCGATGCAGGGACTGAACCCGGGTCTCTTTATGTCTCCTGCATTGGCAGGCGGGTTCTTTACCAGTAGCGCCACCTGGGAAGCCCTGGTTTGAAGGTGTCGTCCACTTTTATTCCTCAGTGGTTTTGTCACCTGCCCCAGGTGACAAATTTTCATAAGAATTCTGCACCAGGAAAAGTTTTGATTCTCTTGACAGAAAAGGGATGCTTTTTCTTTATTGGTCATGGAGAATTACATAAATATTTGTTTCCCTTTTTGCTCTAGCTGCTAGGAAGTTCAAGAACACATTTACAGTTAAATTGCTGTAGGTGGCTTTTCAGAATTCATGTCCCAAATATGAATACCTTTCACTTTCTCCCACATTAGCCTCCTGTTTCAATGGAGCTTTTTCTAATCCTGAGAGTTAGCTCATGATTTTTCTACTGTGAGTACTAGTCTATCACAACTACTTTCCAGAATAAGAGGAAATAAAAACAAACAATTGTTCACTGGCCATTGCTATTATCATTGTTTAATTTCCATACCTTCCATGAGCTTGGAGTACTCTGATCAGAATTAGTCTGGTGGTCAAGTTCCTCAGGGAAAAATTCACTTGAGGCTGTCAAAGCATCCAGAAGCAACAGTTGTCAACAGATATTTCCTGAGCATCAGCTGTATGTTAGACATTGCTATAGGTGCTAGAGACACAGATGAATAAGACGCAAAATGTATCTTTGCTCACTGAAAGACAGTAAACAAATGCTCACATAATAGTATTATTTTAGATGGTGATGAATGCAAAAAGTAATAAAAAGAGGGTCTGAAATGGATGTACTTAGGGCAAGCTGGAGTTTCCCTTGAAGAGTTGACACTGAAGGTAAGACAGCAATGATAAGGAATAAAACGCAAAGACAAGCGCACAGGCCCTGAGGCCAGGGGGAATCTAACTGATATGTTAGCGGTAAGCACATCCCTTCTGCACAGAAGGCATGTTAGGAGATTAATCGGAGAAGAGGGCAGGGGCATCATCAGTAGGCTCTGAAGGGCCGTGATGGAGAGCTAGGCTTTCTCTTAATGCAATGGGGCAACATTAGACAGTTTAAGGCATGGGCTATGATATGAACTTTTCACTTAACCACGCACTTCCACTAAGCTTAGTTCAGATTTAAGAAGCCAGCTGTCTCTCAGAAATGATAAAAGCTCTTGAGTTCTTCAATTTCCACAACTGCTTTGTGACACTAACCAAGACCACTCTCAATAAGGCTTTTTCTGAACGAGCTCTTTAGTATCTCTTCACAACAGGGTGTCTAGAACATTACTAGAGTGTTTATTTTCTCCAAAATAATGAATTGTCCATACCACTGACCAAAGCTTGTGAACCTGTAACCCTAGATATCTATTAGTGATCATATTTTCAAAGACCCTTAATTTTATGCTTATTGTCTTTTATTACTTACTTTCTCAAGTTACGTTTCGGAGACAGCTTTGCAGCAGAATGAAGCTTATTGGTAATTCCTGAGCAATAACAATTATCATCACCATTTATTAAGCGCTTACTAAGCACTGGCCACACTGCCAAGCATTTTACAAATATGATCTGTGTAATTCTCACCATTCTGTAGGTATAGAAACTAAGGCTTAAAGAATCGCTTTGATAAGCATTGCATCATTATGTGCATTAATGACATGAATTTGTCTTTTCAAAACAGACGTATTCAACCTGCTCATGTGTCAAACACTAGCCTAGGATCTAGAGGCCCAGAAGTGAACAAGAAAGACATGGTCTCTGCTGCAAGAAATTCTCCAGCCTAGTGTGGGAATAGACTGGAAAATAGGCAGTGACTCTACAGGAGAAGGGAAACAAAAAGCGCAAGCGGAGCCCTTAGACTGGGACTCGGGTGTTAGGGAAGGCTTCTTGATTGACAAGACATGCAAGATGAAAAATCCTGGAAAATGAGAAGGAGCCCTTTTGGGAAAGAGAATGAGGAGCATAGTCTCTCTCCAACAGTCAATGCTATCACTTCCTGGAGCAGGACCTCAAATTCTGTCCCTATTACGGATAAATGACAGCTGAGCAGGTTCTTGACATGAGTTGGAATTTTCTAGTTAAGGCAGCAGTTAGGAAAGTGTCGAGGCAGGAAAATTTGAGGAAGCCTGATGGGATTGAAGACCTTCCAGCCAAGTGTGACTGGAGCGTGACAGGCTGGGCTTGGGGAGGAGGGTTGACTGAAGGTGTTGCTTCATGCTAATTATCCCCACATCCCAGGAGACTGTTAGGAGACTCACACTGTCTATGATCACCCTGTCTAGATTGAGCTGTTTCGTAGTGAAGTGATTATATCACACATGATACTTTATTACCAGTCAAACACATCAACTGGAACATGATAACTTGTTAAAATCTGCTCATACAAGAGCTGAGCATTACTTTCATTTTGTTATGTGAGTGATTGATACCTTTCAAGTGTACAAAATCAGAGAATTTATAAATAAATTATAAAACTGAATTTAAGAAAAAAATAACTTGGAGGCATTATGTAATCTGCAGTCAAGGAATGTTCATGCCAAATAGTTAATTGAGTTGCCTGATAACACGGAAGAGAAATGATGAAGGCAATAAAGGCAAGTGCAGATAGAGAAAGGGAGCATAGTCTGTCATTGCCGTTCACTGGCTCCGTCTGCGACCCCATGAACTGCAGCACACCAGGCTTTCCTGCCCTTCACTATCACCCTGAGTTTACTCAAACTCACGTTCGTTGAATTAGTGATGCCATCCAACCATTTCGTCCTCTGTTGTCCCCTCCTCCTCCTGCCCTCAGTCTTTCCCAGCATCAGGGTCTTTTCCAATGAGTTGGCTCTTTGCATCAGGTGGCCAAAGTATTGGAGCTTCAGCTTTAGCAACCGTCTTGACTGGTTTGATCTCCTTGCAGTCTGAGGGACTCTCAAGAGTCTTCTCCAGCACCCTTTTTGGCTCTCAGGCTTCTTTACGGTCCAGCTCTCATATCAGTAGATGACTGCTGAGAAAAATCACATCTTTGACTATATGGGCCTTTGTCAGCAAAGTGATGTCTCTACTTTCTCATATGCTGTCTAGGTTTGTCATAGCTTTTCTTCCAAGGAGCAGGCATATTTTTTGTTGTTGTTTTTTAACTTTTTAAGAAGATTTTAATTGAAGGATAATTAATTTACAATATTGTGGTGCTTTTTGTCATACATCAGCCTGAATCAGCCATGGGTATACATGTGTCCCACTCACCCTGAACCCCCTGCCCACCTCCCTCCCCCTCCCCACCCCTCTAGGTTGTCGCAGAGCATGGGCCCTGGGTACCCTCCTCCACGCATCAGGCTCACACTGGTCATCCATTCTACACATGGCAATGCACATGTTTCACCCCTATTCTCTCAGATCATCGCTTTCCTTCTCCCACTGCAGCCATGAAATGAAAGGACTCTTTATGCACAGCAAAGGAGATACAGATGTAAAGTGTCTTTTAATTTCATGGCTGCAAGTCACCATCCTCAATGATTTTGGAGCCCAAGAAAATAAAATCTGTCATTGCTTCCTCTTTTTCCCCTTCTACTTGCCATGAAGTGGTAGGACTGGATGCTGTGATCTTAGCTTTTTGAATGCTGAGTTTCAAGCTAGCTTTTCAGTCTCTTCTTTGACCCTCATGTAGAGGCTCATTAGTTCCTCTTCACTTTCCGCTATTAGAGTGATATGTGTGTGTGTGTGTGTGTGTGTGTGTGTGTGTGTGTTAGTCGCTCAGTCATGTCTGACTCTTTGCAACCCCATGGAATGCAGCATGCCAGGCTTCCCTGTCCATCACCAGCTCCCAGAGCTTCCTCAAACTCATGTCCATCAAGTCAGTGATGCCATCCAACCATGTCATCCTCTGATGTTCCCTTCTCCTCCTTCCTTCAGTCTTTTCCAGCATCAGGATCTTTTCCAGTGAGTCATTTCTTTGCATCAGGTGGCCAAATTATTGGAATTTTAGCTTCAGCGTCAGTGCATCTAATGAATATTCAGAACTGATTTCCTTTAGGATGGACTGGTTTGATCTCCTTACAATCCAAGGGACTCTCAAGAGTCTTCTCCAACACCACAGTTCAAAAGCATCAATTTTTCAGTGCTCAGCTTTCTTTATGATCTAACTCTCACATCCATACATGACCACTGGAAAAATCATAGCCTTGACTAGACAGACCTTGTCAGCAAAGTTATGTCTCTGCTTTTCAATATGCTGTCTAGGTTGGTCATAACTTTTCTTCCAAGGAATAAGTGTCTTTTAATTTCAGGGCTGCAGTCACAATCTGCAGGGATTTTGGAGGCCAAAAAAGTTAAGTCTGTCACTGTTTCCATTGTTTCCCCATCTATTTGCATGAAGTGATAGGACTGGATGCCATGATCTTTGTTTTTTAATTGTTGAGTTTTAAGCCAGCTTTTTCACTCTCCTCTTTCACTTTCATCAAGAGGCTCTTTAGTTCCTCTTCACTTTCTGCCATAAGGGTGATGTCATCTGCATATCTGAGGTTATTGATATTTCTCCCGACAATCTTGATTCCAGCTTGTACTTCATCCAGTCTGGCATTCCGCATGACGTACTCTGCATATAAGTTAAATAAGCAGGGTGACAATATACAGCCTTGACGTACTCCTTTCTCAATTTGGAACCAGTCCATTGTTCCATTTCCAGTTCTAACTGTTGGTTCTTGACCTGAATACAGATTTCTCAGGAGGCAGGTTAGGTGGTCTGGTATTTCCATCTCTTGAAGAATTTTCCACAGTTTGTTGTGATCCACACAGTCAAAGGCTTTAGCATAGTCAGTAAAGCAGAAATAGATATATTTCTGCAATTCTCTGGCTTTTTCCATGATCCAGCAGATGTTGGCAATTTGACCTCTGGTTCCTCTGCCTTTTCTAAACCCAGCTTGAACACTGGAAATTTCTTGGTTCACATACTGTTGAAGCCTCACTTAGAGAATTTTGAGCATTACTTTGCTAGCATGTGAGATGAGTGCAATTGTGTGGTAGTTGGAACATTCTTTGGCATTGCCTTTCTTTGGGATTGGAATGAAAACTGACCTTTTCCAGTCCTGTGGTCACTGCTGAGTTTTCCAAATTAATTAGCAATTTCAAATAAATTTGAAAAAGAATAGATACCTGTATGTGTATTACTGAATTACTCTTTTGTACACCTGAAACTAACACAACATTGTTAATCAATTGCACTCCATTATAAAATAAGAACCAGGGGGAAAAAGAAAATGAAGAAAAGAGAGAATGAGACCAGCATCACCAGTAATAAGATGACTCCAAAATCATCCCTGGGTGTTCTTGCCAAAAATGCAAGCGTAAGTACAATCTTGAGAAAATATCAAACAAACCCAAACTGAGGGACATTTGACCCCGAGAATCTGGTCAGTTCTCTTGGGAAGTGTGAAGGTCGTGGTACAAGGCCCCTAGTGCTGGGACTGTGTGGAAACCCAGAGTTTTGGCTGAGGCAGCAGCAGACCAAAGATGACTCAGGGACACCTAGTAGGATGCAGAAAATTAGGGGGCCCATTTTCTCTAGGGAACTGAAAAGCAGCAATAAGACTGACGAGTCAATCTGCTTTTTATTATCACCACATGTGGGCAATTCTCAACAGTGTCCCTGATAAAACACTGCTCCCGCAAAAACAGAAAATTTTGTTTGTGTTAGTTCCAAACAATTGTTTCAGTCACTGTGGAGTTTTAACAATAAGTAAACATGAAGTAAGCATCATACTAGCACATTTTTAACCCTAATCCTTTCATTTGCACTCTGTTCTCCATGGGCTTCTCAGGTGGTAAAGAACCTGCCTGCCAATGCAGGTAGAAGGCATGGGTTCTATCCTTGGGTCGGGAAGATCCCCTGGAGGAGGGCATGGCAACCCACTCCAGTATTCTTGCCTGGAGAATCCCTTGGACAGAGGAGCCTGGTGGGCTACAGTCCACGGGGTCACAGAGAGTCAGACACGGCTGAAGTGACTTAGCGTGTACTAAAGGGACGTTGCTTTGGAGAACACCCCTGATGTAGCTATTAATATACATGGGTTCATTTTGAAACTAAGACCTAAATTTTCAGAATCATTCAGACTCCTTTCAGGAACAGCCCATGTCTCCATCCCCCATGACACTGTATATTCCTGTGTTTTAATAGTGAGAGCAGAGATGAATTATAAAGGGGAAAAAACAGAATATGAGCTGCTCCAACTCTACCATCCTGCGTGACCAGTTAGCACCCGAAATTAATACATGAGTTATCTGTTCTATATACAGTATCAATAGTGTAAATGTGTGTACACGGTGCATATGCGGAGCTCAGTCTCCCAATTCCTTTCACCCCCACTTTCCCCTTGGTATCCATACATTTGCTCTTTACACCATAAAACAGATAACTAATGGGAATCTACTGTGTAGCCCAGGGAACTCTAGTTGATGCTCCGCGGTGACCTAGATGGGAAGGAATCCCAAAAAACAGGCATGCGTGCACGATTAGTCATGTCAGTCTTGTCCAATTCCGTGTGACCCCGTGGACTACAGCCTGCCGGGCTCCTCTGTCCATGGGTTCCTCCAGGACTGGAGAGGGTTGCCACGCCCTTCTCTGGGGATCTTCCCCACCCAGGGATCGAACCTGCATCTCTGAGGTCTTTTGCATTGGCAGGCAGTTCTTTACTAATAGTGCCACCAATATTTGTAAACATGGGCTTTGCTGGCAGCTCAGTCAGTAAAGAATACGTCCTCAAAGCAAGAAACCGCCGGCCACGCTGCAGACTGGGGTTTGTTGTTCCCTGGGTGGGGAAGATCCCCTGGAGAAGAAAACAGCGACTCACTCCAGTATTCTTGCCTGGGAAGTCCCACGGACAGAGGGGACTAGCGGGCTACAGTTCATGGTGTTGCAAGAGTCGGACATGACTTACTGACTAAATCACCAGCATGTGCAAATATATAGCTGATTCACTTTGCTGTACAGCAGAAATGAACACAACATTATAAAGCAGCTGTATTCGGATAAAAATTAATTTAACAGTGAAAACATGAAACTGAGGGAAAATGGTGAGATGTAAATTTTTTTATCTAAGTGGAAATTTTAATTCACACAAGAATTTGTCACTGAGTTCATATACTGCTTTTAAAAGCAAAATTTATTTTTGCTAGTGATCAAAATAGAACTAAAACAACAGCTTGGAAAGAAAGTTATGATCAACCTAGATAGCATATTGAAAAGCAGAGACATTACTTTGCCAACAAAGGTCCGTCTAGTCAAGGCTATGGTTTTTCCTGTGCTCATGTATGGATGTGAGAGTTGGACTGTGAAGAAGGCTGAGCACCGAAGAATTGATGCTTTTGAACTGTGGTGTTGGAGAAGACTCTTGAGAGTCCCTTGGACTGCAAGGAGATCCAACCAGTCCATCCTAAAGGAGATCAGCTGTGGGATTTCTTTGGAAGGAATGATGCTAAAGCTGAAACTCCAGTACTTTGGCCACCTCATGCGAAGAGTTGACTCATTGGAAAAGACTCTGATGCTGGGAGGGATTGGGGGCAGGAGGAGAAGGGGACGGCAGAGGATGAGATCGGTGGATGGCATCACTGACTCGATGGATGTGAGTCTGAGTGAACTCCGGAAGTTGGTGATGGACAGGGAGGCCTGGCGTGCTGCGATTCATGGGGTCACAAAGTCAGACACGACTGAGCTACTGAACTGAACTGGATTATTATATAATCATTACCGAAGATAATTTTGAAGTGCAGAGGAAAGGAGTATTTAAAATTGATTCTCACGGAGTGCCACTGATGGACCAGACACCAGGACTCAGTGGGGAGGGGGAAGAGTGAGGGTGGGCCCTGATCAAGGTCCTCAGAGGGAGGCACAGCTGCTGAGTCCCTTACCTTGCTCCCTCTCTTCAACCTCAACTACGTCTTGCTCTCTTCAACTTGAAGGTAAGCCATTCTTAGCTCCCTCCTCCCGCATCCTTGAGATCTAGCCCACCCCATTCCATAGGGTGGACTCTCTTGGAAAACACTACATCCCCCTAGCACCGGTGCTGTCCCCTGCTGGCTCCAGCAGGAAGACAGGTCACCAGGAAATGGTGGACCCAGTGGAGATGGGGGGAGGTCAGCACAGAGCCTCTGCAAGAACCGGGAAGAGGGGCCTCGAAGCCACTCAGCAAGGCCTGGGTGGCTCCCTGGAGGAGGCCTAGAAATGGACTTGACAAGCAGGTCAGAGATGGGTGGTCATGGGGTGATGTTCTCCAGCCGCCTCCACATGGCATGGCATGGCTGTGCGTCGGGCACCACATTCGGCCCCTATGTCTTGTCAGTGTGTGATCTCGAGTAAGTCACCTTGTGTGCTGAGTTTCACAGCTGAAGAGAGGGAGTAGCAACGTTTCCTATAATGAATGCAGTGCTGTTGAGAGGACTAACAGAGCTCTGCCGATGGCTGGCATAAAAAAGCTACCAATAATTAGTAACTGCAGCTAGTGTTTTTCAAAAACACAAAAATAGAGACTCAGAGAGGGAAGAAGACCTCTTCTAGGTCACACAGCAAGTTGATGGCAACGCTGGGACCAGAATCCAGGTCTCTGGACATGCTGTTTATACTGCAGCCTCTGATGAAAGACGTGTTTAGAGTCACCCAGCCTCAGAAGCTGATGGAGCAAGTCCTCTGAGCCAGCCTCATCCCACTTCTCCAGTGCCTGATTTCAATACTATCCCCTCCCCTCTTCAGACAATGTTCTGCCCTCAAGTCAAGAGGGAACTTTTTGTGGAAAGGGAGAGAGGTGGATAGATGGAGGGGTCAGGTGTGTGTACGGGAGGGGTGGTGACTATTTTATGTCTGACTTTAGAAGTTCAGGAGCACCCCAAAGCTGCATTCATGGAGAGCCCGTCCATTGATCTGCAGAGTGCTGTAGCCCGGTTGACTAGGGGCCCAGGTGTGGGGCATTCACCCAGGGGGCAGTCTGGACTCAGACAATGGGCCAGCCTGTAAGTTGAAGCTGAACATTATAGCTAAGCTGGATTTCTGGCCTGGAGCAGGCAGTCAGAGCCAGAAAGTCCAATCAACAGAAGGAACCAGTGTTCAAGCGCTGACATCCCATCTTCTGTCCATAAGCTGCAACAAGCTTTCAGGTCCTGAGCCGACAGGAGACCACTGAGCATCTGCCAACCCCCATTCAAGGCAGCAAGGGACTTTTCCAGTGAGAAATGTGAGCACCTGCTGTGTGCTGAGCACGGGTGATAAAGCAAGATTCCTGCCCCCATAGAGTCGGCACGTGGTGATACAGGCATCTGCAAGAGCCTGGCCTGGCCTGTGTGGAACAGTCAGCCTGGGGTGGGCTCAGCGCTTAGTCCCTCAGTTGTGTCCGACTCTGCAATCCCATGGACTATAGCCCGCCAGGCTCCTCTGTCCATGGGATTCTCCAGACAAGAATACTGGAGTGGGTTGCCATGCCCTCCTCCAGGGGATCTTGCCAACTCAGGGATCAAACCTAGGTCTTCCGCATTGCAGGCGGATTCTTTACTGTCTGAGCCACCAGGGAAGCCCAGGGGTGGGTGAGCTCAGGGGCACAGAAACATAGAAAATGACTCCAGAGGGTGATGCTCCCAGCCAAGCATGAGACGTTCCCCTGGGGGCCTGGGAAAGAGTCCCATGGCTGTGCCCAGGAGTCAGGCTTTAGAAGGGAGGTCTCATGTTTGAGGCTGTGGGACAGTGTGCGCAAAGAGGAGGAAAGAAACGGGCTGCCCGGGAGCTCCCTGTGGTGGGGCAGGAAGAGCGAGGCCGCAAGGGGGCCTTTCATCCAGGGGGCTGGCAAGACCCCCAGAGGAATCCACCAAGAGGCCGGGGCAGTGCTCCGGGAGAGACAGGCGGCTGATGGCTGCCCCGGAGCTGATGCTGCCGGAGCCCGTGGGTGTCTCCCACCCACCCTGGAGCCTCCGAGAGCCCGCATTGGGCCCCCTGCCCTGTCCCCGCCCCCTCGGGCTGTCCCCAGCCCGGGGCCTCTCCCTGCTGCACCAACATTTTCCTCTTGTGATGGATGGAAATTTCCCTGCTTGGGTCAAGTCAAATTTCTCCTGATTTGTTGTTTCACACACACTGAGGCCGGAGGCGGATCCTGCATGATTCATAAAGAAAAACGCGCTGTCTGTGAAGGAGAATAATTTATAGGCAGCACTGCCCCGGCCTCCAGAGATGAAACTCTCTGGGGAGGCAGAGGAAGAGGACGAGTGAGCTTCGTCCACCACGAGCAGCCGGGTGGCTGCGGACGCCCTTGTCGGCCCCTCCAGCCGTGGCGCGGGTCTGTAGGCGGGTTTTGCCGGTGCTGTGGTTCTCTCTGGTCACTGGGCCCAGAGCCAGCCCGGAGCCAGGAGAGGGGCCTGGGGCTCCCAATACCCCTCTCTGCTCTCCCAGCACCCCCACCCCCTCCTCTCTCTCTCTTTGTCTCCTATGTATGAAAATAAATGAAGTCAGTTTTCCCAGCCCTTCTCATCTGGAAGGGAATGGGGCAGGCCGCCAACTTGACACCCACCTGACCCAAACCATACATCACGAGGGTCACAAGGCTGCTATGGACACACTCGCTGGGGACAGGCCTGCTTCATGGCCACCGAGACGCCAGGGTTGGACAGACTTTTGCCTGGGATGGGGATGGGCTCGCGGGGGAGGGGACAGACTTCACAGACAGAGGAGGAAAAGACCAGACAGAGTCTATAGAAGGAAGGTTTCTTAACCGAACGTGTCCTCTGCCTGGCACCCTGCCAAGTGCTCCCTATGAAACCTCACTTTTGACCCAGTTGAGGCAGAGATAGCAATCTTCCCTTCAGAGATGAGATGACTGAGGCACGGCGGGGAAGAGGCAATGGCACCTAGAGCTGTGGGCTTGACCACACGCCCAGAAAGTGCTAGCAAGCAGAACACTGATCTCCTGGGGGGTGGGGAGGAGGGGTAGCGGACACTGGGAGGCAGAGGCGGGAGGCCTGAGTGGGTTGCGGTACATCTGAGAATGGGGCACGAGGTAAGAATGAGCCTAACAAGGCAGCCCCTGCTGGGTCTCATGTCCATGCCTGGATTTGAAATTAAGTAGCCTCAGGGGGGTGACTTTCACTGGTCCCCACCCCATCTCAGCCATGCCTTTTTTCCCACCATAAAACGTACCTCCTGAACCTGGTCCCCAAAGTTACACGAGCCTCATCCCCAGCTCTGAGAGACTGCTTGCTGCTCAGTCCGCCTTCCTGCAGGGGCCCCCTCTGTAGCCCCATTGTTCCCCACCCAGCTTGCTCTCTCACTCATCACTCACTAAGTGCTGTGCCCTGGGTCGGGCTTTCAGAGATATATTGCCATGGTCTTTGCCTGTGAAGGGTCTCTGGCTAAACTAGGGCATACCAGGTGGCCTGTCCCAAGATGAATGGACACAGGGGCTCAGTGAGTTCCAAGAAGGTAGGGCCATCTCTGCCTAGAGCCTTCGGGGAAGATTGGAGCTGGGCTTTGGAGAGTGAATAGGAGTTTGCTGGACTGGACAATAGAAGGGTACTCCAGGCAGCAGAACAGCATGTGCAAAGCAGGAAGTGCAAGTGGCCACCTCCCCTCACTGCTCTTTATGTGCCCCCAAGTCTTGACCCCACTGTCTGTGAGCCTGAGCTCTTCTCGCTGTTTCAGTCTGGCTTTCGGTGCCTCTGCCAGGATGCAGCCAGGGCCCCTCCAGGATTCCCCACGATGTCCCCTGGTAAATATGCTCAGGGACACACGGGTGAACCGTAAATTAAGCCTTCTGGGGATGGATTCTGCTGAATAAAAAGCACATTCAGTAGCAGGAATATTTGTTTTTGTTTTCCTTCTCCGAGTAGATGGAAACGCGCACTGACCTCACTTTTCTCACAAGTACAGTAGCTTTCCTGAGCGGCCGTCAGGCCTGGGGTGCCAGGAAAAAGTGGTGGAACATTCAGCTCAGGAACAAGGGCCTCAGTGGCAGCTGTGGCCGGCCAGTGGAACACAGCTGTCAGGCCGCTGACATGAGTTTCCGAGGGGTGGGGAGGATCCGGCCCGGGCCTCCCAGGGGGCCCTGAGCATCGCCAGGATGGGCCTCGGAGACTGCTCTCCTCCCAGCTCACTTTCTGACACTGCAGACACAGGGTCCCGGGCCGCAGGCTTGGAGGAGAGCCCACAGGGAAGCTCTGGCCTCGGCCGGAGCTGAGTCTCCACCCTGGCTGCCCCTTCCTGGCCACGTGATCTCAGCTAAACACTATAGCTTCCCAAGACTCGGTTTCTCCATCTTCAAAGTGGAGATGATTCTGCCAACCTCATGGAGCTAGGTAAGCTTTAAATATGTGAAAGTGTCAAGAAAGACTAGTTCTTGGTTTTTCCCTGTGTACCCGATCCAATCCCCACCTTGTCTGCGGAGCGCTCCAGTGGTCTCTCCCACCCACCTGGGCTCTAAAGCTCTTTTCTGCTTCCATGGCCTCGTAATGATGAGCATTCTCTACAAGAGAAATAGACCCATCTATCCTCTCATCTGCCTATTCACCCATTTTCCCACCCACCCACCCGTCTATCCACTCACCCACCCATCCATCCACCCACCACCCATCCAGCCATCCACCCATTCACATATTCCCCCATCTGTCCACCCACTCATCCATCCATCCATCCATTTGTTTATTTACTCAGTGAATATTTTGAACAACTTAGTGCTCTCCCACTGTTGGGAAGGTGTGTTGTTTTCTGTCTGTGATCTGATCTTCTTCACATGTGGACACAGTGCTTACTGCCCCCTAGAGACTGGGCAGGACTCCATCCCTTTATCGCCAGCACAGGACTTGGCACAGACATTCATTTAGTTGCAAGAAAACCCAGACGATCTAGCTTAAGGAAATGGGAATCGAATGACTCACGCAGCTGAAAGTCGGGTAGAGTTCTGGCTTCAAGTATAACCTGATCTAGGCCAAGACCTAGTCTCTCCGCATCTATCAGTTCTCCCTTCCTCCACACAGCAGCGTTGCTGGCAGCAGCTAGAGCCCCAACCCCACATTCAATCAGGTTCAAGTACAACAGGAACAATTTAAAGTCCTCATTAGAAACTCCACCCAGACCACATGGGTTGAGAACTGGGGAAAGGTGGAACATCAAGTTAAATGAGAAAGGGGATTGAATACTGGGAAGGCAAACACCAAATGCCTACTTCAGCTCCTGCATTCAGGAAATGAGGAGCCTGGCTGAAGAGGAAAAATGGAGGAGTTTAAACCCAAGTGGAGGCAGACTGACAAAACACAAATAAATACATGAATGAGACCACACAGGATGATGATAACTGCTAGGGTAACAGTTTTAAAAGACGATGTCATGAGTCATTAGGGGTGAACAATTTTAAATAAGTGGTCAGGGATGGCCTCTCTGAGACAGTGACATTAACCTGAGAGGCTGGAGATGCAGTAGGTAGTTGGTGTTAAGGTTTTAATCACAGAAGGAGGTGATCTGATTTGCTGTCATTCTCTTTAGGATCCTTTAAAACAAACAAACAAACAACCTTTTCGTTGAGGGATTACCTGTCCAAGGTAAAGTAGAAAAGCATAATCATCCCAGGAATACAGCTTAGGATCTTTTCCTAAAGAAGACACCAACTGATCTCCACCCGGATCAAGAGACAGGAACTTGCCAGCACCCAGCCACTCCCTCATGCCCCTGCTAAGTCAATGCCCCCGCCAAGAGGTAGCCATGATTCTGAATTTGATCACCATAGACGACTTCTATTTTTGAATTTTATGCCAGTGGAATCATGTGGTATATGTTCTTTTGTGTCTGGTTTCCTTCGATCAACATTATGTGTGGATGATTCACCCGTGTGGCCGTAATTCATCCTTTCTTATTGTTGTATAGTCATTGCTTCCATTCTCCCTAGGCTGGAAGGTGACCATTTTCTTCTTGGGATCTGATCTTCATCAGACGTGGGTACAGAACGCACTGCGACTAGATGAGGTGGGATGGTTCTTGGTTCCCTCTTCAGCCAGCCCTGGGCTTGTGGAACAAGTCAAGGCCTGCCCCTGTTTCAGGCCAAGTGGGGCTGAGCTGAGAATTCCCTGGGGACAGTTCAGGTGGTCTAGGTCTGAAACTGCTAAACCCCTCTGCTCCAGACCTGACACCTCCCCCGGGCTCCAGCCACCCCTCCACCCACCTCCTGCTAACCAAGTTCAGGTGCTTCCATTTGCCGAGCCCAGAGTCCCTGGTGGCCAGTGTGAGGGACGTCGCGGGAAATGCGAGGAGCAGCGGCGGGCCGCCAGGCAGTGACTCTACGAGCGAAAAATGTGCTCTTGGCCAGGCTCTCCTTCCTCTCTCCTCTCGGCCCTTCCAGGCAGCGAGGAGCTGGCAGGCCCGGGTGCAGATAACGGTGAGAGCCCCAGGCTCTCTTCTGTCATCGCCTCCCCAACGTGAAACCCAAGATCTTGTTTATTTATGAGGAAATTCTGTTCTGCTGCTCGACAAATGGTGTATGGGGGCCAGGGCACAAGGAGCGCGGAGCCAGCACCGCCAGACCTCAGCACGCTGCCCCCTCTGCTGATGCAAGCTCGGAAGGATCACTGGCCGCCGCCGGGAGGCTGGCAGGACGCTCCCCAGATGGATGCTGGCAGGGCAGGGAGAGGGTCCTTCCTCCGTCCACTTCTTCCCCGCTGCCTCACAGCTGAATCCCCCTGCCTTCTCTGATGAAGCTGTTGATGGAATGATCAGGAAACCACAGACAATAACAGCCTGGAGGCCAGTCTGATGAACCTGTCTCAAGGCCAGCATCAGCCCTTTGGGGGGACTCACTTCTTGCCTACCTTCCTGGGAGGGTGAAATGAGATCATGTCAGCGCCCCAGAGATGGGAAAGAGAAAATACAATAAAAAATAAAGTCCACCACAGGCCCTCCACATGTCCGGGATGTAGATAAGCTACTTCTTTCAATTTGCCAACAGCTCTGGCAGGTAGATATGAGTGTCCCAGTTCTCTGAGGAGGGGCTGAAGTCCAGAGGGGTGAACTAACCCATCCAATGCTAGTAAGTATGAAAGAGGTGACTCAGACCCAGGATGAGCAGCTCTCAGTGTGCCATCTGGGTAGGATTGATTTGAGCACCCACTCAGCAGGAATGAGTGTCCAGCTATGGCAAACTATATATGGAATTGTGTTGTGTCTGTCTGGGAATCTGTGTCCTTTCCGCCATGCCCCCTGCATCTTCCAGTGAAATGTCCTTTAGCAACATGTTTGATGATGAGACGATAAGCAGCGAGAAAGCATCCACTTGACGATGAAGACTGTTCATTTTAAATGCCACTTACATTTTAGATTGATCTGGTTGAAAAGCTTGGCATGCGCACAGCCTTCATCATCCAAACAAGGGCCACTTGCTGACCCCAAATCTGTTGACGCTTCACGAGCATGGGTTTAGTTTGTGACCATGAAGTTGCGAAACAAATGTGTGTTTGTGAAATTGACCCATCACTCTGCTAACTGCCTCCCATCCCTCATCTAACTGCCTCCCATCCCTCATCTAACTGCCTCCGATAAGGGGGAATTTTTTGATTACAGAAGCAAGACCAAGTACATCAGCTCTGAACGAAGAAAGTATAAATGGGTTAAATGCCTCTATCCAAAGACAAGACTTGATGGGACTTCCCCGGGGGTCCAGTGGTTAAGACTTTGCCTTTCAGTGCAGGAAGTCCAGGTTTGATCCCTGGTTAGGGAGCCAAAATCCCGCATGTCTTGTGGCCAAAAAAAACACCCCAAAACATAAAATAGAAGCAGTGTTGTGACAAATTCCATAAATATTCTTTAAAATCACCTTATATTGTCCTTTTCAAAAAAGACAAAGATTTGAGCCTCAGAAAAACAAACAAAGTCATTCTTTTTTCCTTACAACTTTTGAAAATGTACCTCCCACTGAACCCCAAATCTCTCAGGACTCATTCCCATCTTTCCCAATCTATGTGGACCACTGCATCTTTGATTTCTCTGAAATATCAGCTTGCTTTATTTTTATTATAGAATATTTCAGACATACTTAAAATTATCAAAAAAGATAATAGGATACCCAGTGACCTACCACTGAGATTTAATAGATGTTGACATTTGCCCTTGTTGTTTCCAGTCTTTTTCCAGGGCTTTGTCCCTTCCCTCCCAGAAGTAATGTGAAAACGGCATGTATAATAAGTTCCATGCAAGTTTAATACCTTTTTTACATATGGATATGCACACAAATTATATTTGAAGTTGTTTTGTGTTTTTAGAGCTTATCGAAATAATAGCATGTAATGGATATCTTTCTGCAACTTGGTGTTTTTGAGACATGGAGAAGTCTCAAACTAATTTTAACTGTCATGTAGTACTCACTGGATAAATAGCAGGTTGCTTATCTGTTTACCCATTGATGGACAACTGTTTCCACTTTTTAAAAAAATCACAAACAGCTCTTTTCCTGGTGCACTCAAGCTAGTATTTCTCTGGAAATAGAATTTCTTAGTTGGGCTGGTCTTAACACTTACCTGATGTTTGTTATCTGCCCTCTACTTTCCTCTCTCAGGATGCAGTTAAACAGGGCTTCATGAATAGGATTCAAGCTGGGGCCTGAAGAAAGAAAAGTTGTGATGCTGGCAAGGACTCAAGGCCACCGATCCTGGTCACGCGGCAGTGTGCCTTACCACACTGTTCACCATTAATTAATCCCAAGGGCAGACGCATGCATCTGTTACTATATTAATAGCCGAGAATTTGAGGGAGCCATTCTTTTTTTTCTAATCACATCCTCAGGTTTGTTCTGCTGGCAGTATTAATTCTTGTTTCAACTCCCATTTTAGAGCTGAAAACCAGTGGTTTCTAAGCATGCCTGTGCATTGTAAGCCCTCCAGGGAGACATTTAAAATACACATTTTATTGAGAAAGTGTATACCTGGAGATCCAGGTTCAGTGGGTCAGGAACAGGGCCTGGGAATCTGTGCTTTTTAAAAACCTCCCCAGGTGTGTACCCTGAGGAAACCAAAATTGAAAAAGACACATGTACCCCAATGTTCACTGCAGCACTATTTACAAAAGCTAGAACATGGGAACACCCTAGATGTCCATCAGCAGATGAATGGATAAAGAGGCTGTGGTACGTATATACAATGGAATATTACTCAGCCGTAAAAAGGGATTCATTTGACTCAGTTCTAATGAAGTGGATGAACCTAGAGCCTATTATACAGAGTGAAGTACATCAGAAAGAGAAAAACAAGTACGATATATTAATGCATACATATGGAATCTAGCATGATGGTACTGATGAGCCTGTTTGCAAGGCAGCAGTAGAGACAGAGACGTAGAGAGCAGACTTGTGGACGCAGTGGGGAAAGGAGAGGGTGGGGCGAATGGAGAGAGTAGCTTTGAAACATATACACTGCCATGTACAAAGTAGACACCAGTGGGAATTTGCTGTGTGACTCAGGGAGCTCAAACCAGGGCTCTGTAACAACCTAGAGGGCTGGGAAGGGGTGGGAGGTGGGAGGGAGGTTCAAGAGGGAGGGGACATATGCGTGCCTATGATTGATTCATGTGGGTGTGTGGCAGAAACCAATCCAGTGTTGCAAAGCATTCATCCTTCAATTAAAAAATCGAAAACAGAAACAGCCTCCCTGGGTGATTCTGATGCAGCCAGCCTGTGGCAACTGGGGAAGCACTGATCTAAACCTTCAGTGATGCCGACAGATGAGGTGGTCATTGCCGAGGGGATGTGGCCTCCAGATGTGAGCTTGCGGCTCACCTTGCCCGCTCACCCCCGTCTGTCACGAGCACCTGAGAACACAGTGGGCACGGCTGCTCCGAGAAGCCAGCAACCCCTCACTGCGCCTTAAATGGACCTCCTCCCTGTATTGAAGAGCCTGGCAGAACCAGCAAGGGACCCAATCGATCTCTTTGACCAAATGTAGTGGACCCGAGTCTCCTTGTCCTTCTGACTGTCTCCACTGCACTGACTAGAGAACAGGGCTTGTTTGGACCACACGAGAGCCAGTCTTTACATACGTCTGCCCACTGCTCTTGTTCAATCGCCAAGTCTTGTTCAACTCTTCACGATCCCGTCGACTGCAGTGTGCCAGGCTTCCCTGTCCCTCACCATCTCCTGGAGTTTGCCCAAGTTCATGTCCAATGAGTCAGTGATGACATCCAACCTCTGTCACCCTCTTCTCCTCTGCCTTCAGTCTTTACCAGCATCAGGGTCTTTTCCAACGAATTAGCTGTTCACCTCAGATGGCCAAAGCACTGAAGCTTCAGCCTCAGCATCAGTCCTTCCAAAGAGTATTCAGGGTTGATTTCCTTTAAGATTGACTGGTCTGATCTCCTTGCTTTCCAAGAAACTCTCACGAGCCTTCCAGGGACTTCCCTGGTGGTCCAGTGGCTAATACTCCACTCTCCCAATGCAGGGGGCCCAAGTTTGATCCCTGGTCAGGGGACTAGATCCCACATGCCGCAACTAAGCCCTGGCACAGGCAAATAAATAAATACTTTAAAGAAGGAAAAAAAAGGAGTCTTCCAGGATCACAGTTTGAAAGCATCAATTCTTTGGTGCTCTGCCTTCTTAACTGTCCAGCTCTCACATCTGTACATGACTACTGACGAGACCACAGCCTTGACTATATGGACCTTTGTCAGCAAAGTGATGTCTGCTTTTTAACACTGTCTAGGTTTGTCATAGCTTTCCTGCCAAGAAACAATTGTCTTCTGATTTCATGGCTGCAGTCGTCTGCATAAATCATCTGCAGTGACTTCAGAACCCAAGAAGAGGAAAGCTGCCACTGCTTCCACCTCTCCCCCTTTCATTTGCCGTGAGTGACGGGACCGGACACCATGATCTTAGGTTTTTTTAATATCGAGTTTTAAGCTGGCTTTTTCACTCTTCTCCTTCACACTCATCAAGAGGCCCTTTAGTCCCCCTCCACTTTCTGTCCTTAGAGTGGTGTCATCCTCGTACCTGAGGTTGTTGATATTTCTCCTGGCAATCTTGATTCCAGTTTGTAACCCATCCAGCCCAGTGTTTCACATGATGTGCTCATAGAAGTGAAATAAACAGGGTGACAGCATGCCTTGTCATATGCCTTTCTCAATCCTGTACCAGTCAGTTCCCAATCAGTTCAGGATTGAGAAACGAGGCTATTAAACAAGGCTGTTTAACTCTTTAACAAAGCTGTTACGGAGCGGTAAAAATGATACCAAAACAAACAGTACTCTCAACAGGAAGAAATGATTGTGATCCCCGCTTAATGGATGGGAAGTGAGACACAGAAACTGAGGCACAGCTAGTGGAGCCCAGATATAATCGAGCAAACTGACTTCAGCATCCATGGTCAGAACAGTTCTGTTAGGCCTTGCCATCTGCTCACTCTGGTGGGGTAAGTCTTCCAGGGGTGCTGTCGCAAAAGGCGTCCTTCCCATTCTGGGGTGAAGTGGGCGGTCTCCAGCCTGTTTCACCTTTTCTCACCTCAGTTCTGGCACTGAAAATAAATTGCAGCTTTTTGTATGGGAATAATAATAGAGCAACAACTACCATTGCTTACACCCTTACATGCTAGACCCCTGAAGACTCGGCTTACAAGTACGTGGGTTATCGCGTCACACCACCCGCCCCACACACACACACAACCCACTAGACACACACACAGAGCTCTACATGAGCATCTATTTTTTTTTAGTATAGTTGCTTTATGATGCTGCGTTCCCTCTGCTGTACACCGAAGTCAACCAGCTATGTTTATGCAGATATCCCCTCCCTCCCGAGCTTCTCTCCTGCATGGGCATCTTAACAGTCCTCCTATGAGAAAACTCAGCCTCAGAAAGGCGGGGTTGCTTGAACTAGGGTCACATGACCGCTTAACTGAGCTTGGAGAACTTCTTCCCCCAGGGCTCGGTCCCTTCCGCAACTTCACGTGTATTCTAGCTCCTTCTTCAGAGTGAGGTCAATGCATGTAATAGCAATAAACAGCGATAAAAGCCAGCAACAATAGAGCCCCTGCCCGGGGGAGGGAAGCCCTGCCCCAGGGCTGGAACCACCACCCCTTTCTTGAGACCTTCCTCCCAGGAGCAGAAGGAGCCAGAGCGTCTCGACTGTGCCTGTAACCCACCCGTCTGGCTCTAAGCTAGCGGCCCCATGCTGCCTCCCCGCCCAGTCCTGGCCTGTGTCCTCTGCGCTGCTCTCTGGCCAACGCCAGAGCCAGCCGCCGTGTGCTGACCTGGTGCTGTTACTCCCCTTCTTAGAAAACTGCAAGGACTCCCTATCACCGTCTCCCTTTCTAGGTAAGAAAACTCAGAGTGTGCCAGCCCTCAGCACATCCCAAATCACTGAGATAACCATGGGGCCATTCTCACACAACAGGACCTGGGGGTAAAGAGATAAATAAGCCCGGAAGGACAAATATCAAGCCCAGTGGTCTCCGCTCCCCAGTTACGCCTCCACAGTAAGTGTTGCCAGCCAATCGCAGCCGTCCACAGCTTCAGATTCCCTTTGGATCTGCTGAGACTGCAGTCACTTACTGTCCACACGTGGCTACTGAGCATCTGAACGCAGCTGTTGTTCAGTCACTAAGCTGTGTCCAACTCTTTGGGGCCTCGTGTGCTGCGTCATGCCAGGCTTCTCTGACCCTCATCCTCTTCCGGAGTTTGCCCAGGTTCATGTCCATTGAATCAGTGATGCCATCCAACCATCTCATCCTCTGCGAATGCACCTGCTGCCACGAAAAAACAGAATTTTTAATTAATTTATTTTTAACAATGCATCACCCAGTTGTTGGAAAATTTTACATAGTCTGGAACAACTCAGAAATGCGAATCTACTTCAGCTATAACTTTCATGAACTCTAAATAAACAGCAAGTATTTCTCATGAAAACAGCCTCTGGTGTAAGAATAATCTCCACATGGAATTTTGAAGTCTCAGTCTGGCAAATACAATACAAAACATCTCATTAATAATTTTTATGCTGATTGTATGTTGAAGAGATAATATTTGGATACATTGGGTTAAATGAGGCTTCCCAGGTGGCACTAGTGGTAAAGAACCCGCCTGACAATGCAGGGAACATAAGAGACCTGGGTTCGATCCCTGGGTTGGGAAGATCCCCTGGAGAAGGAAATGCAACCCACTCCACTATTCTTTGCTGGAGAATCCCATAGACAGAGGAGCCTGGCAGGCTACAGTCCATGGGGTCACACACAACTGAAGTAACTTAGCACACATGGCTTGAATGAAATACTTTTTTGGGGGTCATACCACGTGGCTTGCAGGATCTTAATCTCCCAACCAGGGATTTGAACCTAGGCCACAGCCGTGAAAGTGCCAAGTCCCTAGCCATTGAGCCACCAGGGAATTCCCTGAAACACGCATCTGAAATTAATTTCACCTATTCATTTTTGAATGTACTTGCTAGAAAATTTTAAATTAGTGTGTTTCCCCTAACAATTGTATTGGTCTGATCTACTCTAAACAGAACACTCTAGGCAGCCACGACTAATTGATCAGAGCTGGCGCACTGACGTACAATCTGTTTGCCGTCTCTGTATAAGGCATAGCCCCTGCTTAGTGGAACTGTCAGGATAATGTGGGGAGAGCTGCGGTAGAGGTGTGCAAGGCTCATGGGGGCAGGATGCTGGGTCGATTGATTCTGCCTTGCAGGAAGTTCATGGGACCCTTTTAGACAGTGGCTTTTGAATGCTTGCCTGAGCAGGGGAAGGGATTTACAAGCAGAGGGAGCAGCCCAAGGAGAGGCACAGAGGAGTGAGTGCCCAGCAGGTGACCGCATGGGGTGCGGTTGAGCACAGCAGCTTTGGGCTCAGCGGGAGCATCAACTGAAGATGCATGAGCTCTGTTCCTACATGTTCGGAGGCAGAGCGGAAGAGCGCAGCTCTGGCCCACAGCCCGTGGCTGACACTTCATGTATCCCTCTTGGTGCTCCCCTTCCTAACTCCCAGGTTGTTGATGAAGCTGGAGACATGGATGTGCAGAAAGCGGAGCAAACCCCAAAGCTTTGAAAATCCCCCAAATCCTCGGACTTTGAGAGGAGGCTACCAGAGCTCGGGCTAGATCAGAGGTAGAAATTAGTTCATGTGTAGGAATCAAGCTGGAGTTCCCTAGAGGCTCATGCTTTGACTCCACAGGTGGCTCATTAGTTTTATCCATCGATCCATTCATCTTCCAATGTCTACTAAGTGGCTACTTGAGGGGAATGAATTATAGCAGCTACAAAGGCGAAAAAAAAAGCATAGTTTACCAAGCCTGGGAACTCAAGACACACTCATTAAAAATGTAACCAATATTGGGCTTCCTTGGTGGCTCACTGGTAAGGAATCTGCCTGCCAATGCAGGGGACACAGATTCAATCCCTGGTCTGGGAAGACCCCACATGCCCTGGAGAAACTGAGCCCACGCACCCCAGCTACTGAAGCCACGCGCCCCAGAGCCTGTACTTCACAAGAGAAACCTCCACGGTGAGCAGCCCAAGTAGCACAGCTGGAGAAGGGCCCCTGCTCCCCGTAGCTGGAGGAAAGCTGGAGCAGCAGTGCAGACCCAGACAGACGGAAATACAGAAAATTGCTTTAAAAATTTAACAGGTATTACCAAAGAACCTAGTATAAATCCGGTATAAAGGGACCATAAATACTTTCCAAGGCATGCACAAAGATGTTCATTACATCGTTGTTTATAACAGTAAAAACTAGAAACACAGCTTAAGCTTCTGCTGATGGGCAGCAGCTAATCATCTAGGGTATGTCACCACTAAATGTTTGCTTTTTGCTGAGAAAGCAGATGGATGAATGGATGGATAAATACAAGTTCAGAGTAGAGTGTAAAAGAAGTTGAAACAGGAAGATGAGAAAAAGAATCATGGAGGAGATACTGGGAGAAAATACCTGGCACATGGTACAAACTCAGTAAATGTTATTCATAAAAACTAAGTTCTCCCAAAGCACCTAGTGAAATAACCGTTCCAACTCAAGGACCTCCAGGAATGTCCAAAGGACCCCATGCGTGCCATGGACACATCCCCTAGCTGTTCACTATCTCTTGTGACTGTTGCTTGTAAATCCTTCGGATGCAAAAGTTGCATGGGGGATCGTGGTGATAATGGGAGAACAATCCACTCTTTGAGTCCTACAGGAGGACTTCTCAGACCCCTATGAATTATAGACCTTTCGCTTCCATGGACAGCCTGCTTCTAGTGTTTTGCTGAACTCCGAGATAAGTCCAGGGACTTGGATTAAAGACAGACAGTGCCCTGGTGCCTTTCTGAAGAGTCCCCAGGTGAACCCTCTGTGTCCTCTCTCCTAGGCAACTTCTCATTCCTCCAGCCTGCTAAGTGAAAGCCCCTGTTACCTTTGAAATGAGTCCCACCTTGGTCACGGATTTTTAGCCTCTCAGTTCAGGGGACCCACGATAATAAAGAGCTTTGACTCTGAAAGACTTTCAACTGGCATAGACTTGCTTTACTTTCAACTCAATGGTGGGAAGTACCAAAGGAAGGATTTACATGCTCATTCCATAAATGAAGACCCTTCAGGCCTTGGCTGGGAAGCTGTGTGCACAGTCAAGAGCCAAATTTGGAAAGAAGAACATGGGAGTATGTGCCTGGGATTACCCACACCATTGCCAGGAAAGCTACAGAAGTTCTAGCCTGACCTCTAGGATCTGCAGCTTGTAATGAGTGGTAGATAGCTAGCGGTTACTCACTATTTATTTACCCTCTGTGTGTGTGCGCTAAGCCACTTTAGTCGTGTCCAACTCTTTGCAATGCTATGGACTGTAGCCACCAGACTTCTCTGTCCATAGGATTCTCCAGGCAAGAATACTGCAGTGGGTTGTTATGCCCTCCACCAGGGGATCTTCCAGACACAGAGATCGAACTCGCACCTCTTGCCTCTCCTGAACTGACAGACAGGTTCTTTACCACTATCACCACCCGGGAAACTCTGTGTGCTGTGGGAAGCCCTACTAACACAGCAAACCTTCCCCAGAAAATAACCACTCCCTCTTTGCATGGATTCTTGGTGGATAAACAAATTCAGGGGCTGACCTACCAGTGAGAAAGCCAAAGGGCTATGTCCTTTCTCTCATAAACCTGCTATGGTAGCGGGCAAGTGTATGACAGCCAGCCTGAACGCCCTCTCAGGGCTTTGGATCTTGGTGCGACAAGGAAAGGACGACGGCAGTAGAGCAGCGGCCGAGTTCACAGGGCCTGCTACAGGAAAGTCCCCGTGGTTCCTAGAGATGGCGCCAACGGATGGCAGTCTTCCCTCCTACGCCTGCTCCTCCCACAACCCATCAAGGCTGTGGTTCTGCAGCATTCTTCTAAGGGCTGCCCGGCCAACACTGTTAGCCAGCCCTGGTCTCTGTTGCTTGCAACCAGTGAATGCTGAAGAGACAAACGTAGAGCGAGCATTCATTGAGTATTTGTTGAATGTGTGCGTGAAAAAACGAGGAAACAAATATAGGCATGAAGGAAGGCAATAATGAATGAATAATAACGAACGCCTCTCTATGCCCTGATCTCACCTCTCTTACAAGGAGCTTTGTTTCAGTAACGTGATGTCTCAGGCTCCCTCCGTCCACGTGCTGTTCTACATGTCACAGGCTGTTCCCTCTCCAGAGAGGAAGGAGATGATTCTTCCTCTCCTCCTCTTGTAGCTCTCTTTTTAAACATCTTTTTCCGATGTGGACCATTTTTAGTCTTTATTGAGACTGTTACAATATTGTTTCTATTGGTTTTGTCCTGGTTTGGGGCCTTACTGGAAGGCGAAGTCTTGACTGCTGGACTGCCAGGGAAGTTCCATTTTTGGTGGGGAGAGGGGGAAGGGAATGTGGACCATTTTTAAAGTTTTCCCTTTGGTATCTCTTAATCTTCATTCTCAGTCCTTTACTTAGGGAAGCCGCCTGGCTTCCCCAAACCACAATTGCATTAGGCCTACTTATAGTCTCTCTCATATACATGGGTGTTTTCCATCAAAGCACTTGTCTCGGTAGATTAAACACTTCCGTGTCATTGGATTAACGTGAATCTGTCTAGACTCTAATCTCCATGAAGGCAGCAATGATGCCTTTTTGGTTAAACTCTATACCTAGGCCAGTGCTTGGGAGGCAGCGAGTAAGCAAATAAATGCAAATGTCTGTTTCAGAAGTAAATAAACGGGCATGCCCTTTGGAAGGAAAGAACAGGAGATGCTGACCTCAGTAAGCACTCAATAAATGCCTGTGGTTGAACTTGAACTTGACGACTCAAGCCCAGGCACAGGGTCGGTTTTTAGAGATTAGCGGATGAACATTAGGATGGCCTGAGGTGGAGGTGAGGGAGGGAAGTGGAAAGCTGGAAAGACAGTGGCTCAGTGAGGAGCCAGGAGAGAGCCAATCTCTTCCTCTGTTCTCAGCTGTGGGCCAGCCCACACCCAGGTGTCCCGGCGCCCAGTGCGCTGTCGGTTCTCTCAGGCATTGGCAAACCTACCCTGGATACTCAACAGCCTATGCTCCCCCTCCCCTCTGCCTGAAAGAAGGAGCGCCCACAGGCTCCCCCTTTGCTGGAGCCCATCCCGGTGAATCATCTTTCCAGACACATCAGGCCTCCAAGTGGAAAATGGCCCCACAGGTTGGCCCACTGCCTTCCACTTGGGGTCAGGGGCCCCCGAGCAGGATCTCAAGGCCCAGGCCCCGGGGTCTGGGACCTGCCTGGCTTCCCACACTCCTCCTTTCCAGGAGGGTGACTCATCTCTGCAGAGCCCAGGACAACTCTGGTTGGCATCACGAGCGGCTGATGAAGTCACATGCTCCTGGGAACCAATCCCCCAGTCGGAGGAGGAGGAGGCCGGCGTGGGGGTGGGGGTGGGGGGCAAGAAAAGAAACCTAGTTCTGAATTTTAACAATTTATGAAAGAAAATGAGTTGTGCTCACGCTAGCTGTTACTAACTTAGAATGGTGGGGCTGTTTTCACTCCAGTACCTAATAAATAACTTTTGATTTAGTTTCCAGGCATTGACTGCACACTTCAAAGGACCTCCGCAGGGAGGAAATGAGCTTCTCCCTCCGTGCCCTCCGCACTCAGGTGAGGACTGAGGTCACCAGCTGGAGGGGTTCACCACGGGTGGGGCCCAGCCGACTCACTGGCCCACTGACAGGCTTCCTGACTTACTGACTGGCTGAAGAGCTGGTCAACCAGCAAGCTAATGGAGAGCCTGACCCCCAGGCTGACAGACAGTGATGGCAGAGCCAGTGAAGTGGCTGATACATCAGCAGACAGTCGGCCCAACTGACAGTCAAGGGGACTACTGACCAGTCAGCAGACCAACAGTCCACTCAGTGACTGCAGATGGGCTGTAGGTTAACCTGCCTGCCTCCCCAAAAGCCAAGATGACCAGCTGACCGAGTGACTGGCAGGCTGATGAATCAACCCACTCGCATACTGGCAGAAGAGCGTGGAAAGGAAAGAGATCTGGTGAGGGACCAGCTAAGCAACCACTGACCAGCACAGTAGAAAGGGCCTGACCCAGGGCTCCACATGATGAGGACTGCTCTCCAAAGGAAGGCCAGAGACAGCAAGAGGGGAGTGTGTGTGTGCACACACACGTGCATTCAGGCACTCATTCATGCCTGACTCTTTACAACCCCATGGACCATAGCCCGCCAGGCTCCTCTGTCCATGGGACTGTCCAGGCAAGAATACTGGGTTGGGTTGCCATCTTCTTCTCCAGGGGATCTTCCCGACCCAGGGATCGAACCCACATCCCTTGTGTCTCCTGTATTGGCAGGTGGATTCTTACCAATGTGCCATCTGGGAAGCCCAGGCAGATGCAAAAAAAGACAAAAAACTAAAATGTCCACTACTCAGGGGGGACTCTGCGTAGTGATTAGGTTGGGGGTAACCCAACGTGGTTGATGTCTAGAGTTGCATAAAGAGACTTGGAGACTTCAACCCAAGATCAAGGTGCGGTTTTGCTGTTTAGGTCTCTCTTGTGATGACTGAATCAGATAAGCAAATGAGTAAGTAAGTTCAGTCATGGCCTCTCTGAAACATCATTCTGACCCTCCTTGTATATTCCCATCTCAGCAGACACGTGCGTTCTCCTATCGGTGTCGACATGGGGACATAACACGCAGCCACGATGCTGTTCTGGTCATAGGGTTACGGATGATTATTTCCCTTTCATTTTCTAATTATATCCTGTAGTGGGGCTGTATTATTTTGCAATGGAAAAGTCACATTTATAGTTTTAAAAGAAAAAATAAAACAAATTTAGTCCCTTCCTCTCTCTTGCTCCATACCCAATAAATATTTCTTGATTTATGGATCTAAGGAGTCTTCAAGACTTGCCTTTTTTTTTAACTTTTTAACATCAACATGGTTTACTGAATGCCCCCTAGTCATTTCTCTCTTTTTCCTAGATTACTAGAACCATCTTCACAGCCTTTCTTGTTTAAGTCTGTTCTTTATACAGATACCAAAAGAATTTCCATCACATTCCTCCTTCTCAAGAACTTCCAGGGGTTTCCAAGAATTTCTTTGATTATAAACTTCTATTTCTTAACATAGAATCAAAGGACTTTGAATAATTAGTCCTCTCTCTTGCATACATCTATCCATATCCATCCTAAAACTATTACACACATACATGCATGCAGACACAAACACTAGCTCTCGCCCTGTTCCAACTTCTCATCACAGCCTCTCTGAATTCTCAACTCAGTTACACACCTCATAGTTTGCTCTCAGCAGTAATGGAACTCCCACACCCAAGTGGTGCCCATCACTCTGATAAATTCATTCATCGATCAATCAAATGGGCTTTCCTGGTGGCTCAGACAGTAAAGCGTCTGCCTGCAATGAGGGAGACCTAGGTTCGATCCCTGGGTCAGGAAGATCCCCTGGAGAAGGAAATGGCAACCCACTCCAGTACTCTTGCCTGGAAAATTCCATGGATGGAGGAGCCTGGTAGGCTACAGTCCACAGGATCACAAAGAGCTGGACACGACTGAGCAACTTCACTCAAACATCCAATATTTGTCCACTCTTGCAAGTACTGTAGAATCTCAAAAGAGAGGAAGGAAGAAGGGTCCTGCCATTCATTGAGTGCTTATATGTATATATTAGATAATTGCACATATAATTATATATCAATTACACATAAATAAACATGTTTATATACAAATACACTATATTAAGTATACACATATACACAAATATATGTATACTAAAAATAGAATCCTTAATAATGCCAAGGTCAAATTATTTTTAACTCGAGATAATCAAAGTAAAATGATAAACTGCTTACAATTTTCTCAAATGCATTATGCTTTGGGACTCTTGAAAAGATGAAGAAAGCAAGCACCTGCTTGTCTCAAGACATTCTACTTGGCACAAACAAGAATAAGAACCATAAGCAGCCCAACCTAGAAACTTCCCTTGGCTGAAGCTGGGATCCTGGGGCCACCTGCACGTTTCACACCATTTCCAAATGCTAGTTCTAGATCCTCGGCAAAGCTCATTTCCTCCTATAAAGTCCCAGCAAGAACACGGGTTTGATGATACTGGCACATGATGTGGCCTTGGGCAATGGCCCCAGACTCACTGTTCTTCATTTTTCTGTAAAATGCGAAAAAAGCATAACTACTGGGTTGGCCAGAAAGCTCATTCAGATCTTTTCATAAGATGGTGTGGAAAAAAACCCAAACAAACTTTTTGGCCAACCTAATACCTTTCCGTGGTGCCATTCTAGTGGAAGAGCTGAGCCTCAACTTGCCAGGTAGATTCTATGGGTCCCATTTCACAGATTATCACGGGCATAAAGATTATGTTAGGTTATTTCCCTCTCTATGGAAGATACCGGCCGAGTTTGCCTGCTCAGATCGCTCTCCTCTTCTTCTGGCAGGAACATCCACCTGACCCTTGGAGAACTGCACCTTGGCCACTCTGAGGCCATACTGACTTAGGGAGAGTTGGCTCTACTTCCGGGCTTCTAGAATGGATGCCTGATTAGCCTTGGCTTCTGACCCAAGTGTATCTGATAAAATTCAGTTCTAGGATTTGTATTTGAGCTTCAGGGGAAAGAGTTCTCTTTTTGCAAAGATGCTGAGCTGTTGAGAAATCATTCTGGAACTGAGCAGCTATCCTGCCATCACAAGGGCAGTGCCTGCCTGAAGATGAAGCACACTGGAAGAGAGTGAATTTAAAAAATGGGTGAAGATTGGCTAGACGTCTGACTCCAACCATACCTGCAGCTGCCTACTCCTGTGTTTATGTACCTTTATTAGCTGAAGACGGTTGTAACTAGGTCTGTCTCCTTACACTCTGAAGAGTCCTGACTAACATCTTTTCCTAGGAAGAGCTCTCCACGGACAGAGATATTTGTTATTGTGGTGGGTTGTTTTTATTCTCCAAGAATCCTGTCTATTATGCGTCGGAAGAATCTAGGGAGGAGGCTCAGAGACTCAGGATCTTCCTTGAAATTCTGCTCAGGAAGGGAAGTTAAGAACATTAAGGAAGGGCCCTAAAAGTCCAAGAAATATCAGATTAAAATAATTTCTACCACTTAATCAAGTACTTGTTACATGGCAGACATATTTCAAACGTATTCATTTACTCATTATCTATTTAGCAATGCTTACTGAGTGCCAGGCACATACTAGGGAGCCTGCATTCTGGTAGGAGACCTGAGTCTCACCCTGCCAGGTGGGTGCTATGAGCGCCATTCTACAGATTAGGAGAATCAGAGCTCAGAGAGGAGGAGGGAGTCACCCATAGTCACACCTCTGGACCAGAGTGCATGCCCTTGTCACCACTCCAGGCCACCCTCTTTGTGAACTCTGCCCTCCAGGAGCGTCACTCAGTCCCTGCCTTTGCTGAGAGGGAGGGGAGGCAGAGGCCTGTGCGTAGCTCTGTCTCAGAGTCAGGACCCACAGCATCTCAGAGCTCGGCCATGTTTATGTTGCTGCTCAGACAGGCCTGAGTGTGTCTGCCCAAATGGACTGCGAGTTGCGTGAGAGAGGCTGGAGGTTTTGTCTGAGGATCCTCCGACAGCCAGAGGAACTGGCAGAGGGCTGAATTTGGCCACCCTGCCCAGCCTGCGCCTTTTCAGTTCAACCAAGATTCTAAGGGCCGAATCCACCCCACTCCACCCCCATTTGGGGATGCCACTAATGACAAGATGAAAGGGTCGAGAAAGCTGGGTGAGAATGCCATGGCCGTTCCTGCAGCGTCTTACCTGACTCCTCTGTGTCTCATCTTCTCCACCTAACAGAGTGGGAATAACAGGACCCACCCTCCAGGGCTGTTACAGAGATGGACAAGTCCCTGGAACCGCCAGCAGCACACAGTAGGTCCCAGGTGAGCCCGCGCTGTTTTCCTCTCGCCTGCAGCTGCCTGGCTCGCCTGGGCGCCCTCCTCCGCCCGCCAGCCCAGCCCCCGCCCTCCAAGTCAGCCCTAACGACTTTTGCAGCCCATCCCTGGTGGCAGTAGCTGAGAGGCCTCAGCCTCCCAGGGCCCCCAGGCTCTTTAATCAGCCTCTGCAAGGGCTGCGAGTGATTCAGCCTACAAGCCATTCTGAACCGGGCGCAACAAACAGGCCTGCAGGGAGTCGCTTCAGCAGAAAGATGCTGGCATGTCTCTATAGCAACTCGGGGAAAATACTTCACGCAGAAGTCCATCTGCTGTAACATAAAGGGAGTCCCAGCCAATAATTGAGTTATAACGAGTTATAAATTATTCCTAATTTGTGAGCTTTATTTTACCAAACCACAAAATCCATATATATATACACACACACAGTTGTACAGGCACATACATACACTATATATATTCTTACTCATGCACACAAGCTCATGTATGTGGTCACGAGACAACAGCGACACCATTGGGACTGAGCCGTCTCATCTCATGGTGCGGACCCATCAGCAGGCAGGACGCTCATCCAGGAGCTGATGGTGTGATCCAAGCCAGTGGGCCTCTGTTGCCTCCGTGGCGTCTATTAAAGGAGAGACTCAACCTACCATGTTACCTAGGGCTATTATGTGAGCCAGAGCTTGAATCATTGTTCTGGTTTCTCTCAAGGAAAAAAAAAAAAATTCTTTTTTGGTTCCTGATGTCCTCATAAAGAGACATTTGTATTGATTCATCAGTATAAAATGCTTTGTAGAGGCTATC
This sequence comes from Capra hircus, assembly GCF_001704415.2. Lineage (NCBI taxonomy): Eukaryota > Metazoa > Chordata > Mammalia > Artiodactyla > Bovidae > Capra > Capra hircus. The sequence continues at coordinate 3,448,545 of NC_030827.1, read as the reverse complement.
AAAGTGGAAAAAACAACGTGATAATTCACATTGTGATGCTTTTAACTTCATGTGTTGTCAACACTTCCAAGTAGACTGGAGCTCTGCTTGGGAAATCTGGGACACGCCTCGTGGCACGCTGCACCTGGGCTGCGACAGGCTGCAGGGCCACAGCCTCTTACACGGCGCCCACTCTGGCTTTCTTTTTTCTTTACGCTCTGCTTTCTGTGTTTGCTCTGCAAAACTCCTGTGGCCTGGAAAAAGAAAAATGGTGCTGGTGAGTAGGAGGGAATGGAGTTGAGTGAGCATGAGATATTCAGCAGTCTTCTTCCTGTTAGAGAAACTACTGGTTTCCCAGCCAAGAACCATTTCCGCATCCCTCCCGGCCGCCGCCCCAGGCCACCTTCAGGACACCACATCACCACCCTGACCCCAAGGAAGAATCACCGCAACGGCAGCACCCCTCCAGCTGCACGGCATTGTGCCAAAGGCTTTCACGGTGTCACTTAACCCTGCCTTCCACCCCTTAAGGATGGTGGCATTTTTATACACATCTTATATGATATTTCCTTTATGACAGGTTGTGAGAGATGAAGGGAGTTGAATCTGAATTCAAACCCAGTTATGTGTGACTCCACTGCTTCAGCTTCCTCCCGCCTGCCTAGAACGATGCAGAAGAGGCGGACCCCACCCCCTCAAGAGAGAAAATTCAAGGAGTGGACTTCTGCCTCAGAAACATAAAGCAGCCTCAGATACTGTATCAACCCAGATCAGCACCCACACGGTGAACGCCTTCCTTGCGTTGTTTCAACCTCCCGACATCCCAAGGCACACAACAGGATAACACCCATTTTACAGACAAGTATGTTGAGCCTCAGAGAGCTCAAGACGCTTTCCCAGGATAACACAGCTGGTTAGAGACTGTTAGAGCTGGCCTCGGTAGGCAGGGTGTCAGAACTCACAGTCGGTGAGCCCCCTGGTCCCTGATCCCCTCCATCCGGTGTCCCTCCACGTTGAGGGTAAGCTGCTGCCGGCCAGTCAGTGCCCATTGCCTGCATCTGCGCCTCCGCGGGGCTGAGAGCAGAGTTGGCCTGGTTTCTTGAGAGCATGTCGATTTGATGCAGCGCAGCAGAGGCAGGGCCCCAGCAGAAAGGTCAGCAAGGGGAAGAGGGCAGGAACACCCTGTGAGCAGATCTGGAGAAGAAATGGAAAGTGAAATACTTGGAAAGTAACTTCGGCTGGCCTGCAGGAAAGTGTGTCGGGATGTTTCCGAAGGCCTGGATGAGCAAGCCTTTCCCCCACCCACCCCCACGCCTTGCCAGAGGGGCAGGGGTGTGTGCAGAAATCTCCGTGGAGCTGCATCTGGCTTGATTCTCTGGGGTTCAGGTCACTTCCAGGGAGTGTCCCTGAGGAGCCAGGAGATGGTCTTCCTGAAGCCCCTGCAGCTCCTACCCTCTCAACCGTCACCTCCACAAACCCTCCCACCCAGCCCCCGCCCTCCAGGAAGGGCTACAACTTCAGCTGCAGAATCGTAGGTCCCCACCAACCAAATCTTTCCCTGGGAGCCCAGAAAGGCTCTCCCTGCCAGGGTGACTGATTCGGGATCAGCATCCAAGACCTTCCATCAGTCCTGTTGAGTTGGGGCCTTGGAATGCAGAGTCTGCAGCTGCAGAGAAAGCCACAATTGTCCACTGAGTACGTTTGCAAGAACAGCCCCATGACGGCCTCAGCCTCAGGCATGATGAGGATGCATGGGTCAGGAAATTTCGCTCAACAGACCAGACCCCTCATCTGGCTCATTTTTCTCTTCTTTATGTGTCACTTTCTTGCTTGCTTTTTTTCTCCCTTAAGCTTTAGAAGAATGAGCACACCTTTCAAAAGCCAAATCGTAGCAGCCCCCTGTGTGGTTGGATCTCCAGGGCTGAGCTTGTCCATAAGCTGCTCTGTTGCGCGTGAGGGTAGGAGCTGGGCTCAGGAAGACCCAGGTGTCCCGGTTCTCCCGCCTGAGTGCAAGAGGCCATTTCAGGATCTCTGGGGCTGGCTGAGAATCCACTCCCTGAGGGTGAGCCAAAGGCAGGGCCTCCACTGACCTCTGCCCTCCCTCAACTCAGCCAGAAAAGAACAATCCAGAGCACCGCGGGAAGTCCTTAGGTTAAGCAAATCCAAAACTCCAAAAACTTCCATGCAAACGGAGGGCCCAGGCCAGATCTTTTGCGTGGGGGATTTGCCTCCAGTTAGCAGGGACTTGGAGAGGCAGTGAGGCTGAACACCCTCTCCTCGCTCGCCCTTGCTCCCCCACCCCAGCCTGGGTCCCCATTACCTCTGAATTTTCAGCCAGGTTCTGTCATCAGAAGCTGCCCTCAAGTGGCAGAAAGACACTCACTCAGGAGCCGCAGAGCAGACTTCTTGTGGGAGGTGGTGGCATGGAGTGGCTGAGAACCTGGAGTCATACAGTTCTTGCTTTAAATCCATTTATTCCCCGTTAGGAGCCTCAGTTTCCTTATCTGTAAAATGGGGGGAACGAGGAACTTCTCTGGTGGCCCTAGTGGAAAAGAACCTGTCTGCCAACGCAGGAGATGTAAGAGACACGGGTTCGATCCCTGGGTTGGGAAGATCCCCTGGAGGAGGGCGTAACAACTCACTCCAGTATTCTTGCCTGGAGAATCCAATGGACAGAGGAGCCTGGCAGCCTGCAGTCCATAGGGTCGGAAAGAATCGGACACGACTGAAGCAACTTGGCATGCACGCACCAGTGGTTAAGACTTCAATACAGGGGGCACAGGTTTGACTCTTGTTCAGAGAGCTAAGATCCCACATGCTGAGTGGTGCAGCCAAAAAAAAAAAAAGTGGAGACAAGAACCTCACTCATCTCATGGAGTGTGTATCAGGGCAAAATGAGATGATGTGCGTGAAACACTGAGAGCTTAGCGTTCTGTTCCGAAAATGATAGGCACCCTCTTTTGTTGCTGTTATTGTTACCATTTCAGCTCTGGCTCTGAGACACGGTGCATGTGTGTCCACGCAGAGGGGTGCACGTGCATGCAGAGGGGTGCGCGTGCACACACACACAAACACACATACACACAGAGCAGCCAGTCAAGGAGCATCCTGAGGGCATAGCCTACATCTCTCTATTGTCACAGGACCGAAAGTTGGATAGGATGTCGGAAAATATCTGAGGCCAGAGGGGAGACATGTCTGGCCGTCGTCACTGACTGCCATGTGGAATGCAGTCCTTATTTCTTTAGATTCCCTCTCCTCATTTATCACATACTCAGCAAATATTTATGCTGACCGCCCCCTTGGTGGCAAAGCCTGGCTAGGCCTAGGGCTACGGGAGTGAGGAAGATGATTCCTGCACACACGGAGCTCGCACCCACGCTCCCAATACCACTGTGCATCTCCCTGGCTCTCTAGACTAAACTCCCATCCCGTGCAGCCTGGGAGTCCCAGTGAAGTCACTGCACAGGCTGCTTTAGCCCAGCCTCAGGTCTCAACCTCACTTCCCTCCATGGTTCGTGGGCCCCCTGAGGGCAGACCCCTGTCTCCACTTGTTCTGGACAGGAGACTTGCATGTTGCAGCCCAGACCACCCTGAGTCGTGTTCCTCTGCACAGGAGTCTGTATTTCCCCATTAGACCCTGCAGGCAGAGGTCTCTTCTGAGCCGTGGCAGTGCACAGCAGAGACCAGACTCAGTAAACTGTGGCTGGATGGATGATGCATGAGACAAGGTCAGTAATTCATTTGTTCATTTATTCATTCACCACACATGTACCCTGAATCTACTCTGTGCCCGGCTCTGGGATACAGAAATGAGGGGGACGGAGTCCCTGAGCTCAAAGAGGCACAGTAAACAGATATGAACAATGGTAGATGTGTGCAGGGCCAGTGCGGCCCAGAGGAGGGTGGGGTCAGTTCTCCTGGCGGGTGAGGACAGGCAATAAACTGAGTGACCCCAGGCGAGGTCTGGATGGGCAAGCTCGCCAGGTAGAAAGAGCAGGCTCTCTAGGCAGAGGGACCCACATGTGAAAAGGCCTGGAAGTGTGACGTACTTTAGGAAACCTCAGCATTATTACCATTTTGCTTTGGTATATTATTAGCCTCACTTTTTTCTTTTAGGTCCTCTTCACTTCATGGGGTTGCAAAGAGTCGGACACGACTGAGCGACTGAACTGAACTGAACTGAGCCTCACTTTTCAGAAGAGAAAACCGAGGCACAGAGAAGGAAAGTAATTTGTCCCCATGGTCTGATAGCTATTTAGTAACCAACTTTATTGACAGAGAGAAGATAACTAACCAGGTCACAGGGATCAAGGCATTGAATCCCACCCTGAAGTCATGGGAGCCCCTGAAAGATTTGAGCAGGGAATGTCCTGATCTGTTTCGGTGCTTTTGATAGTCTCTTCTGGGACAATGAAGAGAATGTACTCAAGGTGCCCAGTAGCTGTGAGAATAGACAGGAGATTCATGTCTTGCACGTAAACAAAGACAAATTAATAGAGGCACTTCACCATGGCAGAAACGCAAATTCCTATCAGCAAGAGAGCGGGTAAGCACACAGTGCTATATACACACAGTGGAATATTATTCAGCAGTGAAAATGGATGAACCACAGAAGCAGGCAATAATATGGCTGAGTCTTGACATGTTAGTTGGTGGTTGCTGTGTTAACAAACCACAACAAACTTAGTGGCTTAAATACCTATTATTTATTTAATGCACAATTAAATAAATGGTAGGCATTTTAGGCTGGGCTCAGCTGGGCAGAACTTCTGGTCTTAGCTGGGCTTCCTCATGAGGAGGAAGAGAGTCAGCAGAGAGTCAGCTAGGAGGTTTGGCTTTTGAGGGTTGATAAGCTCTCAGCTAGGGGGCTGGTGGCAAATGGGCCACATGTCTCTTAATATCCAATAAGCTAGCTCAGACTTGCTCTCGGGGCTACAGAAATTTCCATGAGAATGAAGGATAGCATAAATCCTCTTAATGCCTAAACTCAGACGTGGCACTATGCCACATTATAACAGCCAAAATAATATATAAGGCCCACCTAGACTTAAAAGGTGGGGCAATTTGCTCCACCTCTTGATGCTTCCTTTGCATCGAGTCACATTGCAAAGGGGATGCGGCAGCGCAGAGAGGAGCAAGTGCAGCCATATTTGCAAACAGTGCACCCTGCTTGGCAGGATGACACTGCGTGAAAAAAGTGACTCCTAAAGATTGCAGACAAAATGATATCCTTTTAATAGCATCTGAAATTAGACTCCAGGAGCACACAGAGATGAAGAAAGATTGTATTAAAAGGAAGTAATAAACCAACAGCCATAGGATGCAGGATGATGGCCCCCTCAGAAGGCAGAAGGCAAGGAGGTGGGATAGAAAGAAAGAAAGATGGTGCTAAGTCGTTTCTGCCTCTTGCATCCCGTGAACTGTACAGCCTGTCAGGCTCCCCTACTCATGGGATTCTCCAGACAAGAATACTGAAGTAGGTTGCCATTTCCTTCTCCAGGGGAACTTCCCGACCCGGGAATTGAACCCAAGTCTCCCGCCTTGCAGGCAGATGCTTCACCGACTGAGGTACATGGGAAGGGATAGAGGAATAATGCATTTGGCTTTTTTTTTTTTTTAGCCAAGCTGTGTAGCATGCAGGATCTTCGCTCCCCATCCAGGAATCAAACCCATGCCCCCTGCATTGGGAGCGCAGAGTCTTAATCACTGGGCGGCCAGGGAGGCCCTGGAACAATGCACTTGGGATGCACAGTATTGTCAAGATTGTAGCCATTATTTTCACTATTAAAAATGACACTCTCGAAAAAGTGAGCCATATGAAAATCAGATTATGATCAGTCAAGTTGCGCATACTTGAGATCAAGAATGAGAGGAAGTGAGGTGGAGAGAGGGGGCTGGGCCAGGACAGGCGGCTCAGAGGACCCCACGCCTGTGGGGAGTCTCTCAGACAAGGGTGAAGAGAAAGAAAGAGGATCAGGAATTACTTCTGGAACCCTGGCCTGAGTGCCTCGGTGATGGGGCCATCTCTGAGGGCATAGAAGAGGACAGCTTGGAGAGAGCCAAGAGTTGTGCTTGGGGAACGTCGAGTTCGAATGCATGAAGGTCCAGGAAGCCAGGTCCCCCAGGCTGCTGGTTTTCTGGAACTTGGGAGAACAGTCAGCAGCCTGCACACATCTAAGATGGAGACTGTCCGGAAAGCACTGGGTTACATCAGGGTGGAAGGCCTCCCTTCAGCTGAGAGCCACCCCCAGCTGCCTGGCCTTGGCGAAGCCCTCGCCTCACCCAGCCCTTCCTGACAGCTCCTCGGGGCACGTCCACAGCCAGGTTCCCTTCTCAGCAGTTAGGCCTCCACCCTGAAACCTCGGGCCAAGCGAGCAAGCTTGGGGTTGTGGCTGAGGGGGCCCCGGCAGCCGTCTACCCCGCCAACCCCGGCAGGGCCAATGGGACCCTAGAGGGGGCTGGATGTTTGTGCAGATGACATGTTTATGACCCAGCCTCTCCTTACTCATGCTTTTGGCTTCCCCTTGCTGATTTTGGTTGGGTGGATCCCAGTTCTGCTGCTGGATTTGGGAGCCTTGGGGCTGGGGCTGAACAGAGCTTCCTTTAACGATTCCAACCCAGGATGGTTCCAGCCCCTTCCCCCTCATCCCCCTAGACTTCATATTTTCCCACACCCAACTTTATTACAGAATGTTAGCATCTCAGAGCTTGAAAGGGCCTTGAGCATCATTGATCCAGTGCCTCCTTTTCTGGATGGAGAAACTGAGGCCCAGAGGGAGGAAGGGACTTGCCCAAGGTCACCCAAGCAGGTAGGGACAGAAGATTCAGACATCCAGCCATGTAGCTCATGGCTCTGAAACCACCCTCCAAACATCAGCTTCCTTGGTTGCTGTTTTGTTTGGGACAGGACAGTTCAGCTTTTTCGAGCTTGCCACAGTAACTTTCTCCTCTCCCAGGGAGGCAGCAGACAGTGACGGACTCTCTGCTTTTACAGTTTAATTCCATAGGAAATTGGAAATAGCCTGTCAGAGGTGTCCGGGTGGCCCGGCTGCCCCGCCCCACCTGGCCGCCAGAGTGCCCGCTTCTCCCTGCTCCCTGGCTTGGGGGCCGTTGTTGGAAGCTCTTCCGAGGGCTCCTGTGGATTCTTTCCCGGCTTCTCCTCCCAGGGCACGGTGCTAGCACAGAGCAGCCAGGTCTGGCTGGGGCTCTCCACTCCCGCAGTCTCTGATGCTGCGCTCCAGCCTGGCTTCAGTGTCATCTATCCTGAGGTCCCAGGGAAATTGGAGGAAGGGGCTCTCGGCCTGCCTTAGGGAAACCGGGGCCACCAGGATCCCTTGAGGGTTCCCGCATTATGCTCCCAGGACTCATCACTTTCCCTGGATTCCTGAGACTGCAGTGGGTGACACTTACATCCTCCCTTCTCTGGGTGTCCCCTGCACTTGGGACATCGTGCCAGCATCTCCATCCTCCTCAAGATCCGGCCCGGAAGCTTCAGTATTGCCGTCGCACAGTCATTAGGGAAGCAAGTCTCCGGCATCGCATGCCTGGATGGAACCCCAGAACCACTGCTCTTGAACTCTGTGATTTTGGACAAATTGCTTCACTTTGCTACACCTTGGTTTTCTCATCTGTAAAGTAGGGGTGATGACTACAGCACCAAATATATAGGGTTGTTGTGAGGATTACATGGCAGAGCATATACAGAGCATTCAGTAAACCTTCAAATGTTAATACTCTGTTTCAGCATCCTTCTCATCCAGCCCCTTGGGGCTGTGAGAGACAATAAGTACTTGTGAACTGGCCCTTTAAACAAGTGGTGGAAAATATGACAAAACAGGCAGTCTGTAGCCTCCTGGGTGCTATTCCGTGAAATGACTCTCCACTGAGGTTTGTCACGTACAGACACTGTGCTTGGGGCTGGCGACACAGTGGCAAGCAAGATGGACACGGTCCCTGTCCTCCTCACGTTTGCATTCTGTGAGGAGGAGGTGAGTAACGGAGAGCCGCCAGTATGGGGAGCAGGGGCCATGGCGTAGGTGAGCTCAGGCCCCGGGGAGGCACGCCTCCCCCAGACGCAGTGTCAGCGAGAGGAGATGATTCCGCAGAGGTGACCTGACAGATGAGCAGGGACGAGCGTGTGTGTGTGCACATGCATTTCAGGGATGGGATGAAGCGTCCCAGAAGAAAAGGTGCATTGTGCACATATGCCCGAGGGAGCAAGACCCAGTGAAGGAGCTGCAGAATCCTTACTGTGGCTGGAGTGAGGAACAGGAGGAGAAAGATGAAGCTGGAGGAGTGGGAAAGAACCAGGTCGCACAGGCATTCTGGATTTGTCCCGAAGGCACTGGGGAGCCTTTGAAGGGTACAGAGTAGGAGGGTGGCAAACAGAGAGTTACCTTTTAGGGTGCCTAATCGGGGAGGCTGATGGACTGAAGGAGTCGGTCCTGAAGGCAGGGAGACACGCACTGAGGCCACTGCAGTGATGAGGTGTTGGCAGACGTGAGATGCAGCTGTCTTCAGGATGACATTTTAAGGCCACTCCAAAACTGGCCCACTGCACAGTCCCTATTGTCCCTCTTGCTAAAACTGAGAATCAGAGGAGAGCCGTGGGCCTGGACTTGTCAAGTATAAGGTACAGTGTGTGTGTAGGGGGGGAGCTGTTATGATAGGGATTGTTAGTGATTCATTTTCTGGACACACCACAGGAACTTCCTGGTGGACTCATGAGCAGCACCTTCTCCTTGAGAGAGGCCCGGGGATTTGTTTCAGTTGCCACAAAAGGATCTTGACCCCTGCAGTGGGGGCACACAGATGAACCCCATGCCGCACCTCCAGCCATACGTCTTCACTGCCTTGCCCCAATGGGCTTCTGGTAGAAGCACACCCACACCCATCTCAGCTTGTTTCTTTCTCATCGTATTCCAGACATTACATATAAAGAGCAGACTGCACTTCTCTTTGTTTATTTCAAAAGAAGTCAGTCTTCACTGCTTCTAATATACAATATCTGGAATAATAAGAAATACAACTAAAAAATTATAATACCTGAAACATAATGTTGTATTAACCTCAATCAAAAAAATTATAAGACATCTGAAAAAGCAGGGTGACTGAAAAACTATAACAAAGAGAAAACATAATCAATAGAAAAAGACCCACAAAGGGTAGTTATTGAAAGTGCACATAAAGACTTCAGAACAACTACTTCAAGTACATTTAAAATTTTAGAGGTAAAAAGGTGATGAGATTAGGATCTCTGGAGACAATTATAAACTCTCAAAAATAGCAAAGTGCAAATTCTGGAACTAAAATATGTGAAATTAAAAATAGATTAGATAAAATTAACAGTAGATTAGTCAGAACAAAAGACCACAAAACTTAAATTCAGGTAAACTGAAGTTATTCAAAGTGAGGTACAAAGAGAAAAAGAACTGATAAAAATAAAACATCAGTAATAATGATGTTTAATAAAGTGAAATAATATGAAGCGGTCTAAAATATGTATAATTCAAGCCCCAGAAGGAGAGGAAAGAGAAAATGTGGCCTAAGAAATATTTGAAGAATTAGTGGTCAGAATTTTTCAAATTTAATTTTTTAAAAATCGACCCACAGACCCAAGAAGCCCAATAAGCATAAGAAAGATTTTTAAAATAACCAACAAATCACAGAAGAAATCAAAAAAGAAATCAAAATATGCATAGAAACTAATGAAAATGAAAACACAACAACCCAAAACCTGTGGGACACTATAAAAGCAGTGCTAAGAGGAAAGTTCATAGCAATACAGGCATACCTCAAGAAACAAGAAAAAAGTCAAATAAATAATCTAACTCTACAACTAAAGCAACTAGAAAAGGAAGAACTGGAGAACCCCAGAGTTAGTAGAAGGAAAGAAATCTTAAAAATTAGGGCAGAAATAAATGCAAAAGAAATAAAAGAGACCATAGCAAAAATCAACAAAGCCAAAAGCTGGTTCTTTGAAAGGATAAATAAAATTGACAAACCATTAGCCAGACTCATCAAGAAGCAAAGAGAGAAAAATCAAATCAATAAAATTAGAAATGAAAATGGAGAGATCACAACAGACAACACAGAAATACAAAGGATCATAAGAGACTACTATCAGCAGTTGTATGCCAATAAAATGCCCAAAGTGGAAGAAATGGACAAATTCTTAGAAAAGTACAATTTTCCAAAACTGAACCAGGAAGAAATAGAAAATCTTAACAGACCCATCACAAGCACGGAAATTGAAACTGTAATCAGAAATCTTCCAGCAAACAAAAGCCCAGGTCCAGACGGCTTCACAGCTGAATTCTACCAAAAATTTAGAGAAGAGCTAATACCTATCCTACTCAAACTCTTCCAGAAAATTGCAGAGGAAGGTAAACTTCCAAACTCATTCTATGAGGCCACCATCACCCTAATACCAAAACCTGACAAAGATGTCACAAAAAAAGAAAACTACAGGCCAATATCACTGAGGAACATAGATGCAAAAATCCTCAACAAAATTCTAGCAATCAGAATCCAACAACACATTAAAAAGATCATACACCATGACCAAGTGGGCTTTATCCCAGGGATGCAAGGATTCTTCAATATCCGCAAATCAATCAATGTAATTCACCACATTAACAAATTGAAAAATAAAAACCATATGATTATCTCAATAGATGCAGAGAAGGCCTTTGACAAAATTCAACATCCATTTATGATAAAAACTCTCCAGAAAGCAGGAATAGAAGGAACATACCTCAACATAATAAAAGCTATATATGACAAACCCACAGCAAACATTATCCTCAATGGTGAAAAATTGAAAGCATTTCCCCTAAAGTCAGGAACAAGACAAGGATGTCCACTTTCACCGCTACTATTCAACATAGTGCTGGAAGTTTTGGCCACAGCAATCAGAGCAGAAAAAGAAATAAAAGGAATCCAAATTGGAAAAGAAGAAGTAAAACTCTCACTGTTTGCAGATGACATGATCCTCTACATGGAAAACCCTAAAGACTCCACCAGAAAATTACTAGAGCTAATCAATGAATATAGTAAACTTGCAGGATATAAAATCAACACACAGAAATCCCTTGCATTCCTATACACTAATAATGAGAAAGTAGAAAAAGAAATTAAGGAAACAATTCCATTCACCATTGCAATGAAAAGAATAAAATACTTAGGAATATATCTACCTAAAGAAACTAAAGACCTATATATAGAAAACTATAAAACACTGATGAAAGAAATCAAAGAGGACACTAATAGATGGAGAAATATACCATGTTCATGGATCAGAAGAATCAATATAGTGAAAATGAGTATACTACCCAAAGCAATTTACAAATTCAATGCAATCTCTATCAAGCTACCAGCCATATTTTTCACAGAACTAGAACAAATAATTTCAAGATTTGTATGAAAATACAAAAAAAAAAACTCGAATTGCCAAAGCAATCTTGAGAAATAAGAATGGAACTGGAGGAATCAACTTGCCTGACTTCAGGCTCTACTACAAAGTCACAGTCATCAAAACAGTATGGTACTGGCACAAAGACAGACATATAGATCAGTGGAACAAAATAGAAACCCCAGAGATAAATCCACACACATATGGACACCTTATCTTTGACAAAGGAGGCAAGAATATACAATGGAGTAAAGACAATCTCTTTAACAAGTGGTGCTGGGAAAACTGGTCAACCACTTGTAAAAGAATGAAACTAGATCACTTTCTAACACCCCACACAAAAATAAACTCAAAATGGATTAAAGATCTAAATGTAAGACCAGAAACTATAAAACTCCTAGAGGAGAACATAGGCAAAACACTCTCAGACATAAATCACAGCAGGATCCTCTATGATCCACCTCCCAGAATTCTGGAAATAAAAGCAAAAATAAACAAATGGGATCTAATTAAAATTAAAAGCTTCTGCACAACAAAGGAAAATATAAGCAAGGTGAAAAGACAGCCTTCTGAATGGGAGAAAATAATAGCAAATGAAGCAACTGACAAACAACTAGTCTCAAAAATATACAAGCAACTTATACAGCTCAATTCCAGAAAAATAAACGACCCAATCAAAAAATGGGCCAAAGAACTAAATAGGCATTTCTCCAAAGAAGACATACAGATGGCTAACAAACACATGAAAAGATGCTCAACATCACTCATTATTAGAGAAATGCAAATCAAAACCACAATGAGGTACCACTTCACACCAGTCAGAATGGCTGCGATCCAAAAATCTGCAAGCAATAAATGCTGGAGAGGGTGTGGAGAAAAGGGAACCCTCCTACACTGTTGGTGGGAATGCAAACTAGTACAGCCACTGTGGAGAACAGTGTGGAGATTCCTTTAAAAATTGCAAATAGAACTACCGTATGACCCAGCAATCCCACTGCTGGGCATACACACTGAGGAAACCAGAATTGAAAGAGACACATGTACCCCAATGTTCATCACAGCACTGTTTATAATAGCCAGGACATGGAAACAACCTAGATGTCCATCAGCAGATGAATGGATAAGCAAGCTGTGGTACATATACACAATGGAGTATTACTCAGCCGTTAAAAGGAATTCATTTGAATCAGTTCTGATGAGATGGATGAAACTAGAGCCGATTATACAGAGTGAAGTAAGCCAGAAAGAAAAACACCAATACAGTATACTAACACATATATATGGAATTTAGAAAGATGGCAATGACGACCCTGTATGCAAGATAGGAAAAAAGACACAGATGTGTATAACGGATTTTTGGACTCAGAGGGAGAGGGAGAGGGTGGGATGATTTGGGAGAATGGCATTCTAACATGTATACTATCATGTAAGAATTGAATTGCCAGTCTATGTCTGACGCAGGATACAGCATGCTTGGGGCTGGTGCATGGGGATGACCCACAGAGATGTTATGGAGAGGGAGGTGGGAGGAGGGTTCATGTTTGGGAACGCCTGTAAGAATTAAAGATTTTAAAATTAAAAAAATAAAAAACTAAAAAAAAAAAAAAAGAAAGATTTTTTAAATGTCATAGTAAAATTCTTGAAAAATGAAAGATAAAATCTTAGAAAGAGAGGAAGGGAAGTGTACAATAGCAATGAGGATAAGAATAATAATTGATTTGCCACCAGAAATAATGCAAGTAACAAGCAATTTTTGAAGTATTTTCAAAGTACTGAGGTGAAAAAAACCCATCAACCTATAATTCTATATCCAGAGAACATATCCTTCAAAGCTAAAGGCAAAATAATGACACGTTCAGATAACAGAAAGTGAGAGAATGTGTAACTCACAGATAGAACTAAAAAAAGCCATTGCTAAAGAAAGTCTCTGGGCTGAAGAGAAATGTATCAGATTGAAAGTTGGATGGAAATGGAAATGTAGCAGTGGAAAGTATCAGGAAAAATAAGTATATAAGTGTAAAAGTTTATTTTTGGTTTTTCTTACAACTGACAGTGTATGTAAAATAATGCGTGATGGGGTTTCCAATATATAATAGAAATAAAAAATATGAAAATAATAGTAAACAGGAGTAATGGAAGCCTATTTTTGTAAGGTTTTTCATTTTAAACATGGAGTTTTATATTGTTAATTGAAGAATTGTGATGTACTAAAATTCACCTTTCACTCTCTAGAGCAAGCTAACAAAAAAGTAAAACTGCATAGATAAAAATCTAATGGAGGATATTCACAGGAATAATTAAAATTTCTTGATTGAGTTTTTAAAAGGCAGAAAAGGAAAACCAAAGGAACAAAAACCTGATGAGATAAATAGAAAACAAATAGCAGGATATTGTTTAAGCCCAATTACACAATGGCCACATCAAATGTAAATGAGATAAGCACTCCCATTAAAAGACTGACTTTGATCTAGATGGAGTAACAGGAACTGTCTTTACTTTCCCACGGAAATAAACAGCATATGAAAACTATTTTCAAGACAGCGAACAGCAGAAACAGAGAACAGCAATTCCCGAGAGTGGGAAAAATATACCAAATACGAATATACCAAATACAAATATACAAAATACGAATATACCAAATATAAATATACAAAATACGATTATACAAAATACGAATATACCAAATAGAATATACCAAATACAAATATACAAAATACTACAGCTGCCCTGCTTGTGCTCTGAGAGAGAGTTTCTAGACTGCAGTGGAGGAAGAAGCCGGAAGATTTCCTGAGCTGGAGACACAGCTAAGAGCAAAGGTTCCTAGAATCTGATAAAGCTAAGAATTAAGAGGCATCACAGAAGGAGAATTCTGGAGACCCATAGAGGGGTCTCATGTCTTTAACAGAGAACTGATAAGCCTGTGTGTATAAGGAAGCTACTTAAGGCCAGAGAAAGAACCTCTCAAAGGGATCAGAGGGAATACTACACAGAGCTCAAGAGAGCTGCTAATAGTGACCGTTCTCACCTGTAAGACTGAAAACCCTCATGATTCAAGGTGTAGAGTACTCTAAAGGTTATTACTTCTGTGGGAGGTAGGGGGTAATTAGCCCTAAAAGAAATACTCCTCTCATCCCATCTCATAAATCATTAAAACAAGACCTAAAATTGTCAAACTGTTTCTAAGTAACTAAACTATATCTCAGGAAAAAAAAAAAAAAGAATATTTACAGAAATATAAAAACATAAAACCATCAACAAAGTCAAATTCACAGTGTTTGGTATCCAATAAAAAAAATTACCAGGCATTCAAAGAAGAAGAAATAGAATTCATAAAACATAATGAAGAAAAAAACTTGATCAAAACTGACCCTGAACTGACACAAATGTCAGAATAAGCAGTCAAGGACATTAAATTGGTTACTATAAATGTATTCCAAATACTCAAAATTTTACATAAATGCATTCAGGGGGTATGGTAGGCATGTAATTGGAGTCCCTGAAGGAGGAACAGGGACAGAAAAAATATATGAAGATGTAATGGCCTCAAACTTTCCAAATTTAATGAGAACATTAAAACTAAAGATTCAAGAAACATAACAAACCTCCAGTTCAATCACCAAGTCATATCAGAATCAAAGTTGGAGTAAGGAGAGTATCTTAAGTAACGCTGGCAGAGGGGTGGGGTGGGAGACAACCTACACGCAGAGGCTCAAAGGTAAAAATGACAGATTTGTTTTTGAAAACAATACAAGCAAAAGACAATGGAGTGGTATCTTAACATACCCAAAAGAAGAATACCTAGTAATCCAGTGCTCTTGTCTGGAGAGTCCCGTGGACAGAGGAGCCTGGTGGGCTGCTGTCCATGGGGTCGCATAGAGTCGGACACGACTGAAGCAACTTGGCAAGCACCCATGCATTGGAGAAGGAAATGGCACCCCACTCCAGTATTCTTGCCTGGAGAATCCCAGGGACGGGGGAGCCTGGTGGGCTGCCATCTCTGTGGTCACACACAGTCGGACACGACTGAAGCAACGCAGCAGCAGCAGCAGCAATCTACAATCGTAAATCATATTCCCAGCACACATCTTCAAAAATAAAAGTAAAATAAAGACTTTTTCAGACATGCCAAAGCTGAAATAATTCATAACCAGTAAACTGCAGAGCACAAAGAATTACTCCTTCACGCAGAAAGGAAATGACACTAATTGCAATCTGGATCTACACAAAGGGATGAGAAACGTTATAGAGTTATAAAAGATTTCTTTATGTGATAGTTTAGTCTTTAAACAAGCATAACGACACTCAGTGTGATTTATGACTTTATATAGGTGAAACCTGTAACAACAGTATAAAGACTGTAAAGGAATAAATGAAAGTATTCCTTTTTAAGTTTCTCATACTCTGTAATGCGGCGAGATATCACTTAAGGGTAGATTGTGACAAGTTAAAGATGCATCCTATAAACTCTAAAACAACCACTAAAATTACAAAAGAGCATAGCTAATAATATAGTGAAAAGATTAAATAGAATCATAAAAATACTCAATCCAAAAGAAGGCAGAAAAATCAGGGGAAAAAACAAAGAAGAGATGAAGAAAAGATGAATAAATATCAAGATGATAGATTTAAACCTAATCATATAATTACATTAAATGTAAATGTTCTAAACACTACTGACTAATGGGCAGAGATTTTCAGATTGGATTAAAAAAGAAAAAAAAAGAAACAAAACTCAACTCTATTTTGCCGACTCTGTTGTGCTGTGCTTAATCAGTCAGTCATGTCTGACTCTTTTCAACCCCATGGACTGTAGCCCACCAGGCTCCTCTGTCCATAGGGATTCTCCAGGCAAGAATACTGGAGTGGGTTGCCATGCCCTCCTCCAGGGGATCTTCCCAATCCAGGGATCTAACCCAGGTCTCCTGCATTGCAGGAAGATTCTTTACCATCTGAGCCACCAGGGAAGTCCATCTTGCCTACAGGAAATGAATTTTATCTATAAAGATAAAAATAAACTGAAAGTAAAATGACGAAGAAAGAGATACCATGAAAAAAGAGATGACAAAAGAGTTATGTCTAAACAAATTAAAAAAAAGGTTGGAATGGCTATATAAATATCAGACAAAGATTTCAGAGCAAAGAATATTACAAGGGAGAAAGAAACACACTTTATCATGATTAAGAGGTCCTTTCATCAAGACATAACTCTAAATGTTTGTGTAACTAACAACAGAGGTTCAATACACATGAAGAAAAACTGATAGAATTGAACTACAAGGAGAAACAGACAAATCCACCACTATAATAAAATATTTCAATATCCTTCTCTCAAGAATTGATAGAATCAGTAGACAGAAAATCAGTAGGAATACAGATGATTTGAATAACAGTATTAACCAACTCGACCTAATTGGCATTTATACAGCACTCCACCCAACAATGCAGAATACACATTCTTTTCAAGTGCACCAAGAACATTTACCAAGAAAGACCATACTTTGGGCCATAAAACAAGTCTAAATAAACTTTAAAGGACTCTAGTTACACAAAGTATGTTCTTCAACCACAATGAAATCAAATTATAAATTAATAACAGAAAGATCTCTGGAAAATCCACAAATATTAAAAACTAAATAACACACTTCTAAATAACTGAGGGGTCAAAGAAAAAATCAAAAGGGGAATTGAAAGGCATTTCATACTGTATAAAACTGAAAAGACAACATATGAAAATGTGTGAGCTGCTACTTTGGCCACCTGATTTGAAGAACTGACTCACTGGAAAAAGCCTGAATGTTGGGAAAGATTGAAGGGGATGACAGAGGATAAGATGGTTGAGTGGCATCACCAACTCAATGGACATGAGTTTGAGCAAGCTCTGGGAGTTGGTGATGGACAAGGAAGCCTGGCGTGCTGCAGTCCATGGGGTTGCAAAGAGTCAGACACGACTGAGCGACTGAACTGAACTAAGTCAGTACTTACAAGGAAATTTATATCACTAATTGCCTCTATTGGAAAAGAGAGAAATTTTCAAATTAATGATGTCAACTTCTACCATAATAAACTAGAGAAAAGGCAAATTAAGCCCAAATAAAGCAAAGGAAAGGAAATAATAAAAATTAATATAGAAGTTAATGGAATGAAAACAAAAACAATAGAAAAATCAATGAGTCAAAAACCTGGCTCCTTGAAAATATCAATAAAATTTTTAAATTTCTAGATAAACTGATCAGAAGAAAGGAAAAAATCACATAATTACCAATATCAGAAAAAAGAGAAATGACATCACTACAGATATTTCTAAAACAATTAAAGAAAATGAATTTCAGTTAAAGATCATCCCAAAAGCAAAACCACAGGCTCCAGATGGCCTCATTGGTAAGTATTACCAAACATTTGAGGAAAAAATGTCAGTTCTACACAAACACTTCCACATGATAGAAGAGAATACTTTCCAATTTACTCTACAAGGCCAACAGTGCCAATACCCCTAATACTAAAATCAGACTAAGAAAAAACAATATGAAAAACCAGCCCAATGTCTGTCATGAACATAAACGCAAAAATTCTAAATAAAATTTTAGCATATCAAATCCAACCATATATTTAATGATAATACATCATGATGAAATGGGGTTAAAAAAATCAATCAATGTCACGTACCATAATACCAACCAAAAAGAAAAACCATATGATCCTCTCAGTAAATGCAGAAAAAACATTTGACAAAAATCCAATATTTACTTCCTGATTTAGTAAAAATATTCTCAGCAAACTAGAACTAGAAGGGAATTCTTCAATCCTGTGAAAAATGTTTACCCTCAAAACCTTCAGCTAACTCTATACTTAATTGGAAAGAACTGAATGTTCCCTCACTAAGATCAGGAACAGAAGTGAACGTGAATGTTTCTCAGTCGTGTCCAACCCTTTGCGACCCCATGGAATTCTCCAGGCCAGAATACTGGAGTGAGTAGCCTTTCCCTTCTCCAGGGGATCTTCCCAACCAGGGATCAAACCCAGATCTCCTGCATTGCAGGCAGATTCTTTACCAGCTGAGCTGTCAGGGAAGCCCCAGGAACACAACATGCTGCTTTTTCCCACCTCTACTTAGCACTGTACGTGATTAAATTTGTGTACTTTATTAAATGTTAATTATGGCTCAATAAGATCATCTTCAAAGGCATAGATTATTGATTAGATGTTTAAGTGATATTATGCTATGCATACTAATCAAGCTACTCTTTCTCAATATGAACACACAGAACAAAATATATTTCAGACGTAGGAACTGGGAGAGTTTACCATCCAGAGAGTTCCAAAGGATGAGTTTCTGAAAAAATTATAATTTATCTCAGAAGAAAAATTTTTAATGTGAGCAAGTGTGGAAAACAACGGTAAAGTAAATGTAGGCTAAATCTAAACATAGATTTTTGTGAAACAATATATATCGTGTGTGTGTGTGTGTGTGTGTGTGTGTGTGTGTGTGTGCAAGCACAGTCACGTCTGGCTCTTTGCAGCCCCATGGTGGGCCATTAGGCTCCTCTGTCCATAGCATTTTTCAGGTAAGAACACTGGAGTGGTTGCCACTTCACACTCCAGGGGATCTTCCAGACTCAGGGATCGAACTCATATCTCTTGTGTCTCCTGCACTGGCAGATGGATTCTCACCACTAGTGCCACCTGGGAAACCCCTGGATCTAGCTTCGTTGTTCAGTTATTCAGTCTTGTAAGACTCTTTGTGACCCCATGGACTGAAGCACACCAGGCTTCCCTGTCCACTGTCTCCCAGAGTTTGCTCATGGGGATAAAATAGAACAAAGAGAATGATTTTAGGAGATGATTGGAATCACAGCATTTGAAGATTATTTTATTGTTCAGAAGATAATTTTATTGCTTAGTAGGAAAGCAAAGCTATTAACTTTCTCTCTTATTTGGTTCAATATAATGTGTTAAACTTTTAGAGCAACCAATAGGAAAGTTAAAAACAAATTTCTAAATAACTCATTGATTTAACAAGCAGTGGTACATTAAAACATTTAAATTGAACAATACAGCTACCACTGAGTTTTTCAGGAAAGATATAGCGTCACCGTTTACATTTTAAAAAGAATAGAAGCTCAACATTAGTAACATAAGTATTCAATGACACAATCCCCACAGAAGGGATAAAATAATAAGTAAAGAAATTATTTAAAAACAAAAAATCAGCAAGGTCAAAAGTTTTCTTTTTGAAAAAATAATAATATAGGCAAATTTCTAGTTACATTAATCAATAAAAAAGAAAGAAAAGAATGGCTGATATTAAATAGATAAGCTGTGAGAATCTTTGCCAATTTATCTGAAAACCTAGATTAAGGGGCAAATTCCTCAGATACATAACTCATTAAAAGCGACTCAAGAAAAAAACAGAAAATTTAAGTAATCTAATGACCATACAAGAAATTAAATCAGTAGCTTAAAATCTTCCTACAATGAAATCGCAGGACCAAAATCCTTTACATCTTCATAAGTATGCTATCATCAGATAATTCAATCTTAAACTTTTTTCGTAGACTTTTTTTATGAGCTTAACCTTTTCTTGATTAGAAAGTCAGGAAACAATGGCACAATGAAGAAACTCATCTCATTCTTGGAGATAATCGCAAAATCCTAAACAAAATTTTATCAAACAGATGCCAGCAAGATGCAATAAATAAAAAATAATAAATAAAAAATTCAACTTTACCAGATTGGTTCTTTGCTAAACACGTAAGTGTAGTTCAATATTAGCATGCTGTCAATCATATAAACATAATTTTAAAAGAAAAACCATATGATCAAATCAACATTTATTCGTAATAAAAACTCTTGGCAGACTAGGACTAGATAGAGCTTTTCTTAACCTGATAAGGAATACCTTAAAAAAATGTCACAGCAAGTCATATTTAATGCTGAAAACATGCCCTTTATCTGAATAAGGCCAGGAGGGAATTGCCTGGTACTCCAGTGGTTAGGATTCTGTGCATCCACTCCAAGGGGCATGGATTCAATCCCTGGTTAGGGAACTAAGATCTTGCATGGTGTGGCAAAAAAAAAAAAAAATGGGGCTTCCCTGGTGGCTCATTGGTAGAGAATCTGCTTGCCAATGCAGGAGACACGGGTTCAATTCTTGGTCTGGGAAGATCCCACATGCCTCAGAGCAACTAAACCCAGGCACAGCTATTGAGCCTGTGCCCTAGAGTCCAGGAACCTCAGCTACTGAAACTCACACACCATAGAGCTTGTGCTCTGCAACAAGAGAAACCACTGCAAAGAAGCCCGCCCACGGCAGCTAGAGAGTGGCTCCCGCCCACGGCAGCTAGAGTGGCTCCCGCCCAGGGCAGCTAGAGAGTGGCCCCCGCCCCCGGCAGCTAGAGTGGCTCCCGCCCAGGGCAGCTAGAGAGTGGCCCCCGCCCCCGGCAGCTAGAGAGGCCCCCGCCCAGGGCAACCAGAGAAAGCCCATGTATCAGCAAAGAAGGAGCACAGCCAAAACTAAGTAAATAAATAAAATTATTATTTAAAAATGGCAAGGATGCTATGATCACTACTAATCAACATTATACTGGATGTCCCAAACCAGTGAGTTAAGACAAAAATAAAGAAAAATTAAAGGTTTTGAAAGAAATAAAGTGCCATTGTTCACAGGTGCTAGGATTATCTACCCAAATAATATATAGATAAATGATAAAACAATCTGAGAGTTTAGAAAGACTGCTGGACACAAAGTCAGTATTCAGTTAATAATTGCATTTTGCAAAATGTTATTCTTTAAAAAGCCAACTGCAATAATCCCCAAAGAGAAAAATTTTAAAGGAAATTTAACAAGATGTGCAGTCCTTTAAGAAAAATTATAAATCCATACTGAAAGACATTTTAAAAGACCTAAGTAAATGTAGGGACGTGCCATTTTCTGGGAGAGGAAGTTTCAATATCATAAATACATCATTTCTCTTAACACTGATCTTCAGACTCAATGCAGTTCCAAACAAGATCTCAACAGAGCATTTCTTGGAGCTTGAAGGCAGATTCTAATATTTATATGAAAGAGTAAAGATCCATGGATGGTCAAAAGACCCCTGAAGAAGGAGGAGGAGCTGGGGGAGGCTGCCTTAACAGATATCAAGATTTATTATAAAACTATGACAAGGAAGAAAGTGAGATAAGTGCAGGAATAGACCAAAAATAAAGATAAAAGAACAGAGCCCAGGAACAGACCCATGCAAATAAACAGACTGGGTTTACACCAGAGTGGCGTTGAAGACAGACGAGGAAAGACGGACATTAGTCCTGGGACTGTCTTTCTATATGGCAAAAGAATGAAACTGGATTCTTGTGTCAGCAAAACAAAAACCCATTTCCAATGGATTAAATTCGTAAGTGCTAAAGCCAATGTAGGTGAATACTATTGTGACTTCAGATAAGGCAAAGACTCCTCAAACAAGATGCAAAAAGCAAAAATATTAAGATTAGCATATTTGACTATGTTAAAATTAAGAACGTCTCTTCACAAAATGATATCATAAAGTGAAAAGACAAACCACAAATTGAATATATTTGCAACACATCTAACTCACTAAGGGTTAATATATAGAATATATAAAGAACACCAAAGAATCAATAAGAAGATAAGCTATACAATAGGAAATAGATAAAAATCATAATCTCTTCAGAGAAGAGGAAATATCAGTGGCTTATAAAATACAAAAATATGCCCAACCTCACTAATCATGGAAATGTCAAATACAGTCACAATGAGATAACAGTATACACCCATCACAGCCTAAGAAAACCAAGTATTAGAAATAATTTAGAGTCATGAAAATTCCCATAATTGCAGTGGATTGTATTTTTCACACATAAATGGCATAATCATAAAACACTCAATAGCATTAATAATTAATGAGCCGCAGCTTCTGCACACGAACATGGACATCTCTCAAAATCATGAGAAGGAAAGAAGGAAGTCACGGAAAAATACACACAGTTTATATGAAATTTAAATCATAAAAATTAAAAAAAAATAAAAATAAATAAAATCAGACAAACCTAACAGTGTACTGTTTAGGAACATATGCATAGTGGTAAAGCAACAAAAAAAAGGGATGATTAGCGCAAAATTTAGGGTAATAGTTTCCTGGAGGGTCGGACGTGAGGGTCGGTGGGTGAAGGCAATGAGAGACGAAACCACAGGGAGCTTTGGAGCTACTAGAAATATTCCATTTTTACGCTGCTGTTACTCTTTGTATTTGGGTGTGTGTGTGTGCGTGTGCGTGTGCACTAAGTTGCTTCAGTCGTGTCCGACTCTTTTGCAACCCCATGGACTGTAGCCCACCAGGATCCTCTTTCCATGGGATTCTCCAGTCAAGAACACTGGAGTGGGTTGCCATTTCCTTCTCCATTTGGATGTATATATCATCCTTAATCATCTCTGTGTATATTTTATAATACATTTTTAAATAAAATAGTTTTTCAAAAAGAATGTAGATTATTATTAATATACAGAGCTCTTATAAAGTGATTCAAAAAAGATCAATGGCAAAGGATTCATGAAAAAATAAATAGAATGACTTTAAACATATAAAAAAGTGTGCAATTTTACTCATAATAATAGGAATGCAAATTAAGTCACAACAAGATATGATTTTTCCTACTCTTTTCACTCTCTATTTCCCTATATATAGATATGAAATATATGAAGGAAATAGGAACTTTTATACAAGGTCAATGAGAATATAAACTGGAATTAATGTCTTAGAAGGACAACTTGCTGAAATACATCAAAATTTATAATAGATTTTTAGCATTTTATTTTACAGATATAATCATTCATGTGTGCGAAGAAGCAGGCAAGGTAATCTCTCTGTGCTTTGATTTCCTTAGCCATAAAATGACAATAATAACATGTGCCATTTAGATTTATTTTGAAGACTGAATGACTTAATGGAGGAAAATGCATTATATAAAAGTGTCCAGCACTTGTTAAGAGTCCAACAAATGTCAACTACTTTCATAATTGTTGTTGTCATGATACTTGTTGGTAGACATCAAGAGTAGAAACATCCTAAGTGTGCATCAGCTGTGGACTGATTAGGTAAATTATAGTGTGTCCATACAATGGAACATTATGCACCTATTAAAATGAATGAGGTACCTAAAGCCAGCTTAAAGATACAGTGTTGGGTGAAAAAGGCATAGAACCAAAACATCTATATGGCATGCTCATATTTGTGTAAAATACATAGCCACCAACTTACACACTTAAATGCATATGCTTAAGCAGT
Source organism: Capra hircus (assembly GCF_001704415.2). Taxonomy (NCBI): domain Eukaryota; kingdom Metazoa; phylum Chordata; class Mammalia; order Artiodactyla; family Bovidae; genus Capra; species Capra hircus. The sequence goes on along the minus strand of NC_030827.1, from coordinate 3,424,851 downwards.
GGCTTCTAGGCAGGTAAACTGAGGACTGGGGATCAGAGATGAGAGTAAGATTCCTTTGAAGAGTATGCCTTTTTGTGCTGTCTGAACTTGTCACCATATGTACTGGATGTGTATATAACAGAGAAGGGGCTTCCCAGGTAACTCAGTGGTAAAGAATCCACCTTCCAATGCTGGAGATGTGGGTTCCATCCCCGGGTCAGGGTGACCCCCTGGAGGAAGAAATGACAACCCACTCCAGTATTTTTGCCTGGAGAATTCGATGGACAGAGAAATCTGGCAGACTTCAGTCCATGGAGTCACAAAAAGTCAGACACAAGGGAGCGACTCAGCACACACACACATAATGGAAAAGGGAAAGAAGAGGCATGCTAAGGGCAAATTTGGCCTTGGAATACGGAACGAAGCAGGGCAAAGGCTAATAGAGTTTTGCAAAGAGAATGCACTGGTCATAGCAAACACCCTCTTCCAATAACACAAGAGAAGACTCTACAAATGGACATCACCAGATGGTCAACACCAAAATCAGATTGATTATATTCTTTGCAGCCAAAGATGAAGAAGCTCTATACAGTGAGCAAAAACAAGACCAGAAGCTGACTGTGGCTCAGATCATGAACTCGTTATTGCCAAATTCAGACTTAAATTGAAGAAAGTAAGGAAAACCACTAGACCATTCAGGTATGACCTAAATCAAATCCCTTATGATTACACAGTGGAAGTGAGAAATAGGTTTAAGGGACTAGATCTAATAGATAGAGTGCTTGATGAACTATGGACGGAGGTTCATGACATTGTTCAGAAGACAGGGATCAAGACCATCCCCATGGAAAAGAAATGCAAAAAAGCAAAATGGCTGTCTGGGGAGGCCTTACAAATAGCTATGAAAAGAAGAGAAGCAAAAAGCAAAGGAGAAAAGGAAAGATAAAAGCATCTGAATGCAGAGTTCCAAAGAATAGCAAGGAGAGATAACAAAGCCTTCCTCAGCAATCAATGCAAAGAAATAGAGGAAAACAACAGAATGGGAAAGACTAGAGATCTCTTCAAGAAAATTAGAGATATCATGGGAACATTTCATGCAAAGATGGGCTCGATAAAGGACAGAAATGGTATGGCCCTAACAGAAGCAGAAGATATTAAGAAGAGGTGGCAAGAATACACAGAAGAACTGTACAAAAAAGATCTTCACGACCAAGATAATCATGATGGTGTGATCACTCACCTAGAGCCAGACAGCCTGGAATGTGAAGTCAAGTAGGCCTTAGGAAGCATCACTACGAACAAAGCTAGTGGAGGTGATGGAATTCCAGTGGAGTTATTTCAAATCCTGAAAGATGATGCTGTGAAAGTGCTGCACTCTATATGCCAACAAATTTGGAAAACTCAGCAGTGGCCACAGGACTGGAAAAGGTCAGTTTTCATTCCAATCCTAAAGAAAGGCAATGCCAAAGAATGATCAAACTACCACACAGTTGCACTCATCTCACATGCTAGTAAAGTAATGCTCAAAATTCTCCAAGCCAGGCTTCAGCAGTATGTGAACTGTGAACTTCCTGATGTTCAAGCTGGTTTTAGAAAAGGCAGGGGAATCAGAGATCAAATTGCCAACATCCGCTGGATCAAGGAAAAAGCAAGAGGGTTCCAGGAAAACATCTATTTCTGCTTTATTGACTATGCCAAAGCCTTTGACTGTGTGGATCATAATAAACTGTGGAAAATTCTGAAAGAGATGGGAATACCAGACCAGCTGACCTGCTTCTTGAGAAATCTGTATGCAGGTCAGGAAACAACAGTTAGAACTGGACATGGAACAACAGACTGGTTCCAAATAGAAAAAGGAGTATGTCAAGGCTGTATATTGTCAGCCTGCTTATTTAACTTATATGCAGAGTACATCATGAGAAATGCTGGGCGGGAAGAAGCACAAGCTGGAATCAAGATTGCCGGGAGAAATATCAATAACCTCAGATATGCAGATGACACCACCATTATGGCAGAAAGTGAGGAGGAGCTAAAATGAGTCTTGATGAAAGTGGAGAGTGAAAAAGTTGGCTTAAAGCTCAACATTCAGAAAACGAAGATCATGGCATCTGGTCCCATCACTTCATGGGAAATAGATGGGGAAACAGTGGAAACAGTGTCAGACTTTATTTTTTGGGGCTCCAAAATCACTGCAGATGGTGACTGCAGCCATGAAATTAAAAGACACTTACTCCTTGGAAGAAAAGTTTTGACCAACCTAGATAGCATATTCAGAAGCAGAGACATTACTTTGCCGACTAAGGTCCGGCTAGTCAAGGCTATGGTTTTCCCAGTGGTCATGTATGGATGTGAGAGTTGGACTGTGAAGAAAGCTGAGGGCCCAAGAATTGATGCTTTTGAACTGTGGTGTTGGAGAAGACTCTCGAGAGTCTCTTGGACTGCAAGGAGATCCAACCAGTCCATTCTGAAGGAGATCAGCCCTGGGATTTCTTTGGAGGGAATGATACTAAAGCTGAGACTCCAGTACTTTGGCCACCTCAAGCGAAGAGTTGACTCATTGGAAAAGACTCTGATGCTGGGAGGGATTGGGGGCAGGAGGAGAAGGGAACGACAGAGGATGAGATGGCTGGATGGCATCACTGACTCGATGGACGTGAGTCTGAGTGAACTCCGGGAGTTGGTGATGAACAAGGAGGCCTGGCGTGTTGCGATTCATGGGGTCGCAAAGAGTCGGACATGACTGAGCAACTGAAATGAACTGAACTGAACTGAAGGGCAATCAGGGTAAGTGGGAGGATGGAAGCAGGAGGAGGGGGAGAAGCGGGAGAAAGAGGGGCTGCAGGCAGTGAGAAGCTCCTCTGACCTGGGTTTCTGAGTCCATGTTGTAGTTTAAGCCACCTTCTGGTCATGATGTGACCTCCTAACCTCTACCTGCCCTGGGGGTGGGGGTAGCATTCTTTCCAGGCCACCAGGAGCATCCTACCTGAGCGACAGTGATGGTTCTCACCTTCCCGTTCACCTCAGCTTCAGGGGCTCTGCCAATGTGTGTCCGTCCTGTGGCACAGATCCGTCCTCAGTGTAGAGGCAAAATCAGGATTCTGCAAAGCTGCCCAGCACTCCCCAGGCCGGGAGATGACCCTGGGCGGTAGCAGTGAAACGAGTATTCCACAGTGGGGGTGGGAGTGGGGGGGGCGAGTGGTCACCTGGGAACCCTGTTTCTACCCGCAGAGCCTGGGACGCTCCTCCACACCTTGCACGAACCAACACACATCTTCACTGAGCTCCTGCTGGGCTCCCTGGTGACAGGGCCCTGGAGGTGACACCTGTCCCTGCTTCCTTCTTCCCAGCCTTCGTCTCTCCCTGATTCCCCCAGTTCTCAGTCTCTCATCCCACAGCCCTGCAGACTCTTTTTCTAGAACAATCACAGAGACCAAACTTTATACAGAGCAGCAAAGTGATGATGGTATTCACGACTTATGAAGTGCTTCCTAAGTGTCAAACCCTGGCCTAGGCCATCTCCATATGGTTCATCTTCACAGCAACCTCAAGGGACTTCTGAGACCCAGCAGGGTCAAACGACGAGGCTGAGGTCACAGCTAGGAAGCAGTGGATTCCAGATTTAAACAGAGATCTGAGCATTTCCAGAGTTCATGCTCTTAAATCCTGGGGCGGGGTGCTTCCCAGGGGCTCCCGCCAAGGGGTTGGTGGTGGGAAAGTCCAAGACCATCACCATTTGTGATGAGAGAGGATAGGAGAGAGTGGCCTTTCGGTGCTGGCTTCTCTTGTCAGAAATATATTTCCTGGAGAGAAAAAAAAATAAGGCTCAGTCCAGTGATGTGCCTTTGGCTTTCTTCTCTCTCACCAGGGCTAAAGTACAGCATATTCTTCCCCGGGTGGCCTGGGATGGGTGGGACTTGGATGGAAGCAACATCCTGTCATTGTGAAGCCAAGCCTCATCACTGATGCCTCCCCTCCCACCCCTGCAGCACCCTTCAGAGCAGAGTCTGGAACTAGAATTCACCAGCCCTGTGTGATTTCTCCTGGGCGAGTGTGCTGGGCCACGTTAGAAGTACACACGATCCTCAGTATACAGAACTTGCCCACTTCCTCCCTGCGGGCAGTGTGGTCAAGGGCAAGTGTGTCTCTGCAAGCAAGGATGGTTCTGAATGCCTCCTCTGTTGTCTGCATCCCCTTCTCCTGGGCCCTGGAGTGTGGAAAGTTCCCTTGGAAGCACCTGGTTTGCTTAAAAACCATAGGTGGTTTTTAAGTTCTGGGTCCTCTTCTTTGGGAGGTGGGATTAGCAGGTGGGAGTGGTGGTTAACCACAGTTCTTAAATTTTTTTTCAACAAAAATGATCAAGAAGGTAGTAAAGCACTCGATCTGTGAGCTGAGGCAGACAGGAACTGCCTGGGTGAAGGTGACAAGAAGGAAATATGAGAATCATCCAGAGACTGAGCTAAAAGAATGAGAAGTAAAAAGGTTTGAGTAGGGGAATGAGTTCAGCGTACCCTGGAAGGAGCCCTCTGGGAAGAGAGGCAGGGGAGAGAGGGCCTGGGAGTGACCACAGGGCTATGTCAAGACCTCACCTGCCACCGCTGCCCACTGCCACGCCCACCTCTGGGCAGACGTCTCAGGTCAACAGATGCCGCCTTTGAACTGAGTCCCCTCACTTATCAGCCTGGCAGAGAGATAAGGGGCACCGTGTTGGGATCCTCAGCCATGTGCCTTACCTCCTCACCTACTTCTGAAACAAGAAGCGAAGCTACTTCCCAGAGACCTGTGGCTAGGGGCTGAGCAGGGTTGGGCCTGGCTGCAGCAAACACCCACCCAATAAACAGCTCTTGCTATTGCTTATTATTACTATTCTTTTTCCTATCCTTTCCGCTTCACACTTTCTGGAGAAGTAGTTCCTAGAAAGGAAATTTCAGTTTCTACCCACATGACAGAGTCTTCAAAAAGATCAAAAAAGTTTAGATAGGGACGTGTTCCCTAGCTTCTACCCTTGAAGCTGTACCCCCTCCAGAAATAAGAATTGGAAATGCTTTGAATCTGAGAGGTGGTTTCTCCTGCTTTCCTGTTATTCCCATGATCTTCATCTTGCCTTCATTTTCCTTTATTCTTTACATTTTTTATTGCCAGCTCTATCATACTGAAAAGCATAGAAAACATTATGTACCCTATGAATCAAGGTTGGCAAACCTTGCCATTTGCCAAATGCCCTAACATTTCTATGACTTCACTCAAAAGAACTTTGTTTTTTTGTTGTTATTTAGTCACTAAGTTGTGTCCGACACTTTTTGTGACCCTGTGGAGCTGTAGCCCAGGCTCCTTTGTCCATGGAGTTTTCTAGGCAAGATTACTGGGGTGGGTTGCCATTTCCTTCTCCGGGGGGTCTTCTCATCCCCTGGATCAAACCCGTGTCTCCTGCAGTGGCGGGAGGATTCCTTACCACTGAGACACAAGGGAAGCCCTGAAAGAACTTACCTTCACTGTAAAGTCTAAACTGGTAATCCTGTCCACATCGGTGTATTTAAAACAGATAGCCAACAAGGCCCTGCTGTATAGCACAGGGAACCCTGCTCAGCGCTGCATGGCAGCCTGGATGGGAGGGGAGCTGGGGGAGAATGGATGCATCTACGTGTATGGCCGAGTCCCTGTCCTGTGCACCTGAAGCTGTCACGACACTGCTAATCAGCTATACTCAAATATAAAGCTTAAAATTTAAAAAAAAATTTTATAAAAGGTAATCCTGAACAGCAATGGAGTGTGGGGAGGTGAGCCCTCTGCTCCAGCATGTATCAGGGATTCGGAATGACGGCCTCTCCACCGTCTTCATCACCAGGCTTCCATGGTTACCTTGGAGATCAACATCCAGGCAGCAGATATAAGAAGGCAGAAGTTGTCTGACGGGTCAGGGCTGGAAGTGGTACACACCACTTCGGCCCATGTTTCATGGGGCAGAACTCAGTTTCATGGCCCAGTTCACTGCAACAGAGGCTGAGAAATGCGGACGTCTATGTGCTCTCCGGAGAAAGAGGAAAAAGCTAGACAACCTCAGCACATTTATGTTTTAAAGTATGCATCCATGGAGTCACCTGCCAGATAAAGCATCAAGAAAACTTGTGTTCCTTCCCTATCACATGCCCTCCCTCTCCCTCCAAAGTAACCAGTCTTCTGATTCTCCAGATAATCCTGTTTTTCCTTTGTAGTTTTCTACCAATTTACTCATTCCTGGGTCTTTCATTTGGAAAAGAAAAAATCAAACTACTTCGATTTTTTAGGTTTCTCATTAAAACACACAAAAAAACTTTCCATTGATGACAAGATTCTACCTAGATGCAAACTAATGCATAATAGCTATAGCTGTTACTAATATCATTTAAAGGGCACTATGCTAAATATTCTCGGAGAAGGCAATGGCACCCCACTCCAGTACTCTTTCCTGGAAAATCCCATGGACAGAGGAGCCTGGTGGGCTGCAGTCCACGGGTCGCTAAGAGTTGGGCACGACTGAGCGACTTTGCTTTCGCTTTTCACTGTCATGCACTGAAGAAGGAAATGGCAACCCACTCCAGTGTTCTTGCCTGGAGAAACTCAGAGACAGAGGAGCCTAGCGGGCTGCCGTCTATGGGGTCGACATGACTGAAGCGACGCAGCAGCAGCAGCAGCAGCATGCTAAATAGTCTACTTGGATTCTCAATTAATCCTCACCACCCCAGGACAGAGGTACTACTCTTACCTTTGGTTTCCAAATGAAACTCCCAAGCTTGGAAAAGTCACATGGCTAACAATGTCAGGGTATGGATTTTATCCCAGATAGAAATCCAAATTTTCACTCTACATCTTGTTTTTCTTGTCACCCAACACCTGTTCTCCCCTCTCCTAGTAAATATACAATTTTTCTCTAAAGAATTACTCCATTGCCCCTGCGCATCCACATGGTTAATATGGGGTATCACTCTTACTCCAAAAATGGACACATAATGCAGGCCTAGCCAATTTTAACACTACATTTGCCTGGACATGATAATTGATTCAGGAGTGAGTATATGATCCAGCCAGGATCAATGAGTTGCCACAAGACTCTTTGCAGAGACAAGAAATGGAGAAAAAAATAAACTGGAGCCTGGTGATCTTTCTTGATACTCTGGATCAAGAACTTGAAGTCTGAACTGCTTTAGTTTACATGAACCAGTAAACTCCTTATAAGTGCATTTGAGTTGGGCTTCAGACATTTAACTAGAGATAGCCCAAACATATACACGGATGCCTGTTCAGAATGTTTCAAGAAATATTATTGAGGAGAAAGCATTCTCAAAATGCCTTAATAGTTTATCGTGCTTATAATATGAAGACTTAGATAATTCCTTGAGGGATCTTTCCATATTCTTCTCTCCTAATGAGAAAACACAAGAAAGAACCCTGTCCAGCTGTAAAATAAGACTTTTCACTGTTCTGCTTCTAAAGAAGGGGTAAGGGAGAAGAACCTCCCTGGGCGAGAGTGGGCCAGTGTGGATCCAGGAGATTCAAGGCTTTCAGTTTAAAGCGAAAATTATTCTGAACTAATATATTTCTTAAGATCAAATATAGATCAAGAAGGACCCCAGTTATAAAAAGAGGAGCTTCCATTCTGTCACTTCAAACCATTTCGATGATCTTTCTCAGCTGCTAAATTCAGAATACGGGAATTGTTTCCTTCTCCGGTTGAGGCCACACCACCCCTTGTCTCTCCTGGAGTTAAGAAAGAAAACATTTCCACTTCCAGTCCCTGGTTACCCACGCGGGCGCCTCTGCCTGTTGGCCCCACCCCACACTCATTGTTACCCTGGGAGCCTCCACGCCATAAATCTACCCTTCAGCATGAGTGGCCTCAGGCTTAGGGGGTGCTCCCTGTGCTCCCTGAGCCAGCCCTGGCCAACTCCTCTGTGCAGTGAGCTTCTGGCCCAGGGTCCAGATGCAGGGAGGAACAGCTTAGCAGCTAGAGATTCCAAGCCCAGCTGGCAGAGGGCAGAGGCAAATAATTTAACTCAGTTTTTTAAAAAATATTTTTAATCGAAATGTACTCCCCATACGATAAAATGCACCCGGTTAGAAGAGTCGGACATGACTGAGCAACTTCACTTTCACTTTTCACTTTCATGCATTAGAGAAGGAAATGGCAACCCACTCCAGCGTTCTTGCCTGGAGAATCCCAGGGACAGAGGAGCCTGGTGGGCTGCCGTCTCTGGGGTGGCACAGAGTCGGACACGACTGAAGCGACTTAGCAGCAGCAGCAGCAGCAGCATGCAGTGGTTTTGAGTATACCCACAGGGCTGTGCAGCTATCGCCACTGCCTAATTTCTGGATATTTTCATCACCCCAAAAGAGACCTTGTATCCATTAGCAAGTCAGCCCTGAAGGAGAACATGCCACTCACACATGTCTAGCTTTGGGGTTTTCCCCTTCCACTACACAGAAGAGGATATTGGAGAGGATTAGACAAGACACAGAAACTGATGGCTAATTTATTCCCTTCCCCTTGCACCTTGGCTTTCAAGCACAAGAAAAAGAGTCCCAGAGGGCCAAGGCTTTCTAGGGACCAAGGAGACATCTATGACAGCCTGCAGGCATGGGGAGAGAAATTTCATCCTTAGATAAACTGGGATGGTGCCTGGGAATGCCTGCTTGCCTTTTGAGTGTGGGGACTAATGGGAGGTAAGCAAGGTGCAGGGTGAAAGTTAAGGAGGTCCTTGCTCTCAGAGTTGTGCCTGGGCAAGATTTATTACAAGCTGGCTTGACTTTTATTTCTGACTGTATAAAAACCCCTGGAGACCGTGGGCGATTCAAGTGGAGGGAGGTTTCCCCAGAGAAAGATCTTGGGCTTGCTGCACATTTATCTTTGAGGACTCAAATTGGTTTTAATTTGAGTTAAAAAATAAAGGTCAAAGCCCAGGTTTGAGAATTCAATCATAATCACTACTCCAGGGAAATGTGAATTGTCTTCTGTGTTCCAAGATATAAATTCCAGGTGTCTGGATGGGGAACTGGGCAGAGCCTAGGGTAGAGAGGATGGAGTGTGACATTAGCAGAGAAATGGGGTCTACATCTTCCTGATTAAACGTGCTTTCATTGCCATGACTCAACTTTATAATTCATTGACCTTTTCCTCTGATACATCGTAAAGCTGACTTTCCTTTTCTGACCTCATTTCCTCATTCATCCAACATTCACCAAATGCCTTCCATGATCCAGGCAGAGAGTCAGGCAATGGGCGTACAAAGGAAAATAAGATTTTTTTGTTTTGTCTTCTTGAAGAAGACAATCTTAGAAACTGACCTTTACAGCCCCAGGTCTATGACAGATGTGTGTACAAAGATGGATGAGTGTAAAGAACCAACTTTTTAAAAGTTCATCTCAAAACCAGGGTAATAAAACCTCTTACTTCTTATAGATTTCATGTAGAAGTCTTAGACTGGCAGGCCTTGGATCAGTGCCCACAGAATCCATACACTGGATTTATCAACATTTTTTAAAGAGTTCATATTTTTTAAAACATAAGATGATTTTCTGGCATCTTTTAAAGCACAAAAAGATGTGACAATGGGCCCCCATCCACACAGCAATGCTTGGCCAGAGCTGTGTGGAGGGTTGCCCTCGGGGTGGGTCCTGTGCTGGCCATCCTGCCCTGTCCCCACCCGCCTGCATCTCCCAACAGAGAAATTGTGGACTTACCATCCTATAACCGCTGCACTGGGCTCACTGAGGCCATTTCATGACTGCTGAGTGCATTTTAAATTCGACCTCTTTGAAGAAGATAGACTCATCTCTGAGAAAGAATGTTTGGCACAGGGACACAGTGTGTGTGTTTGTGTGTGTGTGCATGTGAGGGAGAGAGGGCAGGGGGGCGGGGTAGAAGAGAGAGAGAAGAGAGGAAGAGACACACAGAGGCTCAGAGGTTGGCCTATGAATGAGCAGTTAGAAGTAGGTGAGAGGGGAACATGGACACTGGGGTCGTGTCCAGCTGCTTCTCTCTTGGGAAACAGACTCTTGGGTTGAGGGTCACTTTTATAATAACAAAATAGTGGGCAAGAGAGACACTGAAATCCATAGACAGGTAGAGACACTGAGAAAGACAGAAAGGCTCACAGTGAAGGACCCTTGGGAAAAGCCTGTCAAAGATGTTCATGATGGTGAGTGAGTCTCATGACCACTGAGCCCAGCCAAGACCTGCCTGAGAGGCTGAAGGCATGCCTGTCCCCACACAGGAAGACGGTCAGGGAGGGTGGAGAAGGCCGGCCGGTGGGGTGCCACATGAGTGGTCCTGAGACTCCGGATATGGCCTGTTGACGATGATGGCGTGTTAACAATGATGACGCAACCCAAATTCCTAGTCATCCCTAGAGCTGGAAGTAGTGGAAGCTGGAGCAGTGGGTGGGGCCTGAGTACACTTCCAAGCCCTGTGAGCACGTATGAGTGTGTGTGCACACGTGCGCACCTCATCCAGGGCCGCCTGGTTATGGCAGACCAAACTCCAAGCCTTGTGCTCAAGCTCTGCAGACGCCTGTTGACTAGAGGCCCCAGTTATGTGCCGGATGCCTTTGGGACACTAGGAATAAAGCAGCGAGGAGGTCAGACACGTACCTGCGCTCACGGAGCTCACGTTCTAGTGGGGGAGAGACAATAACCAAGTAAATCATCCAGTGTATGAGGAAATACATCAGGTGGTAACAAAACAGAATCAGAGGGCGTGACAGCTGGCCATAGGGCTGGGAGATATTCACAGCTGCAGGGCCAGGGCGGGCTGGCCGGATGACGGGTGTGAAGAGCTTCAGGCAGAGACGCCTGCTGCCACGGAGGGCCTGGGGTGTCTGGGTGGCCAGGAGGCCTGAGCTGGGGAGCAGTGTGTGAGGTGGAGGGCCCAGGTGAGACTGGAGGAGGAGGCAGGCACCAGGCCAGCAAGGCCCTGCGGAAAGTTCCGAGTTCACTCTCAGGGCTGTGGGAAGCCGTTGGAAGGTTGTAAACAGGGGAGGGACATGATCAGAATTATTTTCCTTAAGCTCCCCTGGCGGCTGTGTGGCTAGTGGGTCGCAGAGGGCAGATGTGGAAAGCTGAGGGCTGGGGTGGGGCCAGCCCAGCCGCCCAGGCAGCAAAGGTGGAGGGCAGAGGTCAGCCTCGCTCCCAGCCCTGCCCCAGGCTCCCCGGGTGCCCATGGCTTACCCCGCTTTGCACCTCTGGTAAGGCATGGCACAGCCTGGGCACACGCAGTCATCCTGTGAGTTAGAACGCTGGGCCTCGGTGACAGACACTGGCTAGCTCTGGGGCCTTGGGCGAATGATACATGTTCTCTGAGCCTCTGTTTTCTCACCTGTAAAATGGGGAAAACAAACTTTCCTCAGAGTAGGCTGTAGCTACATGTTCTCCCTCCCAAGTCCAGGGCCCCACCTGATGCTTCAAGGCTTTGGTGAGCCCCAGAGAAAACCAGAGGCTGTGTCCCTGCCTAAGGAGGGGCTAGCTGCAGGGCCCATTGGATTACCCAGGCTGAAACTCAAGGTCCCCTGGGCCGCCTGGAGGTCTCATCAGACCTCTTTCTCTGAGCAGGAAAACAGGAGAAAGCCGGCAGGACCCGGGTGAGGACCAGCCCCTCTCTGAGCGACTAGGAGAGGGCCAGGTTAGGGGGAGGTGGAGGACATGACTCACTGGGTCAGACACAGAAGATCCCAGGAGGAGACGTTCAGGAAGTGGACCCACCCTCCCCCACCCGCCTGCTGTTTCAGGGAGCACATCTCACTCACATCCCCAAGCTCCTGGACAGGAGGCAGGAGAGAGGGGAGTGGAGCAAAGGGAACAGAGGTCACTGGAAGGTTAGACGGGGACATAAAGGATCCTGGGGCGTGGGGGAGGGGAGGTGGACAAGCGTTCCAGGGTTGATGGCCCAGCGAACATCCATCGCCAGGGATGCACGAGGGGTCCTTGGGGCGAGGGGGCGGGGTGGGCAATCAGTGAGAGCTCTAGGGGTGGCAGGAGAGACCACCAAGGGGGCTGGGGTGGTGGGTGGAGTAGCAGACGCCCTGCCAACAAGCCCTCAGCACCGACCGTTCCCCTGCTTACTGGCCCAAAGAGGGCAAACCAGAAGCTCCTACAAGGCAGACTGAGCTCCTCCCTACAGACAGGCCAGGACAGAGGGCTGGGGAGTTCACACTCATTGCAGGACCCCTCAGCCAACGGTTTCCGCCCCTCTGGTGGGCTCAACACCACCTCACAGGGCCGGAGCCGGAGAGATCCTTCACTATTAACGCACCCACTCTGGGCCCCCTGCCCCCACCTGTCTCACGGCCCCATTCCCCTTGCCAGCACTTTCGGGAATCACTTTCCAAATAAACCACTTGTATTCACATCCTCATTTCAAGGTCTTCAGTGAGGGAGCCAGGCTGAGACAAGAAGGGCGTCAGAGGAGGGTTTCTAGGAAGTTGCAGGTCAGTGAGGGAGGAGAACGGACAAGGATGGGGAAGAAAATGATGGGAAGTAGGGTCAGCCTTTGTGCAGGGGCAGGGCAGATACCAAGACACGCCCCAGGGCTGCTGCGAGGACCCCTGGGCCAGGCCCTACCCTTATGAGCCCTTTCCATTTCTCTGTCGGGGCTCATCACCCCGAGAACGAGGACGATGGGGAGGGTGAGGCGAAGCCTTTGGTCAGGCCCTGAGGAGACATCTCTCCCAGGGCAAGTACCAAGAAGTCTGGGGACAGAGCTAGATCTCTAAATCCAAGCCCGCTCCCCCTTCCAACTTAGTAGACCTGGTTGGAAGAGTCTCGGATGATAGGATGGTTGAGGTCCCACCCGAGTTTTGCAGGTACTGTAGGTCTGAGTCGTGGCCAGGTCACCACAGCCTTTGAACTGGGCTGTGGGAGGGGTTCTCATCAGGGGACTCAGGACTCAGGCAGCTGCCAAGTGACAGTGCTGAGGGAGCCCTCAACCTCAGCAAATTGTCTGAGAACAATTCATTCTGAGGTCTGTCAGAGAGCAAACCTCAGACACTGTCCGAGAAGTCCACCCCTCTGGGGTGAGACTGCCACGACTTCCCTTCTGCGCATCTGTATCCTCTCATTCCCTGATGCAACAGGTGCTGGTCATTGCCTACTGGGTACCAGGCACCCTGCATATCAGGAGGGTACACCAGAGAACAAAACGGGCACACTCCTTGCCTTTATGGGCCTGTCAGCCATGGGCAAAACCATGGGTAAATGAGAAAACAAGAGGAGAGACGTTGTTTACAAACTTTCAAAGAGTCCTAAGTAAGTGTAGAGAGCTCAGGAATGGTAGAGTGAATATAGATGGCAACATTGTATTGGAAACTTGCTAAGAGACTAGATCTTAATTACTCCAACCCCTAAAAAAAAATGATTATGGGACATGATCCAGGTCGTAACCAACACTACAGTGTCGATCCTGTTGCAATATAGGAATGTATCAAATTAAAATGTTGTACACCTTAAATGTACACAATGTTATATGTCAAGTATATTTCAATAAGAAAGACAAACCAAGTAACTTCAAATTGAGAAAAGTTCTATGAGGGAAATAAGATGATATATTAGCAGTCAAAGGCAAACCCAGGGCTACCCTGATAGCTCAGCTGGTCAAGAATCCACCTGCTATGCAGGAGACCCTGGTTAGATTCCTGGGTCGGGAAGATCCTCTGGAAAAAGGATACGCTCCAGTCCTCTTGGACTTTACTTGTGGCTCAGCTGGTGAAGAATCCACCTTCAATGCAGAAGACCTGGGTTTGATCCCTGGGTTGGGAAGATCCCCTGGAGAAGGGAAAGGCTACCCACTCCAGTATTCTGGCCTGGAGAATTCCAGAGTCGGACATGACTGAGAGACTTTCACTTTCACTTTCAAAGGCAAGCCCACTTTGAAGAATGATCAGGGAGGGCTTCTCAAATGAGAAGAGTCAACTGACACACACTGAGCAACGCTCATGCCTGGCATTACTTAGGACATGGCCTCACTCCATCCTCATAATCATCTAGGATTCCCATCTACAGATGAGGAAGCTGAGGCTCAGAAAGTGACACGACCTGCCCAAGTCCAGCACGGCTGGGAACGGCACTTCCAGGTCCCTACCCCAGCAGACCTGGGTCTTGCCTTGAAGACTTTGCCTGCTCCATTCTCTTAACAACCCTCTCCATTCTTCCTCCTCACACCCTGGTTAAATCTCCTTCACCCAGCATGGAGGTCACCTCTTCCAGGAAGCCTTCCCTGACTTGCGGTGCCTGGGTCAAGCTAGCAGAACCACAGTCGCAAAGTGTTAAAACTCTACCTTGACCTCTGGGAACATCTCTTCCTTCTGCTGTTCATATTGTTGCAGCAGAGTTCACCGTGCTCGTAAATGGCCCTTCCCTGGATGCTGTTGATTGGTTGAAGAGTGGGCACCTGGTGCAAGCTAAGACAATCAGAAGCCTTCCCTGGGACTTAGGATTTGGAGCCCAGAAAGAGGAGTCTCTGTGCACATGGCTGGAACCGTATGCAACAGTAGCCATGTTCTGCCACATGGCCCGAGCAGCAGAAAGGCCAGCAGGCAGTGAGCGCAGAGTGGACACTGTTGCTGGGAGAGAAGTAGAGGCGAGAGACAAAGAGAAAGGCCTTCCTGGGTTCCCCACCACCACACTCACTCTGCGTGTCCAGCCCGTCCATGATGCATATCCAGCTCTCGGAGTCCAAGCCAGTAGTGTCCTTCTCCTTATGGTTACTCACAATCAAAAGGCTCCAAATACAAACTGCTTAACAAACATTTATTCAGTGAATGAATTGATCCAAACGTGGTGCTGATTCCACCAAGTCTTTCCTTGGTGGTATATTAACATGTGTGTGTCAGTTGCTCAGTCCTGTCTGACTCTTTGTGACCCCATGGACTGTAGCCTGCCAGGATCCTCTGTCCATGGGATTTCCCAGGTAAGAATATCGGAGCCGGTTGCCAATTCCTACTCCAGGGGATCTTCCTAACTCAGGGATTGAAATCACATCTCTTGCTTCTTCTGCATCGGCAGGCAGGCTCCCCACCACTGTGCCACCTGGGAAGCCCCGTACTAAGGTGGAGAATAATAATAACAACAAAACTACTCTTGTCCAAGATGGAAAGTCCTGAACGGCCGGTTCCTTGAGTCCAGAAAAGAAACAGTAGGACACATCCCAGCAAGAAGTCCCATCACAGGGATGGGGTGACAGGCTCCTCTTCCCGGGCCACCTCTCCTCTCTGGGGTGTCACCCTCAGACAGAAGGTTTCTGGTCTGAAATGGGTCCCTCCCAGTGACCTGACCAGCTCTTGGATGTGAGCTGGAGGAGGAGGCATGGGTTTGCCTGGGAAGCAGAGGTCACCAGTCAGAGCGGATGCTTTGAATTTAGACCCGGGTTTATGAGCCGCAGCAGCCGCCAGCCGAGGACAGGGCCCAGCCCTTCCCAGGCCAGGGGCTGCTGGGAGGAAGGCTCACTTTTAATGGTGTGCCTGTTTCTCCCAAATATTACGCTAGGCAGGGAGTTTGGACCAGAATGAAAGCAGAGGGTCTAATTTTAGACAGTACCTATGAATGAAACCTGACCCAAGCTGGGGAGGAAATACCTTCCACCAGCCCATGCCAGGACCAGTGTGTGTGATTTTCTGCTAAATTAGGCAGCTCCGGCAAACAGGTTACTGCAGGGCTTGGGACTTTTTTTCTCTTTTCTCTCCACTAAGTTGGTCAGACTCTTTGTTTCTAAATATACATCCCTCCTCCCCTCAGCCCCCTTCTTTTACGAAAGCTCCTGGTCACCACGTCCCAGCATGTTCTGGCTGGTTAACTATCTGTTCGTCCTTTTTTTTTTTTTTTCCTGCCCTGCCCTTCCTGGTGTGGCCCTGCTTAAGACCAACAATTCATGACATTAGGTCAAGTGCATGGGACTCCAGAGTCCTGAATATCACACTACCAGAGGCAAGCATCAGCTTGATTTGGGGTCAGACAGAAGCCAGGCCTAGACCGTGGGATGGATGAAGGCAGGTATCTGGTCTGTCCCAAGTGCCCGGCGGGAATCTAGGCTCAGCCAACACCCAGCAACTCTCTGCCCTCTTGGGGGCTACATTTGAGCCCACTATGCATAGAGCAGAATTCTTTTTTTTTTTTTTTTCTCAAAAATGGTTTGGCAGTGTCACTCAGGAACAAAAGGAGACTATGACCTGCCATCACCGTGGACATTACAGTGGCAGGAGGGAAAAGGCAGCACTTAGGAGCCAGTGGTAAGGACCCCCACTCAGCCCCATCTCTTCCTGCCTGTGTGATCTTCGGGGAGCCTCTTGTGCTTGATAAACCTCCGTCTCCTTATCTGTGGAATGGAGGTGGCCATCCCTACTTTAAGAGTGGCCCGTGCCAGTGACTCTCTGCTCGGGACGTTCCCAGCTCCAGCTCCACCCGGGGCCTGGCCAGACTTGGGGGCGAAGGCGGAACCGAGTCAGCCAAGCAGGACAGAGGCTGGAGCAGGACAGCGGCTGGAACGCAGCTCCGTTCCCAGTCTGGGGCGCGGCCCTGGCCCCGCTCAGGATCCGGTTCATCTGTCGCTGGGCTCTGTGGCTTTGGAGCAAAGCTCTGTGGAGCGTCCCAGGAAGCCTGGCCAACTGAGCAGGTCTGGGGGGTGGGAGAGTATGCAAGTTTCTTGGTGGAGACCACGGTCCTTGCCGAGATAAGCTGGGACCTGTGGGCTCCCTCCCCAGCAGGCCTTGACCATTTGCTTGGCATATGTCAAATGACTCAGCCATTTGGGACCCATTTTTCCTTCTCTAGAATTCTTCCCACAATGTTCCTGGGAAGAGGAAAAGAAACTTCCCTAGGAGATGTGTTTATCCCTGAGCATTTATTTTCTTTGGGGGTTTGGGTTGGGTGCTTAGTGGGGAAAAGGGAGCTGTTAGTGGAATCTTGGTCTCTCGGCCACTCTTCTCACAGCACCTACCCCAATAAGCCATTTCTCGCTAAACAGAGATTCTTGATTTTTTCTTCATTTTCTTCCTTCTTTCTCCCTTTCCCCTTCCCTTTCTCTCCTTCCTTCCTTAAATGTTTCTTTCAAGAGCAATCCAGCAGACCCGGTTTGCTGTTAACTGTGGGTGGAGATGGAGTGGAGTGGTTAGACGTGGGTGGAGTGGTCTTGGCGGGTACTCACTGCTAGTACAAATCCATTTAACCACTGTTAGTGGGTTCACGGAGCACCCACAGTGTATCCTAAGGACTATTCTAGGTGCACGTACATGGGAGAGGGGAGAAGAAGCATGGAAGCAAAGGAGGACAGAGGAGGTTGAGATTTGCTCTGCTGACATGGTCAAGAAAGGGGTCCTCAGGGAGATGACGTCTGGGCAAGTCTTTGCAGGTTGAAGAGGAGCTCGCCAGGTGGGCAGGAGGGGTCTAAGCACCCCAAGCAGGGCACAGAGCACACAGTGGTAGGGAGTATGACCAAGTCTGGCATGCAGCAAGTCACATAGGAGAATCAAGGTGGACACTGGGTTTTATAGCCTCTGAGGATACAAGACACAGGAGAGTCCAATACAAAGTAGAGTAAATTGAGGCCTCTAAGGGCAGTTCAGGGAGTCGCAGGGGGTTAGAGGTGGCGTTGAGGGGCTCTCAGTGAAGACAGTCTAAAGGAAGGGCTTCTGAGGGGTCCATCAGTAACGACAGTATTTCCCCAGTAAGGGAAGAAGACACTATAAAGCAGAGTTCACTGCGGTCACCCCAGGACACTTCTAAAATACAGACTCAGCGCCTCACTCCAAGAGAGTCTGATTCAATTGATTGGGGTAGGGCCTGAGGAATCTGTAGTTTTTTAAGCTCCCTGGGAATTTGATTGCACTCAGCGTTGAGATCCACTGCTCCCAAGGAAGGAGACAATACCAACAGAGGGGGCAGAATGAGGCAGGGAAATAGGGAGGCATTTTAGAGGAAGGGCAGCCAGACCTGCATGTGGAAAGAAGCAGGACGGCACACTGGCTCTTATTCACGAAGGGCCACAAATTTCGGGTTCAGAGGCCTGATCTCCATTCTGTTTGTAGACGGAAGACACTGAAAGTTTTAAACAGGGGTGTAATCAGACCAAAGTCTGCTGGAAGTAGGGGAAGGCTGGAGTGGGGGCAGCTGTTACGGACTGTTGGTCAGGGAGAGCTACTCAGCCATGAGACCAAGTGCATTTTTGAGCATCTGTCTGCTGAGTGTCTATCAAGTTCATTATTGTTATTATAGTAGATGTGATGGTTAATTTCACGTGACAACTTGGTTTGGTCCCAGTACCAAGACAGGTAGTCAAACATTTCTCTGCATACACCTATGAGGGTGTTTTTGCGCTTGTCTTTTTAAATATTTCTTTGTGTACCTGGCTCCAACAGATCTCAGCTGTGGCATGTGAGCTCTTGGTCATGGTGCCCAGGCTTCTCCAGCTGTGGCACCCGGCCTCTCTAGTCGTGCTGCACAAGCTTAGTTGCCATGTGGCATGCAGGATCCTAGTTCCCCACCAGGGACTGAACCCACATCACCTGCATTGGAAGGTGGATTCTTAATCACTGAACCACCAGGGAAGTCCCATGGGATGTCTTTGAATGAATTTAACAGTTTAAGTCAGTGAACTCTGAGCAAAGCAGATTGACCTCTGCAATGTGGGTGGGCCTTATCCAATCCGTTGAAGACCTGAATAAAACCAAAAGACGACTGACTTCCTCTGAGCTACAGCAAATGGCCTTCATATCTGAACTGAAACACTGGCTGTCTTCTGGGACTTAAGACTAACTGATAGCCTTTTGGAGTTGAACTATAATGTCAGCTTGTCCCTTGGTGTGCAGTTTGCCAGACCACTGCAAATTTTCAACTTGCCAATCTCTACAATTGTGTGAGCCAGTTCCATAAAATGCATCTCTCTCTTTCTCTACCTCTTGTTTTTCTGGAGAGCCCTGGCTAATACCTCAATTCCCTTACCGGTCTGCGGCTTCAGCAGAGCTGAACTGTCTTGCTAGCAGGAGCACAGGGATGCCTCTTGGCCAATCCATAACGATCAATGTAGCACAACCTTCCTCACTTCCTGCAAGAGCTTGGTTCTGTAAAATTGGGCGAACATATGGGTTTTCTTTGTGTAAACTAAAATCTCTTAAACTCAGAGTATCAGGCAAGATGCTTTCAGCAACAAAACCCCAAAACCTCAACTCATAAACCATAAGTAAATATTTAGCTCATGTTTAGCTCATGAAAAGTCCAGGTGCAGGGCAGTTTCCAGAACTGGCTAGCTTAGCAGTTCAGAGCTGTCATCAGAGTGGACTCCTTCCAGTCATCCTCTGGGTCTCCGTGTTGGTTTCATCCTCAGCTGGGTAGTAACACAGCCACAGTGGTTCCAGATGTCTCAACCCCACACCGCAGCATCAGGGAAAAGTAGGAGACCCTCACTTTCTGTGGCTTTCTCTTAAAAGAGAGGAAACTCTTCTGGAGAGCCTCCAGCAGCTTCCTCTCTCATCTAATAAGCCAGAATTGCTCTGCAGGGCCACTCCTGAACCTAGGTGGGTGACGTCGTATTAACTGACTCAGACTAACCCCCTTGGGAGTTTCCCAGGTGTGTGCGTGCATGCTAAGTCACTCCAGTCACATCTGACTTTTTGCGACCCTATGGACCGTAGCCTTCCAGGTTTCTCTGTCCATGGGATTCTCCAAGGAAGAAGTCTGGAGTGGGTTTCCATGCCCTTCTCCAGAGGATCTTCCCCACCCAGGGGTCCAAACCGTGTCTCTTACCCCCTCCTGCATTGGCAGGCAGGTTCTTTACCACTAGCAAGACCTGGGAAGCTCAGTGGTAAAGAATCCACCTGCCAATGCAGGAGGCACAAGAGATGAGAGTTCGATCCCTGGGTCAGGAAGATCCGCTGAAGTAGGAAATGGCAACACTCCAGTATTATTGCCTGGAAAATTTTACGGACAGAGGAGCCTGGTGGGGTCACAAAAGAGTCAGACATGACTGAGCACACACATACACACACACACACACAACCCTTTGGAGGGCTTCCCAGGTGGCTTAGTGGTAAAGAATCCGCTTGCCTAGCAGGAGGCACAGGTTTGATCCCTGGGTTGAGAAGACCCCCTGGAGAAGGAAATGGCAACCCACTCCAGTATTCTTCCCAGGAATGGACAGAGGAGCCTGTCATGGAGAGAGGAGCCTGATGGGCTACCGCCCATGGGGTCACCAAAGTCAGACACGACTTAGTGAGTAACCCACCAAACCCCCTTGGATGCACTGGACGTTAGAATGAAGGATGACACCTACTCGAGTGTGCCCCACAGCTGCAGACGCCTCTATTAAAAGAGCCCCTCTGAATTACACATCTGTTTGATAAATGTGCCGTTAAAGAGGTGGGTTCTGACAGGTCTAAAGGCGACGCACATTGGCAGTTATTCTGAATTGTATTTTACTGTATTTTTCCCCTCTGAGTATTTCCAGAGGCCATCAATTGTCCACAAATGACACAACCAACAGGTCAGTCTCTTCCAAGGTGGCTTTCTCAAGGCTTTGTAAGAGATCACACTGTATATAATGAGGATCTGGGAGGAGAATGATGACAATATGCCAAGAGCAGTACATGCAATATGTCATTTAATTCCTGTAGGAACTCTGGAAAATAGCTCTCATTATCTCTTGTGTCAGTTAGGGATGCTTCAGGTGCGAGCAACAGAGTACCCGAAGATTAGCATTGACTTAATTACCTTCTGTAACAGTGAGTCCCAAATGCAATTGTTCAGTATCATCATCAAGGAACTTTCTATCCTTCCCCTGATTATCCCCAGTGCACGGGCTTTCATTTATAGGCTCATCATATCATGGTTGTAAAATGGTTACTTCAGCTACAGTTAGCACACCTTTGCACAAAGGAATTCAAGGCAGGAAAGAAAGGGAAGGAAAATGTTTTGCATAAGCCTCCAAACAGATTTCCTATTGGTCAGACTTGGTCACATGCCCTCTCCCCAGCCAATCACTAGCTTAGATCAAATATGTTGCATCCACATGGTAAGCACATTGCCACATGGATGAATTCTCTGATAGCAAGGAAAATGGGTGAATAGCTATGTGGTGGGTTACTGCTACTACTACTACTACTACTACTACTACTACTACCAAGTCGCTTCAGTCGTGTCCGACTCTGTGTGACCCCATAGACGGCAGCCCACCAGGCTCTCCCGTCCCTGGGATTCTCCAGGCAAGGACACTGGAGTGGGTTGCCATTTCCTTCTCCAGTTGGGTTATTAGCAGTGTTTTATTGTTCAGTCTCCAAGTCATGTCTGACTCTTCTCAACCCCATGAACTGCAGCACACCAGGCTTCCCTGTCCCTCACCATCTCCCAGAGTTTGCCCAAGTTCGTGTCCAATGGATTGGTGATGCTATCCAACCATCTCATCCTCTGCCGCCCTCTTACCCTTTGGCAGTCAATCTTTCCCAGCATCAGGGTCTTTTCCAATGAGTCGGCTATTTGCATCAGGTGGCCAAAGTATTGGAGCTTTTCGCCTATTTGCCACATGCCTATTATACAAATGGGCTCCCCTGATAGCTCAGTTGGTAAAGAATCTGCCTGTAATGCAGCAGACCCTGGTTCAATTCCTGGGTCAAGAAGATCAGTAGCAGTACCCACTCCGATATTCTTGGGCTTTCCTTATGGCTCAACTGGTAAAGAATCCGTCTGTAATACAGGAGACCTGGGTTCAATCCCTGGGTTAGGAAGATCCCCTGGAGAGGGGAACAGCTACCCACCCCAGTACTCTGGTCTGGAGGACTCCATGGACTGTGTAGTCCACGGGGTCACAAAGAATCAGACATGACTGAGTGACTTTCACTTTCACTTTATTTTACAAATGATGAAACAGCAGTTCCAAGAGGTTAAGCAAAATGCCCAAAGTCACCCAGGCTACAAGAGGCAGAAAGTGAAAGAAAGAAAAGAAAGAAAGTGAAGTCGCTCAGTCATGTCTGACTCTTTGCAACCCCACGGACTGCAGCCTACCAGGCTCCTCTGTCCATGGGATTTTCCAGGCAATAGTCCTGGAGTGGATTGCCATTTCCTTCTCCAGGGGATCTTCCCGACCCGGGGATTGAACCTGGGTCTCCCACATTGTAGACAGACGCTTAACCGTGTGAGCCACCAGGGAAGTCCAACAAGAGGGAGAAGAATGATTTAAATTCGGGTCTTTCCATAGTCAGATGACAGCAGGTGAGGATATATGTCCTGAAGCTCTTGTTATTCACATTCCTGAACCTTCCGTTGGCCAATTGCTCTTCGTGCTGGCTGTCCATGGTCACCCCAAGTGTGGATGGCACCTCATGCTCACCAACCGCCGGTCCTATCACACACGCAACCAATCCAACAAGGACTTCCAGTTTGTTATTTGGAGGGTATTAAGACACAGCTCTGCTGGCAAGTACAGTCATTAACATCAGGCTGTTAAAAGCAACGGTTCCGTTTGTGCTGAGACGTTTTTATGACATGCAGTGAACATGAGAGAACTGTGAGCAGAACCACTTACAGACTGAATCCTAAGGCCTGCAATGATATAAACGGAATGCTTTTTCCAGGTGTGGATTGGGGGACGCTGCACGCATAAGCTTTGGGTTGACAAAGGACTTGTGTAGGAAAGTAGAGGGTCACAGCGGACAAAACTCTGGTTAGAAATCACGACGTCTCCTTCTCCTTCTAGTCCCATCGCTGACGTTTGCCAGATATGGGACCCTGAGCTGGCTACCTCTTCTCTCTGGTTGAAGCTTCTTCCCATGCTTTTGCCCACGCACACACACAAAACCTAATTCCAGAGAAGAACTAATTCTTACTCACCTTTGTTTTCTTTTTATTGTCTAAGGTCTAGCCCATGATACTCAGAAAGTGTTTGAATCAGTGAATGAATGAGTAAATAAATGAGGTGAATGGATGACTCTCTCCCTTGAGGGAGGAGGAGTAACTGACTTCCACATTCTTACCTACAATAGAGGAGGAACTCAATCCAAGCTAAGTGAACATGTGACTGAATGAAATGTTTCCAGCCATCTATTATGTTTACCGACTCCACCTGGCCATTGCACTTGCGGGTTCTTCTGCCTAGAACTTTCCTCACCTTGTTCATTCTGATCACAGCTCAAATCTCTCCGTCTCAGAGATGCTGGACCTGCTCACCTTGTCCGAGATCCACACTCCCGCTTCTAGCACCTCTGCGTGTTTCACCACATTGCCTTATTCATTTTCCTTCCTAGTACTTTTCTCAATGTGAGAGGATTTTATTTATTTGTGATCTTCCCCCTCCCCTAGCCCACAATACAATGAGTTGCAGCCGGAGATTTGAGGTTCCTCTCACGTTTCAGTGGAGGACTTGGGGCTCCTCTCAAGTTGTGTTGGGGCAACTCCTCTCCACCAGTGACGTGCAGGGTGGCTCCGCCTAGTTGCCATGAGTGGGTGGCTACTCGCTAGTTGCAGCATGGGGCTCCTCACTAACTCCTTGAAAGTCAGGCAGTTCAAGAGTCTATCTTGTTCACTGTGGTATCAGTGAACACAATTAGAAGTTCAATAAATATTTACTGAATGAATGAGCAAATGACTATGACTTCCAATCTCTTATAAGCTTTCCAATGGTTCCCTTTCCAGAGCCAGAGGTTCTTCCTCATCCATCCAAATCCCTCCAGGACCTCTCACAATATAAAGCATCTCAAAAGTTTTTCCAGCTGAAGCCCACAGGCCCTAGACGCTGTGCTCTGCACCAAGAGAAGCCACTGCAATGAGAGGCCCACATATCACAACTAGAGAGTAGCCCCTGCTTGCTGCAACTAGAGAAAGCCCACGCTCAGCAATGAAGACCCAGCACAACCAGACATTAAATAAATCATTTTTTTAGAAGTCTTTCCAGCCTTGGTGTCAGTAACTTCATACCACCTTGGACCTCCTACTCCAACCTTCTCCAGCCCTACCCTTCATCCTTGGCATTACTGGCTATGTTTAATTATGGTACAACCACGCAATGGAAAATGATAAAGCTACTAAAAATAATTTGCATGTCATCCTTGTGCAGGGGGCATGCTAATCTTCTCGGGATTGTTCCAATTTTAGTATATGTGCTGCTGAAGCCAGGGAAGGCTGCTATGCTGCAGTCCCTCGGGTTGCAAAGTCAGACATGACTGAGCAGCTGCACATCAACAACTGAAAATAATAAAGAAGTGCTTTATCGACATGGGAAGTTGCTCACAATGCATTGTTAATTAGATTGAAATGTTTCATATAGGTAGCCAGGTTCTATTTCTATAAATCTCTATGTGTAGGCGGACTTTTAGGTGCCTGTACAATGTGCAAGGAAATATTAGTATTTGTATATTTCCTTTACATTTTCCAATTTTCTTATGATGTTTCTATATCGCTTATATACTTTCTGAAGATGTTAAAATGAACCATGTGACATTGCTATTTTGATCAATTAAAAACAGCCAATTGTCTTCTGTTTCATATGACTGGATGAAACAAACTATCAGATCACCTGGCATTTAGGCTGAGTTGAATTTTAGAAAGCATTAGAAAGAATATAAAGACTAAGAAATCCCAACGGGATTAAGTGATACACACTGTCATGTATAAAACAGATAAGCAACAAGGATATATCGTATAGCATGGGGAATTATAGCCATTATCTAGTAATAACTTTTAATGGAATTTAATCTGTACAAATATTAAATCACAATGTTGTACACCTGAAACTAATATAATGTTATAAATCAACTCTAGTTTCATTAAAACTAAGACTAAGAGCCCCAAAATTGCATGCTGGGTGGAACTGCCATGTAAAGAACCACCCCATCAGGAGAACCAGGTTTAAGGAGCAGGTCTTTTAAAGCTAAAAGGCTGTGACCCACCTATGTCCCATAATAGGGCACTAAAGTCCCGATCACTGCCGACCGACAGGTGACACCTTGGAGAACTGATCAGGTGAGAACTAGGAGGTGATTTCTGTTGCGGTTCTGGATTTCAGGCTACCCTGCCTGGGGTCCATACATAAAGTGCCTGATTTGGGAATCACTTTGCCTGTTATTACTTGAGCAGAAGTCAGCTCTGCACCCTGGGAGGCTGTCGAGATTCACCAAAGGAAGGAGAGGAGGAAGGAGAAGAGGAGAAAGGGAAGGAAGTGAGGATATTTATGTTTCCCAAGCGCAAAAGTCAGCAGCTGGAGCTTTCCCTAATGTGCTAAGCATAGTTTCTGAAAGGGGAAGTGACGTCCATATCTATGACGATCATTTGTAAAAACTCAATGGTCAACACTGAAGGAAAATCCCTAATTTAGACACTCAAAAGAACCTTTTGTGAAGTAATGACTCTGATGGGCTGTGGCATTTGTCAAAAGGTTTTGTCATAGATAAGCACCTAGCTCAGAAGCAGGAAGTCAGAGTAAGGGAGATGGCAAGAGCTGTGGAAGGTTCTGGGAAAGGTCATAACCAGCCTTGGTCACTGTGCTCAAACCACAAATCAATAGGCTTTGAATATTTAGTGTAGACATTCACCCTTGGCAAGGAAGGGAGCCTCACCCAGTCTCTGGAAGGCAAGGGCAGTGTATGCTTAAATGCATCTGAGGAAATAACAGCAGGAAAGGCAAATGTAATATAACTACATGCAAAAAAAAAAAAAAGGCAAGTCTCAGAATTTGAAAAAAAAATTAAACCCAAAATGACAAATAGCTAAAAAATTTGTATTTAATTTATTTAAAAATAAACAAGAGTGGGTATTCCACCTCACTGGAAACCAAGCAAAGGCAAATTAAAGCAAGAAGATGTCTAGTCTCTGTTGTCAAACTAACAACAGTTTTAAAGGTTAAAAGTATATAAGATCCCATGCTGATGAGCGTGAGTAATATGCGTGTCCTCAATAATTAGATGTGGAACTGTGAATTTTTATATTTATATATATACACATATATGTATGTACATATATATAATATATACATGAGATTTGGGCTTCCCTGGTGGCTGAGACAGTAAAGAATCTGCCTGCAATACAGGAGACCTGGTTTCGATCCCTGGATAGGGAGATCCCCTGGAGAAAGGAATGGCAACCCACTCTAGTATTCTTGCCTGGAGAATCCCCTGGACAGAGGAGCCTGGCAGGCTACAGTCCATGGGATTGCAGAGTCAGACACCACTGAGCAACTAACACGTTCATTCATTCAACAATATATAACAGAAATTTCAAGAGCTTTGGCCTAGTAATTCTATTTCTGAGCATCTCTCTTAGAAAAACAATCCTTAAATTTTTAGCTTTGACTTATTTATAATAGTTTAAAAGTTGAAACAACTTAAACCTTCAATAATATTGGGATGATTAGGTAGATGACAACATATTTACTTAGAATAGTACTATAAACATTTACAATAGTATTTCAGTTCAGTTCAGTTCAGTCACTCAGTCGTGTCCGACTCTTTGTGACCCCATGAATCGCAGCACGCCAGGCCTCCCTGTCCATCACCATCTCCCGGAGTTCACTCAGACTCACGTCCATCAAGTCCGTGATGCCATCCAGCCATCTCATCCTCTGTCGTCCCCTTCTCCTCCTGCCCCCAATCCCTCCCAGCATCAGAGTGTTTTCCAATGAGTCAACTCTTCGCATGAGGTGGCCAAAGTACTAGAGCTTCAGCTTTAGCATCATTCCTTCCAAAGAAATCCCAGGGCTGATCTCCTTCAGAATGGACTGGTTGGATCTCCTTGCAGTCCAAGAGACTCTCAAGAGTCTTCTCCAACACCACAGTTCAAAAGCATCAATTCTTCGGCGCTCAGCCTTCTTCACAGCCAAACTCTCACATCCATACATGACCACAGGCAAAACCATAGCCTTGACTAGATGGACCTTAGTCGACAAAGTAATGTCTCTGCTTTTGAATATACTAACTAGGTTGGTCATAACTTTTCTTCCAAGGAGTAAGCGTCTTTCAATTTCAAGGCTGCAGTCACCATCTGCAGTGATTTTGGAGCCCCCCCAAAAAAGTCTGACACTGTTTCCACTGTTTCTCCATCTATTTCCCATGAGTGATAGGACCAGATGCCATGATCTTCGTTTTCTGAGTGTTGAGCTTTAAGCCAACTTTTTCACTCTCCTCTTTCACTTTCATCAAGAGGCTTTTTAGCTCCTCTTCACTTTCTGCCATAAAGGTGGTGTCATCTGCATATCTGAGGTTATTGATATTTCTCCCAGCAATCTTGATTCCACCTTGTGTTTCTTCCAGTCCAGCGTTTCTCATGATGTACTCTGCATAGAAGTTAAATAAGCAGGGTGACAATATACAGCCTTGACGTACTCCTTTTCCTATTTGGAACCAGTCTGTTGTTCCATGTCCAGTTCTAACTGTTGCTTCCTGACCTGCAGACAGATTTCTCAAGAGGCAGGTCAGGTGGTCTGGTATTCCCATCTCTTCAGAATTTTCCACAGTTTATTGTGATCCACACAGTCAAAGGCTTTGGCATAGTCAATAAAGCAGAAATAGATGTTTTCCTGGAACT
The DNA here is from genome assembly GCF_001704415.2 of Capra hircus. Lineage (NCBI taxonomy): Eukaryota > Metazoa > Chordata > Mammalia > Artiodactyla > Bovidae > Capra > Capra hircus. Next base: position 3,397,362 of record NC_030827.1, on the reverse strand, counting down.
CTCTTGCTTTTTCGATGATCCAGCAGATGTTGGCAATTTGATCTCTGGTTCCTCTGCCTTTTCTAAAACCAGCTTGAACATCAGGGAGTTCACAGTTCATGTATTGCTGAAGCCTGGCTTGGAGAATTTTGAGCATTACTTTACTACCATGTGAGATGAGTGCAATTGTGAGGTAGTTTGAGCATTTTTTTGCATTGCCTTTCTTTGGAATTGCAATGAAAGCTGACCTTTTCCAGTCCTGTGGCCACTGCTGAGTTTTCCAAACTCAGCTGGCATATTGAGTGTAGCACTTTCACAGCATCATCTTTCAGGATTTGAAACAGCTCAACTGGAATTCCATCACTTCCACTAGCTTTGTTCGTAGTGATGCTTTCTAAGGCCCACTTGACTTCACATTCCAGGATGTCTGGCTCTAGGTGAGTGATCACATCATCATGATTATCTGGGTCGTGAAGATCTTTTTTGTACAGTTCTTCCGTGTATTCTTGCCACCTCTTCTTAATATCTTCTGCTTCTGTTAGGTCCATACCATTTCTGTCCTTTATCAAGCCCATCTTTGCATGAAATGTTCCCTTGGTATCTCTAATTTTCTTGAAGAGATCTATAGTCTTTCCCATTCTGTTGTTTTCCTCTATTTCTTTGCGTTGATTATAAAAACCTTATTAATAAGGACAATCAGTTCAGTTCAGTTCAGTCACTCAGTCGTGTCTGACTCTTTGCGACCCCATGGACTGCAGCATGCCAGGCATCCCTGTCCATCACCAACTCCCAGAGTTTACTCAAACTCATCTCCATTGAGTCGGTGATGCCATCCAACCATCTCATCCTCTGTCATCCCCTTCTCCTCCTGCCTCAATCCTTCCCAGCATCAGGGTCTTTTCCAATGAGCCAGCTCTTCGCATCAGGTGGCCAAAGTGTTGGAGTTTCAGCTTCAACATCAGTCCTTCCAATGAACACTTGGGACTAATCTCCTTTCCTTAAAAAACTGGAAATAGAACTGTCATACAACCCAGCAGTCCCACTGCTGGGCATACACACTGAGGAAACTAGAATTGAAAGAGACACGTGTACCCCAGTGTTGATTGCAGCACTGTTTACAATAGCCAGGACATGGAAGCAACCTAGATGTCCATTGGCAGATGAACGGAGAAGAACACTCTGGTACATATACACAATGGAGTATTACTCAGCCATTAAAAAGAATGCATCTGAATCAGTCCTAATGAGGTGGATGAAACTGGAGCCTATTATACAGAGTGAAGTAAGCCAGAAAGAAAAACACCAATACAGTATACTAATGCATATATATGGAATTTAGAAAGATGGTAATGATGACCCTATATGTGAGATAGCAAAAGAGACACAGATGCAAAGAACAGTCTTTTGGACTCTATGGGAGAAGGCGAGGGTGGGATGATTTGAGAGAACAGCATTGAAACATGTATATTACCCTATGTGAAACAGATTGCCAGCCCAGGTTCGATGAGACACGGTGCTCAGGGCTGGTGCACTGGGATGACCCTGAGGGATAGGATGAGGGGGGCAGATGGAAGGGATCCAGAATGGGGAACACATGTACACCCATGCTGATTCATGTCAATATATGGCAAAAACCACTATAATATTGTAATGTAATTAGCCTCCAATTAAAATAATTAATTTTTTTTTAAAAAAAGGACTTCTCTCCTTTAGGATGGACTGGTTGGATCTCCTTGCAGTCCAAGGGACTCTCAAGAGTCTTCTCCAACACCACAGTTCAAAAGCATCAATTATTTGGTGCTCAGCTTTCTTTATGATCCAACTCTCACATTCATACATGACTACTGGAAAAACCATAGCCTTTACAAGATGGGCCTTTGATGGCAAAGTAATGTCTTTGGTTTTTAATATGGTGTCTAGGTTGGTCACAGCTTTTCTTCCAAGGAACAAGTGTCTTTCAATTTCATGGCTGCAGTCACCATCTGCAGTGATTTTGGAGCCCAAAAATAGTAAAGTCTCTCACTGTTTCCATTGTTTCCCCATCTATTTCCCATGAAGTGATGGGACCCGATGCCATGATCTTAGTTTTCTGATTGTTGAGTTTTAAGCCAGCTTTTTCACTCTCCTTATTCACTTTCATCAAGAGGCTCTTCAGTTCTTCACTTCTGTCATAAAGGTAGTGTCATCTGCATATCTGAGGTTATTGATATTTCTCCCGGCAATCTTGATTCCAGCTTGTGCTTCATCCAGCCCGGCACTTCACATGATGTACTGGTGTATAAGTTAAATAAACAGGATGACAATATACAGCCTTAACATACTTCGTTCCCAATTTGGAACCAGTCTGCTATTCCACGTCCAGTTCTAACTGTTGCTATTAGTCTTAGTCTGTTTTAAATGTTAGTATTGGCTTCGGTATTAGGATCAGAATTAGCTTTAGGATTAGGAATGAAAGTGAAAGTGTTCGTTGCTCAGTCCTGTTGGACTCTTTGAGATCCCATGGACTGTAGCCTGCCTGGCTCCTTTGTCCATGGGATTCTCCAGGCAAGAATACTGGAGTGGATTGCCATTTCCTTATCCCAGGGGATCTTCCTGACCTAGGGATCCAACTCAGGTCTTCAACACTGTAAGCACATTCTTTATCATCTGAACCACACTGTAAACTAAGCACTGGAGATACAGAATGAAGACCCCTAATCCAGCAGATGGGAGTGGGTGTGGAAGACTTCCTGGAGGAACTGGCATTTAAACTGAGCCCTGAAGAATAACGAGGAGTTCACTTGGTGACTGTGACGGTGGAGACGCATTCTAGGAAGGGAGAACCAAATGCCCAGAGCTGACAGAAAGCAGAGGGCACACAGTTAACTTAAAGACTTCCGGCATAGAGGACACACTCAGGTGGAGAGAAACTTATGAGATGAAGTTGTTGAGGGCAGCAAGCGCAGAGGCCAAAAGGCCTCTGAGCCAGCATGGGACATTTGGACATCATCGTGAGGTCACGAGGGCTTTCGGCAGGGAAGCTGCAGGAGCAGATTTGTGTTTTAGAAAGCCCTTTCAGCAGGCTCTGCGCAGAAGAACTGAAGGAGGCTGCAGGCAGGGAGTCCAGGAGGAGATGGTGGCCATCATCCAGGGAAGGGAAAATGGCGACCCAAACTGGTAGGCAGGTGGAGAGAGAGGGGGCGGGGCCGAGAAGGGGGCGGGGCGGCAGGCTCCTGGCTTGAGTGACAAGCACTTGGGCTGAAGGTCTGTTTTTAGCTTCTCCTGTTTTGAGTTTGTATCCATAATAAGATAATGAGATTCTTGGAGGGCAGGGACTGTTTTAAGCATCTGTGACTCCCTGGGGTCTGGTACACAGTGGGCACTCAATGAATGTCTCCTCCATTCGGGCCCCTCCCAGCCACCAGCCGTTCCACTGGGCTGAGCCCCTGCCAAGGCCTTTACCACAGCAAACCAGACCGCAGTGGGTTTCCAGAAATGTGGAAAACATCCCCTCAGGAATCCAGACATCCCCACGGCTCTCCTGTGCAGCAGAGGGAGGGAGAAGCTGGGCTCGAGGGGAAGGCTGGGGGCTGAAGGCCACTGCTACCCAGGGCTGACATAAGTGGCCCATGGGGACTGCCTGCAAGAGGAGTCAGGAAGGGAAAGGCATCCTTCAGGGCAAGTGTGGGGCACACGGGCTCTCCAGCACTCAGGGGCTACTGAGTAAGGCCAAGACAGGCAATAAAATCTCACCCAACCCCCACCCTCAGCATACACAGATAGACCATCTCCTCACCACCTTCTGTGGAGCGTCTGTGAGGGCCCAGTAATGGCCTAGGCACCCTGCACACGGTGTCTCCCGGGACCCCCCACAACCCGACTCCGCGATGACTGATAGATGAGGGAATGAAGAGCCAGAAATCTTGAACTGTCTTGCTCAAGATCACACAGTCAGTAAGGGCGGGTTTGGAGATTTCAGCCCAGGCCTGGTGGTCCTAAAGTCCTTACTTTTCAGCCACCCAGTCAGAAAGGCCAACGCTTGGAGCCAGTGGCCCATGAGGTCAACTCAGCATGCAGACATGTTTTGCTTGGATCCAAAGCTGCTTTAAAAAGTAGGAAATTTCACATAAAAGACGAGGTTTCCGGCTTCTGGTTAGAAATCAGATCTGGCAACCCTGGACCCACCTTTCCATGGGACCACAACTGGCTGAGCTAGGAGTGGCTGCCCCTCAGTCCAGGCTTGTGGTCACCACACCCTGCCCCAGCCCACATTCCTCATAGATGTCCCCTGCCTGGCCCCTGAGAGTACCTGCCTTTGCATCCTGGCAGGCCTGGGGGCACCCTCTCAGGAGAGAGACCCAGACCATAGTGTGAAGGTTCTGAGCCCCTTCCTCAGCATCCATCTCTGGGTTAAGCGCATGATCTTTAAAGTCAGGCCTGGGGCCCGTGGGTTTTCTCTTTCTGAGCTTCAGTTTTCTCATCTATAAACAAGGATGTTAGTCCTTATCTGCTGGACTGTGGAGAGAATGACTTGCATTTCCAGTCCCTGGGTTTGGGCCGCCCACAACTCCTCCTTCCCCCTGTTGTGGAACAGAATAAGCTCAGGGTTCTAGCAATCACTCAGGCCCAGGCAACACCCATCAGAGTGGAATGAGAACAGGCCAGGTTTGCGGGTGTTCCATGGGCTGGGTGAGGCACTGGCTCTAGGCTGTCACAAACCTCGGGCTGACCTTTCCTAAACCCAATTGAGTGGACCTGCTGGTTCCTTCTGTGTCTGTTGCCCTCTTTAGAATGCACACTCTGCGAGGCCTATAACCACGTTTTCTTCCCATCTGTATCCTGCAAGCTCACTATGTACTAATAAAATCTCTTAGTGATGGAGGCCCCAAGGCTCAGTCCTTGGTCCTTTTCTCTTCTCTGTCTCTTCTGTTTGCTTTGTGGTCTTTCCAATCTCAAGGCTTTAAACTTCATTCATATACCAATGACTCCCAGATCTATACCTCTACCCAGACCTGCTCCTGACCAGAGGCATACCTAACTGCCTATTCAACATCGACACTTAGATAACCAGTGCACATCTCAGGCTCAGCATGAACTCCTGATTTCCTCCCAAGTGACTCCACCTGTCACCTCTCAGGTGATGGCAACTCCATCCTTCCAGCTGTTCAGCCATAAAGCCACAATGCCATCCATCCTCTCTTGCCTAGATTATTACAATAGCTTCCTAGCTTGTCATCACCCTGCTTGGACTCTTACCTCTTGCCAGGATATTCTGTACACAAGAGTCACAGCAGACCTTTTAAAACTGAAATTAATTGTGTCTCTACCTTGGTCAAAACCCTGCAATGATGTCCTCTTCCTTGCAGTAGAGGCTAGAGTTCTTAACAATGGCCTGCAAAACCCTGCAGCCCTCTCGGACCTCACTTACTGCTCTCCTCTGCACTCAGAGTTTCAGTTACTTGCACAAAATCAAGTCCTAGCAGGGCAAAGGGGACTAGAACTCAAGTCTGTTTTGTCTTCAAGGTTCTCCAGCTTCTGCTGCAAAGCACAACTTCCTAGCAAGTCTCATTGTTTTCCCTGGACTGCGGTTTCCTCATCTATAAAGTAAAGATATTCCTTCCTGTCTGAATTACAGAGAAGATGGGATTAGATACTTTCTAAAGTTATATTCCACCTCCCATATTTGATAAATCTGAACAGGACTTGAGCAGGAGCTCTGTTCTAATCATTTCTATATCTCCAGTGCCTGGCACTTGACAAACATGGGATGGATGGGTGGATAAATATATGGGTAGAAGGATGGATGGATGGAAAGTGGGTGGATGGATGGAAGAGTAGACTGTGTGTGGATGGGTAGATAGATAAATGGATGACTAGATAAAGGAATGAATGCTTTGGCCAGCTGATGGGAAGAGCTGACTCATTGGAAAAGACCCTGATGCTGAGAAAGATTGAGGGCAGGAGGAGAAGGGGACGACAGAGGATGAGATGGCTGGATGGCATCACCTACTTGGTGGACATGAGTTTGGGTGGACTCCGGGAGTTGGTGATGGACAGGGAGGCCTGGCGTGCTGCGGCTCATGGGGTCGCAAAGAGTCAGACACAACTGAGCAACTCAACTGAACTGAAGGAAATTCAGAGAGTTGAGAAGAGGAGAAAATATGGCTGACGGGCTGCTGCCTAGGCTTCTGATTTGGAGCTGGAAGACTGCGATAACACCAAACACAGGAGAGCCTCACTTCCTTATGAAATACTCGATGGAAGAACAAATCTGGGGATGCCAAGGGGACAGAAGCCAGTGAACCATCGAGAGACAGGCTGTGACAGAGGACAGAGCACAGGGCGTAGGGCTGGAAGGATCTGGCTTCCAGTTTCGTTACTGCAGCCTAATCAGTGTGGGACACCAAGCCCAGTTTTCTCAGGGGTGCTGGGGATAACATAATCCCCGGCCCTCTTGTATTCATTGTGAGGACTAAAGGAGGTACTGTATTGATACATATTTTACAGTGCCTGACACATAAGAGGTGTGCAGAAATGGTGCTGCCATCATGGTCAGGAAAGGCCTCAGCCAAGGACAGGGGCCAGGCCAGACCTGGCACCTCAGAGTGGACTCCCTGTCTTGACGCTGCCTGAGACGCTTAGCTGAGAGACGCCAGAGGCAGAGGCCAAGCGCTCTGTCTGTATCTGCCCATCTTAGCTCCGTAGTACAACTGGCCAGGCTTGGTAGGCTACAGGTCTACCTCGATGCAGGGCAGTCCTGGCTGCGTCCCTCCCTGACAGGTTCTTAAGGGGCCAGCCACCTGCCCTGTCCCACCTGACATAGAGGGAGAACCCAGCCTCAGGGCCCAGAGCCCCAACTTCTCAGGGAGCACTCAGACGAGAGGAACTTTCCATCCACATTGCAGGAATTTTTTTTTGCAGACAGAAAAAAAACTAAAAACCTTCATCCTTTGGCCTCTGGGAGAATATTCCTTTTATGTGAAACTGGCTGGGAGGAAAATTCAAGATTCCTTCTCCTTCGCCTAATTGATATCAACATGAAATATTCTGGTGTTGTTTTAATAAGACTTTGGTTTTCCAGCAAGAGTAGGGGAAAAAAAGAAAAAAGATCTTCTCCTGGACCAGGATATTTTTAGCGAAAATATTTTGCGTGCATCCTCCGCGCCCCCTCCCCTCCCTGTTCCTGCCCTGGCTTCAAAGGCACAGCAGTGCCGTTCTGGGGTGCTGAGCGGCCCACACTCGGCCGCCCCTCCGCCCCTCGCATGGCAGGCAGGCCGGCCAGGGAGTGCCAAGCCAGGAAGATATTTTTTCCAGAAGCGGCATCTGGCTCCTTGGCAGGCGCACAAGCAGTTGTGCTGGCAGCCGGGGCTAGCCGGGGTCTGCCGTGTGTTTAGGCTGCTGCCTCTTCGGACTCTCTCCCGCAGACACAGCGTTCTCTCTGCCGGGAGGGCCCCTCCCTCCTCACCCCTCGAGAGGGCCAGGGCGGGGCTGGGGGGACCTCAGAGCTCCTGAGGGCTCTGCCCCCTGCCGCTCAATGGGGTCTGACGTTGCAGACCCACCTGGGCGCCATCTCTTGCCAACTTGCATTTGGGCAGGTGGGTTAACCTTTCTGAGTCCTCAGTTTCCTCAGTTGGGAAATATGAGTCATCACCATCTCCATAAACTTTTCTGCCGTCTGATCTGGCCTGGATCTGACTTTCCAGCTGAGTATCTTACCCTCTTCCCTTCATGCACGAACCCTCCACCCCTCTCCACGAGCGTGGCCTCCTTTGCATTCTCAAACCTCCAAAATCTTTGCAACCCCAGAGCTTTGGCACTTGCTCTATCCTCTTTGTCCAACTTTCGAACAGCTGGTTCCTCCTTGCCCTTCTAGTTGCCACTCAAAGGCCTCCTCCTCTGAGAGGCTTTCCCTGACTTCTCCATCTCAAGCAGCCACTTGAACTGCCAGCACGTCTCCCCTGAGATTTCCCTCAGATCAGTTCCCACAGCTTGCTCTGTATATTTGGTATTGTTCACCCCTCTCTCGCCCCCAGCCAAGGGGCTCCGTGAGAACCAGAATCTGGTCTGTTCTACCCATTCCTCCATCCTGACTGTGCCACTCAGGGATTTCCCAGGAGCTTTTCAGGGACTCCCAGCCCCACTGGAGATGCCTCCTGATTCTCTCTTCAACAGCCCTCAGGACTCATAACACCCCCAGCCCAGCCCATCAGAGATGAGAAATGGGAAGGAGGCTAGCATTCATTATTTACCCCCAGCTTAATGCATGAAGACTGCCCCTCATGTCCTCTTCCTCTTCATCCCAACCCTGCAAGGTAGGACTGATTATCACTGATTTACAAATGAGCATACTTATAAGCTGAGGGGCCGACCTGCTGTCACACAGCTGGGAGATGGCCAGCACAGCCTAATGCCATTGCCCCCTTTCTTCTAGTCCCCACAGCTGGTCCTGCCACCATGCTAGCTGGAGGCCCAGGCAGGAGGCCACAGTGAGTCTACTGACAGCTCCAGCATGCTAGCTGGAGGTTCAGCCATGAGGCCATAGTGTGCCTAAGGACAGCTCCAGCATGCTAGCTGGAGGCTCAGCCATGAGGCCATAGTGTGCCTAAGGACAGCTCCAGCATGCTAGCTGGAGGCTCAGCCATGAGGCCATAGTGTGCCTAAGGACAGCTCCAGCATGCTAGCTGGAGGCTCAGGCAGGAGGCCACAGTCATTCTAAGGAAAGTTTCCACGCAGAGTCCCTTGTGCCCTGCCAAGTGTTCTCCAGCCTTCACATTGTGAAACTCACAACGGCACTGTGGGTGGGGATCGTGAAACCCCACCACGTAGAGGAGGAAACGGAGGCTCATGGGATTGAAGTGGCTCCCCTGAGTGCACACAGGAAGCAAGGAGTCCCCGAAGTGCTCAGTGGAATGGCCCCACTGCCAGAGTGAGATCCTTCTAGCATTGGTGCCATGCTTTCTAAGCATCTTCAGTGACCATTGTTGATCACACAGTTGGAATGGGTCTGTGCTCAGTCACTTAATGCATGGATGGGTGGATGAATGGATCCCAGAGCGAAATATGAATTCGGTTCTCCCTGGATAACAGGAACCAAGGTCCACAGCCTGCGTCTGTTCCCTATCCCAGGCCTAGTTGTTGTTCAGTCACTAAGTTGTGTCCAACGCTTTGTGACCCCATGGACTGCAGCGTGCCAGGCTCCTCTGTCCCCCACTATCTCCCTCAGTTTTGTCAAATGCATGTCCATTGAGTCAATGATGCTATCTAATCATTTCATCCTCTGCCCCCCCCTTCTCCTTTTGCCTTCAGTCTTGCCCAGCATCAGGGTCTTTTCCAATGAGTCGACACTTCGCATGAAGAGGCCAAAGTATTGGAGCTTCAGCTTCAGCATTCGTCCTTCCAACGAATATTCAGGGTCTACACCTCATGGATGTCCAGGTGCCAGCTTCAAGTGGCATGGCTTTTCCCAGGGGCTGGCCCCACAGTGAAACCATTGCAACCAGCCCTCAGGGCTCTCAATCTCCCTCCCCTCCCCTTCCCCGTAGGAGCCAGAGATCAGAAATGAGAGCCACAATTAATTAAATTAGTTCTACAGCAACCTTCTATGTGGCCACCCCACTCGACCTGCTTTGGGACATCAGAATGACGATGTTGAAGGGCACTGCTGAGCCTGCAGAGAACCTGAGGCACAGACAGGGGAAGAAACGTGATGAGGTTACTCAATGTTGGTCCTGGGGCTAACCTGTCTGGGTAGGGAGGGCTTCAGTGGCAGCTTTGTGCACAAGCAGGTGTGACCCAGCAGCCACCCGGACCCCCCTGCCACAGGCACGTTGTTATAGCTTCCTTTTTACAGGTGGTGGTGCTTGTGGCCTAGACCCAACCCTAGTGTCAGCGGAGGGGCAGGCGGGTCAGCTGCAAGACATCGTCTTCGTCATGGGCAGCCCCAGTCTGTTCACCAGACACAAGGAGACACATCTAGAGTGGTTGCTAGGCAGGGGACAAGGCTGGACTATTCCTCAAGTCAAGCAGGGTGTCCTTGCTGGCCCACAGCCTCGTCCCCTCTGAGTTTAGGCCCACCTTCCAACCTCAGGTGCCCTGCCGGCCTTCCAGTGGTGCTATGGCTCCCTGCCAGGCCTTCACAGCTGCCATTCCTCTACCCAAAAGGCCCTTCTCCGCTTTATCCCTTGAAAAATACCTGCTCCTCCTCCAATGCCCAGTTCCCACCCTCTGACCCTTTTCCTACCTGGCCCCTCCCTGCTCTTTGCTCCTTGACAGCCTGGCTGTGAGCTCTGTACTGCAGAAACCTTGTCCAGCAACCTTGAAAGCTGCCCGCTCCCTGCACCAGTCCCAGGAACTGGCACATCTGAGAGCCCCGAAGTCCCCATTCTCTGGAGGTTTATTTCTCCTGAAGTTGCAGGGGTCCATCTTGAGAAGTGATTCATTTATCAACACTCTTGCTAATTTGGAGGAGTCTTCTGAACTGCAGAGGAACGTAGCCTTGACCAGCCTTTTCAGATGAACCACTGGGGCCAGGGATGACTAAGGAGCATTGTTTCACATCAGATGATTCTTTTCCTCTCTGGTCCCGAAAACCTTCCCAGCCTGCTCACAGCCGAATCCTCGGCACCCAACACCAGCCTGGCACATACATCTTTGCAGAATAAAGAAATGAACAAATGCAGCTCTCAGCTCAGCAGCCTCTGAGCTGTCCAAATTTGCAGTTCCTCCATCCCCTCCGGCAACAGAGAGTAAATATCACAGGTTTGGAGCTGAAGACGACAGCAGTGGAATCTCAGTTCAGCCTCTTCCCAGAGTGGGAAAGCAGACTCCGGGAGTTTGTTTGAGACTTCGAGGTGTGACTGGGGCCTCGGGAGGGTCTGTCCCGCCCCAGGTTGCCCTGCCTGCCGGGGCAGGTGGGTCTAGGAGAACCTGGCAGGCCTTTCCTCCCTTCCCACCCCGCCCGCCCTCTGCAGCCAGCTGTGTGGCAGACATGCCTGGGCCAGCTCATTGATATTCAGGAATGGAACTTGAGCTGCTCGGGAGAGAGCGGGCAGGCATTAGGCCCTCTGCCTGGGCCCTTCTGCCCTGTACTGGGAGGGTCTGAACACCCTCACCAGCCAGAGGGAACATCCCAAGGCCTGGACAGCTGAAGCTGGATGGCCAGGGAAACAGGCCTCCAGCGGGGACTGCTCACCCCAGGGTGCTCAGGGGCGGCGGGGTTCTGCGGCACCCCTCACAGAGCTCATTCTCAGGCCGCCCTCTGCTGAGAATCCCAAGCTGTCTGCTCCTCCAGGTGCTTCCGAGGCCCTCCCAGCTCCACGCTGCTCTCCAGAGGCCCTGCGAGGCCCCACGGAGGGAGGGGCGCCAGGCTGCAGGCTGGAGGCTGGCCGGCCTTCCCACACCGTCTCAGCGGGAGCGCTGACTGGGAGCCTCCTCATTCACAGCCTGTTTGCCAAGCCCCCAGCTCACACCTCCGGGTTTTTGCAGATGGGCCTTGTTTTTCCTCGGGGTGTGAAAGAGCCGGTCATTGCAGGGGCCTCCTCCCCTTCAGGCAGCTGGCTCAGGCTGGCCACTAACTCCCAGCTCCCAAGGAGACGGGCCCCTGACCCAGGGGTCAGAGGCTGACAAGGGGGTGGCACCCTCTCAGAGACAGCTGGGACCGGTCCTAGCGGACCCAGCCCTGGGACCCAAGCCCTCTGCCCAGGATGAGGCATAAAAGTCCCTCCTCCTCCTCCCTGGAGCACCACTTAGCTACCCACCACCACCGTCACCAGCACCTGGAAGCTTCTGGTCCCACCTCCGGGCCTCAGTCAAATCCCTCTGGGCCCAGGTGTCCATCCTTCTCCAAGACACCTGAGGGGCTCGGGGCAAAGCGCCACGTCCCTGAAGGATGGCCAGCCCCTCCGAATCCTCACCCCCGTAGGCTGCACAGCCTCTTCCCGGGGCCCAGCGTGCCAGCTGCCCTCCTTTCAGAGCCTTTTCGGGGTGCCCTCCAGATCAAACGCTCCATTAACAGCACACCCCCTCACACCCGGAGAGCCCCGGGCCCCTCACTCCGGCAGAGCTGGCCCTTCCTTGAGGGTGTCCTCCCCCAACACCCCCCAGGGGAGGCTGGGTTTCCTCTCACACCTCAGAGAAAGGAAGTGGAGGTGGCGCTGCCTTGCTCCCCACGGCCCCCGCTCCTTTGGGGTTCAGGCCGATAGGTTACACCTCACCCCCATCACGATCGTCCACAAGCTCTCCTTTGCTCTTCACTCACGGAAGGCTCCCTTCTCAACCTATGTCTTGCTGCCCTGGTCCCTTGGACACCCCTACGGACATCCCAACCGAGTCCTTGGCCTCCCTGACCTTGGAAGTCCTCATCACCCATGCCCCTCTGCTCCAAATCAGCTGTCATAACTTGTTACCAGAAATACAAGAATTCAAACCTTGCATTCTCCAACCACAGCCCTCTCTGTCTTTGAGGTTCATTTGCCCCGTCTGCTCCCTCTGAGCAGTTCTCAACTCATCCATTGATCCTAGCATCTCTGTCCCCCACTTAGCTGAGTTCCTGCGCCTCTTCTCCAGCCCAGATCCCACGGCACATCTGTGTCATCAAGACGTACTCTCCCCTTCCAGCCTCCTCTGCCTCCATCACCCTGAGCCATGAGCCTGGATTAGGTCCACCCACCCCATACACCCCGCCTCCTCTGCTCCTGCTTTGAACTCACATGAAGGAACCCACCCAGCCAGGCAGATGGTGTCTGGACCCACAGTCCCTCGCGTGCACCAGGTGACCCGCTGCCAGCAGGCTGGCCCTCCACTCCAGCCTGCTTGCCCTCCCTCCTTCCACAACGGCTGTTTTATTGCTCCTTCCTGCTCCTCAACCCTCTGATCACCCTTCCTCCTTCAGCCTTACCCTTGCCCAAGCCCTATCCTGTTCTCCACAAGATATCAGAGTGTCTTGATCTTCATAAGGGAGACGAAGCCTACAGATGGGAGTCCCTGCCTCTCCCAGCCACGCCCCTGTATCCCCACTCTCCTCCTCTCCCCGCACCATGGAGATGATGGTCCAGCTGCTCCCAAAGGCCAGTCTCCCCAGCTGGGCTCTCCCATCCCATTTCCCCTGGTGAGCTGACACCCATCAACGCACTGTGTCCTGAATCTCTATTTTCTCCTTCTTTGTTGGGTTCTTTGCTGTCAGCGTTTTTAAATGTTCCTGTCTTGGATTTCATTCCCTTTCTCAACCAAATGTTTCAGAAATTTTCAGTTGTCTATCCTCTCACCTTCACACCACACTTTCACTCTCAAGTTGCTTCAACCAAACTTTCAGCCCTGGCTTCCCAGGGGCTGCTCTCATTTAGTCCCCTGGTGATGGCTGCGTCACCGAATCCAGGGGACTTGCAGCGTCAGTGCTGGTCACCCATCTCCCTCTCACTATCCTGGTTTTCTCCTGCCTCTGGCCGCGGCTTCGTCTCCTTTGGAGCTAGGGTGACCAGATGGACTGCAGGATGCTTGGTCATTTTATTTGGGGTGCTATCTTCTCTGCCTGGATTGAACTCCCTGAGCTTGATCATCCACAACTTTTCTTCCTACACTGCTCTCTTGCTCCAAGTGTTCTCTCACATCCCTGTAAATTAAATAAAATACACCTGCCAGGGCTTCTCAGTGGTAAAGAATCTGCCTGTCATTGCAGGAGACACGGGTTCAAACACTGATCTAGAAAGATCCCACATGTTGTGAAGCAACTGAGCCCGGGAGCCACAACCACTGAGCCACAACCACTGGGCCTCTGCTCTAGAGCCCAGGACCCACAACCACTGAGCCCGAGTTCTAGAGCCCAGGACCCACAACCACTGGGCCTCTGCTCTGGAGCCCAGGACCCACAACCACTGGGTGTCTGCTCTGGAGCCCGGGACCCACAACCACTGGGTGTCTGCTCTGGAGCCCGGGACCCACAACCACTGGGCGTCTGCTCTGGAGCCCGGGAGCCACGCAGGAGCCCTTCCGCTGAGCCCGCGTGTTGCCATTCCTGAAGCCTGTGCACCAGGTAGCCCCTGCGCTGCAGCCCGAGAAGCCCCTCAGTGAGAAGCCTGCCGCGGCCACTGGACAGCAGTCCCGGGTCTCTGCAACTAGAGAAAAGCCCAAGCAGCAGTGAAGGCCCAGCACAACCAAAAACAAACACACACAAAGATAATAGACTCTAAAGAAAAATGCACCTGCCATTGACTCCTAAAGGTGGGTCCTCCACTTCTCAGGGTCCTCCTGTCCCCTGATCTCCTCCAGGGCAGGGTCACGTGTTACTCCATCCTGTGTCCCTGCTGTCTGATGCCCACGTGGAACCTGGGCCTCTGTAATGACAAGTGAAGTGAAAGTCGTTCAGTCGTGTCCGACTCTTGGCGACCCCATGGACTATACAGCCCAGGCCAGAAAACTGGAGTGGGTAGACTTTCCCTTCTCCAGGAATCTTTCCTACTCAGGAATCGAACCCAGGTCTCCCGGATTGCAGGCGGATTCTTTACCAGCTGAGCCCCCAGGGAAGCCCATAATGATAAAGTTTGCTCTAAGAACAGCTAGCATGCACTGAGGGCTTGCCACGTGCCCTCACTGCTCCAAGAGCCTTATCTGAGCCAACTCACTTAATCCCCCATTGTGGAGGAAAGGAAACCAAGGCCACAGAGGGTCAATGGCAGGCCCAGGGCCACACTGCCAGGAAGCACGGAGCCAGGATGGGAACGCAAGCAGCCTGGCTCTACCGCTCACCTGGTCTCCCCAGTGCAAGTCCGCCCCGGTGGAGCAGCGAGCAACTCTTGTTTACTGAGTTGAGCTGAGCAGAGGCAGCTCCCCACCAGAGTAAAGGCAGAGATCCCAGAGTTCAGCCACCCTCCTCCTGTTCTTAGAACTGGAGCCAGAGATGCCATTTGCCAAATGCTAAAGAAATATGTAAGGGAGCGGTTAAAGCTTAACCAGGGGGCAGGGGAGGGGGCAGACGCTCCTTGGTTTTAAATGCCTGCATTTCACCTACCAGCCCTTGGACCTTGTTCAAGCAATGTGTTTATTTCACATCTCAATTTCCTCATCTTTAAAATGGGAGATAGTCAAAGTAAAGATTTTTTAAGTGATATTTTTGTGCATTTGAAATGGTTATTTTAAATAGTTTTAATTTATTTATTTGACTGTGCAGGGTCTTAGTTGCAGTGTGTGGGATCTTCCAGTTTGAGGCATGCAGGGTTTTTTTTAAGTTGCAGCAAAAGGGATCTTTAGTTGCAGCATGCAGAATCTTTAGTTGCAGCATGAAGGATCTTTCGTTGAGGCATATGAACTCTTAGTTGCAGAATGTGGGATTTAGTTTCCTGACAAGGGATCGAACTGGGGGTCCCTGCATTGGGAGTGCAGAGTCTTAGCCACCGGACCACCAGGGACGTCCCCGAATACACACAGTGCCCTTAACACCGCAGCAGGTACAAAGCCGATGAGCAGTAAGTATTTGCTGCACATCCTATATACTAGGTGCGGCATTCCCTGCTGGGGCACCCATTGGAAAGGCTGGACAGGGGGAGGCGCATCTGCAGTTGCGGACGGAGGAAAGTCTCCGAGGAAAACCGACTTCTGCGGGATTTGGTTGCTTTGGTAACAGAGCTGCTGCGCTGTGTCTAAACAGCTTGTGCCTGGGGTGAAACAGCTTGCTCAGCTGCTCTCACACCTCTGTGCCTTTGCAGGCTACTCTGCGGGCATTCTTTCCCTCATCCTTGTCTACCTGGAAAACTCCTGCCCTACCTGTCACACCCAGCCTGCACACTGCCTTCGCTGGGAGGCTGCTCTGATTCCCGCTAAGTAGAATCAGTCTCCCTTTCACCGGCCTTCCCCAAATGTGTTGTGTACACTCTTGCATTCACTGACAAATCAGTGAGTAGAAGATCAATCCATCCATAGACAGATAGACCAATCAAACAAACGTTTGCTGAGTACCTACTTGGGGCACTAATGTTACAAATCATTCCCAAATACTGGCATCTATTGAGTATTCATTATTAGTCGGGCAGTTTTTAGCGCTTTGTGTATAATTTTCACAACTACACTGAGATAGGAACTGTGATTATCTCCATTGCACATATGGACGCGCTGAGGAACTGCTGGCCAGGTCTCACAGCTAGGAATCGCTGACATCAGGACTGCGGCTGGGCCCTTAGTCACTTTTATACCGCCTCTTCTGGGCTGAGTCAGTCAGTCCCTGCCCTTGACTTTCAGCCGCATCCACTGTTTATTTCTACGGTGGTTTGCCTGGGACTGAAGGGTTTCACAGGATGTGAGACTCCCAGTGCTAAATGCGGGAAAATCCTGCCTAACCCCGGACAAGCCAGTCGCCTTGGTCTTCCCTCAGAAATCTCCTAGAATCAGGTTCACACCCCATCTGTAGACTCCACACCCACCTTCCCAAGCAGCCTCCGAAGGAAAGGAAAAAGCTGTGTCCAAGTGAGATCTTGTCCAGAGACAGGGAAGCCCCCCAGCCCGCTGCTTGTCCAGACCCTCCCAGTCCCCAGGGCCTGCAGGCTGGCGGAAGCGGACATGAGGAGGGGCTGGCCCGAGGCCTGCGGGCGGGGCGGTGACCTCAGAGCAGGTGCTGGGCTCGCTTCATCTCCGGAACGAGGGCGAGTGACCGCCGAGGGGCTCGCTTCCTGCCTCAGCCCATTCCCGGGCCTAGGCCTCCCTCAGCAGGGCTGAGGCGATGCTTTTCCCAGTTCAGCCAGGAGCTGGGGAGACTTGGCCTGCGTTCTCCTTGGTGCCAGCAGGCCCTTCCGAGGTGAAGGAGGGGAAAGCCATCCAAGCAAGCTGGGCTCTTTCCCCTCTGCCCATCTCCTCTTCTTCCCAGCCCATGCTCTGGCCCTTGGGATCCACTCAGACACCCCTCTCCTCCATATAAAGTAGTTACTTAAAGCTGAAGGGAGGGACAACATTCTAGAAAAAATTGAGAAAAACAGGGTATGTAGCATCAGGCCTGAAAAGAAAAAGTCTTCAGTAAATACCAACTCCATCACATTAGTGTAAAACTATGCCACATAGTCCCTAGCTTAAAAGCAATAAGCTCGTTGACTCCCGCAGCCCCAGCAGCGATCACCCTACTTTCTTCTCCCCTCCCGGTAGAATGCCTCAGGGGACTGCGCTTACTCTCTCCATCTCCTCGCGCCCCTTTCTCCCAGCCCCGCTTGCACCATCCCCACCTTCCATGGCCACTGCATTTCTGTAACACAAAGGCCTCCGCGGGCAATGTGCAGCCCCCCTCTCCTCCGCCTCTTCCCCCTGCTTCTCCTCCCCCTCCTCCTCCACCTCAATCCCCCAGCTGCCCTGGGCCCAAGGGATGCTCTCTCTCCTCTTCACACCTCCTTTGCACTTAGCTTTTGGACTCACTCTCCCTGGCTCCACTCCTGCCCTCTGGCCACTCTTTGTCTCCTGCCTCGGCTGATTACCCATCATTGTGCTGCCCCTAAATATCAGAACGCCTCGAGTTTCTGTCCTCTCTCTACAAAACTTTCTTTGGGGTGGACCTCATCAGCGTCTCTCCTCTAAATATGCTCTCTGAATGTCAGCTACTTTCAACACCGGTCTTCGGTCCACACAGTAGATTTGCTTCTCTTTCATATCCCAGATACGTACCTACACAAACACCTCTGCCCTTTTGACTCCCCTTCTACATATCCCCAAACCTACAGAGCTGCCTCCAAAGCAGCTGCTCCAACCACTTTACGAAAAGTAGCTCACACATCCATAAACACCTACCTCCAAAACTTGCTTTGTTTCTCTTCATATCATTTATCACAGCCTGTTGTTTTATACATTTATTTGCTTATATGAAAAAATATAATCTCCCTCTCTCAGTACAGGTCCTCTCTATTTACTTTAGCTTCAATTCCTCTAATAAATATACACTGTATTTATTAATAATATAATTATAAGTATATATAAAATATACCTTTGACATAGACACATTCTATTAATATGCTCCAGTGCTCTACCAGAAGAACACCTGGCATGGAGTAGGCACACTGTACCTATTTGTGGAATGAATGAATGAATGGATAAAGTAGTAGTAATAAACAAATGAGCATTTGAATGAGTGAGTAAATTAATAAAACATTACGTTAATGACAAATAAAAAGTGGCATACTATGGAAAATACGTCAACAGTTTAAAGGAATGGATTACTGATAAATGCAACAACATGGATGTACCCCCAAATCATTAATCAAAGTAAAAGGAGTCAGACACACAGAGGGCACATTGTGCGGTTCCATTTATATAACATTCTAGAAAATGCAAGTTAATCCACAGAAGCAGGAAGCAGATCCACGGTTGCCTGGGAATGGAGTTGGGCGGAGGCGTGGACTGCAAAGGGGGTTAGGAAGGTGTTTCGTGTTTTGATCGTGGTGATGGTTTCACTTGGGCATAGATGTGTGCTAAGTCGCTTCAGTTGTGTCTGACTCTTTGTGACCTTGTGGACTGTAGCCTGCCAGGCTCCTCTGTCCACGGGATTCTCCAGCAAGAATACTGGAGTGGACTGCCACGCCCTCCTCCAGGGCATCTTCCTGACCCAGGGACTGAACCTGTGTCTCTTAAGTCTTCTGCACTGGCAGGCGGGTTCTTCACCACTAGCGCCTCCTGGGAAGCCCTCACTGGTGCATACATTTGTCAAAACTCAAATTATTCACTTTAAATGGTTGCAGTTTATGGTACATACGTTATACCTCAGGGCTCTAAATACACAGATGTAACTCAGATTGGCACAACTTAGGTCTTTCTTTCCCAACCAGACTTTTCCCAATGAGGATGGAAATAGGAACTTGTATTTATGTAATGCTTGTTATATTGCAGACAACTTGTCATAATTATTTCACTGCTTTACACAAAGGACTTGAGCAATATTATTCCCATTTTATAGAGAAGGGCTCTGAGTTTCAATATAGGAAAGTGACATCTCCAAAATCATACAGCCCGAAAGATGGCAGAGCCAAGATTCAAACCTGGGTTTCTCAGATTCCCAAGCTGTATCATGAACTTCATCCCACCCCGAGAGAAACTTGGTGTGTTTGTGTGTGTGACTGTGTGTGTGGCCTTGGACATGCCTCTCATCTGTCCTGAAGAAAGCATTGATTGCCACTGCAAGGGGACCGAATGTGTTTCTCATCATTTTTAAGTATCATGAGAAGATTCAGGCAGAAGCAGCAGCCAGGCCCAGATGTTGTCTTTGGTCCATTGAGGACAAAGAAATCATTCCACTTGGAGCAAGAGACTCAGCCAGGGGTGTCCCTTTTGAGCCGAGAGAGGTCGAAGTCTATTCAGTGCCTCAGTGTGGGGCTCAGGGGGTCACATCAGCAGTGTCAGGGAGGTGTGTATATTGAAGCTGGGGTGGGAGGATTCGGAAGAGACCTCAGTACGAATCTGCCCTGTAAATCATAGCCTACCACCCATAAGGGAGAAAGACGGGGAGAAGCAGAGGAATGCATTAAACTGACACATTTGAAAGCGTAACAATATTCAGGGCACCGTGCCAGACACTTGCACGCACACCTCACTTGAGCCTCACAGCACCTGCCAGGTAGGTAGAATTTTATTTCTCTTTTTTAAGATAAAGAAACAGAGGCTCAGAGGAATGAAGGAGCTTGTATAAATCACGCACATGGTATGTGGTATGTTGCTTTCCTTCTACCAAGTCTTTCTTCCATAATAAAGGTCTTGTCACCTCTAGATTTTCCCAGTTTAGCATTTGCCCAAAGAACCCTCCTGTCCAAAACATCTATTCACATATCCATCCACCCACTTATCTACCCTTCCACCCATTTATACTTATATCTAATCTATGTACTTTACCATTCAATTATCCGTTAATTCAATCATCTGTTCACGCATGCATTCACCCAGCCATCCATCCAACAACATAGCCACTATATAACGTCCAGCTAGTCAATCAACCGTTCAACCACCTATGGCCCACACCCAGACTCAGTCAATCACACATCCAGCTGCCTGTCTGTCCCCTACCTACAAACCTAACCCATCATTCCATTCTTCATTCATTCACTCATCCTCCCTTCCAAACACATAACAAACCACATACTATCCATCTTCTCATCCACTTGTCCAATCACCCACTCTCAGCGACCCAGCCACCCACTTTGCACATATGCAAAATAGACACATGCTGCAATGGTTAACTTCATGTGTCAAGTTGGCTAGGCCATGGTACCCAGGTATTTTGTCAAACAGTAGTCAGGATGCAGTGTGAAGATGTTTTTAAATGAGATTAACCTTTAGATTAATGGAAAATTTTCAGTAAAGCAGATTACCTTCCATAATATGGGTGGGCCTCATCCAATGAGTTGGAGTCCTTAAGAGGAAAAAATGTTGAGTTCCCTGAGGAAGAGGGGATTCTGAAGCTTACGGATTTGAGAGATATTTTAGCAGCATTGGCAGAATTTGGTGACTGAAAGATGATGGCATCAGAGAGAACCCCGCGTTTCTGGCTTGAGAGCAGAGATAAGCGGAGGTATCATGGCTGAAAACAAGGAGATGGGAGACGGGGAAGGGAAGTCGACAGTTCAAGCTTGGCTACCTCGGCTTGGTGGTTCCGGGGGCCTCTGTGGGGCACAGTGAGCAGAAGGGGACATAAGATCAGCTGGAGACTAAGGAACCAAAAACCGAGGGTAGAGGATTGGGTCGGAAGGAATGAGCAGGTGACAATCAATTTGAACTGAGGGGTCTCAGGGCCATAAACAGACTTCTATCAGAGAACAGCAAGGGGATCCCAGAAGACTCATTTCTCCCCTGGCTGGGGTCCTGACCTCCCCCTGCTCTGAGCTCCTGGGTGGAGTTTGGCTCTGACCAGGGGACCCTCCAAGCCGCTCCTTCTTTCCCTGGGGTTCATGGAGGGTTCACAGGAGCAGACAGACCCCGTAGGGCTCCTGCACAGATGGGAAATGGGGCCATCTCAGGCTCCAGCCCAGGGGTGGGCCCCAGAGCTCCAGCTGGAAACCCCATTTGGGGGCTGCAGGGATGTGTGTGAAACTGCTCCCTGGGTGGCTCAGGGTGTGCAGCTCGGAGAACAAACTGTTGTCTCTGCCATAAATCCCCTCAGCCATAAAGCCCCTTCCCCCCTGACCCCTCGGCTGGGGTGAGCAACTGAGGGCAGGGCAAGGCAGGGTGATGACCTCCTGACTCCAGGGCCACTGGCCTCCCGGCCCACCAGGCCGCTCCTTTCAAGGCCTCCTGAGCCCGCACGGGGCCCTAACTCTGTGGAACCCAGGCCTGGCCTGGGAGTCAGAAATGCTGGTTCAAGGCCCGGCTGTGCCCTGGCTCCCCTTCAGGTCATTCTCCCCGTCTGTATCTCAGTCTCCTCTTGGCAAATCGTTTTTGAGAACCCCAGTCTTGCCTCTGGAGGGGAGAGTGGGGACAGATGAAGGGGTAGTTTCATTAGCAAGCTCCACCGTCACTGAACCTCTCTGGGACTCAGGTTCCCCACCTAGAAAATTGGGGTGATGTTAAGACCTACGTCAAGGTGTTGTGTGGACAAAACGAGACACTAAACTAGGTCCTGCCAGCAAAGCACAGAATCCAAGGCTTTTGAGCAAAGTCTTTTGAAAGAAAAGTGTATCCTTTGGTAAAAATAATAAAGGAGCTAGAACTGTTATTTAACACTTTGACGACCAGGAAAAATGTGATTCATGATGATTTTGTGAACTGCCTTGGAAATGACATGATATGTTTTGTAGTGCTTCATTTTCCTAGGATTTTTATTAATTTATTTTATAAATGTGTATACTATATAAAAATTAATCACATGGTACAAAACTAAGAATGTATACATGAGAAGTCAGCCATCTTCACACCCAAATTTCCCAGTGACCTAGATTCCAACCAGTATTAACAATTTTCTTTATTCTTCCAGAGAACTTCATCTATATATATATATATATATATATATGGGGAAGGGGCTTCCCAGGTGGTACTAGTGGTAAAGAACCCACCTGACAATGCAGGAAGCATAAAAAGACATGGGTTCAATCTCTGGGTCAGGAAGATCCCCCGGAGGAGGGCATGGCAACCCACTCCAGTATTCTTGCCTGGAGAATCCCATGCACAGAGGAGCTAGTGGGCTACGGTCCATGGGGTCACAGAGTCGGACATGACCGAAGTGACTTAGCATGCACATACATATATAGAAAGATACGGGAGGAAGCCAAACACATTGATGAATAATTGAGGTCACTGACGTGAACGGCAGGGACCTTGAGAAGCGTGGAAGGTTGAGAATGCTCAGAGGAATCCGTGATGCATCGTGGAGATCTCCCCTTTCAGCCCCACGGCGCTCACTCCCCAGCTCCCACAGGGCCACCTGAGGAGGGCACAGAACCAAGCCCCTCCCCAGGACCAGCCCTCAGCCTCGCCAAAGGCTACACCCCTCTCAGGGCAGCCCCCATCCAAACACCGGCCTCCTTGGTTCAGTTCCAAGCGCCCCAGAGATGGCCGTGGGATTGGGAGGCCTTCGAGTGCAGCGCAAGGCCACCCATTTCCCCTCTGCCCAGGCGCGCTCTCACCCCCTGAGGGGACTCCCAGCCACGCAGCAGTGGGGCGAGCCCAGAAACGCTCACTGGTGTTTTGAGAGGTTGGGGAAAGCGGTCACTACAACAATCCTGAAGCAGATGGCGTGGCCAAGCATCATGATATCAGAAAGTTACCGGCTGTTAATCAGACCAGGCAAACAAGAAGTGGCGAGTATACTGGAGACTTTGGTGAGAAGCCTGCTGAACAGAGAGTGGGGGAGAAACTATGAAGATTTGGGGACCCGCCACGTGAGCGCTAGTTTAAGGGCCCAGTCGTCTGGGAGCACGCTGAGTCAACACCCTTGACACTAAAGAACCACTTACTGCATCTCACAGCTCCCACCATGAAGAAGGGAGTTCAGCGCCTGGTAAGACCCTTTAGGTTCTAGAGGCAGCAGGTTTCACGCTGGGAAATACTGTTCTGCTTCATTTACCAAGTCAACACGGAAGCTGGGCTGTGTGTGTGGGGCAAGGAAACAAATTAATACAATTATTTTTAAGTGGGGGAAAGGACAATATAGGGGTAGGGGAGTAAGAGGTACAGACTATTAGGTATAAAATAAGCTATAAGGATGTATTGTGCAGCTCAGGGAATATAACCAATATTTTACAATAACCACAAATCGAGTATAACTTTAAAAACTAATGGCTCACTGTGTGGTACACCTGTACATGTAACATTGTATGGCAACTATACTTCAGGAAAAATAATAAAATAAAATTTAAAATAAAAATAACAAATAAAAAGCCCCCAAATGGCCTATGGCTTAGCCAAAGACAATCTTATTTCTCATGCATGTCAAGTCCCATGATGGTGAGGGGTTGGTGGCTCTGCTTCACGGAGTCACCCAGGGACCCAGGATTTTCCATCCTGTGGGTCTAGCATCTCCTAGGGCTTGAGTCTTTTGAATCGTCTGCAAATGGCCAGGAAATAAAAGAAGCCAGAGACACAAAGGCTCCTGCAGGGTGCTGCACTGCTGTGGACCCGTCTCTCCCACCCACACTCCAGGACCTGGACCTCTTCACGGCCTCACTTAGCTGCAAGGGAGTGTGGAAATGTAGTCCAGCTGTGAGTCCGGGGGATAAGAGGAAACAGATTTGGAGCACAGTTCACCAGTCTCTGCCCCAGGCTTTGAGCAGGGAGGCCACCACTATGCTTGGCACACAGCTAAGGGCTTGGAAGGCCTCACTGGTGCCTGCCTCCCTATAGAGCTAACATTTAGCTAGGACTTCCAGTTCAGAGGGCTGTTGGCAGCCAATGGCTGCTCTGCTGGGCCAGACTCTGTCCTGTCATTCACCATACTGAACACCGCCTTGCATCCCCTGGCTTAGAATATTTCCCATAATCGCTCAGCATCTGATGCTGGAATTAGACCCTCAGAGGTGAACACAGGCTCTGCCCTTCGCTGGGTGACTTTGCTCAAGTCACTCAACCTTGACTTTGTCTTGCTTAGCCGGGCGCTGTGAGTCAGTGGAATCAGAGGAGAGACCATGCATGTTGAGCCCAGTGCCTGGAGCACACCAAGGACTGAGTTTGGTGGCGTTCTCCCTTTTTTCTACAAAACCAATGTTTGCTCTCGGAGTCTTCCTGAGTTAAGATGCACTTGGATATTAATTTAGTCCCAATGTAAGTCACTAGGTTGAATGTCACAATCAGGAGACGAGTAAAAGTCTTCCGGGATATAGATTAGCTCAAAGCTTCTTCGTCCTAGCTGTGTGTAGAATCACCTGGGGGGGTCTTTTAATTTGGCATCACTCTTCTTCTAACTCTGGCCAACCAGTTCAGGTATCCTAACCCAGAAATATCAGCAAAGGAAAAATCTAGAAAGAATCTGAGTCAGAGCTGAGGGGCAGGCAGAGAAATGGGATCTGGAACCATTACCTGTTCTATCAAAGGAGTGAGAGTGTGTTGTTCAAGGCTCAGCAGAGAGAAGGGGGTCAGTGGGGCTTGAGGAAGCTCCCTCTTGATCTCCACTCAGCTCCTCCCAGGCATGGGGCCGCAGGCTTGCTCTGCCCTTTTCTCTGGAAGCCCCGCTCCCTAGTTGTCCTGCTTCCAGCCAGCCCCCTCTGATCCATGCTTCACAATTCCTGTCCAGGGGAAATCCTTCTAAAGCACAGCCTTGACTTTCAACGCTATCTGCAGTCCTGCCGTGGCCCTCACCATGTTCGCAGTGGACCTAAGCCCTTGCAGGTCTGCACAATTCACCTTGACCTTGAGCCCTGTCTGCCTTTGTGCCCCTCAATACACTCCTCCCCTCCCACACACACACACCACTTGCTGCTTATGCTCCACTCTGAGCTTCTTTGGGTTTCCAGAAAACGCCAGGCACTCGCTTTCTCTCTCACTCTGAGGTTTAGCACATCCTGGTCCTGTGGGCTGAAATGCTGTTCCCCACCCCCGCCCAGTTAATTCCGACTCATTCTGCAGAGCCCGACCTTAAATTTCATCTCTGCCAGGAAGCACAACCATGCTTACCAGAGATTTTGTGTTAAGTGACCCCCACTCATCCACTTCTACAGCCCTCTGCCCCCTTCCCAATTCCACACGCCAGTTTATTCTGAATGAACACAGTGGTATTATAATAGTACTCTGTGTTATAATTTGAGATGCCTCAACATTCAACTTCAGCCTCAGAATTCAACCCAAATATACTATTTGGCTTCAGCCTTGGTCTCTGCTTTGTAAAGCCAGTAACCAAATGCCAACTTCACAGTCATTTTTGGCATCCCTAAATTGTGTGTGATAAATGGTCATGTAATCATGTAGGTTTCCCAACGTGTCCAATCATTGTAACGACATCAGTAATTCTTAGAAGACACACCATTGATAATATCTAAACCTTTGCTTCCGAACATAGGCAATGATTCCAAATATAACTCCGAGTGAAAATTGCCTTGGAGGATTTATGTCTTATTGGTCAAAGAATGATGTATTATTATTAGCTCAAAAGCCTGTAATAACTCATGACAGTTGTGAGCACTGTTCATTTTATGTACAAAAACAAGCATTAGGAAAGCTCACATAGTTCAGTTCAGTTCATTTCAGTTCATTTCAGTCGCTCAGTCGTGTCCGACTCTTTGCGACCCCATGAATCGCAACACGCCAGGCCTCCCTGTGCATCACCAGCTCCTGGAGTTCACTCAGACTCACGTCCATTGAGTCAGTGATGCCATCCAGCCATCTCATCCTCGGTCGTCCCCTTCTCCTCCTGCCCCCAATCCCTCCCAGCATCAAAGTCTTTTCCATTGAGTCAACTCTTCGCATGAGGTGGCCAAAGTACTGGAGCTTCAGCTTTAGCATCATTCCTTCCAAAGAAATCCCAGGGCTGATCTCCTTCAGAATGGACTGGTTGGAGCTCCTTGCAGTCCAGGGTACTCTCAAGAGTCTTCTCCAACACCACAGTTCAAAAGCATCAATTCTTCGGCGCTCAGCCTTCTTCACAGTCCAACTCTCACATCCATACATGACCACGGGAAAAACCATAGCCTTGACTAGACGGACCACTGTTGGCAAAGTAATGTCTCTGCTTTTCAATATGCTATCTAGGTTGGTCATAACTTTTCTTCCAAGGAGTAAGCGTCTTTTAATTTCATGGCTGCAGTCACCATCTGCAGTGATTTTGGAGCCCCCCAAAATAAAGTCTGACACTGTCTCCACTGTTTCTCCATCTATAGTTAAGGTTAACAAATTGACAGCAAATGGGAATCAACTCTCACTTTTCTGCGTATCTTGGGAGCCGAGGCTCTGGACTATGTTTTCAGTCCTGGAGGATGGATGGTGTCTCCCTCCACAGCAGTGGACACTTGTCTACTATCCAGTAGAACAAAGAAAGTGTTTTGCTCCAGGGCAACAGTCAGGCAAGGTTTCTGCCCACTAAAAGGATCTAATTCCCCCTACTTCAGGCTGCTTAGCTGTGGCACAAACCGACTGCCTGTACAGCATTCACCTGGCCTTTCCATATCTGCCCACATCAGTGACATTCATGCTGCCTGCTGAATCAATGTACTTGGATTGTTCTTTGACCCAGGAGGCCTGTGTCTTCCGCCAGCCTCCATGAAGCCCTATAGGCCAGTCTGTTACCTTACAAGTAGATAACATCTCAGACCCTTTACAGTTCTTGACAACGGTTTATTTGAATTTTTTTATAATGTCAGATTTTTAAAAATTCTACCTATTGATTTATTTTTGGCGGTGCTGAGTCTTCGTTGCTGCACGCAGGCTCTTCTCTCCTTGCAGCGAGCGGGGTCTCCTCCGTCGTGGTGTGTGCGCGTCTCACTGTGGTGCTTCTCTTGTCGCGCAGGCTCCGTAGCTGTGCTGCACAAGCGTAGCTGCTCTGAGGCATGTGCGATCTTCCCAGACCAGAGAGGGGAATCTGTGTCCCCTGCCTTGGCAAGATTCCTACCCACTGTACTGCCAGGGAAGTCTTATTTGAATATGAAGACAGAGTTTGTCTGTGGTCAGTTTCCCTGGGAAACTGGCTCTGAGATGGATACATGGATGGAGAGATGGAGGAAAAAAGGAAGAATTCCTCTCAGGTGTTCAGACAGGAGAGGTGACTTATCATCCGTGCAGGTCTGGGGAAGAGAGGCAGGTATGAAGCAGTAGACAGCGGATAAATTCTCACATGCGGCTGCCGGACCCAGCACTTCTGTTTCCAATCTGGCACTGGCCGTCTCCAAAGAGGGCTGCGATTAAACCCAGCTGAACCCTAAGCCCCGAGGATGGGAACTTGACAAATCCTGCACCCCAACTGACAGGCAGATGGGGTTGTCAACCATAGAGAAGGAGGGCTGCAAAAAATCAGGGTACAGACCTCCCCCCTGGGCTCAACACTTGAATCAGGGGATTAAGTACATGACTATTTTTAGCCAGGTGAAATTTGTGAAAAGCAGACAGGGCTCAAAATGCAGAAGAAACCTGCTTTGAATTTGCAGAGCAGACCTCCATGAGAGCAGAGGGGGGCTTACTGGGGAGCTCCTTTTCTAAGAGAAGGAGATGGAGGAAATTTGAGAAAAAAGGTGGGGGAGGGCTCACCCCCACTGGACTCCCACCATGGGTCAGGCAAGATGTTGAGAGGCTTAGAAATGACATCTCCAAACTCCAGTCACCCCTCCACTACCTCCACATGCAAGGACCACCTATACGTTGCTCCTGCTGAGGATGCAAACTCTGATCAATAGGAATAATAACAGCAAAGGGACCAGCAAACTCTCTATAAAGGGGCAGATAATAAATATCTTGGGTTTGTGGCCATATGGTCTTGTCCCACAATTCTGCTCTGCCATTGTGATGTGACAATAGACAATCTGTAAACAAATGCATGGGGTTGTGTGCCAATAAAGCTTTATTTGTATAAATAAAATATATTTTATTTTGGACTGGTTTTGGCACACAGGCCATAGTTTGCCCACCCAAATATCAAATAAGTTTACAAAATATTGTGTAGCATGTTTTATTCTTTATGTGTTTTCTTGAAGTATAATTGATTTAAATGTTGTGTTAATTTCTGTACAAGAAAGTGATTCGGATATACATATGTGCTTTTTCGTATTCTTTTGCATTATGGTTCATCACAGCATATTGAATATAGCTCCCTGTTATTCAGTAGTACCTTATGGTTAATCTGTAGCCTGCTTTAAATATAAGCATTGAAAAAACTGAAGATTTTTAAGCCCACAAAATGCAAGATAGCCCCAAGATAATTTTAGGGCTTTTAAAAATTATCAGTCCATATAGTATTATAGGCAAGGCAGTGTAATAAATGGTAGGATGAAATCTCTTTTTTTAAAATCCCATCAGGGTGGTTCTGGGGCAGTATATAGGGTGGCCAGATTGAATACAGGATACCCAGTAAAATTCAAGTTTCAGATAAACAGCAAACAATGTTTTAATATAGCTATATCCATGCTTAATAGTTAGAAGAAACTAGAATATTTGGAACATATTTACACAAAAAAAATATTTGTTGTGTTTCTAAAAACAACTTTATGTCCTAAATCTGGCAATTCTAACAGTATGTATAATCATATTTGAAGAGACTGTTGAACCTCTGTCTATGTTTAAGGCCCTACACGATTGCGAGGCCAAGGCCAAATGGAACTGATGTCCCCAGATTGCCAGCACCACCCTGCAGAAACTCTGAAGTCAGCACGGAGAAGCCACCTTTGAAGCAAGCAGATCTAGGTCTGTGCACAAGTTGCCTGGCCCCTAGAAGGGACCCCATAAACTGTAGCTGCAGTTTCGCTCATTTGCAGTATCCTGCTGTTTTACTCTTCCTTCATAGACCCTATCACGGTTCTGTGATCTTGACCAAGTTCCCCAACTTTTCCTGAGCTTTTGTCTCCCCATCTGTAACATGGGGATAACAAAGGCACCTCTTGCAGGAGTTTGTGCTGTGGAATTAAATGAACTTGCCAAATAGTACAAGCTGCAAACTAATATGCTGTCAAGAGATTTTTAGTAAAACATGATAACAGCTCATTCATTCTCCCATCAAATCCTCAAAACAGAGAGGTGGCTGTCAAGGTCCCCATTTCATCAATCAGGTAAACTGAGGCTCCATGAAGTGAGGTCACTCATAGGAAATAAACACCAGAGATAGATTTGAACCAGTGGCCTGACTCCAGTCATCTCAACAATGGGCAGGACTAGGCCAGATCCACACAGCCAGCCCATAAGAGGCAAGCCTGGCTATACTTTGGCCTCCATAGACCTCAGACACCAGTCCCCACCCCTGATCTACTGAGCAGGCTCCCAGCTGCAGGCAGCTGATGCTTGCCTGTAGTACTGGGACATTTTTAGCTGGGTCAGTTTGAACTAGAACTAGACCACCCAGGGCTTACCTGGCTGCTGCAGAGAAGAGAGAGAAGAATCCCTCTGCCCCTCCAATATCCTCTTTGCTCAACCCTGAGGACTCCTTGTAGTGCCCTGGGGCGGAGAGACTTCCCGACCTTAGTTGCCCCTGGGCGTCAACCAGGCCTTACCTGACGCTTTTCTCTGGCAGCATGGGGCACACTTGAAATCATCTCATCAATTATGTGTCGTGATTTGCTTACTGTTTGTCTTCACCACAGACCTCGGAGCTCCAGAAAGCAGCAAGACTTCACCTGTGTGTTCCTGACACAGGTAGGAACCCACTAAACACTTGTTGAAGGACAGACAAATTGAGGCAACTATCTTTTGGGCACCCTTATGTTTTAAATGGGCTTCCCAGGTAGTTCAGTGGTAAAGGATCTGCCTGCCAATGCAAGAGACGTGGGTTCGATCCCTGGGTTGGAAAGATCCCCTGGAAAAGAAAATGGCAACCCACATCAGTATTCTTGCATGGGAAATCCCACGGACAGGGGAGCCTGACAGGCTACAGTCCGCAGGGTCGCAAAGAGTCGGACACGCTTAGCAACTAAGCAACAAACAGCAAAATACATATCCTGAACATTTGCCTTCATTTGCTCACTGCATCGTCACACCAGTTCTTTAAGGCTGGAATTGGCAGATCCATTTTACAAGTGAAGAAACTGAGGTTAAGAGCCAAAGTCCTAGAAAGCACTATGACAGGGCCGTTAAGAATGGGGCCTCTGCCACTTGTTGGCTGTGTAATTTGTAATGACAAATTCCAAATCTCTATGATGGGAACAATAATCTTGGCTACTTCAAAGGACCATTTGAGAATTCTCAGAGAGTAGCAGAAAGTATTCAGCCATCTGTGAACACAATAAATACCCTGCAACTACTAGTTTTGCTTTTTTCTGAGTTATTAGCACAATTTTGAGGTTTAGTGGCTTGGTCATGTCCAACTCTTTGTGACCTCATGGACTGTAGCCTGCCAGGCTCCCCTGTCCATAGGATTTTCCCATCAAGAATACTGTAGTGGAAGTACCTTCCCCAGGGGGCCTTCCTGACCCAGGGATTGAACCAGAGTATCTTGCATATCCTGCATTGGCAGGCAGGTTCTTTACCACGGAGCCATGAGGAAGCGCATTAGCACAATACCATGCACTTGTTAGAGCTATGATTGTGCAGCTAGTACGCACAGTGTTATGATCTGACTTCACTGTCCATCCTGCTACTTCAGAGAGAAGCAACAGGGGCAGAGCTGGGGGCCTGGAGATCAGAGTCCTTTCACGGCTTCAGCTAGGCATGGTTCCACACTGGACCTTTCCCTAAAAAGGGAGACCTGGCTTTGCAGTTCCTGACTCAGTAGGCCCTGAGGGGCTGGCAGGCAGCAGGCTGGCTGAAAGCTCCACCTTTAACTGCAAGGCTGAGTCATGCCACCACCCCAGGCTGAGGAGGGGTGCAGACTGCTAAGGAGAGAATGGGAAAGGGGAGGAAAGGGACAGCTCAAGGTCTGGGCTTTCCTGCCCTGAGAATAGTCATTCTTCTCTCTTCTCCCTTGAACCTGGAGTGAAAGCTTGCTCGGCCCCTGGAAAAGGTGAGTCCTCCTGAGCAAGCAGCATTTCTGGGTGCAAGCATCCTGGGAAAGACCCAGGCGCTGGGGCAGGACCCAGCTGAGGTGAAATCCAGGCTCACCCATCCTGGATGTGTGACCTTGGACAGGTAGCTTCAGACATTGGGCCTCAGTTTTATGCACGGAATGAGCACAGAAAACACACCATACTGGGAGGCTGGGAGAAATCATGTAAAACTAATGTTAAAAATACTCTTGGTAAACAGTAGGAGCTCCCTAACTGTCAGGTGGCTTTCCCTCCCCTCTCTGCGCCTTCATCTGTCTCCCAGCCCCCCATCTCCCTCTAGGTCTCTTTCTCTCTCTTCCCTCCTCATTACAGGGCAGGAGTTGGAAGGAACTAGAAGACCATCTTGGAGTCAAGCCTTAGGCCCTGCAGAAGGGATCTAGGGCCAAGTATAACATCAGATTATTAAAAATGTGGATTGTAAACACCAGCATAACTGGCCAGAACACAGTGGCCACCAGACCACAGCCCAGCTGCTCCCCATGCCCAAGGCCACACCTCCTGCTGCCCCTGGATCTGGGACGGATCCAGCTCCGCAGGCACCGGGCACAGGCCTGTGTGTTTTCCCTGAGCTGAGCCCAGGGGCCCTGGCCAAACACTCTCCTCCTAGTCAGAAGGCCTGGGGAACAGCTGCAGGGTCTGTCCTCAGAGGGGTGAGGGCCTCCCACCCCGGCCTCTGAGCCTGGCCATCCATCAGGCCTGGAGGAGGTAGCCAGAGACCAGGCCCATGGGGACTCTGCCCAACAGTGTGGTGCTTGGTGCAACCCACAGACCAGGATGGAACCCCATGCCCCCACAGAGCAGCTATGTGAGACTGAGTAAGTCATTTTACTTACTTCTCTGAGCCCCAGGCCCCTCATCTAAAAAAATGAGGATGTTCAGGGTCACCCCATCTCCAAATTGTGGAGTGAAGATTAAATGAGACCACGCATCTTAAACACAGGATCTGGGGACTTCCCTAGTGGTCC
Source organism: Capra hircus (assembly GCF_001704415.2). Classification (NCBI taxonomy): domain Eukaryota; kingdom Metazoa; phylum Chordata; class Mammalia; order Artiodactyla; family Bovidae; genus Capra; species Capra hircus. The sequence goes on along the minus strand of NC_030827.1, from coordinate 3,365,399 downwards.
AGTGGTTAAGGCTCTGCGCTCAATGCAGGGGATGCAGGTTCGATTCCTGATCAGGGGGACTGAGATTCCATATGCCATGTGGCCTGGCCAACACAATAAATAAATAAAGCACAGTGTCTGACAGAATTAAAGCATACCCTTGGTTAAGCCCCAGGCTCAACAAGATTGAGGCTGGAGATTAAGATGCCATCATAACTGGGGGCCCTGTGGTTACTAGAGTGGTCACTTTCGTTAGCATCCAAAGGTGAGCAGCCTGTGTGGGAATGAGTGAATGGGCTATGGAGCCAAACAGCTGGACTGGACCCCCAGCCCCGTGATGTTACCGTCGTCACTGTCCCAGCTGCGCTCCAGGAGCCCCGCCTGTAAATAGCGATACGACTTAGCTTCATGGCCTCACTTGCTCATTTGGGAAATTACTGAAATGTTTACTGAGCACCTGCTGTGTGTGTGCAGTTCTCAAGCCCATGGGAGCGCCAGGCTGGGTTCTTGTCCTCCAGGTTACTGTACAGACTCAGGGAGAAATTGTATGGACATCGCCTGGCCTCTAGCAAGTGCCCAGTGAAGTGATCTGTCCTACACTGATGCCTGCCTGCCTCTTCCCTCCTTTGCTCCCTCCCTCGCCCTCCCTCCTTCCCTCTGTCCTTCCTTCTTCCCCCCTTCCTACCAGTAAGGCGTGAGTCAGACCCTGGCCCTCTGGGAATAATTACACCCAGTATAGGGGTAGAGGGTCCAACCCTCCCTTCCCCAAACAGGTGCCAAGACCTCCCTGGCAGGCGCAGACCATGGGGGCTGGAAGGAAACGACAGAGTCGGTGGCTGCACCAGGAGAGAAGGTTTAGGAAAACAACCCACTCGAGTTACCTTCTAAATGACTAAAGCTTTGGCCCGGAGCTTCCTCGCAGCGCCGGAGCTCTCTGCCCCTCTGGTCCTGGAGGGAAGGAGAGCGGCACCGGATGCTTCAGCGGCCCTCTCAGCGCTCCGTTCCAGCCCAGGAGCCCGGGGAAGCCCCTTTCGGGGAGGAGACGACGTGGCCCGTGCACAGGGACTGGCCCGAGGACTCCCACAGTCACGCCAGGGTCGTGACCCCACGGAGAACCGGGCTGCGGGGTCTTCCACGGCCAAGGCCTCGCGGGCCTGCGGGCCCGTCTCGTCACCGCCCAGGCTGGCTGAAACCCGAGCCCGAGAGATAGAGCCCCGGCGGAGCCAGCCAGCTCTGTCCTAACGTAATTTAGCTGTAATCGCAGCATGTTTTCCTTCGCTATAATTAGTAAAATGTGGTTGTTTTCTGTGTTCCTGGAAGATGTCTGAACTGGAGCCAGCTCCCCGAAGTTTTTCTGACAAGCTCTCCCCAACGGGCCCATCAGCACCACCATGGATTTCCTGACACTTTAACCCCTTCACCTGAGTCCTCCTGATTCCTCAGTGGGGGCCTCTCCCTGCTGGGGCCCCCAAGGACAAGCCCCTGGCTCAGCACAGTGCAGGGCACGCTGTAGGTACCCAGGAAATGCGGGTGGGCGACCAGGCCGTCACACCATCAACAACAATAAAAGGCATGTAGGAATGAATTCCTTGTTTAGGAATTCTACAGGATCCTCAAAGAAGTGTGTGTCGTGTGTGTGTGCAGCTGTCCACATGTGGGTGTATCCATGACAAACAGCAGAGCCAGCTCTGTGTGGGACACCAGCTGTGATTCTAGGTCCCTGTGCCCACCTGATCGAGCTGGAGCCCCTGCATATAAGCATGAGCCCTCCTCTGTCTTGGGGCCACCCAGAGGGTACCAGAACCGATCCTGAACGTTTTGAAAACCATTTGGGAGGTGAGGACAGGGCAAAGGAATTGGAATGCCCACGTCCTACAGTCCCCCAATCCGTTTATCACATCTTCTGCCTTGGATTCTAATTAGGCACAGCTCTCAGTCTGTCCTTTCCTTCAGGCATCCAGCCAACGTTTATCTGATCCTACTGTGCTTTGCCATGTATCATTCTTGGTGGCTCTCCATTGGGTCTTCTGTCATTGGGTCTCAGGCCCCCACTTACTCATTCTGTCAATGAACATTTGTTAAATAATTACATGGACTAGACTTTGGGTTTGGGCTTTTGGTTCTTTGCTATAATTTTTACACAAAGGATTCAGATTCATATTTTCCACCTTTGTCAAAGTCTCTCCCAACAGGACATGTATTTAGGATAGGTTTGAGATCTTTTTATTATTATTTGATCAGTCATACAGAAAATGAAGTGGTAAGGGTACCTATCTCATAGAGTTCTTGTGTGCATTTCACGTCTAAAGGCTCAACAGCTGGCACACAGAAAGTAATCATTAAATATCAGCGATGATCGTTATAATTTCACAGAGTGATGGAGCAGTGAGGGACACAGACTTAACACTGCTTCGTGACCTTAGGCAGGCTGCTTAACCTCCCTGAGGGCATTTTGAACCTGGCTGATGTGTAAGGGCTCAGTAAATGTTAATTATTATGTGAGTAATTACGTGGACTTTACTTTTTCAATTGACTTGTAATTCTCGAAAATTTCCCCCCACGCCATCAACCACTTCTCCAGTCGGACCGCTAAATTTCTGTCACTGACAGAAATCAATTAGCTGGGCCCCCGGACACTGCATCAGAGAATGCTGCTCTCTGGTTGGCTGAATTAGCCTGGACCCTGAACATTCTGATTGGCTTGAACACTAGTGGGTATGGCCTATTCTCCATACTGCACCCAGCAGCAATTGTTGGAGAGTAATATCCAAAGGTGGATTTACTTGGGTTATTTTTTTTTCAAGTTTTATTGAAATATATTACATTTACAATGTGCTGTTAGTTTCTAGTGCACATCAAGTGATACGTATACATATCTTTTTAAACATTCTCTTCCATTATAATTTGTTATAAGAAATTGTAGCAATTGAGTGTGTGTGCGTGTGTGTGTGTGTGTGTGTGCACACACGCACATGCCCACTCAGAGTGTCGGACTCTTTGTGACTCATGGACTGTAGCCTGCCGGGTCCTCTGTCCATGGAATTTTCCGTGAAGTAGTTTGCCATCTCCTACTCCAGGGGATCTTCCCCACCCAGAGATTGAACCTACCGGGTCTTACGCCTCCTGCATTGGTAGGCAGATTCTTTACCCCGAGAAGATATTAGGTATAGTTCCCTATATTAGGAGTTTGGGATTAAAATATACACGCTGCGAAAGTCGCTCAGCCATGTCCTACTCTATACAGTCCATAGAATTCTCCAGGCCAGAATACTGGAGTGGGTAGCCTTTCCCTTCTCCAGGGGATCTTCCCAACCCAGGGATCGAACCCAGATCTCCCACACTGCAGGCGAATTCTTTACCACCTGAGCCACAAGGAAAACCCAAAATATACACACTCAGTTCAGTTCAGTTCAGTTCAGTCACTCAGTCGTGTCCAACTCTGCCTGACCCCATGAATCGCAGCACGCCAGGCCTCCCTGTCCGTCACCAACTCCCGGAGTTCACTCAGACTCGCGTCCATCAAGTCAGTGATGCCATCCAGCCATCTCATCCTCTGTCATCCCCTTCTCCTCCTGCCCCCAATCCCTCCCAGCATCAAAGTCTTTTCCAATGAGTCAACTCTTCACATGAGGTGGCCAAAGTACTAGAGCTTCAGCTTTAGCATCATTCCTTCCAAAGAAATCCCAGGGCTGATCTCCTTCAGAATGGACTGGTTGGATCTCCTTGCAGTCCAAGGGACTCTCAAGAGTCTTCTCCAACACCACAGTTCAAAAGCATCAATTCTTCAGCGCTCAGCCTTCTTCACAGTCCAACTCTCACACCCATACATACACACTGCTACTGCTGCTGCTACTGCTAAGTCACTTCAGTCGTGTCCGACTCTGTGTGATCCCATAGATGGCAGCCCACCAGGCTCCCTCGTCCCTGGGATTCTCCAGGCAAGAACACTGGAGTGGGTTGCCATTTCCTATATATAAAATAGAGCTTCCCAGGTGGCGCTAGTGGTAAAGAATCCACCTGCGAATGCAGGAGATGCAAGAGACGTGAATTCAATCCCTGGGTCTGAAAGGTCCCCTGCAACCCACTTCACTATTCTTGCCTGGAAAATGCCATGGACCAAGGAGCCTGGTGAGCTACAGTCCTTGGGGCCGCAAAGATCACAGCTGGGGCACAGCTGAGCAACACACATGGCACATACGTAGAGTAACCAACAGGAATCTACCCCGTAGCACAGGGAGCTATACCTAGGTTATTGTTCTTTATCTTTTTCCATTAAATTTTACCAGTGTCCAGCTCTACAATTTTTGCAGATAAATTCCTCCGAAACACATCTCCCTTATTAAGTGCATAAATGTGGTATTATTTGCCCCAACGGGCACTTGAATGACTGAAATGGGAGCGTTCTTGCATGAAAAGCTAAGTTCCACATTCTCGCCTTAGGTGGGAGGGTGTTCTTGGTCCCAACACCTGGCCCTTGCTCACCTGAGAAAACTCGAGTTCTCCTCTCAATAGGGCATAGCCCTCTGCCAAGACCTCCTCTGGCCAGGTGCACAAAGAGACTCAATTCTGAATCATGGAGCCCAATGGAGAGTTTCTCCATACCATGGACTACCTCTGAGATGTGGAGTGGCGGTCTTGCTTTCTCATTCACTCTTTTACTCGCTCCCTTGCTATGCCTTTACTGCTGTCCTGAGCTCCAGGGGGACATTTAGAAGAGAGACATCGTGAAAAGATGATGCTGAGAAAGCATATAATGTGAAATGGAATTTAAAGGAAATACAGAGAACCAAAATTGAGTATAAGAAAAGATTCTTCTGGACTTAGCCGGTGGTCCAGTGGTCAAGACTCAGTGTTCCCACTGGAGGGGGCACTGGTTTGATTCCTGGTTGGGAAAAGAAGTTCCCACGTGCTGTGTGATGCAGGAAAAAAAAAAAAATTGTTTTTTTAAAAAAAGAAAGAATAAAGAAAAGCTTTTCATCTCAGCAGTAATCATGAAACAAAGAAAAATTTTAAATTTGCCTCATCTTTTGATAAAGATTAACAAGGTTGGTATTAGTACTGAGAGTATGAGAAAACAGGCCTTGTCATTTAGTGTTAGTGGGATTGTAAACTGAACTAACATTTTTGGAAGACAATTGAACAAGTTAACATATGGAATTTATCTTAAAGTAAAACTTGGTTACAAAAAAATCCACAAGTTTGATTGAACACATCAAGGTCAATTAAAGTTATATTGTCCCTCTTTTTTTATTTGCAAATGCCTACTTTTAAAAACATAAATAAATAAAAAGACAAATCAATGTATGTCTATATGTAACCTCATTCCTTAGTCTCATACTATAGGTATGTTATAAGAATGGATATTTTACTTGGCTTCAAAATGTTTTACAGGAAAAACAATTCTTAACTGATCAAGTCCTTGCTACTAAAATGTTTGTGTTTTCATCATGACATCATATGCTTCTAAACTAATAATTTTCATTGTAGAAAAACAGAGTGAATTTATATTAGTCTTGCAAACTGATAATAGCATTGTAAATCTATGAGATGAGCTTAACAGAAAAAATATAGAAGAATATAGTTATTTTAACCATAATATTACTAACTGTAGGGTGAAAAGGGGGGGGTCCTGTTGGAGTGAACTATGTTATTATAGATTGTTACTCATAATTTCTTTTTGATCATTTCTTTAGTCTGAGGTGAAACAAGTTATTAATTAAAATTTGAAAACTCAAAAAAAACAGTAAAACTTGGGCAAAAACATAAAGAGAGAAATTTTGTTATGGCATTTATAGTAAGAAATGTAAAATAATACAAATAAATATCCAACAACATTCATTGAAGACAAAGACAGATGTTTGTGTCAATGAAATATATCTAAAACAAAAAACGTATAAAGCAAAGTTGCAGACATAATAAATGTATATATAATATAGACAGATATTTTATAAAACACTCCAAACGGATATGTTGCTCTTGATAGTTGTTCTTTTCATGGGATGATTTTTTTTTAAATCAACAAACTTTATTTTAATAGCAATTTTAGGTTTACAGCAAAATCGAGTGGAAAATACAGAGTTCTTATATGTCCCTGTGTCCGCACAGGCACAAGCTCTACTCTAGAGCCACCAATTTGTTAAAATAACGGACCTATATTGACAAATCATTGCCACCCAAAGTCCGTAATTTACATTAGGTTTACTTTTGGTGTTGTACACTCTGTGGGTTTGGATGTAAAATGACATGTCCTGGAAGAGGGCATGGCAACCCACTCCAGTATTCTTGCCTGGAGAATCCCCATGGACAGAGGAGCCTGGGGGGACCGCAGCCCATGGGGTCCCAAAGAGTCAGACACACCTGAGTGACTAAGCACCGCACAGCCCATGATGACAAGCAGTGGCTCAGCTGGTAAAGAACCCGCCTGCCACTGCAGGGGGTGCAAGGGTTCAATCCCTGGGTTGGGAAGATCTGAGGAAGGAAATGGCAACTCGCGCCAGTAGTCTTGCCTGGAAAATTCCATGGACAGAATTCCATGTAGCCTGGCGGGCTACAGCCCATGGGGTTGCAAAGAGTTGGACACAACTGATCTCACACACACACACACGCAGTGACACGTATCCACCACTATAGTATCATAAAAAATAGTTTTACTGCCCTAAGAAGCCTCTGTGCCCCACCTGTGTATCCCTTTCATCCTCCCAACTCATGGAAATCACTAAGTGTTTTATTGTTTTATTAGTTTTGCCTTTCCAGTATGCCATATAGTTGGGATAACACAGTGTATTGCCTTTTCAGATTAACTTCTTTCATCTAGTAATATACATGTAAGGTTCCTCCCTGTCTTTTCATGGCCCATTTCTTTTTAGAAACTGTCTGGATGTAGCACAGTTTATTCATTCATCCATTCACCTACTGAAGGACATCTCAGTCACCTTCAAGCCTCAGCCATCACGAATCAGGTTTCTGTAAACATCCATATGCAGGTTTACACGTGAGCATAGTTTTCCATTCATTTGGGTAAATATTAAGGAGCACGACTGCTGGATCACATGGTAAGAGTAAGCTTAGTTTTATAAGAAACTGCCAACTGTGCTCCACAGTGGCTGCACCAGTGTGCATTCTTACCGGCAGTGAAATAGGTTTCCTGTTGCACTACATCCTCACCGGTATTTGGTACTGTCAGCGTTTTGGACTCTGCCGTTCTCATAGGTGTGTAGTGTTTTCTCACTGTCATCTTAATTTACAGTATGTGATGTGGAATATGTGTGTGATGTTAATCACCTTTTTATCTGCTTTCATATGTCTACTTGCCATCTGTGTATCCTCCTTGGTGAGATGTCTGTTCAGTAGGTCTTTTGCTCATCTTTTAATTAGGCTGTTCATTTTCTTGTCATTGACTTTTAAGAGTCCTTCATTCACTGGGTTGCCCAAAGAGTTTATTTGATTTTTCCAGATGGCTCAAATAGCGCTTAGTTGTCTTTAACTTCATTCAGAACAATTTTGTTAGATTGTATTGTGGCAGCTGTCATAGCAGCATGAATTTTTTTAAAAACTTGCCAAAACTGGTAAATTTTTGTATATTGAAGATGGAAGAAAATAGCAACATTTTTAACATATTATTCTTTGTTATTTCAAGAAAGGTAAAAATGCAACTGAAATGCAAAAAAAAAAAAAAAAAAAAAAGATTTGTGTGTTGTGTGGAGAAAGTGCTGTGACTGATTGAACATGTCAAAAGTTTGTGAAGTTCCCTGCTGGGGATTTCTCGCTGGACGATGCTCCACAGTTGGGTAGACCAGCTGAAGTTGATAGCCATCAAATTGAGACATTAATTGAGAACAAACAACATTATACCACATGGGAAATAGCCAATATACCCAAAATATCCAAAGGAAGCATTGAAAGTCATTTGCACCAGCTGGATATGTTAATGGCTTGATGTTTGGGTTTCACATAAGTTAAGTGAAAAAAAACCTTCTTGACCATATTTCTGTATGTGATTCTCTACTGAAACAAAATTAAAATATTCTATTTTAAAAACAAATTGTGACAGGCAGTGAAAAGTGGATACTGCGCAATAATGTGGAACAGAAGAATTTGCGGGGCAAGTGAAACGAACCACTAGCAACCACACCAAAGGCCAGCTTTCATCCAAAGAAGGTGATGTTGTGTGTACGGTGGGACTGGAAGGGAATCCTCTATTATGAGCTCCTTCTGGAAAACAAGTGATCAATTCCAGCAAGTACTGCTCCCAGTTAGACCAATTAAAGGTAGCACTCAACGAAAAGCATCCAGAATTAGTCAACAGAAAATGTATAATCTTCCATTAGGAGAGCGCAAGACTACATGTTTCTTTGATGACCAGGCAAAAACTGTTGCAGCTTGGCTGGGAAGTTCTGATTCATCCACCATATTCACCAGACATTGCACCTTCAGATTTCTGTTTATTTTGGTCTTTATAAAATTCTCTTAATGGAAAAAATTTCCATTCTCTAGAAGACTGTAAAAAGCACCTGGAATAGTTCTTTGCTCAAAAAGATAAAACGTTTTGGAAAGAATTATGAAGTTGCCTGAAAAATGGCAGAAGGTAGTGGAACAAAACGATGAATATGTTGTTCAATAAAGTGCTTGGTGAAAATGAAAAATGTGTTTTTGTTTTTACTTAAAAACCAAAGGAACTTTTTGACCAACCCAGTATTTTGGCTAACAGTCCTTTATCAGATGTGTTTTTACAAAGATTTTCTCCCAGACTGTGACTTGTCTTCTCATTCCATTGACATTGTCCCATAGCAGAAGTTCTTAATTTTAATGAAGTTGAACTTAACAATTATTTCTATTTTGGTGTTGTACCTAAAAAGCCATCACCCTGTCCAATCCAAGGTCATCTGTGTATCCTCAAAATGTGCAGGATGGAACAGCAGGCTGGAGGCCCAGATAAGAGCAAATGTCACAGTTCAAGCCCAAAGGCCATTTACTGCCGAATTCCCTCTTGCTCTGGAGAGGTCAGTCTTTTCAGACCTATTCAGCCCTTCAAGTGATTGGGTGAGGCTCACCTGCATTATGGAGGGCAATCTGCTTTACTCAAAGTCCATCAATTTAAAAGGATAAAGAGGGAAGGACATTCATTACACAATGAAAAAGCGGGCAATACTCCAAAAATAAATAGCAATTCTTAATGTGTATGTGCCTCAGAATATAACATCAAAGTACGTGAGCCAAAAACGGATAGGATGGCAAGACAACTAGATGAATCCACCGCTGTGATTGGAAGCTTAGCAATCCTCTCAGCACCACACAGATCCTGCGGGCAGAGAGTCAGAAAGGACAGAGTGGAACTCAACATCATCATCAATCACCTGGATATAATTTAAATGCTACCCTCCAAAACACCCTCAAAGAAACATCCAAAATAATATTTGGCACTGTGGCCAAGCCAAGTTGACAAAACTAACCATCACATCATCTTTTACAAGCCTGCATTTTCTCAGAATATTTGCAGTGTGTCTGTCGTGTTTATAATCAGAAAAAATAACACGAAAAAATAAGTGAAGAGCAGTAAAATGTGGTAAATGGTATATTAAAAGTCTAGGAGGTACTTGTAATGTGTTGCTTCAAAATGTGATATTCGGAAACTCGGTAAGAAATAATGTTGGAATCATGTGTGAAGGAAGAGTTCAGCGCTCAGTGAGAATCCCGAGTGGGCAGAATCACCAGCATGTAGGGACGATGCCCTTGACGACTCCTATTTTGGCTGCTCAGACGCCTTTTATTTTTGCCTCCATCCAAGTTGTCCTCATAAGTCCAGATACATGAGGTGCCATTTATAAGGGAAAATGAAGCTGGAAAATGTTGTTGGTGAAGCTTTGTCAGGACCAGGCAATAGGACCAGAAAGGGGGGTGGCTGGTGTAAACGGGAGGCGGAGAGCAAAAGGAGGCGCAGAGGAGGGAGGAGGGGCCGAGGGGAGGAGGAGGCGGAGCAGATGAGCAGCCGCAGCGCAGACCCCAGGGCTGGTGCGGAAGCGGCCACGGTCAGGTCAGCACGCGAAAGGGCGTCCCGAGGGAGTTTCCGCAAGGGCCTCCCTAAAGGACTCGTTTCCCCAGCTCTCCCCAGGTGTCAGCCTCCCTCTGTGCCTTTTAAGACTTTTTTACTGACCCCCCATTACCCTCAGAATGAGTCCTCGATCACCTAGCCTGACGCTCCAAGTGTACATGTGTACAGGGGTCCCCAAACTTGAATTCCGAAGCAGCTGCTCTGGCCACGCCCACCTTCTGGAACGCTCTCCGCTTTCTCATCACCCGCCTCTGCCTGGAAGCCTTCCCAGCTCTCTGGCCACCCTGCAGGGGGTCATCTCTCTGTCTGAACAGACGGAACCTGCCACCAGTCCGTACAGTGGCTGGGGCGTTGCGTCTGCCTCCTCCTTACGCTGTGGCCCGGAAGTCAGAGACCATACGTCATTTATTCTGATGTCCTAGGTGGGCAGCCTGTGCCACAGACCTGTGCTGCGCAGCCTGGAGTCACTCACCAGCTCCTGGCTTCTCCACACACCACCTTCACACAAGCCCCACCCACGGCCATCATCACCACACCTGGACCACAACAGGCTTGGGCAGGTGGCAGAGGGAAAGGGCACTCCAAACGGCATGAGCACTAGCTCTGGGTTACTGCATGCTTGCCGTGTGCCGGGCAGCACCGCCCATGAATTGTTTACTCAGCATTAAAAACTGATGAAGTTGGTACCACCGTGAGCCCCATTCACAAATGATGACATGGAGGCTAGAAAGGATACGTCTTTGCCCCAAATCACCAAGCATGAGGCCAGGATTTGTACCCCAACTGTTTGCTTTCACAGCCCACACTCTTAAGCATCAGACTCCATAAAAATTATAGAAAAACTAAAGACAATCTTACTTTTTATCACAACTTTATGAAACGATCCTAGAGTTTGTTTGGAAGGATAATTGTGAGAGAAAAGCCATGAAATATTTGGCAAAAAAATAAAAATAATAATAATAATCGGGGGAACTTTCACGGCAGTACAGTGGTTAAGACTCCACACTTCAATACAGGAGGTGCAGGTCCAATCCCTGGCTGGGGAACTAAGAGCTCGCATGTGGCATAGCATGAAAAAAATTAAAAAGAAATGATTGGGATGAGGGAGGTCCTGCTCCACCAGATACTAAAATGCATTATAAAGTCGCAATACTTAAAACTGGGGAATTGAGTCTAACCTCGTAGACAAGCATTTATGAGAATGGAATCATATAACGAAGAGGCTGTCTCACTTTTACAGCATCTTGCAAGATCCGTAGGGTGGGTACTGTTACCACTATCCGCATTGCATTGCCCTCTTACAGATGTGGAAGCCAGGTCCCAGAGGGGAGGAAGTCACAGGAGACTATCTGAGCAGAAGTGCCTCAAGCCATGAAGGGAGGGGAATGGAGTCAAGAAAACGAAGATAAGAACTTTTTTTCCTTTGGAGGTGCATGAGCAACAAGCCAGGAATAGAAACTGTTCCCTTTTCTGTACCCTGGACAGGCATCATTAATCTATCTTCGTATTCTTCCTGGCGGAACCAACACAGCCTGAAATTCTTATTAATGCAAAGCCACAGCCAATCAGTGAGGATTGACTCATGAGATGAAAATATTTGCCATCTTGATCTGGGTCAAACCACTTCCTTGCAGATGTCGGACTGGGGCATAGAGTGGCGCTCTGTTGCAGCACACTGTTTGGAGCCCTTCCAACAGCTTCAACCAAATACCACTCTCACCATGTGTGACCTGGGCCAGGGGTACCCCTCCCCACAGTCTCAGATGCCTCGCCCCAGCCCCACCCCAGGCACAGCTGCAGGACGCACGGTGCCCTCCTGATGGCTTCAGAGGAGACCCCGCCTCAGTGTCTTCTGTCTCCTCCAAAAGCCTGCCGCCAGCTGTCCTGTGGCCCCTCTCCCTCTCTAGTCGCCTCGGCCCCTCTCCACCCTGTTTTCCCCAAGTGTGGACCCAGTCCCCTCTCCTTTGTTCCCCAAAGAGCCTCGAATATAGGGCTTCGACCCATGCCTGAAGGATATCCCATCAAAGAACAAAACTCAGTTTAAATCTAAGGACAGGGACTTCCCTGGTGGCCCAGGGGTTAAGACTTCAGGCTCCCAATGCAGGGACCTGGGTTGGATCCCTGGTTGGGGAATAAGATCCCTCGTGCCACACAGCATGGCCCCCCAAAATAAGTAGGATGACAGGAAATATTGTATCCTTAGGGTTTGTTGACCCTGTGCCCCAACAAAAGGAATCTCTCGCATGCTTCTCCTGCTTTTGGGAGCCGCCGAGATGGCAGCTCCCCTCGGAAGATGTGTGGAGTGGCTCAGCGCACGTTGGCGAAGCCACACTCTCGGCATCTCCCTCCTCCACCCTTTCTCGGGCCATCGTGCTGCCCAAGTCACCCTTCCTCCTTGACTGTTACCCTTCCCTGGTCTCTCCTCACCCTCAGCTCAGGTTTTCTTTCTGTAGGGGACATCCTGGGCCGACTTAGGGGTCCTGACTCAAGGATCCCACAGACCCCCCCTAACATTTTACCAGGTTGGATTTGGTCTCCAAATTTGTTTGGCCTGCCCAGATTTAAAAAAAAAAAAAAACACCACACACACACACACAAACTTATAGCAATCTGATTCATGCTTTCCCCCTGCCCCAGATGTGTAAAAAATAGTTTTAAAACATTTTTCCAAGTTTGAGAAAATGGAAGAGTTGACACAAATATCAAAATATCTGCTTTGGTTTTAAAAACTAGGGACTGTGAGCACATCGGGTCCACACGGCAACAAGTGACTCGAGCTGAGAGCAGCCGCCGCCACCCCACTCGGGTGTGTCTCTGAAGTTCACCACAGTCCCCACCATTCCCTATTGCCTCACGCTTGGCCCCACCACTTCTTTACCCTGCCCCTCTGGCCTGTGTGATGTGGACTGGTGGCCCCCGCGCTGCTCTGCATCGCTCCCCCCTGATTGTGGACTGGTGGCCCCCGCGCTGCTCTGCATCGCTCCCCCCTGATTGTGGACTGGTGGCCCCCTCGCTGCTCTGCATCGCTCCCCCCTGATTGTGGACTGGTGGCCCCCGCGCTGCTCTGCATCGCTCCCCCCTGATTGTGGACTGGTGGCCCCCGCGCTGCTCTGCATCGCTCCCCCCTGATTGTGGACTGGTGGCCCCCTCGCTGCTCTGCATCGCTCTCCCCTGATTGTGGACTGGTGGCCCCCGCGCTGCTCTGCATCGCTCCCCCCTGATTGTGGACTGGTGGCCCCCGCGCTGCTCTGCATCGCTCCCCCCTGATTGTGGACTGGTGGCCCCCTCGCTGCTCTGCATTGCTCTCCCCTGATTGTGGACTGGTGGCCCCCGCGCTGCTCTGCATCGCTCTCCCCTGATGGTGGACTGGTGGCCCCCGCGCTGCTCTGCATCGCTCTCCCCTGATTCGCCTTTGCGCCTCTAACTAGCCTATGAGCTCTACATCCTCATCTGCATAAACGGAGTGAAAGCACAAGTGCTCCTCCCTCCCAGGGCTGCTGTAAGGGTTCACTGTGATCATGCTTAACACCAGCCTGGTCCCCAGTAGTGCACACCTGATTAGTTCTGATGCCCACAGCCCCAGCCTGACCCCCCAAAGAAGTACCCCCAGCTGCAGGGAGGTGAGGCCCACACTGCAGCCGAACTTGGTTACTCCAGCATCACGGCAGAAGCCAGAAAGTTCCAAAGGTCCAATTCGTACATGTAATAAGGTGGACCCAAGGTGAGGCCTGGCATTGGGAAGGTATCCCATTATGCAGAAAGAAAGCCTCACACACAGCAGGGACCATATCCCACCCTGGTGCATTTGTGCTGGACAAACTGCTGTGAGACCATTAAGTCAACGCACGTGACCACAAGTTGCTCCAGCATCTTACCCAGGAGAACTTCCAGGTTGCACTCGGGTTAAAGGTGGGATGGGGGCTGCTTGTTTGGGATAGCTTAGGGGAAAACTGCTAGAGCTTATAGGGGCCCAGTAACTACCCTGCAAGCCACCTCTTGGCTGCCATGACCTATAACAGCCTATATGACCCAGAGGTCTCTACCAGAGCCAGGGGCTCCTCACCAGGAGGAAGACCCATTGATTGCCCGGTCACTGGAGTTGAGGTCTAAAGCACCACCCCCAGTCATCCCAGGCCTGGACCTACACAGATTCTTCTACTCGTCTTAATGTCAGGGCAGCGCATAGAATGAACACTGGACTCGGGGCCAGGAGGCCTGAACTCTTCTCCTCATCTGCCCTTAACCAGCTGTCTGCCCTCAGCCACCCCTGCTCCTCTTCGGGACCAGAGAGGGATCCATCTGACCAGGATCTTCCAGCTGTGACCTGGGGAGCCTCAGGCTTCTGGGTCCTTGCTTCCTCTGTTTCTACTGACGTCTCTTAAATATTGAGATTCTGGGTAAAATTCATTTTAGACAAATTTCTAAACTACACTTCTACAGCACTGTGTGGAAGCTGAGTCACAAACTCGGCCAAGAGATCTGGGTTCAAATGAGTAAGCTTGGGCAAGACAGTTGCTTTCATCAAGCCTCAGTTTCCCCATCCATAAAATGGAAATCACACTAGAACACGTCCCATGGGATAGTTTCAAGTATAGGGCAAGCTCATGTATGTAGGACACTTGACAGTCATGTCTGGCACATGGCAGGTGCTTCAAAGATGTTGTCTCTGCTGCTGCTGCTGCTTGAGTCGTGTCCGACTCTGTGTGACCCCATAGACGGCAGCCCACCAGGCTCCCCCGTCCCTGGGATTCTCCAGGCAAGGACACTGGAGTGGGTTGCCATTTCCTTCTCCAATGCATGAAAGTGAAAAGTGAAGTCAGTCAGTTGTGTCCAACCCTCAGCGACCCCATGGACTGCAGCCTACCAGGCTCCTCCGTCCATGGGACTTTCCAGGCAAGAGTACTGGAGTGGGGTGCCATCGCCTTCTCCGTGTTATCTCTAATACACTTATTAAAAGATCTGCTGGATGTCTTTTTTTCTTCAAGTTTCTTCAAACCATTCCCTTTGGTGGTCTCTGAGCACCTCATTCTAGCTCCCATCTTAGTTCCCATCCCAGCCATCATCCTCCACCCTGGACTGACTCTAGGGGTTACTGAACCTTCAGCTCTGGGCCTGAGATTGATGCCAGTTGGACGTGGATACAGGTCCCAGTTTCACTGGAGCTTCCAAGGTGGTGCAGGGGCAAAGACTCTGCTTGCCAGTTCAGGAAATGCAAGAGATGTGGGTTTAATCTCTGGGTCCAAAAGATTACCGGGAGTAGAAAATGGCAACCCACTCCAGTATTCTTGCCTGGAAAATTCCATGGGCAGAGGAGCCTGGTGGGCTACAGTCCATGGGGTCTCAAAGAGTTGGACACAGCTGAGCTGGGTGACCTTGGGTCAGTCACTCTCCTTGTCCAGAGCACAGATTATCATCTGTTAAGTGGGAATGATGGCACTGTCCCCCTCCTAGGGGTCTGTGTCCACCTCCTAGGGGTCTGCGCGACACCTGCCACGTGTAAATCTCAGTGAACATTGGCTGTTGTTAAGTTCCATTGGGGTAAGCATTTTGGTTTGGTTTTAATCAGTTTGGGGAGTGGTGGGCGCCCTCTAGCGGTGGAGCCCCACATGGAGGGGTGCCTTAGCCTCTAGCCTGGGGGTTGGAGGGTAAGGAAGGCAGAACAGTTGGGACCTAGATCTTAGATGTGTGCCTTCTTGGGACTGCAGATGAGTCTCAACCCAACGCTACCACAGCTGGGCCTGGGACCTGTCAGCTACTTTGGTGGGAAGGGCAGAGTAGAGAAGTCCAACTTGGACCCCTGGGTAAACCTCTCTACAAAGAAAGACCAGTGCCCACCAGGGTGCCAGGAGACAGGCAGGCGAGGGCACAAAGGCAGTCTTCTGTTGCTAGATGCACACTTACCACCATCCTCCAGGCCCATTTTACAGATGGAAACACTGAGCTTCGCAGAAGGGAAGGGACTCTCCCAAGGTCACACAGGGCACCCAAGGCAGACACAGGCCAGAGCTCAGACTCAAGATCCAGGGCTCTCTACCCTACGAGGTCAACTTGGCCAAGCCAGGCAGTGGGGAGCAGAGGACATTTTCACTGAATCAGAGAGGGAAGTTTCGAAGGAGAAGGAAGAAAAAAGAAGCAGCAGGCAAAGTTTCCAGGGCTGGAGCCCTGCCCAGCCAGTCCCAGGGCTCAGGGAGGGTGGGAATGACGCAGCCTGGGCCCGTGGCAGTCTCAGGAGCACCATTCACCGGGAATCTGCCTGCGGGGGCAGCCAGGACTGCAGAGGCTCCGGGAAGGAAGGCTGAGCTGATGGCCCAGGCTGACTCCACGGGAGCTGTGTGCGTGGGGCCAAGCATGAGCTCAGGAGCGGGTCCATCTCAGCACCTGCAAGAACCCGGCCACATTCACACACACACAGGTACCCAAGCATGGCAGTTCCTGGGTGGGCAGCAGAGGCATTCTCAGCCGGGAAGGGGTCAGCCTGGAGCAGGGAAATCCCTCAAGGCCAGTGAGAGGGGGTGGCCACGAGCAGGCGTCCAAGCCCAGCTGTCAGCCGAGGCCAAGGCCTGAGGCTGTGGACCCAGCCAGCTCACTTTCCTGGCTCCGAAGGCCTCCTTCTTGTCCTCCAACCTGGGGAGGCCTCGCCCACTCTGTGTCATAAAGCCTTTCTCATACATTATAGCTCAACTGAGACTCACGCTGTCTTCTCCCCTGCAGAGAGGGATGCTGAGCCCCGGGGAGGGGAAGGGGCCATGGGGTTTCAGGGTCATTCTACCCCACACGGCGGTCCATCATTCTTGGAATCCATGAAGTCAGACTAGAAGGGTGGAGGAGGAGACCAGCCCCAAGCCCAGCTCTCCCCAGCCACAGGCTCCCAGGGAGCGTGGAGCCCCGAGGCACACGGTGACAGAGAGAAAGCAGGCTTTGACACCTGCTGAACCCAAGTTCAGTCCTGGCTACTATCTGCTGTACCTGTTCTCATCCCTTCAGCTGCGATGACTGAGCGAATCCCTTCCGCAGGCCTCTGACGCAGTGTTACTGATGGTTCCACTTATGGATGAGGAACCTGAGAGCTGGGAATGGACAGAGTGCCGGTTTGCACTCAGCCTGCCTGGCCCCTTAAACACTAAGCTACAATGTCCACTTAGGAAGCATGGAAAGCACATCATGGACATTAGATGTGCTGTGGGGCTGGGAGCTTAGGAGTTGAGTGGAGGCGACGTCACCAGAGGGGAAGGAGCTCTCGGGGTTGGGGGGCGGGGGGAGATGCTGGAATCTATTTGGACCATGTGGATAAAGTGTGCCTGGGGGACCCGGAAGAAACTGAGTCAGGGACGGGCCCTAGTGGGCCTCTGGGGTCCCAGCTCGCAGCTCCCTTCACTGAGTCATCTGCTTCTTACTAATTGCTGAGGTGTTTCTCTGGACCTGGCCCAGGACTGGTTTCAAAGGGCAAAGTAAATGAGGACCCCAGGCCCCGGCCCCTCAAATGGGAACAGGCCCAGCTGGATGCCATTACAGTGAGGAAGCAGGAAGCCAAGACATCCCTAAGAGGACGTCACTGCCTGAGGGAGGGCACTGCGCTCTGACCCCAGGGCTGAGGCCTCCCGTTGACCCTGCCCAGCCCAGCTTGCCCCTTTAAGAGATGTGGCCCCCTTAAGAAGAGAGCCAGGGGGGGCAAGGCAATTTCCCACTGTGTGCCCCTCCGGCTCCAAGACTCCTGAGTCTCATGCCAAGGCTGAGCTGGGGATAGGGAGCCCTCCTGCTCCCCCTTTGACCTCCAGGCCGCCCCCCTTACCCCCGGCTGCAGCCCCAGGCCCCCTGTGCCTTGGTCTTGGCCTGTCGGCAGCCCCAGCCATCCCCTCCGCTCTTGACCCTGTTCCCTGGCTGGGACTCCTGGCCGGGCTGCCGCAGCTCGGCCCTTCCCATTCCGTGTTTGGCAGAGGGGTGTCTGTTCTCAAGCCGGGGCCCAGGGGGCCAGCCAGGGCCAGTGATGGAGGGGGAGGCGGAGGGCAGGGTTGTCTAGAGGGAACCCCCTTTCCGGAGGAGCTGGCTCCACACACCGCAGGGCTGGAGGACTAAAGCAGGCAGAGAGAGACTGGCCCACATGCGTGGGCTGGAGAGCATCTATCTCCATGGAAGACCAGAGAGAGTGCCTAAGCTTCTGGAAGAACAGATCGAGCAAGGAGAGTCCAAACCCGTGCAAGAAGAGAAAGAATCCATCTGCCTGGGCAAGCTTGGCCTTCAGTCACAGGAAAGCATGACGCCAGGAGCTGGGTGAGCCCTGCTCTGGGCCTGGCACTCTGTGTCCACACCTGTTCCTGTCCCCCTTCCCACCTCGAGCTCTCACCCAACTAGGAGCACACGATGGACCCTGGCTTTGGGGTCTGACACACGCTGGGTTCAAATCCTGTCTCCACCACTTCCCCCTGCATGATCTGGGACAAGGCATGTCACTATGGCCTTGGTTTCCTCACCTGCAGAATGGTGATAATCACACCCAGGCTGTGTGTGCTAAGTCGCTTCAGTCGTATCTTGACTCTTTGCGACCCTATGGACCATAGCCCGCTAGGATCTTCTGTCCATGGGATTCTCCAGGCAAGAATACTGGAGCAGGTTGCCATTTCCTTCTCCAGGGGATCTTCCCGACCCAGGGATTCAAACCTGTGTCTCTTACATCTCCAGTACTGGCAGGTGGATTCTTTGCCACCAGCGCCACCTGGGAAGGCCCACCCAGCATACGGCCTACTATAATAAACGCCTGGCATAGAGAGTGAGCTAAGTCAATCTGCATTCCTCCCCATGGGTCTGCCTGCCCCACGCACCCACCCAGGTCTTATCCATCCCTGTGAAGCCGCAGGCGGGATTCCCAGCCCATTCCTCAGTCAGCCCTGCCACCCTCCTGCCTATGTGGGGCGGACGCTCAGCAGGGATGCCCAGAGCTACATGGCAGCCTCTTGCAGAGAGAACTGCAGACCCTCAGTGCAGAAGATGAGCACCCAGCCAGCTGACATCACTGGAATCAAAGTGAGACGGAGATGGCCCCCTGAGAGGGGGATGACTCTCCCCTGAGCTGAGTCACAAGGTCCCAGGTCAAGTCTCCGCAAGCTGCTCTTGATCCTTCTGAGCCTTGCTTTCCCATCTGGGAAGTGGAGTACATGGGAGGGTCCCCAGAGACTCCAGCATGGAGGTGGTTTGTGAGCTCGGGCCGAGCGAAGCCAAGGGTTGCAGATTCAGGGCTCAAGGCTGCTCTCGCCTTTGTTTGTTTTATTGAGTAAAAGAAAATACTTTGAACATTTTATGGGGACTTGGGGAGGGGAGGAGGGGCCAGAGAGAGGCTTCATCCAAAAGAAACAGCCTCCAAGGAGGATCTTGCCAAGAAAACCCAAGGGCGGGGACTAGGAGGGTTCTCCTCTGAGCCTGGCCAGGGATGGGAGCCTAAGGGGGCATCACAGCCCAGAGAGAAGACAGAGGGCTGTGCGAAGGGAAGGGACTCCTTGGCCAGCTGGGTCCTCCCTGGATACTGAACAGTGGCAGCCCCCTTCCCTGGCCATCAAGGCTTCCTTTCCTATAACTGCTGCCGCTTCCCCTGGGGGTCATGCCAGAAGCCCCTAGCTGCCCACTCACTCCCACCGGGGCAAGTTCGCTCAGCCCCTCCTGATCTCACTGACTCATTCATTCAGTAGCGCAGGCAGCCATTTCCCGTTCATTCATTCATTCCTCTTTTCTCACTCACTCGTCCATCCATCCTCACTGACTCGTTCATTCACCGGTACACTCGGTACACTCGCTTGAAGGTGAAGAGTCACAGACGCTGCCTCCAGGCATTCTGGGGTTAGGACAGGACGCGCTCCCCGCAGGCAGTCGCGGAGAGAGAGCCCACATAAGGCTGTCGGAGGCCGATGGGTCAGCTGCGAGAACCTCACAGACAAGAGGGGGATCTGCAAAGGCGAGTACCTCACAGACAAGAGGGGGATCTGCAAAGGCGAGAACCTCACAGACAAGAGGGGGATCTGCAAAGGCGAGAACCTCACAGACAAGAGGGGGATCTGCAAAGGCGAGAACCTCACAGACAAGAGGGGGATCTGCAAAGGCGAGAACCTCACAGACAAGAGGGGGATCTGCAAAGGCGAGTAGAGGGCACGAGGGGGTAAAAGGGAAGGCAAATGGCCGAGGTGAGCAAGAGCGTGGTGCATCAGACAGGGGAGGGAGACCAGGAAAGGGACTGAGCTCAGCACACACAGCACAGGCCGCCTCTGGCCCCGCAGCCCCCAGGACAGCTGGGGCCCGCACCCCTGGGAGCCAGGCTCCCCCGGAACTCCGCAGCCTTCCGTGTGGGCCTTCTCTCTCCAGCTGGTCCAGGCCGGGCCTCCAGCGGGGGCCCCTCCCCGTTCAGCCCGGGGAAACCCTGGCGTGCCCCTCCCCCGCCCCGCCCTCAGGAAACCCCCGCGCTTCCTGCCGTCTGGGTCTCAGAGAGCTAAAAACCTTCCTCTGGGCTCCCATCCTCGGAGGCCGCAGGTCTTGAAATTCAAGCTCAGAGACTGCCAAGGCAGCTCGAAAACTGCTGAGTATTTTTCTGAAGGAGGAGGAGAGAGAAGTTAAAAGGAGAAGGGCGAAGGGCCTGGAAAATGGAGGAAGCTGGCAGCGGGTCTCCACGGCTCCTCCGGAGTAAACCCATGCCTATCTCTCACAACAAGGGATGCCCCAGGTGCAACCCCGCTCCTCCAGGGGGGGCCCTGGTCCCAGGCCACATCTCCACCCTGAGGGGTCCTTCATCCAAGGGCATGATTCTCTCCAGGGAAGTCACTTAGGCCCTTTGCCTGAAGACGTTAAAATCCCCCAGGTCGCCACTCCTGCTGGGGACACTGGCTGCCACCCAAGACTTCAGGAGAAAAGCCCAAGATGACAAGCAAGCTGCCCACTTACTCCTCTAGGCATAGCAGAAAGAGGAATCTCTGAATGCAAGGACCATTTCTGCCCCTCTCTTGGGTCGGTCAAGCCACCTTTCGGAATTTCAGTGTCATTGTGGGTAATAGCTATGATAATATTTATGGCCTGCTTACTACTTGCCAGGCTCTGGCTAAACACATGCCCACGTTTAATCCTCATGACAATTCTGTGAAGTAAGCACTAATATTATCACCACTTTACAGATTAGGAAGCTAAGAGACGGTACATATCGCCCAAGGTGATCCAAGCAACAAAAAAGGATTCCAACCCAGCCGCTGTGACTCTGGATTCTACAGACTAGACTTAAGCTTCATGCAGTCACCGGACAAACAAATCTGGAAACTCTTCTTGTTCTGGGCATTGTGGACGGAGAGGTAAGTCTTGTATCTGCTCTCAAGGAGCTTCCAACCCATTCAGTGAGACAGATAAGCAATCAGTTATCAGGTAGCATGACTGTTGTCACAACAGATGAGTTACAGGATGCGGGGTGAATTAGTCAGGACATTCAATGCAAGCTGCTTTAACAAACAACCCCCGCATCTCAGTGACTTAAAAAGACATCACATGCTGCAATGCACTGGCAGGGGCTTCTGCTCCGTGTAATCATTAGGAGAGCCAGGCCTCCTTGGAGCCTTCTACTGGAATCCTCCACTGGATGTCAGCCAATAAGCAGGAGAGAGGCCTTGTGGAGGACTGCATGGAACATTTTATGACCTGGCCCAGAATTCATGTACCTGGCTTGTCCTTGTTCCATCGGCTAGAACTAGTCACACTGCCCCACTTAACTGCACGAGAGGCTGGGAAGTGAGGAGCCAGGATCGATGCGTACCTAGCAGGTCTCTGCCACCGGGGAGACAAAGGAGAACATCAGCCCACACAGCTGAGCAGAGAAGCTTCCTAGAGAAAATGAGGACCAAACTGGTCCAGCAATGAAGTGGGCAGTGGGAGGGCATTCCAGGCAGAGAGAACTATGTAAGATCATCTCTCAAAAATGCTTTGCAATGAATTCTATAAATCTCAGTTACGATGATTGAGTAATTTCCTAAGAAATGGAGGGAAGGAAGGTATCTGAGGTCAAGTTGCCCAGAGCAGACTTTGAGCTGAGTGTTTGAAGGCAAGTGACTTATTAAAGCACTACTTTCAGTCAGAGAGTTGGAGAAGGGCGACAGGGAAGGGAAGGAAGCCAAGCAAGGGTGCAAGCTGGTGCAACGGCGAGGCTGAGGCTGCAGCTTGGTCCCGCAGTGAGACTCTGGGTGGACATTACGCCTCCGAGTTTGCACAGATTCTGGACATGGGCACTGGGCTTTCAGACTGCAATACCAGCCAGTCACTGGGCAAAAGGCAGAGTAGAAGGAGAATGGAAGTCCTCAGGCATGGCCCTCCCTTGGCACCTCTGTGGAGCTTCTCCAGTCCTGGGCAGCTCTCCAGAGAGAGTGCAGACATAGGCCAGTAGGCCCAAGGACCACGACGCCAGGAGAGGTGGGGGAGCCGGGCAGAGCGCCAGCACTGGGTGCACAGACAGAGTGCCCCCCAGGGGGAGCCAGGCCAGGAGGGGTGCTGGGCCTGGCAAAGCCCCCAGAGGACTACAGATCACACCCTTAGGGCCTCTCCAGCTGGAAGAAGGTGGAATTGGTGAAAGAGCAATGAACACAGAACCTGAGCTCTAATCCTGACTCTGCCACTGGGGGCGTGTGTGGTAACTCTCAGAGGTCAGCACTCTTGACTGTAAGATAAGAATGACAATATTAAAAAAAAAAAAAATCCAATCAAAAAGTGGGCAGAAGACATTTCTCCATAAAAAACATAGATAATGGCCAATCAGCACATGAAAAAATTCTCAACATGGCTAATTATTAAAGAAATGCAAATCAAAACCACAGTAAGGTATCATGTCACACAATGGTCAGAATGGCCCATCATCACAAAGTCTACAAACAAAGAGAGGATGTGGATTCCCACCTACATTGTTGGTGATTGGTGCAGCCACTATGGAGAATAGCTTGAAGGGCCCTTAAAAAACTAAAAACAGATCTGCCATGTGATCCTACCATCCAAATTCTGGGCATTTATCTGGAGAAAAGCTCTAATTTGAAAATAGACACACACCTTAATGTTCATAGCAACACTCTTTACAGTGGCTAAGACATGGGAACAACCCAATCGCCCATCAACAGAAGGGTGACCTGAGAAGGTGCAGGACGCGATATTACTCAGTCCAAAAGGGAATAGATTAGTGCCACTTGCAGCAACAGAGAAGGACCTAGAGAGTATTATACTCAGTGAAGTAAGGCAGACAAGTGTTACATGGCATATAAACCGATCTAAACAATGCAAATCACACTACCTATAAAACAAAGGGCTCACCACCACAGATGCAAACTACTATATGTAAAATAGATAAGCACGAGGATTTTCTGTATAATACAGGGAACAATATTTAGTATCTTGTAATAACCTATAGTGGAAATAATCTAAAAAAAAAACTGAATTGCTTTGCTGTACACCTGAAACAAACACAACATTGTAGATCAACTATATGCTAGTAAAAAAACAAAATAAAAAAGAACAATAACATAAACCTGGAAGGCTGTGCTGGAAGTTAGAGGTGGGGCCAGGAATACACAGTAGGTGCTCAATAAATGGTGACCATCCTTGCCGATTTGCTCCTTGACGCCACGTCCCTGAGTCTCAGGTGTTCTCTAGCAGCATCACATGCATCGACTGTGAGTGAAATATTTAGTCTGTGTCCCAGCACATGATATGATTCTCACCCGCTTCTCAGTCCTGAAGGTGCCAGGAGGATGAGGAAAGAGAGGGGCAAACTTCACCTGGAGCCTGGAGGCCGGCTCTACAGAAATGACTCCTCACCTGGAAGAACTCCCATCCCTCGCTGTCAGAATTGGGAGGCACCTGACAGGTCATTGAACCAGATGGGGAAACTGAGGCACAGGGAAAGGGATTTTCCCGAGATCCCACTGTCTCCGAAACAGGACTGGCAGATAGGTGTCACCGCATGACTCTGGTCAGTTGGTTGTGGGCACAATAAGATTCTTGGGGTTTATCTAGCTAGGCTCCGTGAGAAAGAGTGCCAGGCTCAATTAGTCCTGCCTGCCTTGGGTTGAGAAAGTACATAGTAGGTATTTACATTACTGCAGAAGAAGATTTAAAAAATGCATTGGCCCTGCTCACCAACCTCTACCTTCTCCCTGCAGGGCTTAACAACACTTTCATTCATAGAAGATGGTTCCAAAATAAGTCAAAAGGCCTTAAGGGGAAAAAACCCTAGTGTCCCAAATTGGGAACTCACTTACTAAAAGCCAGGACATGGCGATGGTAACTCTTGCCCATCACTCAGGCACAGTAACCTTGGAATCCAGTGACTCGTGTCCTGAATTTTAGTGGACATTTCCTGTTCCTATTTCCCTTTCCTTACAGTGTCTCAGTTTTCTCTTGCAGAATCGCCTTTTCCCCACTGTACACAGTCTATTGTATCTCTTCTACCCCACTCCATCTAAGCCTGGAGTTTGAATTTTACACAGGGGAACAAAGAGATTGGATATGATAGAGGCTTGTCCCCTCCAGTGGTGGCTTGTTGATCAGCTCTTCAGGCTGAGAATAGAGAGGCGCCCCATCACAGATCACTGCTATAGTCTGTGTCTCTTGCTAGTCAGTAAGTTCCTCAAGGACAAGGACCCTGTCTTGTTCACTGGTGTACTTCCGAAGTCTAGCGCAATCTCTGACATAGTCATTTTTGATCTAATCTCTGGCATTCAGTGATTTTTGTTGTTCTTGAATGAATGAATAAATGTACAGCTATAAGAAAACATGCAAGTTCTGAATCAGCGGACAAGATTTTAAAGCTAGCCCTGCTTCTCACTAACCATGTGAGCTTGGGTGAGCCTGTTACTTCTCTGAACCTCAGTTCTCTCATCTATAAATTGGATACATATGGTAAACAATCTGCCTGCAATGCAGGAGACCCAGGTTCAGTCCCCATGTTGAGAAGATCCCCTGGAGAAGGGAATGGCTACCCACTCCAGTATTCTTGCCTGTAAAATCTCATGGACAGAGGAGCCTGGCAGGCTACAGTTCAAGGGGTCGCAAAGAGTCGGACATGACTGAGTGATTAACACTTTCTTTCACTTTCACACACATACCTCCCAGGATTGTGGGCATGTTTAAATGAGACAATGGACGTGAAAATGCTTTGCAAACTGTAAGCGATGTGCAGAGGGCAATTACACCAAGGAAGAGAAGAGACTGAAAATAGGCCTGGCTAATGCAAAGTCCACCTAGCAAATAATTAGAGTCAGGATGAAGCAGGCATTGTCCTGTCCCAAAATAGCTTGTAATTCAATGTCTGTGTCAAGTTGAAAGCTACGGAAATTTTGATTCAAATATAAGGAGAATCTGTTGACAAAAAAACTAAGAGCGGAATTCCCCGGTGGTCCAGCGGTTGGGAATCAGCACTTTCCCTGTCTGGCCTGAGCTCAGTCCCTGGTGTGGGGACTAAGATCCTGCAAGTTGCCCGGCATGGCCTAAACAAAACAAAACCAAACTGGGAAATGTTTGGCACTGGCTTCAGGTAAGGTTCAATCCAAGGGTTAAATGATGTCATGAAAGATTTAGTTGCGAAATACCAATCAGAGGCCCAGTTACTGAGCACATGGTAAGAACATGTGCTCGGAATATTTTTTGTCAAAAAAATATTAACAAATTTGCCCTTAATCTGACATACAGAACAAATATAAACTTTGATGATTCAGAAGTCTTGGTCTGTGGTTGCATACAGAAGAAATTAACTTAGGCCAAAAAAAGCTTACTGGAAGAACTTTAGGGAGGCTGGAGAATAAGGCTTGAAAATAGTCAGGAGTCAGTGATTGGCAGGGCCAGGTCGGGGAAGGCCTTGTAAGCCATCACAAAGCATCCCAAGGTCAATGAGAAGCGTGGAGGAATGGGAACAGAGGAGTGATGTGCTATGCACACCCTAGGAACTCCCTCCGGCTGCAGCCTGCTGGAAATTCGATGGAAGCAAGAGACAGGGAAAAAAGGAAGCAGAGACAGGGCTGTTGCTGTGGTCCAAACGAGAGGCAATGGAGGCCCAGATGGAGCAGTGGCAAGACAGCTGAAGCCCAGGGGCCTGAGAAGGGGCGACAAAGGGGAGTGAACGGGATTTGGGGGCAGACTGGATATGGCAGAAGAGTTGGGAATTATCCGCAAGTCCTGAGCCTGGCAGCTGGCACTCGCTGAAATGGGCGACATAGAGAAAGGACACCTTCCCCCACCGTGCCTTGAGTTGGGGTGGTATGCCCGGCGCCCTTTGTCCTGCAGAATGCTTAGTGCAGGCAGCCTGCCCAGAGAACTGGCCAGAGAGGGGTGGGCTAGCAGAGGGTGCCCAATGTGGTATCGGACATCAGGGTAATTCCAGACTCCTTTTGGGTACAGAGATGGGCCTCCAGAGCCAAGTTCTGGGATGCTCTCTGCCTCTGGCTTTCCGCCACGGGCATCATCTGCAGAGAATATTCAAAGATGTAAACATGATGATTTCATCAAGGTCCGCGTGTCAGGGGACACATGTGCAAGCGATGGCAGCCCGTCAAACCGTGGAAATTCTGACCCGGGAGGTTCAGACACAACAATGTGGAGGCTTCCCTCCCCCGCATCCCCTCTGGCCTGTGCCCAGTTCTCAAACGTGGTTAATTAATGTAATGAATTATGACAAACGTGTATGGCGCCTCTGATTTGCTGACAGCTGATACAAACAGAGGCTGTGGCCAAGAATCCCAATGCGTACATTATACACACACACACACACACACACACACACACACACACACACACACCACAACTCCACCAAAAATAGCTTGTAACTGGGTTTGTAATTCGGTGACTTTTCCATCTGTACTGGAACATGGCAAGAAGTGACTGCTGCTGCTAGGGATAAAGGGAAGAGTTGGAAATATGTTGCTCCCAATTGTTTGTTTTTATTATAAAGCCTTTTTTTTTTTTCTTAACCACTGTTGCTCCCTAGGACATACACTCATTGGTTACCTTTAGTCAACCCTGTATTCCATGAGGGAAGGACTCACATTCACTGAGGACCTACTATGTGCCAAGAGCTTTATATACGAACTCTGAACTTTTGGTTGGAAGCAACAGAACTCCAACTGAATCAACTTAAAACAAAAAGGGGGGAGGATATAGAAGGGATCTCGAAATATCTCATTGTTATTACTGTTGCTGTTTAGTCACTAAGTCATGCCTGACTCTTTTGTGACCCCATGGACTGTAACCCGCCAAGCTCCTCTGTCCATGGGATTTCCCAGGCAAGAATACTGGAATGGGTTGCCATTTCCTTCTCCAGGGGATCTTCATGACCGAGGGATCCAATTCGTGTCTCCTGCATTGGCAGGCTGGTTCTTTACCCCTGAACCACCAGGGAAGCCTGAAATATCTCACACAAACAAAATTGAACATTCGAACCATAAGAAGAGCAGAGAAGCAGCTAAAGCCTGTGACTCAAATCCCAGCAGAGAAAGAAAAGCAGTCTCTCTCTTTCCCCTACTCTCCCTCCCTCTCTCTCTCATCTCTGTCTCTCTCTCTCTGTTTTATAGTAAATCTCATTTTTCATGGATTCCGTGTTTGAAAATTTGTTTACTTGTTAAATTTATTTGCAACACGGATCAATATTTGTAGCATTTTCATAGTCATTTCTGGACAAGCACAGGGTGAAAAATTTGAGTCATGTGGTCCCAGCTAAGGTCAAACTAGATGACATTCTGCCTTCTGGTCTCAGCTCTCATATTATGAAAAATCGTCTTTCTTTTAAGTCTATTTAATGCCATATTTTTTCTCATTTTAGTGATTTTTGTTGACGATTTCACTGTTGAAAATGACTCCAAGCACAGTGCTGAAGTGCTCTCTAGGGATCCTAAGTGCAAGAACACTGTGATGTGCCTTATGGAGAAAACATGTGTGTTAGATAAGGTTCCTTCAGAAGTGAGTTATAGCGCTGCTGGCTGTGAGCTTAATGTTAGTGAATCAACAATGTACGTTAAGTAAATTGTCTTTAAACAGGAACACAAGTAAAACAAGGTCCAGATCACCTTATCTGTCTCCTAAGAAACCTGCATACAGGATGAGAAGCAACAGTTAGAACCTTATGTGGAACAATGGACCGGTTCCAAATTGGGAAAGGGGTGCATCAGGCTGTATATTGTCACCCTGCTTATTTAACTTACATGCAGAATATATCATGCAAAATACTGGGGTGGTGAATCACAAGCTGGAATCAAGATTGTTGGGAGAAATATCAACAACCTCAGACACATAGATGATACCACCCTAAAGGCAGAAAGTGAAGAGGAACTAAAGAGTCTCTTGATGAAGGTGAAAGAGGAGAGTGAAATAGTTGGCTTAAAACTCAACATTCAAAAAACTAAGATCATGGCATCCAGGTCCCTCACTTTCATAGCAAAGAGATGAGGAAAAAGTGGAAACAGTGACAAATTTTACTTCCTTGGGCTCCAAACACTGCAGATGGTGGCCGCAGCCATAAAATCGGAAGACGCTTGCTCCTTGGAAGGAAAGCCATGACGAACCTAGACAGTGTATTAAGAAGCACAGACATCACTTTGCCAGCAAAAGCCCATATAGTCAGAGCTATGGTTTTCCCAGTGGTCATGTACAGATGTGAGAATTGGACCATAAGGAAGGCTGAGTGCGAAGAATTGATGCTTTTGAACCATGGTGCTGGAGAAGACTCTTGAGAGTCCCTTGGACTGCAAAGAGATTCAACCAGTCCATCCTAAAGGAAATCAGTCCTGACTATTCATTGGAGGGACTGATGCTGAAGCTGAATCTCTAATACTTTGGCCACCTGATGCGAAGAGATGACTCATGGGAAAAGACCCTGATGCTGGGAAGCATTGAGGGCAGGAGGAGAAGGGGACGACAGAGGATGAGATAGTTGGCTGGCATTACTGGCTCAATGGACATGAGTTTGATCAAAGTCCAGGAGATGGTGAGGGACAGCAAAGCCTGGCATGCCTCAGTTCATGGGGTCTCAAAGAGCTGGACATGACTGAGTGATTGAACAACACTGAGTTGACCAGTTGATGAAGATGTGACCAGGGGCTCACAGGAACCTGAGCCTGTATTTCCCCTAGGAGCAATAGTTGGATATTTACTAGTTCAGTTTGTGGTCACTTATAGAACATAACTACCATGAACAATAAGAATGAACTGTATCTCCTGTTCCTCCTTCCCTTTGCCTGCCTCCCTCACTCCAGGTCAGGGTTCTTAGCAGGGCAAGCAACAGCCAACAGTTCTCAAGTCACATGCCTCATAACTTCCACCACGATAGAGAGGCTTTTCATGCTTTGACAAATTCTCAGAGGAGATACTGGACTAATTGAATATGGTACGAATAGGGACAGTCATATAGGTACATGGCATCTCCCAGTAGAACTACATAAATTACAGAAACAGAAGCTCCTGCAAGAATAAAAGGCTATTCTTAAATGACTGGGGGGGAATACTGAGCAGACTGGCACACACATACGCGCACACACAGACAGGTTTATCACTGCACACGTTTATCAGCTGCACACACAACCTATAACATTACCAACTAGCTTTCCCTAAATGAATTCTTATTCCCTATGCTTAGAAACATTTGAAAGGAAAATGTAAATTTCTGCCATGTATAGAATTTGATCATTAAAATAAACTCATAGCTGTGCAAATAAAAAGCAAATATTAGCCCACAAATCATCTAAAACTAACCACATGTTTAGAAACAGGCTTACCCTTTTGTCTCTATCCCTAGACTAGATACCTAGTTTCAGAGGGAACCATTCAGCCCAGCACAAAGTCTGGAGCAGAGTGAATACTCAGTAAACTTTATATATAGGCTAAGAGTACAGCTACCTGCATCTCACTTCTATGTACCTTTGGAGAAAAGACTAGCTGAAGAAGAGGAAGGAAGCATGGAGGAACAGAGGGAGGCAGAGAGAGGGAAACGTGCCGCTGCCTAACCTGGCTAAACCCTGCCTGACCTTACCTCTCAGAACTGGGCCTTCCGTGCACTTACAGCGTACATTTCCTATTTTCTCAGTATCTTTGTCTGGGCAGTATCACGTTCCTGAAATGCTCTTTTCTTTCTCAGGACTCGTTCTTCAAATTCTACCTTCTTTTCTGTATTATTAGTTGGGAAACTTTCAGCAACACATAACAGAAAACCCAACTGAAAGAGACTTATATGTAAGAAAATTTTGTTATCTCTGACAGGGAGACTCTCAAGGCAGAAAGGCCTCATGTTGCTTTATTTAGGAGCTTAACTGGCATCTAGGACCCAGGTTCCTTTCTTCTTTGTTCTATTGCCCTCAGTATAACAACTGATTCTCCTCATGGTTGCAAAAAGGCTACAATTGCTCCAGTCATCACATCCTCACCAAAATCTAGACCCAGAGAGGGGATTATGATTTCCCTGTGTCTGTTTTTAAGGTTAAGAAACTTCCATAGAAACATGTCCAACCACCACCACCACCACCACAGGCTTTTCCTTATAGCTCACTGGTCAGAATAGAATCATATACCCCTGTCTTAAGCCAGTCACTGGCTAGGGGAGTATGATTAGTATGACAAGCATTGATGAATCAAGACTCACCCCATTGAGGATAAGACTGGCATAAGACTTCTGTAAAGTGCGTGACCCCATAGGCAAGTAGGGAACCCAAACCAAATCTGTGTTCTGTAATGAGAAATCTGCCACATTCTATTAAATAACTACCCTCAAATCCCTTGGATAAAATCCCTCTTTGGTCCATGGAAGCCTCATGTCTAATGATTCGGATGTCTCCAATCTCATCTCCCTTCTCAACTCTTCTGCACAAGGTCCCCTCCACATCATCTATCTTCCTTGTCTAGACTTGCTGAATTAATTTAAAGTTATCATACCACAGTATAATTTATAATTTATCTGTTTATGTGTCTGTCTTTGCCAATAGGCTGTCAGATCCATCTGGGGTGGCCCAGAACTGGACTGAGATCTAAGGGCCTGGCCTGTCTAATGCCTAAATCTAAGTGTGAATGCTAGCTACATTGAATTTACTCAATTGAATTGTGAGGGCAAAGGGGAGGAGCAGGGGAGAGAAGTAAGAAAGCAGGAGGGAAGAGGACAAAGCCATCAGTGAAATACAGGCTTTGGTTGCAGACAAAACATAGGCTGCCTAGAAGAGCCAATTCACTAACTGGGATGGAGCTTCTATTGTGGGAAATAGTCATTTGTTGGCTTAAATAAGCCCCTTCGCCTCAATTACATGTAATGGAATACAAAGGTATTGACTCAGCGTGAGGAAGGAGGCAGAAGTTCAAACCTACCACCACTTCACTTGCAGGCACTAATTGCCCCAAGGCTTAGGTCAAAGGTTATGGCAGGATTAGAACTGACAGTGAAAACAAAAGCCAGGCCTTGACTCCTTGAATTAGCTAATTTGCCCCTCTTTTCTGCCCATTTGCCCTGGCTTCTCCTAGCTGGCAAGTCCCTCTGCCCAACAAAGCCACTGTTTGCAACCCTCTCTGGCTAACCTGAATCTTCATCACACTCAGGACCTGCCCCAAACTGCCTGGAGGTACAGAAAGCAAGCGTTAGAAATCACTGGGGGTTGTGAGGAAGCAATCTGGAGGAACTGATTTCTGTCCTTACAATAATCACTGAGCTGGATGAACACTCATAAGTCCAGGCACTGTACTAAGAACTTTAAAATGTACCAGATAACCCAGGGACACCTTGTCATACCCAGAAGCAAAACAGCGATCAGAACAGTAGGACAGTGACAGGACACAGGAGTCACGCCAAGAAGTCCTCACTGGCCAAAGATGAAGGGATCTGCCCTTCACAAGGACTGATCATGGCCATGCATTGAAAGACATTCAGTTTCTTGGGACTTCCCTGGTGGCGCACTGGCTAAGACTCCATGCTCCCAATGCAGGGGATCTGGGTTCGATCCCCGGTCGGGAAACTAGATCCCACATGCTGCAACTGAGTTCACATGTTGCAACTAAGACACAGCACAGCCAAATAATAAATATTTTTTAAAAACAAGGAAAGAAAGACATTAAGTTTCTTAAAATTCTCACAGCGATACTAAAAAAAAAAATGCTTTGGTCCTCTTTGGAGAATGCTAGTGAATGAAGTATTCTGAAAGCTGGTAAATAAAGAATCAGGTACTTGTCTTTCCTGTGTGAATCTCTTGGGGTAACTGAATAGCTGATGGAGAAAAGTTCCTGTTTACAGAAGAATCCCAGTCAATCACTGCAGAAGAAATGATAGCATTAGAAAAATAACCGCTTTGCCACTTTCCTGAAAAAAAAAAAAAAAAATGGATCTGGGCCAAGGTTTTCCAATCTCAGCACAACTGACACTTTGTCCAGATAATTCTTCGTTGTGGGGTCTATCCTGTACATTGTATGATGTTTAGCAACATCCTTGGTCTCTACCCTCTAGATGCCCATAGCTGGTACCCAGTTGTGACAACCCAAAATGTCCCCACACATTTGTCCCAAAGTCAGCCCGGTTGGGAACCCCCGATGCAGGGACTGATCCTCAATGACTGCTTTCACATGGGGAACAGAATCACGTGACTTTAAAGCAGCCCCCGGGGGTTCTTGAAGGTGTGGCACCCACCGCCTTCATCCTTGTCCATCAGCCCAGGGCCCAGCCTCCCCAGCAAAACAGAAACCGGAGGAGAGTCCTGGAGTGACATCCCCCGCTCCCCGCCTGCCCAATTTTTTCCAACCAAGTTGAATGAATCCTCCCTGGGGACCCTGTCTGTGTTTTCCTGGAGGCTATGCTCTCTTAGCCAGGTCTTTGCACATGCTGCTTCTTCTACCCAGCAGGTTCCACCCCTCCCACCCCTTTCTATTCTTGCCCACGCTTCCTCCTTTTTTCAGCTCTCAGCTTCTAGGACTCCTCCTCCAGGAAGTCCTCGCTGACTCCCTGTTTGTACTCTCCTCGCCTGTTGTGTCCTAACCACAGTGTACGGTCACTGTTGACATCTCCTCAATAAGACTGGGGGCAGAGATCACAGTTCTTATCTCCAAGGAGCCCAGTATAGAGTAGGTACTCAGAAAATGTCACCAGCAGGAAGGAAGAAGGGGGGAAGGCAGGAGGGAGGCATGGCCTTGTGCTAGCTTAGTGTTGGTGTACACGTAGCAGAATGTTGGAGTGTGACTGTTCGTGTGTGTGCAGAGCAGGGTGTGTTGTGAACTTGGAGATATGCGCACAGTGCAGGAGTGCTGTGCAAAAATGGGCGCTGTGGGGATTTCCCGGGTGATCCAGTGGTTAAGAATCTGCCTGCCAATGCAGGGGACACCAGCTCAGCCCCCCGTTTGGGATCCAAGATTCCACATGCCCCGGACAGCTAAGTCCACACACCACAGCTACCGAGCTCTTGCACCACAACCAAAGATCCTGCAGGCTGCAACTGAGACCCAAGGCAGCCAAGCAAAGAAACCTTTCATATATGTACATATATATGCACACACATATGTATATACACATATATATACACACACATACATATACATACATGCACATATATATAGCTTCCCAGGTGGTGCTAGTGGTAAAGGACCCACATGCCGATGCAGGAGACACAAAAGTCGTGGGTTCAATCCCTGGGTCAGGAAGAGCCTGGCAACCCACTCCAGTTTCCTTGCCGGGAGAATCCCATTGACAGAGGAGCTGGGTGGGCTCCAGTCAATAGAGCTGCAAAGAGTCGGACACAACTGAAGTGCCTTAGTATGCACGCATATATGTGTGTATATATATGAGTGGACATTTTTTCTAACGGGGGCTATGAAAGCCATGGCCTTGACTGTCTCTCCCCGTCCCAGCTGCATCTCCCATCACTCCACCTCACACGCCCCAGTTTCGGCCAGGTCATAGTCTATATATCTTCATATCTTTTGCTTCTCTCTGCTGTGACATTGCTGTTCCTTTTGCCTGGACTGCCCTTCCCCACTTTCTCCTTGCAGTTAGACCTCCATTTACTGTTTTAGAGTCCAGCTGTTCACCTCAACTGTGAGCTCCCCAAAGGTTGCCTCTTGAGGTCCCCCTCACTGAGACCACACTGAGGCACCTTTGTGCTCCCAGCTGCAGAAGGCAGGCAGGCAGCCAGTGTCCTGGGGAGTGTTTTCAGAATGAGACTATACACCTATGGCTCAGTGTAGCAAGCGCAGAGGCACGAATTGAACTAGATCAGGGTCTTCACACTTTTTTGTCATGAATCCCCTTAAATAACTTTGAAAAGATATCTTTTCAGTAAAAACCATGTCAAGGCGATGGCACCCCACTCCAGTACTCTTGCCTGGAAAATCCCATGGACAGAGGAGTCTGGTAGGCTGCGGTCCATGGGGTCACAAAGAGTCGGACACGACTGAGCGACTTCCCTTTCACTTTTCACTTTCATGCATTGGAGAAGGAAATGGCAACCCACTCCAGCGTTCTTGCCTGGAGAATCCCAGGGATGGGGGAGCCTGGTGGGCTGCCGTCTACGGGGTCACACAGAGTCGGACATGACTGAAGCGACTTAGCAGCAGCAGCAGCTTACAAATTACATTCATCTAATTCTAATAAATACAAAGAATGAATAAATGAGTGGTGACAAGTGACAGCAAATACAAGATTTACACCCAAGTGAACAAGTGACAGATGATGGGCTTATGGTAGCCAGTCATCTTTATTCAAAAGTTAAATGAAAATATTCCCCCTGCAAGTCTTAGTAAATGTTCAAGAAAGACAAAACACTAACTTTCCTCTGCTGCATTTTATTCAGATATGACCTCTAGGAAGTAATTTTGGAACATTTCAGCTACTTCTTCTTGAAATTGGCAAAACATCCCACAGAAACAGGAACCAAAGGAGAGGATGAGAAACATTCCTGGCTCCTTCTCATCTCAGAGAATGGTGACGATGCCGCAGGACCCAGACTGGCATTTCGAAGAATGTTCTTTTCAAAGACTTGAATATTGCCGTCCCAAGATGGTTTGATAGGTAGGTAGGTAGGTAGACAGATGGAGAGCTAAAGCACGGAATTTAGCTGTGAGTTTGTATCCCTTAAGTCAAATAAATCACTCTCACCACCACTGATACATCTTTTGTTTTCATAAGACCATCACTTAGTAGTGAACGCATTACAGATAATATGTGGGAATAAAAGAACCAACGTAATTGAAGAAAATTGTCAGTACTCCCACCACCCCACAGTACCTGAATTCAGAATAATCCCATCTGGACCAAAATAGGATACACATTTTGCCCTTACAGAATAGATCAGGTTAAAGCATCTGCCTGCAATGCGGGAGACCTGGGTTCAATCCCTGGGTTGGGAAGATCCCCTGGAGAAGGAAATGGCAACCCACTCCAGTATTCTTGCCTGGAAAATCCCACGGACAGAGGAGCCTGGTGGGCTACAGTCCATGGGGTCGCAAAGAGTCGGACATGACTGAGCAACTTCACTTCACTTTCAAGACAAGGGAAAGCCTGAGGCCTTAGATTCATGCCACCATGATTCAGGGGAGCTCCCCACACTGATGGCACCCTTCATTCCAGGAGCTGGAACTTCCTATGCCCCAGGCAACGCCTGCAATGCAGGGAGGGTGAGAGGTGCGCCTCTCTACAGTAAAGCTGAGAAGGGGCAGGAAGGGAGCCAGGGACCGTGGGGAAGTTCTCCGGCAGATCAGTTTAATAAAGAGCACTTGGGAAAGTTGCATGTTGTGTGTGCTAAGCCGCTTCAGTCGTGTCTGACTCTGTGCGACCCTATGGACTGTAGCCTGCCAGGCTCCTCTGTCCAAGGGATTCTCCAGGCAAGAATACTGGAGCGGGTTACCATTTCCTCCTCCAGGGAGATCCCGACTCAGGGATCGAACCTTCACTTCTGCCCTGTAGGTGGGTTGTTTACCACTAGCGCCACCTGGGAAAGTTGATTCCCATAAGATTATTGCACCCATGGGCCTCTCAAAGCCTTCACATAGCACAATTGTATGCATCCCCATTCTGAAGGCCCTGGATGGGTACACACGCCCTTACACAGCAGGATAGGATGGGATGAGAGTGAGGGTAAGAGAAAGGTACAGACCAGTGATTCCCTAAGTGCAGCTCCCAGACCAGCAGCAGTGCCAGCTGGGAACTTGCCCAATCTTGGGCCTACCCCACACCTCTCACAGCAGAACACATAGGGTGAAGACCGGCTGAACAAGCCCTTCTGGGGACTCTGATGCACACCCAAGCAGAGACCACTGGAGCAGACCATTCTTGCTTTTGCCCCTATCTTCTGATATTAATAATAACATTTCCAGATTCCTTTGGGAAACCACCCCTCTGCTCCTTTCAGATGATACTATTGATAGAACTGGCCAATGGCTTCCCCCACCCCAGGTCCAAGGACTTGCCCATGACTAGACCTTGTCACTCAAATATTCTTTCTCCCTGATCACAGGTGGTTGGTTCAAGAACATGCAAGAGAGAAAACTGATCCAGAATCAACCTTGGGACTTTTACAAAGCCCCTGAAAAAGGTAGGGCTTCCCAGGTGGCTCAGTGGTAAAGAACCTGCCCGCAGCGGAGGAGACGCAGAGTTCGATCCCTGGTTACTGTGTGGACGGGAGGGGCTGGAGTGAAGCAGGGAGAGGAAGATGACCTGGAGTGGGGACATGGCAACCGACTCCAGGATTTTTGCCTGGCCAACCCCATGGACTGAGGGGCCTGGAGGGCTACCGTCAATAGGGTAGCAAAGAGTCAGACATGTCTGAGCACACAGGGAAAGGCATGTCCCCTCTTCCCTGAAGTCATTAAGCCAATTAGATATGCGCAGCTGCAGGAAAAATCTTCTTGAGAATGAAGCCAACATTGCAGAAACTGGGAAAGGACACTGAGCACCAGCTTTACCTGAGGCGAGTCACTGTGCGTTTTCCTGTTACACCAGCCAAGAAATTTCCTTATAAGCTTAAGTCAAATGTCCTGTGTTTCTGTCAGTTCTAGACAAAGAACCCAGAATAACAGAGAGACAGAAGCAGAGATTCAGCAGGAGAGAGGGGTAAGATTCTAAAACCCAGCGGACCTGCTTTCAAGCCCTGGCTTCACTGCGTAATAACTGAGTGACTTTGAGCATGCCACTTTGCCTCTTTGATCTGCTGTCTGTGGATAGAACAGGTCAAGAGCAACTCCCTGGGGGACGGTTATACGGTAATAAGAGTCCTGTGCAGGGTTCCAGCAGTCTGATGGATGACCTTAACCGCGCTTTGACTTCTTGACCTTGACCTTCTCAGGGCCTCAGTTTTCTCATCTGTAGGAAGCAGATAAAAGTAACTATCTTAGAGGACTGGGATGAGACTTAGGAGAATTGCGGTACTCAACAGGTGATCAATATTGGTGATCAGTAGGTGACAGCCCCATATGATTGAAACATCAGTCTATGAGAGTCATTTAAAATCAGCAGCACCTCTGACCCACCCCAGGGGCCACAGTGGGGCCTGCAGCTGCAGTGGTCAGTCTGGTAGATTGGAATTTTCACAGAGTTGCTGCTTCTACAAGTGGAGGAGCTGGGGAGAAATTCTTACAGGTGCTCATTAGGTCCATGAAGCTGCCCTCAGGAGGGGAGGAATGCCTGGTTCATTACTGGCTCGCTCTGCAGGGGGCCAGACACCAGCGGGCTACCTGCCGTCTCCTCTCCTTGCCAGAGCTGGGAGTTTCAGCCAGGGAGCCAGGCTGTCCTGGGGCAGGGTGGCAAGGGTGAGCCTTGCCGCCATCTGGTCCCCAACTCCTCACCTAACACTTGTAACAGACCCACTGCTAATTGCATGGTTGGGGGGCAGCCTTCACATCTTTGGCGTCTGATTCACTACTGTTTCTTTGGAAGCCCCAATCCTGGGGCTGTGGAGGAAGGGCTCTGCCCGTTCATGGGGCTTTCGAGCCCCCAGCATCCTAGCCCAGGTTTGTTAGGCTCCATCTGGATAGGCAGTCAGGAGGGCATCTCGTTCCTGCACTCAGCCCGGGGCTTCACCCCCGCCCCGCCCCTCAGCCCACCTGGGCGGCAGGAACACCCCCAGACCCAGCCTCTCCTGTGGTCATGTCATCCCCACTCACCCAGTAGGGACACTTTACTTCTCTTGCCCCAAGTTTTGGTGCCTTATTCCCCTCTCCACCCCCAACAGAAGCAACGATGAGGAGGAATGTTGGGGAAGTGGACAGTAGGAACAGAGAAGCTTGGATTCAAATCTGACTCTGTCACTTTCTACCATTAAACCTGGGGCCAATGGCATTTTTCTAGGGGCCTCAGTTTCCCTATCTACAAAAAGGGCCTCCTAATATCTGTCTTGCAAGGTCTTTGTGCCAGTCAAATGTGATGATAGTAATAGCTAAGGTACCAAGAGCTTACTCTGCACCAGGAACCATCCTAAACAGGATGTGTGCACATCACTGTGATCATAAGCATTGGTCCAGAGTAGGTGCCTGATAGACATCACTTCCTCCTCCCATCCCAGTAGTCAGGGGAGGGGTAGCCACAGAGGGAGGAGACTGAATCCAAACAATGCCTTAGCATGGTTTTCCAGCAGTCATGTATGGATGGAGAGTTGGACCATACAGAAAGCTGAGGGCCAAAGAACTGATGCGTTTGAGCGGTGATGCTGGAGAGGACTCTTGACAGCCCCTTGGACTGCAACAAGATCAAACCAGTCAATCCTAAAGGAAATCAGTCCTGAGTATTCTTTGGAAGGACTGATGCTGAAGCTGAAACTCCAAAACTTTGGCCACCTGATGCAAAGAGCCGACTCATTGGAAAAGACCCTGATGCTGGGAAAAAGATTGAAGGCAAAAGGAGAAGAGGGCAGCAGAGGATGAGATGATTAGATAGCATCATCGACTCAATGGGTATGAATTTGAGCAAACTCTGGGAGATGGTGGAGGACAGAGGAGCCTGGCGTGCTGCATCCAGGGGGTTGCAAAGAGTTGGACACAGCTTAAGAGACTGGACAACAACAAGCAGCAGAGGGTGGGGCAGGCAGGCGGAGAGCACACTGCTACCCCAAACCCACATCCCTCCCTGTGTGGGGCCTGATCCCAATTATCGCCCCTACTGGCCTCTTGAAACACCAGGCAAGGGTCCATCTGTATTCACTTCTGGTACTCAGGCACACAGTACCACTGGAGGGGTGAGGACCAGAGGGTGAGGGTCTGGGATCATGAGACCTCAGCCCTTTCCTTCTGCCCTCTTCTCCTTTGGGTCAGAGAAGCAAATTTTGAAAGGATGCTAAGGGGGACCTGACTGGCCACTGAAGGGGCCCCTGACCCTTGACCTCCCTGGAAGAGCCCTGACTCACCTCCCTTCGCTATGACTCATGGGGTTCACCATCAGCATCATCACTATTCTGATGGGCCCTGCCATTAACTTGTTGGGTGCTCTGGAGCAAGTCACTTCCTCCGTCTGAGTCATGGTTCCTTCCTCTCTAAAGTGATGAGGTTCGGACTTCCCAGACGGTCCAGTGGTTAAAACTCCATCCTTCCACTGGGGGCACAGGCTTGATTCCCAGTCAGGGAACTAAGATCCCACATATTCCCTGGGTCTTGACCAAAGGGAAAAAAAAATGGTGATGAGGCTGAAGAGAGACAGAGAGAAAAAACTGAGGATAAAGCACTTGCATGGGTGCCTTCCGGCTCTTATTACAGGAATAAGCCCCAATTATTTGCTCTCCTATCTCTTTTGAACATCACATGGGCCCTGCAAGGTAAGAACGGTTGGATTGATGAAGGACACTGCTCATGGAAGATACAACAAGCCCAGGATCACACAGCTGGCAAAGTGGCCAAGTGAAAACAAACTCTGGTACCTTAGGTCCCC
Source organism: Capra hircus (assembly GCF_001704415.2). Classification (NCBI taxonomy): domain Eukaryota; kingdom Metazoa; phylum Chordata; class Mammalia; order Artiodactyla; family Bovidae; genus Capra; species Capra hircus. The sequence continues at coordinate 3,325,530 of NC_030827.1, read as the reverse complement.
ATCCTCGTGACCTCTGGGACACTGGCATCCTGGGGAGGCTCCAGAGGGTCAGGGACGGGCTGTCATTAGGCACCTGAAAATGTCGTTTATATCTGCCTCCAGCTCTGGGAGCCGGAAGATGATGGACACCCAGGCAGGATCAGGGGGCTGGGAGGAGAGGTGGAAACTCTGGACAGATGCTGAGTGCTCCAGCCACTCAAGCTGGCATCAAACCATAGAAACAGGTGGCCCTGGGTTCAAATCCTCTACTTACTGTCTGTGTGACCTCAGGCAAGCGGCTTCACCTCTCTGAGCCTGCTTTATAAAGGGAGGCTAAAAACGCCCACCCCAAGGGCTGGTTGGGTAGATTCAATAAGCTCATGCTTGGTACATAGAAGATGCTTCAGAAGTGGTGGTTCTGAATGAGTATTTCAGCCCCAGTGGGGCTCTGTTCAGCTGGACTGTGGAAACACTCATTCAACGCTCTCCTCAGGAAAGCACCCTAAGACATCCTCTCTGGCTGAGGAATCTTCTCAGCAGTCCACTGCACTGATTACCATGTTTCTCACAGCTCGGGAAATATCCAGAAATCTCTGTCCGCATCTTCCAAAGTCAGGCCCAGACAGGGGACGTGACTCACTCCCGGGCTCCAGGTCCTCCAAGTCTCTGGAGGACTAAGGAGAGGGAATCGCCACCGGCCCTGGGCACCCTGGAGTCAAGGCAAGGCGTTGGGTGTGGGCAGTGTCAGCAGCCTGCGGGATGAGGATGGAGGCCTGAGGATGTGCTGGGGCGGGGTGGGGGGCAGGCAGGCCGCAGTCAGCGGCAGAAGGCAGTGCTGCTCAGGGTCGTCCTGGCCTCAGGCACCCCAGGCTGGAGTCTGCCCGTCCTTCCCCACAAGAGCCAGAGCAGAGCCTTGAAAGTGTAAGGCACGCCACACGTGGCTCCCCATCGCACGCCAAATGAAAAAGCTCAGGGGGCGGTTTTGTTGTTGCTGTTTAGATGCTAAGTCGTGTCCGACTCTTTTGTGACCCCATGGACTGCAGTCCACCAGGCTCCTCTGCCCGTGGGATTTCCCAGGCAAGAGGACTGGAGTGGGATCTTCCCGAGCAGGAGGTCTCCTGCGCTGGCCGGCAGATTCTTCACCGCTGAGCCACCGGGGAAGGAGTGGTGGTTTAGCCCCTGCGACACTCAGCTGCTCTCCTCCATTCACTCTGCAATAAGCCCACGGGCCTTCCAAATTATTTCCCTGACGGGCTTCTAGGCCTGAGAGCTCCCTGCTGCCTCTGCCTGGCATGCTCTTACCCTCGGGGTCTGCATGGGACTCCTCCGCCAGAGACCTCCCCTTCCCTTTCTATCTAAAATAGCAGCTCCATCACCTCTACCTCCTCACCCTATTTTCTTTCTCCTTCTGTTTTACTACCACCTGAACTAGCTTATATTTATTCAGTTTACCGAATCTTCCCCCAAGGGACCATAAGCTCTGTGAGGCAGGGACTCTGCTCAGCCAACTATGGTATCTCCAGACCCTGACACAGCATCTGGCTCACAGTAAACAATAAGTACTTATCAGATGAATGAATGATTGATTCAATGTATTGATTGAATACCGCTGCCACTATTTTCTAGCTTGGATTGCTTTGGGCAGGTCATTTCACTTCTCTGAAACTTCCAACACCAAAGACAGGATGTGTTCAATTCACAGGGTTGTGGCTTCAGTGAAATAAAATAGTAGACGGTGGAAGGAGCTGACACAGGGTAAGTGCCCAATAAGTGACCACCACAGTCACCAGTATCGTCATCAAGGATCTCAGATTCATCACTTGCTCACCGAGGCCTTGGGCATGTCAAGAGCTCTCTCTGAGCCCCAGTCTGTTCATCAGTCCAACTGTCCAACACAAGGAATATTCGCTGGATGCCAGGGAAGTGGACACGAAGCACCAGCAGGGGGTCTGACATCCAGGAAGCACTCACCAAGCCGCAGGAACTGCAATCAAAGAGCGTCTAGGGTTTGGATGCCCGCTCCGCCACTTACTCTGTGACCTTGGGAAAGCAGCTAGACTTCTCTGAGTCTCCTCACCCATACCGTGAGGATAATGACAGTCCCTTCCTCACAAATCATCCTGAAGTCAATGAGATAAGGCCCCTGAAAGGGCTTCACAAAGCCCTCAGGAAGATGCACTGCAAAGGGCAGGAAGGTGAGGGCCCAGGGGTGAAGACAGACAGAACCAAGAGCGGTGTTTGGCCTCAGTTCTGAGGGGGTCACAGAGGGAGCTGAAAGAAGCCGGCTCCCTCTGTCTGGGAGGCCTCAGAGAAGACGCTGCTGCCCCCAACCACCTCACCCCCTGCCCCTGCCCCTGCCCCTGCCCCTGCCCCTGCCCCTCCCCTCTCCGTAGGGCCTCACTGGGGACCTCTTCTGGCTGTTCTTGGCAAGGGGCATTTTCAACGGAGGCAGGTGACAGCAGTAGGACCCTAGAAGAGACCCTCAGTCAACTTGAAGCCAAATCCACTTTCCACCCCAGGACTAAGGTGGCCTCCCCCCACATCCTAGGGCAGGCCCTGGGGAAAAAAGACCTTGAAGCCAAAGTCCCTGGAGGTTCATGAGGCCAGACACACTCCTCATGCTCCAGCCCATGAGGGTCTGTGGAAGAAACACCAGGTCCCCTCCCGACCTGGGCCATCTGACCCCCTCCACCACCAAAAAGAGAGTGGGGACCACCCGTGCCTTTTTCAGTCTGGGCCTGGCAAAACCCAGGGGTCAACTCCCCAAATGACTCAATCAATAAGCCTTACTGCAAACTCATGATTTTTTTTTTTTTTTTGGATCTGTTTTGATGAATTCTCAGTACCTAAGTGTGACTGACACTTAGTAAGGGTTTAATAAATATATGTTGAATCAGTGATTCAATTAATTAATCAACACATGAAGCAATGAATCATTGCTATCAAGAGAATTACTGTAAGTGAAGTTCCCAGCAGGCTGTGATTTTTTTTTTTATGTTTTTTGATAAATCCCCAGGGCCTTGAAAAGAGACCCTGATGCTGGGGAAGACTGAGGGCAGGAGGCGGGGGCGGGTGACAAAGGATGAGACGGTTGAATGGCATCACCAATTCAATGGTCATGAGTTTGCACAAACTCTGGGAGACAGGGAAGGACAGAGAAGTCTGGCATGCTGCAGTCCATGGGGTCGCAGAGAGTCCAACATGACTTAGTGACTTAACAACAACAGGGCCGTGAACACCCCTGGGACATAAATGTGTGTGAGAGCATGTGTATGTGAACGTATGATTGAGTCAACCACTGAATCACGACTCACTAGAATTTAATCCTTCTGGAAGCAAGGGTTACCATCTGCTTTGTTTAAGGCTGCATCCTCCGTGCTTAGACCAGTGCCTGGAGCATGGCCCGTGTGGAATGAATGAATGATAAACGAAGTGAATGAGCACGGCCCCAGCTCTCAGCCCAACGACCTCAGACCAAGAAGAACAAACACGGAGTGGCACCTGAGCCCTGCCCCCGGCCACCACTCGCCTCTTGATTTTTTTAAATAATTTGTCAATTGTTTTTAATTGTTGAGGCAGTAATACTTGGTTCATGAAACTGCAATATACAGAGAGGTGAAATAAATAGCTTATATATATATAATATATATAATATAGCTGGTTTTAAAATATTCCCTTATTCATTGGTGTACTAGGTCACGTGAGTCACGGAAGGTCGATAGCAGCATCCTCCAGAACTGTGAGTAATGCAGGGTCACCGTGATTGGACGAGGCCGTCTGTCGTCGAAAGTCGAGGCGCCGAGAATTCTGAGGGCACGCCTTCCCTGCGCGGTGTCTCAGGGCAGCTTGCAGCGGACAATAAATAAATGACTGCAAACCAGACAGCGATTTTTGTTGGACTCTGGGGCAGGGACAGGGGATTGGGAAAGAGGGGGAGTTGGCTGGGTGGGGGGACACTACTTTCTCTTTGTTTTTCTCTTTTTGTGTTTTTGCTTTTTTTTTTTCTGTCTTTTTTTTTTTTTTTTCCTTTAAGAACCTTTGGGAAAAAGGACTTTGGTTTCTCAGAGTGTCGTTTTCCTCATTCAAGTCCTCCTCTGGGGACGAGTTTCGAGTTGTCTGTTCCTAGAGAGACACAGCACCTGTGCATTGACAAAGTCCCTTGGCGTGAGCCTTTTGTCATAGCGGGTTTCAAGTCAGTAATAAAATCCTTATCGCTCCCCTCCCCCAAGAATTTTGGTTCAGTTTTTGTCTTCTCTTAAACACAATGTACAAAAATAGAAATTCTTCCTTATTTTTCATGTAAAAATATTCCTCTGATTGCAGTTCTCCGTGAGTGTGAGTGTGGGCTGGGGCGGCCTGGGGGGGCACGGCGGGGCCCGCCTAGCCGGGGTGCGTGGGGCGGATCCGCCGGGACCGCTTGGTCACGGTGGTGTACTTGAAGGGCTTCTGCAGTTCGGCCTGTCCCCTGGGGTAGCGCTTCATGAAGTGCACATCCTGCTGGTTCTCGCGGGTCTTGGGGCCCTTCCGCGGCCGCCCCTTCTTGGTGAAGCCCACGTACCAGCCGGAGTACTTAGCTGACATCAGGGCTGTGTAGTTGTTTTCCAGGACCTTCTCAATGAACACACACTCTTTGCTGGTGCCATCAGGCTGCAGGAAGAGAGAGAAGGAGGAGGTGAGAGAGGAAGGACAGGTGCGAGGGGCAGAGCTGTGTAGAGACGTCAGGGGCAAGGGCCAAGGCTTGAGACGGCACAGTAGAAAGGGCCTGACCCCAAGCTTTGGCCTCAGCAGTTTCACTCCCTGGATCCCTAGAGTGGACTTGACTTGGTGGCCCCTGCATCCTTCCCTGCTCATTACCATTCAGGGATCCCTTTCTTTTCCACAAAAGATTCAGATATGACCAATCAAAATATTATTTCCTGTGATTGGTGCAGAGCACAGCACGTGGCCTGAGTCATCCAATCAGCAGTCCTCAAGATCCTGTTCTAAATAATCCCCCCAAACATAGGCCAGTTTAAACTTGGAAATAGGTAAAGCTGAAGCAAAGGCAGCCTCTGTACCCCCATGAGAGGAAACGCTGCTTGACAACAAGGTCAGCTTTGAGGAAGAAAGCCAAGAGGAAGAGAATGAAAAAACCAAGTCCTCCTCACATCTTTCAGTTTCTGGACCTACCCAGCTATATCTGAAGCTCAAGTTATCTCACTGTTAAGTGGGCCAATAATATCTCATTTCCTTTAAAACAGTTGAGACTGTGTTCTATCACATGCAACAGAAAGAAGTCCCAACTCATGTGCATGAAACTGGGGACCAAGTTAACTGCCTACTCAACTGCCATTCAACTCCACTGTTACAGAGTTAAACATAAATTACATTTAATGTGGTACATCTTAATGTTTGTTGTGAAGAGGGGGGTGGAAGCCTCTAAAAGTAAGGGCTTTGGCATGACCAAACTTCAAAGCCTATACCCATGGTTCTAAGATTTTAGGGTCCCAGGTGAACTCCCTGGGAGACTATGCCAGGCAAGGAGCACTAGATTCATAGTCAGACATTGAATCAACTCACACTTCCTTATGTGACCTCAGGCTAGTTAATTTCACTCTTTAAACTTTGGATTCCTTGCCTGGACCAAACACGGAAAATGACTCCTGCGTCATAGAGATGTTATGAGGAATGATGCTTATAAGTGAGCCAGGCACACAGTAGGAAGTTTTCACATTATTTCGGAAGAGCAGGTGGTTCCGAAGGTCTGACCTCCCTCCTTGGATCTGAACAAAAGGTGGTGGAAAGCGGGCTTTGAATCTCCTCCTTGAAAAAGCCGAATTGCTCGGCGTGGAAGAGTGGGAAACACACAAAGTTGGAAGGCCTGAATTAGCAGCACTCGAGTTTCCAACTAACATCTCCAAATTTAGGCCAGGCCCACTCCTCGTTACAGACGGGTGCCCAGCCAAGTTGGAAGCCCAGCGGTCTGGCTGTGTGTGGAGACTGAGGTGCAAGTTCCAGCCTTTTGTTTGAAGTGGAAAACGGGCTGGAGCTTCCAGGAACGTTCACCTTTGAGCGGAGGGCAAGCTTGGGCCCTGCAGACAAAGTGCTGAACTTTGCAGAAAGGGACAGGCAGGGTAAGAAAACATTCTCTGGAGGAGAGATCTTTCGAGGAGCCTGCAGAGTATACAGAGGGTGGGCCTGGGAGAAGCACACAGGACCCAGAGGCATTATGGGTTGAGTGAGCAGAGAGGGCCTATTGTGAGGGAAGCTGGGGCATATGTGCAAGGGAGATAAAAAGGAGTGGGCTCTGGGCTCCCCATGGATAATTCTGGAAGCTGCCTATCCAACCTGAGTCCAGGTCCCTTGACTGGTTTTGATGGAACAGTCAGAGAAAACTGAATAAAGGCTATACCATGGCTGGTTCCCCATCTTAGAATATCTGCCTGGAAAACTGCTTTCAACCTTCAGGAGTCAGTTCAGTAACCACCTCCTCCAGGAAGCCTTCCCTGACTGCCATCTAGCTCCCTGAGTATTTCCTCCTCTTCCTTCAAGACTCCATTTGAGCATTGTGTGTGTTCGTTGCTCAGTTGTGTCCAACTCTTTGCGACCCCATGGACTGTAGCCCGCCAGGCTGCTCTGTTCATGGGATTTTCCAGGCAAGAATACTGGAGTGGGTTGCCATTCCTTTCTCCCATTTAGCAGTATGCTTTATTCAACTCACATACTCCATCTTCTGAATCCCCTCCACACCCACTCCTTCTCCTGCCTGCCCAACAGAGTAGTTCTGTATCTGCCTGCTCCTCATCAGCCCAGGAGCTTCAGGAGGTCAGGACTGCTTCTCGCTTGCTCTCATGGCTTCGGCATAGGTCTTAGCCCAAGACAGGGGCACCTGGAGAATTTGTGGTTAAATGGATGAGAGTTCTGCTGGGACACAGATGGTGGGGGTGACACATTAATTGGTCTTCCTCCAAAAGAAAATGGACTCTGCCTCCTGGATCCCTTACTAATGTCCCAGAGACAGTTGTGAGTTGTGAGAGGCCCCTCCTGGGGGATGTGCTGAGAACAGTGAGGGCCCAAGCCCTCAGCCTGCCCACCGTGGTGTCCCTACTCATCCATTTACTCATTCATTCAGCATTTACTGATTGCCAACTAGAGCCCAGATATTTCCACATCCACTGTCTCATTTAATTCTCTTAACTTGCCAAGGGAGACTCTGCCTGGTGGAAGAAAACAATTTAAAGACACAAAAATGGCTTTCCCAAGGTCACGGAGCTGTCAAGTGGCAAAGCCAGGATTTGAACATGCACTTGCCACTACAGCTCACTTCTCTGCTATCTAATCCCAGACAGGCCCATGGGGAGAAAGGGTATGGAAAAGTGGGTGCTGCCCACTGAAACACCTCGGGTCCCCCAGGACCACAGAGCTACCATACTCATGAAGCAGTGACTTGGAGGTTCAAGGGCCAGCACAGTGCCTGGCACATACGCTCTTGCCTGGGTTGAGGATCTGACACCCCAGAGGTCAGGAGCCCTTGGGAGGAGCCATAGGGCCTATAACGGTCACTAGTTCCCACCTGAACTCAGACTCAGTGGATAAGAAGCTCACGGTAGGCCGCCCTGGGGCCTGACCCTTGCCTTTCTCCTCACCACCTCTATGACCCTGCTTATGGCCTGCAGAGATTTTTAAAAAACACATGTGCATGGGCCTCACCCCCCAAAATGCTGACTCAATTGGTTCAGGCAAGGCAGATCACCAATATTTAGGGAGTAACGACAGCCCGTCCCAGAACCTTGATTTAGTAGAATTTGATCATCTCTGGAAATCCACCACCTCCAACCTCCTTCTTTCCAAACTGGAGTCCTATTCCTTCTGTTTGATCTAAAGACTGAATCCTAATGACATCACTTGGCCCCTAGATCCAGTCTTCCTTGAAATCAGAACTACCCCCTGGATGTTTTTAGTTACCTAGACAAAAAAAAAGACTTTTGCTTAAAGGCATTTTGAATTAGGTTTCAGTCACATTCAACCAAAGCAGACTTCACAGACACACACTGGACAAGGGACCCCCTGCTCTGAATGGGTCTAGGGCCCTATGTTGCCAATGATCCACTGATCACACAGGAGGAGACAGACAAGAAAAATCCCCCTGGGTTGAATCTCCAGAGATGGGGAACAACTGCTTAGCACATAGTGCTTGACATTTAACAACTCTTTTACCTAATGAAAGGAAGTACTATCTCCTGGGTCAGGTGGAGGTGGGGTCCAGAGAGGCGGCAAGGAGAAGGGGGCTGCTTCTCTCTCAGGGGCTTGGGAGAAGAGCTCTGGCATGTGATCAGCATGATGCGAGAGAGAAGCAAGGCCAAGGGTCTGGAGCATCGGCAGAGGCTCTCTTGGGGGTTCAGTGATGTGTCCGGCTGTGGCCAGATACGTAGAAGATTGATACCCAGGGTCAAAGCCATCCAAGCAAGCTATCCTGTTGAGCCAAAGGAGCCAGGGCCTGAACTGAGGTCCAGAGTTCCCACAGGTGAAGAACCTGACTTTCAAGGGGAATGTAGCTCATGTTTAACAAGAAAGTGCCTATTCAGTGTCAGGATTATCTTCCCATTTTACAGGTGAGGACACTGAGGCTCAGTGAGGTCAGAGCACTTAAGATTCCCAGGTCTGACGTGGCTAACTCTGGCTGTAGGTTGAGTCAATTCTCAAAAGGTAAGCACCACATTTCTGTTTCTTTGGTATCCTTTGAGCAGGTATAAGAAGCTTGATGGATGGATCCAGAATTGGCCCTCAGAGCCACTAGCCTGTGGGGAATGCAAGAAGGAAACAGCCAGTGCCAACCCAGGTGAGCAGACTGCAGAGAGAGGGCTGTGCGAGTAGCCTGGGCTCCAGGGTGGGCGTGCTGACTGGGCGGTCAGGGAAGTCAGAGATCATGAAAGGGGGAGCCAAGACTCAGGGTGGATGGTGGAGGGAAAGGCTGTCCTGGCAGAGGGAGCCGTGTGCACACAGCCTGAAGGCCGCGTCCAAGGAGTGGAGGCTGGCAGCGCCGTGTGTCTGGGACACAGGAACATGAGGGCGGGCAGGCTCTCCCCAAGGAGGGTAGCCGTTCTCGGGTAGAAGGTGAGGGCCTGAGGACTGGTTCTGGCTGAGCTGCGGGTGGAGAGGAGGGGCGCGCTTTAGAAAGCGGAGGGTGGGCAGAGGGGAAAGGCCTGGAGGTGGAGCCTGAAGTAGCCGAGGAACACTCTTCTGGAGAAGGTACGAGGGCAGAACCAGACACAGACCAGCCATCAGGAGTAACCCCAGGTCGGGGTCTGATCGGCTGCCGACCTGTGACAGAACTGCCCCCTAAGGACCCGGAGCTCCCAACTGCAGGACCCAGAGAGTGGGCGCTGGGCTGGGCGGGGGCCAAGAGGGGGACCTGCCCGGCCGAGTCGGGACAGGTGGAGGGGTGGCCAGCCCGGGAGCCTGGAGGGGAAACGGGGGTGGGGCGGGGACCCTGCTGCAAGGTGGAGGGGCACCTCGCCCGTAGCAAGGCGGGAGGGGAGCGGAGCGCGGGGCGGCCTCGCCGCCAGCTGAACCGTCCCGATATTCATGACGGGAGAGAGGGCGAGGGGGCAGGAAATCGGAGCCGGCTCCTGTGGAAGCGGTGACTCAGCGGCCAGCCGGCGGGCGGGCGGGCGGCGGGGAGCGGCCCGAGGGGACGGGGCTGTTCTTTTGACCCCAGGACGGCCCTCCTGGGGTCAAGATGCCGGGAACCACGCAGACGGGGAGGGAGGGGCACGCGGGCACTGGGCACCGCGGGCTGCGGTGCGGCCCCTCCTTTAAACAGGAAAAGAAAGGGGGGTGAGGGGAGAAAGGCGAGCCCACAACTGCAAGCAGGCTGGGCCTGGGAGGCGGCCCAGGCGGGCAGGAGGACAAAGCGCCCGACGCGGGGCTGGCCGCGCCGCCGCAGGAAACGCGCAGCCAGGCCAGGGGACCCGGCGCCCGGCGCGCCCGCCGCCCCTGCCCCGGACCCCTCGCTGGCCGGCCGGCCGCGGACGGACGTGCTGAGTGAGTCCGCGGAAAGTGAATCGCTAATTAGAACCACTCCTAGGCATCCCGGGGTGCGCTACGGAGTACTATTCTGTTGCTCTTTGAGAAGCTCCAGCTGGAATCCTTGCTTTCTAAACTGGGCTTTGAAGCCCGCCCGTGACCTGGGAAGAGTGCCCGAGCACGGCCAAGCCTCAGGTTTTTCATCTATGAAATGGGAATGGTGGAAGTCTGTTCTTCCCCGACCCACCGTATGGGATTATTTTGAGGCATTTTTTGTTTAGTGCCTGGCAGAAAGTAGGTGCTCAATTAACAGAGGCTATTGGTACCCTTGTTATTAACAAATAATCAGAGACACTCTCCTGGCTCAGGTCTCTGGCCTGTCATCCTCTCCCCAGGATATGGAGGGGAGGGGGGAAGAGGGATAAGAATTGGGGGATTCGGGGAGTCAAAGCCATAGCTTAAACAGAAACTGAAGTCATGCTTCCTTCCCCCCACCCTAACAAGGTGTAATAAATGCAGGTCGTCACAGAGGGCCTTGCCTCAAGGAGAAGAAGCCGTCCTCTTTGGAATCTGGGTCTACCCTCTACCCTCCACTCCAACTGGCCAGCAGAAGCCACCCCCTCATTATACAAGTTGGGCAGAGGGTGAGTAGGGTCCCTACAGAGAGAAGGGAACATGGAGCATGAATCCACTATAGAGCTACTGCCTGTAACACCTCCCACAGGAGCATCCAAAGGAAGCAAGTGTGTGAACTTCACAAACAAGGACACCCAGGCCAAAAGGGGCAGCAGCATCAAAATGCAGCATCAGTGGAGGCTCAGAATCCCTGGCACGTGGGTCCACCCCACCCATATCCTACCCCCGCCCTAATTTGTTACATGCCTATTCCAAAGTAATAAAACCTTCCTGAAATGCTAGACTCACAACGCCGAAGAGGCTGCTGGGTTCCAGAGGTGTGGCTGTGGGGAGTCATAAACCCCCTGTGATTATTAAAACAACGCTGCAGCCCCAGGCCCTGACCCGCTGGTTCCCTGCTGCCAGACGTCAGGTACATTCAGACTGGGAGCCTCAGACCCCCTGGAGGTTCTCCCACTGCTAAGCAAGCCAGAGTTCCATGTCCACTAGGAGAGATTGGGGCCCCATGTACTCCCCAAAGTCATAGCCACAGTATGGCAGGCTGCAGGTGAGGGGACAGAGAAGTGGGGGTGATGAAGAGATCTCACAATGGGAGTCTCTCTCACACACACACACATTCACGGGACCTCTTTCCCATTTAGGGCTGACGGGGTCCAGGAGGCACTGCTCCAGCCCCCCTGGGCTGCTGAGGGACCCACCCAAGTCCCAGACCACCACTTACCTTCCCCACAAGCTTGCCTTTCCGGTTCATACACAGGTAGAACTCCGTCTCCTTGCCCTTGATCCGGACTTGACTACCGAAGGTATCTGTCTCCACTAGGAGCTGGGCTTCGAAAGGCAGAAGGAGAACAAGACACATTTTTTTACCAGGGGCAGTGGCTGGCCTGAAGACTCAGCAACATGATCCCTGACCTTGTCCTTGGACCTCCCACTGCCCCCAGAATCAAGTATGGGGGGGGGGTGCTTCTGACAGTCTCCTCTCCGGAGCATGTGCCCCTCAGGCAGGGAGAAAAGCTCTCTGACACCTGTTCCCAACTCCCAGACTCTCTGGACTCCACTGGGGACCCAGATCACTTCTGGTGACTACAGACCAGTGTGACATCTCCTGCCCTCCTCACCCACCTTCCCCTGCCCCTCAATTCCCTTCCCCAAAGCAGGACACACAACCACACAAAGAGCCCCGAAGAAGCAGCAGTCTCTGGACTGAGGGGTCAGACATTCAGATGCCTATGAGCTCACACAGGCACACACAATGGGCACGCACACACACACACACACACACACACACACACACACAGTAAATGCACACACGTCTTGCCTTGTGGAATGCTAAGCTACTTCCTCCAAAATTTAGGTCAGAAGCCCCTTCCTCCAGGGCAAACATCTGGGTGTCCCCTTCCTGATGGGGATATGAGAGAGCGAGTGCCCCAGCCACTTGAAATGGGGAAATGTCTGGAAACGGTAATTCAAGGCCCCAGGGAAAGGAGGCTATCAATATAATATTTCACTTTCCTCAATCAAGGCCATCAAGACTTGGGGACTTCCCTAGCGGTTCAGTGGTTAACACTCCATGCTTCCAATGCAGGGGGCCATGGGTTTAATCCCTGGTTGGGGAACTAAGATCCCACATGTCACATGCCACACAGTGTGGATAGAAAAAAAAAGGCCACCAAGGCTAAAGGATAACTAACTCTCAGGAGCCCAGAAGTCCCAATCAGAACCCAGTACCCTCTGGTCTGGGATGGGAGACCTCATGTTAAACCCCCATACTCCACAAACACATGGGGTGTCCAGATGATCCTGGATGGGGTAGCCAGAGCTGATCCCCCAAGGCCTGACTGAACAAGAACATCTAGGGCCGGAGGGTGACTCTCTCTTGATTAGGCATACTGTAAGACCCCTCCCTGTCCCTTGGCCACTTCACATTTTCTCCCCAGTAGGATGCTGTGTGACTTTGGCAGGTCACACGCCCTCTCTGAATTTGAATCCCAGTGCCTGGATTTCCCCACCACCTCCATCCCCCTTCTTTGCCTCTGACCCCCCATTCTCACCCTCCCTCCCCTGACCCTTTGCTTCCCAACACCTGCCCCTCCCTCACCCACAAAATTTTAATTTCAGTGACAAGGGACTTGCTTCTCCATAACAAAATCATAGTTCTAAATACAGCATCCTTGGAGCCACAAACAGTGTACCTCAGTGCCCCTAAAATACAAGAGGTATGATTTTAATAAAAAAATTTTTAAATATATACCCTGGTGCCCTGCTGTGAAAATTAAAACCATCTGGAACTCAGGATTTCCAATAATTAATCTAGCCCTCCTTTGACACCACTACTAATTAAAATGTGATACCCACCTTTCCAAGGAAAAAAAGAAGAATTTACATAAAATTTAAAGATCTAACAAGAATTTGGTAATTCTAGGAACAAAGGTGGGGGCACATTCTTCTCTCTACCTTCCCCCATCCCTAGTAAACACAGTTGAGAATATTAGTGAACACTGAGATAGGGGGTTATAAGCCCTTCATGCTCCCTGCTTCCCTAAATCCAAACTCCCTGTAACTCTCTTGTTGGCTTAGTCCCTGAAAACCAAGGGTCAAACATCACAGCACTTCTGAGACTTGCTTTCAGCATCTCCTCACAAACTCAGGCCCCACATGGGATGGGGGTTGTTAGGGGTCAGGAGAGTCCCCAACCTACAGGAGCTTCTGACAAAGGCAGCATGTGTAAGGGGAAAGGTGAGAGCTTTGAAATGCACATGTATGGATATGACTCCCTAGCTCCACTTGCCAGTATATGACCCTGGGCCTCAGTTTCTTCATCTGTAAAATGGGGGTGGTCATCCCTCATCTGTTAACAGCCAATGTGAGGGTCATATAAAATGATGCTGTTCTCAGAGGCTGGGTAGGAGAAACTCAGTAACTGTTCCTTAAGTTTCCTGATAACTGCAAAATAAACCCATTTACCAAAAAAAAAATAGGAGTGGGAAAGAAATCTGGTCTGTATAAAAGGGCAGAGGGGCAGCAAAACTTGCTTCCCCAAGGCAGGCCTTCTGTGCTGAACTTTCTCAGCATCCTCCAGGGTCTCGGGTACCCACACTGTGAGTGCATCAGAAAACGCCTTAGGCGGGGATTTACAGAGCCTTGCCATCCTGGAGGGGTAACCTGGAGTAAGTCACACACCCTCTCTGAGCCCCTAGTTTCCTTACCTATGCAATGGGATTGGGGCCTGACTGTTCTGATTGTCTCTGGGATTGGAAAAGGGTAGGGATGGGAAATCATAAAAAGCGGGTGAGGCCACAGGGCTGAGGCCACGCAGCCCCAAGCATGTCTGAGAGGAAGACGACTCTGTCTGTCCTCTCCCAGCATCAGCCTGGGCCCGTCTTCAGAACAGCTCCTACTGCACACCGGATCCGACTCCCCTGTGAGCCTGCCAAAGTCACACATCCCCGGGAGGTTAGGTACCTTCATCCCCCTTTTACAGTGTAGGAAACTGAGGTTCAGAGAAGCAACCCTTCCCAGGTTGGGGGTGTGGGGGCAGGCTGACATCCAGTCTGGCTGGCTCTCTTCCTGTTGGGGCCTGGGTCCCAGAGGAGGGCCCCCAGCTCCAGGGAGACTTGGCTCAAAACACAGCCCCCGCCTCTCATTAGCCACAGCCCATCTGAGGAAGCCCTGGGCTGTGCCTGAGCCGTCCAGAGGCCTGGGGCTGAGGCTGGGTGGCACCCCACCCCCACCAGCCCAGCAGCCCCCACCCCAGCAAGGGGACGGTCTGCACCAGCCGCTGCGCCCCGGGGAGCCAGAAGTCTGTTCTTCCCCAACCGCAGCAAGCCACGGAGTGACCTAGACTCTACTCAGCACATGACATAATGAGGAGGGAGCCAGGCCAAGATTATGTAAAGTCTTTGGGGAGTAATAGCAGCAGCAGTTCTCAGAAAAAGAGAAAGAGAGACTCCACCCACCCAGACCAGGTTTGCCCCAGAGCCTGCCTGGTCCTCAGCATCACGCTTCCCCGTCTCATGACCCAAGACCTAAGCCCCCAAGACACACCTCTCAGGAGCCAGAAACCCCATCTCCACTCGGTTTGATTCTCAGGTCTGTCCCAGGCCAGGTAGGAGGCATCAATGATATCATCTTGCCGCTCACCACCCTGGCATCCCCTCCTCCACTCTCTGCTACGCTTGCCCCCAGCAGTCTCTCCTCTACAGATCAGCCAGGCGATCCTTACAAAATGTAACATGAACTGTGCCTTTCCCCTGCTAAAGCCTCCTATGGACCTCCACGCGTGCATGCTCAGTTCCTCCATCGTGTCCAACTCTTTGCAGCCCCGGGGACTGCAGCCCACCAGGCTCCTCTCTCCATGGGATTTTCCAGGCAAGAATACTAGAGTGGATTGCCATTTCCTCCTCCAGGGGATCTTCCCGACCCAGGGGTCAAACCTGTGTCTCTTGCATTGCCAGGCGGATTCTTCACCACCGTGCCATCTCACTAACAATCCAGACTCTTCAAGGGGACTGCCGTCCGCCCCCATCTCCCACCCTTGCTCACAGCCCTCCAGCCACACAAGCCTCCTTGCTTTTCCTGCTCTGATTCACCCAGCGCACTCCCGCCTCAGGGACTTCACACTCTTCCTCCGCCTGGCGATCGCTTTGCCCAGAGTTTCCCACAGCAGCTCCGCACCTCCTAGACGGACATCTCAACTCAGATGTCACCTCCTCAGAGAGGAGTCCATGGGCTCACAAAAAGCCAGACGTGACTGAGCGACTAACACTCTCACGCACTATTCATACTTACCTCGTCAAGCCCTTTATATACTTACTAAAGGTTACTTATTGGTCATTTACCATAAGCCAAGTGTGGGCTAGGTGCTGGAAACCACAGTGGTGGATGAGACAGGTAAGGGCCTGCCCTCATGGAGCTTACCTTCTGGTGGACAGAGACAGACCCAGAAAAGGTAGCAAATAAGAGGAGACCACTTGGAGGAGCGCTCGGAGGAGAATGGAGCAGGGGATGGCAGGAGCTGGACTGGGAGGGTGGCGACGTCTCAGGTCCCGCGCAGTGCAGGCAGATTCTTTACCATCTGGGCCCCAGAGAAGCCCCAAGTATGCATAACGCCATTTAAAAGTTAAAGCGGGCAAGATTCAGGGAGGTAAAGGGACTGCTCAGGGGCATACGGCTGGTAAAAGCACAGTAGGAGTTCAAATTCAACGTCTGATCCCGCGATCAATGCCTCTGGCAACTCTGCTCCCCACCAGCGTCAGTCCTGCCCCTCACTAGAGCTCTGAGCTCCCCCACTCACCCATCCCCAGCCTCAGAGTTACTATCAGATATTCTGACGAAGGGAGAACGTCCCGTCCCTCTCTGGGCCAGGATTAGATGATTTCCTTTCAGTACTGCTCCTCTGGGAAGCATCCGTAACTTACATTTATTTGGAGCCTATCACATGTTGGTCACCGTTCTACACACATTATACACATTATCTCAATCCTTATGACAATCCCAGGAGATTAGAACAATTTTTTTTTATTACCCCATTTTACAGGTGAGAAAATGGAGCCCCAAGGTCACACAATGGTGGAGTTAAAACCCAGGCAGGCTAACCTAGAAGTCTGGGTCTTAGCCTGTCTCCCCCTTAGGTCAAACTTTTCCTCCATGCCCGTCCCTTTCCTGGGGAAGTTAGTGAATGAACAAGGAGGGTCTCTGCCTTTGACTTCACCTTCTTGGGGCAGAAGTCTGTGGGTCGAGACGCCCAAAGAGCCAAAGGTTGGGGCCTATCCCTCCCCAGCTCCATTTCCAAATGACCTCGAGGCAGGGAAGGGTACCAGCAGTCACCCTGAGGAAGACAGCTTCTAGCTGATTCTGGGAGATGGCCCATAGGAGCACCCAAGTCTGGGTTCAAACCACAGACAGAGAGGCAGCAAATGGCTTCTGACCTCGTTCTGACCAGGAGAGGCTGTGTGCACCAGGAGCCGAGCGAGTGAGGGATCTCTCCTGCAGGGGAGGCCACAGAGCCAGTCTCGGCTCAGAGCAGGAGCCCAGCACCTGCCCATGCAGGCCAGGAGCTTGAAGAACCCAATCCCTTCTCCAGCATCCAGACAGGAAAGCAGAAAAGGAAAAGGAGAAAGTGGAGGAAACTGGAGAGAAAGCCCTTTCGATTAAAAAAATAATAATAATAAGCTGTCTTTTTCTCCCAGTTTTGTTGAAATGCATGGAGTAACAATGATGGTTTTAAAAAGCTTATACTTATTTGAGCATTTACCATCTGTCAGGCGCTGTGCTTAGAGTCTGAATATGGAAAGTCTCATTAGATCCTCACAACAACCTTATGAGGTAGGAACTATCACACCCATTTTACTGATGAAGAAACTGAGGCTCTGAGCAGAGCTCCAGAGGTTACTTGCCAAAGTCACTTAGTAGGACCAGGATTTGAACACACACAGAGTAACTCCGGAGCTAGTCTGACTCAGGCAGAGCAGGACAGACACCAGGCAGGCTGGCAACGGCAGAGAGATGAGAAGTGACTTTGGTGGGTGGATGGATTGACTGATTCCAACCAGCTGGGCTTCCCTGTGGGCGATCCAGGACCTCTCTTGGAAGCCTTTTGGTTGGAAGGGTTGGAAACAGCAGGGAAAGACAGACAGAGATCCAGAGAGACATACACAGAGGGGCACAGGAGACCCAGAAAAATGGAACTGGAGAAAACCAAGCAGGAGATTTGGTTTCCTTCCCCACTCTCCCACAAGTTTCAGAGTCAAACCTCCAAGGCCCGAGAAAGCAAGCAGGGAGCCAGGAGCCGATGAGAGGCTGGGCAGAGCAGCACCCCCAGGCCTGCACAGGGTGACCCGCCGCCGGCTGGCTGCCGCAGTGCCAGGGCAGGTGCCGCGGGCCCCTGTCCAGGAATCACCCTCCAGCGAGGAAACATCCTTGCCACAGAAGGTGCTGGGAGGTCACACTGAACCAGTACCCCCTTCCTCCCCTCTGAACCAGATCGAGGGGAAGGGGAAGAAGCGGGGGCGAGAGGAAGCATTCCTCTCTGGAGAGGTTTCAGCACCGCTATTCACACACACACACACACACACACACACACACACACGTTACGGCTTTTCTCCAAAGGTGCCCATGGCTCCCCTTCTCGTGGAGTCACCCAAGGAGGCTCACAGGCCATGTGGGTTTGCCAGAAAGGAAGAGGGAGAGAATCAATAGGATTGATCAGGAGCTGTATTTAATCCTAGCTGCAGCTTTCACGTGACCGGCTGAGCTGCAGAGTCACCACGGTGTGGGTGGCCACTCCTCACTGAGGACAGAAGTCGTGGGACACAGGCTCAGAGGGCAGGGGTATTAGCCGGATATATTAATGCTCCTTCCAGCTGGGAACATCTCTCGGAAAAGCTGGCTCTGTTGCTCGGGGTATCCCGGCTGCAAGATGCAGGCTGGCTGGAAGGGGGGACAGGACGGGAGAATGGAGGGGGCACCGACTCCCCAAGTACCTACTCTGAGCCGGGCGCTTGCCCCAGAGGAGTGGTCTCATCCACACTCCTGGATGCTCACGGGTCACCCATGCACTCACAGGCTCAAACATGTAGTGCACACTGGTTTGCGGCTGGCTGTGTGCAAGGCGGATGCTTCCCAGGTGGCTCTGTGGTAAAGAATCCGCCTGCAATGCGGGAGACGTGGCTTCCATTCCTGGGTCAGGAAGGTCCCCTGGAGAAGGAAACGGCAACCCACTCCAGTATTCTTGCCTGGAGAATCCCATGGACAGAGGAGCCTGGCGGGCTACAGTCCATGGGGTTGCGAAGAATCTGACAAAACGGAGCAACTAACAGCTTCATTGTGCAAGGGGATACAGTGGGGACAGTAGACAGAAGCCGCCTGGCCTCAGAGTGTGCACTGGAGCAGGCGACACGGAGAGCGAATAACTGCACACGCAGCAGAGCCACAGGCAGCAGTAAGTGCAGGGGAGAGAAACACACGCACGCGAGGACACAGACAGGAATCCTCCGATAAGGCGGCGACTGGATGAATGAAGTGAGGGAGCAAACGCCACGGGGACATCTGGAAGAAGGGCAGCCCCAGGCGGAGGGCCCAGCAAAGGCCCTGAACTGCAGACACGCGTGGCACAAGCGAGGGGCAGCAGGAAGCTGGGGCTGGAGCGGAGCCAGCAAGGACTGGGGTGATGGGGCCTGTGGTCAGGGAGGAGCCAGGTCAGGCCTTCCTGCTGAGGGTGTGGATTTCATCCTAAACGACATGACCACCTTTGACTGAGTGACCGAGGCTCACGTTTTGGAAGTAAGGAGAATAGACTATGAGGTGTCAGACTCAGAGAGAAGGGGGTCCTGCTGCCTTGCCCACACCAGCCAGCCCAAAGGACCTGGCTCCTCGCTCAAGCCCAGCCCTGTAGCAGGCACCAGGAGAAGGGTAACGGGGACCAGAGGGCCCCCGCCCACTTCCATCACCCACTCAGAAAAAGCCCTGCAAGACCCCACATGCTCTCCCAGGTGAGTCACGCATGTCAGCCCCTAACTGGGCTCTGTGCTGCCCTGTAATTATTTCAGTCACTCATCTAGGAATCTTTGAAGGGGGCCTGGTTTCTGCCAGGCCATGTAGTAGACACGGGGACAGGAAGAAAGGTCACTGCTTTCAAGGAGCTCACATTCTTGGAGGGGAGTAGGGGAACTCAGGAAGGCTGCCCAGTGGGGCAGAGCCCATGCTGAGCAGGCTGACTCCCCGTGACCCTGGGCAGCGGTGACGCAGCTGGCATCACTGGTCCATGCCAAACTGGAGGCAGTCCACGGCATACTAGCTCCATGCCCTGTCCTCCACCACCCTGCAATGCAGGGAGGGCACCGGAAGGGCCCAAAGGACATAGAGAGCAAGAGGCCCAGACTCTTAGAGTCAGCCCCTAGGAAGGAGCAGGGGCTTTGGCCTGGGAGCTCGTTGAAGGCTAAGACCAGGTAGTCTCACTCACGGCTGTACTGCCCCCCGAGGGAGGGAGCAACCCAGGTGTGAACCGAGAGACCAGACTGCACCCAACAGAAGGGTCCAAATACGCTTCCGCCCCCAGCCTGAGACGGCCAGCAGAGCATTGCCAGCCCCCGGGGCTGCTTGGAACCGCGCTGCAGGAGCCTCTTCTATCTGCAGCAGACGTGCCAGGGCCCACTGATGGGAGAGAGGCAGCACCCCTTCTGGAAGCTCCACGAACCAGTTCCCCGGAGGCGAGCCTTCACCCAAGCCCGCAACAGCATCCCCCTGCCCCCATACAACAGCGCTGAGTATTCTGGCTTAAATAATCATAACATCTTTGAGCAGAAGATACCTTTTCATTTCAACGACCCCATTTTACAAAAGAATAAATGGGCTCAGAAAGGCTAACTCCCACCTAAGGCCTCCAGCTCCTAAGTACTGGCGCTGAGATTCCAGTTCCCTCCGATGCCAGAGTCCCCATGCTCACCCTCTCAGAAGACCACCTCCCTGGCTTTCACAGACCCTCCAGAGGCCTTCTCAGCGCTGCTCTGGGTACTGTCCGTCCTGGGGGTCTGGCCTCCTGCAAAGCCTACGGCTGATTCGTGGTGATATATGACAGATACCAACACACTGTTGTAAAGCAATTAACCTCCAATTAAAAACAAATTTTAAAAAAGAAAACTTGGGCGTTTGGGGTGCTTTTTCTTAATCAGGTGGAAAAGCCGCCTTTATCAAATGAAAGTAGAAATCCACAAGCCTTATAAAAGCAGAGTGGCTCCTACACCACCGTAACCAATGCTGGAGCTCCTAACCCTTCCCTGCAGGCTGGCTCAGCTGACCCTGGGTCTCCTCTGCTGTCTCAGGTCCCACCACCCAGCAGTCCTGCTTCCTGCAGCTAGTGTGCCTTGACGCCTCCACATTCCAGCTTAAGGGCATCGACCTCGGAGGCAGCAGGGCCTTCTCATCTTTGCTTGGCCGGTGAAGGAACTCAGCCCACAGCCAGCCAGACATGCTTGCCCCGGGCACTGGAGGCTGCTCAGTGACAGAGCTGCCACTAGAACCCAGGTGTCCTGTCTCCTGACTACTGGCCAGACCGAGGGGACCAGGACCAAAGGCAGGAAGGGGAGAGACTGACGCAATAACCCCAGGTGCGCAGGGCGGCGCTTGCCCAGTTCCTGGCCGGCCAGGCGTCCACCACACTACCTATGCCGCTAGCCCCTGGCCCACAGACTTCTCCCTCTAGAGAGGAACCCAAAGCTATGAAAGCCCCGCATTCCTGGAATAGCCACGCCTGGGGCCCCCGGTGCTCTGGGAGAGTTTCAGGGAGCCATGAGGAGACCCTCCTGCAGAACAGCCTGGGGTAGAAGCCTGGCTCATCTGTGAGGATTTCACCAAAGGCTGCTCGCTGTGGTAAAGCCTACGAGCTCTGGGGCAGGCATCCACACAAAGGGAGGCCAGCGTCTTGCACCTGCCTAAGGGGTCTAGCGCCTCAGGATGCCATCGAATTGGAGATTCTGAGTGTTTCAGAGACTCCAATCTGAGATTCCGAGGGTCTGCGGGGATCCCAGATTCCAGGCATTTATAGGGACTGTTTATAATTGGTGTTTGCTGGAATTCCCAGACTGTATTCTAACTGTGTATGAATGCAAGTCTCAGAAGACACCATTCTTTCAGCTGGACGGAGCCCTGAGAAGGAGAGAGCAGGTTCTGTGACATCCTGGGCCGCCTGGCCTGACTGAGGACCACTGGCTACCCCTCCCCCACAGGCAGGACAGGCTAATGCAGTCCCATCCTCCTGCTTGACTTGGCCACATAAATCACCCTCCCAATAATATTTGTATTGATTATCTAGATTGGAAGCCTCAATTGGCTCCATTGTCTCACTTCCTCTCTCAGGGCTCACAGATGGGGTCCCAGCCCCTCATCTGCGTTACTAATGCGGCATCTAAATGGAGCAGTCTCAGCGGCCAGCAAGGCCCCTTGCTGCCCTGGGTGCTGGGAGACTGGAGGAGTGATAAACATGTTCCTTGACCGAGAATCATTAAATCCAGACTTTGTGGAGCTGGAGGAGAAGCCAGGATGGGCAAGTCCCTGTATACGCCAGGTGTGGTTCCCCCAACACCTCCAGGCTACTTGTCAGACACCCAGAATTCAGGCCAGACCCTCCCCATCAGCACGAGCCTCTCAACAAAACCTCTCAGAGACTCGGGTGCACACGGATGTTTAAGAGGCGAGGCGAGTCCATGCCTTGTAATGCACCGAAGGGAGACTGCTGAGCCCCAGAGATGCTCAGGCCACACGGGAGAGACCGCTGAGCCTCGGGTTCAGGTGGAGGAAACAAGACGGCAAGTGGCTTCTGGAGAGAGGGGCCAGCCATTGCCTACCTCCTCTCCCTCCCGAGCTCCGGACCCCGATCTCAGAGCCTGGACAGATGGCTCAGACCAGAGTCTGACCCCCCTGTACTCTCCCAGCCTGGAGGGGCCAGAGAGAACTCCGGGGACTCCCCAGGAGGGCACCTCCCTCCTGCCCCAGCCAGCCAGCTGCCCCTTCCCTGGAAGCAACTGGACGGCAGATCCCAGGGAAAACCAGCACCTGGGTCTGCCCAGCACAGCCAGGCGTCCACAAAGGGGGAAAGCAGAGAGCTGAGGCCGCAGAGAGGCGGCCAGCAGAGGGCCTGGGAGAGGTGGGGAGGAGGGTGAGGACCCTGGTCAGAGGGAGGGAAGCAGGGAGAGAGCCTGGGATGGAGGGGATGGGGGAGGCAGAGTGATG
The DNA here is from genome assembly GCF_001704415.2 of Capra hircus. NCBI lineage: Eukaryota > Metazoa > Chordata > Mammalia > Artiodactyla > Bovidae > Capra > Capra hircus. The sequence continues at coordinate 3,303,186 of NC_030827.1, read as the reverse complement.
GACAGGAGCAGCCAGGAGGAGGGGGGTGGACTCAAGAGACAGGGATGCCAGATGAAAGGAGGAGCAGCCAGACCGAGAAAGGGAGCAGGGGGAAGAGGGAGGAGGGAGACGAGGCAGTAGCGCGCGCTGGGGCAGGAGAGGGAGGGGGCAGCTGGCCTGGAGGAGCCGGAGCCCAGCCCGGCCCAGCCTGGCCGGCCGGCCCAGCCCCCAGTGACAGCGCAGCTGCCACACTCGGGCCCACCACGAGGTCAGGCCTGCCCCGGGGCACAGGGAGAATAAATGGCGTCCAAGATAAAGAGATCCAAGAAATTATTTGTCTTGTTGTCACGTCTTGACTGCAATGCGCAGGGACCGGCGGGCAGGCAGAGCTTCGAACGGCCCAGGCTGGCAGGCATGGCTGCCCACAGCCCCCAGGCCCGTGGCTGGGACTGGAACACCTTCCAGAACCCAGGCCCGGGAAGGTAGGAAGCGGTGAGGGCGCGGTCGGCACTCACTCAGGGGCTGGGTGGGAGGAGTCTTGGGTGCCTCCCTCACGGCTGAGGATCTCTGCGGGCTAAGGGCCTGTGGACCGAAGGGAGTTGGGTACGCACTCCTTCCGGCCTCCTGCAGAGGCAGCCTGGGGCAGGTGAAGGCTTCTGAACACCTCAGGGGAGCTGGGTCGTTCCAGGGTCAAAGGCAGGTCAAGGGCAGCCCCAGGTGATGTGAGCACCCGTGTTTCATAAGAGAGCAAACTTCAGCCCACAGAGCACACATGCACACGCCTCTCCGTGCAAATACGTATACTCTCACACACATACGCACATCCACGCTCGCACCAGGCCAATTTCCACCACCACCACAAACCTCCAAAAAACATTCCCCAGAGGCTCCCACCCAAGCATCTGAACCGTGGACAAGTGAAACGACGCCTGGGGAGCAGCAGCAACCTGTTAGACCCCAGCCCCAGGCAAGCCACGATTACCCACGACAGCTAACATCTATGGGGCATTGACCAGCAAGAGTAGGCTTTACTCAGGTCTTCAGTTACTACTCCCAACAAGGCTCTCAGGGATGTGCTTCTGCACCCCCATTCCACAGATGAGGAAACTGAGGCCCAGAAAGACTCAGCACTGGGTGCAAAACCACGCAGCCAGGATCTGGGCGAGCTGGGATTTGAACCTGAGGTCTCAGCGACCAGGAAGACGCACACAGTGGGGCAGGAAGGGGCTGACACCTACCATACTTGTCCCCGTCCTCGCCGCGGGCGCTGATCCTGCGGCCCAGGACCTGGATGTGCTTCCCGCTGGTCCGGCTGTAGAGCTGGTACAGCCGCAGCTGCTTACGGCTCACATCGTCCCGAGCCCGCGTCTGGTTCTCCACGTGGATGCGGAAGTCCACGTTCTCCTCGGCCGCCAGCACCTGGGCAGGGAAAGGGGTGACAGTAAGCCACCCTGGAAGCCCAGACACTCTGCGTGCAGGAGCCACGTTCACAGCAGAGAGCCAGGGCCTCCGGGATGCCAGCTCTGGGGCAAGCACCAGCACACGCTCGTAACTGCCCTGCTTGGCGTTGCCCCGTCGCTCCGTCGTGGCTGACTCTTTGCAACCCCAAGGACTATAGCCCATCAGGCTCCTCTGTCCGTGGGATTTCCCAGGCAGGAATACTGAGTGGGTTGCCATTTCCTTCTCCAGGGGATCTTCCTGACCCAGGGAATTAAACCTGTGTCTCCTGCATTGGCAGGCGGATTCTTTACCACTGAGCCACCAGGGAAGCTCAACTGCCCTGTTATCTCCCATTTCATAGCTGGGGCAACTGAGGCTCAGAGAGGTGAGGCAAGTTGTCCGAGGTGGCCCAGCCAGGAAGCTGCAAAGCTAAGAATCAGGTCTAGGTCTATTTGAAAACACATCTATTTGACAGCAAACAAAGTTTGCTTTCTTTCCGCCACAGCCCCAAGTTAAAATAAGAACTATGGACCAGAGTTGCCCACGTGACCTTGAGAACACAGTTTGTTCTGCCTCAGATTTCTCCCCAGTAAAAGAGTGGAGCAGAGCCCCCATCCTGACTGCAACCCAGGATGGCTGTGAGGGTAAAGTGAGCCAATGGAAAGAAAAGTACCAAAATCATCACAGAGATGGGACCGGGATTAGGGGCATATCATTGCTGTTTAGGTCCTCAGTGGGAAAGGAGGGAGAGCTGGCAAGTGTCTTCCTCAGCATGAATGACCCACACCCCACTGTCACTTCTCCCCTAGGAGCTGATGCTGGAGGGTTCTCCTCTTCATACTGTAATGGTCCTCATGCTCGCCCCTACCACCAAGCATTTGCCCACACCCCTAACCCCTTGTAGAGAAGCTTTTGCTTAGCATCTCCCATCAAATTTCCTGTACCCTAGAAGTTTAGGGCTTCTCTGTTAGCTCAGATGATAAAGAATCTGCCTGCAGTGCAGGAGACCCCGGTTTGATCCTTGGGTCGGGATGATCCCCAGGAGAAGCGAACGGCAACCCACTCCAGTATTCTTGCCTGGAGAATTCCATGGACAGACCGTGGGGTCACAGAGTCAGACATGACTGAGCAACTAATACTTTGCAGAGATATCCTATGCATACACACACACATAAAAAATCCATCCACTTTTATAGGCTTCCCTGGTGGCTCAGAGGTAAAGAATCCTCCTGCCAATGCAGGAGGCATGCATTCGATCCCTGGGTCGGGAAGATCCCTGGAGGAGAAAATGGCAACCCACTCCAGAATTCTTGCCTGGGAAATACTATGGACAGAGGAGCCCGGCGGGCTACAGTCCATGGGGTTGCAAATAGTCAGACATGATTCAGCAACTAAACAACAACTAGAAGTTTAGTCCATGTCTGACCACACTCTCCAGGAATCCAGCTCTGGCTAAGCCAACAGCATCTCTCCAGTCTTCCTTTCCTGAACATGGTCCAGGTGAGACCCGAACAATGTGCACGTGCCTCCTCACCAGCTTTCTGCTTCTACTCTCTCCCGCCTGGAAGTCCATCTCCCACCAAATCCAATCACCTTGTGTAATCCTCTCCTAAACTCTCCAGGGCTTCCCATCAAGTTTAGTGTTTTTTTTGTTTTTTTTTTTTTGGACCATTTTTTAAAAGCGTTTCATTGAATTTGTTACAATATGGCTTCCGTTTTATGTTTTGATTTTTTTTGGCTATGAGGCATAGGGGATCTTAGCTCCCTAACTAGGGATAGAACCCTCACCCTCTGCCTTGGAAGGCTGCCAGGGAAGTCCCTTCCCATCACATTTTTACAAAGGTCCCCATTGTGGCCTCAAGGCCCTGCAAGATGAGCCCCTGACCGCTTTTCCACCTCCATCTCCTAGCACTTCTTCCCCCCAGGTACACTGGCTGCCTGAGTATGCCTCTGAGCATTCCACACAGAAAACCCAACAGGTGCCTCAGGGCCTTTGCACTTGCTCTTCCCTCTGTTTCACTGCTCTCTCCCAGACTTTTGCCCTCTGGTTCCTCTGATTCATTGGAGTCTCTGCTCAAATGTCACATCCTGAGACAGGACTTCCGTGACTGCTTCTCTGGGGCAGCCCCCACTTTTGCCGCTCTTCCTCTCCCTACCACGCTTTGTTTTTCTTTCCAGTATTCATCCACCTGACATAACATTCACTTATCTGGTTTTTGTCTGTCTCCCCGACTTGTCTGCTACCATATCCCCAGCACTCAGCACAGTAGAAACTCAAACACTTGTCAAATGAATGAATGAATGAACAAGCTAACACTGAAAAGACCCGGGCTCCTGTCGTCCCATGTGACACTGAATGAGGTTTCCCTGCATACGTGCTAAGTCACTTCAGTCCTGTCCGACTCTGGGACCCTATGAACTGCAGCCCATCAGGCTCCCCTGTCCATGGGATTCTCCCGGCAAGAATGCTGGAATGGGCTGCCATGCCCTTCTCCAGGGAGTTTTCCCAACCCAGGGATCAAACTCATGTTCTCTTACATCTGCATTGGCAGGCAGGGTGTTTTTCACCCCTAGCACCTCTGGATTTCCCTGTGCCCTGATAATGGTATGCTTGTTCCAGCCCATTTAACCAGAAAGCTAAGTAATTCTCCAAGTCCAGACAGCATCCCAGGTTTGTTCCAGGCATGCTAGGCTTTCAGGATCCCATTTCTACGTGAGCACGACCCCATTCAGCCCATGGAAGAGCTCTTGGAATCAGGACTGCGTGAGCATGTCTCACCCCTCAGCTGTGGAGCTCCTCGGGGCAGGAACTGTGTTTTCCTTCTTTCTACACCCCATGCCCAGGCTTCCCAGGTGTCTCAGATGGTAGAGAATTTGTCTGCAATGCAGGAGACCTGGGTTCAATCCCTGAGTCAGGAAGATTCCCCTGGAGAAGGGAATGGCTACCCACTCCAGTATTCTTGCCTGGAGAATCCATGAACAGAGGAGTGCTGTGGGCTACATTCCATGGGGTCGCAAAGAGTCAGACACGACTGAGTGACTAACACACTTACTTGCTTATGCCCAAGCCAAGGTCTCTGTGCCCTGGCGGACCTGTACGCGTCCTCCCACCCCAGCCTGAGCCTCATAGGCACTTCAGCTGGACCACGCCATTTAACCTTCACTATCATCCTCATAGTGGAAACACTATCCCACATGACACGTGAGGAAACTGAGGCTCTGAAGCTGGACCAACACGGTCACAGAGCAGGCCTTGGCAGAGGTAGCCCCAAGTTGTATAGTCCCCAGAGCGCTGCTTTCAGCGCCCCCTCACTGGGCCCCGCCTGCCCCACCAATGCCATCAGGAGCAAGACCCAGGTTCAAAACCCAGGGCTAGCCACTCCTGAGCTGATGGTCCCCAGGCAAGTTACTGAGAGGTGACAACGATACCCACCTCGTGGGCTGCTATGGATATTATACACACAATCTTAGAACAGTTGCCTGGTACAGAGTCAAGTGCTCAGCAGGCCTAGATAATTACTGAGTGGGGCCTTCGTGGTGGTCTAGTGGCTGAGACTCATGCTTCTAATACAGGAGGCCTGACTTTGATCCCTGGTCAGAACTAGGCCCCACAAGCTGTAACTAAAGGTGTCATATGATGCAATGAAGAGCAGAGATCACCTGTGCCACAACTAAGACCCAGCCTAGCCCAGGAAATAGATATTGGAATAAAAACTACTGAGAGGATGCCAGGGATGCTTTTAAGAGGCTCTTGGTGAAACCCTGCAAACAGAAGCCTCCCCATGACACAAGCAGGTCATACTCTCACGTCCTTAGGGACAAGGCACTCGAGCTGCTCAGATGACAGTCTGGGAAGAGGTCAGTGCTTTTGATCGCCCCTCCAGCCCTAGGACATGGGAATGCTTGTCACCCCATTTAGCACATGTGGAAACCAAGGCTCAGAAAACATGAGTTGGTTGCTCCGAACCGCACGGCCCAGGGGCGCAGGGTCTGTTCACCGGCACACCAAGCGTGCACACGTTTCACTTGCGCGACCTTCAGTGGCCAGCCCATTCAGAGCCAGTTCTCATACCTGGGACCCACCTCCTGTGACACCCTGGCGCTCAGGGAGGACAGAGCTTGCATGCCCCCGAGGCCCACACCTGAGGGGCCTGTGGAATGATGTTACAAGGTGGGCCGGCCCTGTCCACCCCCCAGGGCCAGGCCTCCTCCCCTCTTCTCCAGATCTCCTCCTGCTCACAGGAGACCTTATTGACCAGAGGTCAAACCAATCTCCTCACCCCCGGTCCCTGAGGGGCGCTGTCCCGCCCGGAAGCAGCCTCCCATTAACGATTTTCCTCCTGGCCCACTGGGCAGAGGCGGCCGGGTGACCCAGGGTCAGCAAGGCTATGCGGGGCCATTCCCAGGGTATGGGGACAATCCATCTTGCCCAGCTCCCACCATCTGAACCGCACTCTGGGGCCAGGTCAATCCCAAGGGGGTCACCGGGTGGCCTCCGACATGGAGACAGAGTCCGTCCATTTGGAAAGGTGGGGAGCACCCTGGGCTTCCTGGGCCGGGCCTCTGGGGGCTGCAGGTCTTTGCACGGGCCGGATCCTCCATGGCTGAGTCCCTTTGCTGTCCACCCGAAACTATCACGGCACTGTCAATCAGATACACTCCAACACAACACAAAAGCCCCGGGTAAAGCCTCGCATGTGTGCTCAGTCGTGTCCGACTCTTTCGTGACCCCATGGACTGTAGCCCGCCAGGCTCTTCTGTCCATGGGATTCTCCAGGCAGGAATACTAGAGGGGATTGCCATTTCCTTTTCCAGAGGCTCTTCCTGACCCAGGGATCAAACCCATGTCTCCTGCATTGCGGGCAGATTCTCTACCGCTGCACCACCTGGGTCTACAAGACAAGATAAACAGTTAAAAAAAAAAAAAGGCGACCAGTCCCCTCTGCCTGTCTGGCCCCTGCCCCAGGTACCTCCTCTGGAAGGTACCTGTTTCCTCTCCACTGGCCTCAGGTTGGGTTATAGCCTGTGGGCACTACTGTAACGCATTGTTCATTGTCCCCGGAGTCCACTTTACCTGGCGTACCCCTGAATCTCCACCTTTGCACCTGGCAAATGTTTGCCATAGAACTGCAGCTAGGATGAGGGGGTCCTGGCAGCCAAAATCAGCCTACCACTTACTAACCAGATGAGCTGAGTAACAAGAGAGGGTTTTTAAAGCCATCAGTTGCTAAGCTCTCCTCTGTTCCAGGCTTTCTGCTAAGAAGACCTCAAGACACAGTACCTCATCACACTTCTTCAGCCTCCTGTGGAGGAAGGCCCAGCACCGGTCCACCTCTCTGGGTCTGCCTACGGAGCTCAGGCAGAGCAGCACCGCTCGGGAGGGTCCTTTCCCTCCCTTTACTGCTACTTGGCCTCACCGCCCAAGGGGGGCCCGTCTTCCAGGCCTTCCTAGAGCAGCCAGAGCTGCTCTCTACCCGGCTAACAGCTGTCCAGGTGCATAACCACCAGAGGTGCTGAAAGGCTGCAGTGTGACAGGAATCAAAAGGCCGCAGCTCTCATGAGGTGAGCAGGGATGGTCAGGCAGGGTGTCTCCTGGGGCAGAGATCAGTGCCTTATAAGAGGCTCTCCTTCTCCCGCCCATCACATACCTGCCTTTTGGGTCAAGGCAGCTTTTCCCACAACAGGGGAGCCTGCGGTGGGGGTCCCCCTGAAGCCTGACCGAGACCACGATTGCCTCCTGGGGCCCACCTCCCTCACCTGAGGGCTTGGGCTCTGATGGGAATATTCATGCCCAGACCCAGGAATTGCACAGGGGCAGCAATGGCCCAATGGGTTCAATGGTCCCCCCGCCCCGGCTGTGCCCCAGAACGTAGCATGAACGTGGTGGTGCTTGGTGGAACAGAGCTCGCTATCTCTGCCTGCAGTCTCACAGCGGGGGGGCTCCCCTATTCCAGAATCCATCTGGCTGACCCCATCCATAGCACAGCACCCACATGTAGTCCTTTACCATCCAGCCCCCACCCACCTTCCAAGCCTCCTCCCTTAGGCACCTTGGAGGGAAACTAACGTGTGTGAAAAGATGCTGGGGTGAGCCCCCCACGCCAGGGCCAGCTTCCAGGTTTCCATCTCCCTAATCCCTCATGACTCTGAAGGCACGTTTGCAGGAATTTCCTATTTTTTCCTGGGCCCACCTCCCACCATCAGCCACATCTCCTATATACACACCTGACATCTAGACACCCACATCATACGCGTTCAACAAGGTAACTGACACTGACCTCAAGTGTGACCTGGCTCCATTGCAAATCACCAACTTATTCGACTTCTCTAACCCTCAGTTTTCTCATCAGCAGAATGAGATTGCTTACAATTATTTATCTCAGAAAACCATTCGTAATCATTAGGTACCTTTTTTCTTTTTCTTTTGTCTAAACAGCCACAACTTATGGAGCATGTCCTCTGTGCTAAGAACAACTTTAAGTAAATTATCTCATGTTGTCCTCAGAGCAGCCCTATGAGTCAGTATGATCATTATCCTCATTTCCCAGACTAGGAAACTGAGGCTCAGATAGGTTACATTGCACAGAATTGGTGCAGAAAAGGATCAAGATTTGGATCCAGCTCAGCTTAGGACGCACACTACCCTCCTCTTCAGCCTGGCCTGCTTCTCTCTGCTTTTCCCTTCTCTCTGTCACCCACCTCTCCCCGATTCAGGAAAGCAGTTGACTCTGGCCACAAGCCAGTGGGGCAGGGACTGAGGTGAAGGATTAAACATGAAAGGACTGAAGGCCTTGAGCTCCCCATCCTACCTAAGAGAGGAGGATGGGCTCAGACTGCCCCCTCCCGCCCAGGTCCCCATTCTTGAGGCCTCACAAAACCCGTGCCCCTGTCTCCAGGCAGCCTGCCCAGAAAGGGAGGGTCTCCCCGGTCCTAGGAGAGGCAGCCCCCAGACTTCCGGCCACATTCCACCACTGCCTGCCTCCTGCTCTAGGAGCAGCATCGGGCCAGCCGTGCCCAGGCCTTTCAGAGCTTCTCCAAATTCTGGATTCAACCCCGAGACCTGCACTCCCTTCCAGGAGTGGTCCCTGGTAGAGTCAGCACCCTCTCCAAGCTGAAAGGCAGCTCCCAAACTCTTCCTCGAGAGCAAGCCTGGCCTCCTGCCCAGGATCTGATGCCAGTCATAGAGCTCTGTGGATTATTATTGTCCTTGAGAGCGATACTTATGCTGGCACCCACCTAGTGGGCACGTGCTCAGGGCCAGGGCCTGAGCTAAGCACTTCACAGGCCCCGCTTCCTCACTGCTCACAGGACCTGAGCAGGTTAATGCGATCGCCACCCCCATGATGCAGGGAGACGCAGAGAGGCCGAGGGATCTGCCCAAGGTGGACGAACTCGGATGCACCAAGACCAGGGCCTGTCTCTGGCTCCAGAGCCCGTCAGGTTCCCCAAGCAGCCACCCTTGGACAGGAAGGGGAGGAGAAAGGCCGGGCCACCCCTGAATCTGAGCTTGGCTCACTCAGACCCAGGCCCCACCCACCCTGCAGCTCCGGGCTCCTCCCCTCTCTGCCGTCACACTCACCATATCCATCCCAGTCAGGACAGAGTGACCCTCCAAAGGGTACTTCCCCACCCCCAGCCTGTCCATTAAGCTCCCGGGGTTGTCAATGTATTGATTGGCAGGGCTGAGCATCACCACGGGAGGGGGTGCTGCCACCCAAGGCGCTGACCGGGGGCGCCTCCTCCCCATACATCAGCCTCTCTGTACAGATCGTCAATATGGGCGCTGCAGCCAGTCAACCCTGGAGCCAGCTTGTGGGAGGGGGCAGGACTCCTACAGACCCACGCTCCCTTCTTTCCTCCCTTTCTCATTCCTTCCAGTCCCTTTTCCTGGAAGCCCTTGGGTGGGGAGAATGGTCCTGCATGTTAAAGAGGTAATAAATAAGCCCTTTATTCCGGCATTCAAGGCCCATCATGGCCTTTTACATCACCCCCAATCCTGAACTTGACGCACCAGCTACTCCAACCAGTGTGGAGTCCCCTGAGCACAGCAGGCTGTTCCCTGCTCTTTGCAGAAATGCTCCATGTGCCTGCAAAGGCTTTTCTGTGTGCACACACATGCATACACACACACACACACACACACACAGAGGCAGGCTCCGACTCTTTACCCAGGTGTTCTTTTTTCAAGACTCAAATGGAACTCCTTCCCTGGCCAGATCATCCCTTTACCTTGAGTCTATTTTCAAGGCCCTTCATCAGAACACCCTCTGCACAGATTTTGCTCAAGTCCCTGAGTGTTGGGACAGGTCCTGAATACCCTGTGGCCCCCAGCTGGTACAGGGTTGAGAGGGTTCAATCCAGGTGCCCGGCCCTCAGGGAAGCTGCTCCCCACAGCCCTCTACTCGCTGACCTGACATTGGAGCCGCACGGTCGGCTGTGCCAGGCCTCCTCTGACTTCAGGAACCGGGGCTGGTGGACAGGCAGGACTCAGGGCACACCAGAGTCAAACGCATCACAGCAACTCGTAGTCACTGAGCGCTGGTAACCGGCCGGGTGCTGCAGCAGGAGCTTCCCCCAGGGGACCACAATGCACCCTGACAGCAACCCCAAGGAGGGGTCCCACCTTGGTGCTCTTATTAAAGCTGAGCCACAGAGGAGCCAGAATTCCCTCAATCATGCAACTTCCAGGTGGCCGAGGTGGGGTATGACCCAGGTAGGTTGAATCCAGAGCCTGAGCTCCTATTCATCCCTGTGAGCCCCAGCAGAGAAAGCACTGGGTCATGGAGCAGTGAGAAAGTACGAAGGGGTTCTGAGGCAGAGGTGGGATGGGGAGAGTGGTAAAAAGCCACTCTGCCCAAAGCACCTGCCATCTCTTCACAGCACATTCAGGAGAAATGCCGAAGCCTCAGATATCTTCTGCATCCTGCTCAAAACCCAGTCCAGGGTCAGCCATGATTGCTGATGAGAAGCACCATAATTGAATGGCTCCTGCATATCAGGTTCATGATATGGCTTCAGTGACTGTCCCCAAGGAGTGGTATTACTGTTCCTATTTCTCAACCGATGAGGAGATAAGAGGCTCAGAGAGGTTAAAGAGCTTTCCCAAGGGCACCCAGCCTGCGAGCGATGCACTGAGGGTAAAATTCAGACCTAAACCCAAGATCTGTGCTCAGACAGGAGGGGCCTGATAGCACCGATGCAAGGGGCAGGTCCTTCTGGCTTTCTCCGGCACTGTGCAGCATGTCAGCACACACAGAGCGTATAATCCATCGAACAACTGCAATGACGCAGTTATTTACTGAGTGTGGCCACGGTGCTAGCTGCTCTGTGCCCACCGTCCTAGTTAGTCCTCCTCACCACAGCCCTTACGAAGCAGGTACCTTCCACGGCTCCATTACACAGATGGGGAAAACTGAGTGCCAAGGGCGGAAGGCTAAGAAATTTGCCAAACAGCTGCTCAGCAGCACAGATAGGATTCAAACCAAGATTTCTCCTATGTCAAGGCCCACACATTCACGCTTCACAGAAGCTGCCTTGCTCACTTCACTGATACCCAGGTGGATAAACTGAGGCACAGTGAGGGAGGCCACCCAGCGAGCCAGGGACGGAGCCAGGACTCCAATCCAAGCGTCCTCAGCACGTTTCCACTCTGTGGTCCATGGGGGGCTTTTCTTTGGCCCCATCCTCAGCAAAGCAGTATTTTAAATGGACTTGAGGCCTTATGCCATTTGGATGTCAGAGCAAACAAAAGCCAGTCACCTCCCAGCCACAATCAGCAAGTCTACCTAAAGCCTGAGGGCCCGCTTACCCTTTCCAAACAAATCCCAATGCTCAGACCTAAGGAGCCAACAGCAGGCCCTGGCCCTGCCTGAGGCCCGGTGGCTCTCCTCAGCCTCACTGGCAAGGCCCGTGGCATTACCCTCCCCTAAGTGGTTGGCCACGGGTTCCTGTGAGTGAGGGGCAGGCGCAACCCAGCACAAGATAGGGAGCACACAGATATCCATCAGACAACTCCTGCCCTCAGGAAGAAAACAATCAACCCCTTCCTTCGCCCCAGCCACCAGGAGGTAGAGTGGCATGGGCAAGTGGAGCTTGCGCCACTCACGGGGCAGTGGAGGGAGTCCTCCCAGAGCAAAGTCTTGAAATGCAGGTAAGATTTCAGAGCCCTGGGCTCTGCACTCCCCCCTGCTCCACATCCTTAGGGAGGAGGAACTGTTTTACTGGTTGTTTCCTTCCCATTCTATCCACGCAAAAGCCGAGACCCAGAGAGGTTAAGTAACTTGCCCAAGATCACACAGCAAAGACAAGGCAGTGACTCTCTGAACCTGGCAGACTTGGAGCCTCTGAAGTGCTGTTTCACAAGCCCGGGTCCTAGAGTGGCTAGGCTAGAGGTGAATCGCACTCTGCCTCACTCTCCTGCCATGCAACCGAGGGCAGATTACTTCTTGCCCCTGAGTCTCACTCCCTTCATCTGAGAATTCCTAATCTCAGGCTGCCTGTGAGGCACAGCCTAGGTCCTGTGAGAAACCGTCCTTCATGTAACAAGCCCGCAGCACCTGGCGGGAGCTCCCGGTGAGGGTGTCAGCCTGACACCCTGCTTTCCCATGCCAAGAACGTCTCTGATCAGGACCAGCTGAGGGCAGAGAGTCTCCTCCCTGTCCCCACCCACCTCCTTCTGGGGGCCCACCATGCCCTCGTAGTCTCCAGGGCAGGGAAGAGGCAACGCTGTGGCCCTGACATGCTACCCAGAGCTTGCTGGACCCTGGCAGTGCCAACCACAGGAAATTTTAAAAATCCACCTCCTTGCCTCAGAGCAGGTGACACTCCTGGACTGCAGGAAGGCTGACAGGGTGCCCCTCTCCCCTTCCACGTGGGGAGAGGGCTGAACCCACCAGCCCTGTGCCCCCTACAAAACTCCCCCCTCCAGCTTGGAAACCCTTTTAGACCAGAACATCCCAGGACGAACAGGGCCTGAAGACACCAGATCAGATGCCCCCAACCACAGACAGCCCCCAGGCCCCCACCAGCTCTGATCCCAACTACAGGGATCCTATCTGGAGATTTAACCAGATCACCAGATCTCTCCTTCAGGACCCCTAGCATGTCTCTGGAGACTCAGTGTCCCCATCAGTATGCTTTCAGTATCTCTCGAAAAGTCTGCCTGGTGTGCTGGAAAGAATACGAGATCCTGATTTCAGAGAGTTGAAGCTTAGCCGTGGCCTTGAACAAACTGCTTTCCCACTCTGGGCCTCAGTTTCTCCATCTGGGAGATGGGAATATCATCCTCACCTCCTTCAGTCTCCTTTGCCACAAGGTAGCAAGAATGAAACAGACTTCCTGATGCAAGAGCCACTTGGAAATTCTTACAAGCAAAACTTGCTCAATAAAGGCGGGTCATTTCTCCCCCGCCTTGGTTTCCCCCTCTGTCAGCCAGGAGGCCACTCCCTGCCTCTCAGCACTTCACATCCTGGAAAGGAAGGCGCTGAAGGAGCTCCTGTGAATCTGGCACCCTCCCTCTCTAGACCAGGGGCTCCATGAGGCCAGGAAGCGACTGGCCTTGCTCCAGCGCCAGCAAGAACCAGGCTTGCGGCCAACATGTGAGGAAGGGACACCTGACTGGTCAGACGGACGGATGCATGAGGCTGCTTCTTGAGAAATTAAAAGCGCAACCCAACAGGACTGCTTTCCATTCTTTTGAAGTCCCAGAGGACTCTGTCTCTGGCTTCCCCACCCTAGTGAACTGGAAGAAAGCTTCGAAACCGCACTGAGGAGGCCAGGTGTAGGGGTGGTCAGGACAAGGCCTGGAAGGACACTTCCAGACTTGAACAAGCGTGGCGAGGGAGGAAGCAGCACTGTGGGAGGCGGGACGGGGAGGGGGTGGGGGGTTCCGGCCTCACAGCCTGCCTGGGGAAGGCCAGGACCTGGCGGAGCCCGGCGGCAGGAACAATGTCAGGCAGGTGCCCGCGGAGCTGCGTGAAAGGCCCAGCCCGGTGTTATTGTCAGCGCTCAGCCAAGTGCAGAAAAGCAATTTACTGGCCACGCCGCTTGCTCCCCTTGGAAATTTTTAAAATTCTTCCGATTTGAGCTATCCACGGTGTCCCAAGTCGTGTGGAGAAAGGATTTTATTAAATTCCCAGCTTCTAGCTCCTGGGGGTTGCCGGTGGGGGAGGGTGGGGCTCACCACATCGCGGGGTGGGGGCAGTGTCTGGCATTGACTGTGCTCAAGGAAATGTGGCTGGGGGCAGGGGGCCCAGTGGGGGCTTGGTGGCTAATAGATGGGAAGAGGCAGGAGCCCAGAAACTCCATTGCTAGGACTGGACCAGTTCTCCAAAACTCTAGGGCCGGGAGGGAAGGACGTTAGGTATATAGAGTTTCTGACAGAGCCTCGTGCCCTCCTGGGTGATGAGAATCCGCAAAACCTCTTCAACACCTTCATATGCCATCTCATCCTCAGGGCCCCCCACCATAAAACTAAGTCTCACAAAGGTCCATGGATAGGGAAAGATGGAACTGGGGTTCAGGACCGTCCACAGGATGGCAGAGTCCTGAGCCTTCCCACCATGCAGGGGGCCTCGCTGGGTCCTGCTCACCAAGGGTACTCTCACAACCACCCTCCAAATGCCCACTGTCCAGGAAATAGCTGCTCTCTTGGTGGTGGCCCAACACTGCAGTAGGGAGCAGACTCCAGACTCCTGCAGACCCCTGTGGGTGACCCACCCCTCATCTTCACCTCTAAGACCACTCCTCCTGGCCCTAGAGCATAAAGGAGGATTTGCACCTGCCAATCTTGTCCGTAACTCCCTAGGGTAGTGTTGCTTTACCTTTCAGCCATCATGGGTGCTTTCCAAACTCCATGGGGAGCTGAGGACGCTCTCACAGACACTGCATACTTGGGCACCATTTTGAATACTGTTTCAAACCCCTTCCCCATAATCCCATCCTTAGACATCCCAAGGGCACAAGGACCATGAGTTAAAAACATTAGTCAGACCTAAGGCAGTTTAGAAGGGAAAAGACTGCAAAGGGGAGAGGTGGGGCAGTGAGGGGAGGGGAGAGGAGGAAGGCTCCCTCACCTGCTTGAAGACTTAACCCAGACGGGCCACCCCAGCTTCTTCCCCCCAAAGGCTGGCTCTGGCTCTAGCCAGGACATGAAGGCGGGATGCAGAGTCCAGCTTCCCTCCCTTACACTCTCCCAGCGAACACAAAGACCACAGAACATCCCCTCCTGGACCCTGCTTCAAGGACCAAGAGGCAGCGGACAACAAGAGGCTTGGGCAACAAAGTCTGAAACCATTTCTCTCTACTTCACGCCCATTTCATTGTCCCCGCTCCCAGGCTCAGGACACTGAGGAAGAGCTCTCACCCAGGTCCGACAAGCAGTTCCCTGCAGTGATCCTGGGGCTTGCCCTCTGCCTGGGGACTCAGCTGCAAACCAGGCAGGCCATGCCAGGCACTGGCCTCTCTCTCTGACACCAGCCATTCCCCACCCCGCCCCCGCCACCACATAGGGTCACATCTGCTTGGCAAACAGCCAGTCTTAAGTTACTGACTCCAGTTGTATTGATTCAAAGAGTCACCGGGGACCCCAGCCTGGCCAACAGAAGGAAAGAACCCATCAGTCTGTCCATCCATGCTTCCTGCCCGCAGCTCAAAGTCCATCTTGATGGTAACAATTCCCTCCTGGGAGTGGGAGGGGAGACGAGCAGACCCTCCACCACAGCCACTGCCCTCCACCACCACCCTCTGCTAGAGACCACCCTCTGCTAGAGACCGCTGTGCCAACGGCACAAAACACCCACACCTGGGAGAACCACCGTTTTCCCTGCTCGAGCTCCCCCTGGGCACCTCAAGAATCCAGAAAACCATGGCCTAAGCATATACTCTCTAGCCCTAGGAGGACACCTGCCTTCAGGCCAGAGGGGACAGGGGCAGACAGCTGGCCCCAGGCCAGCTCCTCCGAGGGTCCCTCCCGCAGAGCTCAGGTGGGCGGGGGGGGGGGGGGGCGGCTAGGGCAGCTGGCACTTCCTAGTCCCTTTTCCTCCGCGCACCCCCCACCCCAAGCTGAGGCAGCCTGGTCTGGTTCTAATCGGCGCTGAAGTCGGCTCTCTCAGTCCCTCTTCTCTTTCCCTCCCGCCCCCCCCGCACCGCCCCCCCCCAACCTCTTCCTTCATTTCCACGGCTTTGGAAGCACCAGCGTTCCAACTGTCTGCGTGCCAAGACCTTCCCGAGTCTGAAAGCTGCTGAAGTAACAGATCAGATTTTAGCAAGTGCTTTCCAGGCTGAGCGCCAAGCCCTCTTCTGATTCAGGAGAGTGAGCGAGCGGGGAGTGAGGCGAGGAAGCAGCCGAGGGCTGCACCACCTTGGGCCAGGGTGTGCGAAGCGCGGCCCGTTGCCTCGCAGGCAAGGGTCCCTCTGCTTAGGTGCTCCGCTCTGCGCCCTCTCTCCCGTCTCACCTCCTAGCTCCATATCTCTCTCAATGCTGCAAACGCCTCTGAAACCACAGGGTAATTTACAACTGAAGCTTTCTCCCTGGACTCGGAATCTACTCGGTTGAAAGGAGCCTTTTTGTTTGGAAGAGCGAGCGGAGATGGTGAAGAGACGGTTGGCAGAGAAAATCCCTCCGTCCTAACTCCTCGCCGGGGCCGAGGGGCTCGGAGCCCGGCACATTGTGGCGACTGAGCCCTCCGCTCCAAGGGTCCGCTCCCAGCCGAAGCGGACTGGGGCCGCGCCGGCCTGAGTCCAGCAACAGAGACCCTTGCCTTTGGCCGGTTCCCCGCCCGCGCTGGGCGCACGCGGAGCCGCCCTTCGGCGCCCTGGGAGCAGGTGCACCGTTCCACGCCCAGGAGGGGTGGGGCCCAGGGAGGGGGCGCGGCCCGGGGGAAGGGGACCGACGCGTACCGGGAGGCAGGGGCAGGTGGGTGCAGAGGGAAGGTCAGAGTCAGGAGCCCACGTACCTGTACCTGGAAGCACAGCAGCAGGAAGTGTAAACACCTGCGGGGGAGAGAGAGGGAGAGGAGGTCATTGGTACTGGAGGGAGGGAAACGCGCGCACAGACAGACATACGCAGCCGCAAAGTCAAAAGAACGGCGGAGCGGGCAGAGCCACAGGCACACGGACAGACGTCCGGGCAGGGTGGGCAGCCCCGAGCGCGGGCGCTTACAGGCAAGTGCAGGCGGAGGGCGCTGAATACATCGCTGGGCGGGGGGGGAGGCGGCGGCTCCTAGCCCAGCCTGCACATGTCCCCTTCGCGCGGCCGGGACCGGGCGCCTCCGCCGCCGCCGCCGCCGCCGCCGCCGCTGCTGCTGCTCCCTCCTCGCCGGCTGCTGCTGCTGCAGACTCTGCTGCTCCGGGGCGCTCCGCGGCGCGCCCTGCGGCATCAGCGCCCCGCGCGGCTCCTCCCGAGCGCTGCGCCCTCCGGGCTGGCGCGGGGGCTGCGAGGCGGCCGCCGCTGGGCAGGAGGCACCCGCCGGTGCGAGGAACCTGGCTCTCTGCCGGCCGGCCGGCCGTCCGGGCGTCCGCGGGAGGCTGGCTGCCCGACTCACTCCGGGGGCTGCATGCGCGGAAGGTCTGGAAGCTGGGGCGCACTCTCCAGGCGGGGCGTGGGGCTGCGCGGGGCCAGGGGTCAGCGCTCCGGGGCCGGGGCGCGCGGCGGCAGCACGAACGCGTCACGGCCGCTCCGTCTGGGCGCCTGCCGGCTCATGTCTCCTCCTCCGCGTCTCTCCGGCCGTGCGCATCGCCGCCTCCCACCACTGGCGGCGGCCGGGGCGTTTTCTACGCGCGGGCGGCGAGGGGGCGGGGGGCCGGGGGCGGGCCCGGGCCCGAGCCGGCACAATGAGGATGCGGGGCCCGGGGGCTCCCCCCTCGGGGCGCGGCCGGACGGGCGCTCAGCTCGCCTGGGTGCGCCGCGCCCACATCAAAGGCGGCCCTGCCGCCTTGCCGGCCTGCCGCGGCCTCTCCACTGCCGCCTCCTCTTCTCCTGGCGCTCCGGCTTGGAGGGAGGCGCTCAGACTCTCGGCGACGGGACCGGCAGCTCCGAAGGGGCAGAGCCCGCGAGGCTGGAGCTGATGAGCGCTGGGAGCCGTCGAAATTCCGCGCCTGGGCGCAATGACCAGCGCCACGGCGCAAAGGATGCCAAAACTGGGCCGGCTGCGGTCCCCCAGAACGCAGTTAGGTGCAGAATGTCCTTCCTCACCCACATTCGTCCTCGCACTCACACCCACCAGCGCCTGAGTGGGGAGCAGGGAGAGGGCGGGTCAGGCCCAACCCTCGGGGCGGCTCCACGTAAGGGGGGTCGCTTTTACCCACCCTGTGAGTCCACAGAGGATCGTAGCGTGTCCCAGATCCCTCTGGGAAGCCTGGCCACCCTGAGTGAACCCCCTTCTAATCTCCGTCCCTGCCGTTAAAAAGGAGGGGGCATTGAGGGTTTCTCTTACGCCCCCCACCCACCCCCTTCCAGGGCTCCGGGGTTGGTTCCCAGCTGGGCTCTCTGAGGGGCGAGCCACCTTTGGAAACGCACGGCTGCCACCTAGCGTCCCCAAGGCTTCACTGCAGCCCAGCCCGGGCAGGCTATACAGGCCCGGGAGAAGCCAGCAGGACTCTGGTCAGCGACCACTCCAGGCCCTCTTCTGGTCTCTAGGCTGAGATTTGCTATTCTTTGCATACTAAGCAGTTAGACTCGTTTAACCAGGTCCCTTCTGAGACCATCTCTTCTTACCCCCTCTGCTTCCTCAGAGGCATCACTCCTGTCCTTCCCACCAACCTCAGAATGTAGGTGTTCTAATCACACTTAAGTGCCTCACACTGTGTGAAGCTCCAGACAGCCAGGCTCTACTGTCACAGTAGGAAAGCAACTGAATAAGCTCAGAAAGCAAAATTCAGGAATCCAAACTATTTGGTTAAAAATTTGTGTCATGATTATGTGCCACGGTTGTGCTATGATTGATGGTTTTCTATGTTCACTGTGGTTTTCACTGACAGTGAAACTGAGGTGTGCTTATGTCTAATCGGTCCCTACTCTTTGCAACCCTATGGAGTGTAGCCTGCCAAGCTCCTCTGTCCAAGTGATTCTCCAGGCAGTAACACCAGAGTGGGTTGCCACAGGCGCTGTCCAACAGTAATACTTCCTATATAAGTACCAGCGTTGGTTCTGGCTATCAGGCCTCCCTGCATGGTTTTTATGGGTTTATTTCTGGCTGGGCTGGGTCTTTGCTGCGCAGGTGTCCTCAGGTAGCGGCACACAGGGGCTGCCTCTAGGTGAGGTATGCGGGCTCCTCTCTGCCGTGGCTTTTCCTGTCGCAGAGCTCAGGCTCTAGGCACACAGGCTCAGCAGTTGCAGCTCCCCAGCTCTAGAGCACAGGCCCAGTCGTTGTGGCACAAGGGCTTAATCGCTCCAAAACATGTGTGATCTTCCCAGATCAGGGATCAAACCTGTGTCTCCTACACTGGCAGGCGGATTCTTTACCACTGAACCACCAGGGAAGCCCAAAGCTGAGGCTATCTTAAACAGCCTCTGTTTTAGCACTGAACACAAGTGCAGAAAGCCTTTTCAAAGCCAGATGCTGAGTGATGCAGAAAGTTCTTGTTTGAAGCACTGGGCTGTATTTACTTAGACATTCTCATGGCTAGAGCTGGTAAATCCTAAGACAGCATGCAATGACCAACCACAAAAGAGATGGACAGAAATGCTCCCCTTGGGTCCTGTGACATCACCACGTGCTTTATCTTACTTCATTAAGACCTCTGACAGACCAGTTAAGAGGTAGTTTAGGCCTACTGTGGGGTGTTTGAAGCATCTCCTGGCTAAGAATCAACACTTCCAGTTTCCTATACTATTACTGTTTTCTGTTACTTTTGAATGAGTACATCATCACTCATATTCTAAAATGCTTGCAGTTTTTTTTAAGGCTCAGACAGTGTTTGTTGATTTCACAAAGTTGTTACCCAAATAGGACTGGGCTTCCCTTCAGTCAGTAATCTGACTGCAGTGTGGGAGATCTGGGTTCGATCCCTGGGTTGGGAAGATCCCCTGGAGAAGGAAATGGAAACCCACTCCAGTATGTCCTTACCTGGAAAATCTCATGGACAGAGGAGCCTGGTGGGCTGCAATCCATGGGGTCGGAAAGAGCCAGGCACGACTGAGCGACTTACTTACAAATAGATTGTAACAAATAGGATTGACTTGAAGAGATGTTCTGAGTAAGAGTGTAAACTCAAGAGTTAGAGGTCCTGGCTTTGAGTACTGCCTCCAACACTTACTTATAAATTCCTACAAGCTTCCTCATCTACAAGCCACATCTTCCACATCTAAGAACAGCAACAAGTGTTGAGTTGCTGTGAGTTACCAAATGAGATCATTTGGTCTGGCTCACAATGAAGGTTTCAAAGGTTTTAGTTATTATTTAATAATCCTGATCAGGGTTTTCAGGTTACTATCTCATTATTTTTGTTCACCAAGCAGGAAAGCAGGATCATTCTCAATTTATTGAAAAGAATTTTTCTACTCAAATCAAATTTTTACATTCTTCCCTTTCTCCATCATTCACACCTTCAAACCTATTGATTTACCAAATGAATCTTAAACGAGGTTTTTCTATTCAAATTTGACATGTTCATGTAGCAATATGGGTCACTAGCTTGGTAGTCACTTCTCTCCAATTTATTCAATCACTATTTATTGCATCAGGCCCTGGGAGAAGGCAGACAAAGCCTTTGCTTTAAAAAGCACTTCACTTCTACTAAGACAAGCAATAAGCAAATAAGCCAAGAGATAAATTCAAGCTTAACAGTACATTGCAGGAAAACAATGGGATAGAGAGCACCAATTAGCGATACTTCGGCTAAGACCCAAAGATACAAAGTATTCCAGGGAAAAGATATCAATTGTCTCCAAGTGGGAAAAGGATGGGTGCGAGTTAGCCAAGAGTTGCAAGAGGGTGAAAACGGGGTAGGTACCTATCAGAAGCCTGAGAAATGGAGTATTTCCTGCCCAATCAGTAAACCAGGATGTCAGTGATGAGTGACTTTGGCCCTCCAAACGTGAATTTCGGAGCCCCTTAGGCAACCAGGGAGAGAACAATACCTATGATCCAGCAGCTATCAGGCTGTAGCCACTCCCTACAGTGAGCTTGAAAACAGCAGGTTATTGGCCCCAGATAGCCCAGATGCATATGTAAGGCAAGATTTCAATGAGCCCAGACTCTCGCATTTTCCCATATATAGAAAAGCGCTAAATTCCTTGAGGTATCTGGTTTTAATTCATAGAAACACTTTTGACTTTCAGACTACCTGCTTTGTTGCAAACGTCTGTAAAACCCAACTCCTCTACCCACCTCCTCCAAACAGTTGTCACTTGAGACGCAGTCTCCCAAGCTTGAAGTCCTGAAAATTTCCACCAACTGTAACATCTCTCAACTTTTAGGCAGAGGCTTTAAGTCGACAAGCCTTCAAAAGGCCTTTTAAGGCACTATTTATGTATAACTTTTAAATGCTTGGAATTCAACAAATGTTTATTCATATATGCAGGTCAGGAAGCAAAAGTTAGAACTGGACATGAATAGACTGGTTCCAAATAGAAAAAGGAGTACGTCAAGGCTGTACATTGTCACCCTGCTGATTTAACTTCTATGCAGAGTACATCATGAGAAACGCTGGGCTGAAAGAAGCACAAGCTGGAATCAAGATTGCCGGGAGAAATAACAAGAACCTCAGATATGCAGATGACACCACCCTTAAGGCAGAAAGTGAAGAGGAACTAAAAAGCCTCTTGATGAAAGTGGAGAGTGAAAAAGTTGGCTTAAAGCTCAACATTCAGAAAATGAAGATCATGGCATCTGGTCCCATCACTTCATGGGAAATAGATGGGAAAAACAGTGGAAACAGTGTCAGACTTTATTTTGGGGGGCTCCAAAATCACTGCAGATGGTGACTACAGCCATGAAATTAAAAGACGCTTACTCCTTGGAAGAAAAGTTATGACCAACCTAGATAGCATATTGAAAAGCAGAGACATTACTTTGCCGACAAAGGTCCGTCTAGTCAAGGCTATGGTTTTTCCAGTGGTCATGTATGGATGTGAGAGTTGGACTATGAAGAAGGCTGAGGGCCCAAGAATTGATGCTTTTGAACTGTGGTGTTGGAGAAGACTCTTGAGAGTCCCTTGGACTGCAAGGAGATCCAACCAGTCCATTCTGAAGATCAGCCCTGGGATTTCTTTGGAGGGAATGATGCTGGAGCTGAAACTCCAATACTTTGGCCACCTCATGCGAAGAGTTGACTCACTGGAAGACTCTGATGCTGGGAGGGATTGGGGGCAGGAGAAGGGGACGACCGAAGATGAGATGGCTTATGGCATCACGGACTCGAGTGAACTCCAGGAGTTGGTGATGGACAGGGAGGCCTGGCGTGCTGCGATTCATGGGGTCGCAAAGAGTCGGACACGACCGAGCGACTGGACTGGACTGGACTGAACTGAAACACCTTTCTTGAGCAATCTCCCCACACCCATCCCTAGTCTCAAGTTACCATTCATATGCTGGCACTAGATTCGTTTCACATAAATGCATCCATACACAGTTCGTGCTCTTCTGTGTCTGGCTTCTTTTGCTCAGCATGTTTGAGATTCACCCTCACTCGTCTTTTTTGGCTGCACCATGCAGCTGTGGTACCTCAGTTCCCAGAGCAGTCATCAAACCCACACTCTCTGCACTGGAAAGTAGTCTTACCCTCTGAACTACCTGGCAAGTCCCACCTGGTTGCTGTTATCACTATCATTCCTTTTTATTGCCAACTAGTACTCAGAGGCTTCCTCGGTGGCTCCAATGGTGAAGAATCTGCCTGCAATGCAGGAGACCAGGGTTCAATCCCTGGGTCAGTAAGATCCCCTGGAGAAGAAAATGGCATCCCACTCCAGTTTCTTGCCTGGAGAATTCCATGGACAGAGGAGCCTGGCAGGCTATAGTCCATAAAGTTGCAAAGAGTTGGACACAACTAAGTGACTAACACTTTCAGTACTCAATGTGGATATACCCATTTGTTTGTCAATTTAACAAAGGCTTGGTAAGTAAGGGCCGAAGCCCAGCCTGTTTTTAACAAGGCTAACAACTAAGCTTAATGCAGCATGGATACATTATAAGGACAGTGGCCTTAAGGAGGCCAATGAAAACGCTGTTACTAGTCCAGCTAGTTATGGTAGCGGAAACCAGGTGGCCCTGTGCTAATTTGGTGTTGGGAGCTGGACACTCGTCCATTCAAATTCCCAGCACTAAGCTAGCAAGTCTGCAATTTTCTGAGCAGATCTCATCGGCAAAACTTCGCTGGTTGTCTCAAGGGTACTTGAGAATGTATGTAGGCTGCTTGCCCAATGGAAAGGAACCCCTGGAGGGCAGTTAAGTGTTCTGCCTGCTGATTAATCCTAAGCACTTAGATGCTTTGGGACAGAGTATTCCTTTTCCACCTTTCCAAATCTAAGAATCAAAAGATTCAGGGAGTCCTTATATTTTGGAGACAAAGATGAGAGAACTTTTAGCCTAAGAAAATAGGACAAACACAGCCTCAAGTCTTCAAGAGGATCAAGCAGCTCAGTGAGAAAAGCAGACCCTTAGCACAGATGCAGCTGTAAAATTTTCTCTAGATCAGCTCTTGGAACTTTCACAGCATTAAAATGGGATGTCTACTGCCAAGTTCATGAGTCAGGGAGCAACTGGTTCTTTTGTTAAGACCTGGCTAGAAGGTAGCCTTAGACTTTCTGCTTAGACTTTAACCCTGTATCTCCACAGCCCAGACCACTAACCTTTAATTTTGTGACTCAACCTTTTCTTGGATAATTTCAAACAAAAACAGCCCTATCCTGACAATGTATACACAATCCCCTCCCCATTAACTAAATAGCTTTTATAAGTTTTACACAGGACTCATTTTATTATCATATGCATGATCCAGGAATTTGGACAGCTCTCAAATAGCCTCTTATTAACCTATTTTGTCCTCTGGTTCAGGTTTGAAGGTAACTCTGTAGAGTTCTCACCCATGACCTAAAGATATGAAAATGAAAAGGCATCAAAAAGAGAAGCTTCCTGCAGACAAATGTTATCTTTGCCCTCCTAAAACTCAAAAGTGTTCTTCTTTTTGCAAAGGGTCTGATCTGATCATCCAGGTCTGCTAAACAACATCAGCTCAGTATTAATGAACCATCAACTCCCACCCAGGCTGTGATGTCTAAATGCCACTTTTAAGGAACCAAAGCTCTGTGGAAGAGATAAAGGTCTGAGATAAAGAAAATGTATTTAAACCTGAATTCAGTAGACATCATTAAAGTCTATGAACACTGGAGAGGGTGAGGAGAGAATGGAGCATTACTCAGCCATTTAAAAAAAAGAATGAAATAATGCCATTTGCACCAACGTGGACCCAACTACAGATTACCATACTAAGTCAAGAAAGAGAAAGATTAATGCCATGTAGCACTTCTATGTGGAATCTAAAATACAGCACAAATGATCCTATTTGTGAAACAGCAGCAGAACAGACGTGGTTGCCAAATGGAAGGCAAGTAGGGGAGGGATGGACTAGGAATTTGGTGTTAGGAAATGTCAAATATTACACATAGAATGTATAGACAACAAAGTCTTATATTCAATACATTCCTGGGATTAATCATAATGGAAAACATTTTTAAAAAGAATTGTCTGTATGTGTATAAACTGAATCATTCTGCTGTACACCAGAATAACACAACATTCTAAATCAACTGTATTTCAACAAAAATTTTTTATAGTTTTGAAAAAATACTCAAGTTAAACAAAAAATTTGAATTCAGAACACTTGTTACTTTCAGGTACGCTAAGACATCAACCATCATTCTCAAAATTGGTAAATGAAAACATTAAATGTTTTTCAAAATTAGGTAGAGGCTGTACAGTAGAGATTTAACAGTAAAAATATTAAGTTGTTTTCTATAGTTGGTTGCATGTACTCAGCTGTGTCTGACTCTGTGACCCCATGGACAAGGGAGCCCACCAAACTCCTGTCCATAGGATTTAGGATTTCCGTTAACTATACTTATTTTTAGCATTTATACCAATAGTGATTTATGACCAATCACACTGAGTAGTTTATATAGAACAAAGGGAAGTCAGTGTCTTTAAAAGAGATTTCCTAAGCCTGGGAGTAGTAGTAATTTAACTTCCAGATTACTATCATGTTTAATTGGCTGGTATCTAACAGATAGCACTATCAGACTTCTGAGGCACAGGGAATCTTTAATTCCTGTCCTTTCAAAAAAAAAAGCAGCCCTCTAGATTTGATTAGCTGTGTTTAATAAGCTAAGAACAGAACAATCAGTAAGGCCAACTGCTTTCCCTCAGAATGGTGGGAAGTTCTTTTAGGTTCCCTGCCACACAGAAGTGCCCATCAGGTAAACCAAATGTTCAACTTCCACACAACGCAACTCAATACAAATTTCAGACATTACTATCAGCAAGCATACTTCTACTTCTGAACATGTTAAACAACTAATACTAGTAATTACCTAACACTCCTACATCACAAACAGTAATTAAAAAACACTACCTAGGGAAGGAATAACTCAACTTTAATGCAGTTGCATTATTTGAACACCAGCAATTTTTTAATATAGGATGGCTAAGTGATTTGGGATTTTACTATCAATTTAAAGCAGATCATCTTTTAAATCTGAAGTACATAAACATATTTTAAAACCGATGTGATTTCAATTAAGAACACTGAACATTTACCATCTCCTACGGTCTATGGGGTCGCACAGTCGGACGTGACTGAAGTGACTTAGCAGCAGCAGCAGTTATGCCTCCATTAAAATAAAGAGGAGCTACAGGGCAGACACAGCTTATTCAGATATAATTGAATAATTGATGAAGAAAATCACAATGTAATTGACTAGAAGAGAAACCTAACACTTGGAAACAGATCAGACAAGACAGTACTACCCCAGTATTTTTTCCCACCCCGCAAAATTAATCTACTCTGGAAAACTACCCTAGAGATGGAAAAGCTAGTGTCTTCAGACCTCCATCAAAATAATCTGGAACTAGAACCCAGTCATCAAGTACCACCCTTCTAATCAATATGAAATATGAAATTAATAGGCTGGGAGTGAGCGGGGTAATGAGTAAACAATGCATGGAGAGGAAAGGTCTTTTTCAGACTCTAGATACTACATCCCAAGAACCAAGGAAGAACATGTGGAAATTAAAAAAAGAAAACCAACACAAGTCTCTCTCCAAGTTTCAACAAAAAGGAATGAGGATAAACAAAGAATCATACAGGCCTAAGAATGCATGGGAGTTTAGCAGGAGGATTAAACCTCCCAAGAAAACACCTGAGAGTCTCAAGACTAGACCCACAGTCCACCCAGGGTCCAGAAGATTGCAAGACATAAAACTCCAGAACAGCATCAATAAAGCAATCTTAGAAACTATTGGAGGACACACGACAGCAAGACAAGTAGCAGAGGAATCTTGCCCTGTCATGCAATTGAATCTTGCTAAGACAGTTACAGGGGTTCTAAGGATTAGTCCCCTAATGTTCTAAAGTAACCACTACATGCAATAAATTATCCTCCCCCAAGAATCTCAAATACCTTATGTACTGAAAAAGATAGTCACAGAAAGCATTTTCTGTTCTGGTTCACACAGAGAAGCCAGGCTGAGAAAGGCTGCTGCAGGATATTTAACATGCCAGATTTTCTTTGGGAGTGAAAGGCTAGGCTGGGTGGTAGGAAGGTCTGAGGAACATTTGATTATGTAAACGTATTTCTTTGATAAAGTATAAAGAGGATAACAGAAAGAGAAACAGGGCTACTTTATTAAAATACTGAGTTTATTTCACATGTATATTTGTCTCCCCACCATTCCCATCTGTCTGACCACCACTACTACTATTCCTATCATAACATTCCATACATACTTAAAACCAAGCAAAGGGTGGAGTTCCATCTTTAAAAACTAAACAGGCATTTTGGACAACACATTCTTGGCAATGGAACGTGGACAACATTTATCAGACACGGTAGGGAAAGTTCTCACTCTGCATTATAAAAAGGACAGCCAGATATCAACTGTTACAGAAATGAAATAAGACGGAAAATTTTTAACAAACTGTTTAAACTATTTTCTTAAAGAGACTTCCTCCACTGCCAGAGATCTTGAATAGCCTGGAAAAAAAAAAGAAATGTGGTTGAAAAACCACAACACTTCATAGACACCAATAAATTAAACCACGTCTCTGTACAATTCAAAATAGCTATTTTTCATTCCACCACCAAAAAGGTTCACTCTAGTTAATTAATAACTGATTTCAAAGAAACTTACAATTTAATTTCAAATTGAATGATTGAGCATAAATTGAATGATCATACATTTACATAAATTATAGGATTCTTGTACGCAAAGTCACTTTCATACTAACATACACTTAACAGCTTAGACCTTTAGCTAAGGAAATCAGACTAGTTTGGTCAATGTTGCCTCAATGCCACCTGCTTTAGGGCCAAATTCAGAGAAAAACACGTACCTGTATATGGGACACATACTAAAAAGTTACATTTATCTGAAATAAACTATATAAATATACCAGTTATATCCTTCTTTATCTCTAATTATATTTCCATGATATCTTAATAGTTCCTTGTTTTATAGAATTTGCTTATAAATTGCTTAGTTAGGCTTATTATCTTGGTACATTTTAAGTTTCTAGAGTGGTCACATCCAAATTATTTTATTAATGAGTAGACATATGAGGCAGTATATATATATATTAGTTACTCAGACAAGCTCTTCCAGTTTAAACACATAAAACCGTCTTCCATGACTTGTCTTTCCATTCCTGAAAACTAATGATATTGTACTGCTTCATATCAACAGGAACTGAGTATCATGTCATTCTCTAATCATTAAGTTAAATACAAATACCGAACTATTCCACACTATTTGAAAAAGTCAAAAGGTTATCAGATGTTCCTTGATCTGCTTTATAGAGAATACTGACCTTGGAGTAATTCATGCTTCAACTTTGACCAAACATTGTTTGCACCTTTATACAAACATTCAGCAAAACTTTTATCTGCAGTTATTTCCTCAAAAGGTAGTACATTTTCTTAACTCTTTAATTCAAGAATTTCTGCAAAAGGTTGCTATTTCTCAGGTCATTTAGATTTTATTAGCCTAATTCTCACAAGCAACTCTGAAGAAAAACTGCACAAGCAATGGGAAGGTATTTTATACACTGTGATTATTCATATCTGCAACTGTGCAATAAACATGTGACACGTTCAGTGTTGTGGTAATTTCCATTAATAGTGAAGTGAATGATCATATTTTTCATTATTACAGGAATTTCATCTTGGCACTTCAAATTATGCTTTCACTTTTGAAGTCAGAAAATACTTCTGATAGCAGTGAGTTCAGTCATTTCAGCTACAAGACTGGTATTATACTATTTGGAAGGCCTTTGCAATTTCAACTTTATCATCACATGAATTTTTCTTCATCAAAAATTATATTTTACCACTTCCTTTGGTATTAGCTTATATTACATATTTTCTTATGCTTACCAGTTACAGATGATAATTTATATATCTCACTTGCCATGATTTTCAACACTGAATTAATAATTATCTACTGTACCATCTTAAAAGGGCTTTTATTTTACTAAAATGCCCGCTATTCAGAAAATTCACAGAATATACACTGGCATTCTGGAATTCAAATATACATAAAGAAAGAATAGCAACCAGAAGAATCAAAAAGATTCAATCTGATCATCTCAAGGCCACGGAAATGAAGGCTAACTCACGTAAAGAATATTAAATCACTGCAAGGCTTTCAAACCTGAGAAAAAGTGTTGCCATTAAGTGACTTAAGTACTAAATACTGTGGCAGAAAAAGAGCTCTAATAACAAATTTCTTAATTTACTGAAGAAGGCTGAACACAGGAGATTTAGGGAGTCCTGACAAAAGCAACACAGACCATGTCCTGCATGTGCATAATGCCTAGCAACCTTGTGCAACGGCTTTTACATTTTCCTTTACAACTGGAGTCGTCAACTAGAAGACACTAAAAATAAATGCATGATTTTTCTTTTACTGACAAAATGCCTTCATACTGAGAAATATAAAATCTAAATCAATATATTGAGTACAATTTGGCTTCCTGCTTCCAGATTTTACACTTAGGTCTATTTCAGCAACATGTACTTCCCATAACATCTATGAAGAAAATCACCTCTGCCAACTCTTAAGAAAGCAAAAAGACCAGACTGTCCCAAGGAGCCAAATGGAGCAGCAAGGAAAACCGCAGCTCATTTCCTTAGCCAACATGGTACCAAAAGCAAACTGAGTTCAGTAACCAAGAAATAACTTACCATCTATATAAAAGCTGGGAAAATGTACTAAAAAAGTTATCTTCTCAGTTTTTGCCAACTAAATTCTTAAGAGTTTCCATGTATTTAATCTGAAGTATTGTCTGTGGTTAGGAACCTTTTAAAAGAAGCCAATACCTAAAGAGACTAAACAACCATAATAAATCACAATAAAAATTCTGGATTTGGTCATGTCTCCAGAAAGTTCAGTTACCTCCTGGTCAGTCATCCGGAAACAATTCTTCACATAATTGATAAACTTGGCTTCCACTTTGGGAAGGGAACCACCCTATGGAGACAAAAGCATTAAGGGTAAGTATAGAAGCATTTTTTGAGGGAGATCATTATGAAATTCCTCAAAGATTTGCGTGCTATTTATGACACAGGATTATTTGTGATCATTCCTTGTCATTTCAAATCTTTTAATACTGAATAAATCCTTTTTAAAAAAGCCTAGAAAGACGTTTGCAGAGCATATTAGGACCTAGGTCTTCCATACTGAGTAAGTTTCTGACTTCCGCCCACCCACTCCCAACCACTCTAAAAAACAGATAGCCCCTTTGAGTATCATATACACAAGTGACAAAAATTGTTAACCTGAATCTTCTATGCATTTAAGAAAGAGGAGGGAGTTTCAGGTGTGGTGAATTCTTAACTGCCTTATCACCTAGAAAATAAACCTCACTTTAATTTATTTTAAATTACTGCCACATCTGTTATTTGATTCAAATATTTATTGAGCAGCTAGGGAAATACATGGTCAGAGGCGAGGCAATTGTACAAATAGAAAGCAAAGTATAAGGTTCACTGAATCACAGCAGGCAAAGTGTTTTAGGAGATCAATTGATTGCTTCCAGCCTGGAAGGGGTGTGGGTGGGTGGCCAATCAGGAAAGGGGATTGAGATTAAAATAGAAGACTTCAGTCTGGATTGTTGATGATACTCAGTTTGGACTATATGTGTCTCTCCTTTTCCTCTCCCCATCTTTGGGCTTAATTTACCAGTAGTGCCCAGGGCTGTTCAATGTGCCTGCAATTAAACCAAGGAGATAGGACCATATTAAAATTGAGGGGGAGGATATCTAAATTGTCAGTCAAGCACTGTATGCAAGGGCTAAAAACACAGCAGTGATACCAGGAAGGCTAAAAGGTTTACAGCAGTACTGAAACAAATCAAGAAATACATTCTCGTTCTAAAATGTTAGTTTTCCAACTGACTCCTAACTGCATAAGGAAAGGAAATCTACTGAAGCCTTGCAGAACCTAGAAAGCATAGAGCAAACAAGGGAAAAGGAGTCATTAACTTTTCCTCTCAATTCTACATTCATTTTCAATAATTTAGGTCTAAGAATATTAATATTGTTCACAGAATTTTAAAGGTTCCTCTCAAATATGTTTCAAGGCATTTAAATCAATTACGCCATACTCCAGAGTTCACTAAAGTCCATGAAATGTAGATTCGCCCAACTACAAATCAAGCAAGTAGGACAAAAGCTAATCTTTTTCTCACATGTTGCCACTATTTAAGAC
The DNA here is from genome assembly GCF_001704415.2 of Capra hircus. Lineage (NCBI taxonomy): Eukaryota > Metazoa > Chordata > Mammalia > Artiodactyla > Bovidae > Capra > Capra hircus. The sequence goes on along the minus strand of NC_030827.1, from coordinate 3,272,848 downwards.
AAAAGATAACTAAATGTAAACATGTTTGTCATTCAAATATTCAAGCATCACATGTACTGACTGGTGACACCTTGGTGTAAAAGGCAAATAGAAATAATTCATTTGTTGAATAATTCAGAATGTTTCTGACTAGTCAAAAGTGAGTAATTTTTTTTAAACTGTAACAGCCAGACTACATTTCCAGCTGTTTGCAATTTTAGAAGACTCATACGCCCTCTGCTGGTACTGTGGCATCTTATGAATAGAACAGGCAATGGGAAATGGTCTAATTAACATCTAAAGTCAGAATATATCTTACAATCAACTTACTTGTGTTCCTTTTATAATGGAAAATAAAGCACATGTAAATTCAAATATACAAAAAAAGAAATCACCAGAGATTATAAACTAGTAAGCCATTTTTGAGAGAATTTCACACCACAAAAGGGTATTGGGATAAAAAATGAGAAACAGTCCTGTTCCAATCCCCAGAAAGTTGAAGGAATATTATTTTACTCACTTTTTCTATACTTGCTTGCATTTTTGCTTTAATGTCTTCTACAGAGCTAGGTCCTTTTGGTGTTTTAGGTGTTTTTTCCTGTTTCTTGAAGGATTCTTGACCCTGGAAGAAAAAGTAAATTTCAACACAGTATCTGGATTTTCTCAATAAATAAAATTCTTAAATCCTTTACTATAAAAACAAGTGTGTATACACCAGAGTTGAGTTACCAATATAAATTAATGCATCTGAACAATTATTTTTGCCCTTAAATTATTCCTTAAGAAAGGAAAAGGAAACTAGAAGGTACCCAAGAATGAATCAAAGGTATTAGTTTTATGCCTGGGGCCCATTCCACAGAACTTAAGAAAAAATCTCCCAATATGCAGCCAGCTGTGAGAAACTGCCCTATGTGATAAATATACATTTTATATATAAGGAAGAACCCTTAAATAACACAATATCACAGGAATCTTTGTTGGCTTTCTCCCTTATGAGAAAGCCAGCCGCAATATACAGTTGACCAGTGAACCTCAACAGATGACCCCAGCACTCACCATGGTCAATACTATGCCTATTACTAACTTACTGTCAGCCCTCCACATCTGTGATCCCTCTGCATCCAGACTGAACCAACCATGGATGTGCAGTACTACAGTGTTTACCACTTAAACCCATGATGAATGGGCCCATGCAGCTTAAAATCGCTCCAGGGTCAACTGTCCAGTATAGGATGAATGCTGATAAAATAACCACATTTTAGCTCTTTTGACACCCTGAAGTCATTCTCCAAAGACCTACCAAATTTTATGAGAGCAGGAGAACCTAACCACTTCAGTGAAGCTCGCATTAGTACATCTGTTACCACTTACTTTTGATCTTGGTGTTGACGGTTTTGAGTCTTTTCCATTTTGGTTTGATTTTTGTGCATTTTTGGCTGGAGTATCTCGTACAGACTGCAATTAATTAAATTCATCACATTAATCTTAATCAATGCCCCTCCCTACAGAACAGAGTTACTGCAAATTAAACTGCCCCAAACCATATAAAAGCAGCAGTCAGGTTAAGATAAAATCATCATTTTCACAAAAGGGCTAATGGGGAGAAGGCTACTACTACACAAAGAAAACAAGTTCATTCCTCACTATTAGGAATGTTTTCAAAATAGCCCTACTCAAGAGCAATTTTAAGTAGGAGATCAGCATCTTCAATGACAACTTTTGATAACCATCAAACAAGCAATGGCATCAAAAAATCCCCACCTTTTGTTACTATTTCCAACAATCTTAAATTACTGTACCTTACTTACTTTCTTTACTGGAGCTTTTTCTTCAACTTCCTCATCAAAATCGTCATCATCATCACTACAAATGAAGTAAGTGCTTATTACTTATTCAATGTACTCAACAAATCTAGAAAGCTTATCTAGAAAGTGGAAGAACTTGCAAGTTTAGTCAAAGCAAATCAAACTTTTGGGGGTCGACGAAAGAACTGCAAGCACAATCCTTGAGGGAAATCCTGTCAAATGCAGCATATGGGTGAGACTTACGGACATCACACTAAGTGAGACAGTCAAGACACAAGACAAGTACTGTGCGATTCTACTTATCTGAGGTTTACCTAAAGCAATCACTCTACAGAAACCAGAAGATGGGTGGCTGCCAGAGGAAAGGTGGAAATGGGGACTTTTTATTCAGTGGTTACGGTTTTTAGTATTACTAGCCGAGCCTGACCTGTTAAACAAAATGTCATGATGATTAAAACTACTAAACTGCACACTTAAAATAGTTAAGATGGTAGAGTGTTATTTTTCACAACTGAAAGTAGATTTTTGAAAATGAAAATAGGGTTAAAGAAATTAAAATAGCAACATCCCACATTCATGGACTAGTAAATACAAGATGGCAACTCCCCAAATTAATTTACAGATTTAACACAATCCCTAAAAGAATCCTAGGTGGCTTCTCCATAGAAACTGATCTTAAAACTCACACTGAAGCTCAAGGAAGCCAAAATGAACCTGAAAAGAACGATGTTGAAGCATTCATGTTAAGTAATTACAAACTAAGGTGTATAAAAACTACAAAGCAACAGAAATCAGAATGTTTTCCTAGAGGTAGGACAGACATGGAACTGAAGGGTCCAGAAACAAAAACTATGTAAGCATAGTAACTATTTTCAAGAAGGGGGGAAAGACCAGTCAATGGGGAAAGATCTTTCACAAATGGTGCTAGGACTACTGGGTATTCACAGTACCTGGCTCCTGCCTCACAGTACACACAAAACACAGTACATACACAATTTAAAATGGATAAAAGATCAAAAATGAGCTAAAATTATAAAACTGGAATGGTTCTTAGGTTTGACACCAAAAGCACAAATTAAAAAATTAACTGGACTTTATGAAAGTAAAAAACTTTTCTGTAAAGGATTGTCACACAAAGAAGACAACACATGGGATAGGAGAAAACATTTGTAAATTCTAAGGGATTTGTTTCCAAAACATACAAAAGTTCTTATAGCTCAATAATATAAAACAAGTACTGGCACATGCTACAAAGGTGAATCTTTAAACATTGAGGCCAAGTGAAACCAACCAGCAGAAAAGGGCACATATTATGATTCCATTTATATGAAACATCCAAAACAGACAAATCTAAAAAAAAAAAAGTGTATTAGTGGTTGACTAGAGCTGGAGAAAATGAGGGGTTATACCTTGGTTTCTTTTGAGGTGCTGAAAGGTTCTGAAATTGGCTGCCCAACTGGGCATATACCATCAACTACAGAATTGTACACTCTAAATGTACAAACTGGGGGGTTGGGGGTGGGGAGTGGAACCCAATTATTAGAGAAGTCCACGAGTCTGAAACAGGAAATAGTGGAATTGCTTGAAATTTTAATTACCTCACAAACTGAGTATTATATAGTCTCAAAAGTAAGACAACTTTATCTATGTTCAACCAAAGAAACACTTCTTTTCCAATACCAGAGAAAAACATCTGCTGTGTTAACTGCATCAAGTACCATATAATTTACACTAAAAGCATATAAAATCTTTTAAGTGACTTTTATCAGGGATTTTTTAAATCAATTTTGGCCCTAGTACCCAAAAACTACACGTGCTACACCCATAATGAAAAGTAAGATGACAATGATTTATATACAACCACTACCAGTACTGTAAGCAGTTTCACTTCATCAGAATATCGCCTAATAAAACAGGTGGAGAGGGTGTTTTTTCTGGATAACCCCACTTTTCCCATTGCTACCTCAATGTAGAACCAGAACAGTCTCCACTACCCCCTCACTTGACCTGGCTCCTGTGGGAAAACCTACAACTTGGAAGGAAGTACAGCCCAAGGAGCATCAGGACTCAGCCCTAAGCACGGGCCACTTGGAGAACGGCCACTCTTGCCCAACAGGGGCCCCAGGTCAACCAGGCTTGCACACCTAACACTTTCCTGGCCCCTGAAAACTGTCCTGTAGTATCACCCGTTACAGTTGCCTGGGCCACTCAGTAACAATCATCTACCCAGGTTGCATTTGGAAACCGTAACCTTTAAACTTTTTATACTGGAATACAGTTAACAGTGTTGTGTTGGCCGTATTAAACTTTTTTTTTTTTTAGATTTAAAATGTTTTATTTTTTATTTTTTAAAATTTTAAAGTCTTTACTTCTTACATGCGTTCCCAAACATGAACCCCCCTCCCACCTCCCTCCCCATAACATCTCTCTGGGTCATCCCCATGCACCAGCTCCAAGCATGCTGTATCCTGCATCAGACATAGACTGGCGATTCAATTCTTACATGATAGTATACATGTTAGAATGTCATTCTCCCAAATCATCCCACCCTCTCCCTCTGAGTCCAAAAGTCCATTATACACATCTGTGTCTCTTTCCCTGTCTTGCATACAGGGTCGTCATTGCCATCTTCCTAAATTCCATATATATGTGTTAGTATACTGTATTGGTGTTTTTCTTTCTGGCTTACTTCACTCTGTATAATCGGCTCCAGTTTCATCCATCTCATCAGAACTGATTCAAATGAATTCTTTTTTACGGCTGAGTAATACTCCATTGTGTATATGTACCACAGCTTTCTTATCCATTCATCTGCTGATGGACATCTAGGTTGTTTCCATGTCCTAGCTATTATAAACAGTGCTGCGATGAACATTGGGGTACATGTGTCTCTTTCAATTCTGGTTTCCTCAGTGTGTATGCCCAGCAGTGGGATTGCTGGGTCATAAGGTAGTTCTATTTGCAATTTTTTAAGGAATCTCCACACTGTTCTCCACAGTGGCTGTACTAGTTTGCATTCCCACCAACAGTGTAGGAGGGTTCCCTTTTCTCCACACCCTCTCCAGCATTTATTGCTTGCAGATTTTTGGATCGCAGCCATTCTGACTGGTGTGAAGTGGTACCTCATCGTATTAAACTTTTAAATGTACTAAATGGTCTTCAGCTTTTCTTGCTTACATCAACAGCAAGTCAACCAACCCCACACCATACCCTTTCCACCCCCAAAACAGGACCCACTGATCATTATCTCCTAACCAACAGAATCTAAAACTTGTACCCTCAACGGATCTATTAACTGCCTCTACTTACTCATGTATCTGATGATACACTTTCCCCTTTTACCAAAAATCTTCCTGATTTGGACCTGCTAACCATCTACACTATTCATTCCTCCCTGATCAACTAACTGAAGACCACTTAAAGGAGACATGGAAGACAAGAACACCAACCATTTACACTGTAGTTACCTCAGGAATTATCCCTTTTAAAGATAGGAAGTCTTGAAAGTTATGCAGGTAACTTAGAATTTTAAGCATTCACCTCTTTCCTATTTTCTGCTTTCTTAATCATGCTCAAAGACCTTTTTAAATAACTACCAGCTTGGCTAGTTGAGGTTACTGAAAACCCGATTTGCAGATTTTATTTTTCATTAGTGCATGTTCTCTCAGAGCCTGTGTTAGATTCCAACTTCAGTTGGTTTCACTATGTATGGACCAACGTGAGAACTCAAGAACAAAGCTGTCAGGCAATTAAACATTCAGTACTAACAAATTTTTATATTGCTACATATAGGAAAGACTAATTATGACTAACATTTTATTCCATAGCATGTCTGTAACTTTACCACAGTCCAACCTAGTTAATAAACATATCAAATCTTGTTTACAATCATTTAACTCTCCAATAAAACCCTACTCCCTTTTAGAATCTAATTCTCTCCTAAGGACCAGACAACCATGGGCCAAAATCCTTTTTGGGGAAAAAAATCATCATGTGACAACTTACAAAATGTATACAGCCGGAGCTATTCAGATTCTTTTTAGGCCTAATCCATTTATTACTGTACAGTAATAAAATACAGCAGACAGCATACAGTAATGTATCCACTAAATCCTCCCCAGGAAAAAAAGGAACCTTGTCAAATATATTTAGGAAATGCTTCATACTTCATCCTTACTGACAACCACTGACCATTCACCTCTTGTGTAACTAAAACAGTTACTTAATCCCACATCACTCCCATACAACTACGTCAAGTCTCTAAGGGCTTACTACTTACTCTTCTTCATCATCATCATCGTCATCGTCATCATCATCTTCATCTTCATCAGCAGCAAGCTTTACTTTTTTCTTTAAAAAATAATTGGACACACACTCATAAGTAAGTGCTTATCCAAACTACTGAACTAAAGGCAAGAATATATTATGTGTAGTAGATTACATCCATACCTGGGGAACCTTGCTACCACTTCCAGGGGCAGAACGCTTTCCAGATATACTTAGGAGTTTCACCTCCTCCTCCTCCTCTTCTTCTGACTCTGCATCTTCCTCCACAGCTAAAATAAATTTCTTTTATTAGCCACTACTAAAACTCAACAGCAAGAACTCAGAAAAAAAAAAAAACACTGCTTTTCTAGTTATAAATTACTAGGTTCCCACTTGAACCTATTACAGACAGGAGCACCAGAACTAAACATACTTTATAAAGTCCAAATTGGGAACAAGGCAACTGCATTAAGACTAAAGAGTGTAACATACCTACTAAGTGCTGTCCACTGATATGCACAGGCCCTGAACCACACTTCAACCGTAAGACCACAGGTGGTGTAATTTCAAAGCCCCCAAGAGAAACCTAAAAAGAAATTATAAACCACTAAATATTGTGGAAAAAAATAAAAGGTTACATGTTTGGTATGAAATCTGTTCATAACTTTAAAATGTTTCTGAACAAGCAAACCCATCAGCCAAATGAACACATCAGTGAGCCTGTTTTTTCATAAACAAGCAGCTACCACCATGTTCAAGAGTTATCAGTCACCCCAGTGACAGAAGAGTAACCTAAATGATATCTTAATGTGACAGAATTGGAATAAAATCTAATCAGACAAAATTAGACGAATAGTACTCATGCGCCCTTACCGTTGGCTGTACAGACATCTTCAAAGTCGCCAGGGTTACTTTAATTGGACTGCCTTCATAATTCATCGCCTCTGCTTCAACAATGTGTAACTCATCCTTTGCTCCAGCCCCTAAACTGACCTGGAAAGACAAAAACAGTGCTTCAACTTTCTACAAGCCCTGCAAACTAGTTGTTTTAAAAGCAGACAATTATAACCTTTCATTATGACCACTGACCAGAGAAACTGACTTGGGCACAATGCTGTCTTCAAGTTTTATGCGACTAAGATTCAGTAAATCTAAACACAGAAAAACACATTTGATAACACATAGGTTTATGTCATCACGCATGCAAAGTATAAGTCACCTAACGTTTATTAGACACTTACAACTTAGGTTGTAGGCTACAGGCTGTCTGTGGGGAACAAAGTAATATCTGTATCTATCCCTCTCTTAAAAGGCTTTTTAATCCAACTGAAGAAGTGAAGTACACAAATAAGGAAAGCTGAACAGTGTGACTGGACTTTACAATTGCCAAGTGGTAAAGAGGCCAAGTTTCCTGTCACACATTTAGAAAATCAAGTATGTACAATTACTCAGAAAAACACAATTATAAAGTATTAAGCCACACTTAACTAATAACAACTAAAAGGCTGAAATCAAGAAAAGTTATGTATTTTGAAAAGTTTAAGTACCGTTCTTAAAGATAACTGGTGCTCATTTTCATCATTATCCACCTTGAAGTGATAATCTCTGTCAGCCTTTAGTTCACAACCTGTAAATTAAGAACAAAACCAACTGTAACAAGGAGAAAAGTAACACTGAAACTTCAGTGTGTGTAACTAAAGCATTAACTTGTAAAGGAATTTTTACTATTCTAGCTACCAAAAAGGAAGAGGTACCACTCCCTGCATTTTTTGATCACAAGTTTATCAACATCAAATAACATCCATACAGAGCGTTATAAATTCCACTTTCCCCCTATACTATTTAATTCTCAATTACATAGTCTCAGAAATAGGATCAAAAATTTAGTAAAGCTGGAATTCAAACCCATCCTAACAATGTTGATAAAATCCCACTATTTAAAAAAGTTGATTACCTACCAAAATTCCCCAAAAAAGTGCCAACCAAATTTAGAAGTGGCAAGAGTTACATAAACACCTACATCAACAGCTTGTATTTGTAGCAGAAAAACTACAAACGTAGAACTAAACTCCTTACAGGGGTCAACATTCCACTTCTGAGGTGTCAGAAATCATGCACATTCAATTCTGCTCAGAAGTTAAAACATGGAAATATGTTAAGGATATTTCTAATAGAGTTAACATAAAAATTTTGATAGAAATAGATCCGAAACGCTGGTTTTTCAAAATGCTAAGAATAAAAGCCTTAACGTATATAGTGCATATTACAACTACCATTCATGAATAGGCAATTATTTGAAATACCATCAGAATTAAATTTTAAATAGTTCTATTTAATTACCATCTAATAGTTACTGGAAGAGATGCCTCAAAGCCTGACACAAGGAAATGGCGTCAACAATTAAGTTTAGTTGAGACTGAAAAACCAAGAAAGACCCTTAGCATGGTACACTGTGCGTGAGAGGGAAATCCCCTAAACCTTCCAAGTTTAACAGAAGGCTGCCTTCCCTGGTCTCCCTCTACCGCCCCAAATCATTTGTAATGCAATAGTTCTGGAAGCAAGGATCGTCTAATTTTCCTTAAGCCGCTTCTAAGTTCAGTACCACATCTGTAAAGTGGGCGCGGTGAAATTAGAAAAAGGATTCTCTAAACGAGTACTACCAACATAGATGTTAAGCACTGAACAAAGACCTCCAGAGTCCTGGCGCTACCAACCACTTCACCTAACATTTCCCGCCCACCAGCCTCAATTAAGCCCTAAGTCGCCAGGCTTGGGGGTGACAAGACACCAGAAAGCCCCGGATGTAGCGCCCACACCCCCTCCTCCCAACCACGTGGCAACCACGTGCTCCCAGCGGTCGCGGCCTCCTCACGCCCGGCCGGGCCGCACCTCCCCTCCCCGCGTAACCGGCCGAAGCAAGGGGACCGAGTCTTGGCCCTACAGTCCTGACCCTGAGGCCCGATGACAACGCCATGCTCAATCCATCCTCTCGTTCAGAAAGGAGGCTCAGGCCTCACACTCTGAAACCACACAACCTCCTGCACCACCAACCCGGAGATCAGCATCAGGCACCCGCCCGGAATCAGAAGCCTACCAACTCACAAAGCCCCAAGAATAACTACCCGGAGTTCTATCATGGGCCCCAGCTAACGCCGAACTCTCAACCTGTCGCTCCCAAGTTGCTTCAGGCCCTAGGCCCCGACCGCTCATGCTCCAGCCTTCAGGCCGTCCCTCCTTCCCACCCTCTCTCCGTGCTGCCGGCTCGATTCTCCTGGATCCCCATCCCTCAGGCTGGAGGATCCTGGCAGCTCGCTTCCGACTCCCTCAGACCTCCAGCCTGCTTAGTTTTCTCCGCTAACCCAGGCCTCAACATGATTGCACTCCCCCATCAAAGCCTCCAGGCCCTCCGCGGCCTCGCTCCAACCCCCAAGCAGTTACCGAAAAGATAGTTCTGGGGCCTCAAGGGGCTCATGTCCATGTCCATTGAATCCTCCATGGGTTGGCGGCACGCACTTATGTGGGAGAGAAGCCGGACGGAATTAAACGACTACTATTCGAACCAGCAGCCGCGCAGGACGGAATCACACCAGGGAAAGGACGCGGGCTCCCCGCGTACATATATAGCACCCTGGAGATCTCGCGAGAGTTCCTCAAGTCCCGTTTCCGCGCGCGTGCTCCGGTGCACCCGCCCCTCCCGGTCGCTCTCGGGCGCAAGCGCTCTTCAACCTCACTGCTTTCTACCTCGCCCCCCACCTCCTCCAGGTACTCCGCGGGCTCCCACCGCGCACGCGCACTTGTACCTCGGCCCCACCCCTCCGCAGCAGCTGCGCCCCGTGCGCAGGCGTGCTTCCCCGGGTAGCGCGCGATCCCCCCTCCCTGCAAGCCTTCCACGTCCTCTCCCGCTCTGGCGCGCGGGCCTTGCGCCAAAAGCCTGCGCAGCCCACCCAGCAAAATGGCGCCGGTAACGCTGAGCTGTGTTAGGCGCTGGAGGGCGAGCTGGTTGTGGGTCGGAGAGCGGCTCCATTCACCTTTCTCCATCCCCTCGTGCCTCGCAGGCCTCCACACAGGCATAACCACTGCGGGTTTTTATTTGACTTGCCTGAAGGGCTGGGCTCAGAATTCATTGTTTCCCTAAAGTTAAAGCTTGTGGTTCCACATACAGTGAACTATGGAATATCATCTGTTGGAGAGAAAAGATGTAGCTGCTGGTCACTCTTATTCAACTGTTTTTAATCGCCCTGTCCTTTCTGAGGAAACATCTCCGAAGTTGTCCTTCATTATGTCATTCGGAGGCAAAAAGGGACTGAATCGGCCTATTCCTCATGAGCACGGCAGGAACCAAGCCTGGGTGATTTCTCCAGACCGAAGGTTTTAAACTGCTATTCCCCGGAGCCTCAGGGTTAAGAATCCGCCTGCAACTCAGGAGACGCCGGTTCGATCCATGGGTCAGAATGATCCCTTAGCGTAGGAAATGGAAACCCATTCTAGCGTTCTTCTGTGGGAAATTCCAGGGATAGAGGAGCCTGGCGAGCTGCAGTCCAAAGGGTCGCAAAGACTCGGACACGTCGGAGTGCGCACTGTAAGATCCTGTGAGATATGTGTGACTATCCCCACTTCTCAGATAAGGAAACCAGCCGGTGCCCAAACTAATGAGGTGATTACTGACAGGGTTCTCTAGCTCCAAGTTCAATACTAACATCCATCTAAAACAGCTCGCAGGATTATATGAGGGTGCTTATATGAGACCCTCATTGTATGAGGGGCTGAGGCAGTGCACTTCTTAGTCTTTAACATTCCTGAGAAGATTCTGACCTGTAAAGAAGGCATAAGACTTGTAAGAAATGCCTATTAATTAGTCTCTTTGGAAGTAAGCCTGGATATGAGCATCTCAAGCTAGGCTTTGACAAGCTGAGGTCCACCGCTCCCGCAACCAACCACAGCCCTGGACACTTTCCTAGGATTCCCCTAGTTATCTTTTTTATGTCAACAGATCAAATAATAAAGAAGTGCTGTAAGGAGTAAAAGTAGTGGCAGTAATTCCCTACCCTCTTTTTTTCTGAATACAATCTACTTGAGATAAACTATGATGCACATAAACCAATTACTAACAGAAGAACATTTCTAAATTTGGGGAAATCAATGCTTACACTATGTGAATGGACTAAGCTGTTCCCCTCCTTTTCCCTGCCCCCAGATGAAGAAAAGTCTTCACCAGCTTGGTTCTTGGATCTTTTAAAATGCAGAGTGTGAGCAATTGCTAGAGAAAAAACTGAGAAAGGCTAATAGAAGAGAGGACAGGCCTGTGGCTGAGGAGGATTTAGACATTTAGAATGAGAATGTCTCAAGAGAGGAGCTACAGGATGGTGGAGAAGGAATTAATGTCTTCTGCTGCTGCTGCTGCTGCTGCTGCTAAGTCGCTTTAGTTGTGTCCGACTCTGTGCAACCCCATAGACGGCAGCCCACCAGGCTCCCCCATTAAGCCTGCGCAAACAAGAGTTGGAACCACTTCGTAATTTCTGGATTCTGGACCATGATTATTCAATACAACTCTGCACAGAGCCCGTACCATTTGGGAGCCATAGCTGGTGTTATATAAATACATTTTCTCTTTCAATATTGCAGGCACTTAGTCTAGATATGATCTCATGGAATAGATAAATATGATCTCAACTGATTTAAAAAAAAACACTTTTTGCATTTCTCAGACTTAAAAATGTAATGAATACTCATCTTTTAAATAAATTAGAAGTATTTAAACTTAAGCAGGTGAAAAACTAAACTGCCCCTCTTCTCATATCCCCATTCCTATTCCCTAAGGTTAATCAGTGTTAGTAGTTGAGTGACTGTACTTCTAGACTATATATGGGGAGAAGGGAAGGATTACATAGTTGTGGGGGGGGGAGGTTTAGTATATTAACACATATGATCCATACATTGCTCAACTTGGGTTTTTCTTAATATTTATTGTTGGCTGTGCTGGGTCTTTGTAACTGTGCTGACTTTTCTCTAGTTGTGGCAAGTGGGAGACACTCTAGCTGAAGTGCATGGTCTCATTGCGATGACTTCTCTTGTTGCAAGGAATGGGCTCTTAGGGCGCAGGGGCTTCAGTAGTTGCAGCCCGTGGGCTTGGTAGTTTTGGGTCCCAGGTTCTAGCTGCTACTGCTAAGTCACTTCAGTCATGTCTGACTCTGTGCAACCCGATAGACAGCAGCCCACCAGGCTCCCCCGTCCCTGGGATTCTCCAGGCAAGAACACTAGAGTGGGTTGCCATTTCCTTCTCCAATGCATGAAACTGAAAAGTGAAAGTGAAGTTGCTCAGTCGTGTCCGACTCTTAGCGACTCCATGGATTGCAGCCTACCAGGCTCCTCTGTCCATGGGATTTTCCAGGCAAGAGTACTGGAGTGGGGTGCCATTGCCTTCTCCCCCAGGTTCTGGAACCCAGGCCTAATAGGGTGCATGGGCTTAGTTGCTCCATAGCACATGAGATCTTTGCAGATGAATTCTTTACTGCTGAGCCACCAGGGGTTTCCCATATATATTCTTATGGATATCTGAAAAGAATGTGGGGTGGATACTGGGGAGGCCACTTCAGAGTACGTCTTGTCTCAGCACGTGTGTGCATGCTAAATTGCTTTAATCGTGTCTGACTCTTTGCAACCCTATAGATCGTTGCCTGCCAGGCTCCTCTGTCCATGGGATTCTCCAGGCAAGAATACTGGAGTTGGTTGCCATGCCCTTCTCCTGGGGATCTTCCCTACCCAGGAACCTGCATCTAGGAATGAGCCTAAACTGCCATCTCTCCCACTTTCTATTATCAGATATTTTAAATCCATCCTCTCATTATGTACTTACTTGAAACATCCACTTTTGGAGAGGAGAGGGGCAGAGTTTCATAGGAGATAATGTGAGAGCCGTTCCAGGTAGGGGTGATGATAGCACCAAACTGTGCTTCGGGTTTCAAGATGTGCTCAAACAGTCCTGAGTGGAGAAACTGTGCTGCAGCCGAGGCTCACACGCATTAGAAGAAAGGACTTTCCTTTCACTGACTGCCACTATTTAACGTTACCATGTTTCATTGTGTTTACATGTGAGTTCCTTGTAGGTAGGGAATTAATTTTAATTTTGTGTGCACCCCCAATCTAATGGCTAAAATGAAGGAAGAGAAGGAAGGGCTAGGAAATATTAATGCCACTACACTAAGATTGTCCTAAAGCAGCTCATGATATTTGAGTCCTCTATCTGTTTCCTAGGTATGATTATTTTTTCCCGATTTTTTTCCTTTTTCCTGGCATACCATATGACAATAATTAGAATAATTAATAATAACATCCACAAACTAACCCCTTTTCAAGAATGTTGTTGTTGTTGTTGAGTCACTAAGTCCTTCCTGTTGAACTCTTATCAGATCTGGTCTCTGATCTTTTAATCCTGTTCCTTCTAGTTCCTGGGCAATCAGCCTTTTGTCACTGCCTGTGAGTATTTGTATTTCCTTGCATGAGACCTTTTTGTTGTCCGCGTAAAGTGGGTGACTAAAAGCACCATCCAAAGATCTGCCCATTGGGAAGATTCTCCCTCCCCACTGTCTTTCAGAGTCACCTCTGAGCGGAGGTGTTGTGTGACAGCCATCCATTTCCAGCTTGCACTAACATGCTGAGTTGACCCATCTATAAACCAGCCCAGGGTTTCTCTCTTAGTCAGCTGGTTTTAGGGAGCCTCCCAAGAAGCCACAGTTACAAGCACTGGTGCACTGCAGCAGGTGATATGGAGTCGCCATCTATTCAAATAACTTGCTTGTGCGCCTTGAACCCACTTCACCCCAATCCTGGATGTGTTCACTTTCATTGTGCAGTGGAGTGCAGTGGCTCAGATGATTAAATATCCGCCTGCAATGCAGGATGCCCGGGTTCGATCGCTGGGTTGGGAAGATCCCCTGGAGGAAGGCATGGCAACCCACTCCAGTATTCTTGCCTGGAGAATCCCCATGGACAGAAGAGCCTGGCGGGCTACAGTCCATGGGGTCGCAAAGAGTCAGACACGACTGAATGACTAAGCACACAGCACAGCTGTGTCTCCCAAGTTTTATGATTTAGTGGGTCTAACAGTGATTTGACCCTGCAGTCAGATGTTGTTCAGACACTCAGTTGTGTCTGACTTTTTGCAGCCCCATGGACTGCAGCACAACAGGCTTCCCTATCCTTCACCATCTTCCCATCATGGGACTTCACCATCATGGGAGTTTGCTTAAATTCATGTCCATTGGGTCAGTGATGCCACCCAGCCATCTCATCCTCTGTCATCCCCTTCTCCTCCTGCCTTCAATCTTTCCCAGCACCAAGGACTTTTCCAATGAGTCAGTTCTTCGCATCAGGTGGCCAAAATATTGACGCTTCAGCTTCAGCATCAGTCCTTCCAATGAATATTCAGAACTGATTTTCTTTAAGACTGATTGGTTTGATCTCCTTGCAGCCCAAGGGACTCTCAAGAGTCTTCTCCAACACCACAGTTCAAAAGCATCAATTCTTCAGCGCTCAGCTTTCTTTATAACCCAACTCTCACATCCATACATGATGACTGGAAAAACCATAGGTTTGACTATGTAGACCTTTGTCGGCCAAGTAATGTCTCTGCTTTTTAATACTCTGTCTAGGTTGATCATAGCTTTTCTTCCAAGGAATAAGCGCCTTTTAATTTCATGGCTGCTGTCACCATCTGCAGTGATTTTGGAGCCCCAAAAAAGAAAGTCCGTCACCGTTTCCATCGTTTCCCCATCTATTTGCCACGATGATGGTGAAAAGGGATAGTGAAAAAGCTGGCTTAAAACTCAACATTCAGATACTCAGTCTTTACCAGGACACAGTAACACTGCAGATGCCATGCTTTGAGTGGTTCTCTACTGCAGACTGCTTGCCCCGCTCCAGCACCCTAGGGGTCTGCATTGTGTTTCTCCCATAGAGCTTGTCAGGAACTTCTCATCTGTACTACAGATGATACTCCAGGCTTAGTGCCCATTTGGGTAATTCTATCCACCTTGCCTTTGCATCACCACTCAGTCCAGGAGAAGAGCCAGTCCTGAGTTTCTTAGTGTCTCTTACTGAGTTTCTTACAGTGTCTCCCTTACGAATACATCTGTATCACTTAGTGAAAGGAAGAACCTTTGCCCTCCCTTTCATCTGATCGTCTGGTGTCTTACATAATGAGTTTTGCAATTTCTTCCTCAGTATCATCCTTTAACACAACTGCATTTATGTAAGCCATAATTCTTTACCCCAAAGTTTCAGGAATCACCCCAGCTGAAGCTGCTCCAGGAACCTTGCTAAGGTACTGATTCCTAGGCTGTGAAAAGATCCTGTTTATCAACAAACATTATATTCACCTCTCATTCCTTAAAATCCATTGTCAGTGGATTTTTCTTCCCAGTTCTAGGCCATGGAACTTCTTCAGGGAATAATCCCTTTTCTTTCCTATCAGGTCTGGCCCATGCTGTGACTTGACTCTAGTCACTGGTCTAATAGCCAGTGGGGGAGTTGGGGACAGATGTTGGGGAGAGAGAGTATCATCTTGAAAGGCATCCACCTTGGTCAGAACCTATGTCATATTCAGGCAAGGGGGTTCCAGCAAGGGGCAGTGGACCACTCCTGCACAGCCATGGCTTCAGAGGAAGCTGGAGTGCCCATGAGGTCAGACATAGTCCCCTCAGGTATTACCACTCCAGGTCTTGGGGGCCCATTTCTTCCCTCTCACGACTCAAGAGATTTAGAGAGTCTACAAATATAGGCTCCTAATAGTTCTGTTACTACTAAGGCCTAGACCCAGTTTTTTAGCATGGTATGCCCATGGCTGAAGTTGCATTTCAACCTCACCATGAAGGCTAATAGCTCTCCCCATGTCCTTAATTGGTAATTGGCCAACCTGAGGTTATCATTTCCTTCCTTCAGAGTGCATAATTGGCATAGACATATTCATCAGCTGACAGAGCCCCCCGATCGGTTCTCTAACCTGTGGAACAAAAGCTATTATGGGAGAAAAAGCCAAGTGGAAGTCACCAAAACTGCCTCTACTTAATTCAGTTCAGTCGCTCAGTCGTGTCCGACTCTCTGTGACCCCATGAATAGCAGCACGCCAGGACTCCCTCTCCATCACCAACTCCTGGAGTTCACTCAGACTCACGTCCATCAAGTCCATGATGCTATCCAGCCATCTCATCCTGGGTCGTCCCCTTCTCCTGCCCCCAATCCCTCCCAGCATCAGTCTTTTCCAGTGAGTCAACTTCGTATGAGGTGGCCAAAGTACTGGAGCTTCAGCTTCAGCATCATTCCTTCCAAAGGAATCCCAGGGCTGATCTCCTTCAGAATGGACGGGTTGGATCTCCTTGCAGTCCAAGGGACTCTCAAGAGTCTTCTCCAACACCACAGTTCAAAACCATCAATTGTTTGGTGCTCAGCCTTCTTCACAGTCCAACTCTCACATCCATACGTGACCACTGGAAAAACCATAGCCTTGACTAGACGGACCTTTGTCGGCAAAGTAATGTCTCTGCTTTTGAATATGCTATCTAGGTTGATCATAACTTTTCTTCCAAGGAGTAAGCGTCTTTTAATTTCATGGCTGTAGTCACCATCTGCAGTGATTTTGGAGCCCCAAAAAATAAAGTCTGACACTGTTTCCACTGTTTCCCCATCTATTTCCCACGAAGTGATGGGACCAGATGCCATGATCTTCGTTTTCTGAATGTTGAGCTTTAAGCCAACTTTTTCACTCTCCTCTTTCACTTTCATCAAGAGGCTTTTTAGTTCCTCTTCACTTTCTGCCATAAGGGTGGTGTCATCTGTATATCTGAGGTGATTGATATTTCTCCCGGCAATCTTGATTCCAGCTTGTGCTTCTTCCAGCCCAGCGTTTCTCATGATGTACTCTGCATATATGTTAAATAAGCAGGGTGACAATATACAACCTTGACGTACTCCTTTTTCTATTTGGGACCAGTCTGTTGTTCCATGTCCAGTTCTAACTGTTGCTTCCTGACCTGCAGACAGATTTCTCAAGAGGCAGGTCAGGTGGTCTGGTATTCCCATCTCTTTCAGAATTTTCCACAGTTTATTGTGATCCACACAGTCAAAGGCTTTGGCATAGTCAATAAAGCAGACATAGATGTTTTTCTGGAACTCTCTTGCCTTTTCCATGATCCAGTGGATGTTGGCAATTTGATCTCTGGTTCCTCTGCCTTTTCTAAATCCAGCTTGAACATCTGGAAGTTCACGGTTCACATACTGCTGAAGCCTGGCTTAGAGAATTTTGAGCATTACTTTACTAGCATGTGAGATGAGTGCAATTGCGCGATAGTTTGAGCATTCTTTGGCATTGCCTTTCTTTGGGATTGGAATGAAAACTGACCTTTTCCAGTCCTGTGGCCACTGCTGAGTTTTCCAAATGTGCTGGCATATTGAGTGCAGCACTTTCACAGCATCATCTTTCAGGATTTGAAAGAGCTCAACTAATATGCCATCACCTTCACTAGCTTTGTTCGTAGTGATGCTTTCTAAGGCCCCCTTGACTTCACATTCCAGGATGTCTGGCTCTAGGTGAGTGATCACACCATCGTGATTATCTTGGTCATGAAGATTTTTTTGTACAATTCTTCTGTGTATTCTTACCACCTCTTCTTAATATCTTCTGCTTCTGTTAGGTCCATACCATTTCTGTCCTTTATCGAGCCCATCTTTGCATGAAATATTCCCTTGGTATCTCTAATTTTCTTGAAGAGATCTCTAGTCTTTCCCATTCTGTTGTTTTCCTCTATTTCTTTGCATTGGCCTTCGCTGAGGAAGGCTTTCTTATCTCTCCTTGCTATTCTTTGGAATTCTGCATTCATTAGGTTCAGATAAATCCAGAAGACACAAGGAAGTCTCTTGGGCAAGGAGCTTGGGTGCCTATGGTCCCTAATGCCCCTTCCTTGTTCCTTTCTCTCAATCTGCTTTATAGACACTATATTTCTGAAGAAGACCACAGTCACATCTCTTGCCCCATCTGTTCTTCTATAACCTTGACACTCCCCAATGAAGAAGCCAAATCTATGTATTCTGCCCCCTTTTGAACCTGCACCTTGACCAATAGTGTAAGGCAGAGTGACGTCATGTGACTTCCAAGGCTCTTGAGGCTCTCACTCTTGGAACCTGCCACCCTACCTTGGGAAAGCTGTGGAATGGCCTACACAGAGAAGAGCAGAGGACCGGCCCGTAGTCCTGGGTATGCTCCAGCCAACAGCCAGCACCACCTTGCCAGCCATGTGAGTGAGCCAAACTGAAGGTCCCTCCTCCAGGCCCCAGTCAAGTTTCCCAGCTGACTCTTCCAACAGGAGACGAGCTGTTGTTACTGAGCCTGGCCCGAAGAGGAAATCATGAGCAAAACTAAGTTATTGTTATTTTAAGCCATGACGTTTTGGTGTGGTTAGTTACATAGCAATAGATAACTGCTCTACTCATCCAGGGCCCTGAAAGGTCATGGAGAAAAGACATCCTCTCATCACAGAGACGTCTAAGTAGTGTACCTGGTTGTACATTCTGCCTAGAAAAAGAAATGGTCAGGAGTACAGACCTGCAATGAGTCATGATTTGGACTTGGAGTGGGGCCAACTAGAAAAATGGTGCTAAGGAAATCTGAGGAGTAGATATGTGGACAGACCTGTCTGAATGGGCACAGGATATTTAGGTGAATACTTACTACCAAGCAACCTAAGGGAAAAAGAATCTTAATTATCATATGAGTCTGCCAACGTCAGTCAGCCTCTATCTCCAGTGACCCCATCCCTGCTGAAAAAGCTCATTAAAAAGACAAAAAAGGCCAAACTGGCAGAAACAGAGGCTGTGCATGGGCTTGGCAACATGGAATTCTATAGCCCAAACTGCCAATAGCGAAGATCAGCCATGAGCTTCTTACAACTTATTTCCCAGAGGAATGAACAAGTCATATGATGTTAGAAATAGTTTACATTGTTTTTATGGGTCAGTCCATATTGGAAGGGATAGCGCTTTTTTCTCACTGGATTGGACTCTTCACTTTGTATGTAGATTTGCCTTCCTGGCCCACAATGCTTCTGCCCCAATCAATCTCGGACTTGCCCCAATCAAATTAGGACTTCCCTGGTGGCTCAGACACTAAAGCGTCTGCCTACAATGCAGGAGACCCAGGTTCAATCCCTGGGTCAGGAAGATCTCCTGGAGAAGGAAATGGCAACCCACTGCAGTATTCTTGCCTGGGAAATCCCATGGACGGAGCAGCTGGGTAGGCTACAGTCCATGGGGTTGCAAAGAGTTGGACACGACTGAGCGACTGCACTTGCCTTCCCTGCCCACAATGCTTCTGCCCCAATCAAGCTCGATAAACATAATAGACTTTTTCACTGTCATAGCATTCCACAGTGCATTGCTTCAGACCAGGGAACTTACATTATAGCAAAGGAAGCGTGGCAGTGGACTCATGTACCTAGAACGCACTGGTCCCCCATCTGGTCTTGTGAAGGTGCAGTCACACTCTCAGCAGATGGTAACATCTGGTGGGGCTGGAGTAATGTCCTCTATGATGTGTCCAATCAGTGGTTTACGTGTAGCCAGGATTCACGGAAATCCAGAGTGAAAATAAAAATGATAATCACAAGAAAAGCTTCTCCCTGGACTTCCCTTGTAGTCCAGCGGCTAAGAGTCTGTGCTCCAAAGGCAGGGGGCCTGGGTTCGATCCCCGATCAGGGAACTAGATCCCACGCGCTGCAACTGTGCATTTGCAAGCTGTAGCCAAAAGATCCTGCATGCACGACGAAGCGCGGAGGGCCCAAGCGCTGCAGCTAAGACCGGCGAGGTCAAATAGATAAATATTTTTAAACATTATAAAAGATTTAAAGGAAAGAAAAGCCACTCCTAGTTCTACCCCTAGGCCTTCCCTGGTGGCTCAATGGTAAAGAATCTGACTGCTAATGCACGAGACACAGGTTCAATCCCTGGGTCAGGAAGATCACCTGAAGAAGGAAATGGCAACCCACTCTAGTATTCTTGCCTGGGAAATCCCATGGAGAGAGGAACCTGGCGTGCTGCAGTCCATGAGGTTGCAAAAGACTTGGACATGACTTAGTGATGTCATGAACAACAATTTCTACCCCTAGTGATCTCTAATAATAAAGGACAGAAATGGGATGGATCTAACAGGAGCAGAAGATATTAAGAAGAGGTAGCAAGAATACACAGAAGGATTATACAAAAAAAAATCTTCATGATCTGGATAGTCACAATGGTACGATCCCTCACCTAGAGCCAGAAATCTTGGAGTCCGAAGTCAAGTGGGGTTAGAAAGCATCACTACAAACAGAGCTAGTGGAGGTGATGGAATTCCAGTGGAGCTATTTCAAATCCTAAAAGATGATGCTTTGAAAGTGCTGCACTCAATATGCCAGCAGATTTGGAAAACTCAGCAGTGGCCACAGAACTGGAAAAGGTCAGTTTTCATTCCAATCCCAAAGAAAGACAATGCCAAAGAATGTTCAAACTACTGCACAATTTCACTCATCTCACATGCTAGCAAAGTAATGCTCAAAATTCTCCAAGAGAGGCTTCAACAGTACATGAACTGAGAATGTCCAGATGTTCAAGCTGGATTCAGAAAAGGCAGAGGAAACAGAGGTCATATTGCCAACATCCATTGGATCATAGAAAAATCAAGAGAGTTCCAGAAAAGCATCTACTTCGGCTTTATTGACTATACCAAAGCCTTTGACTGTGTGGATCACAACAAACTGTGGAAAATTCTGAAAGAGATGGGAATACCAGACCACCTGACCTGCCTCCTGAGAAATCTGTCTGCAGGTCAAGAAGTAACATTTAGAGCCGGACATGGAACAACAGAATGATTTCAAATTGGAAAAGGAGTGCGTCAAGGATATATATTATTACCCTGCTTATTTAACTTATTTAAATTAACTTATATGTGAAATGCTAGGTTGGATGAAGTACAAGCTGGAATCAAAATTGCAGGGAGAAATATCAATAACCTCAGATACACAGATGATACTGCCCTTATGGCAGAAAGTGAAGAACTAAAGAGCCTCTTGATAAGAGTGAAAGAGGAGAGTGAAAAAGCTGGCTTAAAACTTAACATTCAAAAAACTAAGATCATGGCATCTGGTCGCATTACTTCATGGCAAATAGATGGGGAAACAATGGAAACAGAGACAGACTTCCTTTTCTTGGGCTCCAAAATTACTGCAGATGGTGACAGCAGCCATGAAATTAAAAGACGCTTATTCCTTGAAAGACAGATTATGACCAACCTAGACAGCATATCAAAAAGCAGAGACATTACTTTGCCGACAAAGGTCCATCTAGTCAAAGCTATGAATTTTCTAGTAGTCATGTATGGATGTGAGAGTTGGTCTATAAAGAAAGTTGAGCCCTGAAGAACTGATGCTTTTGAACTGTGGTGTTGGAGAAGACTCTTGAGAGTCCCTTGGACTGCAAAGAGATCAAACCAATCAGTCCTAAAGGAAATCAGTTCTGAATATTCATTGGAAGGACTGATGCTGAGCTGAAGCTCCAACACTTTGGCCACCTGATGCAAAGAACTGACTCATTGGAAAAGTCCTTGATGCTGGGAAAGATTGCAGGCAGGAAGAGAAGGGGACGACAGAGGATGAGATGATTGGATGGCATCACCGACTTGATGGACATGAGTTTGAGCAAGCTCTGGGAGTTAGTAATGGACAGGGAAGCCTGGTGGGCTACAGTCCATGGGGTCTCAAAGAGTCGGACATGACTGAGCGACTGAACTGAACTGAACTGAGTAATCCCTAGTAAATTTTTTGCTTCTCATTCCCTTAACTTTGGGTTTTGCTGGTCTAGAGGCCTCAGTTCTAAGGAAGGAATGCTTCCCCCAGGGTTTATAGCAATGAGTCCATTAAACTGGAAATTGAGACTGCTGCCTGGCCACTGAGGGCTCTTCAGGCAAAACAGGAGTTTCTGTACTGGGTAGGGTGATTGATCTGGACTATCAAAGTGAAATTGGGTTGCTAGTACACAATAAAGTAAGGAGGACTATGTCTGGAATGCAGTCATTCCCCTGGGAAGCATCTTAGTTCTCTCCTGTCCTGTGAAAACTGCCACAGCTCAGGAACTCAGTACCTGCATTACAGGATATCAAAGGCAGAGCATGACTTAGCTGGTAAGCCAAAATATGAGCCTTGGTGTCTCTTTTTTGATGGAGGGTTACCGTGCTTTTACTGTATAAGGGGTAACTGCAATATGTTAGCCAGAAGTATGACTTTACTGTTGTCTTTCCTTGGATGGTAAATATGGTTAATAGACATGGGTGAACCACAGTAATTTTTAATATGACTCAGTTTATCTTTTACTATTTCAAGCACACACATAAAAAAATTTGTTTAGTGTTTCTGAAATTTAAATTTAACTGGATGTCCTAGAAATTCACTGGCAGTCCATTGGTTAGAACTCTGAACTCTGTGTTCCCATTACAGGGGGCCTGGGTTCAATCCCTGGTCAGGGAACAAAGATCCCATAAACCACAAGGGGCAGCCTAAAAGAAAAAAACCAAGAAACCAAAACCAAAGCAAAAAAAAAAAAATGTATTTCCTGTATTTTCATTTGCAAAATCTGGCAGTTTTAACTGAGGAGTAACAAATAGTGATGTCAATTAGATTAGATATGTAAGTAACTGGTCATTCATCCTGCCTAGAGAAAGACATGACCTGGGATACAGACCTGCAGTGATTCGTGGATAGCTAATTGTTTGGTAGAATTAGAAAAATTATCAATTTTGATCTCTAATGAAATAATAGGTCTAGATCATGATCTCAAGGGATGCTTACATCATTAGGCAAAATGTTAGTGAGAATCTTTATAATGGAGGGACCAGGACTGCACCACCTGAACCCACTGGTCAATCTTAGATTCTCTGAAAGTAGATAGTGGACACTGGATGCATCAGAATGTGAGGCAACCAGACATGCATGAAGAGGCTCATGAGCTCCCTCCCATTGCCAACACACAGGCAGAACCCGAACCTAATCAGGTCTTTAGAATACCTACTGGTTTTCAGGAAATCCTGGATAGGGAATAATAGAACAGGACAGAGAATTTCAAAAGAAAGCAATCAAGCAAATCCTGGCCACCTGATGCAAAGAACTGACTTAAAAAATAATTTGGTTTCTCCAATAAATCCAAGCATGAAAAGGAAAAGTAGGGGCTGTATTGAAATAAAATAAGACACTTGTGAGACCAAAGACCCAAACATGTGGGCTTTGTTTGGATTCTGAATCAAATAAACCAGCTCTGAAAGAGCATCTCTGACTACTGATTAGTATTGGCTACCTGATGACCAATTGAAGAAATGAGGTCTGTAATCACAAGTTTTATGCATATTACTATTTCTTTTTTTCTCCTCTTTTTTACTTACTATATTATATAGAGCAAGTTAAGATATCTGATATAGAGCTGTCATAGACTCTATAATTTAGCACTTAGATAACAGGATATCAATACATGGTCATTCCAGAAGAAGAATAAACATCACTTAGAGATGGATGCAGTGAGATCTGGCTTTTCTTTTTAGGATAAGCTGAGTTTTGTTTGTATGGGTCTAAGTCCATTGCGGGAGTATACCGGTTTTCATTATTTTTGTTTGCAAGACTTATTGACAGAAGACTGTATATGGATGCTGTATTACCGGGGGGTGGACTGTAGCAGGTATTAGAGCTTGGCTCGTTCAGCTCCATTCCAGTCACTTTGCATTATGTCTTGCTGCTGGGTAAAAGCTGGAAAACAAAACACTACATTTCCCAGACTCCCTGACAACTGGAATGTTTCAGATGACAAATCTTCTATCTAGCAGTGTGTCCATATGAAACTTGAACTGTAGAAATATTACGAAGCACAAGTCATAATTCTGCTTTCTGCTGGCAAGCAGGGTCAGAGAGGCACTGGAGTTCCCACGGCGTGTGTAGTACAAGACCAGGATCCAGTCCCAGTTTCCTGGGAGTTAAGACACGTCCATTTTACAGTGTAAGTCACGAAAAGGCACTGTGAGCTTAGAGCATGTAATTATGGTGGCAGCTTTCTTATTCCCAGCTTTCCCACTGTGCCAGAGGCTGCTCCCTTTGTGAGCCAGCTCTGAACTGTGTTCAGAATTCATTCCTGGGAGCTCAAACAGCTCTTTCAAATATTCTAGTGATTTCATAATCAGTTCAGTTCAGTTCAGTCGCTCAGTCGTGTTCGACTCTTTTCGACCCCATGAACCGCAGCACGCCAGGCCTCCCTGTCCATCACCAACTCCCGGAGATCACTCAAACTCATGTCCATCGAGTCCGTGATGCCATCCAGCCATCTCATCCTCTGTTGTCCCCTTCTCCTCCTGCCCCCAATCCCTCCCAGCATCAGAGTCTTTTCTAATGAGTCATAATAACTGGTAATAAATCTGCTGCTTCCAGCTAGAGTAGATTCTGTTATCTGCAATGGAAGCTTGACCCATACAATTGGTAATACCCAGAGTCAGTGAAGTTTCAAAGAAACAGACCCTTTCATATTCTCCTGATGGAGTATAAATAGATTAATGATTTATGATTGTTTTTGTATCTTTAAAATTCTTATCCTTTGATCCTATAATTTACTTCTAGAGATGTTTCCTAAGGAAATAATCAGGGATGCACTCAGGGGGTTATAGTAAACATAAACAATGACAATATTTGGCAGTTGTTAAAAACAATGTTTCAAACCATAATGAATGATATGAAAAGTATTCATGATGTCATGTTAATTGAAAAAGTCAGTTTATATGCATGCATATTTCTGTATTATGGATGAAAAGACATTATACCTTGAATTTGTTGAAGGTACTTCAGCCAAAAAAAAGAGTAGTTGGAGGAGATAGATGAAACACAATTGGCAAAAATGTTGGTAATTACTGAAGCCAGATGTTGGGTACATGGAGATTCATTATAGTTTTCTCTCTACTTCTTATGTATATTTGAGAATTTCTGTAAAATGAAGATTTTAATCTTTAAAGAGAAAACCAGACAAAATTATGTGTAT
Source organism: Capra hircus (assembly GCF_001704415.2). Taxonomy (NCBI): domain Eukaryota; kingdom Metazoa; phylum Chordata; class Mammalia; order Artiodactyla; family Bovidae; genus Capra; species Capra hircus. The sequence continues at coordinate 3,247,718 of NC_030827.1, read as the reverse complement.
AGTATGTTCCCAGTTTTATAATATTAATATACATATACATAGACTAGAGACTAAGAAACACATCAGTATGAAAAGATCAGTGGTTTCTAGGCATTAGTGGGGAGGCAGGGTTCACTAGGCTGACCACAGAGGATTTTTAGGGTAGTGAAACCATTCTGTCTGTGATAATGGCAGACACTTGGCAGTATACATTTGTCCAGACTTATACAAGGTACAACGCCGAGAGTGAACTATAATGTAAATTGTGGATGTACCAGTGTAGGGACATTGATTATAGAAATACCCAACTCTGGATGGGTGATGGGGGAGGCTGTGGTGTGGGACCGGGTATATGGGGGCAGGGTATACACGGGAAGTCTCTACATTTCTCAATTTTGCTGTGAACCTAAAACTTCTGAAAAACATAAATTCTATTTTACTTATTTATTTGGCTGTGCTGTGGAGCACATGGAATCTTAGTTCCCTGACCAGGGATCAAACCTGTGCTCCCTGTGGTGAAAGTGCATACTCTTAACCAATAGACTGCCAGGGATATCCCAATAAACCTTATTTTAGAAATACATCTAAATTTTAATAGAAGGTACTTCTGGACTGCAGTATTAGCCTGATGTTAATCTTTTGAATTGTATGAAAGTGAAAGTCGCTCCGTTATGTCTGACTCTTTGCAACCCCATGGTAGGACTGTAGCCTACCAGGCTCCTCTGTCCATGGGATTCTCCAGGCCAGTATACTGGAGTGGGTAGCCATTCCCTTCTCCAGGGGATCTTCCCAACCCAGAGATCAAACCTAGGTCTTCAGCATTGCTGGTGGATTTGCTACTGTCTGAGCCACCAGGGAAGTCTTATGTGTTATTAAATTGTGTATTATGAGTGTATTTTTTAAAATAAAAAGGTGTCCATTTAAATCCAACTAACTAACTTGGTTGCTTCTTGGAAGGAAAGCTACAACAAACCTGGAGTGTGTATTGAAAAGCAAAGACATCACTTTGCTGACGAAAGTCCATATAGTCAAAGCTGTGGTCTTTCCAGTAGTCATGTACGGATGTGAGAGTTGAACAATACACAGAACACTGAAGCACTAATGCTTTCAAATTGTGGTGCTGGAGGAGACTCTCAAGAGTCCCTTGGACAGCAAGGAGATCAAACCCATCAATCCTAAAGGAAATTAATCCTGAAAACTCATTGGAAGGACAGATGATGAAGCTGGAGCTCCAATACTTTGGCCACCTGATGAGAAGAGCTGACTCATTGGAAAAGATGCTGATGCTGGAAAAGATTGAAGGCAGAAGGAGAAGGGAGTGACAGAGGATGAAATGTTTGGATGGCATCACTGATTCAGTGGATATAAACTTGGGCAAACTCCGGGAGATGGTGGGGGACAGGGAGGCCTGGTGTGCTGCAGTCCATGGTGTTGCAAAGAGTTGGACACAACTTAGCAACTGAGCAATAACAACAACTAAGATAATTTAGAAAACTGACCGATAAAGATCAGTGGTCAAAGGAACCACACCAGTTGTCCAGAACAACAAAAAAAGTTATTCTCAGCAAGTGATTCCACACATCATGGTGCAGATGAGTTATTCAAGGACAAGAAGCACATGAAATCAATTGTTAACAGATTGGCAGATTTAGCAGCAATCCAGTTCCACTCTGAGGAGAAGGCAATGGCACCCCACTCCAGTACTCTTGCCTGGAAAATCCCATGGACGGAGGAGCCTGGTAGGCTGCAGTCCATGGGGTCACTGAGAGTTGGACATGACTCAGTGACTTCCTTTCACTTTTCACTTTCATGCATTGGAGAAGGAAATGGCAGCCCACTCCAGTGTTCTTGCCTGGAGAATCCCAGGGATGGGGGAACCTGGTGGGCTGTCTCTAGGGTCGCACAGAGTCGGACACGACTGAAGCGACTTAGCAGCAGCAGCAATTCCACTCTGAGAAACTAGAACCTTAATCAGAGAATAAGGAAGGAATGGGATTATAACCTAGAGACCTAAAGTCAGATCCTTTGTTCCCTGCCCTGCCTGATGGGGGCTGTGGGAATCAAAAAGTGTCTTATCATGCCTACGAAGGGATGACCAGGACATATAAACTGGTGTCAGCCTCTCTCCACATAGGGAGGGAGACCAGGAAATAACATGCTGATCCTATTCCTGTTTTCATAGATGCTTTTCTCTAAATTAATATGTTGAAATTTTGCTTCCTTATTCAATTAATTCAGCAGATATGTATGAAGAGCTTACTATGTGCTACGTGCTGGGTGAGAAGGAGAGAGAACAGACAACTCCTACGTTTGAGGGCTGAGTGACTTGTGGCCCACAGACAGAGATGAGAAGATCCGGGGGTAAGCCATGTTTTGACTGGGAGTGCTGCAACAAGAGCTCTGTTTGGAGGTGCAAAATGTGCAATGCCCATTCGATTGTGTCCAGAGGCAACCAGATACAGGTGCTTGCGGGAGAAGGAGGGGATGCAAAGAGAATTCCTAGGGGTTCAGAAATTCCTAGGGCACATTAGTCCCTCACGTTTGCTTGGATTTGGGTTCACCATCAATATACATTTTTAAAAACCCAAAGACTGAGGCTATGACTCGGACCTGCAATGACCCTTCTCTGAGGAGGGTTCCTCTCCTCACTGCTCTCAGTGAGATAGAAGAGTGATAAACTGACAGTAACAGCAGAGGGTGCTGTGAAATTAAACTGCTCCTGAAGCCCAGGAAATGCTTATGATCCACCGGACCAGTTTCAGCTTATGACATATTAAAATAATTGAGAAAGGGTCTCTACCATTTCTTGGCTTGTAAACTAAAATAAATCAGAATATGTAATTGTTAACTTTGAAACAGCACCCGCTCTGTCCTGAAATGCAAATACAGTTAACAAATATTCAAGAACAAATTGGTTTACATGATATAGGTTATCTTAGGTTTCTTTAAATTCACCATGATTAGTAAAGAGCTGGTATTTCAGGAAGGATCCATGTTATGCCTAACTGTACACAGACGAAAATTCTGATCAAGTATTCTGATGAGAGCTGAGAAGAAGATACGGGTACTACTTGCAGTAAACACGTTCATTGACAAGTAATATTAGCAACCTTTCCCTCCCAACCTAGAGGTCAGGTTGTTCTGATGATACAAGTTACCTGCAGGGCTTCAATGACATTAAACCAAAGGAAAACAAAGGACAAAATAGCAATTCAAAATTTAAAAATAAACTTATTTCTTCATTCATTGCAGCCTTCGGTAGAATTAAATGAGATAGCCTGCTAATATTTGTGAAACACTTAACACAGAGCCTGGCACACAGCAGGCACTCAGTAAATGCTAGTTCCTTCTTCCTTTGCTCCCTTTATTGATTTTCTTCTCGATTTACTTCTTATAAAAATATTGTTTCCCACATAGATTACTAACATTAACTATTCTCCTCATTGATATGGTATGTTAGGGATGCAAAAGATGAGACGCAGTGGCTCATGGCAGGCAGAAAGTAAACTTACAATTGAGAAATCATTCTGCGGGTTTGTTGTTGCTGTGTGTTTTTGTAATGTGCAATTTACCAAGACCCTTTTAAGCGGGCAATGTCCTGCTTTCAGAGCCAGTTTGCTCAGGCATAGATCAACTCAGAGACTGACTGTCGCCTTGTTATTGAATTAGAGCTATATTTTTGACAAGTATGGCAGCCACATCATCACTTTAATCACCCGATAATCCACTGTGTCTCTTTATGCTAATAAATAAAACATCTTTCGTTAAATATTTCCTAGTAAGCAATAGCAGACCTGTAATCTCCACTCCTATATGTTACAAAGTAAAATGATAAAACAGTAATCAAATCAAATCCTGTCTAGGAGTTTTATAGACAACTAATAGCTGCAATTGCAAAGTGCACATCAGATAGCATTGCGGTGTGCTTTTCTCTTTAATATAATGGACTATGCATATTTCACTAACTGTCTCATGATATCAAATGAATTTAACAAGATGATTATGTAGGTCAAATTACTTAGTAAGTTCTTTTAAGAATGGCTTTTAGACCTATTATGACTTTTAATGGTGCAATTTGTTAGATGATTGGAATTTCTAGAATCCTGCCTGAAGTGCCTGTCACAGACGCTTGCTCTGCCCTGGTGATGTATTTTTAAAACCTACTTCTCGCTTGTGGCGATTGAAACAAAAATGACCACCAAAGAGCAACTTCCTACCAGCTCAATTCCTCAGTTTCAATTATTTAAACTACTTCCTTACTGCCAACTTATAATTTGAATATTCTACTTTCAAATAGCCTTCTGACCAAATTTCCTTCAACTTCATATGAAGATGTCCTGAGAGTTCTTTTCCCCTTCAAATATTAAACGTGACTCTGCTTAATTTACGTCAGGAACTATAGACCAATACTGCCAATGTTCAAACTTTTTTAAATGGTGGGTTAGTTCTTTATTGTACATCTGTGATGCTAAACTGAAAGGGAAAACTAATAAAATATGATGGAAATATTCAATCTTTGCACTGGGAGTATTGTCTTTGCAGGTATTTTGATTTTACTCAGTTTAAGAAAGGTTGCTCTTCAAGTTAAGTTTTAGAAGATGGCTGACCAGAAATCACATAGTATTCTTTTTATTTCCTCTCTTTAAAAATTATTTTATAAAGTAATTTGAAAATGCCTTCATGTAATAACTAGTCTTAGAAGTCACTATCCTTTTAAAACTAGTTTCCCATGTCTGATTTCTTCACACTTTACATTGAGATTCCCCTATAACTTATAGCCTTAAGACCTTGGTGCTTTCTCGTACTTCTGCCCAATATCGGAAGGTTCCACATTCCCAAGTTTGATATTCTTCTTGCTGTACAGCAGAGAGTATTCTGGGGTGGAAGAAGTTCCAGATGCAGTTGGAAGATGGTGATTCTGTCCTTTCTCCACCCCTGGACTTGCAAGATGACCCTGTGAGAGTCCCTCAGCCCCTCAGAGCCTCCGGTTGCAGCTTGGAAATGAGGCTAACAACTCTTGATTCCTGCACCTCGGGGTCATTACAAGGCTTAGTGAGCTCAGGGCGCACATTCCCATTTTCTGTTTCATGTTGTCAGTGAGTCCTAGGTAGGGGACAGAGTAAAAACGGAATATGGAAGTCTGCTTGTACGTCTGGGTGAAAGTCACTATAGAACAGTGTTATTTAATTTTTCTACTTCTTTCAGTTCAATGGATGCAACATTCACAATCCTCTCTAAGCCCATCAACCACAAAAACTTAATTAGATATTATATCTCCTTGGTTTAAAATAGTATTTAATTTTACATAATGTGTTCAGCCAAAATATTAGGATTCCCTAAACAGAAATGTTCCCTCTATTTTTTCCCCTCGGGCTTTTATTTCAATTTTTTTGTATCTTAAAAAAAAAACAAACTATTCTCCTTAAAGTATGATTTCGGCAGTTTCCCTCTGTGAAACATCACGAACTCCCCCGCTACCACTGCTTAATTGAAGATGTAATCCCCACTTAGCGGCTGTGGAGCCTCGCAGATACCAAGCGTGGCAACGGGTAAATATTAACATTCCGGTTAAGTGTGCGCTGCCTCTTATCCCTTTCCCCCACAAATTGTCTTCCTGCTCCTCCGAGTGTCATCCAAAGTGAGATGATATTAACTGAGACTTACATGGTGCTTGGAGCCCTGGAGTTGAAATTAATGGGCAAATATCCTTCTTGCTTTACAGAGTAAATGAACATTCGATCTTTGGGCCATAGGCAGGTGTTAGAGAGAGGCTCAGAAGAGCGGGGGCACCGCCAATAAAGAATGCCACATTTCAGGCCAAATTCAAGTCCTTTCCTTGCTTAATGGACACAACATACAAGTAGAGGAAACTTTTAAATGAATAAACAATCCTCAGAACACAACAGCCTGGGCCGCGTCAATCCGGGTGCATGTTGGCCTCTTACTGATCTCTCCAAAACACTTTAGCTCTCTGTTTTACTCCCTGGGAATCCTTGTGTTTGCTCAGCTTGCTTTTCGGGTCCAGGACATCTGAGTTCCACCTTTGGGGTGAACACCCGAGGCTGACGTAAGGAGACGCCCCAGGCTCCATGGGGGGCCTCGCCTCCCACCCAAACAACTCTGAGAGAGGCAGATTCAGGTGGAAACTTGTGACCAGGCAAGAGCAGCTGGTTTCCCTTCCTTGTGGTACGCACAGATGGCTCCCTGAAGAAACCTGTTTCCCGAATGACAGCAGAGGGCACCAGAGTCTACCACAAGGCTGAGTCAGACTGTCTCACCATCCTCACATCTGAAGGTCAGAAATCTAGTTTTAAAAAAAATTTTTTTTCATTTTTAAGAGATTTTTGTTCCCAAACATTTTGTCTGTGAAAACTGGTGCTATGAGGGAGCCTGGCTGGGGGACAGCTCCCTGCATTCTGATCAGTGTGAAGGGAACTTGGGTTTCCTGACACATTTGTGTACGTGGGTACACATGTATCATTTTTTAATCAAAACTAGAAGGAAAAATTATTACATAACAGCAACCTCAATTCTACTGAGGGCCCTATCCCCTGATCCTAAGGGGCTTTGTAAACATCTGCTCAGCATCAGTTTCCCACCAAGAAATAATTCTTACGCTCATTCGAAAGACAGGTAAACTAAGGGTCAGACTGCCAAGACAACTTACTCCAGATGACAAAAGCAGTCTCCATCAGTGAAATAATAAAGCACGGGAGCACACTCAGAAAAGGCTTTCAGAATCCGGCAAGCATTCATTTGTTATTCTGAACAGCATTTAAGGGTGACGAAGGCCAAAAACCGTGGTTAAAAGGCTGCTTCTTTCCTGAAGCACCTGGAAGCTTCCAGGCCATTAACCGTGCTCAGTGGCAGCTCCAGTTCATTCTGAAAGCACTTGTTATGGAGGAAGACATGGGAGGTGAATCAGATCCCTTCCTGGCCCATCAAAATGTGGGAGACGGATCTCGTCGTGTCCCAAGCATGAACCTCTATCCTTATCGAAAGGGTCATCCCAGGGCTCCTGGCGGCCTGTCCCGGGGCTCCTCTTACAGAAGGGTCTTGAAAGAATTAACTTTTGGATAAGGTTCTTTGCTGCTTTCTTCATTTGTCCCTCCTCTGCATTCCACTGAGGGGCTCGGAGTATGGACATTTTGCTAACTCAGGTTTCAAAGTGAAAGTGAAGTCGCTCAGTTGTGTCTGATTCTTTGCAACCCCATGGACTGTAGCCCACCAGCCTTGTCTGTCCGTGGGGTTCTCCAGGCAAGAATACCAGAGTGGGTTGCCATTTCCTTCTCCAGGGGATCTTCCCGACCCAAGGATCGAACCCGGGTCTCCTGCGTTGCAGGCAGACACTTTACCCTCTGAGCCACCAGGGAAGCCCAACTCAGGTTTATAAGATGTATAACTGTTTCTTTATAAGGCAACTCTGTTTCTTTTGTAAGCAACCCTTTGCCATAAGGCAGAAAGTCCATCTCAGTCAAGTCCAGGTTTCTGTGGGTGGTCTCAATTTGGAGATGCTATGGAGCATCAAGGCAAGGAGGACGCTTGTCCTCAGCCACTGTCCATGCACGCTGGCACCTGCATGATGGCCCTCGCCTGACTTTGGTCCTGGGTCCATGAAGGATGCCACCACAGCATCATTCTCAACCCCAGGGCCCTCGGGATAGCTCTCTGAGCTCTGCCAGACTCGCCCCCTCCTGCGGTGTACGGGAGTCATCGGACATGACTCCTGTGCCCTCTGGGGGCAGCACACTCTGGGAGGTGGTCTCCGGCCCATCTATCTACTACACGGCTGCTGCTGCCACCGGGCTTGTAGTTTCTCTACCCTTTGAACGGGCGGCAGGGCACAAGTTTCCCTGGGAGTTTTCTCCAGCCCTCTGGCTTTTCTGCTGTCCCCGTACTGTTAGTGGCCTCTGGCTCCCTTCTTCTCCAGCCTGAGAACCTTCAGCCAGCTTTGCTCTGTGTGACTGGTCATTACCTCTCCCAGATTACTATTCAGGCCCATTGTCCCTCAGAGTCTGGGCTCTGAAACTTGAAAATGTCCTTTCATCCTTCTGCTGTGACCTCCCTCCTCTGAGGCGAGGATGCCACCTGGTCCTGTTGACTGAATGAGTGAGAGAGTGGCCGGAAGACAGGGTACAAAGAAATCCAGGGAGGAAAGAAAAACCTCAGCTGAAAATTCAAATTATTCAATATTATCTTAGCTCATGTACAATAGAATCATTAAAATATGAATAGAGAATTAAGGACAGAGAAAATGTAATGGATATAGAAAGTCAAGTCCAGAGGAGAGAAAGAATTTAGCTTGCAGCTCACATGGATAATATACTGTTGAGCTTAGAATTTGTCTCTGAGCTTCCTGGCAGCAAAAGGGGATAAAAAGAAGACATAGTCACTTTATATATTCTTATTTTCGAAACAGAAACAATATGCCAATTCATCAAGAAAATAAAGAGGTTTTCTGGGACTTCCCTGGCAGTCCAGTGGTTAAGAATCCACCTTCCAACACAGGGGACGTGGGTTCGATCTCTGATGGAGGAATTATTAATAAGATCCAATTGCCAAGGGGCTGCCAAGGCCACACGCTGCCAACCACTGACCTGCTTGGTCTGGAGCCTGCACTCTGCAGCCGGAGGAGCCTGAATGCACAGTAAAGGGGTCCACGCTCTGCAAGGAAAACCCAGCGTGGCCAAGGCTTTTTAAAAATACATAAGATAATTTTTAAAAATTTTTTTAAAGAAAAGAGGTTTTCTTTTGCTTCGGATTTTAGAAGAATTGTTACTTGGGACCTTGCAATGGTAGCCTGAGGAAAAAGATGAGGAAGTTGACATCTGGGCAATCCAGAGACCAGCTGCAGACTTCTCTGTAGTCCTGGTTGCTCCAGATCTGAAGTTGAAATCAGAGCAGAAGGGCTGCGTGACTGGGCTGGCACAGCGTCAGCTAGCTTGTTCTTCTTCCCTTCCTCCCTCCCTCCCCTCTTTTGTTTGTTTCTTTCTCTTTCTTATTTTCTTTCTCTCTACTTATTCCCTTTTAAAGAAATATTTAAAAGTATTAAATGTTTGGAATTGACTTTAAAATATATATATACAGGGGAAGAAGAAAAAGTCAAACACCAAAAGAGTACAGCGGTGAGAAACTGTCGCTCCCCCCACCCTCATCTCGGTTCAGCTCAGTCGCTCAGCGTCTTACTCTTTGCAACCCCATGGACTGCAGCATACCCGGCCTCCCTGTCCATCACCAACCATCATCCTTGTCTCCCAACCTCCACCTCCCCTCCCTAACTCCACCTCCCCTCCCTACAGCAGTCTTGAAGTCAGTTCTTCAGTACCCCCTTCCAGAGTTGATCTGTGCATAAGTTAAGAGTATTTAGCCCATCTCATTTTTTAAAAATTTTATAGAAACGTACCTTGTTTTTCATTTTGCAATCCCTCTGAAGATTGTTACCGATCAGTCTATTTTTACTATTCCATGACATAGTTATTCTTTGCATTATTGAAGGTCCCCTATTGATATTCACTTAGGTTATTTAAAATTGTTTTTTTTTAAAGTGGTACTGAAATGAATTGCCTTGATGGCAACAGCAGATCATTAAGCCAAGGGCAGGACTCTTTCGAATGTGGGACCCTGTGCCCCACAAGTCACACACCCACAAACCTGGTCCTACATGTGGACAGAACAGAGCAATGGAATATAGGTGATCACTGAAAAGTGACAAGCCTGAGACATCCGTCAGGACAGGAAAGCTCACATGAAAAATAAAATATCCAGCTGTTCCTGCATGTAGCCTGCAGCTTCAGACATGGATATGCTTGAGTTTACATGTAGAGACCAGAGATATGCTGTTTTGGCATCTTAGGAAATAGAGCCGAGGCACCAAGAATTACTAGTTAAACCATATGAACTTGCTCTGGTTATAGATGGCAATTTCATAGGGTTCTGTGTAGCTAAGCCCACCTTGTTCTTTTCAGGTTTCTCCAAACAGCAGACACTGAGACAAGGATTTGGGCAGAATTGGTTATTTGGCAGTGATCCCAGGAGGCAATCGCTTGAGGGTAGGTGAGGGAGACAGGAAGAGAAAGCAGCCAATAAAAGGTGTGTTTCCAAGCTAGTTCCCACTGTGGGCAGCTGGAGTTCACTGTTTAGGAGATGTGAGAACACACCTCCCCACCCAGGACCCGGAGTTGAGTACTGATCCGCCGGCTCCCTGCCCATCATGAGTTGAGGGCAATGAGCAATTCCTCTCTGCTTGGAGGGCAGGGGAAAGCCCATGGGCTGGGAGGCACAGGTGTGGACCCCAGAGGAGAAGCCTGCGGTAGCGCCGGTCCCCACGCCATGTCCAGTCTCCTGGGTACTCACCACCCTGTGCCCACGACCACAGCCACCTGGAAGGATGGGCCACCGTGGGTACAGACCATCTCACACAGGCGACAGCTTCCTCGTCAGCACTAACGCAAGGATCAGAAGCTATCATGCATTGTTAAGCAACTCCACTTCAATACAAAAGAAAAAGTTCAGTTACAAAAATGAAGAAGCGCAGTGTCGTAAGACATCAGAGTAAGCATCCTAGACCTCTCTGGCTACAACTACTGAGCCCACATGCCCTAGAGGCCGTGCTCCAAAACCAGAGAGGCGCGCTTGCCGCAACTAGAGAAAGCCCAGTGCAGCAGCGAAGACCCAACACAGCCAAAGATAAATAAATAAGGAAAAAAAACTGAAAAAGGAAAGAAACTTACAGAATAAGCATCCTTTGGGTTGACTGCTCCCGAAGCTACGTTTACGGCAAACACAGCTGGCCCTGCTTTATGAAAGGAGCACTCAGCATGTGCCTGCTGCTGGCTGAGGCAGTGGAACCTGTGCTGGATGTGACTGTAGACAGGACCAAGGACGGCAGGAGCGTCTTGGGGACCGGGGGCTCTGGGCGTCTTCGCCAGATTTCTTGCGGGGTATTTTGCAAGTAGGCCAACACACAACTTGGTAGGTGCAGACAGGAAGGTTTCCCCCTTTCTAACTGTTAAGTTAGAACAAGATGCCCTAGTCTCTCACTCAGAGCCCCTGTTTCTCGGAGTGTTAGTCAGCTGACCTCCCAGTGAGTATTCTGCCCGTATTAGTGGACTCTCCACGGTGCCTGCAGGCTCACCCCGGGGTCGTGTATCAGCCCTCCACAAGCCCCCACAACACCCCACTTCTGGCAGAAAGCAAGAAATTCTTTGGCTTTTTTCCTCAAAGGAAGTACTGGATGCTGGAATTTTTCTTTTAATTGGGAAAAAATCTTTCTAAGAACCTTTGAGCATTGAGCCGTGTTTTAAATAAATCAAATGGAGACACATCTTTAAGGTGTCAGCAAGACTGCTTAAAAAAAATTTTTTTTTTAAAGTTTGGATCAGCGTTAGCCCTGTTTGTTCTTGGGAGCTGAGCACTTGCTATCTTTCAAGAATGGGCGCCCTTTTCCCGAGTTATCCACTGGCCCCCTCCGCAGTGGCGACCTGCTCCGGGTGTCCTGTGGCCTCTCTGGAGTCAGCTGGCAGTATCCAAGCCAAGCCAGCACGGAGGAGGCCAGAGGGAGGCAGACAAGGGAACAGCGGGGGCAGGCGGGCACACACATCTGTGGTCCTGGGTGTTCCTGCCAGGACCCACACTCTGCCACCTTTTTTTTTTTCTTCCTTGACAAGAGTCTGCTTGGAAATGAATGCACCCGCACGGGTCTGTGGCTGTCTTCTCCTTGTTTAAAGGAGTCCTTATTCGGGGGGCTCAGGGATGAACCCCCAGGGCCCCCGCCCACATCAGCTCTTGTGCCCAGGGGTGGGCTCCTCTCGAGAGGACACTTGTGGATGGCCCACTCCACCCCCAGCTAATAGTCAGCCCCGCCACAAGAGAGCAGCTAGGATGTGGTGCGCAGATAAACGGGTGAGCCAGGTGCCATTGTGTCCAAACTGCAGGGAAGGGGTCTGTCTCGGAAAGGTTGATAACTGACCCAAGGTCACAGGGCTGCCAGCAGGCACACGGGGACTTGAGTGGGCCAGGTCTCATTCTGCCACTCTGGGTGGCACGGCGGCCTCTTCAGCCCTCCGATCTCTGTCACCCAGGCCCGCTGCCCCTCCCTTTTCCCTGCCTTTGGAGGAGTTTCCTAGAGCCCAGGCCCAGCCTCTCCTCACCCTTCTGGGAGCCCCCCTTTTATGCCTTGAGTCTTTTCCTGCTTTCTGTTCCACGCCGGGACCCTCTTCCTTCTTGGCCGCCGGAGGCCTCCTGAAAATTCAGCGTCACCCCCACCACCAGCTCGTGTGAAGTCTCTCAGCGCCCGGCCTCATCACAGGATGGCAGCTGAGCTCCTAGACGAGGACTGAGCCCTCAGGAAGCGGGCCCTCCTGCACGTGGCTGCTCTGCCATCTGCTGAGCCTCTCACGCGCTGTGCTCCTGCCCCGCGTCCATCCCTCTCCCCACACTCCACGACCGCCCCTCCCAGCCCTGACCCAGCCCCGTCCACAGTCAGTACAGGCTCCCGGCCCCCCGGTGCCCAGGCCCTGCCCCTGCCTCCCTGCTAGTAGGTGCCCAAACCGCTCTGTGAGCTCCTCCAGGACGGGCGGCCTTTTCCTGCGGTGCCCACAGCGCCAGCCCTAGAGCAGGGCCCGTGGTAGGTGGCGAGGACAAGTCTGCTGAACCCAAAGGTGAGTGAGCTGACTCTGAGGCTTGTAAGAAGGTCACCCCACCTGGAAGCATTCCAATGACCCCTCTCCCCTGGGCAGGAAAGGTTTCGACAGCCGGTTTTCATCAAGGAAAGAAGCATCTGGGAGACGGTGAAACACTGAGAGGGCATTGGGGCTGGAAGAAAAGACAAAACGCAACAGACTCTAAACAGCACCAAGGATGTCCAGACGTCCAGACTGCCTCCCCACGCCGACCTCTGTGACTGGCTCACCTGTTTGTCTGGGGTCCACCTCGGGGGCAAGCAGGGGCTTTCGTCCAGGTAACCCCCAGGCTCCTGTCCTTCCTGATCTTGCGTCTCCTCCAGTGAGAAAGCCCTATGTCTCCCACCAGGCCCAGTCACCCCACCAGCACACTCTGCACCGCAACCTGTCCGGGGGTGGGGCGGGGGCGGGGGCGGTAAATACAGCCTGTACGTAAGGTGTATCTAAATTCACGCATTACTGGAAAAGCTATCAGGGTTGACATGTCAGGACATCCATTTTAATTATGGAAAGGGACCTCCTTATCAATTATTTAGAACCCACAGAAAATAATCCACTGAAAATGAGAGAAATTAGCTCTGTCTTCCACCTTGAAAATTTGACACAGAGCCTGTCACAGAACATGCACACTCACACACACACACACACACTCACAAACACTCAGGGCCACTCATCACTTTGGTTCCATCCTCCCAGTTCTAAGAATGCTCCCTTTTGAAAAGGGATGCAACATCAGGAATTTAAATGTTGGCTGTGTATGAGAAAAACTAACATACAACAAATAAAAATCTCATGGGTTGACATTATGAATTTGAAGAATATTTAGTTGAAGTAACTGATACCCCTCCTGAACTCAAACCAGTCTGCAGAGCTAGTCAAAACAAAGTGAAAGATTGAGATAATTTCCAGATCATTCAGGCTAAAAATACCTTCCAAAGCATCTCAATAACTGAGATCAAAAAGTTTCCCTGAGCACTGGCCCTCCAGAGTCGCTTAGCCAGAAAGGGCCCTGATAGTGTGCACATAAACAGCCATTTTGTCTTGCAAACGTATTAGGTTCAGTGTTTCCACACTGGATACTGAAAACTATAGGAAAATGCAGTAAGTTTTATTATCTGTAAGAAAGTAGGGGTGAAACAGTGTGTGTGCTAACTTGTTTCACTCCTGCGACCCCGCAGACTGCAGCCTGCCAGGCTCCTCTGTCCATGGGATTCTGCAGGCACGAATACTGGAGTGGGTTCCCATACCCTCCTCCAGATCTTCCCAACCCAGGGATTGAACTTGCACTTCCTGCATGGGCAGGGAGGTTCTTTATCACTAGCAGCAGCTGGGAAACTCTGAAACTTAGTGAACTCCTGTCACTTCCAAGGTATGGTGCTCGGCATCAGAATAAACAGAAGGCCGTCCAAGCAAGGACCCACTTAGTCTAAAGCGTAATCTTTTGATGTCCCTCGGAGTATTTTAGTGTTGTTTCCTTTTAATCTTGCTGTCCCATGTGTTTAAAAAAATTTTTGAGCCATTTAAACTAAATTGGTGATAGGACTGTGGATCACTACCACTCCCTACCACATCTTAAATGTTATTGTAACTTTTGACTTAATTCAAAACACATTCATTTATTTTCAAAAGATCTTTAATTTTTGCAAATGACCATGTGGCAAAGTAAAAAGTGAAAGCCTCCATCCACTCCAGCACTCTCCTCAGTGGTAACCTGAGTAAGCCATTTGGTGTCTGCTGTTTCCGTTCCTGTCCTATGCCAATACAAGGCACACCTGTGAGTGCGTGTTTAAATGGGATATGATAAATATATGTTATTTTGCAAGTAAATTATTTTACTCACTAATGCATCAAGGACATCTTTTCATGTCATTATCTGTCAGCTTCCCCCTTCCTTTTTTTTTTTCCATACCATGAAGGCAATGGCACCCCACTCCAGTACTCTTGCCTGGAGAATCCCATGGACGGAGGCACCTGGTGGGCTGCAGTCCATGGGGTCATTAAGAGTTGGACACGACTGAGCGACTTCACTTTCACTTTTCAGTTTCATGCATTGGAGAAGGAAATGGCAACCCACTCCAGTGTTCTTGCCTGGAGAATCCCAGGGACAGGGGAACCTGGTGGGCTGCTGTCTATGGGGTCGCACAGGGTTGGACACGACTGAAGCGACTTAGCAGCAGCAGCAGCAGCAGCAGCAGCAGCAGCTTGCAGAATCTCAGTTCCCCAACCAGGGGTTGAACCTGGGATTCAGCAGTAAAAGTGGTGAGCCGTGCCACTGGACTTCCAGGGAATCCCACCTCCATTCTTTCTATTTCTTTTCACTGGAGTCTAATTGCCTCACAGTGTTGTGTTAGTCTCTGCTGTGCAGCAAAGTGAGCCGGCTGCACGTACACTAACCCCTCCCTATTGAGCCTCCCCGGCACTCAGCCCCATCCCACCGCCCAGGTCATCACAGAACACTGAGGTGAGTTCCGTGTGCTACACAGCAACTTCCCACCTTTCTTTTTGATGGTCACCCTTCATTCCATTGTATGAATGGTTTTATTTTCTGTGATCAATCTCTAAATGTTGTTTAGATAATTATTTCCAATTTCTCCTTCTTACACCTACTGCTGTGATGAACACCTAGGCATATGTAGGTTTGGACACTTACGCTTGTATTCCTAAAATGCCTTTAAAAAAATTGAGGTGAAACTCACATAGCATGTAATTAACTAGCTGTTTGTTTTAATGTGCGCAACTCAGCGACATTCAGTGCGTTCATGACGTACAGCCACCAGATCCCTCTCTTTTCGGAACTTTTCCATCACCTGAGAAAAGCATCCCCTACTTATTAACTGATCGCTCCAGGTTCCTCCTTTCCCTTGCTCCTTGGGACCCTTGATCTCTCCTGTGTCCCTATCGATCCACCTTTCCTGGGTATTTCATATAAATGGGATCAAAACACTATGTGGCCTTTTGGCCTGGCTTCTTTCACTTAGCATAATGTTTCTGAGGCTCATCCAAGTTGTGTATAGGTATGGGTACTTCCTTTTTATGGCTGAGTAATATTCCATGGTATGTATAGACCACAATTTGTTTATCCATTCATCCACTGAAGAACTAAAATTCTTTTGCAGAGGGCATCATAGTCAGGAAGAGCAAGGTTTTCAGAGAGCCTCAAAGGTGACCCTGGTTTCAGGCACTACTTTTCTTTTTCAAGAAGCATCCTTGCCATTTTGTCATATCCTGGAGAACTTTGGTCCATGAACTTTTGTTAGTTTTATTTTCTTTCTTTTATCTTTTAATCAAGGGTAGGATAAAAGAGTCATCAGCCCTCAAGTGCCTCATGATATGGAGTTTCTCAAATTGGAGAGAAATTGAGGAAGTAACTGGCTTGGTCAGTTTTTATTACACATGCCAGGAGAGAATCAACTCATGTTACGAAGGATTCCTGCTGCTCCTAAGACCTGGCCCTTGGGGGCTAGAGAAGATGGCAACAATAATAACCCTTATACTTCAGCCAGGGTTGCGTAGGCTCGGTGGTGGGGAGGGAGATGACTTCCCACAAACAACATATACCCACCGAGGGTCAGTATTTCTTGCAGACTCTGCAAATGTAAGCTGTATTTGTCTTTCCTTTTCACTTCCTTTTTCCCTGGCTCTTTAAGTCTTTTCAAAAGGGTCTACTATGTGTCAAGTGGGCTTCCCTGGTGGCTCAGGGGTGAAGAATCTGCCTGCAGATGTGATTTGATCCCTGATCTGGGAAGATTCCTTGGAAAAGGAAATGGCAACCCACTCCAGTGTTCTTGCCTAGAGAATCCCAAGGACAGGGGAGCCTGGCAGACTATAGTCCATGGGATCGCAAAGAGTTAGACATGACTTAGCGACAGGCCACCACCAACAATGTGCCAAGCACATTATTACACTATTATCATTATTATTACACTATTTCTAAAGAAATAGTCCCCGCCCTTGTGAGCTCGTGTCACAGAGGAGAAATGGACACATAAAGAGAGAACACTGCCCCTTTGGGGCAAGCAGGACAGGGGGAAGGCACCAACCCATCCAGATGAGAACGGAAGCACCCAAAGGCTCGTCTGGAGGCCTCGCTGGCTGACATCATGGGCAAGGGTGCAAGTCAATAACAGGGTTGCTGGCTTTCTCCTCAAAGTGGATGCCACTTTGCAGGAGACGATGCTCTGAGGTTTCCACAGACCTGGGTTCAAATTCTGCTCCTTTCACGAGCTGCATAACCTCAGGGGAGGGCTTCACCCTCCCAAGGGCTTCACTTCCCCACCTGCAAAATGAAGATACTGCTAGCTCTCAGCTGTGCAAATTGAAATAAGCATGCATAAGCAAAGGGCTTCCCTGGTGGTTCAGTGGTAAAGAATTCGCCTGGTAATGCAGGAGACTCAGGTTCTATCCCTGGGTTGGGAAGTTCCCCTGGAGAGGGAAATGGCAATCTATTCCAGTATTCTTGCCCAGAAAGTTCCATGGATAGAGTAGGCTGGAGGTCTACAGTCCATGGGGTCACAAAGAGTTGGACCTGACTTAGTGACCGAGCACGCACACATGTGTAAGCAAATGGCACATAATAAATACTCAGTGAATATGCATTCTTTTCCCAGCTCCCTGTCAATTCACTGTCCCCATAGCTTCTGAGCTTATAGCAGTGGAGACTCTCAAAAGTCTTGTTCTCGGCTGGGGCCGAAGACTAGCGTTGCCTCTAGAAACATCTCGAGAAAGAGGGGGCCCATGTTCCTCTCCTACTTTGCAGAAAACTTGGTATCTTTCGAGTTAGATCTGGCATTCTATATCCATGTTCCAAATTCCTCTTCCCTGTTGTGAATGCTCTATTCCCAAACTTCTAGAGGCGGAGCCTCTGACCTCCAGCCTGTGCTCCTCAAGCCCCAGCAGCTCCTGAGAATCACCTCACTCTGGCCTCCCACAAAAGGCGCAGCCACGGATGTCCTCTCCTAAAAAACCGAGCCTGAAGCTGTTAAGATCTCTTCTGTTAGAACTTTTTAACGGTGTCATAAATCTTTTATTAACATTCAGTATTATACTAATTAAAACTGTTCTCTGTATGTATTATTAATTTCCCTAGCACTTCTTGCTGGGGTGACGTTTTTAGCCAGCTAAGCAGAATGTAGCACAGTAAAAAAGAAGAAACTCATTTCCAGACAATTAGCCTTGCAGAAAAATAAGTTGGCTAATGGAAGGCATGATGATTACAAATTTTACCTAAATAAACAGGGTATCTTAATGGTAACTCTTCAAGCTAAGTAAACAGATTGGGGTGATAATGTCCTAAGCAATACTTAAATGTAACTGTTTAATAAATTGGTAAATTACTCATTTCATCTTAGAACAAAATGGTAATACTGTAGTAATAACCTAGTATATATTCCGTAAATATGAAGCATTATCACTTTAGCTCTGTAGAAATCACCACAGTGATATGTCAGCATTGATCTAAAACTGCAGCATTTTATCTCAAGTTTATTACCCATTTTTGAGAATCGCTGAGATTTTCAGAGCATAATGGCAATAAAAGAAGAATTTAAAAAGCGCTTTAATGTGCATAAGTTAATCAGAGGTATCCTCCGGGGAAAAAGGAAATTTGGTAAAACATGAATTATAAGCATCATTTAAACTTACTTTGGACACTAGAGATAATAAATGGCACCATAATTTAGAAATAGCTTTTAACATCAATGACGGTAAGTACCACTTTACTGTTCATAAGAATTGCAGAGCACTGGTGCTGAGGCCAATTTTATTAGCCATTTTTTTCTTTATAAAAGCAATCCAGCCCTTTCCACAACTGAGGAGACAGGAACAAGAGTTACGTGCTAATATGCAAAATGCATTTAAGTTTTTGAAATAGAGAATAATAAATTGTGCCAAAAGATAGAGTCTGGAGACAAATGAATGATCATTTAAAAAGAATAAGGCGCTCTCAGACTTTACATATTTGGGGAAACTTGATAAAAAAAAAAAAAGAAGCCAACAAATCGTTCATACATCTTCTCATTTGCCAGAGCACGCGGGTGTGCTTTCAGATCCGAGAGAGGAAGCCATAAATCCCTGCGATTGGAAGATGCCGCAACAGAAATACATTTTTGTAAATTGTCGCCATTGACAAATCATTTATAAACCATACAGAGCGCAGGTTCAATCTGCTCTTCAGGGTGTCCAAGCAACCTGCCTACAGAGAAGCCTCAGACACTGACCTCTACTCACCGAGCACAGCCCGACAGGCAGGGCGGCTGGCAGCCGCCCTGCTCAAGCGGAGCAGCCCAAGCTGTAGGTAGGACCATCGCCAGGACTCACTGAGCCACCTACTAAGCACCCAGCGGGCTGAGCATCACGGGCCCCCGCTGAAGGTTGTCTGGTGCCGCGCATGGCCAGGCTGGCAAAACCTGGCTTCCGTGGATGAAACAAATCCAAGACGTCATCCCCCACTCTGCCCTTCAGGATTCAGTAACTCCAGGTTCAAGGTCTTTTGCTTTTCATCTGATGGATTTGAGGCCAAACCAATCTACCTTACTTCATCTTAATGTCTTAGATGCAGCTGAGTAACACAGAGGTCCACCCTCTTTTACTTTTGAACGTGAATGTATAATAGGCATAAGGTCTTCATCAAAAGCACTGCCTCTGCTGGTGGGTGGGGACAGACTCACCCAGCCCAGAGGGAGGCAAGAGGAGAAGATGTCTCCTGGGCTCTCCAGAGGAGGAAGGCGAGGCTTCTTCCCGTGTGCTTGCCGGCAGGCCTTCGGACCATCTCAACCCTGGTTTTCTCGTTGTGTTCATCTTACCTCCAGTCCCTAAGTATCACTGATATTCCCTGCCTCAGAGAGACCAGGAGCGATCAATGTTGCCTGGCCTACTTGTGGGCAGGTCACATTCTGTGTGAGAACTCACCTCCCGTAACCTGAATGTCCCACCACCATAGAGCAGCCGCCCAGCCCCACCCTGGCTGAAGAGCTCAGCCCTGGAGACAGATGGGAGCACCCGGGGCCGGGCAGATTGAGAACTGTTGCCTTCAGGCAGCTATGCCATGTTTGGCGAATACGCTTTAAAGTGGCCAAGGCTTAGTGTTTTCATCTGTAAAATGGGTTTCAAAACTGTTTTATAAGGTGGAGAGGACTGAGTGAGAAAGTATACATAGTGTCTCAAGTACAGTGTTCAGCTCCTATCAGGTTTTCCCCTCTCTGGAGTCAGAAACCCAGATTCCAATTCATCCTGTGTTGCTATGCTATTTAAAATCCCGAAACCTCAAATTTCTCATCGTCAAAATGAGATCTACTTCCTAGGATTGTTTTAAGGGTTAAATGCAATCACTTGAGTAAAACGCCTGGTCCACGGTCACTGTCTAGCCCACAGCAGCTGTTCTAGGAACACTACTTACTATTATTTTTATTTAATAAACAGATACTTAGCAGCTGCAGTGTGCAACCAAGGTAAATGGAAGCCCTAGAAGGCAGCAGAGCATCTGGCTCCTTTGACTTAGAAAAATCTAGATTTTCCACAACCAGTCAACAACCAGTTCTAGAAGATTCTGTACTGGGGAGACTTTGCAGATTGAGGTAAGTGAGGACTCTAAACTCTGACATAACTGCATTTGAATTTCTGCTCCACCATTTAATGTCAGACCACGAGCAACTCACTCACATTCTCCGGGTTTGCCTCCTACTCTCTCTGAGGAGAACAAGAACAATCTATCTTGCGAAAATTAATCTACCACTAATAACAACAGTACACGTATCACGTGCTTATCTTGCGTCAGGCTCCTGGTGAAGTGCCCGGTGAGTTCTGTCGTTAAATCCTTCAACAATCCTGTAGGAAGATCTATCCCTACTGAGCACAAAAGGGGACCCAAAGGCTCAGAGAGGCAAAGTGGCTTTTCCAAGGTTACATAGGTGGTGGGTGGTGCAGCTGGATTTTAACCCAGGCCTCTTTACACTCCATGCATGCTGTGGGCATTTTGGCAAGGAGGCAAGCAGCATTTAGGTACTATTTTCCTTCCCTGAGCTGAAAATACTCAGGGTCCAGCGGCTGAGGGCTACACTATGGCTCATCAGTACCCACAGGGGCTCCCTAACCTACTCATTAGCTTGGGCTGGGAGAGAGGGCAGTAGAAGACCCCTAAATCCATTAGATATAAGAACACAAGACCGAGCGCCTTCCGACCGCCTTCAGGAGGCTCAGAAGAGAGGTAACAGGGGATGGCAGTGGCAGCAGCACCAAGGGCAATGCCGCGGTAAATAGAACCCAGGCTGTTCTGGCTCGTGTGTGAGGAGGTTAGAGAATGACGACCTCCAGAGCATTCAGCAAGCATGCAAAGACATTGACTTTAATAATAAGGCAGCTCGAGGAGCCGCAGTGGGTAAAAACCCACGAGGGAGTCAGTGCCCTTGGGTTGATGTCCTGGTCTTTCAAGTTAGATGGCCTTAGGGACGTTGTGTCACTTCTCAGAGCCTCAGTTTCCTCATCTGTAAGATGGGGGGAATGCAGTGGTACCTGTCTTGGAGCTGTTGGGAGGGTTATGTGGACTGTGCAGATGCTCTCAACAGCCGGTGGCCAGAGCTGTGCTCCAGACCCCCGAGGAGCTGGGGGCTGGGGGTCCAGCCCCATCCCTGCTCATGAGGCTCCTCCAGCAAACGAACTGGAAACTGTAGGTGCTAATAAGCAGGGCACCCTCCCAGGGCCTCTCCCTCTGGCTTCCCGGGATTGGGTTCCCCTCCGCTCCCCTCGCTCCCCTCCTCCACGGTCCCACTACTTCTGAAGAACAAAAGTGTCCCAGCTGTGGCGGCCCAGACAGCAGATGCGCACGCGCTGTTTAGCTTGCAGGCTATTCACCGGCGCCCCTCTGCGCCCAGCACCACCTTCTCTAGCCCCAGGGTCTCGGCGGGCCTCGCCCACTGGTGCCCCAGAGGGCAGGCCTTCCTGAGAGAGCCAGTCTTTTCCTTCAGCACCGCTCAGCACCTCCTCCAGCCGGCTAAGTTTCCCCGGGGCAGTCTCTGCAAGCGGGAGGGAGTGGACTTTTCCTGGATGAGGGATGAAGCAGGCAAAGGGTGTGCTGCCAAGCCAGGTTGCAGGCCTTAGAGTGTTTCAGTGCATCCCAGATAAATCCATCCGTCAATAGGGCTTGATAGCAAAGCCAGGACATTCCAGGTAGCCGACCAGCACAGGAGCTGTGAAGGGCCTGCAGGCTTTTAAAGCCAATTTAAGACTCTGCTCCATTTAAAGATTTGGTTTCTTTGAAATTGGGTGAGTCTGGGTCAGCACAAATCTCTCTAATGACCCCGAGGTCGGTGGAGCTTTTCTAGTCTGCACTCTGTGGTCAGGTGGGGACACAGCCCGGCTTGGACCCGACAGCCAGCCGAGCCAGCAGACCCAGAGTTTGAGTCGAGCCCTTTTAAGGCACGGTTTGAACCTCAGCAGGTCAGCTGCCTTTTCTGCTCCTCAACTTTGTCATTTAGAATGGGAACATGAGATTGTTCCGAGGATTCAGTGGGACGGGGGACCGTGTGAAAGCCTCTGGACAAATATTCAGTTTGAATATGGGTTTTCTCTCCCCTGCCCCTTATCTCCTCTCCACACCAGCTGGGAGCGTATTAAAAGGGTTTGAAAAGCAACTCATTAATTGGCAACCAGTCTGACGCTTCTAAGAACGACTTTGTCCAATCATTTCAACCACGGATCTCAGGGCAACACCAATATACTGCAGCCTCTGACCAGATCAGCCCAGACCCAGTCTACCAGATGACTTCTCCAGGGTCTCTCCACCTCCGTGAGAGCAGAACTGACCTTAGTGGGGGACACTGCCCCGTTCCTGCCCTTTCCTCCCGAAGAGCAACACCTCTGATTGAGCCTCTATGCAATTAGGCATTTAATTAGATTTCTCGTCCATAAGTACATTTTTAAATGCTTCTATTCTCACAATAAATTAAAGATCAGCTGTACCGTAAGCCATAATTTATTTTTCACTTTCCCTGGAAGACTCCTTAATGACTGTGTAGCCCTAATTGTATAGATGCAGAAACCAAAGCCACTCTCGCAGGGCCACACAGCAAGGGAGTGACAAAACTGAGCAGAGAACTCCCTGCCACCGCAGGCGGGTGGCGCGAGGGAAGGCACAGACCACTGTGGCGATTCCGGGAGGATTTTGCGAGCGTCTGAACCACGAAAGTGCGCGACCGGTCTAGGCTTCGCTGAGACGAGACGCTCACAACCTAGCAGGTGCTTGGAAGCCTAGGGAGTCTCGCCGCCGCCGCAAGCCCGGAGATTCCGTAAGAGGGAGATGGCCTTCGGCGCTGAGAAACCCTCGCACCCCAGAAAGCGGGCGCCTGCACCACGCCGGCCTTTCCCTGGCCTTGTTCAGTTTGCTTTCCAGTTGCGCTGAGGCTGAGACTGGGTTTTGGCGAAGGTCCCCTTTAGCGCTCTGGAAACCTAGGCTCGGCCCGTGGCTCCTTACCCCGGAGGTCTCGACGGATAGACCGAGCACACGCTCCTCACCTGGGGCGCCCAGCCTGACGGCGAACAGGAGCGCATCGCTTGCTGCAGCCCGGGCCCGGCCGCTGACACGGCCCAGCTGGTGGCCGGATCTTCCTGGGCCAGGCCGCGCGGCCTTGGGCCGGGAGTCCGACAGAAGGGCCGCAAGGCCCCAACTGCTGGACGAACTGCTGAGGCGGGCGGGCTCGGCTGCCCCGCCCAAGGGTGCGGTGTGGCCTCCGAATGAGCTGGAGCGGCGGCTCCTTTCCACTCCCGCACCGACGGCAAACGCGGGGAAGCTCTCAAGCCTGGGAAGCGATAGGCGTTGGCGATCTTGGAACCCAGATCCAAGATGGATCTTGGGTGGACCCGAGTCCACCACCCAAGCTGGAGCAGGAAGGCCCTTCGGCCTCACTCTGACCACCAGCCTGGTGTCAGACGGCTGCAGGTGTCCTCTAGCCTGCTCCCTAGCCTCCCCTAGACAAAGTCCCCCTTTTCTCCCAAGCATTAGAGCGCTTTGCTGGGGCGGTGGGGTGGTGGTGTTAAAGCTGGTCCACTGGTGATGGCGCGATTCAGAATTAATTTCTGAATTTTCAGCTGCAAAATGAGGAGGCGCATTCAAACCTTGCAGAGACCTGGCGCGAGTCATCGTAAACCGCACGCTGCGTGCAAAGCTCGCGTTCCACGGCCGGTTTGTATGGGAACTGCTAAAGGGGAATCATTCAAGAGAGCGGCCGGTCCCCGCTCCCCCCGCCCCGAAGTTTGTCTCTCTCTCTGGCTCTGATCCTCCTGGGTGCCCCCTGCATCGCCCAACCCCGGACTCCCTGGCCGCGGAGCCTCCCAGAAAGAGCTGAGCTTCGGCCTAACTGCGAGGCCCTGGGCGGGGCGCCTCGCCCCTCTCAGGGTAGCCGGGCGCCCAACCTCCACCGGCGGAGCCCAGAAACCAGCGCTCAGGGAGAGCTCCCGTGACCAGTCGGCCTGGGTCACGAAGCTGCCTCTTGCCTCATTGTCCTGCATCTGTAAAATGGGCGCGGCTTCAGACAATCTCCAAACGAGATTAGGGAAGGCCGCGCGGAAGGGGGAGGAGGCGAAATGTTCAGCCCTTGCCCAGAGGCCGGCTGCTTCTTGTTCTCAACTCCGTCTGGAGATTCGGCCTGCTGAGCGTCCACACTCACCTGCCTGCCTCTAGAGCCTCGGCCGTTTCCTAGGGCCGAGGAGGGGCCTGATGGGAGACGATCCAGAGAGAGAAGCCCAGGCCACTGCAGATGCTCTTTCTCCTAAATTCAGCTTCAGGGGCGCCCGCCTGATCCGGAAATCTCCACGCCCCAGCTCTGCCTCACGGCCCTCCTGGGGTGGGGACTGACAGTGTGTTCCTTAACCCGGTGCTCTCGGCTCGGCTCTCATCCCGCGCAGCCACCGGACAGGGCGGCGGCCTCCAGGCTTTGCACAGCGGGAGGAGGGCGTCAGGCTCTGAACGCCCAGCCGCGGCTCAGCGATCCCCGCCGCCCGCCGAGGGCGCCCACACTGCCTTGGGTGAGCGCGGCTCAGAGAGTCGCCACCCGGCCCCACACAAGTGGTTTCAGACCCCCTAACTTGAAGAGACTTCTAGCAGATTGGTCTCTGGCTAGACAAGGTTCGACTGGGACAAAGCGCTTAGAGAGAGCAAACAGAAAAACTGCCCTCTTTCCCCCACCAGTGACTCCGTGGTGTTTGCTCTGTCTAAGCGCTTCTCCCCACCGAGGGTCGCAGCGTGACTAGGCCCCTGTCCCTGGGCCTGCCTAAAAGCCTACCCTGGTGGGCTTCTTCTTCAGAGACCTTTTGCACAAAGTGAAACACCAGAAGAGGGAAAAGATGTGTATGCGTCCCTCCAAAAGCCCCAAGAATAGAGGGTCACCCTAACAAAACAACAAAAATCATTTAGAAGAAACAAAAACCATTTAGCCTTGTTATGGAGGAATAGAATAAAAGAGAGAAAATAGAAAGCGACCCCAGTGCCGGAGGGAGGAGCTGCTGGGTCAGCGAAGGCAAAGAGAGTCACTCTGGTTTTTAGATATTCAAGTTCCCAACCGAAGAGCCAACATTTCCTATCCCGATGAGGACGTTCTCTCTGCTTTTGTAGCGGAGAAAATAGAAGCATTTCAGGAAAACACCCAAGGAAGAGACCCAAAGCTCTGAGTCACCCTAGTTCTTCTCTGGGGTGCCTTTAAATCCCCAGGGCTTGAAGGTGGGGGTGAGGGCACAAATGCTGTGAGCTCCAGCTCTTTCTTAGACTCCCTCCCCTTCCTAGAGGTCTCCCGGTGCAGCCAATTCCGCATCCCGCCTACAACGAAGGCACCCGAATACAGGCGCTCGCAGGGTGGCTGGCGGCAGGCGGGGCTGCTACAGGGCCTCTGGGACCGCGCCCAGAAGGGTTAGCCTTAAGGAGCTCTTGGGAGCCCACTTGGAGGAGGGAAGGAGAGAGACAGAGATCGAGATGGAGAGAGGTGGAGGCTACGAGAAGACAAGAAAGGGAAAACAATAAGGACAAAACCGGAAGAGGAAAGTAGGAGAGAGAGCGGCCTGGAGAGAGGAGTCGGAAACGGGCGGAAGAGAGAATACTACAAAGAAAGATGAGAAAATAAGTGCAACAGAGAACGAAGTACATAGAGAAACAGAACGGCACAGAAGGGATAAAAGGCATATATAGCTGCAGGCAGATTCTCTACCATCTGAGCTACCTGGGAGGCCCCGAAGACAGAGACCCCGAGTTACCAATAGAGGAAGAAACAACATTGTATTAGAAAGAAATGGAGAGTTTGGAAAATAAGGTTTTAAAAGACTGAAAAGGAGAATGGATTCAAGGGGGAAAAAAATCAACCAGCCAGACGAAATGTTCACCGACTCTGCGAGTGTGTGTGTGTCGTTATCCTAAGGGGACACTCACTCCAGAGCTCGTGGTCCCGAAACCTCCAGCTTCTGAGCCGAGGTGCAGCCGGGGGGCTGGGCCACGCCGCTTCCACACCTGGTCTTGGGGTCCGGGGCCTTCCGGGCGCCCCGCCCCCTCCTGTCTGGTGACGACACCTGGGCCGCAGTGAAGTCACGTGACATCACGCTCCATCCGCGGCCCCACGCGACACGGAAGGGCGAGGGTGTCCCGGGGCTGCGCGCTACACTCGCGCCCCAGACGCCGAGAGTCTGGAGAACCGGGCAGCGCGCCTGCTCTGCGCTCACAGCCCGCGCACACTGCGCGCAGACCTCCCGGAGCGAGTTGGAGCGGGCGCCCGGCCTCTCTGGGGCCTCGCTGGAGGAAGACAGAGGCCTGTGGCTGTGGGCGGAGGGTGAGGGGAGCGAGTTTCCCGTCCCGGGAAGTTCGAGGTCACGGTGCCGCCCGCCCCTCGGTGGCTTAGACTAGGGACAGCCTAAGTACCCTCCCAGGCGGGCCCTTTCACGCCCCCCCCGCCCTGCCTGGCGCTGCTCTGCGACCTGAGCCTAGGGTGCCCTTCCCGCGTCCACCCATCCCGCCGGCACCCGGGCTGCGGGCGGCCGGCGCGCACTGACCTGCACCGCGGATCGTCCGCGGGGCCCCCGGCCAGGCTTCGAGCTGAGGCGAGTGCCGACGAGGCTCGGAGAAGTGCGCGCGCGCCCGCACGCCGCCGCTCGGCCTCTACTGCCGCAGGGGTGGGGCGCAGGGTCGGGGGTCGCCGAGCGTTATTGGAAACGAAAACGAAATAAAAGCGGCGTTAAGTGAAATAGCTAACTTTTTATTAAATAAAACGACTTAAATAAACGGAACGGAAAAGGAGAAGGGTGGACCCAGCCTCCACTCAGGGTGCCCCAGCCCCTGGCGCTTCCCCCAGCCGCCTGGTCGGCCGCCCCTCCTCCAGTGGCCCCCGCGGGGGAAGCAGGTGGCCGGTTTCTAAAGAAAAAAGCCAAAACTTTTATTATGTACACGTTTGGGCAAAAGTACAAAGTATAATACAGGCGCCCGGCCCGGGGGAGGGGGGCTGCGGGCGAGGGGCGGAGAAACGTAAGGCGCTTTCTTTGTCAGGCCCCGGCCTGGGGCGGGACTGGGCGCGGGGCGGGGGCTCGGATTGTCCAGCCGCGCGGAGCCCGGGCCCAGCCCCCTCCGCAGACGGCAGGGATGCGGCCGCGCCCCGGGGCCTGCTTGAGCTTGGCGGGCCCTTCCCCTCTCGGCCACGACTCCCCCCAACCCCCAGCCCGGCTGGGGGCCCGCGGCGCCCCGCCGGGTCGGGGCGGAGATGCTCGGCGACGGTGCGCGCTGGTGGTTCACACCAGAGAGGTGACTGCGGGGACCTTGGAGCTATCCTCTTCCCAGGGCTGCAGATTCTGCAGAGCAAAGAGCGACGAGTTGTGCAGACAGAGCGGGTCGGGCTGGATAGAGTCGTTGAGGCTCTTTTGGAAGGCGTCGTGTTGCAGCTGCAGCATGAGCCGGCTCGCCTGCTGCCGCTCCGCCTCCCGCTCCTCCGCCGTCTGCCGCCTGCACCGGGGGAGGGAGAGGGACAGCACCGTCAGGCGCCCGGCACCGCGGGGCCGCCGGCGGGGCCCTAACCCGCCCTGGAGCCGAGGCCAGCCGACAGCCTCGAGGCGCGGAGTCCGTCCGCCTCCCGGCCGGCGCTGTGCGCCAGGCACCCGCGGGTTCGCGGAGTGGGTTGGGATCGCTTGTTTTTGTTATGCGCCGGGAGATCGCCGGGAGGGGACTCCGCCGGCCTCCCACTTGCACACCCGCGTATTGTGGCTTCGCCAACAACAAAGATTGTTTCTTTGCGGGCTAACAAGGAAAGGGCGTGTATGGAACTGACTAGGCCCTGCAGGCAGCCAGGTCACTGGGGTCCGCGGGTGGGCGGGCTGGCTCTGCACCTCGCGGGGTCCCCCAGGCCGGGTCAGCCTCATCCACTTCTCCCAAGTTGTCTCAAACCCTTCTTGCAGGAGGCGATCGCTTCGCAGTTCGCGGGTTAGATGGAAACAGGGATCGGATTAAGACAGGGCTGAAGTCGGGATGGGGAACTAGAGGCGGAACCTGGAGCTCTGCGCGGATTGTTGGGAATCCGAGAGAACAGGGAGCAAGCCAGACGGTTTAGGGGAGCGCGACAGACCCGTGTAGCGTGGGGGTGTTGGCGGGGCGGGAGTGGGCAGGTGAGAGGGAACCAAGCAGTGCAGGAGATGGAATAAAACAACGAGAGAGTGGAGAGGCTCAGGAAAGCGACACAGGGATGGGAGCGGAGAAGTCCAGGAGGCGCGGGAGAGTGAGGACAGGCGGACGCGAGGGCGAGCTGGGAGATAAAACCTGGGAAGAAGGGAGAGGTGCAGCCCTAGGAGAGCGGTAGTGGGTTGCACGGGGGGGGGGGGGGGGGGGGGCGGGACGCGAGGCTGCGGCACGAGGCGGGCAAAGGGCCGGTGCAAGGTGGGCCGGGCCGGGCCTCTCTCACCGCCACTTGGTCCTCCGGTTTTGGAACCAGGTCTTGACCTGCGCGTCCGTCATTTTGAGGGACTTAGCGAGCGCCGCCCTCTCGGCCGAAGCCAGGTACTTCTGGCGGTGGAAGCGCTTTTCCAGCTCGCAAATCTGCACCCGAGAAAAGGACGTGCGCGGCTTCTTCCGCTTGGGCGGCGTCCTGTTCTGGTAAGGGTGGCCGATGCGCCGGGTCACGGTGAAGGGCGTGAGCGCCGCCGCCGCTGCGGAGACACACGAGGCCGCCTGAAGCCCAGCCCAGCTTGACTGCCTTTCAGGCCCCATGCGGACGCCGTGCCGCCCGGTGGGGCGCAGAATACTGTGCTATTTTCGTTGGTTCCGCGCGTCCCCAGCAGCACCAAGCCGTTTGGGGGATGCCCCCCTCTTCCCCCGGGCACGGGCTTATTTTCCCCAAACTCCCTGATTTTCCTCCCATCTGTGGTTGCCCGGGGCCCTGGGTACTGAGGCCTCCACCGCACTTGGGCCTCCGAAATCTTTTCCCGGAGTGGAGCACGTAGGGCGCGGCGCCTCTGGCCCCGGGAGGGCCGAGGCCCGCCGCCTGTTTGGACACCCTGCTCACCTGTGAAACGGTCTTTTACGAAGCGGCGGCTGCTCTCCATCCAGGGGAAATTGAGGCCGCCCAGGCTGGAGACCGTGGGCACGGAGGGCATGGCAGGCAGCGCGCTAGGCAGAGGCGGCGGCACAGCCCCGGGCAGCGGCCTGTGCGCTGGCACCCGGATCACGCCGGCGGGCGCCAGGCTCAGGTTGACACTGTAAGATCCCGCGTCCTCGAAGGGCGCGCCGAGGCCGGCAAAGGAGGTGGGCAGAGACGGGTATGTGGCGCCCGGGCGGCCCCCGGGGGGCCCTCCTAGGTAGCTGGCGCCGTCGGGGCCCCGCGGGGCCGGTGCGCTGTCCTGGTCCGGGCTGTTGAGAATCTGGTCGATGCCGAAGCTGATGGGCTCGTGCGGGTGCGGGGTCTGCGCGCTGGCGGACGCCTCCATCCTGGGCGGGCGGAAGGGCTGGGCTGGGCTGGGCGGGGAGGCGGCTGGGTCCCCGTTACGGCGCGGCCATGGAGCGCCCGGCGCCTCTCGTCGCACTGAAACTTTGCCAAGAGTGCGCGGGCCCGACAGGCTCTGTGTCATCTTTCTTGAACCGAACCTGGAGTTTCCGCTGCTAATTCCTCTCCCGCCGCAGCCATTGGCTGCGATCAACAAGCCTCTCTCCTCCCATTGGTTCCTGGCTTTCAATAAAGGCCTAATTCATGGAAATAGGAGCTTAGGGACTGTTCCAAGGTGACATCATTTTAACAAACGAACAATAGGTCAAATTTATTAGCCGGGATAATGGGCGGTGGATATTAGCGCCCGAACCGCAGCCTCCCAAACCCGAAATCTAACGAAGCTGCAATTAGCAGACGTTCCCCTCTCCTCTCGGCCGGGGCTGCTTCCCTGCAGCCGACCGGGGCTGTGAGGGCGCGCTGCTGGTGAAACTGTCGTTTGCCGAGGGGCGGAGGGGGGGCGGTTCGTTTTCTTCCAAAATTTCTTCATCTGAACAAAACCCAAACCATGTGAATCCTTTCTATTACAATGGAGTTGCAACCGCGGAACGAACCTGCGGGATCCTGGACACCCCACCGCCGCGGGAGCAACGAAAGGGGTGCACAGTGGGGCGCAAGCTCTGCGCTACCTGCGCACGGGTTGAGGACAGCGCCGGAGCGGACCCCGTGCTCCCAAGAACCCCGACCCGCGTGGGGAGAATCCGCCCCGGCCTGGGCTTCGGCCGCGGCGTCGCGGCCACTTTGGAGACACTCCCTGACACCGGCCAGAAGGACCGAGGCGCGACTCTCAGGTGCCCACGCGTGCCGGGCCGAGCTGAACGGGACCCGAGGTTGCCCGGTGAGGAGCGAGATCTGGTCCCTCGAAATTCGTTGCAGGATGGACTGGACTGTGGACCCGCGGGGGAACCTGCCCGTGGCACTGCAGGTGTTGGGATCCTTGCGTTCCCGAGGGCCAAGGGGCGAGGGGCAAGGGGCAAGGGGCAAGGGCAGAGGGCGGGGGGGGGGGGTAGGGGGGGATTCCTGTTTAGAGCAAAGGGTAACGCTGGGCGCTGAGGTCACTGCCTGTTCTGCCTGCGCCCTCGTAGGCTGTGTAGGCGGGCCGAGGGACACCGACGACAGGACCACTCGAAGGGAGGCCGGCGCCCCCCAAGCCCGCCAGCCGCAGCTGTCTCCCCAGGGGATGCTTACAGATCGCTTTCACCTGCTGATTCTAAAACCGTTAGGTGCGAACTGACTGCTGCCCCCTTGGCTGGGCCTTTTCCTGGGCTCCCCGTCTTGCCAGCGCAGTCGGAGCTGGGATGCTCCATTGGCCTGAGGGTGTTTCTGTTTGGGCCGGGTTACATCCTAGCTGGGTGACCTTGAGCAAGGGACTTGGATTTTCAGGCTTTGGTTTCCTCATTTGTAAAGCGGAATGTGTGAATTGCTGGACGGTTGTGCGCGGTGAGTGACATGTAGAGAGGGCACAGTGTCAGGGCCTGGCGTGTTGTAGGCAAGGAGAAGCCTTGGCTGCCTCCCACACCTGCTCCCCAGCCTGACAGCTGATGTATTATTCTTACGATTCCTGTTTATTTGTTTGCTGTTTTATTTGTAGAGGTTCAGTATCTTGGAGGGAAAGTGTATTTGTCTAATATAGGGTCAGTCCCAGAGGGCCAGGAAGAGCAGGGGCTGGCAAGTAGGAGATTCTTTCTGGGAGTCTGTCCCCCCAAAATGAGAGGCCTCAGGACTTACAATCTTAAGGCCTGGGTCCCTGGGTTAACACCTGCTCTGTGACCTTGGGCAAGTCTCTTGCCCTGGCAGAATCCCAGTGTTGGCGGGGAGAATGAGGTAGGCAGACAGGGGTGAAGCGAGCAGGCTGCCTGGGCCCTGGGCAAGCCCTCCTCCACCACTCTCTGCAGACTAGAACCTTCAGATGGCGTATTGCCATTGCTCTGGGCCTGGGGCCTCCTGCTTCTAATTCAGGCTCTGCCATTGGGAGGAGGGGGCTGGGGGTTATAGGGTCTCTCATTGCCTCTCCTGGAACCTCATTTTCCTTATTTGTAAAACAGAAAGGGTAATAGCTACCCCCAGGGTGGCTGTGAGAAGTAAATGAGAGAAGGTCTGTGGAATTGCCTATGAGAAAGTCTGGTGGTTATATAATAATAACTTTTAACTGCAACAGTGGAGCAACTGTGAGTTGAGAACTTGGTGTGTGCCAGGCAAGGGTGGGGGCATTTATTTATTCCTCACGACAAGCCTCTGCGGAAAGAGACTCACACTGACTCAGAGGCTGGCGAAGGCTCTACACCAGCAGCTCCACTTCCTTCCTGGTTTCCGGAGCCCTGGATCCAGGCCTGTCTCGCTACTACCCGGCTCTGTTCCACTGAGTAGCAAGGTCCACTCTGCACAGATGTGTGGGCATGGAGTTAGGGAGGTGTGGGTGATGTGGCCAACATTGTTCCCAGGGCATGGTGAGTGGCCTGGTGCCTAAGAATCGGATTCCCACCTCTGTTTATCAGCTGTGGACTCATGGAGCCCTCTTTGTGCCTCAGTTTCCTCATCTGTTCAAGCACCCTTACCAATCTTGTGTGATTGAATGAGGTCGTCTGGGTAAGCATTCAGCACAGTGCCCCACTGCTTAGGGCCCCGGACTTCTCAGGCAGCAGGTGCTTTGGGCCACTGAGCACAAACTCCTTGTCATTCTCAACCCAGACAGAACAGAGCTGTTAGGCAGTTCAAGAAGAGGAGTAAATGGAGTGGGTGGTAGTCCCTGGGACAGCGTTCTCCAAGTCTGTTTTCCCCGACCTGCTGCAGCATCAGCATCACCTGGGAATTTGTTACGAATGTGCATTCTTTGACCCTAGCGCAGACCTGCTGAATTCAAAACCCTGGGGTTGGGTTCAGCATTCTGTGTTTAAGAAGCCGTCCAGGTGATTCAGATGCCAGCTCAAATTTGGAAGCCAGTGTCTGGAGTATTGCCCATTTCATCCAAGTTTTCAAATTCCCTGTTATGTTAATGACATTATGGGAAGATTCTCTCCCGTTTCGAAGCTCTCATGTTGGATCTGTGTTAACATCCTCTGCGTTTAGTTCTCAGTGTTACTCAGCTGTGACTTTTTATCATGTTTGCCATAGGTTTGTCTGAAAGAAAAGCCTTTTATTTCACTATCCTTTTTAAAAATGTCATCTCCTTCAGGAATGGTTTATTTTTATTAATTCATTTCTGCTTTGATTGTTGAGGTGAAATTTTAGTTCACTTTAGTCAGTCTTCCCTGTCTTTTATTAAATACATCTAAGGCCAGACATTTTCCTCTGGGCACTGTTTTGGGGCAAATATTGTTTGATGTGTATTTTGTGTTCCTGAAATTGTAATTTTTTTTTTTTACTGTCCATTCTTACCTGTTATCAATTGAACAGTGACAGATGGACACACACACACACACACACACACACACACACACATTAGAATCTCTAAGAACTGGGAGCTGGTGACCTGGACTCATGAGGCCAGAAAGACTTCCAGGAAGCAGTACATTTTCTCCTTGTCCTGATGGAGAAGTTGGGAGAAGGCATAGGGCTGCTGGGCCTTGCTGGGTGTTATGTAGGAGAGAGAGGGGCTTCAGGGATGAGAGGCAGGATGCTGGCATTTCTAGGGGCCCTTCTATTTCTCATGATGGAAAGCTCTGGACACCCGCCCAAACTTATTCACTCATTCATTCATTTATTCAAGTATTTACTGAGCACCTATTCAAATTTTCTGGACCACATCCCGACTTTGGGCTTCCGTTTCCCCAGCTGATAGTGGCAGTAATGCAGTTTGAGCTCTTCATCACCGCCTTCCCCCCGACCCCCACCCTGACTCCCTCCCGCCACCAATGGGGAGGACTAGGGGAAGAACCGTCCTCAGGAGGCCTGAAAGACCTCTGCCAGCAGGAGGAAGGCAAAGCCACCTGGTGCTGCTCAGGAACCGTTGAACACCCCCTTGCTTCCGCGTCATGGGACTTATAAAACATTTGGCTAGGCTATGACATCCCTTGCCCAGGGGCATGTGGGGGGAAGGGCTGGAGCTGGGGTCTGAACCCAGGAGTCTCTTGACTACAAAGCCCATGCTTGTCCCTTTGCTGTATGCCCCGTGTTTCCTCTGGGAGCAGGTAGTCAAGATTCTAAGCCACAGGAGTGGGCAGTCTAGGGAAGGTCCCAGGAGCAGGGTGAGAGCTGCTGTGGCGGGCTCACTTCTGTCTCTCCCACTGGCCCGGGAGTGCTTCCACAGCAGAATGGTGTTGGCGTTCAAGTTCATGTTGCAGGGCTGGCCCAGGGCCCACTGGAGGGTCATGACGAGTTTGTGGTATTAAACCGAATAGCACACTGCAAGGTCAGATGAGGGGTAAGGACGAAGGGGTCAGAGTGTGTCCAGGAGCTCGCTTGGCCTCAGTTCCGCACCCCTCTCTCCCAGCCCCGCCCATGACCTGCCCACCCCTGAGGACCCAGGTCCCCCACTGCCTCTCTGCGCGTCCTTAGAGCAGCTCCCTCCCCCAGCCATCGCTTACCCGTGCTTATTCTCACCATTGCCTCCTTGTCTTTGGAGCTGATCTTGTCCACCCTGCCTGCTCCCCAGCCTCATTCGCCGCTTTACCTGGGGAAGGTGAACGGGTGAGTGAACGAATGCTCCGGGAGCCTTGCGCTGAGTCAGACCGAGAGCCTGGCCGGGAGGCTGGCAGCGGCGCGAGGGCGCCGCCGAGGCGCGGGGTTAGGGGAGCGGGGGTAAGGCGAGCCGGGGAGGGGAGCGTCCCTCCCGCTGCGGGTCCGGGGCAGGGTGCGCGGCTGGGGGTGAGGGCAGGCAGAGGCGGGAGCCTTCAGAGGCGCCTCCACACCTGATCTCCTGCCCTTGTTTCCTCCCTGTCCCCTGTCAGCCATTTTTCCCATTTTGTGTTTTACAACTTTCCTTTCTTCCTGACAGATTTCTCTACTAAATTTGACTTCGTTTCAACACTTTTGTTGGGCAAATTACATTAAGATGGATGTTGCAGGTACCCTTTATGGTTTATTTATCGTGATACTGTTTGTATCTCACGCTTATAAATAACTTATGTTATAGCTTTTGTTTGTGGAAATGTAACTTACATATTTTATTACGCTTTCTGTAAACCTCAAAGAGAATCTTGTCAAGGAAGCGCTCTTATCAGCAATCCAAACTATGGGACGTAAAAACCGACACTAACATTATTTTTTAATATGCCAAGGAGGCAGGTTACTCTTGCTGTAGTTTGAGAGGTTTGCTGTCATCGTAAACTTACACCTCAATAAAACATTAAAAAGTCTCAAGAATGATTTTATAAAGGAGGGAGGAGGGTGAATTGGTGGCATAACCCATAGACACAGCACATAGGAGGCCCAGGTGTTGGACTGGGCTTTCTTGGGGAGTGACCAGCCCCATCTGGGGGTCCCAGTGGGTCAGTATTCACCTCCCCACCCAGCTGTCTCCAAAGCCTGGTGGTGGAGTACCTAGCTTAAGACATTAGTGGAAAGGAGACATGAGCTTTGGAGCCAGGCTGGCCTGGCTTTGATCCTGGCTCGCCAACTCTATGTGGCTCAGGTTAGTCTTTCAGGCTGTTTTATCACCTCTAAAATGGGAATGATGCTTACTTGACTTTCTTACCGGTAGGCATCACCTTTAAATGAGGTCTTGATTTGCAGTGCTTAGTGGCTGCTCATTGCATGACAGTGGTTCCCGTTATTCAATGTCCATCTTGAGACCCCTACTCTCTCCCTCTCCACTCTGCCGCTCTGCTCTTCGGGCGCTCTTTCCCTCCTCACCCTAAGGTGTCGGGCTCTCTCCAATGCTGCCGCCTCCACACTGCCGGACTGCTGTCTTTCGCTTTGCCCAGTTTCTCTCACCGCACCACGCCGCTCTTTGTCCTCACACTCGGCTCTCCAGTTCACTCAGCCCCTGAGCGCAGCTTGCAGCTGTGCCAGCTCAGCTGCTCGGATGCTGTTGAAAGGGGCTCCCAGCACCATAACGCAAAGGCACGTCTAGGCTGCAGGGCCAGTGGAATGGAGCCTGAGGAGCGGCCAAGAGGGCTTTTCTGGCTGCTCCCATCACCGGACAGCGCAGCACCCGCATCCCGTTCTAGAGAAGCCTGATGGGGAAGGACGGAAAAGACAGGAACACCTAGAACACAAGCGGGACGCAGCTCTCAGGGGCAGGTTCTCAAGGCAGTGCAGAACGCGAAAGCCTTGCAGTCACGATAGCGTCCAACTGGTTCCTGCTTGGCTATCGGCTGAAGCTGCTGGCTTGACCTAGCACCCCACACTGCACGCACAGGACATATCAGCCCCCTAGGAGCTCATCAGAAGGGTGAGGTGTGCCGCAGCGGGTGACATGGAAAGAGGAGCCTGCCGGAAAAGGAGTCAGCTGTGTCTGACTCTTTGCCACGGTATGGACTGTCGTCCGCCAGGCTCCTCTTTCCATGGCTCCTCACTCTGGGTGAGGCTGGTTCCGTGGTAGACCCTGAGGACCTGCTGGAGTCATTTGTTTTTTTCCTGTTGCTGAGTGTGAGTTAGGTACATCTGTGACCTGATTAGAGCAGGTAACATTTCCAACTATAATAGTTCTTTTTTGTGTGGGCTCTGCAAGATGGGGTGTGCCCTTGAGTGCTGGCTTCATCCTTGGGGTGGGATGACCCTGGAGAACTCCCACATGGAATTCCAAGTGTCCTCAAGAATCCTCCCTATGATCCCTGACCAAGGCCGACTCTAGCAAGGCTTGGGGAAGGGGAGGGTGGGTGCGGTTCCTGGGGGAGTGTGTAGAAACATCTGGAAACATCCCAGCTTCCCCACTCTCCTTTCCTTCCTCAGAAAGGGCAGAGAATGGAACTTAGCCTTCCTAAGATCAGGATTCTGTTCCAGATTTCTGGGGAGAAGCCTTTAGCCAAACTCTACCTTTCCAGTGAAGGCCAGGTAAGAGTCGAGGCTGGAAGATCCCTGCCCATGTAAAACTCCTCCCCTTGGGTATGGTCTGGTCCTGGTGACTGGACTTCAGTGAAGAGAATACAGAGGTGACTGGCGCCCCTCTGCGGTTAGGTTATGAGAGGCTGTGACTTCCGTGGTGCTCCGTTCTTCCTTGCTCTCGTAGAGCAAGATGCCGTGCTGTGAGCCACCCTATGGAGGGGCCATTTGGCTAGGAGCTGAGGCTCAGTCCACCAACCCATGAGGGGTAGACTCCTGCCCACAGCTACGAGGGTGTGTGGAAGCAGGTCCTTCCCACGAGCCTCGTGGTGAACAGGGCCTATGAAACCCACCACAGCCTGGGAGACCCAGAGGCAGAGCATGCGCAGGAACTGGGAGATAAGCGGTGCTGTTTAAGCCACTGTGAGAGCATTAGTTGCTCAGCTGTGTCTGACTCTTTGCCACGGTATGGACGGTCGTCCGCCAGGCTCCTCTTTCCATGGAATTCTCCAGGCAGGAGTACTGGAGTGGGTTGCCATTCCCTTCTCCAGGGGCTCTTCCCTACCCAGGGATCGAATGTGGGTCTTCTGCATTGCAGGCAGTTTCTTCACCATTTGAGCCACTGGAGAAGCCACTATGTTTGGGGGTAATTTGTTATCTAGCAATAGAGTTCTGAAAAACACATGGAAATTGATGTAAACATTAACTGCTTTCAACTTCCCACTCTCAAATATTGGTCTTGGAAGAGACCTCAAGAACGCCTGTGGGGTGACACAGACCTGGGATCAAATATTGCCTGTGTACGCTGGTACCACCTCTGAGCCTGTTTCCTCATGTGACACGGGGGCTGAGGTGAGGGCTGCGGGCGCGGTCCCCTAGCTGAGTGTGCCTGCCCGGCACAGGTGCTCTGCACAGCCAGCGCTGTGAGCAGGCCCTGCTGAGGTGAGGTGGGCAGGCCTGACAAGTCCTCCTCCCCAGCAGGCCTCCAAGGCCTCCGCGGAGCCGGAGCCGCAGGCTGCTGAGAAGCCACCAGGCGGCCTCTGGGGGCGTGGTCAAGGAAAGCAAGCGCACACGGCGATTCTCTTGTGAGCGTTTCAATGCAAATAACATGGTGCTTCTAGGTCTTGGAGTATTTTATTATTTATTTACTTAGGCCACACCCCACAGCTTGTGGGATCACAGCTCCCTGACCAGGGACTGAACCAGGGAACTCCCAGGTCTTGAACCTTAAAAAAAAAAGTGCCAGAATGGGATAGGCTTTCTATGCAGGATTTTTTTGGGGATGGGTAGTATGTAGTAATTAGCCCCTGAGAAAGAGAAAATTCTCAAATCAGATTTCTCTAAAAAGCTGAAGTTTTATGAAGTTCAGAATTTGCCTTCTCATGGAAAATTATTTATCCTACTGATAATGAAACATAGTGTAAAGCGGAGGCTTACTTCTCCATTAGATACCAGAAATAACTCTACTTAGAACACACTTTCCCCTGACTTCCTGAGTTCACATATGGAAGACAAATCTTTAGATAAACTTGGGTGACTCTGCTTTTATGTGAC
Organism: Capra hircus; assembly: GCF_001704415.2. NCBI lineage: Eukaryota > Metazoa > Chordata > Mammalia > Artiodactyla > Bovidae > Capra > Capra hircus. The sequence goes on along the minus strand of NC_030827.1, from coordinate 3,209,602 downwards.
AAGCCTGTTATAAAACTCAACTATCAAGAAAAATTTCAAGAAATAACTAGTCTGAGAAATGAGATTATAAAAGGAGCCCGTGGACTTACTTCTTCAAGAGTAAGGCCAACCATTCATGTCTTATCAGAAAGAAAGGGGATAATATTTATTATACGCCTGAACCATGAAGACAGAGCAGTGAGATACCAAAGCCATCTGACAGTGACAGTCTCAGATTAACAGCCTGTTACCACCCACCACTAACTGTAAAGGCCTTCTCCTTGTCCTGGGTTTGCGCTGAGTTGCAGTCCCCACAGTAAAAAGAGTTTTTGTGGCAAGATGAAAACCAGCTGATCCTCATCCTCTGAAAATCTATAGCATCTAGAACCATTTTGGGTGGCTCTAGAAGGCAAGTGGCTTTGAATCTACATTTTAACTGGATACCTCTGCTTCTCTTAAAAATTAAACGGAGGCAGGACTGGGTGCTAGCAGTGCCCGGAACTGCTTGCTGGGGCTACCTACTCCTTCTGAAGGAATAGCTCTGCAGGCAGTAATTGCACAGCTTAATTCTTCTAGACTAAACCACTTCAGATTTATGCCAGTGAAAAGCAAACGTTGTTTGTAAGTCATTTAATTGTGTTACTGTCTCTCAACTTTATCAGACGCTGCTGAGGCAGAGAGGTCTGTGTGCAGTCCTGTGGGATGCTTTACAGAGCTCCCAGGCTTGTTTGAAATGCCCACAGCTCAGAGCTCCAACACTGCTTTTCCAGACAAGACTAATAACAAACTACTAATTTAACAGGTTCAAATGGTATTTGTCTCAATCCGGGATCCACACTGAAGGCTGCATCTCCCACAGATTCACCACCTTGATCGCAGAGCCATTAACTAGAACACACTGAGCCGCAAACCTGGTTTATTATGTTCTTTGGTTAAATATTGTTTCTACACCCTTTCAGAGCATTAAGAACAAAGATAATAATATTATATAGAAAGACTGAAAACACATCTTTCGCTTTTTTCAGTGAAAAGACTGAATTTACATTGTTTGTGCGCTATTATAAATTCTTATAATTAGGCCAGACTTATAAAAAGGTAGGGTTTTTGTTGTTTGTTTTGAAAAATAGATTCTCCTGGGCTAGCCAGCATCACTGTCCTGGGATCCAGACCCACGAGTCTCTGGATGAAGGCCTCTCGGCACACGGGCAGAAGTCCAGTCAGCTCATCATGTCCAGCGGCTCGGGGCTGCCATCACTACGCAGGGCCTCGGCCATGTCTCTTCTGAAGACGGAGAGGTTCTGGGTGAACCTGTGGGAAAAGGAGGAAAGGCTTGAGGGCAGTGGCAAAGCTGAAGCTGTGTGAACCTCTGGTGGCAGAGTTCAGGACCCTGGAGGGGGCCCTGGCTGAGCTCCCTCCTCCCATTTCACGGCCACTATAGCTCCTCCCCGTCCCCTCCCAGAAAATAAGGGTTATCAGCAAAGATACTAATCATTCTGAGGGGTGTGTTCTGTGGTTATACCATTTAAGAATTATTTTTAAAAGTTGAATTACACATAGATAGTAATGAATATAAAGAAAAGAACCAAAACTTATGTTGTGTTTACATATAAATTCATTTAATCATCACAAGACTTCCCCAGAGCAGGTGGTTAGCATTGTCATTTGCAGATGAGAAAACCAAACTCAGTGCTGCCAAAAGAGGGGGCCCTGGGTAAGACCGCCTGGGCTCAGATCCTGACTCTGCTACTTCTTAACTGGGTGATCTCAGACGGACACGTAACCTCGGTCTCGTCCCCCACGTGATAGCTACCTTATGGGACTGTGAGAAGTAAGAATTTACTGAGTTAAGAGAGACAGTGCCTGTAAGCGCTCAGCATCCTGCCTGGCATGTGGAGAACAGCCCGTCCTTGCTGGCTAGTAGTCTCACTAAGCAAGGGACTCACAGAGCCACTCAGGAGGTGGTACTCAAACTCCCAAGCCTCGGGGGGAAGCAATCCCCCCTTGGGGCACCTAGCAAGGCACCTCCCCTTCCTTCACTAAGTCTCTCCTCCTAGCCTGGAGGCTGCCCTATTTGCCTGACCGAGGATCTTGGCGATGGAACAAGCGGTGAAGGGAACATGCCCACAGGGTCCATCTGACTTGGCCTTGTATTATCAAAGCCCAGGTTTTGGCCTGTGGCTATGGGGCAATTAATAATTTGCATTTCAATGGCATACTATTTGAATGCTACCACGTTTTATAAAAGGATGGGGCAAGTAGTTTTTTTTTTTCCCTGAAAACATTTTTCTCTCTTCATCATTCATTATGTCTGTCTCTGCCACTAGAAGCTCCATGAGGGCAAAAAAACCTGGAACAGTTAGTTCCCCACTGGTATCCCCGATGCCTGGCACATAGCTGATTTCCAACAATATTCTGTGAACTGAATGAAAGAAAGTGAGTTCAAGCATAGGTGATAAATTTGTGTTCCTCATCAGGGTCTCACTGGCAGCTCACCTGTCTCTGTTCTTACGAAACCAGCCACATTTAAAGGCCAGAGAGAGGAAGGGACTGCTTACTTACTTACTGTTTATTCTATGTCCTAGGCACCATGTTGACTATATTCTGTCATTTAAATGTCACAGCCAATTATCACCATCTTTCTATTACTGGTGAGAAAACTGAGGATCAGAGAAGCTGACTGCCTTACTCACTGCCACACAGCTTATAAAGGAATAAAATTTAAATCGGAATCTGTCTGACATCAAAGTCCATGTTTGTTCAAATGTCAGGAAGCCTTTCTTTGTCCTTCATAGCAGTTATAACTTTTTCTTTCTTTTAACCTTTCAATAAGTTGTTTTTCCTGTGGGATTATAAAATGCTTAAGGGCAAATGTCGGGCTTCATTCCCCAGTGGCTCAGTGGTGAAGAAGCTGCCTGCAACGCAAGAGGCACAGGCGATGCGGTTCAGTCCCCGGGTCGGGAGGATCCCCTGGAGGAGGGCGTGGCAACCCACTCCAGGATTCTCGCCTGGAGAGTCCCATGGACAGAGGAGCCTGGCGGGCTGCAGTCCATGGGGTGGCAAAGAGTCGGACACGACTGAAGCAACTCAGCACGGACGCGTGCATGTGCCCTTTAGGGTGCCTAGCATGCTGCTTGGAGGAAAGCAAACACCCAGACTGGACGGAACTAAACTGAGCCGCGGATTACAAGGTGGGACAGAAAAGCCACCTCCGTGCCTGAGCTGTGTTAAGTGCAATCCTGGAACATCCGTCTCCGAGACGCTGACTGCTGGGCGCCACTCACCTGTCTCTGTTCTTGACAGACAGGTTCTGCTCCACTCCTTCCATCAGGTTCCGGAAGCACTGGGCAAGGACCTCCTGCTTGGGGAGAGGCTGGCTGTTTATCAGACCTGCCCTCAGTTCCCCGAAATACTGTTGGGAGACAGAACAAGTGTCAGAGGCTTGGCTCCAAACGGCCTGAAGAAAGCTGTGGGGGCGGGGCCAGACCAGCTCTGAAGGGCTCAGGGCTCCTAACCCTCAACCGGGCTTTGGTCTGGGTCCACTGTGAACATTAAGGCTCTGGAGGAAACCAGAGCAACAGAGATGTTCCTGAGCATAAACTGTATTATCCCCTCACAAAATCTCTTGCTGCAATTGGTTTATTGCCGCAGAACAATTTAGGCTGATGGCGCCCTCCCCTCCTGGGTGGGGGTCAGGCACAGGAAGGCCTTGCTCTCCTCCACACTCAGAAAGGCTCCAAGAGGAGCGGCCTCTTAGGGTGAGGGAAGAACTTAGCCCGGGAGCACCTGGGCAGCGGGGGCCAGGCCCCGGGCGCCTCCTGCTTCTCCGCCCCCGGGGCTTTAGGGAGCTGCCTCTCAAACCGCCCCAGGCTCTGCGCACCCGAGCCCTGTACTCCTGGGTCAGCGCGGGTCTGTTCGGCTGAGGAAGGGCACCTCAGGCGCTCGCTTAGTTCTGGGAGAGCTGTCTGCCACCGAGAAAAACCCCTGTCACGCCTGGTCACAAAGAACCGCACAGCCCTTTTCTCTCTGCTGACGACTGTGGGCTTTTACACACACTTACGCTAACAGCAGCCCCTAATCATCGGAAACAGCCTAATTTCAGCACAAAGACGACATTTTGCTAGTCATGTGTTTATCCTTCCAGGCCCAAACAGCATGGTATTTAATTTTCATCATACATTAAAACAGCTCACATCAAAAACACAGATAATTAATATGTAGTCAGCCTAATACTTAAATACTATATATCAGAGGCATTATACTTAAACCACAATGTCTTCCTGAACAAGACTGGGAATGCACAAAACTACTTATTTTTCCCTTTTATAATGATGCAGTGACTCACATCAAATAGAAAATTATTAGTTTTTCATCCCAAACCGTGAAATATTGCCTCCATCAGTAAAGTATAATATTGTGATGTCATAAGCTTTTTCTAAACACTGAATTTGCCCTTATTCCCTCTCAATCATTTTAAAAGAACTGCTCTCTCTTATAGAGCTTGGATTTAAATCACAATAACACCGGGGGAAGATGAATGGCAGTGCTATTGAATGTGGCTAAAATTGGATACTTCAGCACAGGTGAGTGATGAGACAGCTCTTCTCTTTTTGATGTATTTTCTTCTTCTATTAGTTTCCTTCCAAGGCTGGGATTTCAGTTTGAATTTTAATGTATGCGGCTGTCTCTAATCTCACTGTCTTTTCCCCAGTACTCTCTTATTGTATAGACAATTCATTCTCCTGAGCAGTAATGCACTGTTCCTACTGACTGCTGGGGAGACAGGGGTGGGTTCCAGGGGAAGCTGGGGAACCTGGGAGGCAGCCCAGAGTGGTGCGTGCACTTGAGGGCTGGAGGCGCGTGTCCTGGATAAAGGGTGCTGCCTCTGTATTCGGGGGACTGCTGCCATTGAGGGCAATGGGCATCCCACATCAGGAAGGAGGCCCAGGAAAGGGCAAACAGGATTGTTGCCCAGCATCTCCTGGAGCAGGGAGGGGAGTGAGGGTGAGCTGGAAGCACTGCTGAGCTAACTACCTGCCCAGTGTGGGGGCTCTGGGCTCTAGAAAAGCTAGCTTGAGGTGTCCACTTAGCTGAAGGAGACCTGAGGCCCCTGGGGAAGGGCCTTCTGCGGGAATATGGCCTTGTCCCGGGCGCTCAAGGTGCCCGCTCACGCTCAGCTGGCCCCCGTCTCTCTCACAGCCTGGCCTGGTGTCTGGCTGTGCCCTCCTCCTGTGGTTGCCTCCTGGGGACCTCCCTGCAGCCACACTCACCTTCTCATTGAGCAGGACGAGCCCCAGGAGAGGCCTGGATACTGACCACTGGTTCCGACAGTCTTCAAAGACAATGGTGTTCATGAGGACGGACGTCATCTAGAAGACAGGGTCACAGGATGACACTGGCGCCCAGCTCGAGGTCGCCCCAACCCCAGGCCTGCTATGTGCCCCCCTGCTGCCCACCACATCCGGCCACCAGCCATGAGGGCACTTGCTGGACAGACAGCTTCGACTCTGGAAGCCTATACTGCTGCCTATGGGAACACTTGGCAACTCTCAGCTCCCTGAGGAAGAGCTGCCCCTACTGAAACGTGTGGTGAGAACCTTCTGGGTGGGAGAAGTCAGAGGCCACAGGCCCAAGGGGATCAGTTCCTACCTCTCAACCCAGATGTGCTTTCCTCTCTACTGGGTCACTAGGCAAAAAGCTCAGCTCACTGTTGAGGCTCTCATTTCACCAAAGACACGGTCAAGTTATAGAGGGGCCACGTCTCTCCATGACCCCCTCAGGCAGGTGGCGAAAGGGAACCCCGCCCATGTCACACTGGAAGTCACGGATCCTGCTGGCTCAGGCTGTTAAATATCTTTTCATTCGTTCCTCATACACTAAACTTATTCATCTACTCACTTCACTCCTACATTGCTTATTTTTAAAAAATCTTTATTGAATTTGCTACAACAGTATTTGTTTCCTGTTTTGGTTTTTAGGCCACGGGGCATGAGGGATTTAGCTCCCCGACCAGGGATTGAACCTACACCCTCTGTATTGGAAGCTGAAGTCTTAACCACTGAACCAGCAAGAAAGTCCTACTCCTGTATGTCATACTCATCCATTTTCTTAAATTCCAAGTCTGCAAGATGCCTGGGAGGAGGTAAGAGAACACAGACATCTACTACAACCTTTGTCCTTGAGGAGCTAAAAGCTTCCTGGGACAGGCTACTTAGCAGAGGTAACAGGAACCAGGGCTGGGCAAAGATGCTGTGGGTAAGCGGCGGGAAGACGGATACTTCTGGGTCCTTGAGAATCAGGGAAGACACCACAGAGAAGGCCACAGTTATGGAGTTCATCATAAATGGGTTCTAAGCAGAGACAGCAGCAAAAAGGGAGACTGGGCAAGAACACAGAGGGTTTTGCAATGGTAAGGAATGCAGTGTGTAGAGAGAAGAGAGGTGGGCCAGAAGCAAGACCCCAGCGTGGGGTGGGAGACCTCGATGGAGAATCTGGCCACTCGCACCTAGAGAGACATGCTCAGCTCTGTGCTTAGGAAAGCTCCCTCTGGGACACGTGGACTGTGCAGTGGACAGTACAGGAGGGAGGCCAGAGACGAGGCTGCTGCAACAGTCCCGGCAGAGAGTGACGAAGGAAGCTGTGGTCGCCCACGTGAAGCGGATGCTACGGGTCCTGCTGTTTGGACACTACACCCCTCGTCTGCAGTCCTTCCTGTTTCCCTGCTTCAGAGCTCCTTTCCCTGAAGGAAGGCGGGGGAAACAGCAATTATGTGGCAGAGTCTACTACACACACCGCCCCTGACTAGGCTGTGGTGACATCTGGCTTTGTCCTCTGGTCTTTTTGCAACCCAGTTTACCCTGTGATCTCGGGCAAGGCACGGAACCTCTCTCTCTGTGTCTTAGTTTCATTGCCCATAAAGAGGGAAATGATAATCCAGTATAAGGAAGCTCAGGGACTCAAATGAGAATCAAATGAGACAGTAGATATGAAAAGTGCAAAGAGTGAAAAGTGTTATAAACATTTAAGGTGTGTGTGTGTGTGTGTGTCTGTGTGTGTGTTTATTCGCTCAGTCATGTCTGACTCTTTGTGACTCCATGGACTGTAGCCCGCCAGGTTCCTCTGTCCATGGGGATTCTCCAGGCAAGAATACTGGAGTGGGTTGCCATGCCCTCCTCCAGGGAATCTTCTCAACCCAGGGCTCGAACCCAAGTCTCCCGCATTACAGGAGGATTCTTTACCGTCTGAGCCACCAGGGAACCCTATTTAAGGTATATATATATAAACGACACTGATGACCTCTAAGCAGCTGCTGTTCCACACGTCATCACCATCATCCTAACAGGCCGACTGCAAATGAAAGCTGCCAGTACACATTTACTGTACGTCCAGTGTCTCTGGGGAGAAGCTGCGTCTTATGCTGGCATGTTGACCTTCATTTGCAGACCATGTGTTTCTGTATACAATCTAACAAGCCACCCAAAGTCATAGAGCCACAGATTAAATTGACAAGCAAAACTAACAGATCTGTGGAGACAGCCTAAAATATTATGGGTTTCACAATCTGAAGGCGGAATAGATATTTTAATGGAAAAGATTAAAGTTAGAGGTACCAAAGTCCTCCAGTAACTGACAAAGCATGCTGAAGTGATGTGCCAATTACTTTATACGGTTCTCCCGTGGATTCATTTGTCTGAATGCATGTATTTATGTCTGTAATAAGTAAGGGGATGTTTGAATAAAATACTTTTCTAAAAATAAAGTTGGCTGAAACAGATGACTTTTTTTTTCTTTTTTACTCTTCCAGAAAACGGAAATTAGTGAGCAAATCCACTCAAAGGGTATTGACATGGCAACTCATCTCCACAGTTCTTTTTTTCTAATAATCTGAGAGGATATGGGGAAACAATTCAATCAGTGTAGCAAATCCCTTTGGAGAAAGGTCCCCCACCCCCATATGGAAGAGTCCTGGGTGGAATGCTGAAGTACCTGCTCCAGGTACTGTGGAATCTCTGGCGGTTATGGACGGGACAAGTCAAGACTGAAAGGAAAGAGCTCTTGCCTGCTCTGCTGCAGCCCACTCTAGCCTGCGCTGAGTCACAAAGCGCCATCAGCGCTGAGTACATGGAAGGCCGCGGGAGTGGGACCTCCACTCTGCCAGCCTCTGCTCGCCGCCTACAGGCATGGCTGAAATGGCCATCTCAAACTGGCCCAGCCCAGGCTACATTTTCCAGAGCCTGTGTCCGAAAAGCATACACATTATCCATGTATCATCCTAAGCAGCTAGTCTGCCCGACCAGGGAGTGGGCCACTTGGGAAAAGCGGGCAGCACACTGTCTCAGGTGCTGCTTCCCTGTTCCCCTTCTTCCTTCCCAAGAGGCTTGGGCTAAGTCTGTAGAAACTTTCTATCAATGAAGCAAAACCAACATTGGTTTGGTAGGGACAGACTTTGGAGCCAGTCAGAACTAAGGCCAAATCTGGGCCTGCCACTTACGTAACCTGGGATGCTGGGCAAGCTGTTTGTCTTTTCTGAGGCTCTATTTCTTTACATATAAAATGAGAGATTATAGCAACTACTTTGCAGGGCCACGGTGAGGACTGGCTTCTTTCATAGGTTCCCAATCATCGCTGGTGCTCCTCTGCCCCGACCATGGTTGGCCCACCTGGCCTGACCCAGTGGACTCTCATGGCTCAGGGAAGCACCTAATTTCATGTCTTGATTATGGACAGATAACCCAGATTATATTCTCCTTACAATTATCTGACCTCACTGGGAGTTGCAATGACAGTAAAAACAATACCCTCTGCCTCCTGCAGCCAAAAAACGCTAAAACAGAAAACAGTGCAAAAATCAGTTCTGTTTGGTCTGGCACACGTATTAGTATGGATTTTGAGTGATAGTGTTTCTGAAAACTTGTAACCTTCTAAATAAAACATGAAGCTACTTGACAAATATCTGATCTGGAAAAATAAAACAAAGCAGTGCTGTGTTCCATGGACCTCTGTTCACTCCTCAGCTCTTATTCTACGTTTCTGCCCTAGAATGGGAAGTAAAGCACAAACCCAACGCACAGTGGACTCTTGCCTGTTCACACGTGCGGGCCCACTCTTCCCCTCCAGCAGGCTCTCACTGCAGACGCTGACGTAGATGTCAGCATGGATGTGGCTTGTGCTGGATGTACTCTTTCTAAGGACATTGGAGGTTCAACGGGTCTAGAAGATGGGAGGAGAAGGATGGCTGAGAGGTGTGGCTTGAGTGGGTACTGGGTGATGACTGCAATGGGGCGTTAGGGAGATTGGCCTACAGCCTCCTACCACTCTGCGGCCATGGGGGACATTTCTCTGTGTCCCTCCTGCCTTGCGTGGCACCTGACACCTACCAGAAGCTCAAGAAATAGCTACTGGGTGACAGAATGAATGCACAGATGAATAAATGGAAGACTGGGAAAGGGTGAGTGAAACATCAACTAAAGTATAAACAGCTAAAGAGCTGAAAGGGAACTGTACAGAAAACAGAGAAGCTCTGGCCTCAGCCCATGGCTAAAACCTGAAATTGGTCAATATCTACATCAACACACTGCTCCATTCCAAGGATCTTGCTTTTGTGTGCAAAGCCCGAGAATGCTTCTAAGTCACTGTTGCCTCTCTAGCCAGCGGCTGCCTGGAAGAGATCTCTAGGGCCTTTTAGGTCACCAAGGCTAAAGGCTGAGGCACCATGTTTTTTACTGACAGCCATTTCCACCTAACAGTAAGCTGTGCCTGATGAGTTTCTCTCTGCCCGACAGGAGCAGGTATGTTTGCAGATAGCCCCTGGGTGCTCAGCACTCTGTGAGGCACAGGTACACACTGTCTGCAACCCCCAGCTAACCCTGAGGGAGACATTATCCCCATTTCATAGTCTAAGGAGCTGAAGTCCTGAGCAAGTCAGGGACTTGCTCCAGGCATCACAGCTGTCAGCTGCCGTGTGTGACGTGGAACCAGGGCCTGTGCACAGGTCTGCCCAAGTCCGGAGGCTGCTGCCTGACACCCCGGGCATGCCCGTGGGCAGGGCCAGGCCTGCGGCAGTGGTGGTGGCAGTGAGTGGCCAGGGCTCCTTCGCCTGCCCTCAGAGGGCCTCCCAGACGCGCTGCCCACGTGCGTGTCCTGTTTGGCCACTGGACCACTTGCTCAGAAGTCAGGCAGCTACTGAAGTCCCTGTGATTAGAATCCAGGGAAGAGGTTCCTGGTGAGTCGGCAGGAGACCTTCTTGCCTCCCACCTAGAGTTTCTATAAGTCTGGTTACCGTATCTTCAGCCTCTCACAATGAACAGCAGTAGACATAATTAATAGATTGTCTCTGGAAAATGGTCCATTGAACCATTGGTTTCACTCTCACCCAGGTATATAGCAATTTAAATAAACATAGGAGAAATGATTAGAAAATTAAACTAATCTTCAATTTAAAATACAGATTGAACATTTTTCATTGTTAATATTCTTTGGGTATATTGATAAAACTAAAAAATATTCCACAAAATCTAAGGAACAGGTGAAACAAATCCAAACTCCTCTCTCTTGCTCTCCATCCACTTGAGAAAGACAGCACTGAACGTGCCGTGATGATAGGAACTCTGACCGACAGGGGTCACATCCTTAATGTATTCAGGGAGCCTCTGCTTTCCCCCCTCTCCTGGCCTCTTGGTTCAGGGCTGCATGACATTTCCATTACACTGCAACTTTGCTGCCTGTTGATCAGGGAAATGGAAACGGGACAAGAGTAATTTGTCTTCTCCAAAAGGTGGTGGAGGGAGGGCCTGAGAAGGCAGCTTTGGTTTAGACAAAAGAAAGTGAAAGTGTTAGTTGCTCAGTCGTGTCTCAGTCTTTGCAACCCCATGGACTGGGAGCCTCCAGGCTCTCTGTCCATGGGGATTTTCCAGGCAAGAATGCTGAAGTGGGTTGCCCTTCCCTTCCCCAGGGAGTCTTCCCTACCCAGGGATGGAACCTGAGTCCCGCATTGCAGGCGGATTCTTCACCATCTGAGCCACCAGGGACGCCTAAAGACGAAAGGAGGACAGGCCAAAGGAAAGATGAGTGCAGACGCAGCGCCTCCTCAGACCAGGCAGGGCCAGAGAGAGGAGGGCAAGGCCAGGCTGAGCAGGCTGTGCCCAGGAGGCTGTGTCTCTAGCACAGGGTGCCTTAATCTGCTGGGTGGGGGGCAATAAGAAGAAGAGGGGGGTAGGATATAAAATTATGTGTACTACAGGCCAAGCTAGGCTGCCTTTGATTTTGCAGTATGAACTGCTGACATTTTGAGGAACAACTGCTAAACGCAGCGAACACTTGAGGGAAGCTCCCGACTCTCAGGAATCCTCTGGCACCTGTAACTGGCCTTCGGGAAGGCCAGGTGGGGGAGGAGGAGGAAGGCTGGCCTTGCAACAGCAACAACCACAGGACAAAAGCGATAGTGCAGGAGAACCTGAAAAAGCAGAGGAGCCTTCGGCCGTTCTCCCACAGCCCCACGCCCCGGGTGAAGACCCAGGATCTGGAAGAACCTGAATGTTCTGAAGGAGGAAACGCTTCCCGGTTTTCAGGGCTTGTGGAAGTACGGGAGTTGCCGTCATTACCGAGTGCTGTTCTTGAGGCCATGTGCACAGCAAATATTGAAATGTGATCCTCCTCAAATTAGATACTAGTCATCTTTAGGGGAAAGGAATCAATTGTTTCTTCATTTGCTGTCTACCGATGTGACATTAGTGGAATGTTATGAAAAATGACAGTAATGGACAAACAAGCAAATGTTCTTCTGCCTGGATTAACGAAGCCCAACCACCCAAGTTACTTTAAGTCTTTTAGTATGTGTACACATTAAGCACGTTCCTAAGTTCTCTTAGGGTCTTTGCAGCCTCATAATAAAAACAACTGTTGAGCACTTTAAATGAAAAAAAAAATCAAATGAAATGTATGAGCTGAGCCTCTTTTTCAAAGAAACAAGATTGCAATCAATTACATAGGTGACCCATTCTCCTCTGAAAAATCATTTGGGAGTTCTGCCTCTTGGCCTTTGTACAATGCTAGCTTGCCTTTTTTTTTTTTTTTATAAAAAGGCAAAAAAACTTCTTACTAATAAAGGTACTGCAGGACTGGTTAGCTCAGCTGGCTTTGGTCACGTTAGCACTGCATGGTTCTGAATCCAAATGCAAAGCAACCCCTCCTCCAACCCCTCCTTACAGAAAGTTCAGGGATGCATTTTCTCCAAGTGATAAATTGCCTAGAATATTTAAAAACCCCTTCCATCCACAGTAAAATCTAAGGACATACACAACCTAGTTTTGCTGTTGTTTCCATTTTCTCCATTACCAACATCGCCCTTGGTTCTCAAAACATTCATTTTAATCATAGTTTATTGGGGAAAGAATTACCTGCCAGTCTCCTAGCTTATAAGAAAGAAGATAAAGTTGGAATCAAACTTCAGGATGAATTAATTGAGAGTACTGCCTGCGATGTGTCTATTCTGAATGTTACAGTGCACATCACAATGAAAACAGTTTTATTTTCCATGGTTGAAATAAATTACAATAAATAATTCAGTTCAATGGCAGAGATGTACTGGAGAGCAAGAGCAACAAAATTGACTACACTACACTGTGAGTCTCATTCTTGAATCTTCATTATCCATTTGAAACTTTTTACTGGTAGTAAATCATATTTCAAGTAGCTGCAGATCTCATAAAGCAGCTTGCTGCATTAAAATAAAACCAGAAAACCTGGGGCACTGGGAGGCTGCAGGGATTGCCACTCAGCACTATTTGGGAAACTCTTTCTCACTCTTCTCTTGCCAACATCAAACAGAAAATTTTTTGATTTGATGTAAAAATTAAGCATCATTTGTCAAAAACATCCTCTAGGTAGGAATGCTTGGAAAATCTGTAAGGAGAGGAACGGGTTTCAACTCCAAAGCCATTTTCCTCTAGTTTTTTTCAAGTGACACTGTCATTTCCAGTTCATGGTATACTGTTTGAATGACTGCCTTACAATCATAGAACCTCAAATGTCCTACACAAGCCTCTGGGGGGGTCTCCAAATGAGCAAACATGTGTAAGCTCAAAAGAGACTAACAAAGGCATATGTGCTATGTTTTCTGTCTAAAAAGATGAGCCTATCTTCACTGGAGAGCTAATTATTTAACTGGAATCTTAAAAGATACATATAGCATCACTGGGAAAGAAGGATACCTCAGGAAGAGAAAATAAAACGAGAAGAGGCAGAGGAGACAGGGCTTGGTGTATCTGAGGAATAGTCAGGCTCTGTAAGGCAGGCTTTTGAGAGAGACCTTCTTTCGAGTGGAAAGGGACAGCACTGAGGGTGAGGAGAAGACTGAGCTGAGCCCAGGCTGCGAAAGGCCTTCTGCGTCACGCTGCATGAAGAAATGAGTTTGGGCCAGTACGAACAGGGTAGCCTTCAAAGGACTTCTGAATAATGCTTAAGTCTGTGATTTAGAACAAAACTGATGGGAACCTGCGGGACAGCAATGATGGGGAGCTGCTGGAGGCAGGGCAACCTGTTTAGACGCTACTGCGCAAGCCCAGAGGATAAAGGAGGAGGGCCTCGGAGATGGGGAGAAGCGGTCAGAATCCTTGACTGCTCATTCCATTTTCTGCCCAGCTAAAGAAATTTCTTTCCAAGAAATACAACCTGATACTGAAGCCACAGGTTGATTCAGAGCTTTGAGAACATGGCCTCGGATTCTAGACTGCCCGTGAGAGAAGGGGCTGCACACTGGAGTGCCCCAGCAGTGGTCCCACAGGGAGCTCGTGGGGTAAGGAGCAGCGACACGAACCCCACCCAGCGCACACACCACACGGCAGAGGTGACGACAAGCACGTTTATATTAAATATTCAGTGGTAAAGTAAACTGTGACTGAGGCCGTGCAAAATCAAAAAAAGGGAGTGGGGAGCAGCATGCTGCTTTATTGGACAGTCATCATAACATTTCCCAATGAACATCATATTTCACAACAGAACAGCATAAGGCATAATGGCATGAGGGCATCTCATGCAGTCCTCCAAGCGGAGTGCAGTGAATATTGTGTTTCGTAATAAACATATTATCCTTACAGGAGGAGGTTCAAAGTTTCATTGCCTTTCATCTGTCACTATATCCTCCCTGACTTCCTGAAGGGATCTGGTTAGATGGGCCTGAACATCTTCATAACCAACAAGGGAGGGTTATTTTACTTAACATGTTCAAATGGTTTTGTGTGAGGAGAAAAAAGTCTTTTTTGGGAAAATTCCCTTGGCCCGCAGAAGCATTTTCCATTAAAGATTAGAGTTTAGTGTTTAAACCATAGAGGATGGCATGCTGCCTTTCAGATTTGAAGTGTTTACTTATAGCTGTTGAACTGGCATAGACACTGCTGGCCAAGCGTTTGGAGAGATGATTTAGAGACGTTACTGAAATTTGGACGCCCTTTCACCCTAATAATTACACAGGGAGGTAAAGGACGACAGTGACTGACAGTGCTGGGAAGAGAACTTTGTTCCTTGATGTAGTCAGACTTCGCTGCCAGCGGCTTCATGCCGGGCTCTGTCAGACCCTGAGGACGTACAGGTGAGCGAGGCACAGTCCTAGCCTCCAAAGGCAACACGCTGTTTGTGACAGTGCAGTACAGCAACTGCCACAGACAGACGCCTGCACAGGAGGCTCTCAGAGGCCAGAAGTGGGGGCGAACCCTGCTGAGGCAGGGAAGGCTTCCTCAGCGACATTTCAACCTGCTGTAGAGAAAAGGCAGTCAAGCGGGAAGAAGGGCGAGCAGGTGCAAAGCCTTGCAGAAGTGTCTGGGGAATGGCGAGCAGCTCTGTGGGAGGGCCACTGAGAGGGCGCGTGCGGAGTGGTGGTGGCAGAGGAGGCTGGTAAGGTAGGCAGGGGTCTGATGTTGTCAAGGGCCTGGTCCTGTGTGCTGGAGAATGTGGGCTTTAGCTTGCAGGAAATGGGGTACTCTTTAAGTTGAATGACCCTTCCACGCACCCATGTGGAAGGGAAAATGGCTGGTACACCTATTCTCCACGTGGTCCGGCCCTTTAGGAGGCTGAGCCACCTGAGTCGTCCCAAGAAGATGCAGTTCTTCCCTCTTCTAGGATCGGGAGGCCACAGACACAGAAGGCTGCCTGCTTGGCCCCAGTCAGGACACCTCTCGGCCCCAGTCCTGTTGGCTCTGCGGCCAGGATTCTGCGAAATGGCACTGCCATTACTTCCCTTGGCCCACAGCACGTAACTTAATAGTGTCCCCTGTCAGGAATGGTTCTCTTTGTCAGGAAGCTTTTTATTGATGTTCAACCTTCATTTTCTCTTTCTTAATATTATCCCATTATGCCAATACTCCGTTGTGCCATGCTAAGTAATTCCCTTTCCTTCTTGGCATTCACATCTTCCGAGTATTTATAGACTTATCAAATGCCCCATTTCATTGTCACTTAGGCAGGCTATACATATTTAGCTTCTTTAATCTGGCCCCATAAGCCAGCCTTTCCATTCTCCTGAATCACTTGAGTTACTTTCCTTCAGGTTTCTGTCAATTTGCTTCCAGCCTCTTGGTAACGCAGGGGCTCGGGAGGAAGACGGGGTTTGGGAGGGAGGGCTTGCTCCCTTGGTGGGGTAAGGAGAGTTCCCCATCTGCTGAGGGTGGAACTTCTCCCTTAAAGTATAAACTCCAAAACAAGCCAGGCCTCTAGAGAAGCTCTAAATGCCTCTTGTTATCTACTTGTTTCACCTGCATACATTTCAAGTCAGGAACATTCTATTATTGACTCTTACGTGCTAGGTGCCCACAGGCAACACATCCATGAGGGGGTCTTGTTCTGTGTCAGGCACTGTGCTGGAGACCTCTCCTCCCTTCTTTTTCCCTTCCTCTTCATTTCTTAGGCTTACTCATTGCTCAAAGAATCACTGAACTCCTGCTGTGCGTCAGGCACTGTGGCACAGAACTGAATGAAATGCGGTCCCTGTGGCTGCAGAGAGCTCATGCAGCCTAAGCGTTTATTCCTCTCTACCGCCCGCCCCTCAGGCTGTTTCCTTCCCATCTTAAGGGTTACAGAGAAACCACCGCTCAGTGCACTTAGCGCTCACTGGCGCTCTTGGTTGCCTGAGAGGAGCCTCCTTGTCCCGTCTGAGCGAGCTGCCACACTAAGCACAGGTGCCAACCCGGAGCTCCTGCTTAGTGTTCCGCGCTGGGTCTCTCTGGGGCCTAAGAGATCCCTCTTCAGGCCTGGTGCTTCTATCGCTCCTCCTTGGCATTCGATATTCACGTGACCGCAACCAAATATGTGCTTGAATGTTTTGTTTTTCCTTTCCATGATACCGGTGTTCCAGGTTATGGAGTAACAGGTGGCTGAAGCAGCGAGGCAGTGGGACACATCTGAGTCCTGGCTCGTCTGGGGAGTCTGGGCATGAGACCACAGCGAGGAGCACTTCAGCCACTTGATCCCGGGGGCTACTCCACACAAGGAACAGAATCCCCCTGGCTGCGGTGCTGCTATCCTCAAAGAGGTGAGGTAGCTATTCCAAGGACACAGTTAGGAAGCAGCAAAACTGATATTCAAAACCAGGTCTACTGACTGCAAAATCTTTCTGCTCTGATTGTTGTGAAGTAGAAAGTCCTCAACAAATACAGAATTTACAATTAAACAGCTCTGGAAGGAGGATGGAATTTCATCAGTCTGAAAGCAGTTACATCTGTATTCTCCTAAGCATGGCAAGGGACACAGAATTAACATGCAAGAGTTCTTCTGGGTTGCAAAGCACACAAAGCCACATTAACTCACTAAGGGCCAGAGAAGCAGGTAACCTTTACCTTGTTCTTCAAGTCAACAAAATAAGTCTTCCTTGACATACCATATGAACTCACTGCCGCTCAAACAGCCACTGCTAGTTAAAAGTTTCCAAGAGTTAAAGACAAACGAAGACGAAGGTTGAAGTCACCACTCCAGCACATTAATATACTTTGAGAAAATTTCACATAATTAACCCTGCAAGTGCTATGTGAAAAATCGGCAATAACTGTAAAATGAATAAATTATGCCATCATTAAACCATCTCACATTGTACTGTGCCGTTCTTTCAAGAAATTCAAGAGAGTTTCTCATACCATGCACAATGCCACTAAGAGAGATGAAGGTAGGGGAAACTCTGCCACCCTGGAATAAGGCTGAAGGAGTAACAAGAAATGCCAGGAATGAGAGGCAGGTTAAGGCCCTGGGAAGCTCTCGTGTGGTGAAAGCTGTAAAACCTAGAGACAAAAAAGCCTTAGTTAAGTCCCGTGTGTGCGTGAGTGCTATGTGGCTTTAGTCATGGCCAACCCTTTGAGACCCTGTGGACTGTAGCCCTCCAGGCTCCTCTATCCATGGGGATTCTCCAGGCAAGAATACTGGAGTGGGTTGCCATGCCCTCCTTCAGGGGGTCTTCCTGACCCAGGGATCGAACCTGTGTCTCTTACACCCCCTATATTGGTAGTCGGGTTCTTTACCGCTAGAGCCAGTGGGAAGCCCCAAGTCATATTCCAAGCACTGTTATTTAGTGGCTCTGTCTTCTGGCAGGTTATTTTGTCCCTCTCTTTTGTTTTGTTCGTGCTTTTTGTCCACATCCCGTGGCATGTGGGATGTTAGTCCCCTGACTAGGGACCAAACCCATACTCCCCTGCACTGAAAGGTAGAGTCTTAACCGCTAGACTGATGGGGACGTCTCTGTTTCAGCTCTCTAAACCAATGCGTACTTTATCCACACAGGTCCTGTGGGATTGAATTTGTTGATGTATCTATCCCTCTCAAATTAAAAGGTATTCATATTGGCCCTATCTACCCATTAGTCCATCCTAAAGGAAATCAGTCCTGAATATTCACTGGAAGGACTAATGCTGAAGCTGAAACTTTAATACTTTGGCCACCTGATGCGAAGAGCTGACTCACTGGAAAAGACCCTGATGCTGGGAAAGACTGAAGGCGGGAGGAGAAGGGGACGACAGAGGATGAGATGGTTGGACGGCATCATCGAAGCAATGGACATGAGTTTGAGCAAACTCCGGGAGTTGGTGATGGACAGGGAAGCCTGGCATGCTGCTGTCCATGGTGTTGCAAAGAGCTGGACACAACTGAGTGACTGAACTGAACTGAACCCATTAGGGTTGTTGTGAGAATCAGGAGAGACGTTAGGTATGAAGACAATATAAAAATGGAAAGAGGTATGGAGTTTCTTTTCATTCTTGTCATTGCAAGGTAAGGCTTGGAGTTTACAGAAAGAATAAGTGAGAAACAGTCAGATTGGACCCAGGAGTAAAATCCACATCACACCATGCCCCCATCCAGTCCAGTGAGTCTGTGATATGCAGAACGCTCGTCTACAGAAAGAACCCTGACAAAAGCAGAACACACAGATGGGACTAAGAAGATGCAGGTACTCTGGCTTACTCATGGCCTTAAAATCAAATCATCTTGTGAAATGAAGTCTTGGGCTTGGGATTTCTTGGAAAGGATACTTTTCACATTTATAATTATGAACAGCAGGGAAAAGGACAAGGATGGGAACATTAAAAAGTAGTACCTCTGTATTATTTTTCAAAATGAAGCCACTTTTACACATTTATTGAGTACCTTCTCTGTGCTAGGTGAGTCTGTACTCATGGGTTCATTCTGCCCTCACAACTTCCGAGTCAAGGATCCTTTCACTATGAAGATAGTGACTATCTCAGATAAAAGGGGTGACTTCCGGACCCTACACTAGGCAGTGCAGTCAGGCCTCTCGAGGGCTTGGGACCGGGACAAGCAGTCTGGTGGGTTCTCTCTCAGTCTCTCTCTGTGGGCCTGCCTGGCTTCTGCAGATCCTTCCGTCATGTTGGCGGCTCTTTTCTCTTGCTGCAGACTGGCTACTTCCCTGAGCATACGGCAGGGAATGGCTGCCCCGTGGCTCTTGAATTTTCAAGTTTTCAATTCAGCTGAGGCTGACCATTATCTTTTAAATGCCAGTTTCTAAATCCAGGGAAGATGAGCCAGTTTGGGTCAAGTGTTTCCCTCCTGTCCAATCAGTATTCAAAGAAAGGAGCCCTTGGCTCAGTTAAGAATTTATGAATGAACGAATGCGTCTGCCTCCCCTGCTTTTCCTACGTCCCTCCCAGGCCTGTTTCTGGACCCTTTAAAGGTACACGGTATAGCGGTTAAGGGCGGAGGTTCTGTCGCTTGTTCGCTGTGTAGTACTGGGCGAGCTACTAGGGCTGCAATTACAGCATTTCGAACATAGAGTGGAGATGGAAACACACGCCTCACGAGCAATGAGACAAACAGACACACACACACACTCAGGAATGCAGATGTGTATACATACGTGTGTGAGTACATATGTGTGTGTATGTATAAATAGATAGATAAAGCATTTAACATAAAAACCGAGCATATAATAATTATTTCTACTTCTCTTTCATCATAATCATTCATCATTGAAATTCTCTTTGAATCTGAGGTTGCCCTTCTATGGCGACCTCTCTGGCTCTAGCAAGCCTGCAGTAAATAAGACTTCTGTTACATGATGGAGGAGAAGTCTAAATCTGTAAGGAGGGGGTGTGAAGACTCTTCTACTTTGGAGTGGAAGGATGTGGAAATAACCCTCACCTGATCTTTTCTGGGCAAGGGAGCCTGCTCCTCTGTAATGCCATGCAAGTTGAGGAGCCTTCTGGTGAGCCCTGGGTTGGCCTGGATGTGACACAGGATGACGACCTCAGGGGTCACCTTCACATGTCACAGAAACACAGCTCAGAGCAGAAGACTGACCTTGTGTCAAAACTTGGGAGTTGCAAATGAACACCAAATCCCCTCCATTTGCGAACTATGGGTAAGCGCTACTACCTGTGCTGCAGTTGCATAAGAAAGACATGTCATCTGCTACGCTTTCTTTTCCTGAGAAGTCTTCAAAATACAAAACAAAACAAAAAATCACTGAGATTTAGAAGAAAAAAAATCATCCTTTTAGAAATAGACTGTTAAACGCTTTTCCAGAGTTGGTGTCAGTATTTAATCTATGAGTTAAGAAATTTTCCTTGGAGAGGCTTTAAAAAAGAATGCATTTCAGTGAACTCTTTTTAGCGTTAATTTACAATGAGAGATAATTGTGCCAATCACTATTAATGATGGGGCTAAAAAACTATCTTGTTTGCCATTTGCCATACCGAGTGAGAGATATTATAAAGCATATCTAATTATCACTGGGCTAAACCTGTGTAAAACTGCATTTTTTCCTCATGAAATGCTATCTGCTTTACATGGGTGTGAAGGAAAAGGTATGGTGGTTGTTCATTTTTTACTACATTTCTGCTATTCTGAGAACATTTGCTGCAGAATAACAGTAACACTGTGCTAAACAGTAGATAAAAGAACAATGACAGATTGCAGTCACTTTAATTCATAAAGAAAACACTTGGAGCCCCTGGGAATGCCAAATCAAGCCACTGGCACCCAATGACTCTATGCTAAGTCACAAAGTACATCATATTTTTTTTCAGTTTAAACACAAAGGCTAATGGACGTGTAACTTATTTATTTCAAATTCTTCTTTATGAAGCTGGCTCTTCTTTTCTTAGCTCCTTGGAAAACACTGTAATTCCCCTATTCTATAAACACACAAATATAATTGTAAAATGACATCGTTCTGTTTTCATTTAATTACCCCTGAAAATGCTTTCTATTTAATATTCATTACTCAAAAGCTAATTTAAAAGAGAAAGAGATGCGACTTATTCAAAAAGATGTACTGTCATTCACAGCAATAGTTATCTAATATACAGAAGTTAATAAAGCAGATTAATCTGCAAGTCCCCTTAAGCCATTCTTGAGTTTTGGGCAACTGCCTCCTTGACCTTTCACCTTCCCGCTGCGCACCAGCAGCAGGTGCCAGCTGTGCAGCAATCGTGGCCGGCACTGAACGCAAAGTCTTCCCTTACTTTGCTTCTGACCAGCAGCTGACCCTGCAGGAGTGATTGTTTCTGGTGCCGGCCTAAAGGCTACATAAACCAGTAGCAGATAAACAAAAGACTACATATACCAGCTGCCTCGCCTGAGGGTACCATCCTAGGCTGACACCTCCACTCCTTCTCCGGCGTACCAAATTGCTCCTTGTTTGTTTCCATACATGCATTTCACCCTTGTTATTTTGTGCAAGAGGCAGGCATAGGAGAAAACCCCCCAAAACAACGACAAAAAAACCCCATCCCTTCCCTCGAACTTGACTTTTGAGTATTCCATGTCAAACTGTGCCATTATGATGCTAATCCAGGCCTGATTTAGCAACTTTAATAAGAGGCTAAACCCTCTTGTAATTAGATAATAAAATTTTATTATGTATTTTAATATTAAAAGTCTTAAAATCAAACTCTTCAAATCATACACTGGTACGGAACTAAGGTACTTAAATATCACAGCCCCAGAAAATGGGAGCTTGAGAAAGCACGTTGTGGCTAATTTTTCATTCTCAGAAATGTAAACATGGAATTCCTATGTGGTAGCAGTGAAGCCCCAACACTCTTAATTACGTGCAGCGAAGAATGAATCTATTCAAGTATGAAGCACACTGTACCATTTCCAGCAACAGCATGAGATGGTTTTGACAGTTATTTCTTGGATACAAATTACACAAGTATAAAAACAATCCCCATAATGATTAAATGCGGTTATGTACAGAGGAGAATACCAGTGCAAATGGTAACATATTTAAATGGTTTTCCTTCATTAAAAAAATTATATGTGATATTAAACCATCAATCACTGCTGAAGCACTGGAGTTTAGACGCACTGTCACTGGTTGGAATAAATGACCTGGAGACAGAATTCTGGCTCCCTCAATATGGTGTCTTTGCTGTTGCTTAGTCACCCAACTCTCTGCTGGTTTGGGCTACATCTGGTGGATTCTATCCTTTTCAATTAATAAGGCAAGTTACGCTATCAATGGATTACATCTCTGAACTGTGCTTAGAGGTAGAAAAACACATGTCCTAGGAAAAAAAAACAAAAAACCTACAAATGCTCTCTGTTCTGTCAGCCATTTAGAACAATACTTGAAGTACCTTTTTTTTTAAACCCATGTTTAAAATTTTCCTATGTAATTTCAGCAGTTATTATATAGTATACAACGATATACTCTTAGCATTACTATTTATTTTGTTAAGTAGTAGTCTACAACCATGTTAGATTTGATGTCTAAAGTCACTGTCTGTAGACTGCACTTCTAAAAATATTTTTTTGGGTTTGCTGTGCAGACATTCACTGACCATCACGAGGCTTCAGGCTCTGCTAGGTGTGAGGCCAAGTATCAGGATGGAGGTGATTTGGGGAAAAAAGGTACTGTGTAAAGGCAACAGAATTACAATACTAATTTGATGATTTATCAGAACAGGTTTCTATTTTAAAATACCATTTTTTGTTACAGGTGAAATAGTCATTCAACAAATATTTCTATAACAAAGATGAAACAAAAAAGGCAAAGATATGGTATATAACAAAGGATTTGGACCAGAATTATCCTTTTAAAGATAAACAGAGAAATGAGTTCATAGTATCAAAGATAAAAGCCATTTTAATTAAAAATTAGTGTTCTATTTTTAAAATCATGAACTTCAACTTTCTAAACTGATCTTTAGGAATAGTGATCACAAATTCATCATTCTTAAAGAGTTTCAGTGCCTTTTGGACTTTTGCTACCTGGCTATTAACTATATACTTCTGTGCAGCCCTGTTCCTCTTTCAGTTCAGTTCAGTTGCTCAGTTATGTCCAGCTCTTTGCAAGCCCATGGACTGCAGCACAGCAGGCTTCCCTGACCATCATCAACCCCCAGAGCTTGTTCAAACTCACATCCATCGAGTTGGTGAGGCCATCCAACCATCTGATCCTCTGTCGTCCCCTTCTCCTCCTGCCTTCACTCTTTCCCAACATCAGGGTCTTTTCCAATGAGTCAGTTCTTCGTATCAGGCAGTTAAAGTATTGGAGTTTCAGTTTCAGCATTAGTCCTTCCAATGAATATTCAGAACTGATTTCTTTTAGGATGGACTGGCTGGATTTCCCTGCAGTCCAAGGGACTCTCAAGAGTCTTCTCCACCACCACACAGTTCAAAAGCATCAATTCTTCGGCACTCAGCTTTATTTATGGTTCAACTCTCACATCCATACACGACTACTGGAAAAATCATAGCTTTGTCTAGATGGACCTTTGTTGGCAAAGTAGTATCTCTGTTTTTTTAACATACTGTCTAAGTTGGTCATCATTTTCCTTCCAAGGAGCAAGCACCTTTCAATTTCATCGCTGCAGTCACCATCTGCAGTGATTCTGGAGCCCCCCCAAATAGTCTCTCATTGTTTCCATTGTTTCCCCATCTATTCGCCTTGAAGTGATGGGACCAGATGCCATCATCTGTTTTCTGAATGTTGAGTTTTAAGTCAGCTTTTAAACTCTCCTCTTTCACATTCATTAAGAGGCTCTTTAGTTCCTCTTTGCTTTCTGCCATAAGGGTAGCATCAGCCACATATCTGAGGTTACTGATAATTTCCCCTGGCAATCTGGATTTCAGCTTGTGCTTCATCCATCCCAGCATTTCTCATGATGTCTTCTGCATATAAGTTAAATAAACAGGGTGTCAATATACAGCCTTGACGCACTCCTTCCCCAATTTGGAACCAGTCTGTTGTTCCATGTCCAGTTCTAACTACTGCTTCCTGACCTGCATACAGGTTTCTCAAGAGGCAGGTCAGGTGGTCTGGTATTCTCATCTCTGTAAGAATTTTCCACAGTTTGTTGTGATCCACACAGTGAAAGGCTTTGGTATAGTCAATTAAGAAGAAGTAGATGTTTTTCTGGAACTCTCTTGCTTTTTCTGTGATCCAATGGATGTTGGCAATTTGATCTCTGGTTCTTCTGCCTTTTCTAAATCCAGCTTGAACATCTGGAATTTCATGGTTCATGTACTGTTGAAGCCTGGCTTGGAGAATTTTGAGCATTACTTTGCTAGCGTGTGAAATGAGTGCAATAGTGCGATAGTTTGAACATTCTTTCGCATTGCCTTTCTTTGGGATTGAAATGAAAACTGACCTTTTCCAGTCTTGTGGCCACTGCTGAGATTTCCAAATTTGCTGGCATGTTGAATGCAACACTTTAACAACATCATCTTTTAGGATTTGAAATAGCTCAACCAGAATTCCATCACCTCCACTAGCTTTGTTTGTAGTGATGCTTTCTAAGGCCCACTTGACTTCACATTCCAGGATGTCTGGCTCTAGGTGAGTGATCACACCATTGTGGTTATCTGGGTCATGAAGATACTTTTGTACAGTTCTTCTGTGTATTCTTGCCACCTCCTCTTAATGTTCTGCTTCTGTTAGGTCCATACCTTTTCTGTTCTCTATTGAGCCCATTTTTGCATGAACTGTTGCCTTGGTATCTCTCATTTTCTTGAAGAGATCTCTAGTCTTTCCCATTTTATTGTTTTCCTCTATTTCTTTGATCACTGAGGAAGGCTTTCTTATCTCTCCTTGCTATTCTTTGGAACTCTGCATTCAGATGGATATATCTTTCCTTTTCTCCTTTGCCTTTCACTTCTCTTCTTTTCTCAGCTATTTGTAAGGCCTCCTCAGACAACCATTTTGCCTTTTTGCATTTCTTTTTCTTGGCGATGTCTTGATCACCACCTCCTGTACAATGTCATAAACCTCCATCCATAGTTCTTCAGGCACTCTACCAGATCTAATCTCTTGAATCTATTTGTCACTTCTACTGTATAATCATAAGGGATTTGATTCAGGTAATACGTGAATGGTCTAGTGTGGTTTTCCCTACTTTCTTCAATTTAAGTCTGAATTTTGCAATAAGGAGTTCATGATCTGAGCTACAGTCAGCTCCCAGTCTGTTCCTCTTAGATACTTTGATTTGATCCTGAGTAATTAGATTACACACACACACACTTGACCAAAGTTAACTTTATTTTTGCCTCAAACAATCTTGCTATTTTGAAAATTAAAAAAATATATATATATTTGGCGGATGTTAGATGAGTTTAATTGCCCCTTATTGAATGCTTTCTACATGCAAAGATACAACTCAAATGTGATAAAATGTCCTCTTTAAGTTTCAGTAAGGACATAAGTATAGAGTCATATATAAAAGCAAAATAATGGCGTCTTTTTGAAACAACAAATTTTAAAAGTATGCTTTAAGAATTATTAAAACATCAGAGAGAAACAAAAATGTCACTGTTGCAAGGCTACATAAGAGGGCTGGGAGAAATGTAAGGGGTCATGCATTAAGAAATCTTAGTTCTGAAATTCTCAGATTCCAGAATACAGAAGTGAAAAAGTAGAAACCAAACATATAGTGTTGGCCTGCGGAGTAATATTATTTTTCAATCAGTGACCAACATTTTTAAAACTAGATTTCTGGCTTTTCGTTGGGAGGGAATCTCAATACATCTGGCAACACTGGGTCTTACCACCTGACAGGGCAACAATTAGCTAGAAGCTGTTTGGAGACTGCCCCCTTTAAACAGGGATGTGCACCCAACATAGCTTTCATTGCTGTCTACCTCCATCAAGTCTCCTACTTGGCTCTACAGACACCTTAGTCTACGGCGCCTCATCTCAACACAGTGAAAGGTAGGAGAGGGATGCTCAAAAGCGTCAGCGTCAAACGCGCCAGTGTGAGGCTCGCAGCAGACCTGTCGGTGCTCAGTAGAGCCTGCTTTAGAGAACAGCGGCTTCCTACAATCAGAAAGAGGTGAAAAATGACATTCAATACTGATAAAGCTTCTGCACAACAAAGGAATCTATAAGCAAGGTGAAAAGACAGCCTTCTCAATGGGAGAAAACAATAGCAAATGAAGCAACTGACAAACAACTAATCTCAAAAATATACAGGCAACTTATGCAGCTCAAGTCCAGAAAAATAAATGACCCAATCAAAAAATGGGCCAAAGAACTAAATAGACATTTCTCCAAAGAAGACATATGGATGGCTAACAAACACATGAAAAGATGCTCAACATCACTCATTATCAGAGAAATGCAAATCAAGACCACAATGAGGTACCATTTCACACCAGTCAGAATGGCTGCGATCCAAAAGTCTACAAGCAATAAATGCTGGAGAGGATGTGGAGAAAAGGGAACCCTCTTACACTGTTGGTGGGAATGCAAACTAGTACAGCCACTGTGGAGAACAGTGTGGAGATTCCTTAAAAAATTGCAAATAGAACTGCCTTATGACCCAGCAATCCCACTGCTGGGCACACACACCAAGGAAACCAGAATTGAAAGAGACACGTGTACCCCAATGTTCATCGCAGCACTGTTTATAATAGCCAGGACATGGAAACAACCTAGATGTCCATCAGCAGACGAATGGATAAGAAAGCTGTGGTACATATACACAATGGAGTATTACTCAGCCATTAAAAAGAATACATTTGAATCAGTTCTAATGAGGTGGATGAAAATGGAGCCGATTATACAGAGTGAAGTAAGCCAGAAAGAAAAACACCAATACAGTATACTAACACATATATATGGAATTTAGAAAGATGGTAATGATGACCCTGTATGCGAGACAGCGAAAGAGACACAGATGTATAAAACAGACTTTTAGACTCTGTGGGAGAGGGAGAGGGTGGGATGATTTGGGAGAATGGCATTGAAGCATGTATACTATCAGGTAAGAAATGAATCGCCAGTCTATGTTCGATACAGGATACAGGATGCTTGGGGCTGGTGCACTGGGATGACCCAGAGAGATGATATGGGGTGGGAGGTGGGAGGGGGGTTCAGGACTGGGAACTCATGTACACCCGTGGCTGATTCATGTCAATGTATGGCAAAACCAATACAGTATTGTAAAGCAAACAAAACAAAACAAAACAAAACTGATGAATCAGTGGTGAGAGTCAGGATAAAGCCCAGAGATGTGCAGGTGATGGGGGTGGATGCAAAGCACTTGTTGCTTCCCCAGCTTCATCTCACAGCGGCCATGCTGATTCTACTCTAGAGAAATCAGGTTAGAGTAAACCTCAAGAGCTGCCCCAGAGGCATTAAAGGAAAGTAGCAAAGGAACATCACAAGACAGTTATGCTGTTAGACTCTGGCCTTCTCAGGATACACATCCTACTAACTTGTATGCCTCTGCGTCTGGCTACAGAATTAGTGATTGGGTATGGGCACAGACTAAAAGATGAGGCTCTGCCAGCCCTGCCTCAATGAAGGTGAAGCGACAGGACTTCTCTACACCAGCTGGCAAAGCAACTTCCCTCTGTTTTGCCCACTGTCTCTTTGAGTCACTGCCCATCTGTTTCATTTCAGCTGTAGCGCAAAGTTGGGGTATAAGATGACTGCTCTGAATCACTCTACCTTAAGGAAGGTCCCTGGGACTTACTGGAAGCTTAACTTGCCTCATTGTAAATGCTTAAAACACACATATTACTTCAAGTTAGCAGCCACCAACAAACTATAGCTTTGTGGTTAAGTTATATGTGAACTGTGAATGAAACATATCAAGGCAAAATTTTAGTTTTTCCATTTATTGACTACATGATCTTATTGACCACTAGTAACTTAGGAAACTACTTAATCTTTTTATGCCTTCAGTTCAGTTCAGTCGCTCAGTCGTGTCCGACTCTTTGCGACCCCATGAATCGCAGCACGCCAGGCCTCCCTGTCCATCACCAACTCCCGGAGTTCACTCAGACTTGCATCCATTGAGTCAGTGATGCCATCCAGCCATCTCATCCTCTGTCATCCCCTTCTCCTCCTGCCCCCAATTCCTCCCAGCATCAGGGTCTTTTCAATGAGTCAACTCTTCGCATGAGGTGGCCAAAATATTGGAGTTTCAGCTTTAGCATCATTCCTTCCAAAGAAATCCCAGGGCTGATCTCCTTCAGAATGGACTGGTTGGATCTCCTTGCAGTCCAAGGGACTCTCAAGAGTCTTCTCCAACACCACAGTTCAAAAGCATCAATTCTTGGGCCCTCAACTTTCTTCACAGTCCAACTCTCACATCCATACATGACCACTGGAAAAACCATAGCCTTGACTAGACGGACCTTTGTTGACAAAGTAAGGTCTCTGCTTTTGAATATGCTATCTAGGTTGGTCATAACTTTCCTTCCAAGGAGTAAGTGTCTTAATTTCATGGCTGCAGTCATCATCTGCAGTGATTTTGGAGCCCCAAAAAATAAAGTCTGACACTGTTTCTACTGTTTCCCCATCTATTTCCCATGAAGTGATGGGACCAGATGCCATGGTCTTCATTTTCTGAATGTTGAGCTTTAAGCAAACATTTTCACTCTCCACTTTCACTTTCATCAAGAGGCTTTTTAGCTCCTCTTCACTTTCTGCCATAAGGGTGGTGTTATCTGCGTATCTGAGGTTATTGATATTTCTCCCGGCAATCTTGATTCCAGCTTGTGCTTCTTCTAGACCAGCATTTCTCATGATGTACTCTGCATAGAAGTTAAACAAGCAGGGTGACAATATACAGCCTTGACGTACTCCTTTTCCTATTTGGAACCAGTCTGTTGTTCCATGTCCAGCTCTAACTGTTGCTTTTATGCCTTAGTTATCTATAAAATGGTGCTCATAATATGACAGCTTCACAGATACTGTGGTGATGAAATCAGACTAACTGCTTATATGTAAAAAGCTTAAGCTTATCTGCAATATTTGCCAGTATTATTATTTTCCTTGAAATAAATACAAAGTACATACATATATTGCTGTGAAGAAGACCATGATTGCAACAGCATGTGCAAAAAACAATTTTATTATTCTGATTTTTTTACTTGTCAAGCCTAATGACCTATCCCTGGCTTTTCTTTAAATCCATGTTATCTTCTGATCCAGTTGTAAATATTCTTTCTGCATGTTTTTTTTGACATCAATCCGCCATTATATTTTTGACAATAGCTGCAAATTAACCAGACTGAGCTAGTGGGCCATGAACATACTTTCTAATTAGGATTCACTAGAAATGTCTATAATAACATTAGAAAATTTGGTTAATTTTTTAAGAGCATAAGAGACATGAATATATTTCATCTGCTAAAGTATTTCCCACTGTGAGAGTCTTGCTGAGGTTCTATAGGCCAAAATCTCAACATCAGTTAAAAATGTGACTGCACTTTCTCCTACTTAGTATTATGGAATGGAATCTTAAGTATGAAAGATGTCTTGTATAGTATGTCAAAATGTTGAGCAATATCGTTTCAATCTAAACACAGAAATGAAAAAAGAGCAGATGATTTCCCTTTTGCTATAATTCACTTTGGGATGTATGTCACGAAGAGCACAATACAAAAGCAATTTTCATTGATTGACTGACTGATTGAGGAAAAGGGTGACTGTTCTCTTCAGCTTACGTCCCTACTGAAGTATCTGAAGTATGATTCTTATAACTCCTGACAGCTCTTCACAATTTATAGTTAAATGCTAGGTTAGCACAAAGGGGGAGGGAGGGTGAGGAAGAAAAGATTATAATTAGAACTTTTTCTGGTTTTTAGTACAGCTCACTTGAGTCAGATAGTTAAACAGAAGAGGTTAAGATAAATTCAAACCTAAATGTTCTAATTACTCCATTCAGCATATTTAAATTTTAGAGAACACAATTGCTAAAAATATACTGTTAAGAAGTTAATGGTATAATCGAATCAGTAATACTGACCATTATATAATTCTTGTTCTATTTCTACGTAAGTTGCTACTCTTTCTAGAATATTTAGTTTTAACAGAAGTTCTGATTTAGAGAAGCATTCAACATCAGTGTCCTATTCTTATAATCTGAAAGAGAATGAGTCACATCTTTGAAACGCCTCTCTAATTTGTACAAAACATGCTCTTTCATTTACCTAATTTGGATAGATCTTTCTTTTACTTTGTGATATAACTAAATGAACACTGACCTCTGAGTTATATATGCAAATACTTAACATGACCAGGGATAAAACTGAAAACACTTCACACAGAAATCTTACATTCCAAATTATTGTAATAGATCCATGTGTAATCCCTGTTACTACTGACCTTTCTTCAAATTTCAGTTTATCTTTCTAATGACATAAAAGCATGGGGGATTTTTTTTGCTAATATACATAAACTAGGTTTTTCTCAGTTGTTAAGTTAAAACAATGCTGGTTAGACAATAATTCTTACTTGAAATAGATTCACTTAATTATAACAGATCTTTATTCTAATAATGGACTAAATTTAATGCTTGAAAATTTAGATTTGCTTGCAAAATATGGAAGACGGCTTATTTGGAGAATGTTTTTTGAAAACACTGAAGATCTAAAGCCATGTAGCAGGTTATAATAAACACATTTTCAGGTGAGAGGCACTTAAAATGTCTTTCCCAAGCAGCTGCATACAAATGGAAAGGCCCATAAGAATGTCAGAAAATCCTTTATGTAGGTTCATGCTTCACTTGCTGTGGAAGCTTGAGGAGATAACTTTTGTAATTTAGAATTGACATTGTTCAAGCAATTATGCTTCCAGCAATATAGGTCCAGGTTGAGGGGGAGGGGAAACCGTTCAAACTAGTAAATAATTGCAGTATCATTGCATCAGTTTAGTTTAAAGAGCTGACAAACTCTCTCTAAACTCTAAGCACAATTAGTCATTAGGGTCTAGTTTTTCAGCACTGTTAAGCAATTTGTAACCCATTCCTTTTAATAGGGTTAGGCATTACTTAACCGACACAGATGCCTTGAAAACCGAAACCTTGAGTTATGAAGCAGCAACCTTGTTCATTACCTTCTCTGATAGGCAAAGCATCTACAAAAACAGCATTTAATGGGCAACCAATGAATAATCAATGGCTCACTTTTCATCTGAGTGTGAAAATGAGAATAATCTAATATAAATTCCCTCTGGTAAGAGGCTGAATCTTGGATTCTGCTGCTCTTCAGGGTTGATTTATAAGGTCTTGGAAAGCTGATGTAAACAGATGATCAATGGGACCCATCCTTGCTCATAATAACCCCCAACTGGCCCACTCCCTCTTTTCCAAGTCTATCCCTTCAGGCTATTAGCTCTGTCCAGCTAATTCTTCCCACTACTTCTGCCTGCTGCTTTTACTCTGGCCATCCGTTCAGTCCAGCCGACTCAGAAGTAATTTTATACGCAGCAGAGAGCGGGTGGAATTGATTTTTCACTCAGTGCTCAGTTCCCATCTGAATAATTATCAATTTTACTGCCTCATAAAGGGAAGAGTCAAAATTTCAAATCAATTCAAAAGAGCTTTTGAGACGACAGAAATTGTGCATAAGAATAGAGGTCAAAGTTGTCAGTGACCTAAGGAGATGATGTCAGATACTACTATACCCAACAGTTGACATCAGAGGCACTCAAGATGATATAACCTAGTGCTAATGCAAATCATATTTATGCTGACTCCCAGAAACCAGTCATTAATATTTAACATGCTATCTGAGAGCCTACATTCCAAATAAATAGAATGCATTCCACTGTTAATAAAGATGTATCACTACTTAGTCAAATGCTATAAAGTAAAGGATTACCAAGTATTATTAACACATAGAAATTACTTAAACCAACAAACACAGGATAATTCAGAGTAAAGACAAACATGATTGTCCTTTGCACAACAACATTACTTGTTCTGCACAGTCTGATGGCATTTGTCCAGGACCATGGCCTATTGATTTTTGCTAAAATCTTCTACTCACTTAAAAGTTCCTGCCAAAGTTTCTGGGCCAATATTATGATCATGGTTGAATACTGGCAGGTGGTAGACTTGTCACTTGCCATGGTGGGGTTGGGGGTGGGCTTGATTCCTGGCCAATCCATGGGTATTTATTTTCTCCCTGGCTGGCTACATGCTTTAATCTGTGGTTCTCAGCCTTCTCATAAAACACCTGAGTGCTATGACACACTCCCAGAAGCAATGGCTACTGCAGACGGATGGATGAGGAGAGGTGTATCTAAATCTTGATAGAATGTATATTTTGAAGAAGCATTCTGGCTGAATCTGAGATCTTATCCCTACCAACTAGTGCCCTGAGAATAAATGGTGTAAGGAAGTTGTAAGGATTTCGGTTTTTGAGTCAAACAGACCTTGGCTCACATGCCACTTTCCAGTTGGTCTCTCTGTGCTTCAGTTTATTCAGCTGTAAAATGGGGATGATTATGCCCACATCCCATGGTTGCTGTGGAGGTCTAAAGGAGGAGCCGGCCCTGAAAGCACTCTCCTACTGCCGTCACTAAGCTAATCCAATTAGTGTATAATTAGGTACTGGTCTTCTTCCCACCTGGCAGGAAAAGCTTGAGAAATTAATGTCTTTTGGATCTTAACAGCTCTTGCACCTTGTACATAGGAGGTCCTCAATAAATGAGTTACCTTCCTCCTGTTTAATCACCAACATGTTTTGTAACAATTTCAGGATCATACCAAATAGTTGCAGCCCTTTGCTTATTTACATAAAATCTTCATCCACACCTTCTTGCCAGGAAATTAACTGGTTAACTGAAACATCACCACAAATGAAGGTTACATAATTTCATTTAAGTATTAGCAAAAAATGACAGCTAGGAAGAAAAGGTCTTCTTTGTCTTTCTTATTCATTTTCATCATTTATTTACTCAGACTGACATTTTCTGCTGATTGCAGGCGACTTATTTGCTGGCTAATGACCATGTTAAAGTATTTACATTTGCAAACCACAGACTATTATGGAGATAGTTTGGCAAAGTAAGACAACTGGAAGCAGTATAAAGATATCATTTCCCAAATTTAGCAGAATGGGGATATATCAGAGCGATGCTATCTCCATAGCAAAATGATATTGCTCTCTTTGAAATGTTTCTGGCATATATATTATGTTTATCTTTATGCATGCTGTTACTGTGATTTGTAGAAGTGACTTTTCAAAGAACATTAAACTTAGACCTAATTCATATCAGCTAGTCAGAAAACATTAGGAAATTAACAAATCATGGCTTTATCACTTATTATTTAAATGGTTTTGGGGATATGACCCATCTGAACCTTGATTTCTCATCTAAAAATGGGGAAAATGACCCAGCAGGTCACCTGGCACAGAATAGGAGCCCAGCAAATGGTAGTTTCTCAGCACACCAGAGTATTCACAAGGCAAACCTAAGATGATGTTATTAGAGGCTCCAGGAAACAAATCAGAGGTTGACTGTTTCTAGTTCCAGCTTTGACTTTTATTCAGTATTTCCCTTGTCTCTGAAAGTGCTATCCTCTTTCTGAATACTAGCTTCACTGCGTGAGATGCATGAATTAGAGATTTGCTGAGGGCGGGTAATCCTGAGGCCAACTATCCTACTTACAGGGAAAATACTCCTAGAGGAGAACCAGGAAAGAGTCTTGGCAAGACCAGTTGCTCTAAGGTATTCAGAGACCACATTGGTTTTGGGAAAACTCTTATCTCTTAAGGTAGGTGAACAACCACTATTTACCTGCTGCAGGACCTCTGGATTTTGCTGCATAAAATGTAATAGTCTCTGACCAGCCTGGGTGGCCTCTCGGCATCGAAGTGATTTCTTGCCCTCTTTTGCTATGTGCTTGAAGAGGTAGGTAACGATGTAGTCTAAGCTGGTACAGCAGCTGGAGGAGACGACTGTATCTGTGTGAACAACAAATGAGAATTCACTTGATGACTAAGGTGTTTGTTTCATCTCACTCTAATGCCTAAATTAAAAAAACAAAAACAAAAACAATTTCTGGTTTCAAAGCACTTTTATCAAACTGTAAACTCTGAGGATTTTGCTTTGCTTATCTCTTTAAACCCAATGTCAACTACAGGACTTCACATAGAGACACATTAGTAAGTAAATGATTCCTGGACTGCACTGGACAGAATTTTCCATATGTGACCTTAATGACCTTCTGTTCAGTTTAAGTGTCTTTATTAAATATCTGCATGGTGCAAAGTGCTCTGCTTCAGGGGAAACCGTGAACTTGGCACAAAGTACTTTGCTTCAGGGAAACCCTCGCCCTTGTGTCAAAGAGACCATGATTTAGACATAAGCCACTGGAGCACAGTGCTGTGTAGAAATGAGCATGACACTGCTGTGAAAATTTTGAGAGAGATATTGCGTTTGGGTGAGGATCAAGGAGGGTTTGGTGGAGGTAGCACCTGAGATGGGCTGGGAAAAGTTATTTTCAGTTGAACAATGGGAAGGACATTTTTCAGATGGAGAGATTAGCACAGTATACAAAATATGGTGAGAAGGTATGGATTTTGAAGACAGAATTTCAACCTAGTTTCAAATTCCATCTTTTCTAGCTACTTGCTGTGTGTTATTGCGAAGGAGCCAATTAAACTTTCTCATCATTTGTAAAATATGTTGCAGAGCTGAATGAGGAGAAAAATAACTAGAAATTCTCACAGTAAAAATAACTGATATTTATTGAGAGTTTACTATGTTTAATTAACAACACGAGTACCTAGAGGGTATTATGCTAAGTGAAATAAGTCAGATAGAGAAAGCTAAATACCATGCGTTCACTTATATGTGAAACCTAAAGGGAAAGAAACCCAATGAACAAAAGTGACGAAAGAGAAACAGTCATAGATACAGAGAGCCAACAGGCGGCTGCCAGAGAGGGTGTGGGAGGAACAAGAGAAACAGGTGAGGGAGATTAACAGGCACAAACTTTCAGTAACAGAATGAGGCACGGGTATAAACTGTACAATGTGGAGAACAAAGCCAATAATATCTTAGTAGATTGACAGATGGTAACTAGACTCCATAGTATTTTACCACCACGTAATGTTTAGAAGTACTGAATGACTATGTTGGGCACCAGACGCTAACATTGTGCTGTAGGGCAGTTATACTTTAAAAACAAAAACAAACTCACAGAAGAAGAAATCGTATCTGTGGTTATCAGAGGTAGCTGGTTAGCAGGAGAGGGAACTGGATGAAGGTGGTCAAGTGGTATAAATAACACTGCTGTATATTATATATAAAACTTAAGAGTATATCCTATGAATACCCATCACAAGGATGAGTATTCTTATATTTTTAACTATATGTGATGATAAATGTGATAAATGATAGATGATAAATACCAAACTTATGGTGGTAATCATTTGGGGATGTACACAAGTCAGATCATTATGTTATACACCTTAAATGTGTACAGTGTCACTATAACTCAAAAACACTGGAAGGAGGAAAATATGGTAGTTCTTACTAATTTCCCTCATGGTATATTTAGGGAGTAGGACTTATGGTTTGAGTAAAAGAATGTGTAGAAGAATCATAAGAGAGTAGGCCGACAAAATAGCTTGGGATCTTCCTTGAGGGCATCCAGCAGTGAGTCACACATTTACACATAATCCGAAAGGCAAGAGAGGTGTTAGTGAAGGTTTATATTTTTTTGGCAATTAAGTGTCACTATTTAACTTATATGCAGAGTACATCATGAGAAACACTGGGCTGGAGGAAGCACAAGTTGGAATCAAGATTGCCAGGAGAAATATCAATAACCTCAGATATGCAGATGACACCACCCTTATGACAGAAAGTGAAGAGGAACTCAAAAGCCTCTTGATGAAAGTGAAAGAGGAGAGTCAAAAAGTTGGCTTACAGCTCAACATTCAGAAACTAAGATCATGGCATCTGGTCCCATCACTTCATGGGAAATAGATGGGCAAACAGTGGAAACAGTGTCAGACTTTATTTTGGGGGTGCTCCAAAATCACTGCAGATGGTGACTGCAGCCATGAAATTAAAAGATGCTTGCTCCTTGGAAGGAAAGTTATGACCAACCTAGATAGCATATTCAAAAGCAGAGACATTACTTTGCTAACAAAGGTCCGTCTAGTCAAGGCTATGGTTTTTCCAGTGGTCACGTATGGATGTGAGAATTGGACTGTGAAGAAAGCTGAGTGCCGAAGAATTGATGCTTCTGAACTGTGGTGTTGGAGAAGGCTCTTGAGAGTCCCTTGGACTGCAAGGAGGTCCAGCCTAAAGGAGATCAGTCCTGGGTGTTCACTGGAACGACTGATGCTAAAGCTGTAACTCCAATACTTTGGCCACCTCATGCGAAGAGTTGACTCATTGGAAAAGACTCTGATGCTGGGAGGGATTGGGGGCAGGAGGAGAAGGGGACAACAGAGGATGAGATGGCTGGATGGCATCACCAACTCAACGGACGTGGGTTTGGGTGAACTCCAGGAGTTGGTGATAGACAGGGAGGCCTGGCGTGCTGTGATTCATGGGGTTGCAAAGAGTCGGACACGACTGAGTGACTGAACTAAACTGAAGTGTCACTAAATAACACCAAATAACATGTACACCAAATAACATTTCATATACCTCTAACAACCACCTCTGTATATATATATATTTTTGGCAAGTGACACTAAATAACACTAAATAACATGTACACTAAATAACGTTTCATATACCTCTAACAACCACTTCTGTATATAGTAGGTACTCTTATTTGCATTTTTCTAATGAGAAAAATGAAGCTCAGAGATAGCTTATCCAAAGGTCATGGTTTTGATTTAGAGCAAGACACTGCCCAGATTTTTTTTTTGGCTAATAGTAATGTATGGACACAACTCTGGGGAGTTTATGATTAGTAACAAAAACAGCAAGACAAACAATTAAAAACATGATGGGCCTCAAAAAAATGGTAAATATAGTAGATTCAGAATAGAAATAGACTGGGACAGTAGGGCTGGAAGTAGCAGATTATAAACTCCTAAGGCATTAGTTACTTTTTTAAAATTTATTTTTATTTATTTATTTATTTTTGAGTTACTTCTTATTCATTTTACTCACCTCTAAAATTCTGAGACACGTGTGCTTGTCACAGATGAGAGGTGAAACATCAGTTGATTTAACTAAAGAATGGGTAGCAGTAGTACTTAGTCGTGTCCGACTCTTTGCAGCTCCTCAGATCCTAGCCCACCAGGCTCCTCTGTCCATGGAATTCTCCAGGCAAGAATACTAGAGTGGGTTGCTATGCCCTTCTCCAAAGAATGGGTAGACAAAGCTACTCTGAGAAAGCATTTTTTTTTAGGTCTTGAGTTCTGTTCAGTAACAATACTAGAATCAATGGAACACTGCAGTGTAAAAATTCTTTCACATACATTGTTTTAAGTGAAATGACAGTAAATAGAGGTAAGTTTGGGGGCAAGTTCTGAAATATAGACAGAAGTACACTTTTCAAATAGAGGACAGTGGTAGCTGATACAGAATCATGAGGGGTTGAATGAAAGTCTAAAAGATGGGCATGGACTATAGTTTTGGGAAGCTGTAGAGCTATAGGCTTTTAAGAAAGGAGCTTTTATTTCCTCCTATAGTTATGGCATTTGACTGATTGTTTTTCTCTCCCCACTAACTGGGCTACTTTGCAGAAAAGGAAGTTTGGTTTTATT
Source organism: Capra hircus (assembly GCF_001704415.2). Classification (NCBI taxonomy): domain Eukaryota; kingdom Metazoa; phylum Chordata; class Mammalia; order Artiodactyla; family Bovidae; genus Capra; species Capra hircus. The sequence goes on along the minus strand of NC_030827.1, from coordinate 3,172,210 downwards.
AATATAACCCTGAGAAGTAGTACATAATGTAGTAGAAAATTTTTAGCCCTAAAAGTCAGGCAGACTTGTTGAACCTGTTTGCTTTTCTCTTTTCCTCCATATTTCTGCCTTTGAAGTCCCAATCGTGAACGTAAATGGATTAAGTGACTTAACATCTACAAAAGGAAGCAAGCAGGAAATAGATACGCTTCCCCTCACCAGTGAAGAGCGATACGCTATCAATCAGACAAAAATTATCAAGACTTCACATAGATTCGGTGACCACACGCCACGCAGGTTGCATTAAAAGGTTCCAGTCTCCTGAGTCAGCTATGGAAAAGCCAGGTAAACACTTCAGACATGAAGGCTGGAGTATACATCCACGCAATAAAAGCAAGGAGAAGAGCTTCCATTATGGCTGATTTATTGTTGCGGGCTTTGAAAAGGATAAATGATTTCAGGGTAGATTGAAAAGCGTGGAATCATAAGGATCATGGACCATTTTATCAAAGAAAGAATGAATAGTGCTGAGGATTATGTATTATTATTGGTCTTCTTTATTTGCAGCTGAAGCTGCTGTGTGAGATTCAAATAATGAAACTCTTGTGAAATACAAGAATGGGCAGAAGTCATGAATTTTCATATTCTGTCCTAGCTCTTGGTATTCATAATCCATGATTTAGGTAATTTAGGACAGAATTTTTAAGCCCAACAGGCACTTGGTCCTCTCCAGCAAGCTGCTGTCTAGTGCTGAAACCACCACAGGCCCCTTCTCTGTTGCAACCGGCCGCCACAGGGAGCTCAGGCATCAGCAGCAGCCCTCCTGTTCACCAAGGCCTACCGCAGGAAGCTGCTCTGAAAGTTAACTAACTCTACAGGAAAGAGTTGCTTAACTGAGAGTTGGAAGAATGATAATGGGGTTGAACTGAAGTTTGGCTTTGACTCAAAATTTCTCATCATAGCAGAGTGGGGTATGAAGTGAAGTGAAGTGAAGTCGCTCAGTCGTGTCCGACTCTTGGCAACCCCGTGGACTGCAGCCCACCAGGCTCCTCCATCCATGGGATTTTCCAGGCAAGAGCACTGGAGTGGGGTGCCATTGCCTTCTCCAGGGGATCTTCCCGACTCAGGGATTGAACCTGGGTCTCCCGCGTTGTAGGCAGATGCCTTACCATCTGAGCCACCAGGGAAAACATGGTGTGAGAGGCAGATTCAGAAACAAAAGGTCTGTTTCGGCGACGTAGTGGTTTAGAGTGGACTCTCTCTTCTAGACTGACTACTGAAGATTCAGTTTGACTATACGAAGATTCAATTTCACCTCTGTAAAATGTGCTTACTACCACCTACTTCGTTTTGAGAAATTAAAGATTAGAGAGAGAAAGTGTGTAAAGTTTGTAACATAGTACCCAACTCTAGTAGGTTTCTCCCTTTTCACTCCCCATTTATTTTCCTGGCTATTTCAACTCCTGAAACACGAAGCCTGTCATTCGGTTTAGCTAATCCGTATCTTTCTTCTCTTTTTAGCATGTTTTTGGTGAGAGAGACTAAAGAACAAGGCCTCTAAGTTTCTAAACATTCCTGGAATGTTTTACTTCTTCATTACATATATAACATTAACTCCAATTCAAGAACATGCTCGCAACAACATATATTCTTTATTAATAATGAAAATTTTAATAATAATGAACTTGATTAGGGTAATTTCCGATGGTTTCTAGTTGGTTTTCGCTTGCCCCCACCTTTTCCTGTTTTGCCTTCTGTGCCACCTTTTTCTTTCTTGGAATGCAACTTCATCCCTGTCACGGCTCATCTTCAGAGGCTTTCCCTGATCACTTCTAAATAAGCCATAGAATCTTTCCCTATTCACTATTTTAATTCTTGTTTAGCACTTACGATGATTTAATATTTTATGTGTGTGTGTTTACTGTTCTCTCTCATCCCTACAATATAAACTTCACGTTAGCAGAGACCTTGCCTATCTTATTCTTTTCAGTACCATCAAGATCTAGGATGGAGCCTGGCACATAGCAGGTGCACAGCTGATATTTATTAAATGAACGAGTTGAGAGCCGTTAGTAAGAGCGGATTTTTGTAAGCCCTGTCCTGGCCTCTGTATGTAAGAACATGGGGGTAGGTGATAGTGGTAGCTTCCCCCACAGTCAGGCTCTCCCATCAGGAAACTTCCATAAGCCTCCTATCCTTCTCCATCAGAGGGCAGACAAAATGAAAACCACAGTCACAGGAAACTAACCAAACTGATCACACAGACCACAGCCCTGTCTAACTCAATGAAACTATGAGCCATGCTGTGTAGGGCCACCCAAGACGGACGGGTCATGGTGGAGAAGTCTGACAGAATGTGGTCCACTGGAGAAGGGAATGGCAAACCACTTCAGTATTCTTGCCTTGAGAACCTCATGAACAGTATGAAAAGGCAAAAAGACAAGACACTGAAAGATGAACCCAGGTTTATAGGTGCCCAATATGCTACTGGAGAAGACTAGAGAAATAACTCCAGAAAGAATGAAGAGACAGAGCCAAAGAGAAAACAAGACCTAGCTGTGGATGTGACTGATGACAGAAGTAAAGTCTGATGCTGTAAAGAACAATATGGCATAGGAACCTGGAATGTTAGGTCCGTGAATCAAGGAAGTGGTCAAACAGGAGATGGCAAGAGTGAACATCGACATTTTAGGAATCAGTGAACTAAAATGGACTGGAATGGGTGAATTTAACTCATGACCATTATATCTACTATGGCGGGCAAGAATCCCTTAGAAGAAATGGAGTAGCCCTCATAGTCAACAAAAGAGTCTGAAATGCAGTACTTGGATGCAATCTCAAAAATGACAGAATGATCTCTGTTCATTCCCAAGGCAAAACATTCAATATCACATTAATCCAAGCCTATGCTCCAAGAATTAATGCCGAAGAAGTTGAAGATGAATGGTTCTATGAAGGCCAACACCAAAATAAGACGTCCTTTTCATCATTAGGGACTGGAACATGAAAGTAGTAAGTCAAGAAATACCTGGACTAACAGGAGAGTTTGGCCTTGGAGTACAAAATGAAGCAGGGCAAAAGCTAACAGAGTTTTGCCAAGAGAACACCCTGGTCATAGCAAACACCCTCTTCCAACAACACAAGAGACAACTCTACATAAGGACATCACCAGAAGGTCAACACCAAAATCAGACTGATTATATTCTTTGCAGCCAAAGATGGAGAAACTCTATATGGTCAGGAAAAACAAGACTGGGAGCTGATGGTGGCTCAGATCATGAACTCCTTATTGCAAAATTCAGACTTAAATTGAAGAAAGTAGGGAAAAACCACACTAGACCATTCAGGTATTACCTAAATCAAATCCCTTATGATTATACAGTAGAAGTGACAGATAGATTCAAGGGATTAGATCTGATAGACAGAGTGACTAAAGAACTATGGATGGAGGTTCGTGACATTGTATAGGAGGTGGTGATCAAGACATTTCCAAGAAAAAGAAATGCAAAAAGGCAAAATGGTTGTCTGAGGAGGCCTTACAAACAGCTGAAAAAAGAAGAGAAGTGAAAGGCAAAAGAGAAAAGGAAAGATATACTCATCTGAATGGAGAGTTCCAAACAATAGCAAGGAAAGATAAGAAAGCCTTCCTAAGTGATTAATGCAAAGAAATAGAGGAAAACAATAAAATGGGAAAGACTAGAGATTTCTTCATGGAAATGAGAGATACCAAGGGTTTCATGCAAAGATGGGCACAATGAAGGACCAAAATGGTATGGACCTAACAGAAGCAGAACATTAAGAGGAGGTGGCAAGAATACACAGAAGAGCTGTAGAAAAAAGATCTTCATGATCCAGATAACCACGATGGTGTGATCACTCACCTAGAGCCAGACATCCAGGAATGTAAAGTCCAGTGGGCCTTAGGAAGCTCCACTACAAATAAAGCTAATGGAGAGGATGGAATTCCAGTTGAGCTATTTCAAATTCTAATGATGTTGTTAAAGTGTTGCACTCAACATGCCAGCAAATTTGGAAAACTCAGCAGTGGCCACAAGACTGGAAAAGGTCAGTTTTCATTCCAATCCCAGAGAAATGCAATGCTAAAGAATGTTCAAACTACCACTACCAATTACACTCAAGTTACACGACAGCAAAGTAATGCTGAAAATTCTCCCAAGTGAGGCTTCAACAATACGTGAACTGTGAACTTCCAGATGTTCAAGCTGGATTTAGAAAAGGCAGAGGAACCAGAGATCAAATTGCCAACATCCCCTGGATCACAGAAAAAGCAAGAGAGTTTTAAAAAAACATCTACTTCTGCTTTATTGACTATACCAAAGCCTTTGACTGTGTGGATCACAACAAACTGGAAAATTCAAGAGACAGGAATACCAGAGCACCTTACCTGCTTCCTGAGAAATCTGTATGCAGGCCAAGAAGCAACAGTTAGAACTGGACATGGAACAACAGATTGGTTCCAAATTGGAAAAGGAGTACGTCAAAGCTATATACTGACACCCTGCTTATTTAACTTATATGCAGAGCACATCATGTGAAATGCTGCGCTGGATGAAGCACAAGCTGGAATCAAGATTGCCGGGAGAAATATCAAGAACCTCAGATATGCAGATGACACCACCCTTATGGCAGAAAGCAAAGAGGAACTAAAGAACCTTTAGATGAAAGTGAAAAAGGAGAGTGAAAACATTGGCTTAAAACTCAACATTCAAAAAACTAAGATCATGGCATCTGGTCCCATCACTTCAAGGCAAATAGATGGGGAAGCAATGGAAACAGTGAGACTTTTTTTTCTTCGGCTCCAAAATCACTGCAGATGGTGACTGTAGCCATGAAATTAAAAGGTGCTTGCTCCTTGGAAGAAAAGCTATGACCAACCTAGACAGCATATTAAAAAGCAGAGACATTACTTTGCCAATGAAGGTCCATCTAGTCAAAGCTATGGTTTCTCCAATAGTCATGTATGAATGTGAGAGTTGGATAATAAATAAAGCTGAGTGCTGAAGAATTGACGCTTCTGAACTATGGTGTTGGAGAAGACTCTTGAGGGTCCCTTGGACAGCAGGGAGATCCAACCAGTCCATCCTAAAAGAAATCAGTTCTGAATATTCATTGGAAGGACTGATGCCGAAACAGAAATTCCAGTACTTTGGCCATCTGATACAAAGAACTGACTCATTGGAAAAGACCTTGATGCTGGGAAAGATTGAAGGCAGGAGGATGAGAAGGGGACGACAGAGGAGGAGATGGTTGGATGGCATCACCGACTCAATGGACATGAGTTTGAGTAAGCTCCGGAAGTTGGTGATAAACAGGGAAGCCTGGCGTGCTACAGTCTATGGGGTTGCAAAAAGTCAGACATGACTGAGCAACTGAACTGAACTGAACTGAACTGAATAGGGGTGGTGGATGGGCAATTTAAAACAGGAAAAATATAATCATTTTTGTCATTTATCTTTCTCTCTTCCCATATGATAGCTGGCCTGAAACTAAGAATGCTAGTGAATGATTAAGAAAAAAATTTAATATCATGTCAAGCATATTAGGCAAGCCACAATTCTATCACTGGTTCAACTATTTTGCACCTCCCTCTCATTTTTCTCACTGAGGCTACAGTGGAACTGAAGTTTGCTTACAACTCAAATAATACCTATAAATGCCTTTTTGAACATTTTTCACCATTGGAAAAGAAGAAACCCAAGTAATTACTTTCAGCAGTCTAATCCTCTTTCTTGAAGACAGAGGGCACAATTCACCTGCCAAACTGTGACCTATATCAGGTGGATCCAGCAGGGTAGTAAGGTGAAGAGGAATGGGTTTTAAAGACTCCTAGAGCAGGCAGTTATTAGTTGTATGACCTTAGGCAAGTTGTTTTACCTCTCTGAGCAGCAGCTTACTCATCTGTATAGTGAAAATAATATTACCTAATTAATTCATTCAATATATACTTATTGAGCACTTACTATATGTTAGCAACTGGTTAAAAAGCAGTGATCAACCCAGTCAAGAAGGAAGCTTACAAGTAGGAACTAAGGACAAACAATACTATTAACATCTTTGATCTAGTTTTAGCATGCAGAGTGCTTCTGAGAATGAAATGAATGAAGAACACGTATGAAAATACTTATGACCGCATCATGAACAGAGTCCACGTCTATGGTCAATACGTTCGTTAAGTGGCGGCACTGGAACTTAAATTCAAGTTCAGTATTCCCTCCATTATGCCACTTTGTCAAGATTCCTTTGAGAGACTTGTTAAAATGCAGATTCCAGGCTAAAGATCACAGTTTGTGAGTACAACAGAGCCATCTGCAACTAATTCAAAAGCTTCAAGTACCGCTATGATATGAGACAAAAGAATGTTAAGACAAACTGTAATAAAAAAAGACAAGGCTTCAGTTTCTGTCCATGAAGGATTAACTGCTATGAGAATGTTTTCCTTCTGCCATAAACAACTAGAAAACAGGACAAAATATATGAAACAACATTTTTCAATTACTGCACAAGAAGCAGTATAGGACTATCAAACCAGAGAGGAGGGAAACAAATGAGGTAATACCTACACAACTGCTCAAGCTTATTGCCCAAAGCAGCTTCCAGGCTGCTGGCCAGGAAAGGGGAACCCAGACAAAGCCAACTGGTCTCAGTGAGGTGAATCTGGGGAGGCGGAGGCAGCTGGAACTTCTGGTATCAGAAGTGGGAACTATGTGAGAAGAGAGCTCTGAAAATCTGTAGAGGAGTTCTTTCCAGTCTTTGAACAATGTAACAGAGACACAGAACACGTGTAATTGGAGTTCCAGAAGGAAGAGAGACAGAGAGAGGCAGAGTGTAATTATCTGAATGCAAACTGATTACATCATTTGATGGTATAGATTATAAACCTTAGAGTACCACTAAGAATTAAGAAGTATGGCTAATAAGCTCATAGGGGATATAGAATGGAGCCATAAAAAACATTTAATTAATCCAAACTAAAAGAAGGGAGGAAAAAGAGACAAAGCAAGAAAAAACAAATAGCAATATTGTAGATTTAAACTCAAATATACTGGTAGTTATCTTACATGTTAATGGCTGAAACACTTTATTAATAGAAGGCAGAGATAGTCAGATTTCATATAAAAATATGACCCAACTATATGCTATATTAGGCAAATATGTCCATATCCTAACCCCTGGAACTTGTGAATGTGTTAGGTTACACAGCAGAGAATAAAGTTGCAGATGGGTTAAGGTTGCTAGTCAGTTGAACTAAAAATAGGGGGATTATCCCTGATTATATGAGTGGGCCCAAGGTAATTCCAGGGGTCCTTGAAAGTGAAAGAGAGGCAGAAGACATCAGAATCAACTGGAGACGCACCTGTGGGAGAATGCTCAGCTATTCAGTGCCGCTGGCTTTGCAGACAGAGGACAGGAGCCAGGACAAAGCATGCAAGCGGTCTCTAGAGGCTGAAGAAGGCAGGAGACAGCTCTGCTGACACTGTGATTTTAGTCTGGTGAGACCCACGCCAGATTTATGAAGTAAAGAACTACAGGACAGCAAATTTATGTTGTTTTAAGTCATCAAGTTTGTAAAAAGGTGTTACAACAGCAACAGAAAATACCTGATGTCGATAAGAAACCAACTTTAAATACGGAGACACACAGAAAGATTAAAAGTGAAATGATGGAAAATGAGGCTAACTCTAATCAAAAGAATGCTGGAGAGGCTAGTAATACCAGACAAAGTAGATTTCTGAGGAAAGAATATTGCCAGAAATAAACTGTGTCATTTCATAAGGATAAAGGGGTAAATTAATCAAGGGGACATAACAATCCTAAATATACATACACACACTTGGTAACAGAGCTTCAAAATACTTCCTACAAAAACTGATAGTACTAAAAGGAGAAATGGCCAAGTTTATAATTATGGTTAGAGGCTTTAGCACTTATCCTTTGGTAATTCAAAGGACAAGTAGAAAACAGACAGACAGACAAAAAAATAACCAGTAAAGATATAGAAAATGTGAACATTATCCAGCAATTAGATCCGACGCTTAGAGAACATTCTTCCCAACAACAATGGGATACACACTCATTTCAAGTGCTCATGAAACACTCACTGTACTTTGGACTATAAAAAGATCCAATAAGAACAACTGAGTATATTCTATGACTAAAATAAAATTAAACTAGAATTAATAACAGAACTATCAGAAATTAAACAATGTGCTTCTAAGTAATACGTCATTGGTAAAAGAAGAAATCACTAGGGTAATTAAAAAATACTTTTAGCTGAATAGAAAAAGTCCCCAAATAAATAAAAATTTTATGAGTTATAGCCACAGCAGTGCTTAAAGCACTAGATTTGTATATGAGAAAAGAAAAAAGGTCTAAGATCAGCAACGTAAGCTTCTACTTGGAAAAACTAGAAAAGGAAAAGCAAATAAACTGAAGAAAGGAAATTATAAAGATCATACATGAAGTCAATGAAATAAAAAATAGAACAATAGAGAAATCAGTGAAAAATGAAAGCTGGTTCTCTGCACAAAATTAATAAACCTACAGCCAGTATTCCCAAGAAAAAAACACACAAATTGCCAATGTCAGGGATTACACAGCGAACATTACTAGAGATCCTACAGAAATCAAACTGTGTAACAAGAGGATGGCGGTGGTAGTTTAGTCGCTGGGTCATGTCCTACTCTTGCAACCCCAAGGACTGTAGCCTGACAGACTCCTCTGTCCATGGGATTTCCCAGGCAAGACTACTGGATCGGGTTGCCATTTCCTTCTCTAGGGGGTCTTTCCCACCCAGGGACTGATGCGTCTCCTGCATTGCAGGCGGATTCTTCACCACTGAGCCACCACGGAAGCCAAAGCAAGAGGGTGACATGAACAATGTTATGTCAATAATGTCAGATAAACTTTAGATGAAATGAATAATTTTCTTTAAAGATACAGCTATCAAATGCTACTCAAGATATAATAGGAGACTGGAATAGTCCTATATCCATTAAAGAAATTTAATTTATAGTTAAAAACCTTCTAACAAAGAAAAATCTAGGCCTAGTGGTTTCACTAGGGAATTCTATTAAACATTTAAGGAAGAACTGGTAACAATTCTACACAGACTCTTTAAGAAAATGAGAGGAGGGAACATTTCTCAGTTCATTTATGAGAGAGAGCCCTATATCAACACTAAAGCAAGGCAAAGATGCGAGAAGAACAGAAAGCTATTAAAGGAGAACTACAGAAGAACCCATCACAGCTGTCATGAACACAGATGTAAAAATATGTATCTAATTTTTAGAAAGTTTTACCTATTAATTTATAAGCAGGACAATACGTCGTAACCAAGCATGGAATGCAAGGTTGCTTTAACATTCAAATATCCATCAATATGATGATTAATACCATGCAATATATTAACAGACAAACAATGAAAACCCTAAGATTATCTTAGTATATGCAGGAAAAAAATGTGATAAAATTCAACACCCATTCATGATAATGCTCTCAGAAAACTACAAAAGAAAGAAATTTTCTTAACAAGATAAAGAAGATCTACAATAAAACCTAGTGAATGAAATGAAAGTCACTCAGTCGTGTCTGACTCTTTGTGACCCCATGGTCTGTATACTCCATGGAATTCTCCAGGCCAGAATGCTGGAGTGGGTAGCCGTTCTCTTCTCCAGAGGATCTTCCTAACTCAGGAATCGAACCCAGGTCTCCCACACTGCAAGTGAATTCTTTACCAGCTTAGCCACAAGGGAAGCCCAAGAATACTGGAGTGGGTAGCCTATCCCTTCTTCAGCAGATCTGCCTGTCCCAGGAATCGAACCGAGAGCTAGCTAATCTTATACTGAATGGTGAAATAATATCTTTCTCCATAACACTGAAGACAAGGGAAGAATGTTTGCTACCATCATTTCCATTCAACATTTTACTATAGGCTCTAGCTAGTGTAATAAGGTATGAAAAAAAAAAGCCATACAGATTCGAAGAGGTAAAACTATCTTTATTTGCAGACATATCTGTGTAGAAAGACACATCTATCATGAAGAAATCTATAAAAAGCTACCAGAATTAATAAGTCAGTTTAGCAAGGTTACAGAGTACATGGTCAACACATAAAAGAAATCAATTGCAATTCTACATGGTAGCAAAAACAACATATATTGAAATCAATACCATTTACAAGAGCATAAAAACATAGAATACTTAGTTGGATAAGACTTAATATTCAAAACTTCAAAAATGCTGTGGAGAAAAGGTAAAGAAGACCCAAATAAATGGGAAGAAATGCCATTTTCAGGGACTGAACACTCAGTCTTGCTAAGATGCCAGTCCTCCCCAAACTGGGCTATAGATTCAATGTCACCAATAGGGATTCTCCTGCTCGTTTTTTAATCTAACGAGAGAAATCGACAAGTTGACTCTAGTATTTTTTTTTTTAAAAAAGAGGAAAAGGCCAGAATAGTCAAGACAATTTATAATGAAAAAAACAAAATTAGAAGGCCATACTATCTGATTTTAAGACTTACTATAAAATTAGGATAGTACAGAAATGGCACAAAGTAGTCTAACAGATAAAGAATGCTCTTCAACAATGTGCTAGAACAATTGAATATCCATGTTAAAAAAAAAGAATTCTAGCTTTTATCTCATAATAGTGAGTGAAAGTTGCTCAGTCGTGTCCAATTCTTTGTGACCCCAGGAATTAACACAGTCCATGGAATTCTCCAGGCCAGAATACTGGAGAGGGTAGCCTTTCCCTTCTCCAGGGGATCTTCCCAATCCAGGGATTGAACCCAGGTCTCCCGCACTGCAGGTGGATTCTTTATCAGCTGAGCCACAAGGGAAGCCTCTTAAAATATGATGTACAAAAATAAATTGAAAGAAACATAGACCTAAACATAAGAGCTAAAACTATAAAACTTTTAGAAGAAAACACAGAAAAAAACCTTTATGGCCTCGGGTTAATAAGCAAAGATTTCTTAGGATAGGACACAAAAGACATGATCTCTAACAGAAAAAAAATAATTGGACTTCCTCAAAATTGAAAACTTTTACTCTTCAGAAGATACTGTTAAGAAAATAAAAAAGACAAGACAAAGTTGAAACAATATTTGCAAAACATATATTTGAGAAAAGGTTTGTATCCACAATATATAATGGACACTTTCAAGATAAAATAACTCAGAAAAACTGGGTAGAAGATTGGAACAACCACTTTACCAAGAAGACAGATAAATGGCAAATAAGCATGAAAAGATGCTCAAATTAACATCCATTAGTGAGATGCAAAATTAAAACACAAGGAGAGTCCACTTCATGCCCATTAAAAGGATTAAGATTAAAAAGACTGATAATCAGGACTTCCTTGGCAGTCCACTGGTTAAGAATCTGCCTTGCAATGCAGATTCAATCCCTGCATTCCCTGGGTTCAGTCCCTGGTTGGGGAACTAAGCTCCTACAGGCCATGGAGCAGCTAAGCCCGAGCGCCTCAACTACTTGAGACTGAGCAGGGAAACTACAATTAAAGACCTTGCATGACACAAAAATGATACTTCCTGCATGCCACGTCTAAGATCCAAAGCAGCCTCTGTCTCCTACCCCCCAAAAGACTGAAAATAGCAAGTGTTAGGGAAGATAGAGGGCGACTGGAGCCCTTACACACTGCTGCAGGGAGCAAAACGGTGCCGTCACTTTGGAGTAGTTTGGTAGATTTTAACAATGTTGAATATGCATCCAGCATACAACCCAGAAATTCACTGTGGTATTTACTCAAGAGAAATATTTGTCCATAGAAAGACTTGTACATGAATGTTCATAGTAGCATTATTCAAAACCACCAAATAATGGAAACAACCCAAATGTTATCAGTTGGTGAAAATATATTAACAAATTAACAAATGTGGTAATGTATACAATGGAATAATACTGAGCAACAGAAAGATAAAAACTGATTCACAGAAAAAGGCATTATGCTAAACGGAAGAAGCCGGACGCAAAGGACTATATGTTACATGATTCCACTTATATGAAGTTCTGATAAAGGCAAACTACGGTGAGAGAAAGTAGACAGTAGTTCCTTGGGGCTGGAACTAGGGGAGGGATTGATTAGAAGGGGTCATGAGGGAGCTTTTGTGGTGATGAAAATGTTCTGTATCTTGGCTGTGGTGGTTCATGACTACGTTTATACATTTGTCAAGATGCACTGAACTGTTCACTTAAAATCAGTAATTTTTACAGTGTGTAAATTATACTTTAATAAAGCTGTTTAAAAATAAACTGTACATCAAAATATGAAAAAGGGTATTTTCTGTCTTTTAGGTAATAGTTACAATCTTCCACTTTGGTTAAACAATCTTTCCCATTTTGTAGGATGATCATCTCAAAAGCACCTACTCTAAGAGACCACAACCAAGTTCTTCCTCTCAAAACAATGCTCTCTCTGATACTCACCAAGAGCAGTGAGTCCCTCTGAGATGGATGTGAGGACATACAGGAGTACAGGAGGATCTAAGCTGGTGATGAAGCTCATGTGGTCCTGGGTGAGACATTCCAAGAGTGGATAATACGACTGGCTCAGTTTCCGATATTGCTATAATAGAAATACTAGATGTCAAGCCACAGGAAAGCGAAAGACATGCTACAGTTCAGCGAGAGTTGCCATGCATAAGGCTGGAAATTGTGATCTTATTTACACAGAAACATATAAACAAACATAAACACATAAAGATATATAAAACAATTAGGTTGGTGCAAACATAATTGCAATTTCAGACTGCGAATTTTAAATAATTATGAAAATGAAAGTGTGAAAGTGTTAGTCGCCCAATCGTGTCCGACTCTTTGTAACCCCATTGACTGTAGTCCACCAGGCTCCTCTGTCCATGGGATTCTCGAGGCAAGAATGCTGGAGTAGGTTACCATGCCCTTCTCCAGAGGATCTTCCTGACCCAGGGATCGAACCCAGGTCTCCAGCATTGGTGGTAGATTCTTTACTATTTGAGCTAGCCAGGAAGCCTGGGTATAAATCATTTTAACTAGGCTCAAATGCATCTTTTTAAATCAAAATAGGAACCATTATAATCAACACATTTTTGCCAATGAGAAATAAGTTTGTTTATTCCTGTAGCATAAAAATCCACGTTTTGGGATTCAGTGAACTCATGAAAAGCATTTTCTGGTTCCTGCCGGTTGTGGAAGCATTTTCCCTGAAAACAGATATGCCTGCAGACGTGGTGGCCGGCTGGCGAGAGGTCAGGTGGGTATGGTAGACGAGGCAAAACTTCACAGGCCAGTTCATTCAATGCTTGAAGCATCGGTCGTGCGAGGTGCAGTCGGGCGTTGTTGTAGAGAAGAACTGGGCCCTTTCTGTTGATCAGTGCCGGCTGCAGGCACTGCAGTTTTTGGTGCATCTCTTCAATTTGCTGAGCATAATTCTCAGATGTAACGGTTTCACCAGGATTCAGAAAGCTGGAGTAAGATCAGACCGGCAGCGGACCATCAAACAGTGGCCATGACCTTTTTTTTTTGGTTCAAGCTTGGCTTTGGGAAGTGCTTTAGAGCTGCTTCTTGGTCCAACCAGTGAGCTGGCCATCTCCAGTTGTATAAAATCCACTTTTCATCACAAGTCACAATGTGATTGAGAAATGGCTTGTTGTTGTTGCGGAGAATAAGAGAAGATGCCACTTCAAAGCGACAGTTTTTAAAATTTTCAGTCAGCTTATGAAGCACGTATTTATCAACTTTCTCCACCTTTCCAATTTGCTTCAAATGCCGAATGACTAGAATGGTCGACACTGAGTTCTTCAGCAACTTCTTGTGCAGCTGTCAAAGGACCAGTTTCAATGACGGCTCTCAGTTGGTCATTGTCAACTTCCAATGGCCGGCTACTGTGCTCATTTGCAAGGTTCTCATTGTCTCCACTGCAAAACTTCTTGAACCACTACTGCACTGTACTGTATGCTGTGCCTCGTCACTCGGTCGTGTCTGACTCTGTGCAACTCCATGGATTGTAGCCCATCAGGCTCCTCTGTCCATGGGGATTCTCTAGGCCAGAATACTGGAGTGGGTTGCCATGCCCTCCTCCAGAGGATCTTCCCAATCCAGGGGTTGAACCCAGGTGTCCCACACTGCAGGTGGATTCTTTACTGCCTGAGCCACCAGGGAAGCCTGACTGCAATGTTCATTAGCAGTTTCTGGGCCAAATGTGTTGCTGATGTTATGAGCTGTCTCTGCCGCTTTACAACACATTTAGAACTCAAATAAGAAAATTACTCGAATTTGCTTTTTAATATAATTTCCCTAGTCTAAAATAAATATAAAATAAATGGCAAGTAATAAGTCACTAGCAAAAAATATAAAGTGATGAATGTGTATTAAAATGTTGTAAAACATAACCACATTTATTTAAGAATGTATGGCAAATTCAAAGTGCAAATGACAAAGTTCAACAGTGCAAAACCACAATTTCTTTTGCACCAACCTAACGTGGAACAAATGATGTAATGATTCTCAATTCAGTATTTAAAGGAATTCTAACAAAAATACCTTGATCTCTAGAAGTCCTGATTTGAAGCTATAGTATAGCATAGCATGTAACAGTTAAGCACAAGCAACACTGTTGTAGTGTGGAATTTAGAAGGCTGAATTATTTTTCTGGGCTGGAATAATATGACACACAATAGTGCTTAACAGGGGCTAGGGAACCTTTTTTTTTTAACACAAAGAAATCTGCTGTTATAATAGGATTTGGTATCATCATCTGCTGTATTCACACAACGTCAACCCATCTAACTAAATCATAACTGGGTAAATGGCTTAATATTTACCATACACAACAGGCAAAAGATAAGTGCATGAGAAATACACCTGGAAAACCTCAAATGAGACTCAAACCAGTATCAAAGAAGCACAACACTCATAAGAGAAATAAACCATAGCAATATTTATTACAGTGAGATTAAGACTACCTCCATAAAAATCACATGGGGGTGCTTGTTAAAAACGCAGTTTTCTGATCCCCAGTTCAGACTTAACAGAATGAAAACCTCTGGAATGAGGTCCTGAAAAGGGCATTTAAAAAGTATATTCTAAGGGAGTCCTCTGCATCCTCAATTTTGAGATTACTGAGGTAAAGCTTTGCTTGTCTACTAGAAAAAAAGATCAGAGAAAATCCTGGAGCCATATCAGGTTTCTTTTTTTTTTTTTGGTGGGCTTCAACTGCTAAATGAAGAGTTCCCTCAAATGAGGAGGCTGTAGCATATGGCTGATCTGACTTAAGTTTCTACTCCACAATTTCTGTCGCACAGGCAGCCTTCAACGAGCATTCCATTCTACTGTAAAGAGGCTGGACACCTTTGGCTCGAGACGCATTTTTTTGTTTGGTTTTTGGGTCTTTTGGGCCATGCTGCATTGCTTACAGCATCTTAGTTCCTTGACTAGGGACTGAACCTGGGTCCTTGGCAGTGAAACTGCAGAGTCTTAACCACTGAACTGCTAGGGAATTCCGAAGATGTGGTTTTATGAAGACTAGCTTAGAAAGGTGGAAGAGGGTACCACTAGTCCACTAGAATGTCAAGAAGCATTTCTCCTACAGGATGACTAATGCAGGCCCCCGGATCTTACTTGTAGTCTTGGGCAGGTGGGAAAGCCTGAGCATAAGTTTAGCTGTGTTACTGAAGCAATTACTGCAACCAAGCTGGGCATATATTAGCTTTTGTGTAATCAGGCAGAGATATTTAAAAAAAAAAAGTCTAATAATGACACAGCTCAGTGGAGGAGCCTGGAAATTTGAATTCCAGCAAGCACCCCAGGTGATTCTGATGGGCTTCAAAGTTTGAAAACTACTGACATAAATCACTAAAACTAGACAGTAGGGTAGAAAAGGGACCTAGAGATCACTTTGTTTAATTTACTCATTTTAGAGGTGAGGAAATTGAAGCCTGGAGAAATAGAGAAGGTGATTTATTCAAGGTAAATGACCAGTGAGTGGCAGAGTTGAGACTATATACCAGGTTGCTCAACTTCTAGTTTAGCACTCTGTCCACCGTATCAGAATGTTAAGGGAAAGGAAAGCCAAACAGCATGGAAGTAGACAGTTGAAGGGAAGGAAGGAGAAGATCCTGCAGTCATCTGGCATTTCTGCCCCAGGAAACACAGACCCTTTCTGAATTGTGAGCACAGCTGTAAGCAGTTAGTTGAAATTGCTAATTACACTTTCTGTAGACACAGAACTCGGAACACTCTAGATGACCAATCTGTCAGAAGATGCAGTTTTCAAAACTACACATTTAATTATATAAAGACAGCCACTAAAGTTGTTCTAATTCTTTAAGCTAAATCAAATGCTGCCCTAAAACATAAAATGATCTAGTGCTGTTCTAACTTCTCGGGCTTCACTGTAACAATTCCATGCCTGTGGTGGTGTGACTTCACATTTCATACAGAGACTCCCATGATACAGGATTGCTTACTAGCAAGTCACTGTGGGACACTGACAGCAGCATTTTGACAAAGGCTTGGAGTACATTGTCAAAGTGGTTGTCCCCATACAACTTGAAGACGCCAAAGCTGACATAATTTCCACACAAGGCAGATTTGAGAGCTGAATAGCAGATGGAGATGCCCTTGAGTTTCATTGGATAAATCTGATCTTTTGAGAGGCTCCCAAGGGACAGGATCTGATTACCTGTTTCAGGGTGAAAGCAGAATGAGAAAGTGACATAAGTAGATGTCATCCAAAGCAGTTACGAGGCACATATTCAACATTCTCACTCTACTGCTATGGTTCACGCTCCCCTACCGCTGTTCCAAGATTCACACTGTCCATATAATGAGAAATATAAATACATAAGGCAGTTTATATGGGAAGTACAAATGGCCCAGTGAAAATCAATCAAAGGTACTGGAGAAGTTTGATATTTTGGTCTGGATGGCGATTACATGAATATATATGTAGATACATAAAAATTCATTGAGTTATACTAAAGATTAGTTTATATACTTGAATATTTACATTATCTCTTCTTCAATAAGAAGTGAAAAAAGTAGGAATAAATAACCAACTAAGTCAGGAAAAGATAACTTAGAGATATAAGTTACTCTAAATTCTGGGGTGAATTTTCAAATTTTCAGCTTTTTCACATGAACTTGATATTGAGCTACTTCACCTTTAGGAGGATCACAGGTTTGGGACATGAAGTAAATGAAATAAGACACATAAATTCTTGGCATAGTACACAGTAAATGTTACTTCCCTTTTCTCCTTAGATCCTTTTTCAGAAGACCTAAAGAGATGATCATTTAAAAACTGTACTTAAATGCTATGCTTGACCATCAAAAACAAAGTAATGTTCATATAATTATGTTACAGTTTTTCTGGTTAGCATTTACAATCAACAATTTCTCTTTCTGAAATGTGTGCTAGTAAGGCATATTACTAGACAATATCCAAGAATGCTTTGTGAAAAATTATAAAGTCATATATGTTTCTTAGCTCTGCTTTTTCCTGTTCAAGTAAGTAACACTTCTAAAATTGAAACTAAATTCAATTTACAAAATTTAGAGGCTTACTGTTGTGGTTCTGTACTGTGTCTATTGGGCTAAATAAGAATTAAGTTTCCCAGAACTCATTTCCCTGTACAGTTGTGGGCTAGAATTGAGCAAAAGAGAAATCTATATGAGACTTGGAAGATGAAAGTGAAGTAGCAGCTAGGACTTTCTGAAGGTTGTTGTGATTAGAGGCTGTGAGAAAAAGATGTAGAAATACCTCTGGGTTTTAGTTTGTCCTTGCTTTTCCCTGCTCTGTGTGAAGAACTGCAAGCCCTGCTGACCGATGACCCCAAGCCTACCTCCAAGAGCTTGGCAGCAAACGAGCAGAGCGGCAGCTATACAGAGGCAACAGCCTTCCACTGAGTCCAAACCACTACACTGGTCCCCCTCACTCCAGTCTTTCAGGGTCTCACCCTAGCAGCTGGGTGTCTCCAGCTTTTAGATGTCCTTGCCAGTTCCAACTTGTCCACCATGCCATTATTTCAGGAGGCCTGATTAGTGATTTTTCTCCTGGACTTCCAATGCCCCCCTTGGAGGTCCATCTTGCCATCTCTGCCCAAGACAGTACAACGTCTAATTCCTAAAATAAACCTCCTGTCCCATCAGGGTCACAGCGTTTGCTTTCCCTGTTTGAATCTCGACTGCTACGAATACTATGAAAACCATACGCTCACTAGGAGGTTAAGAAGGACCACTCATTCTAGCAGAGTAAGAAGCAGGACCAGGCCAAGGTGATGGTTTCCTGCCCTTATCTGCCTTTCTGAAACAGTTTCGTACACGTTTTGTTTTTTGTTTTTTTCTTTCTGTGAATCCTTAGAAGCCCAGTGGCTTTGCCTATATAATCTATACATCTGAATGACACCACCACTGTGTTGGCTGAGGCATATCTTGGAATTTACTCCATACCACATTCTGTACCGTCTCTCATGGTCTCATCCTAACTTCTCTTAGAAAGATATGGCAAGTTTCAACTCAATATGATAGCATTTCCTTAATATCTACTGGTGGGAGAATAGATTTGTAAACAAGTAATTCCATACAATGTGACAAACACTATCAGAGACATATGTCAAGATTTTATGGGGACAGAAGAGACTGGCTTTGCTTGGGCAGGACAGCAGGGTAGGAAAGGCTTCACAGAACAGGTTGCTTCTCAGTGATCAATCACCACCTCTCAGATGGACTTGAAGGGAGAGAAGAGTATTCCAGAGATTAAGTGCTCAGGCATGGAGGCCTGAAAGAGCAGGGAGCTGCAGGAGAGGCCAGTTCTCAACCACTGCTTTACCACCTTCGCCTCCAATCTAAACCAAGATACACGTTCCCTGTCCCCTTCCCTTTCCCGGGAAAGAAAAGCACTGCCTGCACGTGATGGAAAAAGCAGGATAATCTGGTGGTAGTGGTGGTGGTTTACACATTTTGAGTTAAGGAGGCTAGGGTCAAACAGAAAAGTAGGTCATCTTCTGGGGACTTCCTATGCTGATGTCCTTATGGGGAAAGTGAAAATGAAAGTGAAGTCGCTCAGTCGTGTCCTACTCTTTGCGACCCCATGGACTGTAGCCTACCAGGCTCTTCTGTCCATGGGATTTTCCAGGCAGCAGTACTAGAGTGGATTGCCATTTCCTTCTCTAGGGGATCTTCCCAACCCAGGGATGGAACCTGGGTCTCCTGCATTGTAGACAGACGCTTTACTGTCTGAGCCACCAGGGAAGTTGGGCTTCATTGTAACAATTCTATGCCTGTGGTGGTGTGACTTCACATTTCATACAAAGACTCCCATGATACAGGATTGCTAGTCACTGTGGCACACTGACAGCAGCATTTTGACAAAGGCTTGGAGTACATTGTCAAAGTGGTTGTCCCCATACAACTTGAAGATGCCAAAGCTAACATAATTTCCACACAAGGCAGATTTGAGAGCTGAATAGCAGATGGAGATCCTATATTCTTCAGCACAAGATGTAATAGGTAGACTAAGAACTGTGTTGGGAGAAAATGTTTGATTCTAAAAGACTAGACAACCTATAGTAAAGAAGGATTAATTATTTAGAATCACAACTTTTATCTCGTATTGAAGTTGCAATCTGGCCTACATGTCTTTTGGACTATTTCAGACACACCTGTGTTAATTAAACCAGTAATTAGCATACCATTATGACCTTGAAAAAGTGGAATGAGTAAAACTTTGAAAGAGGAAACTGTATTTCATCATGCTCCAGTGGTTTTGCATTCCATGGTGGCTATAAATGACTACAGAAGAGAAGGCATGTCCACATCATTTATTCACCCCGTCAGCATTATTCAATTTATGTTATTCAACAATCCTTACTGAAATCGGAGTCCCTGCCCTCAAAAAGCTTAAAATCTAGCCGTTAGACTCACATTGCTCTAAACAAAAGTGATCAAGTTCAGATTTTGTTCTAATGTTCCTCTTTGCCTTCCCTATTCCACCCCACCCTATAAAGTCCCATTTCCTTCCTTCCTAAGAGGGAGATCTTTATTACACTGATGGACAGCTGGGTGACGAAGGCAGCCACTGAAGCCAGTAACAGTTGCCACTTGTAAAAAAGAAATGATACACTTTCTGTAATGAAATTAGAGACTTCCAAAGTTTAGAATCAAAAGGGAAATCTTTAACTGTTTCCCACCGACTGTATCTGTCATAACTGGGAGCAATTACGGTAACAGCACTCATAACTCACAAGGCTCTTATGTGGAGTGAAGGAGACAGCGTCAGTAAAATGTGTACCCCAGTAACCGGCACAGCGTTCATGCAAACTATAGCCATACACAGTAGTAAGGGCTCTTTTCTCTCTGCAGTCTATTAGCCAGTTAGGTCAGACATGGGGAGCTATGGCCTGAAAAAGAGGAGGCGGTAAAGCTGAGTGTGTCTGGTGTAGAATAATGTCACTTTCTTCTAATACATAATTCAAAGTAAGTATTTATTTGACCACGTTCCCTCTATTCCTTCAAAAGAGAACTGGCTGTAGAGCTTCACAGTGCGGATCTTTGGCCCACACTCTATCATTTCTCTGTGCCCTCAGAAGAACACATTGTAAAACACCATTTATTCATTTGGCTGCATCAGGTCTTGGCTGTGGGACACGCACGGCAGCTCTTCATTGTGTCATCACGCTTCTCTCTAGTTAACGGCTTGCAGGCTCAGGAGTCGCGGCGCGGGCTCAGGAGTCGCGGCGCGGGCTCAGGAGTTGTGGTGCGGGCTCAGGAGTTGTGGTGCGGGCTCTCTAGTTGCGGTGTGGGCTCTCTAGTTGTGGTGCAGGCTCAGGAGTTGCGGTGTGGGCTCTCTAGTTGTGGTGCGGGCTCTCTAGTTGTGGTGCAGGCTCTCTAGTTGCATTGCAGGCTCAGTAGTAGTGGCGCGGGCTCAGGAGTTGCGGTGTGGGCTCTGTAGTTGCGGTGCGGGCTCAGGAGTTGCGGTGTGGGCTCTCTAGTTGCTGTGTGGGCTCACGAATTGCGGTGTGGGCTCTCTAGTTGTGGTGCGGGCTCTCTAGTTGCGATGTGGGCTCAGGAGTTGCGGTGTGGGCTCTGTAGTTGCGGTGCGGGCTCAGGAGTTGCGGTGTGGGCTCTCTAGTTGCTGTGTGGGCTCACGAATTGCGGTGTGGGCTCTCTAGTTGCGGTGTGGGCTCTCTAGTTGTGGTGCGGGCTCTCTAGTTGCGATGTGGGCTCAGGAGTTGCGGTGTGGGCTCTCTAGTTGCGGTGCGGGCTCAGGAGTTGTGGTGTGGGCTCTCTAGTTGTGGTGCGGGCTCTCTAGTTGTGGTGCAGGCTCTCTAGTTGCATTGCAGGCTCAGTAGTAGTGGCGCGGGCTCAGGAGTTGCGGTGTGGGCTCTCTAGTTGCGGTGCGGGCTCAGGAGTTGCGGTGTGGGCTCTCTAGTTGCTGTGTGGGCTCACGAATTGCGGTGTGGGCTCTCTAGTTGCGGTGTGGGCTCTCTAGTTGTGGTGCGGGCTCTCTAGTTGCGATGTGGGCTCAGGAGTTGCGGTGTGGGCTCAGGAGTTGCGGTGTGGGCTCTCTAGTTGCGGTGTGGGCTCTCTAGTTGTGGTGCGGGCTCTCTAGTTGCGGTGCGGGCTCAGGAGTTGCGGTGTGGGCTCTCTAGTTGCTGTGTGGGCTCACGAATTGCGGTGTGGGCTCTCTAGTTGCGGTGTGGGCTCTCTAGTTGTGGTGCGGGCTCTCTAGTTGCGATGTGGGCTCATGAGTTGCGGTGTGGGCTCAGGAGTTGCGGTGTGGGCTCTCTAGTTGCGGTGTGGGCTCTCTAGTTGTGGTGTGGGCTCTCTAGTTGTGGTGCGGGCTCTCTAGTTGTGGTGCAGGCTCTCTAGTTGCATTGCAGGCTCAGTAGTAGTGGCACGGGCTCAGGAGTTGCGGTGTGGGCTCTGTAGTTGCGGTGCGGGCTCAGGAGTTGCGGTGTGGGCTCTCTAGTTGCTGTGTGGGCTCACGAATTGCGGTGTGGGCTCTCTAGTTGCGGTGTGGGCTCTCTAGTTGCGGTGAGGGCTCTCTAGTTGTGGTGTGGGCTCTGTAGTTGCCTTGCGGGCTCAGTAGTTGCGTTGCAGGCTCAGGAGTTGAGTTGCGGACTCAGTAGTTGCGTTGCAGGCTCAGGAGTTGCGGTGTGGGCTCAGTGGTAGTGGCATATGGGCTTAGTTGCCCTGTGGCACGTGGGATCTTAGTTCCCCAATCAGAGATCCAATCTGCATCCCCTGTGTTGGAAGGCAGATTCTTAACCCGTGCACTACTAGGGAAGTCCCAATAATAGTTTTTAAAAAAGGTGCAAGGGCTAAGATATATGGTGGTTGTCTCTTATACCAGGAAGAATTAACAGTATGAACAATGTTACTTCCTGGTTTATAAAGCAATCTATTACACTGATTTACTTTTTATTTTTCCCTTTTAATCTCTAAAATTTTAAAGTTAATTTGATATTTAGCTGACAGCTCTATAGGTTGAATGTCTTCATTTAGCATCAGAACAGTTATGGGAGCAAGCTTGCTGACATTATTTCAGGTCGCTCAACCTACTCTGTCTCTGCAAACCAGCCAAACCCCCTGGATGTAAGTGGTTTGAGACAGAAACAAAGCAGTGGATATGGAAAAGAATATAGTATTTCCCTTTCAGGTTGAAAAAGATTAAAACAATGCAGCATTGATAAGCATGTGGGAAATTAAGAAAATTGTTGGGAATGTGAATTACTATAACCATTCTAGAGGGCAATTTGGTTAAATTTATTAAAACTGTGTAAATCCACTTTTGGGAATACATTCCAAAACCAATGTTCACTACCATCTCTCACCATCTCCCAGCATTTGCACTTAGGCACAGTCTCTGTGAAAGCCAGCCTCTCAATCTGTTGAACTAGCTCCCCTCTCCTTTTATGTGCTTCAGAACAAAGCACAGCAATTCCCCCTTTCTCTCCTATGCAGTCTTTCTCTTTTGAAACAAAACCTTCTCTTGGCCCTACTTCCCTTTGTAACGAAACTCCTTAAAAGAATTGTTATCGTCTTAAAAGAACTGTGTCTTCAGTTTTCCTGATTCTCTTTTACACCTACTCCGCTAAAAGTGCTCTTTTCAAGGTTCCTAATAACCTTCTTTTCCCTAAATGTAATGGTCAACTCTTAGTCCTCACCTCTTCGATTCACTGGCTGCTTTTGACACAGCTGACTAGACACACTCTCTCGATTATTCTCTTACTTCAGTGTTTGCTCATTCTCTCCTTTGCTGGTTCCTCCCCTTCTCCCTTCCCTCTTAACACAGAATACTCTAAAACTTAAACCTAAATCTTTTATATTTAAATCCACACCCCATACCCTGGCGACCCTCTCTTGTTTTGTAGCTTTAAATATCACCTAAAGAATTAATGACCCATATTTGTTTTTCTAGACCAGACCTTTTCTGATCCTCAGACTTGTATATCCGACTCTGTATTCAACACTTCCACCTGAATGTCTACCATCAACACTTCAAGCTCAATGAAGTCAAAAGGGAACTTCTGATTTCCCCCTCATACGCAGTTTCAGCCTTTACCCTCTCAGTTAATGGTAACTTCATTTTTCCAGTTGTTTATGACAAAATCCCTGATACATATATCCTATCCATCAAGAAACTGGGTTTTACTTTCAGATGTATGCAGAATCCAACCACTTTTCACTACCCCCACTGCCATCACCGTGGTCAAAGCTGACATAAAATCATGTCAGCCCTCTGCTCAAACCATTCTAAAGTCCTCTTTCCCTTGGATTTAAAGTCCTGATAATATATACAGGATATGACATTACATGACGTTGCTTTTGTTATTACTCTCTCTTGTTCACTCTGCTCCAGCTACCAATATTCCTACGGTTATTCCGACATGCCAGATACACTTCTGCCTCAGGACCCTAAAACTTGGTGTTCCTTCAGCCTAGGACACTCTTCCCTGAGATATCTGCATAATTAACCCCCCCCCCCCCACTGACTGCAAGTCTTGGCTCAAATGTCATTTTTTCAAATGATGCCTATTTTGATCACTGTACTTCATACTGCAACATGTTTCCCAATCCCTGGCACTTCTAACACTTTCTTTGCTCTCTTCTTTTTTTCTTTTTCCCATAGCACTTACTACTTTCTGACATACTAAATAACTTTTTTTTAAGTTTTACTCACTGATATATCCAGAGTCTGGAACCATATCTGCTACTCTCAATATATATACTTACTGAATAAGTCATGCTCACGAAGCTGAAGGTACACAGTTGCTTGCTGAAACAGTGCATGACAGTGAAAGATTGCATGTTTATAAGAATTACATTTACCAAAAGGTGAGTAGTTAAATTATAGTATGACCATAAAATGGAATACTTTGCAGCTATTTTAAAAGATAAGGCAGAAAAAATAATGAAAAGCCAAAGGAAAAAAGAGATATGGTAGGTTTATATACAAGTTAGTATGAAGTAATGGCCATGATATAGGTAAAAAATAGCAAATTACAGATTAGCAAGTATACTATAATAGCACTTCTGGAATAATACATGTATATGCACACATAAAAAAGTATCAAAGAGTGCACACTCAACTGTTAAAAGATTTTGAGTGATGAGATAATCAGGAATTTTCACTTTCTACTTCATACAGCAATTCTGAGATCCTTCAGTTTAGTAACAGACTATTTTAATATTTTATATTTATATGCTTTTATAAAAGCTATCATCTGCTTGAAATGCTCTCCTCAAACTTCTGGGCCCTACTCTTATTTCCTTGTCTGGCCCCTCAGTTTGAGTTAGAAACTTTTGGGCTCCCATAGCACTCTGTATGCTTCTTAAGCATGAAAGTGAGCACAGTACGTTATAATCCTTTATGGACTTGACTGAATCCACTGTTGGACTCAACTAAGAGAAGAATCAGTAAGATTCTTTTTTGTGTATTTCTCTTCCTCTCTAATTCTCACAGTATCAAACATACAGTAAACGCTTGATAAACAGTAGCAGCATGGCTGAAAGATCTATTGAACTCTAAGCACTTGTTTGGAGAGCACCCTTATTTAACAACTTGCTTATCATTTTTTGCTTGTGTGCTGCTGCTGCTGCTGCTAAGTCGCTTCAGTCGTGTCCAACTGTGCCACCCCAGAAACGGCAGCCCACCAGGCTCCCCCGTCTCTGGGATTCTCCAGGCAAGAACACTGGAGTGGGTTGCCATTTCCTTCTCCAATGCATGAAAGTGAAAAGTGAAAGTGAAGTTGCTCAGTCATGTTCGATTCCTAGCGACTCCATGGACTGCAGCCTACCAGGCTCCTCCACCCATGGGATTTGCCAGGCAAGAGCACTGGAGTGGGGTGCCATTGCCTTCTCCTTGCTTGCGTGCAGAAGTGGCCAAGTCCAACACACGTGGGTTCACTGTGAAATGTACTCCTCAAGGCCTGGCACCCTCACAGTACTGATCACTCCATCTCCTTCATAAAACTTTGGTGAGCTTATTACTCTATTACTCTGTTGTTCTATGTCCTTGACCATGATTCTGAGAGAATGTAAGGTTATATCCATGGTTCCTGGATGATCTGGTTTTCAGAACTGTTATCTCCTGGTAACATTTTATCAAGTCTCTAATTATTTCAAGGCCAATACATCCTTCAGCTAAATTTTTATAATCATTTAAACATAAGTCATAATCCTTCTAGTAGTACATACCAGTAATTTTCAAGCTCTTTTTATCAAAAAGTATCTTTAAGCAGGTGACCCCTATTGCAAATAAATCTAGTGTAACAATAAATAGCTGCAGTTCTGGTTGAAGTGGCAGTAGAGTCCTCTCCTCCTCCACCTCTGCAGGGTCTCTGTGGTATTATCACGGATCTCTAGGGCTCTGAAGAACCCAGTTGGAAAACCACCGGTCTGTTTTCTAGGTCACAGCAAATAACAGTGGCTTGTATATCACTTTACAAATTCAATTTAAGCATAGTATTAAGCCATACCTTAAATGTACCTGCAACATATATTGCTCAAAGAACCCTGATGTAAATTCTTAGGTACAGCGAATAATTATAGCTGCTCTATCCATTTTTTAAGTTTAGATCTTTTACACATTGAGGTTCCTTAAATTAGGCACCTAAGGAAGAAATAAAAGCAGTTCCATTCTTGCCAGTCTTATAAAGACAATCACTATTTTTCCCTTCTGTGCACTCTTCAACCAATAGATGTCACTAAAGATACCATTACCCAGAGGCAAAGCGAAGAAAAGATCAGACAAATGGAAATTGAGCATAAAAAACATCCAGTTCTTAAAACTGAGAAGTAGGCTTCCAAAGTAATAACATTTATTACACTGCATGCAACATTTTAACCAAAAATTTAAGAAAGAAATTTCTTTTATTAAGTTGCTCGGGCTGAATGGATCATAGCACTAAATTTTGAAATACATGTTCTTGAAGCAATTTAAAACTCATTAGAAATAATAGGCTTGGGCTAGTAGAAAATGTGGTAAAATCTAATCCTCATCCAAATGTTACCTGGGCTGCACAAACAGGAAATTGTTTTGTGCTACTGTGGCTAACCTCATTGCTGACCCTGAGCTGTAACGGCAAGAGCAGCTGAGAGCTGAAGCAAAATTAAAAACTTACATCAAAGTATATCATGACAGAATGTAGATAAATAAAACAGCATATCGAAAGTATTATTTTTCTGCCAGTCTCACTGAGCAGCGAGGTGGAGGTATTCTACAAAATATGTAACAAATCAGGCGCGTTTGGAAATGAGTCCTTCCCCCACTGCACTGCCTCAATCATCAACAGCACAAACACTGCCCACGCAGGTGAGCAGAGAAGCAGCCCAGTGAGGATGGAACAGAAGGGATCCCAGAGTGTTCTGGCCTCTCTCCTACATAGGTTTTCCCTTCCTTCACCTTGGCTTACCCAGAAAATAAGTAATGCTGGCTCTACTGTACCCTTCTAGCCATTTTTTTCCCTCACCTTCCAGACTCCTGGATGGCAGCCATAGGATCTTTCTTCAATGAGCATATCAGAATCTCCAGAGGTAAAAGCGTGAGTAATAAAACATTACACAAGATAAAGACAGACAAAATCAGCTTGGCTGATCGGGGCCAGCATGTGGGATTAGTGAAAGCTGAAAAAGATTTTTCTGCTACTCTGTGTAATAAAGTGCCTGGGTCAAAGTCACTGGTAACAAAGTTGAAGGTCATTTTTCTATTGAGCCTTCATTTACTTTAAGTTTTAGGATAAAAATCACCATACTTTAAAGAGTGCTTCAACAAAAATACCCTAGGTACAATCTTCATGTGGCAACTCCCAAGTGGCAGAAAGAAATATGGAAAGACTACTGTCTGAAGTTACACAGACTTTGAATGAAATTCCCATCTATTTGCTAACTATGTATTATTTGGCAAATCTTTAACCTCTATGAGCTTCAATTTCCTCATAACAGTAAACACGGTAGTTAACTTATCTAAGGCCTTTCCGTGCACTATGTAACTGAATCCTCATAAGCACCTTCTAGACTTCCCTGGTGGAGCAGACAGTGAAGAATCCACCTGCAACGCAGGAGACCAGCATTTGATCCCTGGAATGGGAAGATCCCCTGGAGAAGGGAATGGGCAACCCAGTCCAGTATTCTTGCCTGGAGAATTCAGTGGACTGAGAAGCCTAGCAAGCCACAGTCCACAGGGTCACAAAGAGTCGAACATGACTGACTAGCACAGCAATCCTAACTAGACAGAGAGGACAGTAGGTATTCATTATTTCTAATTTTATACATGAGAACACTAGGACAAGGAGTGTCTTAGCTGAAGGTCATGGAATTGATACGTGTTGGTACTAGAACTGGTACTCAGATCTTTTAATCTCCCCAAACTGTGTTTTTTCTAAGATATCATGCTTTTGGAAAAAGGTTCAGGCACACATCTTTGTATGATAAGACACTAAAAGGAATTAGATATACCCCGAAAACACAACAGAAGCTTTACAAAATTCTGTAGAATCTGTTTTTAGGTATTCAAAAAGAAGTATGAGAATCACAGGCAACTTCTGAGGCCAAACATAGAGTTGGCTGTTGATCTGGGAAAGGAAGAACAGACAGGCAAAAAAGAAGAGGACAGAGAAAAGGAGGACCCCGGGAAACATCTCTCAGGGAGAAGAATCCTGCAAGGAGTCCAGCCTGCAATCAGTATTCAGTCAGTGTGTGGAACACCAACTGAAGATTCTTATCTACTGTGGCATTCCTGGCTACATAAAGTTCTCAGAGAGCTGAGAATTCCATTGATGAAGCTGTCAGAGTTGGCAAGCAGAAAAAAAAATTACCAATTTTTTTTTTACTATAATTGAATAGGACAATCATTTCTGTAGAACACTGATTCTAAGGGTATGGTGCCCTCAAATTCCCTATAATAAGACATTTACTGCTCTTTACCAGGATGAGATGACTGGATGGCATCACTGACTGGATGGACGTGAATCTGAGTGAACTCCGGGAGTTGGTGACGGACAGGGAGGCCTGGCGTGCTGTGATTCATGGGGTCACAAAGAGTCAGACACGACTGAACGACTGAACTGAACCAGGAGATCTCCCCCAAATTCAGTGTCAGTGACACACTGGTTTAAGCATGCTTTGACCCAATATACTAAACTCCCTAATTTAAATTTTAGCAGTTTTCAATATGCTGTAACTCTTCAATCTCCTATTTCAATATTGTATCTATAGTGCATTCCCTTTGCTCCTGACACGAAAGTTTTAGCTAAAAGAAAATTCATCAGGTTTGTCAGGCAAGATCTGTAGTCAAAGGCATACTATTTATTTTTCCTGATGTCAGTATGATAGCTACCCAGCTTTTTGCACCCCTGTTATCTACTTCGCAAATTCATACAGATATGAAGTTTCAAAAGAACAAAATAACTAACATCTTTCTTTCCTCCAAAGAGATAAAAGTTATATTGCAGAGACAAATATGGAAAAGGATACTCACCGTAAGTGCAAATCATTTTACTAGCTTCTCTGAAGAGAAGAATTCCATTAGGAGATGATACATCAAAATTCAAACGCTGGGATCTGAGAAATACAGCAAAAATTTAGACTGTATGTACAGATAAAGAAACAAAATATAGGATTAAAATACCCAGAATTCTCATTTATTACAAGTAGCAACAGTACAATTATCCTTTTTTAAAAGTATTATTCCATTAAACAAGTGGTGACAAAATGTATGTGCTAATTTTTTACTAAAGATACTAGGACAATACAATTATTTTCATTTATTTGCTCATTCAAATAATTCATCTTTTATCTGTCAAAACGATATCCTGACGTCCTACATTACAGACCTCTTAGCCCCCTTTCCTTTCATGCAAATGTCTGATAGATAATAATAAAAAAACCAAGTATGTCAGTTTATATAGATACTTGTATAGAAATTTACACTTGAGATCTCCTGTAGTGCCTAATATACATCTTTAAAACAAATGAGAATATAACAGGAAATCTAAGTACCTTTAATACTGCTCATATGCATAATGGATCATCTGATACTTCAAGCATATTTCAAACACATTAAATTACATACGGGGCTACAGTTTCCACTGCACATAGCTCAAGTAAAGAGAAACAAATCCCAGAAGTTCTAAATGAGAACAATTTTACTTCCCTAGTTTCTGATAGGTGGGGGGACAGTCTGAAAAGGGCAAAGGACTGACATACCATCCTGGCATAATATTTGCTTTTTAAACATCACTTTGACTTTAGTTGGCTCTAATCTGCCTTGCTGCTCTGCTTTCAACAAATAACCATATATTTCTAAAAGGATCAGTAAAATATGAAACACATCATAGCAAAGAAACACCAGGAAGCAAAGATACTTTGCTAAGGAATAGAATACATTGCTAGCTCTCTCTGTGTTTTCAAAATGCTTTAGAATTAAGTGCAGTTATAACTTATTAGAAGCGCTATTAGAAACATTTGATGGCTGATATACAATTCCAATTAAAGAAATGTATGTACACAATTCACATTAGGTTTCAGAGAAATATAAACAAGATAACATCTTCTGATATTATAGATTTTTGCCAAGTAGTTCTGAGAACAATTGTGCAACATATGAATTATCCATCTATGGCAGATATAAAATATACAATGTAATTATTTTTTTCCTTTAGTATTAAATGTTTTATCAGTAATTTACTATTAATTATCTTGCTGAAAAATAGTAATTTAATAAAAACTAAATTTCTAATATAAAATATATAGCTACCCTTCCTTTAGTCTTTAAGGCACCTAGAGAACAGTTTTTTAAAAAACCTAACAGCTTTCAAAAGAATAATACTCACATTTATTTATCTGCCAGGTCTTTTTCCACCTCTGGTTGTAAAATTTTTAAATTATTGCTGTGAAACACTCAGCACCAGAGATTAAATTAGAGATGCAATCCATACTCCTTCCCTGTCTGGATATCTCCCTTCCGACACGCAGTTTACAAAGAGGAACTGATGAAACAGGATCGCTACGTGACAGGTAGTCTGGTGCTAAGCCATATTCATAACGACACATTTTAAAGTGCTAAAACCAATTAGCTGATTGCCGTGTTTCTCTTTTAGCTACACCTTTGTTAATATTTATATGCAAAGAACCCGAATCTCTGCTTCTCTGTGCAAATCACAAGGTTAACCAGGCAATTTCTGAGAAGTGTTGTAGTTGCTATTTAAATAAAAACTGTGAGTGCATAAATCAACCACATATGTGCATTCTGGCACAAAGGAAGAAGGATACCTTAAAAGTCAAAGCAGGGACAATCCCCAGGGCTTTTTGAGACAAACTGTATGTCCATGAAATGCTCTTGGTGCCTCATCCACAAAATAAAGCATCTCAACTCAGAGACCTCTCAGCTCCTTTTCTCCTCTACAGAAAGCAGTGAAACAGTTAAAATCACCTTTCCTGAATTTCATGCTTTTGAATCTTTTAAATAATGATGGCTGTGGTCTTCCAACTTTTCCCCCAGTTGCCAGAGTCTCCATATACACCTAATTCTCTCTCCCCAAAGCTTTCAGCCTTGTATCTCTAACTCTATTGACTTTGCCGATCATCTTAAGTTTTGGTTCCTGGGTTCTTGCTAAGCCTTAAATACACACACAAAGCAGGAAAGTCTGGCCTCTGAAGCACGCTACCAGATAGCGGACTACTTCTCCACTTGCCTATCACACCTCGTACCTGTTTTGCATCAGTTCTGCCATGAGTTTTAAGATGGGAGTTGTACATGCTGGCTCTCCATACCATTGCTCAATAGCCCTCTGAAGAATAGGAAGATATGTTGGGTACCTGTTATGAAGCTTGTTAAAGAATATAAGGGTCAAAAGAAATATTGTTCCTGAAAACTGGTGCCACTGAAAAAGAAAAAAAATAAGGAATCCACACGTCTTCTATGTGTAGCATACTTATGAAGTACCACGTAAATAACATATGATATTTACAGCAGTATACTTAATATTTGTAGGAAAGGAAAATAAATTTAGTTCATGAAGGTAAAACATTTGAACTGCTATTATCTGAGTTTCTTGCACTTCAAATTACTGAAGAAAAAAATTAGTGATTATATAACTTTTATCAATAAAATACATAAAATTAGAAAGTGAAAGTGTTAGTAGCTCATTCATTCGTTAGTAGCTCATACGACTTTTTGTGACCCCAAGGACTGTAGTTGGCCAGGCTCCTCAGTCCATGGAATTCTCCAGGCAAAACAATACTGGAGTGGGTTGTCATTCCCTGCTCCAGGGATCTTCCCAACCCAGGGATGGAACCTGAATCTCCCACATTGCAGGCAGATTCTTTACCACTGTGCCAGAAGGGCACAGTAAATAGTAAACCCCATGTATTTATCTCTCGGCTTAGAAATTATCTACATACATTCTTTTCCTTTAAAAAAAATTGTTAACTTAATCAGCTGTTTAGTTTCACTGTAGCTCCAAGGAACATTTGGGATGATAGCTTGAAGAAAAGCTTTCAGTTCAGTTCAGTCATTCAGTCATGTCCAACTCTTTGAGATCCCATGGACTATAGCACGCCAGGCCTCCCTGTCCATCACCAACTCCTGGAGCCTACTCAAACTCATGTCCATTGAGTTGGTGATGCCATCCAACCATCTCATCCTCTGTCAGCCACTTCTCCTCCCGCCTTCAATTTTTCCCAGCATCAGGTTCTTTTCAAATGAGTCATTTCTTTGCATCAGGCGGCCAAAGTATTGGAGTTTCAGCTTCAGCATCAGTCCTTCCAATGAATACTCAGGACTGATTTCCTTTCGGATAGACTGGTTGGATCTCCTTGCAGTCCAAGCGACTCTCAAGAGTCTTCTCCAACACCACAGTTCAAAAGCATCAATTCTTGGGTGCTCAGCTTTCTTTATAGTCCAACTCTCATATCCATACATGACTATTGGAAAAACCATAGCTTTGACTAGACGTACCTTTGTTGGTAAAGTAATGTCTCTGCTTTTTAATATGCTGTCTAGGTTAGTCATAATTTTTCTTTCAAGGAGCGAGCGTCTTTTAATTTCATGGCTGCAGTCACCAACTGCAGTGATTGTGAAGATTAAAATATAAAGTCTGTCACTGTTTTCATTGTTTTTCCATCTATTTGCCATGAAGTAATGGGACCAGATGCAGTGATATTAAGTTTTCTGAATGTTGAGTTTTAAGTGAACTTTTTCACTCTCCTCTTTCACTTTCATCAAGAGGCTCTTTAGTTCTTCGTTTTCTGCCGTAAGGGTGGTGTCATCTGCATATCTGAGGTTATTGCTATTTCTCCTGGCAATCTTGATTCCAGCTTGTGCTTCATCCAGCCCACCATTTTCTCATGATGTACTCTGCATAGAAGTTAAATAAGCAGGGTGACAATATACAGCCTTGATGCACTCCTTTCCCTATTTGAAACCAGTCTGTTGTTCCATGTCCAGTTCTAACTGTTGCTTCTTGACCTGCATACAGATTTCTCAGGAGGCAGGTCAGGTGGTCTGGTATTCCCATCTCTTTAAGAATTTTCCAAAGTTTGTTGTTGGCATAGTCAATAAAGCAGAAGTAGACGTTTTCCCGGAGCTCTCTTGCTTTTTCGATGATCCAGTGGATGTTGGCAATTTGATCTCTGGTTCCTCTGCCTTTTTTAAATTCAGCTTGAACATTTGGAAGTTCTTGGTTCACGTACTGTTGAAAGAAAAGCTTTGGGTAGCTTTAATCTACTCAAGGTCAGTTTGCTAAAAGTAGGCCCATGTACACTAAAGGAGAAATTGTCAAACATCCTCATCAATAGTGAGTGCATGCCTTGCATGCCTCTGATAAGTTCATGGCTGAGACCACCAGATCCTGGAAAACTCTGACTCAGCTCCACTGGTCCTTTACCCACAACTGGCCTCGTCTTTACCAAATGCACACAGAATATAATATTAAGCCCTAAAACTTCAGCAGGAAATACCCTTCCTATGCTACTACCTTCATTTCTTTTCTCTTTTCCTACTTGATAGCATGTTGAAGAGCAGAGACATTACTTTACCAACAAAGGTCCGTCTAGTCAAGGCTATGGTTTTTCCAGTGGTCATGTACAGATGTGAGAGTTGGACTGTAAAGAGAGCTGAACGCCAAAGAATTGATGCTTTTGAACTGTGGTGTTGGAGAAGACTCTTGAGAGTCCCTTGGACTGCAAGAAGATCCAACCAGTCCATTCTGAAGGAGATCAGCCCTGGGATTTCTTTGGAAGGAATGATGCTAAAGCTGAAACTCCAGTACTTTGGCCACCTCATGCGAAGAGTTGACTCATTGGAAAAGACTCGGATGCTGGGAGGGATTGGGGGCAGGAGGAGAAGGGGATGACAGAGGATGAGATGGCTGGATGGCATCACTGACTGGATGGATGTGAGTCTGAGTGAACTCCGGGAGTTGGTGATGGACAGGGAGGCCTGGCATGCTGCGATTCATGGGGTCGCAGAGTCGGACACAACCGAGCGACTGAACTAACTGACTGACTTACTGACTCTGTCTCTTTCTGATGTTTTCTAATATACTTGTCTTTGTTTCAGATGAAAGTGCTGAACTGAATCACTTCATATGGTTCCTTTCCTGTGTGTTACGGGTAGTGACCTCCATGGTGAGGAAGATCACGATTTTCTTCCCTGCTCTTGGAATAAATTTCAAGTTACTTGGCATGGCAAACAAGGTCCTTATCTGGTCCCTGCCTACCTGTGGTCTCATCTCTTAGTGCTCCTGCCCTTATCTATGGTTCAGCCATTCTTAATTCTCAGCAAATCCACTGATGCAGACTCTCCCTTGCCTCCATTCCTCTATATGCTGTTTTTTTCTGCCTAATACATTCCAAACTGTATTTCAGTATCTAGCTCAAGTTTCACTTCCCCTGGGATGGTGAAATTTTCTTTTTCTTTCTGTCAAAGGGCATCAGTCTCTTCCTCATCTAAGTTCACTTGAGCACTCTGACCACCACTCTTATAACAGACTGTATTATGGCTGATTGCTTGTATTACCCATCTGTTCCATTAGACAGTGAGTTTCTAAAGAGCAAAGACCTCTGTCTGCCCAGTATGTTCCTGCTGATTCCTATCTGTCCCTCATATTTCATCAGAGATGCTGATTATTCCAAGAAGCCTCCATGACACCACCCCTAATCCCTCCCACCTAAGAGTGTCTCCTGTGCATGGCGCTGGTGCCCTACTGCCCTTTGTGCCAGCACTAGCACAGCGCCTCAGCTCTCCTACCATATGCTTTCTGAGAGCAGTGCACAGGCAGTTACTGCATGCATGTACCTGGCACAAAATGGATTTCAGAAAATATTTGTTGTGGTGAACATGAGGTGTAGTGTACTTGATTAGACCTACCTATCTGATTCTTTTAAGCTGTGCATTTCACTTTGAAGCTTCAGGAAATATTTCACAAAACATTCAATGAAAATAAGCCCTCAAATACCTTAAGAGTGTCATGCGCCCTAAAAATGCAAAAAGCAATACTTTTGACCCCCTAGATATACCATATTAAGGCTGTATTTGAATATATAGAAACAATTTACTTAAGTATTTATTGAAGGCCTAGTCTATAAATGTCTTATGACTGTTAGACTCTCTAGAGACATCAATGAACCAAACATTAAAACAATCCCTGTCCTCATGGAATTTATATTCTAGTAAGATAGAAAATTAAACATATATATGACATATTAAAAAGTACTATAAAGAAAATAAGGCAGAGATAGGAGATAAGAAGTGTGTGTGCGTGTGAGATTTCAGTTGGATGAAAATGAAAAATACAAAATCAATAAACGACTACTCTATTTTGGCTATTGTCAGATAACTTAGTTTTATTTTTTCTATGGATTAGAAATCTGTTGCTTTTTTTTTTTTTAACAGATGGTAAATGCTATGTGCTGTGTACTGTGCTAGGGGCCAGGGATCCAGAGATAAGTAATACATGGCTTTTATTCCTGGGAATCCATGCTTCAGTATGGGTGACACACACATAATAGGAATGCTCTGAGTACCAAGATTCTGAAGCAATGTTGGAGGAGTACAAATGAGAAAATACTCCGCCAAGAGAACTGAGCACAAACTCAGTGCTCATGAGTGGGAAGGACCTGGAGCCTCATCAGGAGACTGAAAAGACCCAAATCTCAGAACCTAAGAATTTCATAAGCACCAGAAGTCCCTTTGCAAAGCATTCTTAAGACATTAGGGCCATCATATTTTTCAGAGCACACTGTATTCACTATGGGATCAGGCCTGGGGATATGAGAGGATGTTCCCTTTTCTGTGTGGAATGAGAGTGGGGCCAATTCTAATATGCTTCTGACAGAGGTGACTGCCACAGAGAAAATGAGTGATTACTGGGAGGCGGAGTCGAGGTCTACCAAGCAGGGAGGTTAAAGGGCTTCAGAGTGAGGGTCCCAAACTCAGATTACAGGGTGAGAATCAGAACCCACTCGAGGAGATTAATTTTCCAGTGGCCTTGTGAGAACTACATATATATGGATAGGAGGAAGACAGTGGGGAGCCCTTTGGTAGAAGTGGCACTGATCTAATTGCTTTCACCCAGAAAGATCTGTTCAATGAATTCTGAAGGTCAACACCAGATAAACAAAAAAGATTAATGATTTGTTATTGCCTTATAAGATGTTAAACATGAAAAGCTGGAAAGTATGAGGTTTGCTTATTGACGACACCCATCCATCCATCATCCATCCAACCATTTGATAGTTATTTACTATGTGCTGGACCTCAAGAAAGTAAAAGTTAGTAAGAATGTAATTCTTTTTCTCTGAGATTTCACAGTAGAGAAAGCATTCTAGAATACTAGAAGGCAACAAAAGAGCTTTTGTTAAAACTTTTAGGAGGTAAGAGTGTGAGGATGTGGTTCCAGAACAGAAATAGGCTGCCAGTTCAGAGCCTTTTGTTAAAGTATTCCCTGAATGTGAACCATCTATATCTTTGTTCATGGAGGCAAGTGCTGCTGGGAAGCCTTCTGGCAGATGCCTATCTATCCTTCAACATCTAGCTCAACTTTTTCCTCCCTGGGGAACCTACTTCTTGCCCCAAACACCAACCTCTTCTTCTTCAAAGTTCATATGGTCCTTGGCATGTGTCTGTTACAATACATTGATGGTTTATTAGTTATTTATTACAGCCACTGGATTATGAGCTTCTAGTGAGCAATCCACTTTACTCACTCTTATAAAAAGCAAACATTTTATTAATTTCTCATGCTTAGCACAATGTACTAAAAAAAAATACTGCAGAATAGCATATTTTCAGGATTACTTTCTTCCCTATTTCAGTTTGTCCAACACACTGCTAACTATTTTCTTCTTGAAATACAATTCTGATTCTGTTAGTCAATCAAAACTATTAATTACTTTATACCATCAGTGGAGTAAGTTTTTCAGTTCCTTAGCCTGATAGTCAAGGGTCCCAGACAACCTGTGTCCAACCATAAAATAAGTGGTATCTTTGACTAAACATTTTTTCCACTACTCTCCTTCCTAAGTCTGTACTTAGACCAACAAAAACCCTCTTGCTTCACAATTCCAATAGTCCAATCCTACTTATTTGCTAAGATTCAGAGAAATGTCTTCACCTTTACAGAGCCTTTCCTGATGCCCCAGATAAATGCAATCACTTTATTTATATTCTTTATGGCACTTACCATCTTCTATATTTTATTACTGTCATTTAGGTAGTTACCTAACTGACTCTATTAAACCATAAGCTCATTTTGGGGTAGGATCTAAGAAAAATCTACATCCCTCATGAATTTTAGCATAGTTAGAGAAATATGCTGGATAGGTGAGCAAATCGGATTCCTTTGTCTCATTCCATATTAGGGAAAGGAACTCACAACAGTGGTGAGTGTACTGACTTTGTGCCAGACACTGTACTAAGCCTATATATGCACATATATATATGCATACGTATCTGTGTGTGTGTGTGTGTGTGTGTGTGTATATTAGTTCACTCACTTCTTATACCTGAGAGATAAATATCATTAGCCCTGTTTTATGGAGCAGAAAACTGTGATTCTGAGACATTAAGTAATTTACCCAAAACCCCACAGGTTGTTAAGTGGTAAAATCAGGCCTGGAACTGTTCTATTTCAAAGTTGTCCCCGCCCCGGCCCCCGCCCCCTCACAAATCTCAAGGTCTTGACTTATCTTTGTATAAGATGTTTATGCATATTAATCAACAGCACTGATTGCATGACTGAAAACAGT
This sequence comes from Capra hircus, assembly GCF_001704415.2. Lineage (NCBI taxonomy): Eukaryota > Metazoa > Chordata > Mammalia > Artiodactyla > Bovidae > Capra > Capra hircus. The sequence continues at coordinate 3,134,458 of NC_030827.1, read as the reverse complement.
GAACTCACAGATCAGAATTATGACAATTAAAAGAATAAGTGTGAGGAAACAGCATCATACACATACCTTCTTTTTAATTTTTTTTTCAATTTCCTGCTGGATTTTTGATACTTAGGTCTATGTATGATCTGGGAAAAGTTTAAACAAGGCGACTAAGTTCACTGCAAGGTAAGATGCTTTTCACTGTTACACTCTCAGTATAGGGATAAAGAAGTAGCAATGATTCGTCTTCAGTTCTCTAGTAGTGGCACAGTTTATCAACATGGTTGCTGTGTAGTTCCAGGCAATCTAGGCTTGGAAGGACAGAGTGATAAGCAATGTAGTTTGTGTACCAGTTAATGCAGTCAGTGTTTATAGAAATGCTTTTAAATTAAACAGCTAACCACTAAAATAGCATTTTATCAAATAATCACCATAAATAAAATGCTTTTTGACTTTAAGATGACATGTGCTCTTATGGGATGTTTCTTCTGCATGCTAAGGACTATACAGAAAATTAAAGAACACACATTTTTTTGTGGATAAAAGGCAAATAAACTTTCCCCAGCAGTAATGTGAGAACCATCACTGACGGTTTGACATATCAATATTTCAGGAAGAATAAATGACTTTCATATCTATGTTTTTTTTAAAATCATATACTTACTCATTTTTATATTACTAGAATACTTTGGAAAGAATCTGTACTTTATCACCTGAAACTGCTTAAAGTATTTCAGAATATTTTAATAAAGCTCTTTGAATTATCAAATAATGTAACTTTTAAACAAATTTTACTATTATTATAAATATTTGCTCTTCATCCCTTGCCCAAAGGAAAACTATAAATCTTGCCTCAACTGAATGAACACCATTTATCATATTCATTTTGTTGTCAATACAATTATGAAAAGCCTTTGGCCTTTTCCCAAGGAAGCTGATTTGCTACTGAAACTCAATTATTATAAGCAAGGCTGGTACCAAGCCACCTCGTGTGGCAATCTAACATAACTTCCTGCATAACTGACACTTCGCCCTCCGCCCCTGACCCTAATAACATCAATGTCTATGGGCAAAAGGAGGAGACAGTGGTTTCTAGTCCAAAACAAAACGTAAGTCTCAAGGTTTTCCCATTTGCTATTTTCTGCCATCTGCTGGACAAAAGTTTCATTTCTGATAGGTGCCCAAAAGAAGGAGCTAAGTGAGGAAATGAAAAGGGCTTAATTAAAAGTTAAATTATAGTATGTTCTATAAATTTTAGGCAGTACCAATTACGACAGATAGTTCTATTATTTGATGGTGAGGGGAACGTTCTTATCTTAATGCTTGGTTAAGATTGTTGATGAGAAAATGTGAAGCATTGATCGCTGGACATCCTAGAACTGTACTTGGTTTCAAGATAACCATCCATTTTAAAGTGCCAAAATGAAGTTTTAGTAATTTTTAAAATAAACTAGAGTTTTGCTTTGTGCGCTCCTATTTGTGTTTAGAGAAATGGCAGAGTCATGTGCGACCCATCTGTTCCCCACAACAGAGCTGTATGGCTCTCCATGTGACTCTCCACGTGGGCGTCTACAGTCCACACGCGCGCTCTGTGTGCTGGTGCAAAGACACGCTCGGTCTCTCGGTGGACGGAAAGTCTCATCTCTAACCCTTCTGCGGACACGCAAATCTGATGAGGTAGGTTTTAATAGTGAGTGAAAATATAAGCCAGTATTCAAAGTAATGTCCAACAATTTCTTTAACATGTGGAGATCTCCCTAAAATGTACCCCGATCCTATTATGTTTTTGCCATAAATGTGCCATCAGTTGAAGACTATCTTTAACAAGCTTCTTTTGCAATTTATGAGGGAGGTTTGATAAAAAGAGTTTGAAAAGAGCAACTGAGAAATAATGTAACTTAAAAAGGAAGTTGTTTAAGGTTACAGAAATCCTCTTATGCACTGATGGTTTCCTGTATTGAATACAAAGGCATGAAAACATTACGTTACTTATATAACTTGCCTAAACTATCACTTTCTGTTAAAATCAAACAGGATTCACGTAATACTGTTAAAACAATATTAATAGTAACATCTATGCTTACCTGTTATGTTCCAGACATTATATTAATACAAAGTGCACTGCCTATTTCTATGGTTACAATAAGCCATGATACTGGATGTCTCTTTTTTTAGATGAGGAAATTCAGAGAGGTGAAAAAAATTGCCAAAGTTCACACAGCAAATGGAGATCTAGGAATTCAAGCCAGGTCTGCCTAACACCAAATCCATGCTCTTTTTACTCATAACGATGAGGCATTTCTGTGGGGGGATTTTGTTTCCTTAATTTTTTTGCTGTCTTTACTAAGCCTTGGCAGTGGTAAATTCAAATTTTATATCACGTGAAAAATCCTAACCATTTAATTTCCCCTTTTCTTGTCCATTAATGTTTTCATGATGATGAAACACTATAGCATGATGAATTAATAAGCCTCAAAGAGAAAAAGTGAAATCAGCTCTGCTATTTGAAATAGAGTAAAAATCCAAATCCCTTAGAAAACGCCAAATGGTAGGCTTCATTGATCTTGATTTAAAGATGCTAGCCCAAGAACCCCGCAACCCCCGCATAAACAATCATTTGGGGATGTGATTTTTAAGTTGTCAATATTTAATGGCACCAAAAAAGTGACCTCTCGGAGCTGGGTCTCCAAGTGCTGTGCTCAGTTATCTGCACTGCTGCCACTGTGCTGTAATTTTTAGCTGATTACACATTAGTTCATTTAGCTTTGTTTCCTCTTCCCTACTGTGCCATACTATTAAACGAAAGCCAGGGGCCTGGCATCCCTCTGTGCACAGAGCTGGTATTGTCACAGTGTAATAAGGATACATCCAGTCAAACAGCATGGTGTAGCTGGTCTTTGTGTTCAGTGCAAAGGCAATCCCTCGAAGATCTCTTGCCAGCCCGATCAACATACGCTGTCAGTGGGAAAGAGACACAGTAATTGATTTTCACGTTAGCACAGAGCAGATGGAGTAATAATCAGGCAATAATGACCACATATCTGATTTTGATTCATTAGCTAAAATGTCTCGCTCAGATCTCTTTCTATAGAAAGCCATAGACTTTTTAAGCAAACAGACCATCAGATCTGCTGACCAACTCTGCTTCTTATAAATTGAGCTAAGTCATAATTCCAGTGGCATAGAAACATTTAGATTAACATTTTTTTTTCTGAATAATGCCAAATTAGAAAAAAAAGAGGACCAATAATTCCACAAAACAGAAATGTACAGGGTCTACACATTATAAAAACAAATCTTAACCACATTGGCTTATAAGAAATCAGTCCCACTAGGCAATATAGAGTCTCACCTGAAAGCACAGTGGCATTTAAAGATCCCTAAGGAATATTCTCAGCAACTTAGGACAACATAAAACTAGCCAGATGGCCTACTGGTACTGTGACACACCCAGAATGGCACTCACATTCCCCAAGCAAGGAAAAGAGTTCTTCAATATCAGAAGACTTGCATTTAAACCCAGCTTTACTTCTTAACTGTAAGACTTTAAAGCAAGGCAATTTATCAGTCTCAGTTTTCTCATCTCTTAAAGGGGCTAATAATGTCTTTCTTACAGAAGTAGAGTCAGGAATAAATTTATGTAAAAATGCCTAACAGGAGACTGATACATACATATGTGTTTCATAAATATTTAGCTTTAGGGAAAGCAAAACAAAAATTTGACTCTTAAATAAAAGCGATTTGATTTTACTCTGGACTCTTACTTAATTAAGCTGTCCTTAGGATGATGTTTGGGAAGAGAGAAAGAAAACCCATGAACAGATGCTAGAATGTCACACCAAAGAGTACAAATAAACATAATTGCAAAACAAGGGGGTGTGATAATTAAGATATGCAACTGTGACTTCTGAAGATACTGTTTTCAGTGGAAATACTCTGCTAGAAAATGGTCTCTGAACTTTTTTGTTTAGTCAGATTTTCTTCTCCCTCATACTTTGGTAATAAATGAAAATCTCTACAGGAGGGCATTTAAATTAGCATTAAGGATCTTGGAAGTGAATCCTGACCATCATTTAATGGCTAAAAAATTTCAAAATCGGAAACAGTTTATCTGTCACAAAGATCTGTAATTTTTGATTCCCTGCCCTCCCATGCCCCGTACCTAAAAGGTGACTCAATATAACTGGAAGTTTTTTTTTATAGGAATATTAGTTTTTATACTGCATAACAGCTTATAGAATGATGGTAATCTGAATTTCTGAATCTGTACACCCTGAACGTTTGTTTCTGCTTCTTTAAATAACTTATTCCTTTTCCTTTCATAAGCTTACCAGTACTTATTTTTCTATAATCGGCTAGTCTCTCTGTACTCGTCTCATATGATTGCTACTTTAAAAAAAAACACACACACACATTTTGCCTCTTATGGAACCCATTTTCATCACCTGGAACCTTTCTCCTCTTTCTCAGGAGAGCTTTCCATGTTTCTTGCAGCTTCCAGAACAAAATATGTCTTCTAAGAAGTCTGCTTTGAACAACTCTATTCTAATCCTCTTTGCAGTCTTCCTATCAAAGCGGCCTTTTCGGGCTCTATTTTTATTATGCACACTTACAGGTTACATGCTACTCTTCAAATAACTTTAAGTTTTCACATATACATAAGGTACTCACCATTCAACTCTAAACTGGCCAATAGGAAAAATGAGTTTCAGTTTGTGTCTAGTGTAAAAGGCTCTAAAAATATTTTAGACTATTCTTATTACACAAAAAGGTTAATGTTTATTTTATCACAAATTTTTCTTTCTTAAAAGATGCCAAGTTAATAGAAGGGCTCAAATTTATGAAATTATATCAATGTTTAATATTAGAAAACGTTACTACAAAGCAAAGAAAGCATATGACAATATAGTAACTATGTTTTTATTAGATTCAATTGAGCAGGAAAATGCAGTGTTAATGTGAGGAACAGATTTATTATGCTCAATTTTTTTATCTCAAAGCAGCAACAGTACTGAAGTAATCTATACAGATGCTCAAACAACACTAAAGAAGTACTTTCTTGATAGTCAGAACACACCCAGTTTTGGTATGAGACAAGGAAAGCTGTTAACTAGTTCAACCAGGCTACCAAACAGTCTCAGAAAGCAAAGGGTGATGTGACTGAAGTTTAGGGGAGGAAGAGGCACGGTTCACCATCTCACTTAAAACAGCGGGGAGAGGCTTATTTCAAAAGTCGCCTTTCTCCTATAGCTAGTCATACATGACTAGGCTGAAAAATGAGAGGTCCTTATAAAGTGAGGCTGCTTTGGGGAGTGGGCAGGTCTGGGGTGTCTAATCCTCAGGATCCTTTCTGGGATAGTTCAAGGAGAAACTGCTTGGCGTTTCAGCCTTCTGCATGGTGAACAGTTGTCTGTGTGCCAAGTGTGAGATGGATGGGCTGGGAAACAGCTGAAATGCGACTCCTTCCACCCTGACCCCCAAAACAGGGTTTCTAATGGAAAGTCTGACAGACCCTTTACTGTAGTGGCACTACTGGGGGCAGCTATAATATTATCCTCATAATTCTACTATATAATAACAACAAAGAAAAAGAAGGTGAAGGGTCATTGTGCTTTGTCTTTAGAATTAAGATGGCTGTCTTCATCCTTACAGCATACTCTTAATTCTGGAGACACATCTTAATAACCTCTAAATAGTTCCAACAAAAGAGCCGTGTCAGAGGAATGAGCAGGCCCCAAGGTGTTTCAACTGGAGTGTTTTCATCTGCCTTTATTGCTCTATCCCTCTCCAGAATTAAGGCAATAACCTGTGATAAATTATTCAGGAACTGCTACAGGGATCAAAGCAAAATCATTCTGTTAAAGTGCTGTTTGCAACATTTGGCACTTAGTGCGAAAACTTTTAATGTGCGCATGCTGAAAATCTAGGATTTTAAATAATTTAACATTGTGGAGTTTTTACGAAGGGACTAAAGATAGCAGGTTCCTATTTAACTGCTCCTTTTCCTCCTAGAAGTTTTCATTCATTTTCCTAAAACCAATGACGTCATGGCCAAATCAAAAATGATGCATGGGTAGTCAGGGTATTGGACTGCATTTTACTAAGGGTACAATTATAGGGGGAAACATTTACTTGAATGAACTAATGCTTTAGAGCCAGGGTTTGTCATGGCAGTTTCTTCCTTTTCCCCTTTACTTGGAAAAGAAAAACCCAAGACAAAAATTCAATGTTCTCTTCAATTTTATTAGGACTAAGTCAGAAAACAAAGCTATAAATTTAGGAGTTTTACAGCATTTCCTCCTCTCACAACCATATTTCAATTTGGCAATGTAGGTCCTTAATGTTTGTGCTCATCCTGAAATCTGCATTTGAAAAATATCTATAAACAGGGAGTTACAAAATCCTGGTAAGGGTTGCAAATTAAATGAATTTGGCAGTCCTGCGGCATTTTCATAGAGATATTTTAACAGCATCACCTCCTGTGGATTGGAATACTAAATACTTTATTGAAGAACAAAACAGTACTGTTTTTATCTTTAGTACTTGCAAAATGAAGTACCTGAAAGCACTTTTGCATGTATTATTTATTCATCATGATAGAAAAATAGCTTTAACCTAATAAATTACATTTAAAAGCATTTAGTGCAAAAGTTTTGTTTATGATAAAGCAACAGATTTAGTTCTTTATCGGTAGCTTAAAGCACCAAGTTTTCTTTATACAAATTAGACAGATGGTGCTTACAGTAGAATTTACTAAAGGTCTGTCACAACAAATGCAGCCAAGCTGCATATTTAATCACTGCAGAATCTTGTCTACCTGCAGCTGCCAACTGCTAATCCAATTTCCCTGATAAATGTGGCAAGAGACACGATCAGCAATAAAGAGCGTCTAACTCCATTTTCCTGCAGGGCGTCTTTTGATGAACATTTAGGGCGGAAGCGCGGAGTGCACTGTGTGGCCTTGGTCCGTGGCAGCTGCATGCATTCTGAGGCACAGTGCTCAGGTTACTCACTTAATTCTGCCACTATCATTACGTTGCTATTGATCTCAGTAGCTGTTGCCTACACAGCATTACTCTAGATGAAGCTGAATCAGGCAGTTATCATGCATCAAACTTGCTCAAAAGCCTGGAGATTTCCCCTTAATTACTTGTGATTTTATTTGCAAATACCGTTAAAGTGTAATCAAGCAGTCACTTTCCAGGGTCGTTAAGAACTTGCTGGTTTAGGGATATATCACTGGAACTCCATTAAAAATGACTCTAGGAAGATGGTTTCTATCAAACTAGATGGGATTACATCAAAATGGGCTTAGAGTATAATGAAGTCTTCAAATGAGACAAATGTAATTTTTAAAAAGATACTCTTTTTCAATCTTACTGCTTCTTTTCTGATATAAAGGGCAGAGATAACCACCTTAAAGTTGCAAAGATTTATTTTTGGTCATTAAAAATATTTGGAAGACAACTGAAAGATAAAGCTAACCTGAGTAGAAACTCTGGTGAAGAATTTCAGCAACATTACAAAACACAGAAAATCACTAAGATCTTTTTTTACTTTTAAAATTCTATGACAATTGCATATTGATAAACATTCATTTCAAAAACTCTACTTCAAAATAAAAGGTACAGTGTTTAGTTAATTATTTTTTAGTAGAAGAACTACACTAAACAATCACCAAAGGCCACCATTCTTCTATTTGGCTTCTTAGTGCTAATATTTCCTTTTGGTAGAGAGAAGAACTGTGCAAAATGATGGTCAGTATTTTCACTGTATCTCAAACAACAGTAAACATGATTCAAGTATCAGCAGCAAAGGTGCCTACATTATCGGTATATATTCATTAGTCTTTTAAGAATACTAACCAGTGTCAGTCTATTTAAAATAGCCCTGATGCATGAGAATTTCAGAAGACGTTACTCCTATTTAGCAGATCTCGTGTTCCCCATCCCCCATATTAAAACATGGGGCTGTGTTGTCACAAACAGCTTGCTACACACTTAAGGATTTTACTAATAAAACATAATGTTGTCTTAGATATTATGACTGTTGCCACAGCTGAACTGACTTGTCAAATCAATCCTAATATGGCTCCCACAGGCACATAAAAACCTTATTTAGCTATCAGTTATCCTAATCACTTTGTTCAGTTTAAGAACGCAATACTTCAAGACCAGCTCCTATTTATACATATATGCCTAGCCATTTAATAAAGTCTTGATTTATATAAATTCTTGTTCTAAAACTATTTAGAGAGGTGGTGTTTTAGCATGTGTACATTTGCGCATTCCCCCATATAAATATGTTGAACACACAGTGCGGGGTGGATGAGGGAACAGGGACATCTAGAGTGGCGTACTCACGAGAGATGTGCTTTGAAAAGATGCTGCCATGGGGGACAAATGCGTCATCTAATCATAAGCTGACTATCTGCAACCATTTGATAACCTCAAAGTCCATTTGTATAAGAAACTAGAAAAGCACTTACATGAAAAGTACACCTCGAAGACTCGTGTACGTGGTAAATTAAGACTGATGGGGCACGAAGCACACGCAAACACGCAGACCTTTTTCTGAATTTAGGCCTGGATTGTGTCCTAGAATGAGCAAAATCACCTTTTCCCATGTTTGGAAACAAACCCACCTTTACATCTTCTTGTTTAAAGTTGTTGTTGAATATCTGTAATACTGTTTCGAAAGAGACTGTAAGAGGCAGCATGAAATTTTCAAATTCATCCTCATCTTCGCCTATCAGAAAAACAAAAGGGTCATCACGGTTTGAAATGCATGCTATTGTGCATTAGCCTTCACGGTGAGTGCTTTATTCAGGCTCAGAAATGCTCTCGAGAAGGGGTCAGCCTGCATTCACATCCGTATCACAGTCTGTGCTTTGGCTCATTGAATATTCTGGTGTTTTGCCTTCTCTTTTGCACCAAATGAAATAGCAAAATTACTTACCAGCCATTTTTTCCTCTGGCTCTTTATTGGATCAAACAGACTCATGCCCCAGGCACCTCAGCCTTTCAGCTTTTAGGGCCCCCAGAGCTTCCCTAATGCCTCAAGGAAAGCCCCTTTCAAAGCCTCAGAGAACAGGGTCTGTTTCCCTTTTCTCTTTAGGTGCCAAGGCCCTAAAGGACTCACAGACTCAGGTGCCCAGATAGTGCTAAGTTATTATTCGCTTTTATTTATGTTCTTTTTTATTAATTTGTTAAATAGATGTCAGGGAAACAGGATGGGGTCCTGCCAAAACAGGATGAGGTCCCTCATGGGTCATTATGATTTTAAGTACATTCTCCGTGAGTACACTTCTTTTTGCAATAAGCTTCTTTTTCTTTTTATAAAAGCGGGAAGAGACATTTTCTACTGTTTTTCACTATGAAAGTAGAATCTTCACTTAACATATGGATATGCATAACTGATAATTTACATTCTATCCTTCACAAGAGTGGGTTCCTTCAAATGAGAAAGTTTACTCATTCATCCTATGCCACAGGGAATTGTGAGCCCCACTTTAAAGATGAAGAAACAAGCAGAGAAATGTTAAGTGACTTGCTTAACGTAGCATACTTAGCTGGAGGTGGAATTATACTGTCTAGATCTTGTGATTTCTGTGCTATCATTTTTTAAATAGACAGAGAGGAAACAAGATCTCAGAGAAGAACCCAGTGGATCTCAAAGTTTGGTCCCTGCCCTAGCAGCATCAGCATCACCTGGGAATTTGTTAGATATAAAATTTCAGGTTCCGTCCCAGATCCAGCAATTTTTGTTTTAAGCAGCCCTCCAGGTAATTTCCATTCAGTTCAGTTCAGTCGCTCAGTAGTGTCTGACTCTTTGCAACCCCATGAACCAGAGCACGCCAGACTTCCCGGTCCATCACCAACTCCAGGAGTCCACCCAAACCCATGTCCATCAAGTTGGTGATGCCATCCAACCATCTCATCCACTGTCGTCCCCTTCTCCTCCTGCCCTCAATCAGGGTCTTTTCAAATGAGTCAGCTCTTTGCATCAGGTGGCCAAAGTATTGGAGTTTCAGCTTCAAAATCAGTCCTACCAATGAACACCCAGGACTGATCTCCTTTAGGATGGGCTGGTTGGATCTCCTTGCAGGTAATTTAGATGCATGCAAATGTTTGAGAAACACTGGCCTACATGTTATTCTACAGATAAGGAGGGTGGACATGAGCTTGAGCAAGCTCCGGGAGACAGTGAAGGACAGGGAAGGCTGGCATGCTTCCTGGCAGTCTACGGAGCTAGAGAGAGCTGGACATGACCGAGTGACGGAAGAGCAGCAGCAGGAGGGTGTGGTCCAAGGCGACACACACGGAAAATCAGCGGCAGGATCAGGACCTTTTGACTCTTCAGGAGTGGCTGATCTGGCTTGACCCTGACCTTTGGTGACTCCTCTTTCCCCTTTAAATGTATACACTTTGTTTCTGGAGTCCCACAGATTCAGGGACTTTGCTTTGCTGACAAAGAGATGTCAAAAGGCCGATGACTCTTTCCTAGTATGCTGTTTAACACAAGGATAGGGGTACTAGGTGAAGGGAAACCAAATTATAGCGACCTCGAGGTACAATGGCAGTGCGTCTGACTCCAGATTAAAATCTCCGCTCTGCACAGTTGACTATGCAACCAAGTTACTCCTCTCAGACACACCCTCTGTCAACTGGTGCTAACATTAGAGATCTTTACAGGAGCTAGTTTTATTTGTCAAAGCCTAGGTTAAATGATAGCTTTCCCAATGTCTGAATCAAACTCCCCTTCACATACTCTCTAAGATTCTACTGCAAGCTTTCCCACCTTCCTCTGGGTTCCCACAGCATTTTGTTTGATTCTTTATCGGCATCTGTCAGTCTGATGGGAATGGCAGATATTTTGGCAGATAGCTAACCCTAACACTAAAAATACCACCTACAGCATTCCACCACTACCACCATTAGATGAAGATACTGTGGGGGTTAAATGAGAAAAAATTTATAATGTGTGTATGTAAATGATCAGATCTATCAGCCTACAAGGACAGTATCTCTGGCTTTGCTCCTGGAGAGCCGAAACTGCATCTTTTTGCTTCTGTGTGGAGGAGAACGATGTAGGTAAGACACGGTGATAAACAGACCCAGAGTCTGGCTCCACTATGTACTTTTCAAGTATGGACATTTGCACTTTGGGTCTCAGTTTTCTCACCTATAAAATAAGAAAGAACAGCTATCTTTGCAGATCACTGTGTTTACTGAATGTTTTCGCACACACACAACAGACGATGCACCTGGAACAGAGCCTGGTGTGTATTAGGGAAGTCGTGCATGTGAATGAAGAGAAGCTGCTCAGCTAAAGGTCAGTTTTAGAAGCATCTTATTTTCTTAACACCAAAGACAGAAAAAATACTGACTGGAGTAAACATCAATTCCTTACATACATAATACATTATATTTAAACTATGTAATCTCACCCTTCTAAAGATGGGATTAATGAGATCAGTGATAATGATCACTGCAGGCAGACAGGGTGCTGAAAAGAATGGACGCTTTGAAAGTTCCATGCTTGAATCCTGGTTCTGTCAGGACTAGCTGTCTGGTTTTGGATAAGCCCTCTCCACCCATCTGTGATCAGAGACACAGCGCCCACTCCTCACGGGCGGCCGTGGGGCTGAATGGCAAGGCGCCTGCGTGCGCTGCTGCTCAGGGTCTGGCACTGACCGACAGCCAGGCACGGCTTGCTGTTTTGAGCGTGACACGAACTTGAGAGAGGTGGTCGTGGTGGTCAAACACAGTGTGACAGTGAGGTTGCCAGCCCAACATCCTTCCTCTGGGAGCAAGGTAAGGATGTTTACTCAGAACAAAGAAAAACTCAGAACTTGGAACATTTAAACCCTTCACGTAGTAGACTGAGTTGCAGATTAAAAAAATTCCTGACTATCTCTTTCCTCGTCAAAGTTTGAGGCAAGCAAGGACGTTAGGAGCATAAGAGAAAGCCATGAAGATGCAAATACTAAAGAAAGCAATGTGAGCAGCAACTCTACTTACTGTCACTTCCTCAGAAAGGATTTCCCAGACCGCTCTACCCAAACAGCACCCAGTGGGTGTCCTCCACCCCCACCCACCTGCCAACCTCCTAAACTACTCCACTTTTCTTATGAGACTTACTATCACTGGCTATTAATTTGCTTATTTATTCACTGTCTTTCCTACTAGAATGTAAGCTCCTTGGGGAAGGAACCCAGTCTGTTTTCATCATAACTGTATTCCCAGTGCCTAGAAAAGGGTCAAGAATTTGTGTAGTGACTGGATAACAATAGCTATTTCTTGAGTACGTACAATTGCAGCCAATGAATCTGGTACTTAATCTACTTAACAAACACCTATGTAGCCTTTATTATCTTCAAAGCACGGTTACGTCAATAATGGTCACAACAATCCTATAAAGTGGTATGATTATTTCCTTCAATTTAATGTGAACAGAGAGGTTGAAGGAGTTAAGCAGTTTGTCCATCATCTTCTGGCTGGTAAATGTCAGTGAACCACAGTCTCCAATTAGTTCTGCTTTACTCCCCAACTCTACTTCATGTTCTTCCCCTCTATGTCTCCGACAGGGTGGAAGGGGTCGGAGGTAGGGACTGAAATCAGGGTCACAAAATCTTGACTTTGCAGTTGCATGAAATTAGAAGAGGGTGAAGAACAATTAATTTGGTTCTGATGAGAAAAAGGGACTCCTCCACAATCACTTGAGTTTAAGGTGGGCAAATGAGAAACATTGGTGCATTATTCCCACAGAAACATTTATGTGTCAATTAGCACTGTTCCTATTATTGCAATGATATGTTGCATCATCTCAGCTGGAAAACTGGTCATTTTTGTTTACTCATGTGAAACACTTTATTCATCTATTAAAGATGTTTCCCCATTGTGTTACCGACGAAGGTTTCATTTACTGTTTTACATAAGAAAAACAGAAAACGTATTCTTACAACTTCAGTTTCAAGTATGCAGTCACATATTCAGTATGCCAAATCGACATGTGAACGTTTTATGAATAATAATGGAAGCTGCCAGTTTCTTTTTTCTAACAAGACAAGGGCTCAGACACCAGCATAATCTGAGAGGTTGATATGTCAATTTATAGGCTACTATTTTCACTGGCATCAGGAGAAGTAAATATTAACATAACACTCTAAGTTCTCAGTCATGCATAGATCAAAACAATATTCCTCAGGTTTTAGGGGGATACCTAAAGCTAAATTCCCTCTACTGGATTTCCAACAGAAAGTCACTCATTTTTGAATTTCAATTTTTTTTCCTTCAGCGAAGTCACATTAAAATACAAATAGTAACTATTTTAGTATGTTGGCTCTTAGATATTTTATTTATAGGATACTTCATTTGTTATTTTGTATAATTTAAAATCTAGATTGGTGGGAATGTAAAATGGTGAAGTAAATATAATATGATTTAGCGACTGTGGAAACCAGTTTGGTAAGTACTCAAAAAGTTAAAAACAGAGTTGTTATATGACCCAGCAATTTTATTCCTAGGCATATGCCCTAGAGAACTGAAAGCATATGTCCATACCAAAACTTAACATACGAATGTTCAGAGCAGCATTATCAAAATAGGCAAAAGGTGGAAACAACCTTACTGCTTAGCAACTGATAAATGGATAAACAAAATGTGGCATATCCACACAATGGGATATTAGCCAAAAAAGGAATAAAGTGCTATAGATGCTAAACATAGATGAGCCTCAAAAACATCATGGTGCATGAAAGAAGCCAGATACAGAGGTCACGTATGTGACTCCTCTCATACTAATGTCTAGGACAGGCAAATCCATAGAGACAGACAGTAGATGAGTGCCTCCCAGGAGCCAGGGATCATGAGGAGACACTATTATAGGTGCAGGGTTTCTTTCTAGGGTGAAGAACATATTCTGGAATCAGATAATGGTAACAGCTGCACACTAAGTGAGCATTCTAAATACTACTGAATTATGTACTTTAACAGGATGCATTTTGTGGTATGAGAATCTTAACATGCACTACCCCCCCATAAAAACTACCAACACCAAATATCTGGGTCCCCCCCTTATATGTAAACAGTGAAACTTCTCATTTCCTCAAATTCAAATAGTAGATAGATTACTGGGGAGTTGGGGGAGTGACCAAGGAGAAGCAAGTAACACGAATACTTATGGTAATAACAAACGATGGTAGCCAACAGTTACTAACTGTTGTACTGCCTGAGGATTCATTCTATAATATGTATTGTGTGAAATACTTTGGTATTAGAGATAAGTAGGAATGGTAGGCTGAATAATGACCCTCCAGAGATGTCTACATCCTAATCCTTGGAATCTGTGAGTATGCGACAAAAGAGAATTAAAAGACTGCTAACCAACTGACTAAAATAGGAGATTATCCTGGGTTATCCAGGCGGGTCTCATGTAGTTGCAAAGGTCCATGAGCGTGTTGGAAGCAGAAGGGGGAAAACCAGAGAGATGGCAGAATGAGAAGAATTTGATGGACCTTGGAAAAGGAGATCGTGGACCAAGGAAAGCAGGTAGCCTCTAAGTTGAAAAAAGCAAGGGAACATAACCTTCCTCAGAGCCCACAGAGAGGAACATTGCCCTGCTAACACTGATGGTAGCCCTCTGAGACCCATATTGGACTTCTGATCTTCAGAATTATAAAATAAATTTTTTAAATATTTAAGCCATTAAATTTGTGGTAATTTGTCAAAATAGCCCAGTAGGCTCCTTTGTTCATGGAATTCTCCAGGCCCGAATACTTGAATAGGTAGCCAGTGCCTTCTCCAGGGGATCTTCCCAACCCAGGGATTGAACTTGGGTCTCCTGCATTGCAGATGGATTCTTTACCATCTGAGCCACCAGGGAAGCCCCAAAACAGTAACAGGAAACTAACATATCAGTAAAGATCAGGTCTAATGCCATGAAGCTCTTAATAAGGATTAAGAGGAGGCACAGAATGAGACACAAAGGCAGTGAGTGAAGAAGTAAACAGCTGATCCTCCACATCCGTAAGTTCCACATCCTCAGATTCAATCTACCAGAGATTAGGAATATTCAGGAAAAAAAAAATTCTGTAACGGTCCAAAAAGTAAAACTTGAATCTGCCATGGCTGCCAACTATTTATATATCATTTAGATCATATTAGGTATTACAAGTAATCTAGAGATGATTTAAAGTATACAGGAGGATGTGTACACATTATTTGCAAAACTATGAAAATTTATTTTAGGGACTTTAGCAAATGCAGATTTTGGTACTGGCTGGGGATGGTGGTCCTGCAACCAAGGCCCTGTGTCTACTGAGGGATAACTGCAATCTGTTTAAAACCAAGGACCAGCTTCCCTGGTGGTCCAGTGGTTAAGAATCCGCCTTGAAATGTAGGGTACCACCAGTTGGATCCCTGGCCGGGGAAGATCACACATGCTATGGGGCAACTAAGTCCGCGTGCTACAGCAGCTGAAGTCCACGTGCCCGGAGCGGTGCTCCGCAGCGGCAGCAGCCATGTGCTGAGAAGCCCCAGCGCAGCAACCAAGACGCACGCGCGTGTGCTCGGTCATGTTGGACTCTTCGCGACCCCATGGGCTGTAGCTCAACAAGCTCCTCTGTCCATGGAGAGCACATGGCTATTTACTTCTCCAGGGGATCTTCCCAACCCAGGGATCGAACCCACATCTCCTGCATTGGCAGGTGGATTCTTTACCACTGAGCCACCTGGGAAGCCTGGCAATGAAGTGCAGCCAAAAAAATAAAAAATAAAAAAATTCAAAACCCCAAGTACCAAGGGTAATATCATAAAAGAGCCAGTGACTTCTACAGATCTAGGCCCACATTATCTGCTGTTCCCCACTACTTTATGAGGATAGCACTTCCAAAGTTATTAGAAAAAGGCTTGAGAAATGTGCATAGCTAGATTTAACTTGGGCCCAAATTTGGTTTGTCAGTTTCCCTCTAAACTACCAAGGAATTTTAGTTGGCTTTAAAATGACTTAGGGGTTTGGGCAGGATGTTTTAGTATCAGTCAGGAGAAGTCATCAGCTGCACTGATGTAGAGCAGCTGCATTAAGGGTATTGGATTTGCCTCATTTTGAGATCCCAGTGTCCGTCAGTGAATGCCCCTAACAGTGCATTCAATAAAATATTTGTCATAATTAATTAATATATACTGAGTGCTTGTTTTGTGAAAGGAATTGTTCCAGGCCCTTTCACACATGCTTATCTTATTTAAACCACGTGCCAGTTCTCCAAAGTAGGTATCTCCATTTAATAGATGAGAAAATTGAGGCACGCCTTAATTCTTTTCCCTAGGGAACTAGAATGTTTATTTTAGTTCCCAGGAGAAAAATACATTGTCTACAGAAGATTACTTATTTCTTTTCTAAGAAACCTATCCTAAAAATTTCTCCCCTGAAGCATCTCATTTCCTGGGGTGCTCTGGACTCTACCCTCAAAACCAGGTAAGTTATTAAAACTGGATCTGAATTTAATGGGCTGCTTTCTGCCTACAGGGCCAGCTAATTAGTCTTAATTATCTCATTATAGATTCTAAGTATTTCCAGCTGCTTTTTTACCCATTACTGCCCACTCCCTCCTCAACCCCAACAAATGTCTATTTCCCAGACAGTCTCTGCCAAGTCATGGACACAAGTGATAGACGTTGAGGTATCCTTCCTATCTATCAGAACACTGACAATTTCTGATCAAGCTTCTCACTTACTAAATCCTCCGGGGATAGCTATCTACTTCTGTGTCCTTTTCTCCATGAGAAGAAATATGCTTTAGCCAATTATAAGACATAAGAAAAAATTTCAAAAACTACATTTGCCTTTCACTGACCACAGAACTGTAATATACCAATATAGGAGAAATAATAAACATGAATCTTATCTGTTTAGATAGAAGTTTGGAAAGTAATCCCTTCTTCCCTCCAGCCTCAAATCAATCATTTGTCCAAGTAGTTAAAAAAAATGAAGAAGAAAAGTTACATTCCCTAACTGATTTGAGAAAGTGACAGGCAAAGGAACAGCAAAAGTAAATATATGGTCAGAGGGCTACAAATTATATGGCTGACCTTGGGCAAGTCATTTAATGTCTTTGTATCTCATTTTCCTAACAGATAAACAATGCAATGATACCTATTTCATGTAGGCTGTGGTATCACATAGGAAAATGTATGTCAAATGCATAGCAAACTATAAATTTGTAAACAAATGTTAGTTATTATTAATAAAGAAAAGGAGTTTCCTCTGTATTTTCACTTCTTTCTTTAGTAGCTATTTCTAGAATATGCTTCCAATCCCAAAGAAAGGCAATGCCAAAGAATGCTCAAACTACCGCACAATTGCACTCAACTCACATGCTCAAAATTCTCCAAGCCAGGCTTCAGCAATACGTGAACCGTGAACTTCCTGATGTTCAAGCTGGTTTTAGAAAAGGCAGAGGATCCAGAGTTCAAATGGCCAACATCCTCTGGATCATCGAAAAAGCAAGAGAGTTCCAGAAACACATCTATTTCTGTTTTATTGACTATGCCAAAGCCTTTGACTGTGTGGATCACAATAAACTGTGGAAAATTCTGAAAGAGATGGGAATACCAGACCACCTGACCTGCCTCTTGAGAAACCTATATGCAGGTCAGGAAGCAACAGTTAGAACTCGACATGGAACAGACTGGTTCCAAATAGGAAAAGGAGTACGTCAAGGCTGTATATTGTCACCCTGCTTATTTAACTTATATGCAGAGTACATCATGAGAAATGCTGGGC
This sequence comes from Capra hircus, assembly GCF_001704415.2. Classification (NCBI taxonomy): domain Eukaryota; kingdom Metazoa; phylum Chordata; class Mammalia; order Artiodactyla; family Bovidae; genus Capra; species Capra hircus. The sequence continues at coordinate 3,116,692 of NC_030827.1, read as the reverse complement.
TGGAAGAAGCACAGCTGGAATCAAGATTGCCGGGAGAAATATCAATAACCTCAGATACGCAGATGACACCACCCTTATGGCAGAAAGTGAAGAGGAACTAAAAAGCCTCTTGATGAAAGTGAAAGTGCAGAGTGAAAAAGCTGGCTTAAAGCTCAACATTCAGAAAATGAAGATCATGGCATCTGGTCCCATCACTTCATGGCAAATAAATGGGGAAACAGTGGAAACAGTGTCAGACTTTATTTTTGGGGGCTCCAAACTCATTGCAGATGGTGACTGCAGCCATGAAATTAAAAGACACTTACTCCTTGGAAGGAGTTATGACCAACCTAGATAGCACATTCCAAAGCAGAGACATTACTCTGCCAACAAAGGTCCGTCTAGTCAAGGCTATGGTTTTTCCAGTGGTCATGTATGGATGTGAGAGTTGGACTGTGAAGAAAGCTGAATGCTGAAGAATTGATGCTTTTGAACTGTGGTGTTGGAGAAGACTCTTGAGAGTCCCTTGGACTGCAAGGAGATCCAACCAGTCCATTCTGAAGGAGATCAGTCCTGGTGTTCTTTGGAAGGAGTGATGCTAAAGCTGAGACTCCAGTACTTTGGCCACCTCATGCGAAGAGTTGACTCACTGGAAGACTCTGATGCTGGGAGGGATTGGGGGCAGGACGAGAAGGGGATGACAGAGGATGAGATGGCTGGATGGTATCACCAACTCAATGGACGTGAGTTTGAGCGAATTCCGGGAGTTGGTGATGGACAGGGAGGCCTGGCGTGCTGCAATTCATGGGGTCACAAAGAGTCAGACACAATTGAGCGACTGAACTGAACTGAACTGAACTTCCCTTTTTATTCAAGTCGTTTACTTGCTATTTCAAATTTTTCAAATTTAAGCTAGAAATATTTTCAGGTGCCAATTACCTATTAGAAGCCACAAAGGTACGTGGATATTATGCTACCTTCATCCCTAAAGAGAAAACCCTGTCTTAATGTCCATAAACACCATTTTAATATTAGTACCCCTGTGATCATGAAAAGTATGACTGCTTGTTAAGAGTCTGAGTATCTGAGGAAAGCACTGCTCACTCAGATCCAATCAACAGGCTTCTCATCTGAGTAGTTCAAGATAAAGTACAATCATAGAGTGTCCAAGGAAAATCAACTATGACACTGAGCAATTCTAAATTTGTGGTTGGTAAAAAACTTAATCTGCAACTAACAATATTTAGTTCTCTGCAAAACAAAAAAAAAGGTGTATTGCAGCTCGCTCCCACACTTCCCCTCTTTAATATTTGTCAACTGAATTCACCTCCACTCAAATTAAACAAAATAGAAGGTTTTTATTTATTCAAGTATTTTACACTGAACAGCTCCCTTGAGGTTCTCCATTTACTGGCTTGGGTAATATTATCTTTCCTTTAGTTTATTAGATTGACAAAGTTAATTTAAAAATAACCTTGGGAACTTTAAGTGATTCTTGGAAGGGCTAACATGCATGCACATATGGTTGGCCACTATTCTTTTCTGTATGTATGTTATCTCATGAAGGGTTCTTCTTACATTAGTTTTTATAATTTCTTAAAATAAAAAAATATGTTGCCAACATAAAAATCGTCTTTCTGATGATGAAATGCTTTCAATTCTGTTCTTCATACAAGTGAACATTTTGTCTAGTTTAGCCAAAGAGCAATTTGATAAAGTGGTACAACTGTTTATTGTCAACACCCCCACCCCCATCATTTTAATCTGAAATACAACCTGGGGCACATAGCATCTAATTAAATTCATACAAAGTACAAATTATTGAATAGAAACCAAAATGCATTTCAAAGTAAATACCAATTAATGTGACACCCAATTTCTTCCCCCTTTTAAATCACTCCAGTGTGCATGGCTTACACACAAAGAATATTCAATTTCTTTGTAAAATTCAATTAGAATATGCTTTATATTTCAGTCCAAGAATCATGTCCAATGCTCTGCAAGCAGGTTGGCTAGGCATTTTTTCTATGTGATTTTTTTTTTTGTTTAATTTGAGAAGAATTCTCATTATCTAATATTTCCCTCATTCAATACATGGATCTTTGAATTTGACAACATCACTATCTCTTTTTTCCTTGTTTTCATGAAAGTGAGCACCCAACAGAAAACTATAAAGCCATATATATAGGGATACTGATAGCAACATCTAGTCAATCTAGCTTGTGAGACAGGCTTCAAATAATAAAACTGTGTTCAACAACACTCAACAAATGCTTGTCTATAAAGTAATAACTTGAACAGAGAGCAACAAGTGACTCATCAAACACAAAAGTGGTCAAGTGTAGATAAACACTTGCAAAAGCTATCAGCCACTTGATTTGTTTTGTCTTCGAGAGCCCAATTATCAAACTACTCCCAGAGAGAGACCATGGCAGGCAGAGCTGAACTCAGGAGCCAGGACGATGGCATGGTGTGTCCTTCACTCACCAAATACTAACTGAGCACCTACAATGTAGAGACACTGAGACTGGTACTAGAAAAGATGAAGAAGGCAGAATCTATACCCTAAAGAAGGTCAACACATTTGGGGAAGAAAAGGAACTCTCGTTTGTAACAAGGGAAGGAAGCTCTGGCAATATTTACCACAAATCATCACTTCATGCTTATAATATATGTTTAATTATTTTTAAAAGTGAAAAAACACTAGTAAATAAAAAATTTCTTTTCAAACAATGCACAAGTTCCCAGAGCACAGCTGATATTGTTTTTACCTACTCTCAGATTTAGTTTACTGACACTGAGTATCTGTTTAACTTTGGTCTCCCTGCCTCTTTCAGTCTGTTTGACAGGGCATTAAAAGCATTTTTAAGGCTTAGGAAACAAATTAAGCCTAGACAAGGGTTTCACTATCTCCTTTAATGCTTGGACAATTGTGAAGGCAAGGAGGCTAGCTCCGTGAGGGCAGGGGCCAGTATGTCTCACTGGTCCTTGTCTTGTCCTCAGAGCTCAGCACAGGGTGCTCTCTAAATGATTATGGAGGACGATGACAAAGAGTCTGGACTGCTCTTCTGCTCTCCAAGGCAGCCGCTGAGAGGTAACGCAGGCCAGTGTGCAGTGTGTGAAGCTGTCGCTCAGATCTCCCATTTGCCTAAGGTAGCAGATGATTGGGTTTTGCATGCCTGGTTTACACTCTTCAAATATTTATAGACAGTTTTCTTTGCCTCAAGCCCTACTTGTCACTTAGCCAAGTTATACATACATGGTTCTTTTAATCTTTCTTTAGAAATCAATCCCACTAAGCTCCTTAATCATTCCAGTTGCATTTTCCTCAACTTTTGGCTGTTTGTCTTTCTGGTAATATATTCTGTTGAAATGCATGAAAATAACATAGATGTGGAGCAAAGAAGGATTTAGTTATCTTTGTGTTACAAGGGTCAATGCCTTTTATGTGCAAAATGAAATTATTTATCCCTTTTCTTTACATATGATCATGTTTTAAAAAATTCATATTTAAATAGATGGATCAATCAATACATTGCAAGAGAACGGAAGAAAAAGTATCATCAGTATTCTTTTCTCTAAGGGTGATACTGTCATTGATTTAACTCTCTCATGTGTCTATAAACTGATTAATTTAACCTGAAGTATCCAAATATGGGGGAAAATGGGATTCCAGATGACGTGGTCAACACAGAGAGGCTTAAGTACCCATTCTAAGGTAGCTATCTACTTATGGATACTTCTAACTTGTAGCTTTTCAAAGCTAATAAAACAAAACAAGTTAATTTTTCCCATTAGGAAAATAATATAGTAAGGAAAATTTCAAATTACCAGAAAAGAGGAAGTCATCTATAGTACCCTACTCAAAGACAATATTTAACATTTTTGAAGAATTTCATTTTAAGACTTTTTTTTTTTGATGAATGTTTCTTTTCCCTCCCAATAAGCATGCTCAACATCATTTGCACAGCTTAATACCTTACTTTTTTGCTTATTATAACAAAATTTCACATATTACTTTGTCTTTGAATCAAAATTTCTAATGACTACAACTATTCCATCAAGTAAGTAGATCTGGCTAACTTTATAACTCCCTGTTGTTGGATATTTACATCATTGCCACATTTCTCTAGATTAAATGCCATTACAAAGAAAATCTTTTTTATTGAGCTTTTCTGTATTTAAGATTACATTTTGATTTGTATAGCAGTAAAATTAATGGATCAAAGCGAAAGTCTTAGTCACTCAGTCGTGTCTGACTCTGTGTGATCCCATGGACTGTGGCCTGCCATGGTTCCTCTGTCCATGGAATTGTCCAGGCAAGAAAACCGGAGTGGATCGCCATTCCCTTCTCTAGGGGATCTTCTCGACCCAAGGAGAGAATCCAGGTCTCCTGCATTGCAGGCAGATTCTTTACCGTCTGAGCTACTAGCGAAGTCCCAAAGGATCAAAGGATACTCAGAAAATAAATTTTGAAGTAAAGAATTAACACAAGTACTAAGTGAAGTGAAAAATAACACCTTCTATACAAAAATTTGTCTTTTGGCTCTGAAGCTAATGAGTCAATGCTCAAATATTAGAAAGCTGTAGAAAAACTGTCAAAGATGGCAAATTCCAATTAGTTAAATATGGTACCCACAAGTATGACACTCCTTCATTCACACAAATATACTGTCGATCCCTTATTAATTAAGCTTAAATTCTTAACCTTACCTAGATCTACCATCAGAAGACGAGTGAGGGCTGTGTAGAAGGCCGTTCGGCATCTGAAGTCACTGAGACTGTAACTGCCACTGATGCCAAGAAAGGGGAAGTGTTCACTCTAATGAAAGCAAAAGAGCATCCAAAGTTACTAATGCTTGACCTAAGCTACCCAGAAAACTCTAGTCATTAATTCAAGGAAATAAGACTCACCGTGTGATTTTTTAGCATGAATTTCACGGCATCTATCTTCACAAGTTTTTTTAAAAGGATATAGGTAATAGACGTTAAGGAATCTGGGGAAATATGATTGCCTTATCAATAAGTAACAGATCACAAAGTAACACTGAACTCTAATGGCATCAATTTCTATTTATGATGAATAAATATTATCTCTAAAGAGTTTTATTCCTATAGAAATGCCTTCCACTCTGTTAAGAATGATAATCCATTATTAACCAGTGCAATTACTTTTCCTATCTTATACATATTCTAGTTATGGAAAGAAAGAATGAATTTTATAATTAAGACAAAAACTTTTTTACTATTAGAGCCTTGATAGTGGAAAATTAAAATTGACCCTTTTTACATTTTGGGTGTAACTTGAGAACTTCTTTTCACTTAATATTATTTCATAAAAAATAATTATGAAAGACCCATAATAGGCTATCAAGAAAGAGAAAATTATTCAGTTCTAAGAAACATGAGCTTAGTTAGTAGAAACCTAAGGAAATTCTGCTTTAGATGAAGAAAATCGGAATACAATTAGGAGGATGTAGCGACCACAACTGTAGGTCCTTAAATGCTGAAGTACAGGTTTAAAGGAGCTAAAATTTCTTATATGCCTACTAGGTGCAAGGCATTATGTATCTGTTAACCCACCTAATTTTCATAATTACATTGTTAAATATTATTCATTATGTTTAATCTGTAGATAAGAAAACAGAAGCTCTGAGAAATTAAGTTACTTTTCCAAGATTACGTCTCTATGGACTGAGACTGCTGACATTTGACCCGAGGTTTGACTATAAAGGCCATGTACTTTCTACTGTACCACATTATCACCTGAACAGTTCAACTCAGAATGAGAACAGAGTTGAAAAACATCACAAACATGATCCCAAAGCCTAAATAACTTCTGGTTAGTGCCATCATCAAAGAAAGGCTGAAGTGGGTTCTAAGAACACCAATTCAACACACAGATACCCTCTGCTCTTACTTAGGGTTCATCCTAGTTCTGTGTTTTCTGCTCTGTGGGCACCTGTGGGGCATTCCTTACACACTTACACATACCTTTCTTCAAACCATAATGATCTTACATGCTTCCAAAAAATATAATAATAATCTTACATGGTTCCATTTGTGTCCCAGTGAAAACAATGGCTCTTTTCCTTCACATCATCTCCAAATGCAGACGTCTATTAACTCTATACACTGGCACTGATGAGCCTAATTTTAAATGTTAGTCACTCAAGTGTAGGTATAAGAATAGAAGACCAAAGTTAGGAAACCTGGGCTTTCAGTTTGACTACACCATTCAATCAGCTGGATGAGCCTGAGTATTACACTCTGCTCTCTTAGCCTTAGTTTTCCTCTTCACCAAATGAGGATACAGCCAAGCTATCCTGGGCTGTGAGGATCAGATGATGTACCTGTCTTTGCCAATTATAAATCATGGAGATGACACAAAGAGGCAGAGCATGAACATTTATACAATGCTTACTACTTTCAAGGTTAATTCTCTCAATCCCATGAGATAGATTCTCAAATGAGGAAACAAAGTATAAAAACGAAGTTAAACTTTCCAAAGACAGGCAATTAGTATGATTTAGATTCAAGCTCCTCTGACTCAAGGCAACCCATTCAGGTGCAGATTAAGCAACTGCGTATTTTGCTTATCTCCAAACTAGACTGTACACTTTCTAAGGGTAGTGGCCGCATGTACGTGTTTTCCTCAGTGCACTGCTCTCAGTGGGTGCTCGATGCACTGTGGGTTTCCGGCAGGATGAAACGAGATCAAGGTTGATGGGCAGCAAGGCTCTCCTTGCTTACAAAGAGGCACACCTGGTTTTTTCCAGTGTAAGTCACTGAGCAGAAGAACTGCCACTCAAACCCCACTCAGTTAAACGGGGGTAGGGGTCAATAAGCTAAGAAATACCTTAAGTAATTACCAAATACAATTCTCTTAGAATTGCAAAGTTAAAAGTGACAGGGTCTATGGGTAATAAGAATGCTGCCATTAATAGGAATCTTCCTGTCAGTGAGGCTAATAAACAGCAAGTCATGTTTTGACAATAGAATATTTATGGTAGCAATAAACAGAACATTCACAGGAAGAACCTCATCTGCCAAAGACACATTTTCTGCAGAATTGCATCTGTGCACTTTGTACCCAGGCCAGATTCACTGCCTTTTAATTACATTCTAAAGAAGAGGATTAAGAATGATTTTTAGAAACTTTTTTCATTAAAGAAAAAATGAAAGTTCATCTGAATACTTATATTTCCCTTTAGGAATTCAATTCAAAGCTAGCCATGGCCCTTACAAAAATATATAATTTTTTAAAAAAGATAAATAGATACACCGTCTTCATAATTTTCATTCTTCCCTAAGAAACTACGATTCTTGTAAGCTGCACCATTTTGGTTGGGTGGTAGTACCAGATTAGATTTCAGAGGCCTATTGACAACAGTTCATAACAGTACATGTGGTTAATGGTGGTTAACAGTAACAGTAGTAGAAGTCTAGGAGAGTAAGAGAATTTAATAAAAGTCACACATGAAACATATAAATGGCAGAACTTTTGGATTCAAATCCAAACTTCAAAGGTCTGTGTGACTTGAAAGTATAAGCTCTTTTCACTAGGCTAAATCATATCCATTCAATTTGAAATATGCCAAATGATTCCACAGAGATCACTAGCTTTTTGAGGTACAAGTGAAACTGGAACTAGGCCCCAGAAGGTACAGGGAAACTCCTTTTTTAGGAGGCATCAATTCATTAATGAGCCTTCATGACATTCAGGACTGAGCAAACTCCACAGACTGGCTGATATTAACTTACAAACAAAATGCTCAGAAAATCTGTCTGTTCCCATGTGGTTACAAAAACGCTGATGGCAGTGAAGATGGTCTCACTGATAGTTAGCTGGGGCAAGAAAAAGTTGAAAGAATGGTGTATCTTAGAGATGGTCAAAAATTTGAAAAAAATCTGTATCTTCAGAAGAGAAGAATCATCTAACTGAGAATGCCCTGGTTTTTTAAGTTACAGGTACCACACACTTTAGCAGCTAGTGGGCAAAGTAGCACCAAGTATTACTTCAATTCATGGCAGCAAGTATTTACTGAGTAATACTGTATTTCATTAATCCTAAAACATCATTGATTATAAAGAATATCATTATTATATGCACTACTAAGAATGTTTTAAGATATAAAATTATAAAACATTTTATTTTCATAAGTGTTAAAATGTGATGAAATTTCTATTTCAAAATCAAAGTACTGTATTAGATGCATGATATTCACTAAACACAAGAGGGTGGATGATGGTACTGATCGAGGCAGTTATGTAAAAGCCATACATGTTCACAAACATTATAGATAGAATTAGATCCTGATGATAGAAGAGAGTTCACTGATAAAAAATTACCTGATGGAAATTACTGCAGGTATGATAGGTATATAGTATAATTACCGAAATATTAGTGATTTCAAAAGTAGAATTATGCTCATGAACTGTACTCGACTAAAAAAAATCCAAACAGGTATAACCAAAATGAAGCATCTTAAGGGATACTAATAACTGCGTGTAAGGAATAAGAGTTCAGTCACTTACAGTTTAGTCACACAACAGGAGAGGTAACAATATGGTCTAATGTCTGCTATGTGATGAAGTTTTGAAACTATAGAGAAAGGAAACAAAACAGTCCTAATAGCTAATAACTTACAGTTTAATAGGAGAGAGGACTAGCCAATACTAGGCTATATTATATTTATCCCCAGAAATACAGACAAGAACTAGGTGTCTAAGAACACTAAGAAAAAGAAAAGGAACAAAAATGAAGCATTTAGTAGCATCTACCATGTGACTGGGTCAGTAAGACCAGGTACTTTATTACTGTTAGATAACATAGATATATTGTTACATATTTATTATATTATATGAAAGTGAAAGTCGCTCAGTTGTGTCCGACTCTTTGAGACCCCATGTACTATACAGTCCCTGGAATTTTCCAGGCCAGAATACTGGAGTGGGTAGCCTTTCCCTTCTCCAGGGGATCTTCCCAACCCAGGAATCAAACCTGTATTACAGGCGGATTCTTTACCAACTGAGCCACCAGGGAAGCCCTATTATTTAATCTTTACAAAATCTTAAGAGATAGATAACATTCCCTTTCTACAAATGAAGAAACTGAGCCGTAGAGAAATTAAATGACTCCTTCGATTTCTTTCAGTTAACACAGTGACTAAGGATTATAATTAATAATTACTTCAGGATGGCTCTACCAAGTTTTTAGTGAAACCTGAAAATTTAAGAGACCTAAGTGAGTTATAATGGGTCAAATGAAGAGAACAGCATATGTGGTGACTCAGTGAAAGATAATGAAGGGTATCAAAAAAGTGAAAATCGCTCTGTCGTGTCCAGACTCTCTGTGGCGCCATGGATCGTGGGCTGCCAGGTTCCTCGGTTCATGGGATTTTCCAGGCAAGAATACTGAAGTGGGTAGCCACTTCCCTCTCCAGGGGATCTTCCCAACCCAAGGATCGAACCCATGTCTGCTGCATTACAGGAAGACTCTTTATTGTCTGAGCCACCAGGGAAGCCTGAAGGGTATCTAGGGGAAGGCAAAATAAATTTCTTTGGCCCAAGTATAAAGTACAAATTGGGGTTGAGTTGTGGATCAGGAAATTAGTTTTGGGAACTCAATACGTTCAGTTCAGTTCAGTTCAGTCGCTCAGTCATGTCCGACTCTTTGTGACCCCACGAATTGTAGCACGCCAGGCCTATTAAAAAACTCAAGTTTAAACCAATAATTTTACTTTGACCCAAGAAGCATGTGATTCTGGGCTTTTGGGAAGTGAAATGATCAGATCAAAATAATACTCAAGGAAGGTAACCTTGTAAAGCATGAATCTATAAAGCACTGAGATAAGGCCTGCATAAGTGGGCTACAGAGGAGGAACAGAAGATTCTCACAGTTGATGCTAGTATAAAAACAAATAGAGCAGATTAATTATGGGATGACTTTTCCAAAGATGATGGAGACAGCAAACAAAGAAATACATCAACATTTCTTTTGATGGGAAATGTTAATAGAAGTATGCCTGAGGGATGTAGCTGAAACTAGTTTTATTTAACATTCTGAAAACCATCTGGAGATGGTGATATTCACTGAAATAAAATGATACATTTTAATACTGTTTCACAAAAGCAGAATTACGACTGTTTATTACTAAATATTTCCTGTAACAGACATGTCCACTTTTACTTCCATCCTTTCCCCCTACTTCATACTAGACTCTTGTTTCATCTTTCATCTTCTACTCTTTCCCTTTGCCCCACCTCATTCAGGATTCACCAGATCCTGGTGTACAGGAACTATGGGAGATAGTCTTAGAAAGTTAGTCTGCAGCCAAATGGAAGGAATTCTTTCTACAGCAGATAACTTGAGCCAGCTTCATGGTTTCTGAGTTTAACAGACTACGCACTTGCACAGAGTCCTGTGGTTATAAAGGCCTCTGCTTGGTTCAGTGTTCTGCTGCTGGGGACTTTAAATTCTTAATCATTTATGGACAATGCACACCACATTTTCATTTTGTACTGGGCCCTGTGGATGAGGTATGTGGTCTTGCAATAACATGAAGAAGTTATTAATTCTAAGAATTGTTGAAGTTCACATTATCAATAGGGTAAAGTGAGTCTGGATAAATTCATGAATTAATGTAGAATTCTTAATGAGGTCTGTTTTTAAGAAGCTAAAGACTATCTTTTGGGTTTTCTCAAACCTTTGAGGATGATGTAATAAGGGCAGCTACCAACAGAGGGCCTAACAGAAAATGAAATTTCCTTTCTCATTATTATCTATCTGAAACTCAGAGACATGCAGGCAACTGCTATAAATCTGAGTAAACAATGAATTGCAATAGAAATGTTGATCAATTATTTTTCAAAGGAAGAAAAACTTGAAATAATGATTAAAAACCAAACAGAATTATGAATGAAATGTGACTCTTCCCTCTCTCTCAGCATTTAAAAAAAGTAAGTTTATTTGATGGCTCTCTATGACCCTTATTCTCACTCCAGTTTTCCAGGCAGCTTCCTTGTCCTAATCACTTAAACACTCTTACATCTTTCCCAATTAGACAGAAACCAGAATTTATGGCTGGAAAACATATCAAAGCAAGAAAAGGATACCCAAGTATTAAACCTAACTGTGAAGGGTTGCCCCCGGACAGAGTCATTTCAATCCTGTGTCTGTTAGAAAAAGCTATTTAGAATCTGGAATTATTGAAATTTAACCTTAGAAAATTAAAAAGTACATTAAAAAGTTACTAGATATGTTTGCTAAATTTGCCGTATATGCCACATATAATGAATCTGCTGGGAGAACAAACTTTCTCTCAAAAAGGCCAATGGATTTTAAAGTTACAACAGACTTGCTAATTTAGAAAGCTTCAAATTTACCAACAGAAACCTTGGAATAAATGCAACAAGGGCTTTCCAGTTAAAATCTGGGGACTTAACACAATGGTAGCCTCCTCACACACATTATTATTTAGAAAACTAGACTATTTCTAAAAATGTCAAATCTGCCTTTTCTAAGTGAAGACAAATTTCTTCAGAGAAGATTCTGTAGGAGAAATATTCAGATTTTCTGTTGAGGACATTCAGTTCTATTTTCTAATTAACTTAAGGCAGAAGTCTTCAAAATATGGTCCATGAGCCACCAGCATCAGCTGAGAACTAATGAAAATGCAAATTCTTAGGCCTCGGTCTAACACCTGTTAAAACAGAAGCTCTGGGGGTAGTGGGGCCCAGTAATTTGTATGTTAACAAGAACTTCAGAAATTGTGACTATCACTAAAGTTTGAGATGACTGCCTTAGGTAAATAAACATGAGGCTTTTTAGTACTTCCTAAAAATGAGAACCTTTGTGATTTTAATTCCTAAACAAGCAGTCAGATAGAAGAACACCAAAATTCAGAGACTGGCTTTGAGGACCCAAACAATGAGTAAGATTCACCTTGAAGAAGATAAAAATACAAAAAACAAAACAATAATTATTTGAAAACATGCATTATAAAAGTAATAAGGGACATTAAAAAATTTTACAGTAAGATGCTTTTCATTTCTTTGTTACTAGCATTTTCAATACAAATATTTTGAATATTAATATATAAACAGATTTCCATTTATAAAGGTCAGCTGGTGAAGATTTTTATCTTGCATAACTGCTTCTATCGCTGAGCCATCTTATTTTTAACACAGAAATAACATATTGCTTTAAAATCAGGATTTAAAAACACATTACAATAAAGAAATCGATTAGAAACAACAAAACATGCATTAGGTAACCAGCAACTGCACTGAAATAGATACACCACTCACATATTCCATTATGTAAATGAATTCAAAGATGTTTCATGACTGATCAGCTAGAAGGGACATAATGATTTATAATTCAAATAACTGAGCACTGAAATCAAATTGAGTTAATATATATTTCTAAATATGCAAACCTGAAATAATTGTTAAAAAATATAAATCAATGTACCCAAGTTGAAATTATGCCCATCCCTTGGTTTAAAATGTTACAGCTTTTAAACTTTTATCTAATAAGCTTTTAGAAAATATGATTTTTTATTAACTTCAAAAAAGAGTGCTCAAAAGCAATAAGTGACTTGCAAAATAAAAGATTATAGTCAGGATTAAAGAATATATAAAAGATGTAAATGATAGGAAAGGATTTTAAATAGCAGATACAAATAAATTAGGCTTTATGTAAATTAAACAAAAAAAATACAAATCAAATTAATTTTATATTAGATTTCAATTTCAACCTAAAAAATAGGGTAAATCTAAACACAGATATGTGCTATAAAATAACACAGGCTTCTTTCCAGATAATATGTTCTCAAAGTAATACATTGTGAAAAGGCCAGAGTTTGCAATACTAGGAAGTACTTATAAACCACTTCATATGTTAGAAATAAAGAGTATTTCAGCATTATTATTAAAAAAATACAGGTTGAGTTTTTTTTTTAATAAGAAAAAATACATATCTTAAAAAGCCAAAATGACCACTGGAATTGGGTTGTACATCACTTTCCAGTAAAAAGGAAAAACAGCCTGGACAGGTGTAATTTATCATTTTTCTGATTTAATATCAAAGAAATATATTAAAATAATAAAAAGAATCCTGAAATCCTCAAAATTTGTAGTGATAAATAGCCCTCCCTGTCTTTATTGCATTATACCTACTAACAGAAATATTGCATGGTGGATTTTGCCAGACAAGGACGATTATTTTCCAATAAAAAGTTGCATATTAAATTCCAGCACAAAAGTGGGTGTCTAATACTTTGGAAATCTTTTATGGTTTGCCAAGGAACACAATTTTAAACTTAACTAATACAAACATATTCCTGGAGTGAACCCACGTTAAAGATTTCTATCCAATGCCACCCATTTTCAGAATGCTGTCTTTGTATCAAAATATCAGCTAATCTTAGTGGTTAACTAAACTAACACTTATTTTCCACAACTCCTATATATTTGATAGCTAACATATAAAAGATAATCAACATGCTTCTCTCTCATTGGTAGAAACATTACAATGCTATCAACTATGGTCTAATAAGAAAGGATGATTCTGGTTTTGGATTTTAAAAATCTGGTAAAGAGAGACCCAACCATTTAATGTGTAATGGGAAATCTTATTTTAGAGTAAACAAGATGTTGATTTGGTAGAGGAAATAATCAAGGAAGTGGTCAAAAGCCTTATAATTCCCTTTCTGTTACTCCTTTGTGCCTCTTAACTAGAGAAAATAATATTCATTTGAACTGAAATGAACACTGAAGAAATACTGACTCTTAGGAATTCAGTTTTTATAAAATAACAGCTTTTAGAATATACTGACCTTCTTAAGATTAGTTATATGTGTTCTTTTAAAACAACACTATCCTGACAGTTATGAAAAATCATGGATTAAAACATAGGTGGTTGCCCACTTTCTTATGTACCCATTTGTAAACCTGGGTGGGTATAAACGTAACTTTTGCTAGTTAGAAATCTATATATCCATATAAATTCAATTGTGACTCTAAATAAAATGTTTCATATTATGTAGCTAATATAAATCTTTCAAAATTATGCATTTATAGATAAGGCTAAATGAAATGCTTTTTACTTAAGAAAAACACTTGAAAAATTATAAACAAGGAAAATACCTGGCCAACAGAATACACTTGTTAGGTTTGTTTATGTACATTATCAGATATAGTAAAAAGGATATCCAACAGAAAGGTCATTTAGGAACTGAAGCGTCCTTGAAATTACAGGCTCACATCTTCCCCAGTATTTAAGGTTTGTAACACTAAATATGAAAAAAAAAAGTTTTTAATTATAATTAAGGTATTTGCTTGTGTAGGGAGAACATGGAAATACACATTATTCATGTAAGTTGACCTACATCACAAATACCTCACGAAGTGAGTTTAAATACCAATGGAACATGTTCTCCTCTTTTTATTTCATGTTCAAAATTATACACAATCGATGAACAAGCAACACTGTTCTCCAAATGGTCTATTATTCTATAATATTTTTGTAAATTAAACTTGCCTAAATGTTTCACAAAAGAAACATTAACTTTGTATCCAAAACAAACACAGTAGGGAGTGACAATAGGAATTTCAAAGGAAGTCAAGTAGAGACTTAACACTTACTGCCAAGAAACGAACCATCAAATTTGGGGTTCCAAAACTTACTTCTTGTGATCATGTTTGTTTATCTTGCTTTGTTCTCTGCAAGTAAGACAGTGCTACCTATCTGTTACACAGAGGAAGTAAGGTGTCAAGTGGAGGCATAGAACCTTTAGGCTAAGTGTACAACATTATTTCCTGACCAGAAACTAGTTAATTCTACTAATATTACAAGGCTAATTTAAGGACAGGTTCCAAGAACATGTCTCTGATAGCCATAGGTTTCTACTGGAATCAATGAATGCCCTGTTTGAAGGCAACCAAATCTCTCTCAATGATTCCAATTTGTAATAATCTCTTGAGTTGGTCCTTAAAATTGAATACTTTGTTTTTAATTTAAAAAAGGCTGCCCATCGAACTGAAGCTCAACAAAGTCTGTAAACTTCTCAAAACTATGTTTTGATACTGCATACTGCAGCTGTATGGATACCCTGACAAATAACAATGCCCACTGGATGGTGAATTTTAAATTTGTGAAATTAAATTTCAGATAAGAACAATGCTACCATCCTAAAAGCAAAGCATAATTTTAAAAGTCTATTATTAAAAATTAATATTTATGAAGATATTTAAGCACAGTAAAAAGGTCAAAGCAATACAACAAAAGAAAAAATCAAAGAACCAAAGCAGGGACTCACATTTTCGTCATGAATGTTTCTAGAACATGGTTGTCATCTGTTATTCCTAAGACTTCTGACATACGGGCATACACCTGCATGAAGACATTTAATTGTCAAAAACGTTATCATTAATGTATATTTTCTACAGACTATTCAAACTGAATAAATGCAAAGATTTAATACACTGTTGTATCCACAATGATGCAGGGAACAAGTGGGGAGAACAGAGTAAGAAGTTTTAAAAATTTTTTCTAACTCCTCTTTTTCTTCCAGGAAGCACTGCCCTTAGTTGAAATATATACACACCCACAAAAACCCACATTCACCTACTAATTTTAGTCCCAGCATACCACAGGATTTCTTTTTTTTCAAAGTGGTAACAAACTCATCTCAAAGATGGGCTGGAAAGTAGAGTGCCTCAATAAAAGATTCCAACATTTAAAAAATTTCCGTCTATTCCAGGTTTTGGCAAGCCATCAAATAATTCAGGATTATGTTAGGCACTTATAAAAATAAGGATTACAAAAATAAGAGGAAGTTAAAGAATTTATAGAAATTCTCCTCAAATCTCTCTCAACAAGTTTCCCCAAATACAGAGATAGGTCTTACTTTCCATGCTGAGACTGAAATCCCAGACTCAGGGATTCTCTGCTGAATACACCGGGGCCTGAAAATCCACTAAGCTTTCCATTAGGGTGTGCTGGTTGCAGAGTTTGGGGTGTAACATTTCAGTCCCAACCCCAGCCACCTTGAGCTTATAAATACATATCCCACTACAAGTGGGAAAATGCCACTGGCAGCCAATGGAATATTCCCTAATAGCCTGGCAAAGCTGAGAGGTGGGTTGACACCTTCACACTCCCTGATGCTCTGGTGTGATTCCAGGTTATCTCTGCCAGACACCAGCTGTATGGGATTTCTCATCTCTGATTTGATCCCCTGTGATTCTGTTCTCTTACTTTCTCCTGATCTGCCTGTTTCCTATGGTATGGCAACTAAGCTTTCACTTATTCTGCCTTTTGTTTTTCCTATGTGAACACTACCTTGATATAATGTCATCGGTTGTGAAGGTGAGATGGAAATCACAGGATACCACACATCATCCAGAGTTACATGGTAATACAGGGGAGGAAAGTGGTCCAATTGCAGAGATCTCATGTTTGGCTTTTAAATATTATTTAACGAGAAGGTTGTGTTCCAAGCTTCTGACTTAAGTCCTATGACCAGAAGCTCCTCAGGCCAGTAGAGTGAATCAGGGGGAGAAAAAGGGGGAAAGGAGGGGAGCAGGTGAAAGAGGGGGCAGAAAGGTGGAGAGGAGAAGCTGGGGGAGAGAGAAAGAAAGGAAGATGAAGTTTCAAACTCCTGTTAACTTCTGCTAACTTCTGAGCCCTAATTAAAAAGCGTTTCAATTATACTATCTGTGACTTTGCTCATGAGAATAGGCCTTCATCTCTAGTACGAACAAAGCTATCACTGTTTTGAAAGATGTCTGCTGGAAAGAGGGAGCTAGGGAGAAAGAACCTACAGAAGTTAGTTCTCATCAAATCCTCAATCATCAGAAAACTTTCAGCACATAGAAGGCTCCAAGGAAGAATGGTTGTAAAAAGGGAAGTGTCCCTTATCTCAATGTGATCTAAAATCTCTCGTGAATGGGAATAAATTGGGTCCCTTGGAAAACCTGATATCGATATGATTATGGTACACAGGGCCCTTCACAACTTGGCCCCAACCTACTTCATCTTCTATCATTTCCCTCAACTTAAAGTCACAATGCAATACTTATGAAATCCTGAAACTTGTCATGCAATTACAGAGCTCTATATGTTCACAAGCTGTTTATTTTTTCTGAACCATCCTTCTTTCTCTTCCTCTGAGTCTCACGCAGAAGTCATCTCTGAATCCTCCTTCCATTTCCAGGTTGCACGCCCCTTTATGTTCTTACAGTTTCCGGTCCATTTCTCTAGCATGGTGCTTTTCACACTATAATTATTTGGGTGTCCGTATCTCCTACTACCCTCTATTTTTGTAAAATAAAATTTTACATTTTCAAGATTTTATAAATGCTATTTTTATGGCAAAGATCAAATTAATTTGATTTTGCCCCATGCTACACTAAATAATAAAAACAACAAAAATGTGATTTAAAACATTTAAACATATTAAAAATATTTTTAAATTGATAGTTCCTATAAGGAAGTTTTCTGTTGTGTCTCTGGCATTCAAAAAAGAAAGAATCTAAGCAGGCATGTCTACTGTGCTCTGTTGTCAAAACAGCTTCTCAAAGCATCAGATATGACCCAATAAGATGCTAAAAAAACAGTCAACATTGACACATGGCAGTGCTTTAATCCACAATTATCCTTGTAACTTGCACCATTCCTTTTATCATCCATTAGCTTTGATTCCCATTATCCCATCTAGAACTGTGTCAACGCTTTTGTCCCTAGGGATTTCTCTCCACTACTAGGATCTGACAGTCAAGCTTGAGTACTAAACAGGATCATTACCTCTTAAATCCACTTATCTGATCTACTGAATAGTAAATTGAAAAGCTCATTAAGAGCAACAATCTGATTTGTTTTCACGTGTGACAGGGTCATTTAAAATCAATGTATGATTACTGCATTTCTGTTAAAAGACCATCTCACATTTTCCAGGGTACCTTATCATGAATTCAGAGAGCATGCAGATAATATGAAAATGTCTTTAAACATTTGAAATGCAGTTATACCATTCAGTTCAGTTCAGTTCAGTTCAGTTCAGTCGCGTCCGACTCTTTGCGACCCCATGAATCGCAGCACTCCAGGCCTCCCTGTCCATCACCAAATCCCAGAGTTCACTCAGACTCACGTCCATCGAGTCAGTGATGCCATCCATACATACACATAATTTGGGAGTGAAGACTAATTTGTCCAGTGAGCAAATATCTATAAAATTGTTTATCATAAAGCACAATTCAGTGAAAGCTTTCTATTGAAAAAGTTCTAACACAGTATTTGGGGATTTTCAACATTTTCTAAAACTTCTATCACTTCACCCAAAATAATTTTTATAACAGCAAGTAGAAACTATATCACAACACATACTCATTTTAAGGAAAAATACAGGAGTTGGCATAGGAATGAAAGAAAAGGAAAAAAGCTCACTTTCAGTTCATAGAGTCCTAATCTCTTATTTCATAATCAATTAAGATAATTTGATCATAGTGAAAACTAAGCAAATATCTAAGAAATAAAAGACTAATAAGCCCATTTGTGTTGCCTCTCTTTCTCTGAAGGACACAGCGAAGCTGCATAAATCGTTGCGCCTTTGGCTGCACGTTGCACATAGTCAGAGGTGCACACACTGTCATCTAGTTTTGCCTGTCCATCTGGGCCTTCCTTCCTCTCTTCTTTAATGATGCAAGTTTTCTATTAGACTACAAACTCCCTGAGGACAGAGATGATACTCTTTCATCTTGCATCCCTATTATTCAATACTGTTGATATAACAAAAATGCACATTTTGGCTGATTCCATTTCATTCATAATTATTTTAACAAAAGGAAAAAACAACCAAAAAGAGTGTCTTTTTATACAAAGAACTTTTTTTCTGTAAAAATAACATATTCCAAATTCTACTCACTCAGGTGACCACTTGCAAAATTTTATTATTTAAAAAGATGTAGTTTTTAAAGATTATTATCATTTTTCAATTATTGTCACCCTTCAATCAAGGTATACTTGATTTACAATGCTGTGTTAGTTTCAGGTATACAGCAAAGTGATCCAGTTATACATAGAGATATATATATATTCTTTTTCAGATTCTTTTATAGATAATTACAAGATATTGAACATGGTTCCCTATGCTATATAGTAGGTCCTTGTTGTTTACTATAGAAAGAAGTAATTTCAATGCCTTAATAATACTTCAGGAAGAAGCTCTCCTTGTAGATTCACTAAGAAGAGCTCTCTTTCTTCCTCTGGATACTCAGAGCATCCATTGTTGCAGGCCGGTTAGTGGCACTTCTCACATAACAAAATATCATCTTGCTGTACTAATAATTTTCCATGTTAATATGTATTTCGTCCATTACTTCATGCTGCCTGAGGCCAAGGAAAATGTCTGTTTCTTTTTACATCTCCAGAAGTACTTAGTACACTGTCTGGATAAACTTAGCAACACAGAAAAGCATAGGTTTTGGTCCCAAAGATAACTGGATTTGAGTTCTGCCACTAATTAGGTGTTAAAATCTCTGAACCTTGGTTTCCTATTTGAAAAAACAAGAATGATAATAAGACCTACCTTATGGGCTTTGGGGAAGATTAAATGATGGTACCTAACAGAGCCTGGCATTTAGTACTGTCCAACAAATGCGGCTTCCCTCCCCAACCCCTTTCAGGGACCCCTTCTAATGTAGACATGTGCTCAATCGTGTCCGACTCTGTGCAACCCCATGGACTGTAGCCCACCAGGCTCCTCTGTCCATGGATTTTCCAGGCAAGAATACTGGAGTCGGTGGCAATTTCCTTCTCCAACCCTTTCTAGTATATGCTAGTATTGCCAGCTACTACCTTTCCAAGAGAAAAGCGATTACATAAAAAGTAGCAGAATGGTTAAGTGCTTACCTTGAAGACTTTCACACAGAAAAAAAGTGAAAACAAACAAAAAAACCCCGTAAAATTTGTGTTAACTTTGAAACCTTTCTGTATGTTCAATCAATTAACACACCCTTGTCTCCATGTTTATTTATCTGGCTGCTTCAGGTCTTAGTTGCAGCACAGGGGATCTCTGTTGCGGTACACGGGCTTAGTTGCTTCGCAGCATGTGTAATCTTAGTTCCCAGATCAGGGATTGAACCTGGGTCCTCTGCATTGAAAGGCAGATTATTAACCATTGGACCACCAGGGAAGTCCCAATTAACACATTCTAATCATGGTTAGAAATGGCATTTGTTAAGAGCATAAAGCTTCAAATTTTCATGATACAAAACCAAATTATTTCTACTTCTAGATAGTCATTGTCTTAGAAGCTAGGAATATTACACATTTTAACCAGTCATTCATTTCTCTGGTTCTTGAAATACAGGAAGTCATTAGAAATGTAAGAAATTACCATTATTACAGACATAAAAAGGCATGCTCCTAAAACACTGTCTTAATATGTTTTCTTACCTCTATTCATTTTACTGTAGAGCTTCTTTTAAACTCAAGAAAAAAGCATTTGGATACATGTATAATGCTTCAGTGACCCAATACATTCTTTAATTTCTAAACTAACCAAGTGACAAATATTGCCTGAGCATATGCAGGTACTTGAAATGATCTTAATCTGGTTTTTAAAAAAGAAGCCAGACAAGATAAGAAAACCAGACAAGGGAATACACACACAAACAGCAATAAGATTTTGAGCTATAAATTTAATAAAGAACAAAAGCATGCGCTGTGATAATTTTTTAAATTGCCTTTTTTTCCAATCCTAATCCTTGGTCTTGGGTATCTGCAGTGTTGTCTCTTAACATTCTGGTTATAACTTTGAAGAAACTAATTATGTCAATCCTTAAATTTGAAGTAGATTACAGGACTGGGAAACCCAGAATATTAGTTCCTAAAGGTTGTATGGATATATAATGACAGTCACAGAAATTCAATAACAGCCCTCTATGAAATGTACTCAAAAGCACCACATGAAACAAATTAAACAGAACAATGAATCTCTCATTCTGCACAAATAAGAAAATAAGAGAAAACACTGGTTCTATAGGTTTTCATAAGAGTTGTTATAATGAATTAAGATTCTGGATAATGAATCTTCAGAAAATTACAATAAGTTAATACCCTTGGGCCTTCTATAAATGTTTAAGATGTTATAACTTCGCAAAGAGCTTTTATAAGCAGGCTCAGTGTAGAAAATTAGTAGTGCTGTGGAAATCAACAAAATATTTTGCCACCAGATGATATATTTCCTGAACCAATTCAGTATAAAAGAATTCACATCCAATAATACAAAATTGATACCATAAAATTTTAAAAACTCAACAATTATCAATTTTAAAGTATTGTTTTAATCTACTGAAATGACTTATAAATCAAGATTTTTAACTGAATCTAATTTGGTAAAACAAAATCTGTCACTGGAGAGGATTCAATATAATAAAAACATTAACGTTCCTTAGAAAATAATTTTGGAACTGAGTATGAACTCACTTCTTATGAGTAAGAAACCAATTTCCCCATTTTTTCTCAGGCTTCAAAGTGCCCTTGAGGCTAATGCAGTGCTCTCTATATGAGACCCATTAAACAGAAGGGGAAGGGAGGGAATAAAAGGAAAGGTATAAGAGGAAACTAATAAGAGTATTTAATGACTTGGATCTTAGCAGTTTGGAACTAAAGATATTGAGCTCTCTTGTTAATGTCTGAAGCAGAATAAAACATAATCATCACAAGTAACTTGTGACCAAGAGAATTAATGGTACAAGAATCATTGCTGTATATTAAATACATACACTTAGTGATACTGAATAGAGCCACGTTAACCTTGGCTAATTTCTCCATATCATTTAAAGCAACAGCACAAAATAAGGACCAACATTAGGTAAAACAATCTTTTGCCAAAAGTTGATTTTAAAACCATAATTTATATTGGAAACCAAGCAGCAAAAGATTAGGAATCTGCTTGCCTCATTCAGTTTGAATACAGAATGACATCTGATAAACAAAAGCTGGTTATGGAAAAATAAAATAAATATGAATGTTAAGAATTTATTTCAGTTATAATATCTGAACCTACCATCTGTGGTGGCCATCTTGCTAAGGGGACATGTACCTAACAAATCTCTTAAGAGGCGTTCCCAATCTGCTTGAATAAGCTATTGTATAAGAAAACTTGGAGCGATCACTTTGGCCTCACATTTCCTTCGCTCCACATCCTGTAGCACAAAGCATGAACTCAGCAGGCTGGGGTGCAGGGCTGCCTGCTGCCTTGTGATAATCCCCTCTCCCAGTAGGGGCCTCCACTGATGCATGGCTAAGAACATGCTTCCTCTTTTGCTTGCACCCCAGTGGGGTTTCCATTCCTAACTTGGGCCCAAATCCAGACAGCTAAGGAAGGGCTCCAGATGCTGCCAGAGAGAATTTTGGATTAGTTTCTAAACAAACATTTATCATAAGGAGGGGTACAGGTACAGTGTGAAAGCCAGTTAATACTGATAATTTTGGAGAAATTCTTTTCTTCCCACCCATGACCAGATCTAAGGTCTAACTACCACCTGTTCAACAGAAGCTGGCTGTTTGCCTCATTTTCCTTCAGGGAGCCACTGACTAAGGATCTCCACCAGCATGAACCTAATGTCTCCCGACAGGCCTTCACTAGCCAAGAGGGAGCTGGGTCGAGAGCACCAGCTATTGGTCACAGGACACACAGTCCACAGAAAGACTCCTGTGGTGCAACCAGCTGAAAGCCAACTAGAGAAGATGGGGAGTGTACATTTGTCCTGACACAGCTTTGCTCCTGCTGGCTGCCAACTCACTCCATATCTGGGGCCAAGCTTCTGTTAAACTAGTCTTCTGTGGCTAAAGCCATGGTAAAGTCTAGGGTAAATATATTATCTTTCCAAGTTCATACAATAAGAGGCTAACCATACCTATGGCACAAGGCTATGAGAAGAAAGCTTGATTAATTTAGGTAGAAAGTTTTGAGATCATAGTTTAAAGGGGGCATTTCAGGTTATTTCATTTATAATTCTTGGCATTAGCAAATTTATAAGATGACATGATTACATTCTGGAGCAAAGAACTGATGCTAGATAAAGTCTGTTAGAAGGTGGGGAATTGGGAAGTAAATGATTTTGTTTAATCCTTTATACCTTTCAAAGGTGGTATTCAGAAACATATTCTGGTACAACAGATACATGTGCTCTAGATACCATTCAATTAAGAGATGCTATTCAGCGTAAAGTAATACAACTTTCTCCTTTCAGGTATGAATAGAAAGTGTGTATTAGTTGCTTAGCCGTGTCCGGCTCTCGTGACCCCATGGACTGCAGCTGACCAGGCTCCTCTGTCCATGGATAGCTGGCTAGAATTGGCCACTTCAGAAGTGTCATAATCAAGAAACCTAGGCTGTCTTCACACTATACAATCACACCCACAGAGGTGTCACAGTTAACCCTGCTTATCACCTGACTACTGAACGTTTACTTGGTTATAAGACATGCACACTGTAGGATTACACAGTGCCAAAAAAAAAAAAAAAAGGAATCGAGACAGTGTGCCCCTACACTTATCGCTGTGGATGTGCCTATTTTAGTAATAAGAGTCTAGGGCTGTGGTGAGATAAGCATAAAGACTGGTGATCCTCCACAATAACGAGCAGCTCAACTCACCTTAACTACTTTCCAAGCCTTCTCTGGAACTCTGGACACATCACTCCTCAGGCGTACAACCTAAAAAGCACAGAGTTTAGGGACCTGCCACCTGATTTCAGGGATAAGGGAAGAGCAGAAGGCCTTCCCAACTTTAGATACAAGGAGAATGTGGCTCAGGATCTTTGTGGCTGTCACTTAAAATATTCATGGGACTTTGATTTTATTCTGGAGGCTATGAGCAGAGGCATAGTGAAGTGCTGTTCAAAGCCGGGATGTGGTTATATGGGTTACAATGGACTTGCTTCCATGAAATAATTCAAGAAACCAATTATTAAAGGATAGCCCTAAAGAAGAACAAATTATAAATAATAACTGACAGAACTATTTTTAAGGATCTCTTAGTACTGTTGTTTCCCACAAGGCACTCTCATTATGCAGGTGTGGCAATGGGGCTAATGATGTAAGGAGGCCAAGTCACCTTCTGATGGGTAAAAGTACATGTTTAATAAATGAAACTCATTTCGGTAGTCATTTAAATCATACTGAGTTTTCCACCACTTAATCCAGCTCTTGCACACAGACACTGCTTCCATATTGCCTCTCTGAAACATGTCCCATTTCCTACATTCAAAACAACTTCTGTACTTTCCTCCCACTCAGCTCTCTATCCCTCTAGGAAGGGCAACTGACACAAAGAGTAAAGGAATAACAGCGCAAAGAATAAACAAGGCTACCAATGACTGTATTTTTTATTACTCTTTCAAATCAGCTAGTTTCATCTTTTTATTACATTCTCAAACTTTACTCAAAAACGTTGATCCTATAGTCCTTTGTATCTTTTCCTTTCTGTCTCTCTCACTAGCCTAGGTAGTGAAAACTTTAGCTTACCCTAAATGCAATGGATCAGAGTTCCCCTTCTGATGTCTTCAAACACTAATATTGGGGTTTCTCTGAAGAGGCAGTACCTGCAGCAGGCTAACTACTGCCTCCATCTTAGCCTTCCTACTGAACACTTTCATGTTGAAAATTAGCTACAATGTATGCCGAAGTCTAACTGGTGAACCAAGAACCAACCAACCACGCAGCTGCCCAGGAAGAATATTCTTCTCTCAGTAAGAAGACAGAAATGAACAAGCTAACCCAGTACATACTTTAGGTGGCTCCAACCAGGAGGAAACACAGAATGCACATGCAGTGCAATGCATGGGGGATTCTGCATGAGACTGCTCCTTCCGAGTCTAGCACAGTGCTTGGCAGGTAAAAGCATTCAATAAATATTTTGATTTAATGAATCAAGTCTATGATTCTAGTAAAATTAGCTAGTCTCTAAGAGTCTGTTTCTTTATCTATAAATGGAAAGAATATCACAACGAAAATATCACAAATTAGAAAGCAGTCCAAGAGCGATTCTGAAGGCCAAGACTAGTTGGAGTCTACCAATTACTGAATGATTTAAAACAAGTTGCTTACCCTCTACACCTCAGTTTCCTCAAATATAAAAAAAGGATGATACAGTAGGACCTGATTCACAGGATTTTTGAGAGGGCTGCAGTAACTCACACATGTCAAGCGCTTGCAGCAGTCTGGGCACATGGCAAACCCCACAAAGAAGCGGCTATCATCGCTGTCGCCGCCAAATGCTAGGCCACACCTAGCACTGTCAGCGCACTGGCAGGAGCGCCTGGAAAAGCCTAGCACACGGTATGCGCCGGAGAGGCGCCAGCTGCTAGCCACTGGGCCAGGCGGTCAGTGGGCGGCCGCCGCTATGAGATGAGGTGCAGTCAGATGCTAGTCTGAAATTAAGGGGATGAGCCATACACCAAGTGACAGGCCCTTGTATTTGCGCTTTATCTAGACTAGCTGCTGGAAAATGGATACTTGCTCTAAGCTAGTATGTGAGCAGCTTTAGTAGTGTGTAAAGAAGAGTGATTAGAGGGAAGGGAGTCCCGGTGAAAGACAGCCTAACTCCAACTCCTGGGTCTTCTACCTGTAACGTCTGCTTTACGGAGAAGGAAAGGGAGGTGTGATGAGAAGGGAGGAAGCAGAATGCTCTGGGGCAGCAGGTGATGTTTTGTCCCAGGGGTCCATCTGGGCAACTTAGGCTCCTGATTTTAAAGCCCCTGTCTTCCTTTTCTGAATCATTACAAGTTCCTGTTTTCAGTCTCCAGGGTAAGTTCCCATCTAACGGGCTAAGTGATGATTTACATCCCTGTGCCCAATAAATTATCCAAGTCTTCCCAATTCAGGTAAACAAACTCATCCAATTCTCTGAGTTTTCTTTGTTAAGTTAAATGCACACAGACAAGGGGTTCCAGAACATCATCATTGGTTTTAAATTACCAAAAAAGTTTTTGTGTGATAGGCCCAGTAAGAACAGAAAGCAACTGCCATTCATATATGAATATAATATTGACCTCTCATACTAGACCATGGATTGAATTGCTGATGGACGGCTAGTCAGAACTAGAGGTACAATCTGTGGTTGTCGAGATGAGATTGTTCCTTGGGAAGTAAAACAGCAAATATGGGGATGAAACTTCTGATAATGGTCTCATCAATCATTACACTTGAATCTGATCATGCCTAGTACATGCATGCTAAGTCACTTCACTCGTGTCTGACTCTCTGCGACCCTATGGACTGTAGCCCACCAGGCTCCTCTGTCCATGGGATTCTCCAGACAAGAATACTGGAGTGGGGTGCCATGCCCTCCTCCAGGGGACCTTCCTAATCCAGGGATCGAACCTGTGTCTCTTACATCTCCTGCACTGGCAGGTGAGCTCTTTACCACTAGCGCCACCTCATGCCTAAAGGTAGGTAATGGGATGTGCTAGAAAGCAAACTTAAGTTTAGAGTATGATTTGCTTGAAAACTCAGGATCTGACACTGAACAAGTTTTTAACCTTTCTGAAACCTTTTTTAAATTCTGTAAAATGAAGATAATCCTACCTATTAAAGGGAATTTTGCTGAGAAGACTAAAGGAGAAAATGTAACAAATAATGCCACATAGTAGAGTTAAGCAGAAAGCAGAAACTCAATAAAGGTTAGATTAAGGTTGGAGATAAACATATCTCAAATGCTATTTCCTAGGTATTTCTCAGTCTACTTTACCTGAAAAATACAGAATGTATCACTTACAGCATGGATAATGTTTTAATACCCAGTGTCATGAACTTTAGGAATCTCAGGAATGTAAAGGTTAGAGGGTATTGTGTAAGGATGCAGCTGTATCTGCTGGAGACTGTGGTATTAGAGTGTCTTGTCTGTGTCTCAGAAATGCAAACGACCAGGAAAAAATAGACGGCAGGGAACTGTGACCATCAGGCATGAAAACATTTCTAATGAATCATGAAAGTGGGCTAAGTGGTAGCATGGAAGGAAGTGGTCATGTGGAGACAGGAGAGGACAGTAAGTGGTTGAAGGCTTAAAAAAAAAGGATTAAAACAAAAATTGAGAATTGTAATTTCTCAGTAAAGACACTAGGGCGCTAAGGTATTTTTGTTCATTTCAGCACTGTCTACCCTTTTGCAATTCTTATCAGAAGGTGTGGGAGATTGTCCATAGAAATGTATTTCCAATTTTGTGAAGGGAGTCAGTCAAAAAAATGTAATTCACATTGGAGAAAGTTGTTTCAAAACCAACTTTGCTTAAATGAATCTATTCAGCAAAGCAAGGGATACTGGCACTTGGGAGATACACAGGCCTAAGGGAAAACAAAATCCCAATAAGTAGCCAAATGTGCTTCTGTTACTTCAAGGCTCCTTCAACAGAAACACTGTGGGAAGATAAAAATTAGGAAACACTGAACTGAACTAATTCAAAATGCTAAAAAAATATTTTGCATTTACGTTTTATAACCAAGTGCTTTTCCCACATTTGTCCCAAGGCAGCAGATGAAGCGCTATATTCACCATTTCTAATACTAGCAATTGGAACATGCTCTTTGGCAAGGCAGAAATAAGATAATTGTTCAACATAGGCTGGCTTTTCAGAAATACTGGAAGCATTGCCTGTAATTATAGACATCTGTCACTGCTAGCCACTCAGTACTAACCCTGACATCAATATACAACCATAGCACTAAACTGCCTGCAGGCATAGCAATGCAGACCAGATACGCTAGGCAGGCAATCATCTGCTTCATCCAAACTATCTGTCAAAGGTTCCCAACCACAAATAGCTCTTACATTTTGTATCCTTAGGATAATATGTTGATTTATTTTAGATTCTCTAATATTTACAGCCTAGGCCATCTACTAAAATAAAGAAACAAAACTTATGGCTAATGGAGGCAGTTACTGTTCACAGTCATCATAAAAGGTCATAGCTCAACCCTCAAATGTTAAAAATTGATGGCAGCTTTAACCACGTGCTATCATACAGATGTTTCCTTTTGTAGAGGCAATTATTTTCAATAGCAATTCAAAATGGTAACTACAATCTTTCATCAGCAAGTATGTTGCCACATTGATCTAATAGAAATGCTCATATTTTAAAACCTTTTTTGAGAAGTAAAGTAAGTTTTAGTGACGAGTACTGAAGAATCCAGACTGTCGGTTTGGGTTTAGCTGTACATATAATACCGTATCTGAAAACACTTGTTTCTACATACACAAATGATGTAATGTCTAAAAACTAGGAAATGATGTTGAAGGATAAAATACTTGGTTAATGAATGAGTCGACTGACATACAATTTTGCTGAGAGTAAAGCTTATTGAAACATACATGCACACCTACATTCATATTTTAAAAGCCCAAAGACACACTGTAGCTTTAAAAGTCACTCTCTTTTTTTAAGCAGCCAGAGACACAAGCTGAAAATTATTAGACATTTAGACTAATTAGGAATAAACACTCACAATTATCATAATGTATTACTAAAAACTCAGATATTTCTTGGTTTGATCACAACAGCCTATGCTGAAGAAAAACTATTAATTACTGACAGACAGTGAGCTTACAAGTGAGCTGCATCTTAAAAACCTCTTTTAAAATACAATTGCTAAATGCCTTACAGTGCTGTAATGTGAGACAGGTTCAAATCTTATTACTTCACTGAAATTAAAACCTAAGTTTTAATACTGTTCAAGTCGAACAATGATTCCACACTTTATTGCTTTTGAAATCCCTTGATGATCATAGGAAAAAATGCCCCCGAGAAAAAAAGACTGTTTTCGATAAACAGAAAATACAGTTTGCACTCTTAGCCTCTTTGTCATCACAAAAAAAGGATTTAATGCCAATTCTTTAAAAAAAGACTTTTTTTTCCCACAAAATGTGCACCTTGTGTGCCATTTATAAAATCAGTTCACTTTCTTTTATTTATTACTGCAGCGCGGCAAGGCAATAAAGAAGCTACCGATAGCTAATAAATTACGTGCCTTTTAAAACAATTCTCTTGCTACAAAAACATGTAACTACAAAGGTTTACATTTACATGGTACATCACATGAAATGTCTATATTTGTGTCCTATTAACCATTTTGGCAAATTGTGGACTTTTACCAAATAGCTGATAGGAAAAAACAGTGATTCACAAATGCTGACTCGATGTAAAATGAAAGCCTATCGGGTAAGCTATTCTTTTGCTATTTATACTTTCTAAAAATCCTCCAAATTTTATTTTAAAATGTTTTGATACACGATTTTATGCATCAAAAAGGTATTCAAAGATGTTCTAATTAAGGTTAACTAAAAATCTTACTGACTATGAATAGAGAGACCTATTTAAAGTACCCTCTCCCCCCCCACCACGAATCTATGTACCCAGTGATAATGCAGTTTTAAAAATCATAGCTCCTACGAGTTACTTAGGACAAGTTATAAAAAGCAAGATCAAGATCACTGGATATAAGGCAAAAATGCCCCCAATCTGTTTGTTTCTTAATATATTTTCTTAACAAAAGATACAGAAACTTGGTTATTTAAGAAATATTCACATCAATCAGGTCTTGCTAAGTAATAATTTTTAAGAGAATATTATCTTCGTATACCTATAAGAACTGCCTAAAAACCCTACTTTATGAAAGTAAGCTGTTTTTCTGGTTGGTACAAATGAATTTTGAACTATCTGTACTCTAATTCCAGGATTAAATTGTTAAATTAATCAGGGTATTAGCTTAATGCTCTCATCCTCTAAATCTCATGATGAGCATGTATTTATGAAGTAGTGTACTGTCTTTTATTATTAATTTCCTCCATTTCCTGTAATAGCTATCATAGCTGTGGCTTTTTTTTTCTGGTTTGTTTCATACCTACAAAATTTCAACTTTGTTTAATTATGTATGATGAACACTGTTTCAATTTTCAAAGCACAAACAACTTTGATCCATTTCATATATACTTCAAGATGATGCTCTACTATACAAATGAAGTAAAATTCTATATTTTCTAGCACTCATTTCTCCATTCAAATCTACTTTTTCTCCCTTTCTTTTGAAATTAGCTTGATAATGATGATTAACAATTACGAATCCATGGAAGATACTTTTTCTGAAAGGTTCAATGAGATAACTGTATCTCATTTCATAGGCTTTATAGAGGGGAATCATTATCACTATAAATAACAGTATTCTCTAAACCATATTATCTTTACAGGGAGAGAACCTAGGTATAACATGGGTATGGACAGAAATGGTATGGACCTAACAGAAACAGAAGATATTAAGAAGAGGTGGCAAGAATACACAGAAGAACTATACAAAACAGATCTTCACTACCCAAATAATCATGACGGTGTGATCACTTATCTAGAGCCAGACATCCTGGAATGCAAAGTCAAGTGGGGCTTAGGAAGCAAAACTACGAACAAAGCTAGTGGAGGTGATGGCATTCCAGTTGACCTATTTCAAATCCTGAAAGATGATGCTGTCAAAGTGCTGCACTCAATATGGCAGCAAATTTGGAAAACTCAGCAGTGGCCACAGGACTGGAAAAGGTCAGTTTTCATTCCAATCCCAAAGAAAGGCAATGCTAAAGAATGCTCAAACGATCGCACAATTGCACTCATCTCACACGCTAGTAAAGTAATGCTCAAAATTCTACAAGCCAGGCTTCAACAACACATGAACCATGAACTTCCAGATGTTCAAGCTGGATTTAGAAAAGGCAGAGGAACCAGAGAGCAAATTGCCAACATCTGTTGGAACATTGAAAAAGCAAGAGAGTTCCAGAAAAACACCTACTTCTACTTTATTGACTACGCCAAAGCCTTTGATTGTGTGGATCACAACAAACTATGGAAAATTCTTAAAGAGATGGGAATACCAGACCTCTTTACCTGCCTCCTGAGAAATCTGTATGCAGGTCAAGAAGCAACAGTTAGAACTGGACTTCGAACAATAGACTGGTTCCAAATTAGGCAAAGAGTACATCAAGGCTGTATGTTGTCACCTGCTTATTTAACTTATATGCAGAGTGCTGCTGCTGCTGCTGCTAAGTCGCTTCAGTCGTGTCCGACTCTGTGCGACCCCATAGACGGCAGCCCACCAGGCTCCCCCGTCCCTGGGATTCTCCAGGCAAGAACACTGGAGTGGCTTGTCATTGCCTTCTCCAGTGCATGAAAGTGAAAAGTGAAAGTGAAGTCGCTCAGTCGCGTCCGACTCTTCCCAACCCCATGGACTGCAGCCCACCAGGCTCCCCCGCCCGTGGGATTTTCCAGGCAAGAGTACTGGATTCATGAGAAATGCTGGGCTGGATGAAGCACAAGCTGGAATCAAGATTGCTGGGAGAAACATCAATAACCTTAGATATGCAGATGATACCACACTTATGGCAGAAAGTGAAGAACTAAAGAGCCTCTTGATGAAAATGAAAGAGGAGAGTGAAAAAGTTGGCTTAAAGCTCAACATTCAGAAAACGAAGATCATGGCATCTGGTCCCATCACTTCATGGCAAATAGATGGGGAAACAGTGGAAACAGTGGCAGACTTCATTTTTGGGGGGCTCCAAAATCACTGCAGATGGTGACTGCAGCCATGAAATTAAAAGACGCTTACTCCTTGGAAGAAAAGTTATGACCAACCTAGACAGCATATTAAAAAGCAGAGATATTTTTTGCCAACAAAGGTCTGTCTAGTCAAAGCTATGGTTTTTCTACTAGCCATGTATGGATGTGAGAGTTGGACTATAAAGAAAGCTGAGCACTGAGGAACTGATGCTTTTGAACTGTGGTGTTGGAGAAGACTCTTGAGAGTCCCTTGGACTGCAAGGAGATCCAACGAGTCCATCCTATACAAAATCAGTCCTGAACAGTCATTGGAAGGACTGATGCTGAAGCTGAAACTCCAATATTTTGGCCACCTGATGCGAAGAACTGACTTGCTGGAAAAGACCCTGATGTTGGGAAAGATTGAAGGTGGGAGGAGAAGGGGCCGACAGATGATGAGATGGTTGGAAGGTATCACCGACTCAATGGACATGAGTTTGATTAAACTCCGGGAGGTGGTGATGGACAGAGAGGCCTGGTGTGTTGCAGTCCATGGAGTCGCAAAGAGTTGGACTTGACTGAGTGACTGAACTGAACTGAACCTAGGTATAGTCCCTAATTTATCTTTTGCTTCTTTTTAGTAGTAGTATTCACATTTACTGAAATCATGAACTTTCTCCACACTGTAGCTGACTTAAAATGATAAAATCCTTAATTAGCAACCAATAAAAATAGCTGACAAAATTGAACTTTATTTCTCTACGGCCCTATTCTCTCCTTCCTGTATTTCACTGACAGTATTTTATTTTTAATCTTTAGTTACTTGAATTGTTTCCCTTAGATCACTAAACTTGTGCATTCTAAGCAGGTAGAGCAGGTGTATCATGAATTCCATTTCTTTTAGATGGGGTTTAGAAGACTGCTCAAGATTACGCAGCGAAATGGTTTACCAATCACAGTTTTCACTATTTGACAACACTGCTTCCTAGCCACTAGGAAAAAAGTATGTATTCACAGACATTTATTATAGAATACCCAAATTAAGCTTTCTCTTAGGTGCTATTTTATTCAATGCATGGAAAATACCCTTGCCTTATATCTGGCACCTATCTGACAAGCGTAGGGGTGGTCAGTGTTGAATGGTGCCAATTGAGAGGGGTAGAGGAATTTGTTTGTTTTACTAGCTACCATCTTATAAAGGATGGAACATTCACAGTGCCACCAATTTGCTAAACAAACTGCAGTGTACTGATACTTAGATTTCTTGGTTTTGTTATGCAGTCTTGAACAGGAAAGTGGAAAATACAAAGTTGGACACTTCCGGCCTCTTTTTGTACCAGGATTTTGAAGCTGAAACTCCAATACTTTGGCCATCTGATGCGAAGAGCTGACTCATTTGAAAAGACCCTGATGCCAGGAAAGATTTGAGGGCAGGAGGAGAAGGGGACGATAGAGGATGAGATGGTTTAATAGCATCACCGCCTCAATGGATATGAGTTTGGGTGAACTCCGGGAGTTGGTGACAGACAGGGAGGCCTGGCGTGCTGCAGTTCACGGGGCCGCAAAGAGCTGGACATGACTGAGCGACTGGACTGGACTGAACTGATGCAACTCCTGGGTCTAGTTTACTGACCTGCTTATGTAATACACAGTACTGAAGGACACTGAAGTAAATCCCAAGCACCCCAAGCGCCCCCCTCAGGAATGCTTCCTGGACTTCCCCAAGACTGCATTCGGTATCTTCCTGTATGTTCCCACTGCTGTTCTGCATACCAAACATGGCTTTATCATATCAAACAACGATGCATGTCTGCCTTCTCTGTGTTATCTACCTGAGTATGATGGCAGGACTATGTTTCTTTTAGTCAATATAAAGTCCCATTGTTTAGCACATAGTAGGCAACTGCATGTGTTTCTAACGTCTACATGTTTTTTTCCAATACCACCAAACAATTCTCAGCTCAGTTCAGTTCAGTTGCTCAGTCGTGTCCGACTCTTGATGACCCCATGGACTGCAGCATGACAGGACTTCCCTGTCCATCACCAACTCCCGGAGTTTACTCAAACTCATGTCCATCAAGCCGACGATGCCAGCCAACCATCTTATCCTCTGTCAGCCCCTTCTCCTCCTGCCTTCCATCTTTCCCAGCATCAGGGTCTTTTTCAATGAGTCAGTTCTTCGCATCAAATAGACAAAGTACTGGAGCTTCAGCTTCAGCATCAGTCCTTCCAATGACTATTCAGGACTGATCTCATTTAGGATGGACTGGTTGGATCTCCTTGTAGTCCAGGGGACTTTCAAGAGTCTTCTCCAACAGTTCAAAAGCATCAACTCTTCGGCGCTCAGCTTTCTTTATGGTCCAGCTCTCACATCCATACATGACTACTGGAAAAACTACAGCTTTGACTATACGGCCCTTTGTCGGCAAAGTAATGGCTCTGTTATTTTCTCAGGGAACACTAACTGGATGTCTCACATCCAATTAAGGGCCTAGTCACTAAAGACTGCCCCCAATTTCAAACACCAATTGAAAGACCCCCTCAAAAAGCAAGTCAATTCAGGCTGTCACCTGTGCTTCTGACCAACCAGCTATAGACAGAAGGTTCCAGTGGCCTTTCTGTTTGGGTTTAATTTGCTAGAGTGGCTCACAGAACCCAGAGAAACATTTTACTTACTAGATTACTGGTACAGTTTAAAGGAAATAACTCAGGAAAATCCAGATGGAAAGTGATGCTTAGAGCAAGATATGTGGGTAGGGGTGCAGATCCTTTTCTAATTCACAGTCTTTAAAAAGTGACCATTAGCTAGTTACAGTGCACTATCTCAAGAAAACCCTCTCTAATGAACAATTCTACCTGAAAAAAAATGTCTAGAATCAGAATAGAATTTCTCTGTTTTTTTTCACCATGAAATCAGACCATCTCACTCTACCTGGCCCGTATTCAATCAATAGCGACAGAGAGACAGTGACTCTGTCCTAAAGAATCTCTAACTTTGTTAAGAAAATAAGTGGACAGAGCAGAACACTTAGGATCAAGACTAGGAATTAAAGTTAGCATTTCGCGAATTTAGACAGATTTAAAGGTCAAATCTTGCGCAAGTCACTTCCTACCACTGTGTTCTTAGCCAAGTTACTTTATGGCAGAACAGGTTAAGAACACCTGTATTTTAAGTATTAAGACTATTTTGAGGCCTATAAGATATAATGTATTGTAAACGCATATTATCATAGTTCATGGCATAAAATAAACAATAAATGAGTGTTAGAATTTCCATTATCCTTATTATTTAACTAGGTTTTAATGAATATGATACAGGTATTAAGAACTGTAAGAGTGCAAACTGGAATAGAATACTGAAGGATGGAGACTGCTACTCTCCCTAGGGATAGGGGTGGAGGGGGAACCAGCAGAGGAAAAACAGAACAATGTAACCTAAGATAAAGGTGGAGAGAGACCGCTTGATAGAGGGGGTCTATGGAGACTAAAATTGGCTAGTAGGTGGAGCTAGAGCCTAGCGGACCCGAGAAGCTGAGGACTGTGGCTGGATGAAGGCGACAGAGAGGTCCCTGAATGGGCAGGGCCCTATGAAGAAAGGGGTATTGAAGATCCGCCTGACTGCAGTGTGTGTGTGATGGACTGCAGCCAGGGAAGTCAAGCTTTTACTCTTCTTTAACTTTTTTGTTGTGTTCCCTCTTCTTGATATTTTTACCTTCATGGGCACAGTATTCTTGGGTTTCTCAGTTTTTCAATTCTTTATTCTCAGTCAGAAATTTTTATTTCCAACATCTTTGAGCTGAGTACCCTTCATCCTTATACAACTAGTTCCTTGGGGGAGGTCCATATGCTTATAAGATTTTAATTAAACATGTATCCCTCAAAACTCTAAATCCATAGTTCCAAAAGTATAGCTATATTACTAAAAAATGTAGCCAGGGTTGGGAATTGAAAAGAAATGCCAAGATGGCAAACTGTGACAGTTTAGGCTCCATATCCTTGAACAAGATGAAAGTCTGAGGTAGGCCAGAAAGGAGATTACTGCCTTTGTTAATTATATAAGAATACAACATGTCAGCTGAAGGCTCATTTGGTTCCCTACTGATTATGACTCCAATGATCTACCCTCCAACCTTGACCATTAACCTCAAATGGTTAGAGATGTAGCTCAGATATTTCTATCTTTCCTTAAGTAGTTGAGAACCTTTCATTCATGGACTTACCAGTTTATCTGTACTCTCACTCTGTGGCACCCCTTAGAAGATTAGACCCGTAAGCTCCATTAGCCACCAAAGAAAGTAGAACTTGTTCTTATTTTCCCTGAGCTTAATGT
The DNA here is from genome assembly GCF_001704415.2 of Capra hircus. Lineage (NCBI taxonomy): Eukaryota > Metazoa > Chordata > Mammalia > Artiodactyla > Bovidae > Capra > Capra hircus. Next base: position 3,080,798 of record NC_030827.1, on the reverse strand, counting down.
GAGGATAAAGGTGCTCCTGAATTTAAACATTTAAGATATTTTCAAGCTCTACCAATATCCTTATTTAAAAACCCTAAAATATGATCTTTTCTCTTAAGTGTTTAACTTTCTTGGCTGAAGAGGCCAAATATTCATACTGATGATTTCTACTGTGTAGATCTGAGCTGTGCTCTAAAAAAATTGAAACATAAATAGAGATTATATCTATTAACTGTGCTTTTAAATCATTTGAACTATTGCATCTTTGGGGTCCGTTATACATAGACCACATTTTTGGGCAGGGACAAAGGCCGAAAAACATGTAAAGACATAGCCATTCAGTTCTGACTGCCTTCTTGAAAGGCTACTAGACGACTTAGTGTTGACAGGCAGAAAGCTCAAGGAAAAAACAAATGAGCTATTGTAAATTTTTAGGGACAGGCTATGCTTGGTCCTTTTCTTTCTAAATAAAAATATTTTTCATTCCAATCCCAAAGAAAGGCAATGCCAAAGAATGCTCAAACTACCGCACAGTTGCACTCATCTCACATGCTAGTAAAGTAATGCTCAAAATTCTCCAAGTGAGGCTTCAAGCAATATGTGAACCGTGAACTTCCAGATGTTCAAGCTGGTTTTAGAAAAGGCAGAGGAACCAGAGATCAAACTGCCAACATCCACTGGATCACTGAAAAAGCAAGAGAGTTCCAGAAAAACATCTATTTCTGCTTTATTGACTATGCCAAAGCCTTTGACCATGTGGATATCAACAAACTGTGGAAAATTCTGAAAGAGATGGGAATACCAGACCACCTGACCTGCCTCTTGATAAATCTGTATGCAGGTCAGGAAGCAACAGTTAGAACCAGACATGGCACAACAGACTGGTTCCAAATAGAAAAAGGAGTACGTCAAGGCTGTATATGGTCACCCTGCTTATTTAACTGATATGTAGAGTACATCATGAGAAACGTTGGGCTGGAGGAAGCACAAGCTGGAATCAAGATTGCCGGGAGAAATATCAGTAACCTCAGATATGCAGATGGCACCACCCTTATGGCAGAAAGTGAAGAGGAACTAAAGAGCTTCTTGATGAAAGTGAAAGAGGAGAGTGAAAAAGTTGGCTTAAAGCTCAACATTCAGAAAATGAAGATCATGGCATCTGGTCCCATCACTTCATGGCAAACAGATAGGGAAACAGTGGAAACAGTGGCAGACTTCATTTCTTTGGGCTCCAAAAATCACTGCAGATGGTGATTGCAGCCATGAAATTAAAAGATGCTTGCTCCTTGGAAGGAAAGTTATGACCAACCTAGACAGCATGTTAAAAGGCAGAGACATTACTTTACCAACAAAGATACGTCTAGTCAAAGCTATGGTTTTTCCAATAGTCATGTATAGATGTGAGAGTTGGACTATAAAGAAAGCTGAGAGCCAAAGAATTGATGCTTTTGAACTGTGGTGTTGGAGAAGACTCCCGAGAGTCCCTTGGACAGCAAGAAGATCCAACCAGTCCATCCTAAAGGAGATCAGTCCTGAGTATTCATTGGAGGGACTATGTTGAAGCTGAAATTCCAATATTTTGTCTACCTGATGCGAAGAACTGACTCATTGGAAAAGACCCTGATGCTGGGAAAGATTGAGGGCAGGAGGAGAAGGGGTCGACAGAGGATCAGATGGTTGGATGGCATCACTGACTCAATGGACATGAGTTTGAGTAAACTTCGGGAGTTGGTGATGGACAGAGAGGCCTGCTGTGCTGCAGTCCATGGGGTCACAAAGAGTCAGACACAAATGAGGGACTGAACTACCTTGAAAAGCATTTTTAAATGATGTTAAAAAAAGAAAACCAGAAGTGCAGGACCAAGTGCCAACAGTATTTCTTAATAACTAGAGAACAAAATAAAATCCCTACAGACTATCAAAGGCTGGAAGGCGCTTCTAAACTTCACAAACCAAATGCAGCATGCTCACCTGAGGCTAAACAAAACGTACCACCTATGATTCCCTACGCCGAGACCCTGTCACACACTGTGTCGCCTCTCCAACAGGAGAGCATTTTTGAAAAACACTGAAGAAGAGCAGAGAAACTAGAGCTCAAACCCTCAGTCTCAAGTATGACCCTAAAGAATTTTCTCAACTTCTCTAAGAATCAATTTCTTCATTCACAAAATGAAGGTAATAATATTTATCTTGTAAGGTTGTAGAGAGGATTAGTACTAATTTGAACAAAATGCCTAGCACAGTATCTGGTGCACAATAGATACTCTATAAGTCCTATTTCTAGTGAGAACATTAGTTGCATATTTGAAAACAGCTAATCTTATAAAGAATTATGAATTTTCATTAAATTGTATAATACTTTTTTTTAATGAGAAAGGCTAAGTAAGAATCATTTACATTCAGTTACTACGTATCTGTTGTTGATATGATGGTCAACTATCTGCCTAAAGCAATTTGAATTCTGATGTCTGAGAATAAGTAATTGGGAAGGAAGAAAAACATTTTAATTAGATAACATAATAACACACGTGTACCTAAATTAAAAAGCAACTACTGTCTTCAGAATTAAATAGAAATATCCTAAAAGCACAAGTTTTTAAAAGAGTGGTATGGATTCCCAGCTTGCTGTGAAAAATTCCCAATCACTTTTAAAGCTTTTTAACACTCCAAAATGCCCGACAGTAAGTAAACAGAATATAAAAGCAGATGGTTCGGCTAGTCTGAATACAAGAAAGCAGGCACTTAGCAAAACAGAGGTGCTTGCCCGTTTGGCAGCACTGCTGGCTCCCGCTCCCACATCCCGCTCGCATTCCTCCCCACATCTGCTCACTGCGATACATTCTATTGACTAAGAGGATAAAGAGCAGCAATTTGTGCATCAAGAGACTACTGAGATCTGTCACATGAAAATGGAATTTCCTTTTCTTTGTAGGTAGGCTCTCTATTTTAAACTTAGGTGGAAAATTTATCTTTCTTCAAATCAAAGACACATAGATTTAGGAAAATTCTTTTAACAGCAGCACAATAAAGAGGTAGTAAAACCTATCTTATGGAGCACATTAATATAGATATATGCAATGTAACTCAAATCTTAAACCATGTTTGCACACTATACTTTCTGCTGCCCAAGTACACTAAGAGAAGAAACTGCCATAAATTAGCTTCTAGAAACAAAAAGAAAGCAATCACAATGTCTCTTTATCACGTGCAGACCCAAACTACACATTATTTTTCAGAAAATATCACTTTGTGCTTTGCTTCTAAGCAAACTAGAAACTTCAAAGAAGAATATAATTTAGAAGAAGGCTAAAAACACAGTAAGTTAAAAGAATACAGTCCTTTCCTTTCAGATTTCCTTAATGGTGTGATGTGGGGTTTGGGATTAAAAAAAAACAACCTCAAATTAAAACTATGTAACTATTTGGCAGTTTAATAGATACTTGTGAAAAATATTACAGTATAAAAAGGAGTAGTGTAAAGGTCCAGAGTATCTCCAAAAGCAGCTAGGGATGCTGAGAACGGAGGCAAGAATCAGACTAGGAAGGAGACCTCGTTGAGTGGTGAGGGAAATTGAGGGTAATTTTATGGAACTGTTAAAGACAGCATGTCAAGTTAGATGGCTTGTACAGGCTAGTTATGGAAGCCATGGTCACATTTGCTTTGTTAACAGCCTCCTAGTTGGTCACTCTACTTTTTACCTCACCACTGGTAGGTACTAAAGTTCCAGGGAGAGGGTTAATGTCAGTGATGATGAAGACAGTATGAGCAGCTATCACTTACTGAGTGCTTATCATTTGTTAGGTACTATGTCAAGTACTTTATATGCTTTATCTCATTTAATCAATAATGATAACTCAATGAAGCTGGTAGTATTAATATCATAATTTCACCACCAAAGAAACTGAGGCTCAAAGAAGTTAGGTGATATGTCTATTGAGTCACATAGTTTGTTTATGACAGACGTGGGATTTGAATCCAAGTAAGAATCATACCAATGAGGATACTCTTAAGCAGTTACTTTTTATACATGATCATGAAATGTGCTAAAAATAGTTACATCAATACCAAATACTAAACTATAAAACTTTTTACACAGAACACATGAGAGCCTCCTACATGTCTTCATATTCACTTATGTTATCACAAAATCACGTTCTTTACGTGGTTTTATCCATATAATACTGAATTTATGATTGTTAACTGGATAAGATAGTTTATTACCCGACATTAATTTTTTACTTTTCTTTAGCTGCTCAGAAAAGGTGAATGGATCATAATTGTTCTTCCATGTTTTCCTTAGATGTTAACACAAAATAAGGGCAAATATTAGTATTTATTGGAATGTATACGTCAGTCACTGTGCTTACCAGGGTTTCTCAGCCTCAGCACTACTGGCATTTTTGTTGTGGGGACTGGCTTGTGCAGGGTGAAATGCTCAGCAGCATCTCTGGCCTCTATTTACTAGGTGCCAGTAGCACCTCTCCCGCAAATCGTGACAACCAAAAATGTCTTTAACACTGCCAAACATCCTCTGGGAGATTTTCTAGAAGAATCGCTGTGCTAACAAGCACTTAATATATTACTTAGTCATTTAATTCTCCCACTTACCGTGAAGTAGGTATACTTGTACGAAATATTCCAGTTTTTCAGCGTGAAATTGAGAAATGATAGAGTTAGTTTAAGTTTAAGCAATGTGACTCCAGAACCTGTACTCTTACCCAGTACACTATACTACTTCTCTAGCAAAATAGGTTTCTCAGCCCTGAAGAACTGTGAAGCTTTTTTCCCTCTGGTTTAACTTACTACTATCACCTGGGAAAATGTTTAAATGGGGAATATATATAAAACAAGGCTCACACAGCTCCAATTTCCTCAACCTGCTCTTTAAGGTGGCATAATTTAGAATAAGTTCTCAACTTGGCAGGAGGGTTATGAATTCCTTTAGGAATCTGTTAAAGATACTGACCATCTCCCAGGAAAATGTACCTGTACAACATTTTACATACTTTATAGTGTTAGAGGGCTTTACATATGGAACCTGAGTTTAATCCCTGTCCCAAACTTACTAGCTATATGATCTGAATGAAGTTATTTAACCATGCTGCTCCCCAGGTTTCCTTCTGTAAAATGAGGAAAAGATCACTTACCCTACGTGATTGTTGTGAGGCTTAAGCTGACTGTCTGTTTGAAGCAGCTAGCAGAGTACTGTCCCCTAGAAGCTATACAATAAATGGCGTTCCTCCTCTTGATAATTCTCGTTTCTTGCCCTGCTCTATCAAAGAAAGCCTCATCCCTTTTCAAAACGCTCTAGATTCTGAGGTCCATATTGCTAATCATCTATGTCTTCCTTCAATTATTTCATACACATCATTCAAATCTAGTCTTTAGTTTTACTTGTTCTGACTACTTTTTCACCTTACCCCAATGCCCAAGATAAAAGGGCTGTGTGTGTGTGTGTTAGTCACTCAGTTGTGTCTGACTCTGTGTGACCCGTGGATTGTACCCTGCCAGGCTCCTCCATCCATGGGGTTTTCCAGGCAAGAATACTGGAGTGCATTGCCATTTTCTTCTCCAGGGGATCTTCCCAACCCAGGGATTAAACCTTGATCTCCAGCATTGCAGGCAGACTCTTTACCATCTGAGCCACCAGGGAACAAGGGAAGAAACAGAAGGAAATCTCCTTGGATGCATTTCCTTACCAATGTCAGAGGCAGAATCTCATGATTGTTGCAAGAAATAAAGACAATCTTTGTGAAATGTTTGGCACTACACACATGTAGGAACACTACAGGTGACTGATAAATTCTTCCATGTGGGGCCTATTAGACACTATATGAAGGCTCCTCTGAAATGTCCTTTGAGTACCTAAAAATCCACCTTAGTAATTAGAATAATGCTTTCCCCTGCTTTTTTGGTGTTAGTTAGTTTCAGTCTAGAAACACTATTTCTAGGGAATGAAGTAGAGAGTCCGCCATGTGGCTTTCAGAAGAATAAATATGAAAGGCACTTTGGGCCCATCCCATTTACAATTGCATTACTATCATGGGCTTCGCTGTTGGCTCAGACAGTAAAGAATTCGCCTGCAATGCAGCAGACCCTGGTATTTAATGCCCAGCCTTCACAGTATATGCTAAAGCACTTCTTGATAAAACAATAGCCCCTCTGCATTAATACTATGCAAGCACAACAAAAATCATTTAATAGTGTATTTAGTCACAAAAAAGTCAAGTGAAACATGAAATGTTCTCCCAACAGGCTGCTTCTCCAGCTAAGCCTGGAGCCAAAATCTATCACAAGTGAGAATACTCAAGAGAAGTAACAATATAAAAATCATGTGTGCTTCTCATTCTCAGTCTCTATGAACCAACACAGCACTCCATGGTCTGTGACATCCAAAAAAGAAAATGACAAAGAAAGCTACAAACTATCCTGTCTCACAGTAAGTCATAATATCATTTCGAGGTGAAGCAAAAACATAAAAAGTGATTTCACAGAGAGTCAAACACTTAGAAAAGGTCTTCCAAATCTGATCTGTGCTGTGTTGTGGCAGACAGATACGCTAAAGGATAAAACACCTTTAACAAAACATATAACGAACCCTTGTTGTCACTGGGGAAGGCCAGGGGCACCATTTGTAGACACCAGTAAGTTAAAAGAGTCTGAGATGGTTGAAAGCTAACACATAGTTTGTATCTGTTTCTCTCAAGAATTAAGAAACAGCCACCAGAATAACTTTTTTGAAATATATAAACGATCAATCACTCCTATTACCTAATTAAAAGTTCTCAACGGGATGTCCTGGTAAAGAATCCACTTGCCAAAGCAGGAGCTACGGGTTTGACCCCTGATGTGGGAAGATTCCACATGTTGTGGAACAACTAAGCCCCTGCACCATAACCACTGAGCCCACGGGCCCTGGAGCCTAGGAGCCACAACTACCAAGCGCCTGAGTCCACGTGCCCTAGAACCCATGCGCTGCCACAAAAAGAAACCACCACAGTGAGAAGCCCGTGCACTGCAACAAATAGCAGCCTTCACTCGCCGCAACTAGAAGAGAGCGCACATAGCAACAAAGACCCAGTACAGCCAAAAATAAATAGGTAAATAAAATTATAAAAAGTCTTCAATGGCACCCTACAAGAAAAACCTTTCTTTTCTTAACTTGCTGTGGGGCACTCTTCCTCATCTGGCCCTTCCCAGCTACAGTGATCACCCTTCCCCTTACTTCAACTACAGGGCTTCCCTGGGGGCTGAGTGGTAAAGAGCCTGCCTACCAATGCAGGAGATGTGGGTTTGATCCCTGGGTCAGGAAGATTCCCTGGAGAAGGAAATGGCAACCTACTCCAGTATTCATGCAAAGATGGCCACAATCTAGGACAGAAACAGCAAGGACCTAATAGAAACAGAAGAGATTAAGAAGAGGTGGCAAGAAATCACAGAAGAACTATACAAAAAGGGTCTTCATGACCCAGATGGTGTGGTTAATCTCCTACAGCCAGTCAAGTGGCTTAGGAAGCATCACTATGAACAAAGCTAGTGAAGGTGATGGAATTCCAGTTAAGCTATTTAAAATTCTAAAAGATGATGCTTTTAAAGTTCTGCACTCAATATCAGCAAACTTGGAAAACTCGACAGTGGCCACAGTACTGGAAAAGGACCATTTTCACTTCAATCCCAAACAAGGGCAATGCCAAACTGTGGTGCTGGAGAAGACTCTTGAAGAGTCCCTTGGACAGCAAGGAGATCAAACCAGTCAATTCTAAAGGAAATCAATCCTGAATATTCATTGGAAGGACTGATGCTATAGCTCCAATACTTTGGCCACCTGATGGGCAGAGTTGACTCACTGGAAAAGACCTTGATGCTGGGCAAGATTGAAGGCAAAAGGAGAAGAGGGTGGCAGAGGATGAGTTGGTTACATAGCATCAAAGACTCAATGAACATGAATCTGAGGACAGAGGAGCCTGGTATGCTGCAGTCCATTTGATCACAAAGAATTGGACATGACTTAGAGGCTGAACAATAACAACAACAACAACTGGTATTCTTGCCTAGGAAATCCCGTGGACAGAAGAGCCTGGTGATCTTCAATCCATGGGATCGCAAAGTGAAAGTGAAGTGAAGTCGCTCAGTCGTGTCTGACTCTTTGCGATCCCATGGACTGTAGCCCACCAGGGATCCTCAGTCCATGGAATTTTCCAGGCAAGAGTACTGGAGTGGGTTGCCATTTCCTTCTCCAGGGGATCTTCCCGACCCAGGGACTGAACCTGGGTCTCCTGCACTGCAGGCAGCCACTTTACTGTCTGAGCCACCAGGGGACTGCAAAAGAGTCAGACATAACTTAGTGACTAAAAACAACAAAAACAGCAAAACAACTTCTACTGTGTAGCACAGTCTTACCCCACCAAGCCTCACGAAGTGAGCTGAGCATGCCATGCTTTCGTACCTCTGTGGCTTTGTATACACTGTTGCCTCAGTGAGGAACAGTCATCTTTCCCTTTTTCAACCTGGCAAAATTATCTCCACCTTGAAGACCCAGTCCGAATGTAATTTCTCATGGGATGCTTCTCTTGACTTCTTTCATAAACTTCTTTTGCCATGCTGTGCTGTCAATTATTTGTCTACCTCTTTCCCCCACTGTTCTGTGAGTTCTAAGGATAGTGACTGGAATACAGAAGATATTCAATAAATGATTACTGAAGGAATGAATAAACTAGTCTAGCAAGCAAGGGAGATTACCTTGGAAAGACAATTTGCACCTCTGGGCCTTAAACTGCCATCTGTAAAATTAGGAAATGGCAAAAAAAAAAAAAAAAAAAGATTTAAAGACGTGAAACAGGAGTCTACCTGGAAGACTAACACGAGAGACAGATTAAAGCAGAGTACTGTTTCATGGATGGGGAAGATGACTTGCCAAGCTTCCCCTCCCCTTGCTAGAAGAGAAACCACAGAGTGAGCTGGAAAACTTATGGACCACACATTTCACATTTTCTTCCAGTTTTAATATGCTATAATTCGATGATGTCATTCAGTATTTCAAAGCACTGTATACAGAGATTATTAAGTGGAAAAATTTCATTGTTCTACTCTCCTTTAGCACAAAGCTCAGAATTTGGAACCATATTTTCCCATAGTGAACTATTTTGTAGGTGTATCAAATCTGGACTCACTAGCTGTGCTAAAAAATTGCATTGATTATGGACTCATTTACTTTACTTGGAGAAATAAATGGCAACCAACTCCAGTATTCTTGCCTGGAGAATCCCATGGACAGGAGAGTCTGGTGAACCCCCGACCATGGGGTGCAACGCGTAAGACATGGCCGAGCAACTAACACTTTACTTCCCTTACTCTATTAGCTTATCAGCCAGGACATGGAAGCAACCTAGATGTCCATCAGCAGACGAATGGGTAAGAAAGCTGTGGTACATATACACAAGGGAGTATTACTCACCCGTTAAAAAGAATTCATTTGAATCAGTTCTGTTGAGATGGATGAAATTGGAGCCGATTATACAGAGCGAAGTGAGCCAGAAAGAAAAACATCAATACAGTATACTAACACATATATATGGAATTTAGAAAGATGGCAATGATGACCCTGTATGCAAGACAGCAAAAAAGACACAGATATGTATAGCAGACTTTGGGACTCAGAGGGAGAGGGAGAGGGTGGGATGATTTGGGAGAATGGCACTGAAACATGTATACTATCACGTAAGAATCGAATCACCAATCTATGTCTGATGCAGGATACAGCATGCTTGGGGCTGGTGCACGGTGATGACCCAGAGGGATGTTGTGGGGAGGGAGGTGGGAGGGGGGTTCATGTTTGGGATCGCATGTACACCCGTGGTGGATTCATGTCAATGTATGGCGAAACCAACACAGTATTGTAAAGTAAAATAAAGTAAAAATTAGAAAAAAAATCACATTACTTGTGACAATCATCCATTTTAACCCAAAATGTTGTAACTGATCAAACAGACTTTAAAAATAAACTGTGTAATAACAACTGGACATGGAACAACAGCCTGGTTCCAAATAGGAAAAGGAGTATGTCAAGGCTGTATATTGTCACCCTGCTTATTTAACTTATATGCAGAGTACATCATGAGAAACGCTGGGCTAGATGAAGCACAAGCTGGAATCAAGATTGCTGGGAGAAATATCAATAATTTCAGATATGTAGATGACACCACCCTTATGGCAGAAAGTGAAGAAGAACTATGGCAGAAGTGAAAGAGGAGAGTGGAAAAGTTGGCTTAAAGCTCAACATTCAGAAAACTAAGATCATGGCATCTGGTCCCATCACTTCATGGCAAATAGATGGGGAAACAGTGGAAACAGTGGCTGACTTTATTTTTCTGGGCTCCAAAATCACTGCAGATGGTGATTGCAGCCATGAAATTAAAAGATGCTTGCTCCTTGGAAGGAAAGTTATGACCAACCTAGACAGCTATTAAAAAGCAGGGACATTACTTTGCCGACAAAGGTCCATCTAGTCAAGGCTATGGTTTTTCCAATAGTCATGTATGGATGTGAGAGTTGGACTATAAAGAAAGCTGAGTGCTGAAGAATTGATGCTTCTGAACTGTGGTGTTGGAGAAGACTCTTGAGAGTCCCTTGGACTGCAAGGAGATCCAACCAGTCCATCCGAAAGGAAATCAGTCCTGAGTATTCATTGGAAGGACTGATGCTGAAGCTGAAACTCCAATACTTTGGCCACTTGATGCAAAGAACTGACTCACTAGAAAAGACCCTGATGCTGGGAAAGACTGAAGGTGGGAGAAGGCACCAACAGAGGATGAGATGATTGGATGGCATCACCGACTCAATGGACATGAGTTTGAGTAAACTCTGAGAGGTGGTAATCGATAGGGAGGCCTGGCGACTGAACTGAACTGAATAACCTTTTAAGAAACCAGGCCTTTATTACTTTGGCATGGAAAGAAAAGGTAAACACCTTTGAAAATTTCAGTCATGGCCCTATTTGTAGTTAAGAGCATTATGCCTGAAACACTGCTGTATGATTCATTAGCTATCAGTCATTTATTCTGAGCCTTAATTTTCTCATCTCTAAAACTGGTACAATACTTGCTTCATCTACTTGTTAGAAGGGCCAAAGTAAATAAAGTATCTAGCACACTGACTGGCACATGGCAGGCCTCTAAAAACAGTCTATATTTCATTCCCTAATGAATTCTAATAAACTGAAAAAAAAGACAAGCTTTTCTAGAGCATTACTAAGAAAAAAAGTCACTTATCTGGTCACACGCAGAACCACCCATCTTGTCACTGGCAATTTATTAATATGAAAAGACTATGACTGAATATACCCAAAGTTTGCATTATAACTGTAAAAGCAAATTCAAAATAATTCCATATCCATGGTGAGCATAAAACATTATCCTTTTCTATAAAGGACAGACAGAATATTTGGTTCTGATTCCACCAACAGCAATCATGATTTGGGCTCCAAGCCCTCATCACGTAATAGAAGCATATATTTGCTAGACATTCAGTTAGTGAATGTATGGCTGACCTCTAACAATATTTTTTCTCAATTACAATTTGAACAATGGAAACTACTTTTTAACAAAGAATTATATGAAAAAAGAGATCAGTCTCAATTTCAAGAATCACCTATTACCTTAAAAGAGAGTCTCTACAAACATTTTAATAGAGATACAACACAGAAACCCCAAATGGAACTTCTATTATCATTAAAAACCAGAAACAAACTAACGGCCATATCAGGGAGGAATTCATCAACTCTATTTCCAATATCAGTATGTAAGAAAGACTCTGTACTAATAGGAAGACCTTGTATATTTCAAACAATTTATATGCTTTTGATATTTCACTAATAAATTAGAAACTTTTAGTCTTGATTTTACTTCAAAGCAAAACATATTATACATTTTTACACAATGAATACTAGACAGAAAAGAAACTAAAGAATTAGCAAAAAAAACGGCAGTACACACATTTGGTTGGCCAAAAAGTTAGTTCAGGTTTTTCTGTAAGATGTAACTTTTGGACCAACCCAATAAAATATGATGAATACACCAACTATTTATGACCAGGTATTATTCAGCATTAGGTCTTCATTCATAGTTAAAACAAATTCTTGAATAAGCAATCTTTAAAAAATTGGGTAACTGGATTCAAGGGTGGCAGTAGCAAAAGTTGAAATAGATATTCCTTGCAAATCAGTTCTGCAAAATAATCATTTTGAGTTTAGTATTCTCTAAATTAATTAAACCAAATCCAAGGTTAGACTTTTTACTAGATCAAAAGATATATCTTTGTACTTTTTGCCTTTATCCTTGATAAATCACCTTTAAACACAACCTTTCTTAGTTGAACTGTTTCTGAATATCTCTTTTCATTGGGAAGGGATCTTGTCTTGGCCTTCATTAAGGAAAACATCAATAAAAGGGCCTCTCTGATATGCTCATTTTCAGTAAATAGCTGTTCCAATAGAGAAAATAGGAGGGAAAGAAAAGAAACACCTTTGGGAAACTCTGCAAATATTTCTTACATGAATGATAGAACAAAGAATCAAGTTGAGATGAGCAAAGACAGTCTGTCATGGGAAGAGAATGGCATCAGAGCTGCCCTAATACAACCAAGTGAAAGTGAAGTCGCTCAGCTGTGTCCTACTCTTTGCGACCCCGTGAACTGTAGCCTACCAGCCTCCTCGGAGTGAGTTGCCATTTCCTTCTCCAGGGGATCTTCCTGACCCAGGGATCGAACCCGGATCTCCTGCATTGCAGGCAGATGCCAAGTAGCCAACAGTAATTTCTGCTTTTCATTCATTCATTCAGTTTTTATCAAACTAGACTGGGACAGAAGGCAGGGGGAAGACACAGGCAGTGAGGAACATTCTGGACTTGGGTTTTTGTGTCTTTGTGACACACGAATGCAACTTCCACAGTAAGGTAAAGATATGATGAAGAGGTTCTTTTGTACAGAGCAGATACTTTCCTCAAAACATTCAGGAATTTTTTTCAATGGTGTATAATTTACACACGATAAAATATGTCCTTTTCAAAAACATAGTTTTATGAGTTTTGACAAAAGCAACAAACAGTTGCATAACTGCTATCTCAATTGATATCTGTGTGTATATATATATATATACATATATATCAGTATATCTATGTCAATCATTTCCATCACTCCAAAAAATTCATCTGACCCTCACTGTAATCAACCTCCCTCTAACACCTCTGCTGAGGGAATGTTGAGTCCAATAGGACTTGTATCCAACAGAGGAACAGAGGACTGATCATCAGATGGGATTTGGATTAGAGTTTCTTAACCGAGGACATATGAATCTGCTCTTTATAGCCCACACTCTGCTCACAAAAGAAATAAGTAATATAAAGTTTGGCACATGTATTCAGCTACAGTTCCAGTTCCATTACTTAGCATAGCATACATAGCTTATTCTTTATTCATTTAATAAATGTTCAACTAAATTTGGCAAATATGAGCTTGATAAATATTCCAGCATGTGTCAGGCACTGTGCTAGATGCTGGCATAAACAAAATCAAACACTCCCATCCTCACTGCGGTTACAGTTCTACTGAAAGAGTCACACAATAATCAAATCATCTTACATGTAAACCTTATTACAAAATGTGAGAGCTGCTTCAATGGAAGGGTAAGATGTTCTGTCAGTATGTAAAAAGGTTAAAGACCTGGTCTCGGAGACGAGGGAGGATTTACATGATCAAGTGATATTTAAGGTGAGAGCCAACGAGTAAGTAAGCATTAACTGGGTGAAAATGAGGTTGGAAGGAACAGAGAAGTGTTTCGGAGAAAAGAAGTGACGTGTGCAAAGGCTTGGAGCTATATGAGAGTACAGAACTTCTGAGGGTCTAAAGAAGGCCATTAGGCTGTCTAGGAAAGTAGGGATTACATGAAGTTAAAAAGGTAGGGTGAACTTCCATGTTGGCTCAGATGGTAAAGAATCTGTCTGCAATGCGGGAAACCTGGGCTTGATCCCTGGATTGGGAAGATCCTCTGGAGGAGGGCATGGCAATCCACTCCAGTATTCTTGCCTGGAGAATCCCCATGGACAGAGGAGCCTGGCAGACTGCAGTCCATGGGGTCACAGAGTCAGGCATGACTTAGCAACTAAGCACAAGCAAAGGTAGGCTGGGGCTAGACTAATAAAAGCTTGTAGCAATGTGAAGTTGGTTTTTATCCTAAAAACAATGTGTGTGTGCCCTAAGTCGTGTCAGTCATGTCCAACTCTTTGAGACCCTATGGACTATAGCCTGCCAGGCTCCTCCATCCGTGGGATTCTCCAGCCAGGAACACTGGAGTGGGCTGCCAAGCCCTTCCTCAGGAGATCGTCCCGACCCGGGGACTGAACCCACGTCTCTTGTGCCCCCTGCACTGGCAGGCAGGCTCTTCACCACTAGCGCCCAGTATGAAGCTATGTGAATAGATGGAAAGGTAGAATTGATTTTTGGGAAAGATTACTCTGGCTACAATGCATAAAAAGGGCTGAAAGCACTGGGTGGGAGAACAAGAACAGAGTGAGGATTCAAGTTAGGAGGGTAACGTAAGAGCCCAAGTAAACAGATGGATAGCAACTTGGACGAAGGCTGCAGGAGACAGAAATGGATGGATTGGCGAGAGATTTGTGAGGTTAAAAAGTTCAGAATTTGGTGAGAGGGAGTGAGAAAGAAATGAAATAAAAATAATTCCTAACTTTCTGACTTATGGCAGAATGGTGCCAATCACCAAAATAAGTCTAACAGTGGAAGAAATCAGGTTTATTTCCATAAATATTATTGGATGTCTACCAGAGACGAACATTCCAATTCAAGATAAGCATGCAAATCAATCTCATAAAATGGGATGAAACACCACGACATGGGTAAGCACAGACAGAAAGGATGCCCAAGTCAACAGTGGGAAGGGTGGGGAAGAGATGACGGGAGACTTCCTATAGTCGCAACTACACAAGATTCTTTTAATAAGAATTTTATCTTTCATGCTTTAGCGCCCTAGTATTGCAGTGTTTTGTGCTTCCCTGGCAACTCAGCTAGTAAAGAATCTGCCTGCAATGCAGGAGACCCCAGTTTGATCTTGGGGTTGGGACGTTCCCCTGGAGAAGGGGTAGGCAACTTACTCCAGTATTCTTGGGCTTCCCTGGTGGCTCAGATGGTAAAGAATCAGCCTGCAATGCAGGAGACCTGGGTTTGATCCCTGGGTTGGGAAGATCCTCTGGAGGAGGGCATGGCAATCCACCCCAGTATTCTTGCCTGGACAGGGGAGACTGACAGGCTGCAAACCATGGGGAAGCAAAGAGATCGACACAACTTGAGTGACTAAGCACTGCAAACTGCAGTTTTTCATATAGTTGAGTTTTAAGACTTCTTTATATATTTTAGATATAAATCATTAGAAATATAATTTGCAAATTTTTTCCCAATCTGTTACTTGCCTTTGATTTCATTTTGAGTTAATTTTTTGTTTAACTCAAAATTTTTGAGTTAAACATAATTTTTGTTTAAGGTGTGAGGTATGGAGAAAAATCCACATTTGACCTAGAACTGTTTGTTGAAAAAGACAAATCTCTTTCTCCAGTGATCTTCCTTTACTTCTTTGTAAAAATCAGTGACATACATGACGTAATATGTGTGGTCCTCTTTCTGATTTTCCATTATGTTCCATTGATCTACAGAAGTCTATATTTTCGCCTGATCATTGCAGCTTTATGGTAAGTCTTGAAATCGGGTGTGTGCATCCTCCAATTCTGTTCTTTCCCCAAACTGTTTTCACCATTCTTCCTGAGCATTCCCAGATCTTTAGAGTCACTTTGCTGATATTTACAACAAATTCTGATAGGTTACTGACTGGGAATGTAATAAATCTACAGATTAATCTGGGAGAGAATTAACATCTTAATAATACTGAATCTTATCATGAATGCTGTGTGTTTCCCTTATCAATGCTTCATAGTTTTACAATACAGATCCTACATATATGTTGTTAGTTTTTTTTGGGGGTATCTTTTTATACAACACTTTAAAAAAATCAGATTTTAATTGTTCACTGCTAGTGTATAAAAATGCAATCGAGTTTTGTACACTAACTTAGCTAAACTCATTTTTTAGTTTCAGGACCTTTTTCATAGATTTCTGGGCATTTTCTCCATAACCATGTCATCTGGGAACAGAAACAGTTGTATTTCTTCCTTTCCAATATATGCATTTAAAATTTCCCTGTCTCACTGAACTGGACAATACCTCTGGTATGATTTTGATAAGGAGCAGTGAGAAGGACATCCTTGCTTGTTACTGATCTTAGAGGGAAAGCATTTAGTCTTTTGTTGTTTAGTTACTAAGTCATGTCCGACTCTTTCTGACCCCATGGATTGCAGCAGGCCAGGCTCCTCTGTCCTCCACTATCTCCTGGAGCTTGCTCAAACTCATGTCTGTTGAGTCGGTGATGCTATCTAACCATCTCATTCTTTGCCATCCTCTTCTCCTTTTGCCTTCTATCTTTCCCAGCATCAGGGTTTTTTTCCGTCAGCTCTTCACATCAGGAGGCCAAAGTATTGGAGCGTCAGCTTCAGCATCAGTCCTTCCAATGAAAATTCAGGATTGATTTCCTTTAGGATTAACTGATTTGATCTTTTTGCAGTCCAAGGGACACTCAAGGTTTTCTCTAGCACCACAGTTTGAAGGCATCAATTCTTGGGCGCTCAGCCTTCTTTATGTTACAACTCACATCTGTACATGACTACTGGAAAAATTCAGGCTTTTAGTATTGAGCATGATATTGGTTTTTCATAGGCTGCCTTGATCAGATTAAGAAAGGTCTCTTCTATTCCTGGATTACTTAATTTTCACTAAGAATGAGTGTTAAAAACTTCTTCTGCATCTGCTGAGATGATCATATGGTTTAAGAAGGTCAATTACCTTGACTGATTTTTAAATATTGAACCAGCAGTGAACTTCTGGGATGATTCCATTTAGATGTGCTGTATTAACTTTTTAATATACTTTATATATATTATATATACACGTTATATATTGATTTGCAAACATTTTGTTGAAAATTTTTGCATTTATGATCATGAAGAATATTGTTTTCTTTTTTTGTAATATCTTACTTAGTCTGATTTTGGAATTGGGCCTCATAAAATATGTTGGTAAGTACTTCTTTCTCTTCTATTTTCTGGAAGAGATGCTGTAGAATTAGGATTATTTTTTTCCTTGCATGTTTAGGTAGAATTCTCCAGTAAAACAATCTGTGTTTGGAGTGTTCTTTATTAGAAGGTTTTAAGCAATTAATTTACTTCGATAGATATAAAACTATTCTGCTTATCTATTTCTCCTTGAATAAATTTCAGTAGCTTATGTGTTTCACAGAAATGATCCATTTAATATAAGTTGTCAAACTGTTTTACTTTATTACTCTTTAAATATCTGTGGAATCTGCACTGATATGCATGCTTTGATTTTTTATTTTTTGCCATGCCTTTCACCTGTGGGATCTTAGGTCCCCAACCAGGGACTGAACCTGGGCCACAGCAGGTAAAGTGTCAAGTCCTGACCGCTGGCCTCCAGGGCATTCCCTCGTGCTTTCATTCTTGATGCTGCTTTGTCTTTTGTGCCATCCCCTAAGCCAGCCAGTTTAGACAGATATTTATTAATCTTACTTTTTCAACTAGATTTTGGTTTCAGTGACTTTTCTCTATTGTTCTCAATTTAACTGATTCAGGCTCTTTATTATTTTCTTTCTTCTCCTTGCTTTGAAATTAATTTCCTCATTTTCTAAATCAGAGGTATGTAATCTATGGCCCAAGGGCCAAATCTAGCCTGTGCTCTTCTTTCTTAATGGCCCTCAAACTAAGAATGGCTTTCATATTTTTTAAAAATTGTAAAAATAAAACAAGAACAAAAAAGAACATGTGTCAGAGATCCTATATCAAAGCCTAAAATATTTACGATCTGGATTTCACAGAAAATGTGCTAACCTTATTCTAGACTACTGATCTGAACCCTTTCTCCTCTTTTTAATGTGATCAGCTAGTGCTATGAATTTCAGTCTAAGTACTGTTTTAGCAGTACTTTAGAAGTGGCTATTTTATTTCTCAACATTTGGTAATCCTCCAGATATACCTTTCTGTTATCAACTTCAAGTTTAGTTTTGTTTTATGGTCTGAAAACATACTTTGAGGATTCCGGTGGTCATATATGGATGTGAAAGTTGGACTGGAAGAAAGCTGAACGCCAAAGAACTGATGCCTAGAAGACTCTTGGGAGTCCCTTGGACTGCAAGGAGATCCAACCAGTCCATTCTGAAGGAGATCAGTCCTGGGTGTTCTTTGGAAGGAATGATGCTAAAGCTGACACTCCAACACTTTGGCCACCTCATGTGAAGAGTTGACTCACTGGAGGGGACTCTGATGCTGGGAGGGATTGTGGGCAGGAGGAGAAGGAGACAATAGAGGATGAAATGGCTGGATGGCATCACCGACTTGATGGACATGAGTTTGGGTGAACTCCGGGAGTTGGTGATGGACAGGGAGGCCTGGCGTGCTGAAATTCTTGGGGTCGCAAAGAGTCAGACACAACTGAGTGACTGAACTGAACTGAATCCTTTAAAGGTGTTAACATTTGTTTAATGGCCCAAAATACAATCTATCTTGGCAAATGTATCATGTGTAAGTGAAGAGAATGTATAATCAACTGCCATTAGATGAAGTGTTTTATAAATAGCAATTAGGTCAGGTTGGTTGACAGTATATTTTTTAAAATTTATATAATTGGAGGCTAATTACTTTACAATTTTGTATTGGTTCTGCCACACATCAACATGAATCCGCCAAGGGTGTACACGTGTTCCCCATCCTGAACTCCCCTCCCATCTCCCTCCTCATCCCATCCCTCTGGGTCATCCCAGTGCACCAGCCCCGAGCATCCTGTATGATGCATTGAGCCTGGATGGGCGATTCGTTTCACATATGGTATTATACATGTTTCAATGCCATTCTCCCAAATCATCCCACCCTCGCCCTCTCCCATAGAGTCCAAAAGACTGTTCTATACATCTGTGTCTCTTTTGCTGTCTCACATACAGGGTTATTGTTACCATCTTTCTAAATTCCATATATATGTGTTAGTATACTGGATTGGTGTTTTTCTTTCTGGCTTACTTCACTCTGTATGATAGGCTCCAGTTTCACCCACCTCATTAGAACTGATTCAAATGTATTCTTTTTAATGGCTGAGTAATACTCCATTGTGTATATGTACCACAGCTTTCTTATCCATTCGTCTGCTGATGGACATTTAGGTCACTTCCATGTCCTGGCTATTATAAACAGTGCTGTGATGAACACTGGGGTACACGTGTCTCTTTCAATTCTGGTTTCCTTGGTGTGTATGCCCAGCAGTGGGATTGCTGGGTCATAAGGCAGTTCTAGTTCATTTTTTAAACAATCTCCACACTGTTCTCCATAGTGGCTGTACTAGTTTGCATTCCCACCAACAGTGTAAGAGGGTTCCCTTTTCTCCACACCCTCTCCAGCATTTATTGCTTGTAGACTTTTGGATAGCAGCCATTCTGACTGGCGTGAAATGGCACCTCATTGTGGTTTTGATTTGCATTTCTCTGATAATGAGTGATGTTGAGCATCTTTTCATGTGTTTGTTAGCCATCTGTATGTCTTCTTTGGAGAAATGTCTGTTTAGTTCTTTGGCCCATTTTTTGATTGGGTCGTTTATTTTTCTGGAATTGAGCTGCAGGAGTTGCTTGTATATTTTTGAAATTAATTATTTGCCAGTTGCTTCATTTGCTATTATTTTCTCCCATTCTGAAGGCTGTCTTTTCACCTTTCTTATAGTTTCCTTTGTTGTGCAGAAGCTTTTAATTTTAATTAGGTCCCATTTGTTTATTTTTGCTTTTATTTCCAATTTTCTGGGAGGTAGGTCATAGAGGATCCTGCTGTGATTTATGTTGGAGAGTGTTTTGCCTATGTTCTCCTCTAGGAGTTTTATAGTTTCTGGTCTTATGTTTAGTTAGTATTCATGAAAAAAAATTTTAAAACACCCATTCAAAAGCTATGACTTATTCTTTTAATTTTTTCCCATTCTTTTTTTCTATTTGTGTTTCAGTTTGGGTAATGTCTCTTGACCAGTCTTCAAGTTCACTGATTCTTTCCTCCATTGTGTCAAGTATGTTGATGAGGCCTTTGAAGACATTCTTTATCTCTGTTAAAGATTTTTTTTTCCATTTTTAGCATTTATATTTTTAATTCTTTCTTAAAAATTTTGAGCTCTTGTGAAATTACCCATCTGATCTTGCATGTTGTTCACTTTATCATAGAAACTTTAACACATTAAAAGAACAAGTCATAGCTTTTGAACGGTTGTTCTTTAAATTTTTTGTCATGAATAATACTGTCAACAAACTTGACCTAATTATTTATAGAACACTTCATTTAACAACAGCAGAAAATACATTCTCTTCAATGCACATGATACGTTTCTTAAGCAAACAGAATCATACTCTAATGCTAAATTTTAAAAGAAACTTCTCTCATGTGGTTTCATACAGGAACCACTGAGAAATATGATCCTTCGTTTCAACAGCACCCCTAAAGCAAATACAGTTATCAACTTTTATACAAATGCTGAAGTTAGACCATAGCTAGCTGCATTCAGTCTTCAAATCTAAATGTTTCTCTTTTTCGGTGAAAGACGAGGCTTGTGGGATCTTAGTTCCCCGATAAGGGATCAAACCCCCGCTGCTGGTAATGAAAGCATGGAGTCTTAACCACTGGACTACTGGGAAATTCACTAAACCTATTTTTACCCTACTATGGAGCTAATTCTATAGGAATTCACTAGCAGAGTGTTATTATACAAACTATTAATGATCACCAGTGACTTAGTTAATATCAAAATAGGTATATCCTGGGTTACAAAATTCTTTCAAATTAAAAGGGTCCTTGTTACCTTGTCCCATTCTCATTTTAGATATAAAATAGGTCATGATAAATACTTTCTCATAAAAAATCTTAAGTATAGACAAGTTAAATTCCTACTGAGTTTAAAAAGAAGTTTCAGTACTGTTGTATGGCAGAAATCAACACAACATTGTAGAGCAATCATCTTCTAATTAAATTTTTTTGTTTTAAAGAAGTTTTAAGAAACCCCAATAAGCTGACAAGGTTTTTCTCTTTAGGATACTATTGATATAAAAAAGGAAACTTTATAAATATTTTAAAACAGTTCCTAGGAACTGTTCATTGGACACTCTCCGCCAACTGTTCACTCACCGCCAAGAGTTCACTGAACTGAAAAAGAATTGAAATCTAGGCAGAAAGACTGGGAGAAACCATAAGGGAAAAAACTGAAGAGTCATATCAGGAATAAGATTTCCTACAACTGCTCAAACAATATAACTTCACAGATTCAAGTTTCAAGTCTATTTTACATTTCTGTTTTATATACATCAAAAGGAAAAGTAATAATTTCTCAATTTCTGATTAGTCACTGAACATACAGTAAGTAGAAAAGACCCAAGGTGGGAAGTGATACTAATATATATCTATTAATACATACACCAAGCTCTAAAGCGACTCCAATTAAATGTGACTGTAACTTCTAAAATGATACTCTGAGTCTCACTTTAAGAAGAGTCCTGACAGCCTCTAAATAAAACACAAGATTGGTTTTGGATACTGTTCAAAATGCGTTTGCTGAAAGTGCTGGGAAGACCACCTCGTTAATACAATCTTACCTAAAACGGATCCTACATTATGGACCCAGGGGACAGAATTAAAGAGAGACTCCAGCTCTTTCTCTCTCTCTTTAAAAAAGAAAAGAAAAGGGTACAGAGATTTGAGCAAAATGAAAATTCTATATGAATAATATATAGATATGTTACATACAGATATCTATTATGAACACTTAACTAATACTCTTAGGCATCTTGATGAGAAGAATATAATTTCACTTCCCATTTGGCATTAGTTAACTCATGTTTGAAAAAAGTAAACATTTATTAATACTCCTCAGGAGAAAACATTTACACAAATTAAACAAAAAGAATGTTATTTTGATCTATAATCCTGTGGCCTTTCAGTTGGAATACAAGTTGATCTTAATGAGAGAAATTATTTGATGCAAGAGTCAACTAACTAGAAATTAAAATGAACACAAATGCACAAGAACAAAATTAACTGTTTACGGCAAATGCATGCCTCATAGCACCTGTCCTCACATGTAGAAAAGAACATCAGCCTTTGAGTGATTATTTCTTTTTGACATGATTTATCACCCGGTATTCTTTAAACTTGATAAAGCAAATTAATCTTTGATTGCAGGCGGCACTGGAGGTTGCCATTAGTCATGTAGTTTGGTGAGGTTCCTTGTGTTTCATTTACCAGGCACACAGAAAGAGAGCCCAGAAGCAATTGCCTCGGCTTTGACTCCTTTCCCTATCCACCCAGGAGAAATGATCAAAGAATTCAATATACGGTATTTTAAATTACTTCTATAGAACTGACCAACAAGGGGAGGAAAGCAGTTTTCTCTTTACCCGATTTTTATAATTATTTTTTAACCAAGGACAAAGAAACAGTTACAACTTATGATTTTAACATTAACAACTCAAACAGACTTTTTTGTTGTTTGTCATGGGGACATGGGGTGGGGGTAGGGAGTGATTAAGAATTACAATTTTAAAAACCAGAATTTTAAAGAAAGGACAAACATCAGGGATACAGAAAGAGCAAATAGATATTCAATTTGTATTAGTGAACTGAATATATTCAATTCAATAAAAATATTCTTATATCAAAACCATTATGCTTTTACTGAAAAAGAAATATATTCTAAATTAGCAAATGATCCACCATAAATATTATTCAATTTATGCTTTAAAAAAAAATAAGTACAAAGTGATGGGAAACCTATCATGACTTTTAAAGCTCATTCTCCTTGGGCTTATTATTTTATAATTCAACATTTAAATAACATTTCATTGGCCTAATATACTTACCATTATTCATCCTAACACTTCAGTGTGCAGAAGAAAAAAAGATTTATCTGATGAAATAGCTACTAGGGAACATCATCTGAGTTGGAAAGAATTTTGGACTTTTTACTTTTGGTCCTTTATTTAAATGACAATGTCTATCAGCGACATTTTCCACAACTTCAAAAACACAGATTCCTCTATTATATGAACATTAACAAACCATCTAGCGTTGTTCTTAGTATCTTCTGCTTCTGTTAGGTACATACCATTCCTGTCCTTTATTGTGCCCATCTTTGCATGAAATGTTCCCTTGGTATCTCTAATTTTCTTGAAGAGATCTCTAGTCTCTCCCATTCTATTATTTTCCTCTATTTCTTTGCACTGATCATTTAGGAAGGCTTTCGTATCTCTCCTTGCTATTCTTTGGAACTCTGCATTCAGATAGGTATATCTTTCCTTTCCTCCTTTGCCTTTTGCTTCACAGAATCAAAAATTTGATCTTTAAAGGTGACCATCTCTATTAGGCTAAATATTAAATCTTCTAAAATTGAGGGAAAACCAATATAAATAGATGACTAGAGAATTTAATAAATGCCCAATATTTATGATAGCCTCAATTTCCAATTAGTCTTCATAGAAGCCATTTCTATACCTGAAGGGGAGGAAAGGTTCACTGTTTAGCCAAAATCTACCTTTTAAAAATCATTTATTCTTTTAAAAAGGAATCCAAAGAATACATTACTAATCATTAAAGATATCAAACTCCATTGAAGAATTATGCAATGTCTTTATTTTCAAAAAATAATATTCTATTAAAATTAACTCACTGAAGGAGGCTTAACATCAGTGTTTTAGGAATTTAATTTTAGATGATACCATTTGTTCATAAAATGAAATTCTGCAGATGATCTAAATGTGCAGGCATTAAGTGTATGGATGCTTAAAAGACCTTTTGCTTAAGTGAATTATAAGAATGTTGTTAAAGCACTTCAGGGCATGAGAACACGCTGAAAGCTCAAGAACAACAACACTCTTTTTTTAAAAAAAGAACTGTTAATGTTCTTTTCCAATGTATGATAAATCACAGTCCAGTCAGACTGTGGTCATACATGGAAGCACAAACTACCAAATATAATAACTAGGTCTCCTCCCATCTGCGTATGAACTGAAGAGTAGGGGTAGCGTATGCACACAGATGTTCGCAGATTAAGCAATTCTACGATGTTTTAATTCTACGATGTTTTAAAGCGTTTATGAAAATAGTGCCACAAAATATAATTTCCTAAAAACAAATTCTCTTAGTACCTTTGAAAGTTTGTTGGAACTATGATTTTGTAAATGAGTTGTAAAGAGTTAGGAATAATTTTTGCAAGTTATTATATTAAAATGCATGAATCTGGCATATACTGTCTCTAATTACAAACAAAATATCAGTTGGCTTGGTATTATCTACAGAAACTTTAAAAAGCTAGTAGGATTAATAACTTATGATAATCAGTGTTATGAACACTATACAGCTCCTTACAGTAAATACTGTCAGATATAAACAATTAATATATAACTGCATATTATCTTTCAAAATATATACGTAACTTCACATTATAGCTTAAATTTATTAAAAGGCAAAATCTGATTAATCCCCTGAGTTATTTAATGAACAATTTAGTTGAGCCATTTTCTTCTAAAATCATTATGGATAATTAGAGTTTAGACAATCAGAGTATGACAGAAGAGTTGAAAAACTGTCAGAATTGTGTGATTTAAAGAACTTCCTATATATTACATTAAAACAAACTTCAGTCTTGCCCCTGCATATATCACAAACAAAGGAAAAGTTAGAAACAACTTGCTTTGTAACAAAGATTTAAGCCTGTTTTCTTCTCTCTTCTTTTTTTTGGAATAAAGAAAGAATTTCAGTAAAAGTAAACTCAGTATGACAGTGAAGCTATCTTTTCCTTTTCTAGTTGTATCTTGCATGCTGATTTAAAGCAAGTTCACATGTAACAATTTACTATTTATATATGAATATACACTTACTGCTTGGCTCCACTGAGAAACTATAAATTTCAGCTATTGAACATTAGCAAAAAATTACATGTGTTTATCATCTGGGTTATTCTCAGATTAATAGAGATAAATGACAAAACATAATCAGTAGCAGCTCTGCAACTTAATCATTGCATCTGAGCTATAGGAAGCACTTAATTACTCTCATTTACCAGGTTCAATCTAATGAGAAAGCATTAGCCAAATGAAAAGAATGCAGTACAAACAAACAAAATAGTTACACCATCATTAAAAAGAAACTCTGACAGTGCAGGTGACAGCATAGGCAGGATAAATTACCATAATGTTCTAAATGCTGAGCTGTCAGCATGCTAATGCCACGATCAGATACCCTGGGAATCTCAGCACTATAGTTGTCAGAAACAGGTATCATAAATCACCTCTCTCTACTGTACTGCTCATTATCACAGCTATAGTATACATGCTTTTCAGCATACTTCGGTATAAATTTGAAGGCAACACTTACAGGTCTGTTTACTCTTGCAGACACTGTAGACAGTTCTTGCCTAATAAATGGATAGTTTATTTTGCAATAATTAGAGAATCTGAGAACATAATAGACCTCTGTTCTTGATTCATAAACCATCTGAATGAATAGACTGCAAAACCAGCACATTTTCCCAAGGTGTACATGTATAATATATTTAATAGTAGCAATGAGCTAGATAAATTAACATCATTCCACTTAAAGGAGTATTGTTTGAAAGCCATTCCTGGATCTAAAACACAAAAGCACGAGAGACAAATTAGAATCACTTCAAATGCCTAGCAACATTTAAGGAAGCCATCTACAAAATGCAAAGGCAACATACAGAATGGGAGAAAATATTTCCAAATCATATATCTGATGAGGGGTTAATACCCAATATACATAAAGAACTGACACAAATCAGTAGAAAATAAAACCAAAAATGAAAAATGGCAGAGGATCCAAATAGACATTTTTCCTAAGAAGACATAAAAGTGCCCAACAGGTACAGGAAAAGGTACTCAACATCACTAAACAACAAGCAAGTGCAAATTAAAACTACACTGAGGTATCGCTTCATACTTGTTAGAATTACTATTATCAATAAGACAAGAGACAACAAGCCTTGGTGAGGATGTGGGACACAGTTGCACTGCCGTGTTTGTTGTGCACTATGTGGGAATGTAAGCTGGTGCAGCCACCGTGGAAAACAGCACAGAGGTTCCTCAAAAAATCAGAAACAGCACCACCACATGACCCAGCAATTCAGGTATCTCTCTGAAGGGAAAAACTGCTATATATGTGTGTAAACACACACACACACACACACACACACACACACACACCCACACCCCAATGTTCACTGTAGCATTATTTACAATAGCTAAGACATGGAATGGGGAAGGCAATGGCACCCCACTCCAGTACTCTTGCCTAGAAAATCCCATGGACGGAGGAGCCTGGTAGGCTGCAGTCCATGGGGTCGCTAAGAGTCACACAGGATTGAGCAACTTCACTTTCATGCATTGGAGAGGGAAATGGCAACCCACTCCAGTGTTCTTGCCTGGAGAATCCCGGGGACGGGGGAGCCTGGTGGGCTGCCGTCTACGGGGTCACACAGAGTCGGACACGACTGAAGCAACTCAGCTGCAGTAGCAGCAGCATTCTAACTTCAGAGCCAAGAAAGCTGAAGGAGGGTCTAAGAGTGTGAGAAATTTGCCAAAGACCACAAAATGGTAGAACCCAAGACTATATAGCTGAAAACTGCATGCCTTCATAACCAGAAAAGGAAGAGAAACCACAGATCAAAACTGTCAATGTTCGTTGGATCATAGAAAGAGCAAGGGAAGTAGAAGAAATCACGTGCTTCATTTACTGTGATAAAGCCTCTGACTGTGTTGATCACAAGAAACTGCGGAAAATTCTTCAGCAGATGGGAATACCAGACCCCCTCACCTGTCTTCAGAGAAACCTCTATGCAGGACAAGAAGCAACAGTTAGAACCGGACATGGAAAAACAGACTGGTTCAAAATTGAGAAAGGAGTACGTCAAGGCTGTATACTGTCACTCACTCTGCTTATTTAACTTCTATAGAGTCACACTTTCACACTTGGGGAGTGCGAAAGGTTGGACTGGATGAATCACAAACTGAAATCAAGATTGCTGGGAGAAATATCAATAACCTCAGATATGCAAATGACACCACCCTACTGACAGAAAGCAGAGAAGAACTGACGAGCTTCTTGAGGGTGAAAGAAGAGAGTGAAAAAGCTTGCTTAAAACTTAACATTCAAAAAACTAAGATCATGGCATCCAGTCCCATCACTTCATGGCAGATAGATGGGAAAAAGTGGAAACAGTGACAGATTTTATTTTCTTGGGCTCCAAGATCACTGTGGATGGTGACTGCAGCCATGAAATTAAAAGACTGCACTCCTTGGAAGAAAAGCTATGACAAACCTGTGCTGTGCTGTGTGCTTAGTCACTAAGTGTACTAAAAAGCAGATATATCACTTTGCTGACAAAGGTTCATATAGTCAAAGCTACGGCTTTTCTGGTAGTCATGCATGAATGTGAGAGTTGGACCATAAAGGAGGCTGAGTGCCAAAGAATTGATGCTTTCAAACTGTGGTGCTGGAGAAGACTCTTGAGAGTCCACTGGACAGCAAGGTCAAACTAGTCAATCCTAAAGGAAATGAACCCTGAATATTCATTGGAAGGACTGATGCTGAAGCTGAAGCTCCAATACTTTGGCTACCTGATATGAAGAGCTGACTCACTGGAAAAGACCCTGACGCTGGGAAAGATTGAGGGCAGGAGGAGAAGGGGTGACAGAGGGTGAGATGGTTTCACGGCATCACCGACTCAATGGACATGAGTTTGAGCAAGCTCCAGGAGATAGCAGAAGACAGAGGAGCCTGGCGTGCTGCAGTGCATGGAGTCACAAAGAATTGGACATGACTTAGTGACTGAACAATAACTAGTAGAGTTAGCAAAAATATTTTTGAGATAAAAGTCTAAAAACATACGAAACATTATAGATTTCTCAAAAAAGTTGTATGCATAAAGATATGTATACTATATCACCAGTGCAAATAAAATGGTTGTTGCTGTTGCTGTTTAGTTGCTAAGTCATGTCTGAGTCTTTGCAACCCCATAGCTTGCCAGGCTCCTTCTGTCCATGGGATTTTCCAGGCAAGAATACTAGAGTGGGTTGTCATTTCCTTCTCCAGGGATTCCCAACTCAGGGATGACACCTGCATCTTCTGTACTGGCAGGTGGATTCTTTGCTCCCAAGCCTTATCAAGTTGCAAATTTCCATTCATCAAAAGAAATGGCTAGTAGGGAAACTAGGTTTTCAACTTCACAACATCATTGTAATAAAACTGTGCCAAGGTACCAGTTGCTTATGTTAATGTATCTGTACTCCCCAACTGGGAATACACAAGATATGTTTAAGTATAAATAAAATGTTATTTTTTTAATAAAAAAAAACAACAAAAAAACAGCATTTTAAAGTATTTTGATTGAGCATAAAAATGCAAGGAAAGCAAAAAAAAATTATGGTATATTCAGGAAGAAAAGCACAATTTCTAAAGAAAATGAAAAAGATGAATGGCATTTTCCTATAATCTGTTCGCAGGTTCTCTTGTATTTATTCCAAAAAGGGAATGATGCTTCTTATTGGCTTCTTATGTTTTGGTAAAAGACAGATCAGGAAGGAGTGGAGTATTACAAGAACTGTTGGTTTAATGCTCTTGTGCAAAGGGCAATTTAATCACATATTGAAGCCTCAGTCAGTTTTATTTTGATGAGAATATAGTTCCACTATGTTGTAACCAGAATACATATTAAGTGATTTGATGATTTAAATACACACCATACACTTTTCCTGATTTAAATATACACCATAACCTGTGATTCTTTTAAAATTAGAACCCTGACGCAAAAGACATTTGCTTAATGTTCATTTTCTTTCCTTATGTTGCATAAATAGTTTATTTTTGTAGAGTTTGACCTTTCTTTGTGTCTAAATCTAATTCCATTCATATGATTCTGAAACATATTAATATGACTCATTTTTAGGGACCTACTATATGCCAACCACTTTACACATTCTAATGGAAAAAACCTTACAAGACCAGATGGTGGATCTGAACTCAAGTCAGTTTGGAATAAAGCTTGTATGGTACTATTCATGGTATAATACTGTCTTCTGCCATGCGTGTAAACTTTTTTCTTAGATTGCCATGGGGAGAAAATTCTATCAATCTCATCTATTTCAGAGACAATTTTACAGAATTTCTAACCGGAAATGGGGAGAAGACTTCTGAAAGTGCTAAAGCTGTAAGTTTCGGGGAATGCTTCCCGGATGGCTCAGTGGTAAAGCGTCTGCCTGCCAATGCAGGAAACGCAGGTTCGATCCCTGGGTCAGGAAGATCCCCTGGTAAAGGAAATGGCAATCCACTCCAGTATTCCTGCCTGGGAAATCCCACAGACAGAGGAGCCTGGTGCAGGCAATAGTCCATGGGGTCGCCAAAGAGGACATAGTGACCAGTGCACAGAAATGCTGCTCTCCATCACCTCCCCTGACCCCTAGATGGCGCTACGGGTTCAACAGCAGTGCCAGGCTGAAGTAACTGGTGGAGACAGGTTTGGGGCAAGAGGAGGTTGAAGTAGAAGGGAGAGAAACTCTCCTTGAGGTTTAAAGTCCAATTATAATCCAGCTATATAACCCAGGCACAAGCAGAGCTATATCTCATTTTTGCCAGAAATGTGTGGCAAGAGAATTATGAATTGATTTCTACTGACTGATAATGTCATTTCAGAGATGAGATAGATTAAACTCCATTTTCGCTTTATTTTTCAAAAACAAGGACTGCTAGGCTTGTAGCTTTATGTTTCTCTACCAATTCCACCCTTTTCCCCCTTTCCATCACCATGTGATTAAAAAAACACACACCTCAATAACGCAGGATAGGCTCTGTGCTAGACAGGAGGGATAGAGAGATAGACATATCTGCTTTTGAGACTTCATTCACTTGCGTAAGAATCTAATCTCTTCAAACTAAGTCACTGAAAGCAGGGCCAGGGCTAATTAATACAAAGATCCAATAAATATATGTTGAGAGGCTAAGTCAGCAAATATATTCCCCGTTACATTTATGAGTTCAGAATGCAGAGTTCTCATTATTACAGTTCACTTTCAACGTTTTTCTTGAAATTCATAGGTTAATGTTTAATGTTATCTTATCAAAACAATACACCCTGAATGATAACTGCCAGGGTTCAGATGGTGTCCTATGTTAGTTAGCTGGGTATTTTATATCTCAAAAGATGTTTGCTAGTCTTAGCTCTCATTTCACTGGATTTTGTACCTGCGAAAAATAGGAAAGGACTCTACGGGGGCTGGTCCTTTCACGCTTGTCCCCAAATACAGAAAAAAGTCTTCACGCATCTGTCTCTGGGCACTAGGAAAGGATCCCATCAGGGCTGACCCATGAATGCCTGGTGGCCAAATGCTAGGGAAGACCCTTGTTGCGGCTGGTCCATGTGCCTGCCACCAGGCCAAAAAGAAAGGCCATGGCCATGGCTGACCTTTTCTTGAGGGTGGCCAGGAGCTATGAGAAGCTCCCACCAAGGCTGGATCTCTCCCACTCATGGCCACTTATCTGCAGACCTCATCAGCTGACTTCAGTGGATCTACTCTGGTGGCCTGGTGAAAGCAATGTCAAGGAGATAGCAGGGCCAATTGCTGACCTACTCACAGTTGAGGGGGGGCCAAGAGCAGTACCGACATCAG
The DNA here is from genome assembly GCF_001704415.2 of Capra hircus. NCBI lineage: Eukaryota > Metazoa > Chordata > Mammalia > Artiodactyla > Bovidae > Capra > Capra hircus. Next base: position 3,049,951 of record NC_030827.1, on the reverse strand, counting down.
CATAATCTGAAAATTACGCTGATGTGCACCTTTCGCTTGCCCAACAGGTGAAAGGCGACACAACGGAGCACATCCACAGGTGAACAGCTCCAAAGAAGGAACAGCAGGAGCTTCCCTCCAGCGGGAGCGCCCCAACCCTACCTGCCTCGAATCACAGATCAAGAACACAGCTGAGAAGCAGATCTGGGGGCCCTTAATCCAACAAGATTGGAGAAGGAAATGACAACACACTCCAGTATTCTTGCCTGGAAAATTCCATGGACAGAGGAGCCTGGTTGGCTACAGTCTATGGGGTTGCAAAGAGTTGGACATAATTTAGCAACTGAACAACAAATCCAACAACTAGGGAGCAGACCCTGGCCCTGACAGGGCAGTGACTACCGCAGAGCAAAGGAGAGGCCCCGGTGACTATCCAGGGCAGGCTCTAGTCACTACAATACCAAACACCCGTCACAAGTCTGGTTTTAGCAGCTGTGGGCTCTGTGGGGATGTACATGCAGGGGCAGGGCCAGACCAGAGTTCAAGCTGCCTACATAGTTCCCACAGAGGGTGCAGGTGGACAATCACTGCACTCCTGGGACCTAAGCTCAGTGCACTGGGACTGGTGACTGGATGATAACAATACCTGAGAGTCACCAAGGCCAACCGCTGGCATCTCCACAGTCCAGGCAGAACTGAGAACAGTTCCAACAGCGGGACACATTATGAGCCTACACAATGGGCAAAAGGGGGCACAATGGAGCGCAGCCACAGGTGGACAACCCCAACGGAGGCAAACTCAGTGGCTGGTCTCCAAGTGGGAGTGCTCCAAGCTCACTGCCTCACAGAACAGACCAGAACCTCAGCTAAGTAACAGATCTGGGGGCCTCAACGGCAACAACTAGGGAGCAGATCCTGCCCCTGACCAGGTAGCAACCAGCAGAGAGCAAAGGTGAGACCCCACTCAACAGCCAGGGTAAGCTCTGATCAACACAACACAAATCACTGCCTATCAAGGGGGTGACAGCACAAGCCTCTGGACTAGCCTCACCCACCAGTGGGCAGACCCTATAGGCAAGAGGAACTCAGATCTTGCAGCCGGTAGAAAGAAGGCCACAAACTTAAAACCTCTGACAAAATGAGATGACAAAGAAATACGTTTCAGACAAAGGAACAAGACAAAAACCTATAAGAACAACTAAATGAAGAGGAGATAAGCAATCTATCTGAAAAAGAACTCAAAGTAATGATAGAAAAGATGACCTAAGATTTCCAAAACAGAATAAAGGCATGCATTGAGAAGATACAAGAAAAAGTTAGCAAAGACCTAAAAGAACTAAAGAACAAACAGAAAAGAACAACAACTAAAATGAAAAAATATACTATAAGGAATCAATAGTAGAATAACTGAGGCAGAAGAGTGGATAAATGACCTGGAGGACAGAACGGTGGAAACCTCTGCTGCAGAACAGAATACAGCAAAAAGAATGAAAAGAAGTGAGAACAGTTTCAGAGACACCTGGGACAACATCAAACATGCCAACATTCAAATTACAGGGGTTCCAGAAAAAGGAAAGGGACTGAAAAATATTTGAAGAGATCATAGTTGAGAACTTCCCTAGCATGGGAAAGGAAATAGTCACCAAGGTCCAGGACGTGCAGAGAGTCCCATAGAGGATAAGCCCAAGGAGAAATACACAAAGATACATATTAGTCAAACTAACAAAAATTAAATACAAAGAAAAAATATTAAAAACAACAAGGGGAAAGCAACAAATAACATACAAGGGAAACCTCATAAAGTTATCTGCTGATTTTTCAGCATTAACTCTGCAGGCCAGAAGGAAGTAGCAGGAAAGTGATTGAAAGGGAAAAATCTACAACCAAGAACACTCTACTCAGCAAGGGTCTCATTCAGATTTGGCAGAGAAATCAAAAGTTTTACAGGTAAGAAAAGCTAAGAGAATTTAGCACAAACCAGCTTTCAGCAATTGCTAAAGGAACTTCTCTAGGCACAAAACACAAGAAAAGAGAACAAAAGACAAAGGGAAGGAAACGAAACAAAACAATACATACAGAAACAAACCTTCCAAAATTAAGAAAATGGCAATAGGAACATATATCGATAATTATCTTAGATGTAAATGGATTAAATGTTCCAACCAGAAGATACAGACTGACTGAATGGATACAAAAACAAGACCTGTATATATATGCTGTCTACGAGAGACCATCTTCAGACCTAAGGATACATACAGATTGCAAGTGAGGGGATGGAAAAATATTCCATGCAAACAGAAATCCAAAGAAAGCTAGAGCAGCTATACTCTTTTCAGACTTTCAAGAGTAGCTATACGCTTTTTATTTTTGTTTTGTTTTTTATTTTATTTTTTAAATTATGAAAGTATGATAACACATTTACAAAAGACTTAGAAAATACAGAACAAGGTTACATATAGTTTCATGATATATTTATAACAGTTATTTTTACAGTAGATAAATTAAGATTTTTATATGAAGTCTCAATATCAAACTCTCAAGAATTAATAGAATGAATATACAGAGACGATCTAGCAGGCCTGAAAACCACTGTGAACCGATTCAATGTAATTAAGATTCATACAATTTTCATTCAGCAGTAGGATACAAATTCAAGTTCCCACAGACTGTAAACTAGGAGACACTGGAATATATCCAGAGACATAAAACAAGATGCAAACACTGTATTGTCTAAAAGTATTAAAATCATACAGAGTCTGTTTTATCACTGCAGAATTATGTTAGAAATCAATATCAAAAGATTTTTGAAAATCATCTACATATTTTCAAGTGTAATGTGACATTTACCAAGAGAGATCTTTGATTTGGCCATCAAAAGTCTCAGCAAAGTTAGACTAAAAAAACAGAGGCTGATTGCAGAGAAGAAAGAATTTAAATGAGAAATTAGTATATCAAAATGAGAAATTGATATTAAAGACATTTTAAAACAAAATTCCATGTATTTGGAAATTAAATGTCCATTTTTAAATGATGAATGTACCTAAGAAGCCATAACAAAGAAAATTTTAAAAGATTTGTAATAGAATAAATATGAAAAGAGAATTTATGAGAATTTGTTGCATGTAGCTCAAGTTGGTCAATGTAAGTAAATAGAATGTGGAGTCTTGAATAAGGTATGAAAACAAATAATGGATGCTAGCATAAAATTTTGTGAAATTTGAACAAAATTTGTACTTTAGTTAATAATATCACTTGTTAATTTCCTTTTTTAATAACATGGTATTTCTAATTTATATTCACTCAAAACTTTGATATAGTTTCATGTATTTTGGCATCTAGTATTACTGATAAAAATCTAGAAAATTTATTATCTTAGTGATTTTTTAAAAATCTGAATGAGGCTTGAAACTTCTAATCCAATTCTGAGAATATAAATACAAAATAGACTTTAAAATAAAGACTACTAAAAGAGACAGGAAGAACACTACATCAAGGGACCAATCCAAGAAGATTTAACAATTGTAAATATTTATGCACCCAACACAGGAGTACCTCAATACACAAAGCAAATGCTAACAGCCACAAAAGGGAAAATCAAAAGTAACACAGTAATAGTGGGGGATTTAACATCCTACTTATACCAATGGCTAGATTATCAAGACAGAAAACAATAAGGAAATATAAGCTTTAAATGAAACATCAGACCAGACAGACTTAACTGATTTTTATAGGACATTCCCCCTGAAAGCAGCAGAATGGTCTCTAGAATAGATCACATTCTGGGTCACAAATCAAGCCTCAGTAAATTTAAGAAAACTGAAATCATATTAAGCATCTTTCCTTCCACAATGCTATGATATTTGAAATCAATTACCAGGAAAAACTGTTAAAAACACAAACACATGGAGGCTAAACAATATGCTACTAAATAACCAATGGATCACTGAAAAAATCAAAGAGGAAATCAAAAATACCTAGACACGAATGGCAATGAAACCATGGTGAACCAAACCTAGGGGATGCAGCAAAAACATTTCTAAGAGAGAAATTTATAGCAATACAACCTTACCTCATGAAACAAGAAAAATCCCAAATAAAATCCCCCCAACAATCCCAATTCTAACTTTAGACCTACAGCAACTAGAGAAAGAACAAACAAAACCCAAAGTTAGTAGAAAAAGAGAAATCATAAGAGCAGAAATAAATGAATACAAACAAAACAACAAAAAAGATCAATGAAATTAAAAGCTGATTCTTTGAGAAGATAAACAAACTTGATAAACTTTTACCCAGACTCATAAACAAAAAAAGGGAGAGGACTCATTAATAAAATTAGAAATGAAAAAGGAGAAGTTACAACTGACATCATAGAAATAAAAAAGGATCATAAGAGACTACTACAAGCCAACAGCATGCCAATAAAATGGACAACTTGGAAGAAACTGACAGATTCTTAGAAAGGTACAGCCTATCAAGACTGAACCAGGACGAGACAGAAAATACGAACAAACCAATCACAAGTCATGAAATTGAAACTGTGGCTAAAAATTTTCCAGAAAATGAAAGTCCAGTACCAAATTGCTTCACAGACAAATTTTATGAAGCATTTAGAGAAGAGCTAACATCTACCCTTCTCAAACTCTTCCAAAATACTGCAAAGAGAGGAAAACGCCTAAGCTATTCTGCGAGGCCACCACCACCTTGACACCAAAACTAGGCAAAGATGTCATAAAAAAAGAAAATTACAAGTTGATAGAAGCAAAAATCCTCAACAAAATAATGGCAAATAGAATCCAACAATACATCAAAAGAATCATACATCATGATCAAGCGGGGTTTACCCCAGGAATGCAAAGATTCTTCAATGCATGCAAATCAATCAATGTGATACACCATACTAACAAACTAAAGAATAAAAACCATATGATCATCTCTATAGATGCAGAAAAAGTTTCTGACAAAATTAAACACTTATTTATGAAAAAAACTTTCCGGAAAGTAGGCCTAGACAGAATGAACCTACCTCAACCTAATAAAGATCACCTGTGACAAACCCACAGCAAACATCATTCTCAGTGGTGAAGAACTGAAACATTTCCCCTAAGATCAGGAACAAAAAAAGGATGTCCTCTCTTATCACTATTATTCAACATAATTTTGGAAGTCCTAGCCATGACAATCATAGAAGAGAAAGAAATAAAAAGAATACAAATTGGAAAAATAAAATTGTCATTGCTTGCAGATGACATGATACAAAAAAAACTGAAAGAGGCCACCAGAAAACTACTGGTGCTCATCAGTGAATCTGGTGAAGCTGCAGGATAAAAAATTAATGCACAGGGAAAAAAAAATTAATGTGCATAAATCTCTTGCATTCATATACACTAACAACAGCGGAGCAGAAAGAGAAATTAAGGAAACAATCTCATCTACCAGTGCAACAAAAAAATAAAGTACCTGGGAATAAACCTACTTTAAGGAGGCAAAAGATCTGGACTCAGAAAACTATAGGATACTGATGAAAGAAATCAATGGCAATACACATAGATGGAGATACCTATCAAGTTCTTGGACTAGAAGAATCAATATTGTGAAAATTACTATACTACCCAAAGCAATCTACAGATTCAATATAATCCCTATCAAATTACCAATGCATTTTTCACACAATTGGAATAAAAATTTTTAGTTTGTATGGAAGCACAAAAGACTGAATAGCCAAAGCAATCCGGAGAAAGAAAAATGGAGCTGGAGGAACCAGGTTCCCTGACTCCAGGCTATACTGCAAAGCTACAGGAATCAAGGCAGTATGGTGCTGGCACAAAAACATAAATACAGATCAACAGAATACGAGAGAAAGCCCAGAGATGAACCCAGTCATCTAGGGTAACCTAATCTATGACAAAGGAGGCAAGAATATACAATGGAGAAAAGACAATCTTTTCAATAAAGACTGAGAAAACTGGACAGCTACTTGCAGAAGAATGAAATTAGGACACTTCCTAACAACATAAACAAAATAAACTCAAAATGGATTAAAGACCTAAATGTAAGGCCAGATACTATAAAACTCTTTAGAGGAAAACACAGGCAGAACACACTCTGACATAAATTGCAGTAAGATCTTTTTTGACCTCCTAGAGTAATGAAAATGAAAACAGACAAATGGTACCTAAGTAAACTTAAAAGTTTGCCCAACAAACGCATGAAAATATGCTCAACATCACTAATTATTAGAGAAATGCAAATCAAAACTAAAATGAATTAACATCTCACACTGACCAGAATGGCCATCATCAAAAAAATCGACAAACAATAAAAATGCTGGAGAGGATGTAGACAAAAGGGATCTCTCCTACATTGTTGGTGGGAATGTAAACTGATACAGCTACTATGGAGAACACCATGGAGAATCCTTAAAATACTAAGAATAAAATTACCATATGACCCAGCAATCCCACTACTGGATATATACCCTGAAAAACCATAAATGAAAAAGACACATGCATCCCATATTCACCACTGTAAACAACAGCCAGGATGAGGAAGCAATTGAAGTGTTGATCAACAGAGGAAGGGATAAAGAAGATATGCTACACATGTACAACGGAATACTATTCAGTCATAAAGAGGAATGAAATGGTGCCATTTGTAGAGATGTTGATGGACCTAGAGACTGTCATACAGAGTCAAGGAAGTCAGAAAAAGAAAAACAAATTTTTCATAATATGGCTTATATGTGGAATCTAGAAAAATGGTACAGATGAACATATTTGCAAAGCAGAAATTGAGACAGATAAAGAGAACAAACTATGGATACCAAGGAGGGAAGAGGGGGTAGGATGAAATGGGATTGACACATACCTATATACACTACTATATGTATGTATATATACATAGTAGTAAAGGAGTACATCAAGGCTGTATATTGTCACCCTGCTTATTTAACTTATATGCAGAGCACATCATGAGAAATGCTGGGCTGGATGAAGCACAAGCTGGAATCAAGCTTGCTGGGAGAAATATCAATAACCTCAGATATGCAGATGACACCACCCTTTTGGTAGAATGCAAAGAAGAACTAAAGAGCCTCTTGATGAAAGTAAAAGAGAAGGGTGAAAGGCTGGCTTAAAACTCAACACTCAGAAAATTAAGATCATGGCATCTGGTCTATCACTTCATGGGAAATAGATGGGGAAACAGTGGAAACAGTGGCAGACTTTATATTTTGGGGCTCCAAAATCACTGCAGATGGTGACTGCAGCCATGAAATTAAAAGATGCTTGCTCCTTGGAAGAAAAGTTATGACCAACCTAGACAGCATATTAAAAAGCAGAGATACTACTTTGCCAACAAATGTCTGTCTAGTCAAAGCTATGGTTTTTCCATTAGTCATGTATGGATGTGAGAGTTGGACTATAAAGAAAGCTGAGCGCCAAAGAATTGATGCTTTTGAACTCTGGTTGGAGAAGACTCTTGAGAGTCCCTTGGACTGCAAGGAGATTCAACCTATTAATTCTAAAGGAAATCAGTGCTGAATATTCATTGGAAGGACTGATGCTGAAGCTGAAACTCCAATACTTTGGCCACCTGATGCAAAGAACTGACTCATTGGAAAAGACCCTGATGCTGGGAAAGATTGAGGGCGGGAGGAGAAGGGGTTGACAGAGGATGAGATGTTTGGATGGCATCACCAAAGCAATGGACATGAGTTTGGGCAAGCTCTGCGAGTTGGTGATGGACAGGGAAGTCTGGCGTGCTGCAGTCCATGGGGTCGCAAAGAGTTGGACACGACTGAGCAACTGAACTGACTGATGTGTGTACATATATATATATATGCACACATATGTATGTATGTATATACTCTTGAGAGTCCGTTGGGCAGTAAGGTGATCAAACCAGTCAATCTTAAAGGAAATCAACCCTGAATACTGATTGGAAGCACTGATGCTGAAGCTGAAGCTCCAATACTTTGGCTACCTCATGCAAAGAGCCAACTCATTGGAAAAGGCCCTGATGCTGGGGAAGATTGAAGACAGAAGGAAAAGAGGACAACAGAGGATGAGACGGTTGGACTGCATCACCGACTTGATGGACATGAACGTGGGCAAACTCTGGCAAACGGTGAGGGACAGGGAGGCCTGGCATGCTTCAGTTTATGGGGTCGCAAAGAGTTGGACACAACTTGGCAACTGAACAACAACAATGTATAAAACAGAAAACTAACGAGAACCTAGCGTATAGCACAGGAAACTCGACTCAGTGGTCTGTGGTAATCTGAATGGGAAGGAAATCTAAGAGGAAATATGTGTATGTATAACTGATTCACTTTGCTGTACAGCAGAAATTAACACAACACTGTGAAGCAACTATATTCTAATAAAAATTAAAAATATAAAAATAAACTTTGTAATTAAAACATTCAGCAATTATAAAAAAGAAAGATATTTGCCTTTTGTGGTTGTATCCACCACCTTCCAGAGGTGGTGACATATTAGCTGCAATATCAGTCATACATTAAAATGAAATGGTTAACATTAAAACACAATCTATTTAATGTAATTATTCTATGTATTTCATACAAGTTAACTCTGTAAATCTGATTCAAATATATCAGAATCATGATATCTTGTTATCTTGTTCTGAAGCTGTTTGAGATGGCAAACAGGGTCAAAGAATAACAAAAGGTCAAAGAAATATTACTGCTAGCAATGTTGACACCTTGTAAGAAAGCATTATTCTTTAAAAAGTTTCTTTCATTCTGTGATTTCTGGATGTGCTGGGCCTCTGTTGCTCTGTGGGCTTTTCTCTAGCTGTCGAGAGTGGGGGGCTACTGTCTATCCTGGTGTGAGGGCTGCTCACTGCAGGGCTCCTATGGGTGTGGAGCATGGGCACCAGGGCGTGTGGGCTCAGGAGCTGCAGCACGAGGGCTCAGCGGCCGCGGCTCTGGGCTCCAGAGCACAGGCTCAGTAGCTGCGGCGTGTGGGCTTAGTTGCTCCATGGCATGGGAGAACTTCCTGGATCAGGGATCAAACCCATGTACACTGTCTTGGCAGGCAGACTCTTTACCACTAAGCTACCAGAGAAGTCCCTATTCTTTCTTTTAAATAAATATTAAAAAAATTTTAAATTATGAAGTATGATAACACATTTACAGGAGGGGGCCAGGTGCCATGTCGGGGTCACACAGCGGTGGGCACCTGGCACCTCCCATGGGCCCCCGGCGAGGGGTGGTGGGCCAGTCCCTGGTGTGCCCAATGCCCAGAAGGGAGTAGAAGATACAGAACATAGTTGCATATAGTTCTACTATATATTATAATTTTTAAGTAGGTAAATTAAGATTTTTAGTTGGAGTTGCAATATCAAACTCTCAAAAACTGATAGAATGAGTACACAGAAAAGTAGAAGGATACAGTAGGTCTGAAAGCACTGTGAATGAATTTAACACAGTTAAGGTTCATACAATTTCCCACAGCAGCAGGGTACAAATTCTATTCAAGTTCCCATAAACTAAGAAATTATTCCTCTTGACCAGAATTGTAGGATTCTCTGAAATTGGAAGATCAACTTAAACAGCTCAAAATATACACTAAAAAGAAGGTCCTGAAAAATGGGGATAACAGGGTAGGATAATAGTTCTCAAACTTTTTTTATAGAAACAACTTCTCAAACATATTAGCATCATGTAACTTTAATAGAAAATTGTTTTAAAAATTATACGATACTGACAACATACAGCGCTTGTCTGGTGGCTCAGTGATAAAGAATCTCCCTGCCTATGCAGGAGACAGGTTCTACACCTGATCCGGGAAGACCGCACAAGCCGTGGAGCAACGAAGACCATGGGCCACAACTACTGAGGCTGTGCTCTAGAGGCTGGGAACCGTGACCACCAAAGCCTGCATTCCCTAGAGCCCATGCTCCTCAACCAGAGAAGCCGCTGCAGAGCAGTGCTCACGCCGCAACTGGAGAATAGCACCTGCTCTCCACAAGTAGAGAAAAATCCGCACAGCAACAATGACTCAGCACAGCCAAAAACACACACAGAAATAAACGTTTTAAAAGATAAAGCAAAGAAAATATTTTTAAAAAGATAATATATAATCAACAGAAATGTATCTAAAAAGCAAACAGCTTTTTAATATGAGCAGTTATCTTTAATATGTAATAGACAATTTGAAAAACATTAAAATAGTAATATTTCCTTGATTTGGATTGGCAAATATTATTTTCAGTTTTATATGATTAACGAATATTCTGTTTAGTTTTTTCAAAATAAGTGAAACTCTGTCTTTCTGATAGTATTATTTGACTTGAGTGAAATATTGAAAAAGTATAAGACATAAAATACTTAACATGATTGCACCTGAAATTTTAATCTTTTAAACTTATGTTAAAGTATGATGATAAGCTACCTGAGTATTTTCTATTACAATTTGACATATCATGTAATTTTAAAAGTCCCCCTCAGCAGTTACACAGTTTATACTTAAGAAACTGAAAACAGTACTGAAATTTGAGACCAAAACACAAATCAAAACCAAGAAAATCCAAACTGTTACTAATATAATTGCTTATTTGGCATAGCATCTGGCTTATAAAAATTCCTCTCTCCAAAAGTCAAAAAATGGAATACTCTGTCATGTAAATTTTATTTTTTTGTCAAACAATGGAAAATTGGTAGATTATAATATCCATCACCAGTAAGCCTTCTTTGAGTAAGTATCAATTGACTCTGACCATAATTGATAACCTAAGCCAATAGTACATTCTGTTACAATTCCAGGTTCAAAAGGTTAATTATAGCCTGGCCACAGGCTCATCTGGAAATTTGAAACTGATTGCTATATGTCTTCCTAATGAAGATGTACTGCATATATTATAGCAGTATACTGACAAGTGACTAGAACCTCCAACATCAATGTTGCAAGCAAGCATTAACCTTCATGTCAATTTAGCTATCATTCTCACAGTTTATATCCTGCCAGGTCCTTTTATTCTCTGAGAAAGAAAGTGTCTGATAACTGTATTTCCCTTGCAAAGGCAAGATTTCTCTTTTCATTCTAATGAATACAGTAATCAATAGTGGTAAGTCAATTCAAACTACGTTATGAATTAACAATACCCAGGAAAGTTAAGAAGAGATTAGAGTGATGATGAGAGTTATCATTTGTCACCAAAATCTTTAATTTGCATATAGATTTACTGCCCCAGCACATGGGGCATTAGACAAATATCAGCATCTCTTCTTTGCAAGAGGTACTTACACTGTCCTTGTATTTGCAGGCAAAGAAAATGGCAGGCTGAATTATGAGCACCTGCTCACAAACAAAACCAATTCAGCAACCTCCACTGCTTGCACCCAATCCTCACTGCCAGTCTCAAGAAGAACTAGTCCTAGTTCTAACCAGAGGTTAGGGACTAAGCTCTCTCTCTGCAGCATAGGTTCTGAACAGACCATATGACAACTTCTAAGCAAGGGGATCATTCCTTTGATGGGTGATGTAGGAGCAGAGGGCTATAATAAAACGAGCTCTAGAATGTCTGAGGCTGACAATGCAGCTGCTGTATTCTTTACTATCTATGTGGCCTTTTAACAAAATGTTTAGCTTTTCTGGGTCTCCTTTTCTCTTCCTGTAAAATAAGAACAATAATTCCTGCTTAGTTTATCTCATAAAGCAGAGGTTTTCAACCACAGCTATATACTAGAATCATATTGAACTTACAAAAAACAAAAGAATAAAAGAATGGCATTTGCAGTATCAGGGATGAACTTAAGAGACTTACCATATTAAGGAAGTCAGAGAAAAGCAAACATGGTATCACTTAAAAGTGGAATTAAAAAGAAACAGTACAAATGAACTTACAAAACAGAAACAGACTCATAGACATAGAAAACAAACTTATGCTTACCAAAGGGGAAGGTAGAGAGAGGGATAAATTAGGAATGTGGGATTAACAGACTACACCACCATACATAACATAGATAAATACGAAGGATTTAATGCATAGCACACAGAACTATATTCAATACTGTGTAATAAATCTATAACAAAAGAATAAAAAGGACATAGATACATAATATATATGTATAACTAAAGCACTTTGCTAAACCTGAAAGTAACACAACATTGTAAATCAACTATATTTCAATTAAAAAAGATATCTTAGTCCTATCCCAATTAATGCTTATTTAATTAGTTTACGGAGGGGCCCAGGCATGAGTATTTTCTAGTAGTAGTTGTGAGAAAAGCTTCTTCTAAATTTGCTTTTAAAGCCTTTTAGCATGGAAATATTCAAACCAACATAATGAGTACTTTAATGAACCCCAGGTACCCATCACCAAGCTTTAATGATGATCAGTACTTATGCTAGTCTTGCATAATCTATTTTCCCAACCCCCAACATTAAAAAAATTTCTGTTGGAATCTTCTACAACAAATCTAGGAGCTACGTGCTAGGTTGCTTCTGTCGTGTCTGACTCTGAACGCTATGGACTGTAGCCCACCAAGCTCCTCTGTCTATGGGATTCTCCAGGCAAGAATACTGGAGTGAGTTGACATGCCCTCCTCCAGGGGATCTTCCTGACCCAGGGATCACACCATGTCTCTTACATCACCTCCATTGGCAGGTGGGTTCTTTACCATTAGCGCCACCTTGGAAGTCCACAACAAATCTACAAAATTCCCCATGTGATTATATTGTACAGCCAGTATTGAGAATCACATGAAAATTCTGAAAATACTTTCCATAATATAAAAGAGTGACAATAAAAACAAATCCATGCCCGAATGGATTATATTAGGCTCAAGAATTTTTTACTGAGACTGACTAACTCAACAGTTAGTGAATACCATTTTAATCATTTCCTCCTTTGAACTGACTAGTTCTTTCATAAAACAAACCCTCCAAGGCCACAGTAGAAACATCTCATTTGTCCCTTCATGCCCTATATTTTCATCTTTATTCCACCATGTAATAGTTCCCCAAATGGAAAATTTACCCTCTCCTGGCCTCTCAGCACCTTCTTACCCAGTCACCTCCCATTTGGCCTCAAAGCCCAAATATAACCACCATGAAGTCTTCCAGCTCCTCTCTCCTGTGTCCTGCCCTCCTCAAGCCCAAGAAAGGTGTCCCTCCAGCCCTGTCTTTACCTCAGTCACAGGTTTATCTCCACGTACCATTTCTTACCAGTCTCATCACTAAACACGTGATTCTTCAGGGTTATGATGATTTCTTAACAGATCTAGTCCTCGGCAGGCATTCAGTATGTGAATGCTCTAGTATTCAAAACTGTTGGTCAGTCATTTTCTCTCTGAGCCCAATCAGATACGCTCAACAGTTTGCTCCCCAACTACTAATGCACCTCAACCGATTGCCTAGAGGGCAACAAGCAGGGTGACCACTTAATGGTCAAAATACTGAAAACATAAGAATTTGTGATGAATCCTAATTACATTTTTCCAACAATACCTCCAACCTCGGAATGGCTTGCTGCAGAGAACCTAGTTTCTGAATCATGCTATCATTTAGAGAGAATGATTCTAAAAAGTACATACAGGTTTTTTGCTATTCTAAGATGTAAAACAGAGGGATGTTTTCAAATAAAGAAAATCGTTCTTTCCTCTCTAAATGTTCTAGTTTAAAGATATTCACAACATGCTAAGAAGCAAAGCTTACTAACCTATAAAACAGAATACCTGGCCACCACTTATATAAACATATATTATTTCCCAATGATTTTTCTTTGACTTAGTAGACCACTAAAAGTGACTAAAAAATAATTGTATTCAACAGTGAAAATAAGAACAGTTGTAAAAATTGTAGCAGTAACGACACCAACAATAGAAACATCTAATTGTTAACAAATACTTTCTATGTGTCAGCTATCATGCTGAGAATATTATCTCAATCCTCACATCAACTCTATAAAGTAGGTATTATTATCCACATTTTATGACAAAACTCAAGCTCAGGGAGCTCGGAAACTTGCCTAAAGAAAAAGTGCTAGGAAGTAGTGGTGTAGGAACTTAGTTTCTTGGTAAGTTTGAGAGGAAAGAAACAGAAACTTAAAAAGGAGTTAACATGATTCAGTAGCAACTTGAAGAAGAGGGTAATGAACTCTTTTATAAAACATCAGTTTACAAAATAAGATATGAGGTCAGGAATCATAATCACAATTAATGTTTCGAAAACTTATCCAAAACCATCATAATACCCTTTGTACAGTACTAGGGTATGAACTTCAAAATGTTCAACCACATATTAGAATTTTTAGTAGCTCTCAGAAATTATTTCTTTTCTCTCTCCTCCATGAGTAACTTTTTTTTGTTGGTAAATTAGCCTTTTAAGATAGACACTGGCCTTCAAGAGTTTATTAAGAACTTAGCCTCTTTCTTATAGATCCAGGTCCTATCTTGGTTACATTATTATTTTCCTAAAATTACTCTTTCCCTGTAAGTCGAAACATTTTCTCTAAGCACTCAAAGTGAAATTAATTTATAATTTCTCATCTAATCTGTACCTCTTCTTTTTAAGATCTTACCATTTTACAGAAAATATCTCTCCGGATATATAGAATATTACTTCTCTTTTAAAAATCACTCCTACCTGCCAACAATAACAATCCAATTTATATATTTTACTCTATCTCTGAGGATGTGCTTCCTAAATATTTATTGCCTCTGCAGCAAACTAAGTCAACAAATTTATAAAACATTTCCCTCCTCAGATTTCCTTTCACTTCATTCCTCATGCCAATAATAGTATCTTCAATTCAATGACTTCATTAGTGACCTCTGTTTCAAATCCTTTTTGGAAGAAGAGAGGCAAAAACAAGCTAATAAATACATCAACACTTAGTCTATTTCCTCAAAGTATTAAAGGCACAAACACTGTATAGTCATATAGAGTGTAACACTTATCATGGATGACCAAATCCTTTCACATGCATTTCATATTAGTTCATCTGATCTTTACACAATCTGCTGAAACAGAAAGGACAGTTAACATGTCCATTTTGGACTGGAGAAAACTAAGGCTTAGCAAGCTTATGACTAGTCAGAAGTAACTGGACTACCAAAACCCTTCTATATTTCTATGTATTTCTTTATAACTGGACTACCAAAACCTGTCTCAATTTCCATGTATTTCTTTATCAGCATCAACAATGCATTTCCTTTGATGGACTATAAACATACTTGATGAAAAGGACTGTGCATTTTATTTATAGCTAGCAATATCTTAAGTAAACTCAGCTGCAAGATGATGAAACAGAAAAGGCTCACACAAGCATATAAATAAGGTCTATGGCCAGCTCCATTCACAATCCTCTCTTTTCCATGAACCATTCTAAATATCATTAAGGTCATCACAACAAGCACATTAACAGGATATAAAGAACACAAGATGGAGTAAATAACAAACCTCCACAGCATTATAAACTTAGTGAGATTTGGAATTCACACAACTGATATTAATAGGTGTTAATGAATTTTGAAAAAATAAAGGAACATGAAATTAAATGAAATTATTATGAGGAAAGTAGAGGCAGAATACAAAAAAAAATCACTAACATGAATAAAATAGAATTGATAATCACATAAAGATTGCACAAACTAAATGTATTTCTCTTTGGTAAATTGCAGACAGTACTATATACCAACATCAGCCAGATAGTAAACTTCCATAATTCGTCTGCAATCAAGACAGTATAGTTCTGAAAGATCAGAAGAATCACTGTTGGAACACAGGCTCAGGCAGAACGGTATAAAGTTAAGAGTCTACAAAATCTGAAGTATTTTTACTCTCCGATACCTAGACTAATTAAAGGATTAGTTTCTAAGAAAGAGACTGATTAATTAAAGGATTAATTTCTAAGAAAGAGAAATATTGGGAGGATCCACAAAGGTACAAGTCACTTTAAACATATAGATCATTACATAAAGATGACGATGACGTCAATAGCAATGTCTGTGATAATGAGAAAAAAGTGGTCATTTTACAGAAAAATTTACACAGTGTCAGACACTTGGACTACTTATTGTTTAGATATAATCATTACTCCTCATCATAACTTTGCAACATAGTCATTTGGCCTTATTTTCACTAGAGAAAATTTAACAGAAGCTGAATTCAAAAGCAAGACCGGGAGCTGACAGTGGCTCAGATCATGAACTCCTTATTGCCAAATTCAGACTTAAACTGAAGAAAGTAGGGAAAACCACTAGACCATTCAGGTATGACCTAGAAGTGACAAATAGATTCAAAGGACTAGATCTCATAGAGTGTCTGAAGAACTATGGATGGCGGTTCCTGACATTGTACTGGAGGCAGTGATCAAGACCATTCCGAAGAAAAAGAAATGAGAAAAGGAAAAATGGTTCTCTGAGGAGGCCTTACAAATACCTGTGAAAAGAAGAGAAGCAAAAGGCAAAGGAGAAAAGGAAAGATATACCCATGTAAATGCAGAGTTACAAAGAAGAGCAAGGAGAGATAAGAAAGCCTTCCTCAGTGATCAGTGCAAAGAAACAGAGGAAAACAATAAAACAGAAAGGACTAGAGAGCTCTGTAAGAAAATTAGAGATACCTAGGGAACACTTCATGCAAAGATGGGCACAATAAAGGGCAGAAATGGTATGGACCCAACAGAAGCAAAAGATATTAAGAAGAAGTGGCAAGAATCCACAGAAGAACTATACAAAAAAGATCTTCATGACCCAGATAATCACGATGGTGTGATCACTCACCTAGAGCCAGAATGAGAAGTCAAGTGGGCCTTAGGAAGCATCACTAGGAACAAAGCTAGTAGAGAGGATGGAATTCCACTTGAGCTATTTCAAATCCTGAAAGATGATGCTGTGAAAGTGCTGCACTCAGTATGCCAGCAAATGTGGAAAACTCAGCAGTGGCCACAGGACTGGAAAAGGCCAGTTTTCATTCCAATCCCAAAGAAAGGCAATGCCAAAGAATGCTCAAACTACTGCACAATTGCACTCATCTCACATGCTAGCATAGTAATGCTCAAAATTCTCCAAGCCAGGCTTCAACAGTATGTGAACCGTGAACTTCCTGATGTTCAAGATGGATTTAGAAAAGGCAGAGGAACCAGAGATCAAAGTGCCAACATCCGTTGGATCACTGAAAAAGCAAGAGAGTTCCAGAAAAACATCTATTTCTGCTTTATTGACTATGCCAAAGCCTTTGACTGTGTGGATCACAATAAACTGTGGAAAATTCTTGAAGAGATGAGAATTCTTAAAGAGATGACCACCTGACCTACCTCCTGAAAAATCTGTATGCAGGTCAAGATGCAACAGTTAGAACCAGACATGGAACAACAGACTGGTTCCAAATAGGAAAAGAAGTACATCAAGGCTGCATACTGTCACGCCGGTTATTTACTTACATGCAGAGTACATCATGAGAAACGCTGGGATGGATGAAGCACAAGCTAGAATCAAGGTTGCTGGGAGAAATATCAATAACCTCAGATATGCAGATGACACCACCCTTACGGCAGAAAGAAAAGAAGAACTAAAGAGCCTCTTGATGAAAGTGAAAGAGGAGAGTGAAAAAGTTGGGTTAAAACTCAAGATTCAGAAAACTAAGATCATGGCATCTGGTCTCATCACTTCTTGGCAAATAGATGGGGAAACAGTGAAAACAGTGACAGACTATAATTTTAGGCTCCCAAATCACTGCAGATGGTGACTGCAGCCATTAAGTTGAAAGATGCTTGCTCCTTGGAAGACAAGTTATGACCAACCTTGATTGTATATTAAAAAGCAGAGATATTACTTTGCCAACAAAGGTAAGTCTAGTCAAAGCTATGGTTTTTCCAGTGGTCATGTATGGATGTATGAGTTGGACGGTGAAGAAAGCTGAGCACTGAAGAATTGATGCTTTTGAACTGTGGTGTTGGAAAAGACTCTTGAGAGTCCCTTGGACTGCAAGGAGATCCAACCAGTCCATTCTGAAGGAGATCAGCCCTGGGATTTCTTTGGAAGGAATGATGCTGGAGCTGAAACTCCAATACTTTGGCCACTTGATGCAAAGATCTGACTCACTGGAAAAGACCCTGGTGTTGGGAAACTTTTAACGCAGAAGGACAAGGGGATGACAGAGGAAGAATGGTTGGATGGCATCAACAACTCAATGGACAGGAGTTTGAGCAAACTCCAGGAGTTGGTGATGGACAGGGAGGCCTGGCGTGCTGTAGTCCATAGGGTCAGAAAGAGTCGGACACGACTGAGCTACCGAACTAAACTGAATTCATCTAGTACTCAGTGACTCACCTAAGGCAGAATCTCTCATCACCTAACACACACAATTAAAAGCTACATATATACTGGTTGCTACCATCTAGACTGGCAACTGTTGATTCTCATCTCCCACTTAATAAAAAAGCATAAGGCCTTGCAATAAAGTTGGTCTCTTTCAGAACCTGCTATGGAATGAACGTATGTCGAGATACGTTGCATCCTGTACTGTGCTTAGTCACTCAGTGTGACTCTCTGTCAGGTTCCTCTGTCCATGGGGAGTCTCCAGGCAAACACTGGAGTAAGTTGCCATGACCTCCGCCAGGGGATCTTGCCAACCTAAGGACTGAACCCAGGCCTCCCACATTGCAAGTAGATTCTTTACCGTTTGAGTCTCCAGGGAAACCCAAGAATACTGGAGTGGGCAGCTTGTCCCTTCTCCACGGGATCTTCCTGACCCAGAAATCCAACCAGGGTCTCCTGCTTGCAGGCAGACTCTTCACCAGCAGAGACACCAGGGAAGCCCCAAGACGCATTACAGGCTAGTAATCTGTGCTTTGAAGGCAGTGAACTTCACATCTTTAAAATAGTTTTC
Source organism: Capra hircus (assembly GCF_001704415.2). Classification (NCBI taxonomy): domain Eukaryota; kingdom Metazoa; phylum Chordata; class Mammalia; order Artiodactyla; family Bovidae; genus Capra; species Capra hircus. The sequence goes on along the minus strand of NC_030827.1, from coordinate 3,031,117 downwards.
ACACCTAATGACTACTTTTAACAATATACTTTTTAAACTAAAATAACATTAGCTATCATTTATGGAGCAACTTATTATGATCCAGTACCATGTTTAGTGTTTTATTCATGTTATACCTCAATTAGGGGAGATTCAGGTCTATACAATTTCAAACCGGGAATCACCTTGGCTCAAGCCCAGCTTTGATTTAGTCTGCATTACTTCATTGCCCAAAGCACTAAATTAGACTGATGCAGATAGGTGATTATTGCTACAAGTGAACAAGAGCATGACACACACACTTAATCTTATTACATTGCTAGACTGGATAAAAACTAAACTGAAAATAACAAAATAATTTCTATAGTCATATAAAAAATGTAGAACTGTTTAGGCTTCATGAAAAGTATAGCAGCAATTATGATTATAACTGTCCTTTGTCCCTGAAATAACATAATAGACAATGACAATCAGCAGATGCTTTTCCAGAAGTTCCCCTCTTACACAAGCTATCACACAAAGCTGAGTTCTTGGTGTTCCTTTTTGTTGAGAGGGGTCATTACAAAGGCCATGAATTTTTTTCTTCAGTAATAATTCTGAAAATTGTGTATAATTCTGCAATTATGTACAATCATCAAATTAGTAAACATAATTGACCAGTATGTGCTAAATAGTAATAAACTCTAGAAGGAGATAAAAAAATTAATATAGTAGAGCTTCTGACCTCAAGTAGCTTAATAGTCCTTCATGGACAAAGCCATATATAAATACATACTGACTGTTTATGATATTATTAAAAATGTGTTTACATCATTTATAACAAATTTTGGACACTAAACCTCAGTGGCAAGGACATGGTGCTTGCAACTAGGGATGGTAGGAAGCTGACATTACAATACATTTGCTTTCCCACTAACTTAAAGACAGAAGTTCAGATATTAAATATAGATGAGTTGCTATTGTTCAATTGCTCAGTCTTGTCCGACACTTTGTGACCCCAGGGACTGCAGCACACCAGGCTCCTCTGTCCTTCACCATCACCTGGAGCTTGCTCAAACTCATGTCCATTGAGTTGGTGATACCATCCAACCATCTCATCCTTTGTCATCCCCTTCTCCTCCTGCCTTCAATCTTTCCCAGCATCAGAGTCTTTTCTAATGAGTCAGCTCTTCTTCAGCTTTAGTGTCACTGTCCTTCCAATGACTAGTCAGGATTGATTTCCTTTAGGATTGACTGGCTGGATCTCCTTGCAGTCCAAGCAACTCTCAAGAGTCTTCTCCAATACCACAGTTCAAAAGTATCAATTCTTCAATGCTCAGCCTTCTTTCTGGTCCAACTCTCACATCCATACAGGACTACTGGAAAAACTGTAGCTTTGACTAAATGGGCTTTTGTTGGCAAAGTAATATCTCTCCTTTTTAGATGAGTACTTTCCATTATATGGAACCAAACTAAACTAAGCATTAGTAGGCATTCACTGAGTTTAAGGACTGAGATTAAAAGTGAATAATAGTTTTTCTCAGGATATAAGAAGCATCTGGTAGTACACAGTTCAGGTTCCTCAAGTACTCCTACTAAGAACAAGCTTGGCTTCCTAGGTGTTTCGGGAAGCTGGATGACTTTCAGAATAATCGTGTCACTATTTTGGTAAAAAAATCTCCTAGCAAAAATAAATGTAAGTGACTGTTAATACTGTTAAGCAGCTCTGGTTTAGAATTTCTTCAGCTAGTCAGACTTTAGCAATAAACCAGTATAAGCTGTTGTTTTATAAATAAACCTTAACAGGAGAAGGTCACATAGCTAAGAAAAGTAAAACCTTATACATGGTTTATTTTAATGGTTGGGAGAAATTTTTAAATTTTTATTATGGCGACACTAACATGAAAGGTGACTATTTATTTTGGAAGTAAATATGACATTAGTCATATTTACCATCAGTCACAAATTTGGAACGTTTTCGTTTTAAGAATCATGGTAACATAACTTTGTTTATGCAGTCAGAGATCAATCTGGATAAGTATTTTTGGATCTTTAACAAAATTTGAAGTATCATTCAATATATTATTATTGGGAGTTCACTAAATATCCAACACACAGACTAATGACTAGAAATCAAATATAAATAAGATTTCACAAGGTAAGAAACTCCTGATGGTGTTTAGGTCAGACATATAAATATGTAATTGTTGCAATAAAAGAATGTACAACGAATCATGAAAAGAGAGAAAAAGTGATACTAATTCTGGGAATAATACCTTTTGTTTTGATGACAGAAATTTATGATTGTTAAGTCATTTAATAAAGGCATGAAAGCTATTTTTACATAACTTAAGACTGAAATATTAGAAAAGAGGAAACATATATGTTCTTTAAAAGGAACAAATGTATGTAGGCAGGACCAACATAGATGTAATTATGGTTGACCAGTACTAAATATTAAGTAAGACTTTGGAGCAAAAAAATTGGTTTTGCTTTACTTTTTTAGGTATCAAATTATACCTTCCCCACTGACTTCAATAAATTTAAAGCATGTTCTCTTCTTTGGAAAATTTCTGGTCCCCAAAACAAATGTTAAAAAAAATGACCTCATCAAAATAAAATGTTTAAACATAAAAGCCTATAGTAACCAACGCAAACTATAAATGACTTTAATGAGTAAATGACTTTAATGAGACTATTAAAAGTTCGAAGACAAACAAGAAAAGGAACTCTATCGAGAACACCCTATACTGAAAAGCCCTCTCTTCATTTGTTTACTCTGTAATCCTTATCATATTAAGGAAGTTTTAGGCTTTTAAAAAATGGACATGTTTACTTGATAACAGCGGCAAAGATAAAAACTGTCAGACAGTAAAGGAAAAAATAAACTCAGCAGTATTTTTTTTTTTTCTTTTAGAAGTTACATCTATCTGGTCATGCCCCCCAAATTGAAGTATAAGAATTTGAGGTTATATATCAAACCCAGGTAATAAGAACTTGTATTAGGAAGAACTTAAAATAAATGACTGTCCAATAAAGCAGCAACTATTAGGAGTTTAAATGCTCCTGTATATGTTAATTCAAATAATTCCCACATTAATCCTGTTTAGTAGGTCCTTTTATCCCCATTTTGCAGACAAGAAAACTGGGAACTGCAGAATTTATGTGACCAAAAAATTGGGGATAAGAGTCAGACTAGAATGAAGGGTTCCTGATTTCTATTAACAATCTTTTTTGAGATCCCAAGTCAGTGTCAACTTGAGCAAAGGGATACACAACCAAACTTTGATTCTGAAACGTATTTGTTTCATACAGCCTTTTCAATACCGAGACTGCCTGAGAATCATCCTTTCATCACTAATTCCTACAAGCTCAGCAGTCAGTTACCCAATTAGTTTGATCTACCAAACACAGAATTAATCACCATGTACCCGAAAACTTTAGGCTCCCAGAGAACACAAGAAAATAGTTGATCAGTTATTTCTTGATTAGCACCTTTAGAATGCCTGGAATAACAACATTTTATGTTTTTTTCATACGAGAAATAAAAGTTTTAAGTCACTCGGCTTGAGGTAAGCACAAGCCAGGTGAGTAAGACAGTATACCAATTCAGAGAAGATCACTGGGTATTAGGAAAAGCTCAGTTTCTAAGGGGTGAGAGGTGGAACATTTTAAAATGCTACAGCAAAAATTACTTTTAGGATCGTTAAAATCATATATTACTTAAAAATATGTGATAGAATAAAAAGACTTCAAATCTGTATTTAAACCTAAGGAGTTACAGAACTTTAGAGTTACAAGGATCCTTGAAATTTTTAGTTTATTTCAGCTTCTAAATGAGTAAATGTAAGAGACTGCTGCTCAAAAGTCTAATAAAAGAGTAGAGAATACACACTTCATATGACAGTGTTTGCATTTAATATATCTAACACGCATTACAATAAACTGTAAAGAGCGATCTCATCTTTCTTTTTAAAATTCAAATAAACTAGTGTGTCTTTAAATCTAAATTCAGATCAAATCAGGGAATTTTATGTGAAAATTTTTATTTACCGATATATATTTCATGATTGCTAAGTATTAAAAAACTGAGTTGATATTCTTAGTCTGCATTAGAAAGAATATTTTCAAATTATAAAATAAATACCTTACTTTCTTGAATACCTGGAAAGTCAACTGTTCTATAAAGGCAAGTTTCCCATGTTTTAAAATATTTAGAATAAAAATATTTAAAAAGTGAAATAATTCTATACCTTCAAACAAAGGCTACTGCATAACACGTTTGGTTTATATTTGAACACTTGCATTGGATTCTGTTTATTGTGAATATACTGCTAAATGCTACATCAATCTAATATCTTATAAATCATTCATGAAAAACAAATCTACAGAGTATATTGGGAAGCAGTTCTCAACCCATATCTCTTTATTCAATGACCATCGTGTAGCTCTTATCCTCTTATTAAATGATGTGGAGATCTGTCACCTATGCCAGTTTTACTGACTGAGGGAAAAGATGAAAGAAATAAATAAGAGATACCACTGCTAAAGAAACAGAGTCAAAGGTGAGAACACCTACTGAGTGCCTATCCTCAAGATGCACTTCAAAGAGTGGTAAAAGCATAAGCTTCAAACGCTACGGGCCAGGGCTGTCAATACCAGCTTAACACCAGTTAGATGGCCTTAGGCAGAACCTCTGGACCTCAATTTCATCATCTATAAAATGGAATCATATCATCTACCTTAGTACATCACACAGTTAATGACCAGTAGAATGAAGGTGCTCAATAAGTAAAAACTGTTATTACTGTGTTGAGGAAAAAGTTTGGAGTATAAATTACACATAAGACAAAAACCAAAACGGTGAGAAATGGCCCTCTTTTTTCTTACAAAAATGCCCCCAAAGGCTCTATATTACCATGGGCAGTCATATACAATTTCTCCCTTATAATAATGATGAAGAGTATGCTATGCAGGATGTTCTATTTGTAGCAGTGATTCATTGTGTACGTGGAAAAAATTGCTGACATGTTGAGAAGATATTTTCCCGTAAAAGGTTGAAGTCCTTAAGCAGCAAAAAACACCAACGTCTATCATCTTTAAACCCTATTGATTTCTGGTGAAGATTTAAAAGGCTGTTTACTTTTTTCCCATCATTTCTGTCAGAGCTGTAACAGTTCTCTTCCCACTGAATAAACCTCTCATGATCCTCCTGGTGATTAAGGTCAGACAAAATGTCAAACTCCTAATGCTAAGTGCTTTTACATTAAAAATTCATATCAAATCACCAAGTAAAATTCAAACAAGAAGTCAGACATGTAAACAGTTTAAAAAAGGGGTTGCAGTGACCGTTGCAGAACATAGGTGCAAAGTAGACAGGGAAAAAAGATCTGGCAACAGGGCAGAATACTCCCCCTTCCTCGTGGCATATTCACTGCCATTTCCTATTTGAGAATTAGCGGGCAAGCTGGACACAGCTGTGTGTGTGTGAGCACGTGTGTGTGAGTGTGTGTGAGAGAGACACACACACACACACACATAACAGAGACAGAGAAGGTGGGAGGGAGGGAGAAGGGATAGGAAGGAGGGGGAAGAAGGAGGGAGAATGAAGAGAGCAGAAGCGAAATGGGGAGAAGAGAGAGGTGAAGGGTGTGAGAGAGAGGGGGAGGGAAGGGGAGGGAGACGGAAAGAGAGACAGAGAAAGAAAGATTATCAATATCGGATCACTTCAAATCATTAGGAACTAACTGGTTCTACAACTTCAGCACAGTTGGATTCCTGGATTCAGGAGTTAAAAGAGACAGGGTCAGAATCTGGTCTCTCTCCATCTCTCAGTGTTTCTCACTCCTTTCATTCACTCTCAAATTGGTTTTTTGAACACAGCAGCTCTTAACAGCTTAAGACTTACATTTTCCTAGCTATAAATTCAGTGGAAAGTGAATTTCTCTTTCCAAATAGTTTCAAAAGTTCTCAGAAATTAAACCTCATTGATTTTGGATGGGGCTTGATTCAATATGCTCATATTAAACCAATAATTGTGGCCGGGGGAATAGGGTGATCTGACTGGCCAGGACTATGTCAAGTCTGCATTCCTGAGGCCAGGAAATCAGATCAGCTCCCCATGGACTAACAGCAGCAGAGACAGCATGGAATTTACTTGATAAAAGAAGCCAGTGTATAACCTTAAAGTTTCTGATGGCAGCAACAGGAGGCTTTAGTTATCATCCAGCAGTTACTTTGGCAAGATATTTTACTTCTTGGAGCCTCAAGATTCTTCAACTTTAAAGTAGGGGTAAGAGGACCTACTTTCAGAGATTTAAATACTGTCAACTACAAGTTGGCACTTACCAAGTGGAGTACGTCAAGGCTGTATATTGTCACCCTGCTTATTTAACTTATATGCAGAGTACATCATGGGAAATGCTGGGCTGGATGAAGCACAACCTGGAATCAAGACTGTTGGGAGAAATATTAATAACCACAGATCCAACTGGGAGATCCAGCCAGTCCATACTAAAGGAAATCAGTCCTGAATATTCAGTGGAAGGACTCATGCTGAAGCTGAAACTCCAATATTTTGGCCATCTGATGCGAAGAAGTGACTCATTGGAAAAGACCCTGATGCTGGGAAAGATTGAAGGCAGGAAGAGAAGGGGATGGCAGAGGATGAGATGGTTGGATGGCATCACTGACTCGATGGACATGAGTTTGAGTAAGCTCCAGGAGTTGGTGATGGACAGGGAAGCCTGGCGTGCTGCAGTCCATGGGGTTGGAAAGAGTCAGACACGACTGAGCGACTGAACTGAACTGAACTGAAGAGCACTGTCAAAGACTGAACAACAAAGGCGTTTGCCATCTGCCTCTATGGAGACTGAACTCCACGCTGCTATAGCTGCTATGACTTCAACAACCCCCGAGGGAGTGCAGGGTGGAGTGAGGCAAACAGAAAGTCAGCAGAGGTGAGTGCTGGACTGCACTGTTACAAAATAACCAACCGCACCGTTTCAGAAAGATGTATATGCACTGACATTTACATATAACACATTGTGAAGACAAATTTTACCCTCACAGCATAAAAAATGATGGTATATCAAATATCCCCCTTTTGTAGGGTAGGTCTTTGAAGGAAAAGTTCATTTAGAGAGATGAAATTCCCAGATTTCTTTGGTATGTGTTCCACCAACCAAAACTGTTTTCTTATTCAACTGATAGGTTGCCATAAATTTCCCTTAAACAACTATCCTTTTGGGTTAAACAACATTTTACTTTAAAATATAAACATCATCAAGGAAAGAGGATATATTGTTTTAAAAAACCACCATAAACAAAGTCAAGACACAAACTAAGAAAAACTGTAACATATGACAAAGAGCTCTTATAAATCAGTATGAAAAAGAACAAAAATCAGATAAAAAATGGGCAAAGGATACAAACGAGGTAATTTACATAATTTACATACAAAGACAACTACATGGAAAATAAAGATATGAAAGAATATTCATAATTACAGAAGTACAATTAAGTTATCTGTGATGTAATATTTTTCACCTGCTTAAGACTAGCAAGATAAACATGACCTGATATTTGCAAGTTGTTTGGGAACAAAAACTGTTGGTGATCTTCAATAACTGTTACATAAAGAAACTAAACAGATGAAAGTCTCTAGAATCACATATGAAAAACAGTCCTTAAGTGCTATGTTAGGGATAGAAAGGCCAATGTTGGTGAGATTTAATACAATATTTTGGAGAGCAATGTGGCAATTTCTATCAAAATTTTAATTGTTCATGCTGTTTGATATAGCAATTCCTCTTAAGTAACAGTTATCTTACAGCATGTATGTAATGAGCAAATAGCATAAATATATAAACATAAAGGTGTTCATGCAGAAATATTTGTAAGCAAAAAGAAATAAAGAAACAACTTGATTATCTATTACCCATTAATTAAATGGATAATTAAATATAACTGGTTAAACAGTTTATCTGTACAATGGGAAGTAAGTATAGCATGTATATACTATTTGACAATTAAGCCAGAATTTGATGGCTGAGAGGCACAGGGAAAAGGGAAGTTACTTGCCACCTGAAAACACTATAATAACATATTTAAAATATAGATGCAAACTTTTTTTCTGTACTATATGTTAATCAAATCCTCACTCTTCTACCCTTGCCTTGACACCAGAGGGCTCAAGGTAATATGTAGGTTCCCTGAAGGAAAAAAAAGTGGGAGGAAAAACTCAGATATGCTAGAGTGATAGAGGTGGGAAAGAAAAACTACAAACTTGCCCCTTGTATAATTTTGTTTAATGCTAATATGACTTATAATTAAATTTAATCATTTAACAAATATATATTCATTGCCTACTTGGAAATGACAGTATTCTGGGAAATAAACTCTAGCACACACACACAAAAACACACAAAAAAAACCTGCTCTCCATTGGTTTGCAAGCTTTTAGGGACACAGAGGGATGAAAAAGGCAATTCTTACTCAAAATGATAAGTGCCCAATCCATAGCAAAAGGTTCAAAGAAGGCACATTAAAGGAAAGCTGAACCAACCCGGGCACAGAAAGGAGTAGTCAAGGCAGGTTTAACGTAAAATGTCACAGGCCACTGAAAACCTACTTTAGTCAAAAGCAGAATGGAAAGCAACACTCTGTGATCCTGCATTAGAGGCATATTAGACAAGGAACTCACATACACAACCGGCCTTCATATGCCCATTATGGCATTTAAATCTCTGCCTTTTAAGAGAAACCTTCTGATCATGTAATAATGACATATACACCTCAGAAGTGTCAGACCTGTTTATCAAGTAGTTATATCAACAGATTAATCAATAAACTGCCATCTAAAGCATCCTGGAGAAGGAAACGGCAACCCAGTCCAGTATACTTGCCTAGAGAATTCCATGGACAGAGCAGCCTGGTGGGCTATAGTCCATGGGGTCACAGATATGACTGAGAGACTAACACTGTCACTTTCAACTAAGGCATGACGGGTGACACAGGAAGAGCAGGAGAGGGGAAGTGAATTTATAGTTCGAGCATTTGTGTTCAACTGTTTACTCCTTATTTTGGTTTACTTTTAGCCATATTTCATTTAAGTTGCAATTTCAAAATATGTGGAAAACAGACATGAACTGTTTTTTTTTTTTTAAATCAAAGGAGGGTCATGGATTTTAAAAGGCTAAGAACACTAGTATATAATCCCTTCTCTCCCAGGTTCCCCTGGTAAACTAGGCTTTGAAGATGCAAATTATTTGTTAAAGCTTTCCCCACCAGTCTAGCAGCACTTCCTGAACTCTTGGTATTGAAGTGTTAGAAATTCAATGCCTTGGGTTAGGCCTCACAGACTTTTAAAATAAAATACTACCTAAAGGCTCTTCTCAGATAATATTGTAACCTTTTATGGATTTTCTCTTCCTCACTAGACTGTTAGGTCTGGAGGTTCAGCACTGTGTAACTAAGCCACTATGTAACTACATAGTGTGTACGTAGTACATGCTGAGTGAATGAACCCTAAATTACAGCAAAGGCTTCATAGTCATGAAGCAGAAAATCATCCACAGGTGAGCTTTATGGACCACATGGGTAATGTTGCTTAGATATATCTCATCAGCCATATTTTCACAGAGACATCATCACTATCAGTAGGATTACTTTCAAGGAAAGAAGATTGCTACTTACAAAAATAATAAAAATATAATTTTTATACAATTACTACAATTTACAAAACATGAAATGTTATGCTGGATAGTAAAAGACACAGAGTCTCCTGAGGTACACAGCAATAATAATTATTCTAATATTTTCTTACATTATTATTCAGACACTCAGCTCTAAAATGGGCTTGGGTGTTTTCATTAGTGCGATGTTACCTCAGCTGGGTCCTTAGAGCAACCTGCAATTTATTTTTTAATCCACTGCAAAGTTGTATATATAGTAGAATTCCTAGATATCCTTCACCCAGCTTCAAATGGTAGCATCTGATATAACCAAGATACATTTGTCAAAATTAAAAACTTATCACTGTTACAGTAATACTATCAACTAAACTACAGACTTGATTTCATGAGTGTTCCCACTAATGAAACAAATAATCTGCTACAGGAACCGGCCCACAGCCCCACCTGCACTGAACTGTCACTATTTCCTGGCTCTCTCCAGTGTGTGCCAGTTTCTCAGACTTCGTCGACACTTTTGAAGAGCACTAGTCAGGTATTTTGAGTTTCCTCCATTTTGGGTTTACCTGATGTTTTCTTACGATTAGACACCGGTTACGGACTTTGAAACCAATACCATGAATGTACTATGACTTGACTTATCACTGTTGATTTCAACCTTGATCATCTGAGTAAGATAGAGTTGACCCGGTTTCTTCACTGTGAATAAAGTTCACTAGAAAGTATCCATTCTATTCTGGGATCCTCTGACACCTTGGTTGATGTTTTAAATTTATATCAGTTAAAGTTCAGTGACTTTTAACAAATGCATTGTCACATATCCAACATCTTTAGTACCATGTACAACAGTTTCATCACTTGAAAAATTCCTCTGTGTATCCCTTTTGTAGTCAACCATCCCTCCTTTTCCTTGCCTCTTGGTATTCCTCTGATCTATTTTATATCTTATTAGCTTTACCTTTTTCAGAATGTCATATAAATGGAATTATATTACACAGTCTTTAAGTTCTGGCTTTGTTCTCAGCAAAATGCATGTAATATTCATCCATGTTGCTGCAAGAATAAGCAGTTCATTCCATTTTATTATTGAGTAAAAAGCAGAGACACTACTTTGCCATCTAGCCAAGCCTGTGGTTTTTCCAGTGGTCATGTATGAATGTGAAAGTTGGACTGTGAAGAAAGCTGAACGCTGAAAAATTGATGAAGACTCTTGAGAGTCCCTTGGACTGCAAGGACATCCAACCAGTCCATTCTAAAGGAGATCAATCCTGGGTGTTCTCTGGAAGGACTGATGCTAAAGCTGAAACTCCAATACTTTGGCCACCTCATGCGAAGAGTTGACTCACTGGAAAAGACTCTGATGATGGGAGGGGTTGAGGGCAGGAGGAAAAGGGGACAACAGAGGATGAGATGGCTGGATGGCATCACCGGCTCAATGGACATGAGTTTGGGTGAACTCCGGGAGTTGGTGATGGACAGGGAGGCCTGGCGTGCTGCAATTTATGGGGTCACAAAGAGTCAGACACGACTGAGTGACTGAACTGAACTGAACTGAACTGAACTGAAAGTTGAGTACCATTCCATTGTGGGCTTTCCAGGTGGCACTAGTCTAGGTAAAGAAGTGAAAAGTGAAAGTTGCTCAGATGTGTCCGACTCTTTGCGACCCCATGGACTAGCCCATGGAATTCTCCAAGGCAGAATACTGGAATGGGTAGCCTTTCCCTTCTCCAGGGGATCTTCCCAACCCAGGGATCGAACCCAGGTCTCCTGCATTGCAGAGGGATTCTTTACCAGCTGAGCCAAAAGGGAAGCCCAGTGGTAAAGAACCTGCCTGCCAATGCAGGAGACATAAGAGACAGGAGTTTAATCCCTGGGTCAGGAAGGTTTCCTGGAGGAGGGCATGGCAACCCACTCTAGTATTCTCGCCTGGAGAATCCCATGGATAGAGGAGCCTGGTGGGCTACAGTCCATGGTGTTGCAGAGTCAGACACCACTGAAGTGACTTAACACGTATGCATGCACCATTCCATCATAAGATATACCACATACTTGTTTATTCATTCACCTAATGCAGGATGTCTTGGTCATTCTCAGTTTATAGTGATTATGAAAAAAGCTGCTATAAACATAAGCATACTGGTTTCTATATGAACATAAGTTTTCAATCTACTTGGATAAAAACCTGGGAGTGATAAATAAGAAATTGTTGAACTATCTTCCAAAGTGGCTATACCATTTTGCATTTCCACTGGCAATGAATGAGAGTTTCTTTTGCTCCAGATCCTTGTCATTTAGTATTATCTTTGTGTTCAGTATTATCAATTTTTTGTTTATTTTAAATAATTCTAATAAGTTTGTAGTAGTATCTTATTATGGTTTCAGTCTGCATTCTCTAATGATAAATGATGTTGAGTATCTTTTCATATCCTAATTTGCCATCCATATATCTTCTTTGGTGAATTACCTATTCAGATCTATTGCCCTTTTTTTTTTCTTTAAAAAATTTTATTTAATTTTAAACTGATTTTTTAAAACTGTATTCGTTTTCTACTATTATATCAAAATATCCACACTTGATGGCTTAAATTTCTGTTAGAAGTCTAATACAGGTCTCACTGGGCTAAAGTCAAGGAATCACGAGTCCTACATTCCTTTCTGGAGATTGCAGAGAAAAAATTATTTCCTTGCCTTCTGTATATTCTAAGGACTACACACAGTCCTTGACTCAAAGGCCTCATCTCTCATTTTCAAAAGCAGCACCAATGAATTGAGTCCTTTATACATCACATCACTATTTCTTCTGCATAATCATTTCACTTTTAAGAACCCAAGAACCCTTATGATTACATTGGGCCCACACAGATAATATAGGGTCTTCTCCCTATCTTGTAGGAGATGATCAAACTTATTCCCATCTGCAATCTTAATTCTCAGTCATATAAAATAATATATTCAAAGGTTTCAGGGATTAGGAATGTAGATCACAGTGAGCGGTGGCCATTATTCTGTCTCCTACACTTATGGCTGAATTTTTAGAGCTCTATATTCTGCATACAAGTCCTTTGATGTGCAATTTCCAAATATTTTCTGTCTTGTGGCTCTCTCTGTATCCTTATAACATTGTCTTTCACAGAGCAAACATTTTAACGTACAATTTATTGACTTTCTCTTTGTCTATGGACTGTGTTTTTGGTGTCAATTTTCAGCATTCATCACCTAATTCAATGTTACAGAAATTTTCTCTGATGTTTTCTTCTAGAAGTCTTATAGTTTAACATTTTACATTTAGGTCCATGATCAATTCTGAATTAATTAGTGTAAGGTGTGAGGCACGTGTCAAGGTTCTTTTTGCATATGAACGTCCAACTGTTCCAGCATGGTTTATTGAAAAGACCATCCTTCTGCTATTACGTTTCTTTTTAAACTGACAAAAAATCAGCTGGGAATATTTATGTGGGTCAATCTCTGGATGCTCTGTTCTATCCCACTGAACTATTTGTCCTTTAGCCAAGATAAGCTGGCTTGCCATCTGCAGCTTTACATTAAGTCTTAAAACTGGGTAGCATAAACTCTCAACTTTTTCTCTTTTAAATTTTTTTGAAACTGAAAAGGTTCATTTGCCTTTCCACAAAATTTTAGAATCAGTTTGTCAATAACTACAAAAAACCCTGGGAAGATTTCGACCATGACTGCACTGAATCTAAATGTCACACTGAGGTGTTTGACATATACTGAATTTCAGTGCATTAATAATTAATAAAATATTTAAAAATCAAATATTTTCAATTACTAGATTTGCAAAGATTACAAAGAAGTATAAAAATTGTAGCATTATAGAAAAACAGTCACTGTTTATTTTTTTTGGTGAGGTACAAACTGGTTATATCTTTTTGGAAAGCAAACTGTAGCCCATACAGATTTTTTCATGCTTATTCTTTCATTCAGCAATTTAACATCTAGAAATTGTTAAAGAAATACTTATAGAACAGATAGGCACAAGATTGTTCACTGCAGCACTGAATGCAATATTTAAAAATTTACCTGTCTATATTAGAGACAGTTGTATGATGCATCCATAAACTAGAATACAACGTATCCATTAAAAAGGCAGAAGTACATGTATTAATAAGAGTGAAAATCAAGTTTTACTTAGGATGGTGATATTCTGAAAAAGTAACTAACTCTCTAAATAGGTACAATAGCATTTGTATATTCAATTTGTGGGGGGAGATGGGAGACAAAAAGGAAAGAAACTACTATTTCATTAATTTATTACAATTTGAAGAATTTAACTGTGAAAGTGAAGGAAAATCACTCAGTCATGTCCAACTCTTTGTGATCCAATGGACTATACAGTCCATGGAATTCTCCAAGTCAGAATGCTAGAGTAGCCTTTCCATTCTCCAGGGGATCTTCCCAACCCAGGGATCAAACCCAGGTCTCCCGTACTTCAGGCAGATTCTTTACCAGCAGAGCCACAAGGGAAGCCCAGGAATATTGGAGTGGGTAGCCTATCCCTCTCTGGTGAATCTTCCTGACCCAGGAATCAAACCGGGGTCTCTAGCATTGCAGGCGGATTCTTTACCAACTGAGCTATGAGAGAAGCTGATCACTTAACTGTTAGGGGTAATAAATGAGTAGAACATGTGAATTTTATCTGCTACTGGCCACTTTGGGATCTTCAAATAAAATCACCCTGTTTCTGAATCTCGGGTTTCTCCATCTATGTTAGGAATCACTTACACATCTAAGTCCAAGGGCAATGAACGGGGCACAAGGGATGAATTTTATCCAATCTTCAAAATGATTTTTGCTTCTCAAAAGTTTAAGAATAGCTGATCTCTATAACTTTTCCCACCTTTAACATTTATTCAGACTACAGATAAAAACAAGCAGTAGAGGTAATCCCAAAGAAGAGACTATATTTGGCCTTAATAGGCTTCTTTTGAAATATCTAAGAGAGAGGGATGGTGAGTAATTTGAAAAAAGAGCAAAACTGGCAATCAGATTGGTTTTAATTAATCTTATTGGATCTTGGTTTATCCACCTGCAGAATAAGACTGGACTAGCCAAATTTCATTTAAAGTCATCTACAAATATGAACATTCTATAATAATCTATCTTATTGAAATTTGGTTTTCTAATTAATAGAATTTGCCTGCTTTGGCAAGGGCTAAGAAGGGCTGAATTTTTTGTTTTTGTAAAGATAAAAAGGAGAAATACCAATATGCTTTAGCTTTTCAAGTGATCTTTTAGAAATTTTACCAAGTTGTAAGACTTTTCCTCTCTTTTATTTAATATCCCTGACAAAAATATTGTCACTTATCTCTTATAAGGAGGTGGAGATACAGGTTCAGCAGGCCTTTTTTGAAAGCTTAAGCTTCAAGAGCATCATAGTAAATCTGCCTAGTCTTATCTGTTTTTCTCTCTAATCACTCTATCACGATGATACTTTTTCAAAATTACTTTATATCTGGCTTTATTTCCATTTTCTTCTGTGGCTTTTCAGAATTTAATTCACAAATCCAAATTTCTACAATTTCCATTTTTTAAATTAACAGAACCTCAGAATTTATATAGCCTTCTCCTGATTTCTCTTAATTTTTTTATCCATGCTTTCTTTTAGTTCTTTGAACATATTTAAGACAGTTAATTTAAGTCTTTATCAAATAAGCCCTAAGAATGGGCTTCCCTCAGGGAATGTTTCTGTCAGAGAGAAAGAGTCAGATTTTTCTGTAACATCTTATGGAAAAACCTGGATGAACTTCTTACCCAACCCAATATTTTAAAAATAGTGGGGGGAAAAGAGCTGTCAACCAAGAATTCTATATCCAGCAAAACTATCTTCCAAAAATTCAGGAAGAATTAAAACATTCCCAGATTAAAATAGAAATTAAAGCTAAGAGGGTCCATCACTAGCAGACCTGCCCTACAATAAAGACTAAAGGAATTCCTCCAGGCTTAAATGAAAGGATACTAGACCACAATTTAAAGAGATTTAAAGAAATAGAGATCCCTGGTAAAGATAATCACACAGGTGTAAGTAAAAGCTAGTATTACTTTCTTTTCGGTTTGCAACTCTTCCTTTTGTTGCCTATATAACGGACAAAATCTGAAAAATAATTATACATCTACATGAATGGGCATATTCTATACAGACTTTGTGTGTTTTATGACAATAACAACATAAAAGGCTGGAACTGATGAACAAGAGAAGAGTTAATGTACTAAACTGAAGTTAAAACTTGGTATCAGTTCATACTACATTGTTATAAATTCAGGATGTTAACTATAATCCTCATGGCATTCACTAAGAAAATAAAAAACTTACAGAAAAATAATTGAAGAGAAAGTAAACATTGACAGTAGAAAAAAATCAGTCAAATGTACAAGAAGGCAGTGTGTAAGGACCTGACGAACAACAAGAAAAAAATATTTAAGACATGCAGAAAATAAACAGCGAAGTGCCAAAACTAACTCTTTCATTATTAGTTATGAAGACCTACAAGACCTTTTAGAACTAACACCCAGAAAAGATGTCCATTTCATTATAGGGGACTGGAATGCAAAAGCAGGAAGTCAAGAAACACCTGGAGTAATGGGCAAATTTGGTCTTGGAAGGCGGAATGAAGGAGGGCAAAGACTAATAGAGTTTTGCCAAGAAAATGCACTGGTCAAATACCCTCTTCCAACAACATAAGAGAAGACTCTACATATTGACATCACCAGATGGTCAACACTGAAATCAGACTGATTATATTCTTTGCAGTCAAAGATGGAGAAGCACTATACAGTCAACAAAAACAAGACCAGGAGTTGACTGTGGCTCAGATCATGAACTCCTTATTGCCAAATTCAGACTCAAATTGAAGAAAGTAGGGAAAACCTCTAGACCATTCAGGTATGACCTAAATCAAATCCCTTAGGATTATGCAGTGGAAGTGAGAAATAGATTTAAGGGCCTAGATCTGATAGATAGAGTGCCTGATGAACTATGGACTGAGGTTCGTGACATTGTACAGGAAACAGGGATCAAGACCATCCCCATGGAAAAGAAATGCAAAAAAGCAAAATGGCTGTCTGGGGAGGCCTTACAAATAGCTGTGAAAAGAAGAGAAGCGAAAAACAAAGGAGAAAAGGAAAGATATAAGCATCTGAATGCAGAGTTCCAAAGAATAGCAAGAAGAGATAAAAGCCTTCTTCAGCGATCAATGCAAAGAAATAGAGGAAAACAACAGAATGGGAAAGACTAGAGATATCTTCAAGAAAATTAGAGACACCAAGGGAACATTTCATGCAAAGATGGGCTCGATAAAGGACAGAAATGGCCTGGACCTAACAGAAGCAGAAGATATTAAGAAGAGGTGGCAAGAAAACACAGAAGAACTGTACAAAAAAGATCTTCATGACCCAGATAATCATGATGCTGTGATCACTAACCTAGAGCCAGTCAAGTGGGCCTTAGAAAGCATCACTATGAACAAAGCTAGTGGAGGTGATGGCATTCCAGTGGAGCTATTTCAAATCCTGAAAGATGATGCTGTGAAAGTGCTGCACTCAATATGCCAACAAATTTGGAAAATCCAGCAGTGGCCACAGGACTGGAAAAGGTCAGTTTTCATTCCAATCCCAAAGAAAGGCAATGCCAAAGAATGCTCAAACTACCACACAATTGCACTCATCTCACATGCTAGTAAAGCAATGCTCAAAATTCTCCAAGCCAGGCTTCAGCAATACGTGAACCATGAACTCCCTGACGTTCAAGCTGGTTTTAGAAAAGGCAGAGGAACCAGAGATCAAATCACCAACATCCGCTGGATCATGGAAAAAGCAGGAGAGTTCCAGAAAAACATCTATTTCTGCTTTATTGACTATGCCAAAGCCTTTGACCGTGTGGATATCAACAAACTGTGGAAAATTCTGAAAGAGATGGGAATACCAGACCACCTGACCTGCCTCTTGATAAATCTGTATGCAGGTCAGGAAGCAACAGTTAGAACTGCAAATGGAACAACAGACTGGTTCCAAATAGGAAAAGGAGTACGTCAAGGCTGTATATTCTCACCCTGCTTATTTAACTTCTATGCAGAGTACATCATGAGAAACGCTAGACTGGAAGAAACACAAGCTGGAATCAAGATTGCCAGGAGAAATATCAATAACCTCAGATATGCAGATAACACGACCCTTATGGCAGATAGTGAAGAGGAACTAAAAAGCCTCTTGATGAAAGTAAAAGAGGAGAGTGAAAAAGTTGGCTTAAAGCTCATCATTCAGAAAACGAAGATCATGGCATCTGGTCCCATCACTTCATGGGAAATAGATGTGGAAACAGTGTCAGACTTTATTTTTTTGGGCTCCAAAATCACTGCAGATGGTGACTGCAGCTGTGAAATTAAAAGACGCTTACTCCTTGGAAGAAAAGTTATGACCAACCTAGATAGTATATTCAAAAGCAGAGAGATTACTTTGCCGACTAAGGTCCGTCTAGTCAAGGCTATGGTTTTTCCTGTGGTTATGTATAGATGTGAGAGTTGAACTGTGAAGAAGGCTGAGCGCCAAAGAATTGATGCTTTTGAACTGTGGTGTTGGAGAAGACTCTTAAGAGTCCCTTGGACTGCAAGGAGATCCAACCAGTCCATTCTGAAGGAGATCAACCCTGGGATTTCTTTGGAAGGAATGATGCTAAAGCTGAAACTCCAGCACTTTGGCCACCTCATGCGAAGAGTTGACTCATTGGAAAAGACCCTGATGCTGGGAGGGATTGGAGGCAGGAGGAGAAGGGGACGACCGAGGATGAGATGGCTGGATGGCATCACGGACTCGATGGAAATGAGTCTGAGTGAACTCCGGGAGTTGGTGATGGAGAGGGAGGCCTGGCGTGCTGCGATTCATGGGGTCGCAAAGAGTCGGACACGACTGAGCGACTGAACTGAACTGACTGAACTGAACAACTTTAAATGTCAACAGATTAAACTCACCTAAAAGACAGAGACTGCCAGAATCAGTCTTAAAAACTGATACAACTCCATCCTGCTTACAGGTGATTCACTTCAGACACAAAGACACAAAGTGAAAGTGAAAGTGCAAGGGTGGGAAAAGATATTCTATACCAAGTAACCAAGAGAACACTGGAGTGGCTACACCAATGTCCGATCACACAGATTTTAAATCAAAACACTGTGACAAGAGACAGAGAGCTATTATATACTGATTAAAGAGGTCAAATCAACAGAAAGACATAAAAACCATAAACACATATGTAGCATAACAACAGCTTCAAAATATATAAAGCAAACACTGATAGAATCAAAGGGGAAAATAGATAACATACTCAATGGTAAAAGGCTAAAAGCTTTTCCCCTAAGATCAGGAAAGATTGAAGGATCACAGTTTTACCACTGCTATTGACCACTATACTAAAAGGTCTACCTAGAGAAATTAGGTGAGAGAAAAAAATATAAAATAAACAAATTGCAAAGGAAAAAAATAAAACTATCTGTATAGATGACATGATTCTGTACAGAGGATATATCAAAAAGTCCAGAAAATATGCAGTAGCTATTAAACAAATTCAGCAACGTTTGGGGTACAGAATCAACACACAAAAATCAGTTTTAAGTTTCTATACACCAAGAATGAACAATGCAAGGAGGAAATAAAGATAATGAGCCCATTTACAAAACAATACAATGCCTCGGAATAAATTTAACCAAGGAAGTGAAAGATGTGGACACTGAAAATTAGAAGATAATGCTGAAAGAAATTAGATACTTAATCAAGCATTACCAACTCAATGGACATGAGTCTGGGTGAACTCCGGGAGTTGGTGATGGACAGGGAGGCTTGGCGTGCTGCATTTCATGGGGTCGCAAAGAGTTGGAGACGACTGAGCGACTGAACTGAACTGAACTGATTTCAATGGAAAGACACTCCATACTAATGGATTAAAAGACTTAATACTATTATGAAGGCAATACTTCCCCAAATGATCTACAGATTCAACAGTTTTAAGTAGCTTTCTTTTGCAGAAATAGAAGATAACTTTTAAATTCATATGATATTGCAAAGGACTCTGAATAGCCAAAACAATATTGAAAAACAAATTTGGAGGACTCACACTTCCTGATTTAAAACTTACCCCAAAGCTACAGTAATCAAAACAATATAGCACTGCCATAGAGACTTACAGACTGTCAAAGCCTGTTTGGGCTTTCACCACAGGTTGGGTAGCTTATAATCAACAGAAATTTATTTTCCACAGTTCTGGAGGCTTCCAGGTAGGACCCTAAGATCAGTGCGAAAGAAAGGGTTGGTGAGGCTTCTCTCCCAGATCCTCATTTAGCAGAAGGGACAAAGGGTCTCTGTGGAGGTTGTTTTAGAATCCCATTCATGATGGCTCTGCTTTCATAACCTCAGTACTTTGTAAAAGTCCCATCCACCAAAACTATCACCTTTGGAGATGAGGATTTCAATATATGAAACTGGGAGAGACAAATATTTAGATCATAGCATAGAGCAATGGAATAGAATTTGGAGTCAGGAATATACCCCTAATTCTAAGGATAGATGATTTTTTGACATGGGTACTAAGATCATTCAAAGGAGAAAAAATAGTATCTGCTCAAATAGTCCTGGGATAAATGATTAAACAACTGCGATTGGATCCCCTACTTCACACCATTAAGTCAAAATGGAGCAACAAGCTAAATGTAAGAGCTAAAACTATAAAATTATTAGAAGAAAATATGGAAATAAATATTCATGACCTCAGAATTTGGCAATGAATTGTTTGATTCACAAAAGAAAGAGCAACAAAAGAACAAATAAACTGAACATCAACAAAACTAAGAACTTGTACTTCAAAGGACATCATTAAAAAATTGAAAAGACAATCTACATAAAGAGAAAATATTTGCAAATCATATATTTGATAAGAGTTTAGTATCTAGATTAAAGAATTTTCACAACTCAACAAGAAAAAGATGAATTAAAAAAATAGGCAAAGACTTGAATATTCTTTTCAAAAGAAAATATACAAGCACATTATATCCAATGTAATCTGTCACTAAGAAACTGAAAATCAAAACCACAATGAGATGTCACTTCACACACACTAGGATGGCTATAATTGCATACATATATATAACTGTGTATATATATATATATATATGTAATCCAAATATGCGTGTCTACAAAAAAAAACCCCAGAAAGTTAAAAGTGTTAATAAGGATAAGTATATGGAGAAACAGAAACTCCTGTACATTGCTATTGGAAATACAAAATGGAGCAGCCACTGTGCAATATGTTTGGTGGTAAATCAACGCTAAACATAAAAGTACCATATGACTTAGCAATTCCACATACATATTTGTTTTATATTATATATATATATTTATACTTTATTTCTCTGAGATAATCACAAAAATTTGTACATTTTGCTCATACTAGTGCTATTCAGAAGCATCAAAAGGAGGACACAATGCAAATGCTTGTCAACCAATAAAAGATAAATAAAATACAGTTCATATGTGTGTGTATGTCTATATATATATACACATATATACATGTCTCTCCACAAAATGGAATATTATTTAGCCATAAAAAGAAACAAAGTACTGATACTTCCTACAGCTTGGAAGAACTTTGAAAACATCAAGTGAAAGAAGCCAGCTATAAAAGGTCACATAGTGCATGGTTCTTTTCATATGAAATAATCAGAATAGTCCAATCCAGAGACGGAAACCAGATTAGAGCTATCCCCACAGGACGGGAGAGGCGGGACTGCAGAACGATCACTTAAAGGGCACACAGTATTCTTCCGGAGGAATGAAAAATATCTGGAATTACACAAAGCTGGTATCTGCACAACATGGCTCAGTTGGTAAAAACTCTGCCCGCAAAGCAGGACACCTGGGGTCAGTCCCTGGGTTGGGAAGATCCCATGGAAAGGGGAATGGCAACCCACTCCAGTGTTCTTGCCTGGAGAATTCCATGGACAGAGGAGCCTGGTGGGTTACAACCCATAAAGTTGCAAAGAGTTGGATATGAATGAGCAACTAACACCTTCGACACTTGAATGCACTAAATGTCACTGAACTGTAAACTTTAAAATGCTCAATTCTGAGTCATGTGAATTTCACCTCAGTGAAAAAACAAAGAAAAAAACAAAATAACAGTCGACAACTTTCCAAATTTGGCAAATAACACAGACCTACAGATTCACAAAGAATAAACATAGACACCCATGCCTATACATTATAACCAAACTGCAAAAACTGGAGGCAAAGAACAAAATCTTGAAAGCAATCAAAGAAAAACAGCACCACAAATGATGGAAAATGGCAATTTAAATAGCTGTGGTATTTTCCTCAGAAACCATGCAGTCTGATGAAACTGAAAACATTTTTGAAATGCTAAAACCATCAACCTAGAATTCTATGTCCAGAAAATAAAGGTCCTTCACGAATAAAGGTGAAAATGATAGAAAACTAAGAGAATTTATTGTCAGTAGAACTATTCTGTAAGAAAAAGTTAATGTAAGTTCCTCAGATTAAAGGGAAATGATATGAAAGAAATGTGGAGTATCAAGGACAAAAGAAGAGAAACAGTAAATATCTGGATAAATTTAATTTTCCTCTTCTATTCTACAATATATATATAATGGTTCAAAGAAAAATTGTACATTTCCTGAGGAGTTTTTCATGTATATAGATGTAATACATAGTGTAACTACAACATAAACAGTGGAGGATAAAACAATCTATGTTCAATTTTAAACAGTAAAATATTAATTCTAAATAGATTGTGAAGTTAAATATGCATATATTGTAATCCCTAGAGTAATCATGAAAAAATTTGAAAACATATAGTAGAAAACTCATTTTTAGTAAATGTAGTAAAAAAAACTGTTTTCATAACAAAAAAAATAAAATGGAATACTATAAATATTTAAATAATCTGAAAGGAGGTAGGAAAGAAGAAAGAAAGTAAAAGTAGAGGTGTAGACCTAAGTCCAGATATCAATCATAATTAAATGTACATGGTTTAAATATACCTATTAGAAGACAGAGCTTCAGAGAACGCGCCAAAAAAAAAAATCAAGATTCAAAGATGCTATCTACCAGAAACCCATATTAAGGTAAAATACATTTACATATAGGGTAAAGTAAAAGGATGGAAAAAAGATATCCCCAAAGACATACAAAGCTATACAACTTCTGGGAGACTATCTTCATGTCCTGGGATTAGGCAAAGAATTCTTACACAAAGCTTACTTGGCGACGCATGACACCAAAAGCATAATCAGTAAGAAAATGGTAATTTAGATTTCACCAAAATTTAAAATGTCTGCTCTTTAATGGACAGTTAAAAATATGAAAAACAAGCTATATACTAAGAGAACATTTGTTAATCACATATCCAACAAACGACATGTATCCATAATTTATGAAGTCCCCTCAAAATTTAATAGTATGAAAACAAATAACCCATTTGTTGTAAATGGGCAGAGAGCCTGGACAGACATTTTTCCAAAAGGACATATGGAAGACAATAAAGTACAAGAAGTAATGTTCAGCATCATTACCGACTAAGGAAACACAAACTGAAACTACAAGGAGGCGCCTCCATGATCCTATTAAAGTGGCGAGCAATAACAACACAGACCCTAAAAAACACCACAACCCCAGACAAAAACTACCAAACAAAAACATTTTGCTTTTTAAAATTAGGATCTGACTGGATCAAATACAGGTTAAATTGGATACAACTGACATTTAAACAACATTGAGTTCACATGCACTAATATTTAATGAAATACAATTTAAAATAGATATTATTAATTACTAGACTGGCAAACATTAAAAAGAAAGATAATGACAGAGCAAAATATAAGCATGTACAAATTGGTTCAACATTTTTGGGAAGGCAAATTGTGTTTATTCTTTTACCCAGAAATTTTATATCTAGGAATTATTGGAAGATACTACCACACAATTGCACTCATCTCACATGCTAGTAAAGTAATGCTCAAAATTCTCCAAGCCAGGCTTCAGCAATACGTGAACTGTGAACTTCCTGATGTTCAAGCTGGTTTCAGAAAAGGCAGAGGAACCAGAGATCAAATTGCCAACATCTGCTGGATCATGGAAAAGGCAAGAGAGTTCCAGAAAAACATCTATTTCTGCTTTATTGACTATGCCAAAGCCTTTGACCGTGTGGATATCAACAAACTGTGGAAAATTCTGAAAGAGATGGGAATACCAGACCACCTGACCTGCCTCTTGATAAACCTGTATGCAGGTCAGGAAGCAACAGTTAGAACTGCAAATGGAACAACAGACTGGTTCCAAATAGGAAAAGGAGTACGTCAAGGCTGTGTATTGTCACCCTGCTTATTTAACTTCTATGCAGAGTATATCATGAGAAACGCTGGACTGGAAGAAACACAAGGTGGAACCAAGATTGCCGGGAGAAATATCAATCACCTCAGATATGCAGATGACACCACCCTTATGGCAGAAAGTGAAGAGGAGCTAAAAAGCCTCTTGATGAAAGTATAAGAGGAGGGTGAAAAAGCCGGCTTAAAGCTCAACATTCAGAAAACAAAGATCATGGCATCCGGTCCCATCACTCCATGGGAAATAGATGGAGAAACAGTGGAAACAGTGTCAGACCTTATTTTTTGGGGCTCCAAAATCACTGCAGATGGTGATTGCAGCCATGAAATTAAAAGACATTTACTCCTTGGAAGAAAAGTTATGACCAACCTAGATAGCATATTCAAAAGCAGAGACATTACTTTGCTGACTAAGGTCCGTCTAGTCAAGGCTATGGTTTTTCCAGTAGTCATGTATGGATGTGAGAGTTGGACTGTGAAGAAGGCTGAGTGCAGAAGAATTGAGGGTTTTGAACTGTGGTGTTGGAGAAGACTCTTGAGAGTCCCTTGGACTGCAAGGAGATCCAACCAGTCCATTCTGAAGGAGATCAACCCTGGGATTTCTTTGGAAGGAATGATGCTAAAGCTGAAACTCCAGTACTTTGGCCACCTCATGCAAAGAGTTGACTCATTGGAAAAGACTTTTGATGCTGGGAGGGATGGAGGGCAGAAGAAGGGGACGACCGAGGATGAGATGGCTGGATGGCATCATGGACTCAATGGACGTGAGTCTGAGTGAACTCCGGGAGTTGGTGATGGACAGGGAGGCCTGGTGTGCTGTGATTCATGGGGTTGCAAAGAGTCGGACATGACTGAGCAACTGAACTGAACTGAACACATGCAGAAAAAACAATGCACAGAAATGATTACTGCAGCTTTGAATATTTTTTAAAATCTATCCATTTATGCTGGAGACAGGTTAAACAAAATATAATGAATCCATAAAATGACAATGCAGACATTAAAAAGACAACTATATATGCATGAATAAGGGCAAAAATCAAGTTCTAGTTATGATGGGGACGTTCTGAAGAAAAAACCAAGCTTCCATATTATAGATAGATCATTTACATTAACTTGACAAACTGATATTAATATTTCTAATTTGGGCAGGGGCAGAAAGGAAGCAAACTATTGATATTACAGAAACATGAATGAATCTCAAAGGCATTATGTTAAGTGAAAGAAACCAGTTTTAAAAGATCAAACACTCTCTCATTTCATTTATATGATATTCTGGGCCTCCCTGGTTGCTCAGATGGTATAGAAGCCACCTTCAATGCAGGAGACTAGGGTTCAATCCCTGAGTCATGGAAACACCTCCTGGAGAAGGGAATGGCTAGGCATTCCAGTAGTCTTGCCTGGAGAATTCCATGGACAGAGGAGCTTGACAGGCTACAGTCCATGGCGTTGCAAAGAGTCAGACATGATTGAGCAACTAAACACACACATATGACATTCTGGAAAAAGGTAAAACTAATAGTGAGTGAAAACTTACCAGGAGATGTCAGGGGTCAGGGATGGAGGAGGATGCATCAGCATGAGGAAGGTTTTTCTTAGGTGATGGAACTAAATCTATGTCATGATTGTGGTAGTTGCTTACTCTCCCAGAAAGACTAAACTGAATGCTACATTTTTCACTACTAAAATCTTTTTAAAAATTCTCACTCACTTCTGATTCAAAAGCAATTAGAATTAGCTTGCTAAGTGGAAATGATTAAGCATATTGTTTTTTTAAAAACAAACTTACGGTCACCAAGGAAAAGGTAGGGGCAGGGATAAATTAGGAATTTGGGATTAACAGACACACTGCTGCTGCTGCTGCTGCGTCGCTTCAGTCGTGTCCAACTCTGTGCGACCCCATAGATGGCAGCCCATAGGCTCTGCCACCCCTGGGATTCTCCAGGCAAGAACACTGGAGTGGGTTGCCATTTTCTTCTCCAATGCATGAAAATGAAAAGTGAAAGTGAAGTCACTGAGTCATGTCCAACTCTCAGCGATCCCATGGACTGCAGCCTATCAGACTGCCCTGTCCATGGGATTTTCCAGGCAAGAGTACTGGAGTGGGGTGCCATTGCCTTCTCCAAACAGACACACTACTATATATAAAATAGATATGATCAACAAGGACTTAATGCATAGCACAGGGAACTCGACTCAATATTCTATAACTTATATGGGAAAAGAATCTGAAAACAGTGGGTATGTATAACCGAATCATCCTGCTGCACACCTGAAACTAACATAGCATTGTAAATCAATACACTCCAACATAAAATTAAATTAGAAAGCATATTGTCTTTAACATCCATAATGAGTTATTAGTATAAATCTTTCTGAGAATGTGGATGGAGTTCTTCTATGGTAAGACCACGAAGAACATGCTTTTACTTTGTAAAACAATAATCAATCAAATCTCTTATTCTATATCATATCTTCAAGTGCCAAACTAATACCATCTAAAGATAAACTGAGTCACTGGTTTCACTGGTTTTATCTTCTCCTGAATGAAATATGGTACTCTTCTCATACATACAATGATGTCAATCCCTATATTGGACATTGAGGGGTTTTTATTCTCTATTTACACATAAACTGCCATTCTTCAGGTCTACATTCGTGATAAACCTTTATCATCATGTAAACTAGAAATAATGTTTTCTCTTACACAAGAGAAGAGAACATTATAAGCATTACGAAACTGTTCAAATTGTTAAGTTATACATTATAATTAGTTTGGCAGAGCTAATACAAATCACATTTACAGACTAACAATAATAAAATTGAAGTACCAGTTAAATATCCAAAATAATTAAAGGAATCATTTTTAGCCTGGTATAATTAGCTAATTCACTTTACAAGCATTTATTAAAATGAATTCACATGTTATTATTCCATAGGTAGTTACACAATAGTGTTTATACAGGAAAAAATAATGAACCAAACTCTTTGTATCCAGCCCTCCACAATTAAAATGAAGACTCCCCAAGTAATATCAATCTAGGATAGACTAATTAAGTTTGGTTTGATAACCATTCATTTCTTCTATTGCCTCTGAGCAAATTGTTTATTAGAGAAAGTTATTTTACACAAATCAAATCAAACTGGGTAAACCATTATATTTGAAGGAAACTTTAGCCATCAGTCAATTAATCCATCATTTTCTCCAGACACTATTGTTTAACGAGCAGATCATATTATCAACAATTTAGATATCATATGATTCAATTATAACAGTAAATTTATTGACAGTTTCTCTAATACTTTTATTATGAGTAAATTTGGATCTCTCTCTACCTTTGTGAGCAAAGTAAAACCAATTTGGATATTATAGTTAACTATGAAATATTAGAGTCTCTACAAATTTTATGGTTTGGAAATACATTATTATTGCAAGGAAAAGTAAGACTTAATGAATTAAAACTTCTAGTAAAGTAAAATAAAATTTCAACATAAAAATCACTATAATATTTCTTTAGTATGCTGAAATATCTCTATATGATCTTGTAAGAAAAATACATTTTAAGAATGGACTTAAGAAAATACTAATTTGTACTCACAATTAGGAAAAATTTGTCACTCTAATCTTGATGTTCAAGTCAGATGCCAATCGAATTTATATAAGCTACTAACGCTATAGTTTGGACTATACCAGAACTTCCCTGGTGGCTCAGACTGTAAAGCATCTGCCTACCACACAGGAGACCCAGGTTCAATCCCTGGGCCGAGAAGATCTCCTGGAGAAAGAAAGGGCAACCCACTCTAGTACTCTTGCCTGGGAAACCCCACGGACAGAGAAGCCTGGGAGGCTACAGTCCATGGGGTCACAAAGAGACACAACTGAGCAACTTCACTTTCACTTTTGGCTCATTAAAGTCTAAGAATATAGGTTTCACAAGAGGCATTAAAGTGTCATAATATTCATAGACAGTAATGGAAAAAATAACACCTTTTACACCTGCTTGGAAGACCATATTTAAGATCATAATAGAGAAACAACATTGATTTCTTAGTAGGCAATTCCTAAGTGTATAATTTGCTAGTTTACCTAAATTATATGAAATCTGAATCAAGCAGAACTTTTTTAATCTAAGAATTTTAAAATAGACCTTTTCTATACACATTTGTCTCTATAGTTTTGGCTTTTAAAATCCAAAACAATTTATTAATAGATGTCACTAATTATTTGGATGGCATCACCAGCTCCATGGACATGAGTTTGAGCAAACTCTGGGAGACAGTGAAGGACAGGGAGGCCTGGTGTGCTGCAGTCCATGGGGTCACAAACAGTTGAACATGACTTAGCGACTTAGCAACTGAACAATAACAACAATCATTTCATGTCGCATAGTTTTCTCTCACCAATCTAAGTTTAAATCCCTCAGGGTTGTGGCCATGGCTAAGATGTATTCCGTACCTCACGTAAGGGAAGCTCTAGACTCTCTGTCAAATGATAGAAGGGTAGATGCTTGAAAGGAGCTTCGGATCTGTCCTAATCCAGCTCTCTCTCACTACATACATATGAAGAAACTGAGAATCAGAAATGTCTGATCCCATAGGACATACCTAATTATTAGTACTAATTAAGACAAACCTGCTAACGATAACTGGTTTATGCAAAGTACATATTTCTGTTGAACAACTACAGCTGCTAGTTGCTAGCCTATGTATTCTACTAGGTGACACTGAGGTAGAGTCGTTCAGTGACCAGAGGGATAACACATGGCCTATGAATTACAAAGTCCTACATATGTCTATAGTTCTCAAAATGTACTCCTTAGAGGCTCAGAATGTCAGAGAGAGTCTTCAGGGTCACCACAGAGAGAGTAAGAACTGAGCTACTGGAACATCTGGCTCCCTGCAGTCACCGTGTTCTCATTTCAGTCGGAGCCATTTGCTTCTATGTAAGATTTAAAGAACAGTTGATTATAATGCAGTCTGAAACCATTATCTTATCCTATGTATATTCCTGAAATCTTCAGAATAAAATGTTTTAAGTAAGAAAAGAGCCATTTTAGGATTTCTTTTTTAAGGAAGAGTATTCTTTTTATATATTTGCTTCAAAAAGATTTACTTATTCCAAAATAATTAAAGGAATACCTGCATGAAAACACTGCAGCCACTCATATGACAGAAGTCAATATCTGCGCGGTACAAACCGGTTAGTGTTGAGTATAGGAAAGTAGCCATCAGCCAATGCATAGCATCAGCTATCTCTCTCTTTTGCAGTCACCCCATATTCATCCACTTGTGTGTCCATTAAGTACCGTCTTATTATTAGTTTACTTTAAGTAAAGTACTATATCCTCTTTTTAAATACTGCAGAAAAGACTTTATGTAACTATTTCTCCAAATAGCTTAATATATACTCCCTTCAAAGCACAAATTTAAGAGTAGGAATCTTTCTGTGACTTTGGTTTCCCTGACAAAATATGATGCCTCCCTCTAGAGTGGATTATTACAATCATTAAATGGTTCTTAGAAAACATTTAGCTCTCTATAATTTTATGTTTGTGATTTATAGTTATAATTAAGAAAAGCAATGCAAAAAAGGCACTAGTTAGAATCTTTTAATCCAAAGACGACTCAAATGTGAGTGCTACTGAAGTAAAACCACTTAATGTTTCTGTTCATCCTCAAAGTATTAGCAATGGGAGAACTTTTGATCCAAACAACTCACCAGCATTAATTAGTCATCTCTTTTACCACAGATACATCAATAATACTGAAAACAACAAATATTTTTAAGTATAGCATCTGTCTATAATGATATACTTCAAAAATGATTTCAACTGGGATATACAGGACTTCCTTCAACAATTAAAAATATATTCTCATATTTTATCATAATTTTAATTACAAAGGGGAGGTGGTAGTTTGGCTTGTTTTTGGGAAATGCCATACAAAAATATTAATGGTATTAAATTTATTATTATAAATCTTAAAATTAATAAGATATTATTTTTAATTTCTCAAGATTTGTTCCTTACTTTACTGAGCCACACTGGCCTTGCTGTTCTGTAAACATAGCAAACATACTTCTATCTTAGAATTTCTGTACTCACTGTCTTGGAGCATTTTATCACATATACCATTATGGCTAGTTCTGTACTTTCTTGAGATTTTGGCCAAAATGTCACCTCATTAGAAAGAAAGAAAAGAAAGAAAGTGAAGTCACTCATTCACGTCTGACTCTTTGTGACCCCATGGACTGTAGCTTGCCAGGCTCCTCCATTCATGGGACTTCCAGGCAAGAATACTGGAGTGGGTTGCCTTTTCCTTCTCCAGGGGATCTACCCGACACAGGGATCGAACCTGGATCTCCTGCACTTCAGGCAGACTCTTTACCGTCTACCGTCCTATCAGGGAAAGGAGGCCTTCTATAAATATTCCATTTTATTAAAACAATCCCATCTAGCACCCCTATCCTCCATATCTCACTTTTTCTTAACACTTATTGCTTATTTTTATTGTTTATTATAATTTTTGTAATTTTTAATTAGTATCTCACCAACTAGACAACAACGAAAAAAATTTATTTTATTCATGTTCCCCCATATTCCCCAAAATATTCTGAAGCAGGCAACAAATTTAATACAACTTCAAATCTTGTTTGAAATTATATTAAGTGTAAAACGAGTCATGGGTAGATGAGTTTAAAGATCTGAAATACACCTAACATCTCTAAACTTTACCTCTATTATTTCTGGAGTTTTGCTTTTTTTTTGTATTGCTTCTTCTCTTTGTTTTTAACATGGAAAGTGCTCCCAAGAAGTGAAAACATGAATCAATAGAAAGGCACAAAAATATTTACGTAGTTCAAAGTGGCTATGTAATCTGGCAAGCATGGAATAAAGCTGGTTAGTTAGGAGACTTTACAATTTCATACATTTTAAGAATGTAGCAGAGTTTAGGCGAGGCATAGATTAGGTGAGTGTCTCCTTAGCCAATTCTGAACTTCCATGCAGCATCTCTCATTTTGTTAAGACATACTTTTAAGTGGTCTGGTTTTCTACCACTGCAACCACTGTATGTGTCTTAAATAAAAACTATGATTTATGAAGAGGTAGCAATTATAGCATTATAGGCATAAGAGCAGTGCCTCAATGGCTAGTGAGAATATTATAACCTGAGTGCAGTTGGGTCTCTTCAAAGAATATGTTGTCATTTCTAACTCTGCAGGTAGTTGTTATTGCTTCAGTTAAGACTTTATATACATACAGCCCTTTATAATCATGAATATATTTATACCAGCTTCTGTTTTTGTTTTATATTATAATTTGCTATTTAAATTGTCACACTGCCAAATCACAATGAAGCTGAGATCAGAAAGCCATTCTGCATTGAGCAGAGCTTTCAATCCAAGCAATGATCTTAGCTCAAAAGTCAATGCACTGGGCTTTTTATTGTTCTAAATAATGCTCTCAGTGTTATAACTCATAAACAAGATTCAACAGAGAGAGGATGAACATATGCACAATTTAACTAACAAGTCTTAGTGTCGTGGGATTTTTTTCCTTTAATACAGAGGCAATATATTTCTTCCATTTCCCTCTTTGAGACATCAAAAGTCTTTTACAATCAGGCCCCAGGCAATTGTTCCATATTTTACCTCTCTTCATGGCTGAGAATATTGTTGCATTCATACATTTATTATTTCAACTGAAGAGCCAGAAGACTGCTGACCTATTCACACTGTTAATATATAGAGTACTGAAAAATAGCCTGAAGTTTAAAGGTATTACCCACCCACAAAAACGTCAAGCTTAGCAGCAGTAAAGTGCCTAATCTCACAAGTGGCAAAATACAGATTCCAAATTCAGCCCTGAGCACTGAAAGTGCATTAGACCACAGACTTCAAAAGGATACATTTGGAAAAAAAAAAACTTTACAAAATTTTTTAGCAACTATGATTCATGTAGCATATAAACAATAACATGAGCATAACAAATATATTTGACCTTTAAAGTAATAAAAAATGCAAAAAGAGTCTCTAGTTTTCTATTACTGCTAAGTTTATTTTCCTCATAAGTTTCATCCATTTATTGTACAATAAGCCCTCATTACTATAGCACAATAATGCATAGTGTATATCCACCTATAGTTGTCTTGTGTCTATTTAGTTTTATAGCAAGCAAGCAATTTGAGAATATGGTAATAAAGCCTCAATCACAGTAATGATGTATGATGGGCTGTAATTTCTCTGTGCTAATGGGTTACAAACAATATTACAGTGATGACGGGAATCTCATTGATTCATTATATGACTGCAATAATATCAAAATGACTTAATATAGATCACTATTAAGTCATGCACATGCTACTAACAACCTCTATATTTCACTGTATAGATATATAGGGAAATAAAATTAATACTAGTCTTTCTATATAAAAGTTCACACAGCACAAAACATTTTGTGTTACATACCCTAAATCACGTTTAAAGTTGGAATTACTGCATTGAACTGGTTCTTTGAAAAGAAAACCATTGATTTTAATCTGCTTGAAGCAATCAATTACTCCCTGTCCTCTTTATTCCAAACTGTAATGAAAACTAAACTGCGTTGTCTTGAAAACTAAATGTGAAGATGATCATAAACAGAATTTAAACTCCATGGATTATTCATATCTACCCATTTAGATTTGCCATTTCCATTATGAGTACATTTGCCATGAGCATTTAATGGACATCTAAAAGGGAATTCATTAAAGCAGGAGCTGTTGGCAGCACTTATGGGCTTCAGACTGCTTTATGCTTGCCTTTAATAGCTCACTATTATAAAAGTGATATATTGTGTTCATCCCATTAGTAGTTTGCAGAAAGGTCTGCAAGAGATAACAAACCCTTCTGAATATTTTCAGAACTAAAAGTAAATCATAGTTTGTGTTGTTTGAAGTATCATATTTTAACAATATACAAATTTAGAGTCTACTAAATTTAGCTGTTTCAAGCCAAATACGATTTTAGCAACCACTGACACATTTTATGAAGCAGGCACCACCTATCTGAAATATTCTCTGGTTATTATTATGAGATACTAGCAGCTGACAAGCAATCCAATCAATTACTTGAAGGTACAGTAGAAATAATAGTACAATATATATTTCTATGAGTTAATAGCAAGATATCACCAAAAGAAAAGCCAGGTAGAACATTTGTATATAATTGCATGCTGCCACTCTTAGGAGGCATGAAAGGACTGTTTTTGGCATCTTGGATGTAGTAAAAGGGTTTCTTAGAAGAACGACATTCATTGGCTTTGCTTATTTTATTTGTTTTTGTTTTTTTGGTCCTACAGAGGACACAGAAAATGGAAACAAAGAAATACAAAACATAATTTTAACATAAAATTTGAGTAATGCAATCAAACCTTGACTGGGAAGGGAGAATAAGGAAAAGAATCCTGATTTCAGTATGTAATCTCTATAATGCCTAGGTCTAAGATATTTTTATTTCAAATTTAACATACTTTACTTAAAAGATAACTTGAAGCTTATGGTGGAGTCTGGCGTGCCTTTTTCTCAGAAACGGCAGAACAATCCTATCAATAATGCATGGAAGAGTTCAAAAGTCACATATATGGTTTTGGAATTCATCATTTATTTTTCATAGCAAGTCTGCCTTTCTGATTTTGTCTTGCTTATAAATGGGAAACTGGCTAACATGTGCCTTATTACACATACCAGGTGTTCCTGAAATACGTTAACTGGTGTAGATAATGGAAACACTATCATAGGTAATCTAAATATATAACACTTAATTCTTTAAATCTCTGTGTAGATAATTAAGAGTTGATCCTATTATGATATTTTGAGGATTAAAAAACCTAATCTTTTAAATCTCTAAATTTCAGATCATTTGTTTACTAAAACATATGTTATAATGATTTCACTGTTATAAAAATGAAAATGTCTAAAATTTACATATGCATCGACATAAAAAACTACTGGTGACAGGAGTAAGAGAGTATCAGAAGGATAAACATAGGAGATTATTCAAGTTTGCTTCATTCATAGTTTGCTTATTTCTTCAAAATTATAATCCCGCAACAACACAGTTCATTACCCCAGCCCAAGAGCATGATGAGAAATCTGTGCTACTTCCTAAGCCTTTGAAATACGGCCACTGAATTCATTACAATGCAGATTCTAATATTTAATAAATATTTTAATGTGCATGACATTCCTGGGTAAGCAATGTAATTCAGACTTCTAAACATGTAAGTTACTTCACAGATTTGTATCTGTACAGATTTATATGCTCAGGTAAGGATATGTTCACAGACTCATAGTGTGCATACAGGAACCTAATCATATTAAAATCGTTATGATCTAGTGGGAAATAACTTCCTATTATAATCTGAAGCAGAGTTAAATAAATATCTTTCCTATTCAAGAGAAAGTATCTTTGAAATATTTTTTAGTACTAAATGAACATTTTCAGTTCTTCTACATATGTTGCACTAAACATAAGGGAATTAAAAAACAGGATCTATATTCAACAAATTCTGTGTCTAAGTCCATACTAATTTAATTGCACCGATATAGAATCAAGTGAGATGGCTGGACAGCATCACTGACTCGATGGACGTGAATCTGAGTGAACTCCGGGAGTTGGTTTTGGACAGGGAGGCCTGGCGTGCTGCGATTCATGGGGTTGCAAAGAGTCGGGCACGACTGAGTGACTGAACTGAACTGAAACAACTACTTTATTTTGGTTCTAGTGGTAAAATATCAGGTGATTTCAAATAATAAACACTTGAAAAAGTTGCTTTCCAAGCCAAAACAAGTTCTCTTGCTCAGAACTAATACTGACATTTTTGAATAATAAACACCATAAAAAAAATGCATCTCTAAAAGCCAATACTAAAGTGTAAAATACAACCTTAGCTCCATGGTTGGCAAATTTTCAGAGAGAAAGACAACTGCTTTTTCCCATAAGTAGGAGTCATTCTTTACTATAGCAAACTGAAGTATATTAACTTGACTGAAGTATATTAACTTTAGTTCATAACTTATGAGTCATCTGGAGAATTAGCCAATGGAAGGAAATAAAAGCCCAATTTATTCCTATCTATGTGTTGGCAAATGGCAGAGACAAAGTATATTGGAGCAGAACTACTTTTGTTTTCCTCACAATTAAATGCATACACTTTCATTATCAAGATGAAACAAATTAAAGTTTTGTAAGACTGAAAACTAATTTATTATGGTATATAAAGGATCACCTATAAAGCAAATTACATGTAATGTACAACTGCATTTTAAAGGATAGATTATCAATGTCAGAATATAGGCAAGATTTTCTTCCAGTTGAAAAAAGCTTCTGAAAAATAAGTTGTCTTGAAAATAGTCCCACAGCCACAGACCTAATTCACCTAACTTAAAAGGATAGCATCAAGGTATAAAGTGAAAGTGAAGTCGCTCAGTTGTGTCCGACCCTTTGCGACCCCATGGACTGTAGCCTACCAGGCTCCTCCCTGCATGGGATTCTGAAGGCAAGAGTACTGGAGCGGGTTGCCATTTCCTTCTCCAGGTGATCTTCCCGACCCAGGGATCGAACCCAGGTCTCCTGCATTCCAGGCAGATGCTTTAACCTCTGAGCCAAAAGCCAGACTTCAAATAGCTAAGATGACTTGTTTGAGAAGCAATCATAAATTTCCTCTTAGAACTAGCTTATGGAAATTGGGTACAGAACAATTTTGTTGTCTAATCTTGTCTAATCATTGTGACATTAGGTGAGATCCAGAGCATTCAGAGTGGTATGGCCACAGACTCACTGTGACATTAAATGAATGAATCCACGGCAAACCAACAAGGACCTTCATGATGACCATGCATGTAAATATTATTAGCTCTAATATTCTGAATCCACCTTTGATTTCAAGACATCTACAAACACAGTTAAAACCTATTAAAACTATAAGGAGTATAAGATTATATCTGCGTAATTGATTTTAAGTTGCTCTAAACTCTTACAGGTGCTTTTCTGGTGGCTCAGATGGTAAAGAACCTGCCTGCAATGTGGGAGACCTGGGTTCCATCCGTGGGTTAGGAAGATATGCTGGACAAGGAAATGGCAACCCACTCCAGTATTCTTATTTGGAAAATTTCATGGACAGAAGAGCCTGGTGGGCTATAGTCCATGAGGTCACAAAGAGTCAGACACAACTGAGCAACTGAACACTTTTACTTTCAAACTCTTGCAAGTTTAACAAAAATAAAAACAAGTATCAGTACTAAAATTGTAACTAGAAATACCTATCTCTCTGTTTCAATGTCTTTCTCTCTTACCATAGACACATGTTCCTTTCAAGATTTCTAGATTTAAAATGAATACATATGTTGGAATGATTACATTATTCAGCAAAGAGAATTTTTAAATGATGTGATCAATCATTAATAGTGTATGTGGGTCCTACAACTAGTGGGTAGAGGAACTGCATCTCTCTCTGGGGACTACGAAGCTTTAGAAAACGACGGCTGACTGATGCCGCGTGAGGTCATGCCTGAGTGTGACTTACCTGGGCAGAAAAGAAACTGGCTTAACATTGAGACTGACTTGCCCTCACCGGGGCCCTTAGAGTGAGATCCCTGGTTCAGGTGATGATGGATCAGATCGTTCTCAAGGAGGAAGAAACCCGAGTTGGATAGGTTTGCCACAAGCCCTTCACAGGAAGATGTCAGTCTCCTGTGCAAGACAAAAGAGAAAAGAGAGAAAGGTACAGTGGCAGTGGATGAACTCCCCTTTCTTGGGAGCGGGAAAAGGCAGGTATGCACATCCTCTATTTAGCTGCCTCTCTTCTGCAACAAGGCAAAGAAAGCCTCTGCAGAAGCTGGGAGAGACAAATGTATCAAAAGTCTAAATTTTTGGAATGGCTATTAGAGTAATAAAGATGCTAGTTACAACTGATCATTTTCATGGTCATGTTGAGTTTGATTTTGGGAAGATTAATGATCAAAAGTTTGTTCTCGTGGGCAAAGTATTTAGTCCTAGAATATTTCTTTTTAAAAATGCTTTTTGTTGTTTGGTTGCTAAGTTGTGTCCAACTCTTTTGTGACCCCATGGGCTGCAGCCACCCAGGCCCCTCTGTCCGTGGACTTCCCAGGCAAGAGTATTGGAATGGGTTACATTTCCTTCTCCAGGGGATCTTCCTGACCCAGGGACTAAACTCACATTTTCTGCGTTGGCAGGTGGGTTCTTAACCACTGAGCCACAGAGGAAGTCCCTAAAAATGCTTAAGAGCAGATAAGAAAGATGTCAACAATGCAGTGTCAATCTAAATGATTAAATTACCTTTACATATTATATTATAATGGTGATTTAAAATAAAATAGCTTTCTAGAGTTCAAATTATCTGGCATTCCAAAGACCAGGTTCTGATATGTCTCTAACATGTTCCAACTAGGTTTTCCATAGGTATAAAAACCTTTATTGAAGTTTTCAAAAAAGAATTCTAAAAATACTGTTTTTTTCCTCCAGAACTAATGATTTACTTCTTTTAAGAATCTACAGTTAGAAATATCATGTTAGTCTTTTTTATAGATATAAAAAATTTTTATTTTAGATAATTAGCAAACTCAGGATTTTACATCTATTTTACCCTACTAAACACAGTAAATTTTTATTTTTTATTTACAAAAGTTTAGTTTTTTTCCATATATGTCTGTAATATATGTACCAATATGTATGTATCATATACATAATATATGTACCATATATGTCTAATAATAATTTAACTATCTTTCTTCACGGGCAACTCTAGAATTTCAATGTTCTCCATGTATGGATATCACTTAAAATCAATAAATAAAACATTTCATTTCACATGAAGGAAATGATATGGTAAGATGATACAGAAGCTAATTAATGCTACCTTAATAAAGTACTCAGAATAAGACTGTTTGTAAAGTTCAATAGCTACTATAAAAATCTAATAGATTAACTAATTACTAGCTGATAAATTTATATGAAATAAAAATCCCTTTCTCAATTCTAGTTCTCACCTCCCATTCTATAAAACAAACAGGAATTACTTACTAGGTCTAGTAGTCTATACTTCTATATAGTTCAAAAGGTTGATATCTGTAATGAAAATCACTATATGAAGCTACAAAGTTTAGGATTTAAACTTAAGTGTGAAAAGAAATTATTATGAAGCAAGGCTTGATGACCAAAACATTATTATTATTAGTTATAATATGATCTTACTGGGATTAGTCCAAATGCTTTAGATTCATTTTTATTTCAGATTCCATGGGTTTTTTTTGCTGTCTTTTTATTTATTTAAAAAATAGTTTATTGAAGTACAGTTGATTTATAAAGTCATGTCAGTTTCAGGTGTACAGCAGTGATTCAGCTATATATATATATATATATATTTAGATTCTTTTCCCTTATAGGTTATTACAAAATATTGAGTATATTTCCCTGTATAATATAGCAGGTCCTTGTTGGTTATCTATTTAATGAATACTAGTGGTGTATGTACTAATCCAAACCTACTAATTTATCCCTCCCTCCCTTTCCCCTTTGGTAACCATAAATTTGTTTTCTATGTCTGTGGGTCTATTTCTGTTTTGTAAATACGCTATTTGTATATTGTTTCTTAGATCCAATAAATAACTGATATAATGTGATTTCCGTTTTTCTCTGTTACAGACTCATACTAAATGTACAAATAGATGAGTCTTTTTTATAAAGCGAATTTTTAAAACATAGAAAATTCCAGAAAAGAGGTACAGTATTTTACAGATGCTTGCTAATCTAAGAAGTACCTATATTTTCACAATCATCATGCAAATATTAACTAATAATGAATATATGAGCTAGTATATATAGATATTAACTTTAATCTCTTAGGAGTAAAAGGGAAAAATTAGTTGGAGGCCTGTGATAAAGTTAGAAATTGCAGTTTTCCCAGTAATAGTCTGGAGAGTACAACACAAAGTGTAAGAATATAATAGCCTCTAGAGAAAGATAAATTGGATTTGAATCATGGCTCTTCCACCTACTCCCTTTAAGTGAAGTAGCCCTTATGAGCCTCAGTTTCCCCACATAAAATTAGGAGAAGGCTAAAGACATTGTAGGGTTGCTGTGAGGGTTAAAGTAAGATTGTACATGTAGCATAGTGAGTAGCAAGCACATGGAAGCATACTGCTCAATAAATGGTAACTATTATCATTATTATTTACTAAATTTTTCTCAAGGAATTTAATAGCCTCTCAAAGAGAAATTATAAATTTCAGGGGGTTTGTGATAACTGAAATATACTCATTTATTATTTCATTTCATTCCACAAACACTGACTGTCAGAAAATATGCCTGATGCTGGGGACACAACGGTGAACAAGACAGATACATAATCACATTAACTATATTGATAGTTGTGAATAATCACAGTGTGATCAGTGCTTTGAAGAGTAAAGACTAAACAATATGACTTCATACAACTGGAAGCCCTAAGATAGGAAGCAAGGCCATCCTCCGAAAACAGTATAGGAATTAGTGAGGCAAAAAAAAGAGGAAGATCATTCCATGTAGAAGAAACAATACTTGCAGAGACCCTGGCAAAGTATTTGAAGAATTTAGGAACTGACATTATACCTAAAGAAAAGAAAAAAAGGGTACAGGACAGGGCTGGAGAGGGAGACGAGAGAGTCTCTTCAGCAGATGCTATACCATGGAGAAGACATGGTCTTTATCCAGACAACAGCGGGATCACTCATCTTCACTGTGAGACAGTCACTTTAGCTGTGATCTGTGATGAACAATTTTGAGAGGGGCAAGAATGGATATGGGCAGACTTATGGGCCAATTACTCAGCTTTGCCACTGTTGTCCAAAAGGAGCTACAGACAATACATAAAGGAATAGGTGTGGCTGTTTTCCAATAAAGCTTTATTTACAAAACATGCAGTGGCCCTCAGACCATACTGTGACAATTCTTTTATCAGTCAAGTCTCACATCAAATATTGATTACCTGAACAAGGCCTTTCATGTCCTTTCAATTTAGACTCTTCTTTTCATCTCTCTATCATACCAGCCTGCATTACTATTTCCACAGCACTTATCCTAAATTACCTTTTGGATTTGCTTAGTTGTTTATTTCTCTCTGCTTCCTCTGGATTGTAAGTTTCATGAAAACAGAGATCAAGACTGAATAGTTCATGTTTTAAAATCTCTAGTATTCAAAGCAGAGATGTTGTTCCCAATAATTCAATGAACATTTATTTTTTTATTTTCTTGGTCTTTCACCTATGATGGATGCACTAACACACACCCCGCTCGCCTTTCTACCTTAAGCAACAAGAGAACTGGATACAATAGGGTAAGCAACGGTTTTGAGAAAATGGAAAACAGGCAATGCAGGACTGAGAGTCCTATAAGAAGGAAACAAACAAGGTGAACGTTCTGGACTGTAAAGAAGGAGGGTGCATCCCAAGTATAGAAGAGCACTCTCTCTGAGTTTAGGAGGCATACAAGAGTTCAGAATCTGAGGTAACCTGAACTTTCAAGGCAGACTTCCAGAAAGAGTTTCAGAATGTTTACAGACTTTATGTCAGAGACCACAAAAGCCAGAAGACAATGAAACATATCATTAAAATAATGTCAAACCAGAATTCTATACCCAGTAAAAATATCTTTCAAAGGCAAAAGCGAAAAAGA
Organism: Capra hircus; assembly: GCF_001704415.2. Classification (NCBI taxonomy): domain Eukaryota; kingdom Metazoa; phylum Chordata; class Mammalia; order Artiodactyla; family Bovidae; genus Capra; species Capra hircus. The sequence continues at coordinate 2,990,357 of NC_030827.1, read as the reverse complement.
AGAATCTTTCAGCCAAAAGAGAAGAAGCTGAGAGAATTAGTTTCCACCAGACTGGAGCCATAAGAAATGTTAACCAAAAAAAAAAAAAAAAAAAAAGTTTTCACATGGAAAATAAAGAAGATACCATAAAGAAATCTATAACTACACACAAAAAATGAAGTATCAAACAGCATATGTAGGTACACATAAAAACTTTCCCCTTCATTCTTCAATTTCTCTAAAAGACAGCTGACAACTAAAAACCAGTAACAATGCATTGAGAGGTTTATAAAACGTAGAAGTTAAATCTATGAAAACAAGGTTTTCAAAAAGAACAAAGATTCAAAATGTAAGAATATTGTTATAAAGTTCTTATATAACATATGAAGGGTTATAATATCATTTCAGAGTAGATTAAGTTGGAGATGCATTTTATAAACCACAGGAAAAACTGTTAACAAATAAAGAAGTATAGCTAATACACCAATAGTAAAGATAAAGTAGAATAATTAAAAATGATCTAAAACTGTTGGGAAAGGGGAAGAAACAAATAACAGAAGGGACAAACAGAAAACAAACAGCAAGATGGCTGCAATATCAATAAATATATTAAAAAGAAATGGTCTAAACTAGGGTCAGTGATCTATAGACCAGAGGCCAAATCCAGCTTGCCATCTATTCTTTTATGTGAGCTAGGAATGCCATTTACACTTATAAATGATTGAAAAATATTTGTATTAATAGTATTTCATGACACATGACACTTTTTTAAAATACAAATTTCAATATTCAGAAACATAGCTTTACTGGAACACAACCATGTCAAATATTTATATACTGCCTATGGCTGCTTTTGCACTAAATGACATAGTGGAGTAGCTGTGACACAAATTCCCTTCAAGGCCTTAAATATTTACTGTCTGGTGCCTTACAGAAAAGATATCTAGTCTAAATGTATCAATTATAATGCAATGATTGTGTGATAGGATACTGTCTGTGAGAAAATCACTTTAAATATAAAGAAATAAGTAGATTAAAAGAAAAAAAAAAGCTGAACAAATAAAACCCAGGGCTTCTGCCAAAACAAAGTCATAGGGATTATATTTACCTTCCTACCTGAAATACCTAAAAATCCAGACAATTCAAACATATGGAACAACAATTTTCAAGATATTAGAGTCAGGCAACAGAAAGCAGGGATCTCTGGGACTGGCCCAGGGAAGTGGAAGCTTGGTGAAACCCAGGAGACTCCTCAATTTGGAGGAGAAGATCATAGTCCAGAGCTGAGAGCAGCTATAGTTTGCAGCAAAGAGTACTGAAAAAGGGAAAATTATAAAGAGAGAGAATTTCAGAGATATACAGAGGACTGAATCTTCGGCTGAGTACTTATCACTCCTTACATGCATTTGAGGAAACTATCTAATGTAAAAAGAAAAAAAAAACACTAAAAGGACTAGAGAGAACAGTACTTTGGGTTCACAGAGGGCCACCAAGTATTTCCTGTACTCAACAGCCACGGTTGAAAACTTTATAATTCATGGCACATTGAGCAGAATACTCAGAAAGCTTTTGTTTTAGCACTGAGGCAAAATTTGTCCTCGATAACCTTCTTTTCTGACTCCACAGAGCAAAGCTTAAAAGCAATATCTGAAGGAATCACACTGTTTCCAAGAACTTTAACTGCTTCCCAGAACAAAACGCAAGAGTATTCATTGAAATACAACAACAACAACAAAAATTGGCCATGCAATTAAAAATTATTAGGAATGCAAACAAGAAAATTCTATAAATGACAGAATCAGCAAAGACAAAAATGTGTTATGATAACATGAACTCCGTATGTTCAAAAAGATAAAGATGTTAAGTACAGACAAAGAAAATACACAAAGGGCCCAACCCAGACAGAGAAGACGACTGAAATGTCTAAGCCGAAAAATACACTGGCTGTGATTAATAACAGATCAGACATTGTGGAAGGAAATATTAGTAAACTTGAAGACAGTAACAGAAATTATTCAAAATAAAATAGAGGGAAAAAAGATATCACTCAAAGCTGCTGGACAACTCTAAGTTCCCAAAAGAGAGAAAGGGGAGAGACAGAAAAACATACCTGAAGAAATAAAAGCCAAAAGTTTTCCCAATTCTAAGAAATTACAACTTCACAAGTTTAAGATGCTCAATAAATCCCAAAACACATGAAGAAACAACAGCAAGGCACATGATAATCAAACCAGTGATAAAGATAAAATCTTAAAAGAAGGGAGTAATACTCCATTGTGTATATGGCCGTTAAAAAGAATTCATTTGAATCAGTTCTGATGAGATGGATGAAACTGGAGCCAATTATACAGAGTGAAGTAAGCCAGAAAGAAAAACACCAATACAGTATACTAACACATATATATGGAATTTAGGAAGATGGCAATGACGACCCTGTATGCAAGACAGGAAAAAAGACACAGATGTGTATAACGGACTTTTGGACTCAGAGGGAGAGGGAGAGGGTGGGACGATTTGGGAGAATGGGAATTCTAACATGTATACTGTCATGTAAGAACTGAATCGCCAGTCCATGTCTGACGTAGGGTGCAGCTTGCTTGGGGCAGGTGCATGGGGATGACCCAGAGAGATGTTGTGGGGAGGGAGGTGGGAGGGGGGTTCATGTTTGGGAACGCATGTAAGAATTTAAGATTTTAAAATTTAAAAAAAAAAAAATAAATAAAAAATAAAAAAAAAAAAAAAGAAGGGAGAGAAAAAGGGCAATGCATACACCGAATAGAGAAAAGGATCACAGATTATTTCTTCTTACAAACACAATTGAGATGGCAGCGGTATAACTTCAATGTATTAAAAATAAAAAACTATCAACCTAGAATGATACCTCCAGTGGAAATATCTTTCAAAATAGAAAACAAATAAGTGCTTTTTCAGAAATACAAAGGGCTGAAAGAATTTGTAATCATGATTTCTGTGCTACATAAACTTTTATGAGAAATCTTTCAAACAAAAAGAAACGATGTTACATGGAAATCTGGATTAACACAAAGAAATCAAAAGCACTGAAAATGGCAACTACATGGAAAAATACAGAAGACTTTTTTCTCATTATTTAAATCTCTTTAAAAGATTATCGATTGGTTAAAGCAAGGATAATACCGAGGTACTGCGGGGCTTGTGATATGAGCAGAGGTAAAATGTATGACAGGGTTTCCCTGGTGGCTCAGTGGTAAAGAGTCGCCTGCTAATGCAGGAAACAGGTTCGATCCCTGGGTTGGAAAGATCCCTGCAGAAGGAAATGGCAACCAACTCCAGTATTCTTGTCTGGGAAATTTCCTGGACAGAGGATCCTGGAGGGCTACAGTCCACAGGGTTGCAGAAGAGTTGAATTGACTTAGCAAGTAAACAACACCAAAACTCTATGACAAACAACACAAGGCCAAAAGAGGGAAAATGGAAGTACACTGTTGCATGATATAACTTGAAAGGGAACTACAATGAACTAAAGGTGTATACTATGTGTACTATAAAACCCCAATGAGTTCCTACCATCAATAAACAGAAGTTATAGCTAACAAGTCAAAAAGGAGATAACATGGAATAATAAAAAATTACTCAATCCAAAAGAAGGCCAAAAAGGTAAAACCAAGAAAAAACAAAAAGGATGAAAAAAATGAGTTGAAGCAAACAGGAAAAACAGCAAGATAACTTAATAAATTCAAACACATCAACAGTTATATTAAATGCAAATGGTCTTACTATCTGGGATTAAAAAAAAATTGAACCATATGCTCCCTACAATCCTATTTATATATAAATAAAGACATCATTGTTGTTCTTCAGTTGCTAAGTTGTGTCCCACTCTTTGTGACCCCATGAACTGCAGCACACCAGGCTTCCCTGTCCTTCACTATCTCCTGGAGTTTGCTCAAACTCATGTCCACTGAGTCAGTGATGGCATTCAACCATCTCATCCTCTGTTGCCCTCTTCTGTTGCCCTCAGTCTTTATCAGCATCAAGGTCTTTCCCAATGACCCGGCTCTTTGCATCAGGTGGCCAAAGTATTGGTAGCTTCAGCTTCAGCATCACTTCTTTCAATGAATATTTAAGCTTAAATTTCCTCTAGGATTGACTGGTTTGATCTCCTTGCTGTCCAAGGGACTCTCAAGAGTCTTCCCTAACACCACAGTTGGAAGCATCAATTTTTCAGCACTCAGCTTTCTTTATAGTCCAACTTTCACATCCATACATGAACACTGGGAAAACCATAGCTTTGACTATATGGACTTTTGCTGGCAAAGTAATGTCTCTGCTCTTTAATGTTCTTTAGGTTTTTCCCTAGCTTTTCTTCCAAGAAGCAAACGTTTTTTAATTTTGTGGCTGCAGTCACCATCCAGTGATTCTGGAGGCCAAGAAAATAAAATCTGTCACTGTTTCCACTTTTCCCCCATCAATTTGGCATGAGGTGATGGGACTGGATGCCATGATCTTAGCTTTTTGGATGTTGAATTTCAAGCCAGCTTTTCCACTCTCTTCTTTCAGCTTCATCAAGAGGCTCTTTGGTTCCTCTTCACTTTCTGCCATAAGGGGTGGTGTCATCTGCATTTCTAAGGTTGTTGATTTTTCTCCCAACAATCTTGATTCCAGCTTGTGTTTCATCCAGGCTGGCATTTCACCTAATATTCTCTGTATGTAAGTTAAATAAGCAGGTTGACATATTCCTTTCCCAATTTTGAACCAATCCTTTATTCCATGTCCAGTTCTAACTGTTGCTTCTTGTCCTGCTACAGATTTCACAGGAGGCAGGTAAGGTGGTCTTGTATTCCCATCTCTTTAAGAATTTTCCACAGTTTGTTGTGATCCATACAGTCAAAGGCGTTAGCGTAGTTAATGAAGCAAAAGTGGATGCTTTTTCTGGAATTACCTTGCTTTTTCTATGATCCAGCAGATGTTGGCAATTTGATCTCTGGTTCCTTTGGCTCTTCTAAATCCAGCTTGTACATTGGGAAGTTCTCAGTTCACGTACTACTGAAGTCTAGCTTGAAAGAGCATGAGCCTGATCTTGCTAGCATGTGAAATGAGTATAATTGTATGTTAGTCTGAACATTCTTTGGTATTGCCTTTCTTTCCTCTATTCAAATAAAGACACAGTGAGGTTAAAAGTAAAAGAACAGTATTAGTAATCAAAAGAAAGTGAAAGTAACCATATTAATATCAAACTAATTAGATTTCAAAACAAAGAATATTGCAATGAACAAAGAGGTCACTAATGAAAAAGGGGTAGTCAGTTCATTAATACAACATAACAATTCTATAAGTTTACAGACTAAATAACAGAATTTCAAAATACATGAAGCCAAAACAGATAGAACTGTAAAAGGAAACCCATATTATGCCAGAGATTTCAATACTTCTCTCTCAATAACCAATAAAACCAATGAACCAGGAAACCAGGAAGAATATAGAAAATCTTAATATTATTAAAATGTTAGTTCCCTTTGAAAAGATCTATACATGTTACGTAACTGTAGTAGTCTAGTATTTTTTATAGTGATAGATAAGCTGATTGTAAAATTTGTAAAGAGAGACAAAAACCAGAATAGCCAAGTAATTTTTTTTAAAGAATATCAAATTTAGAGTACTTACACTATGTGATTTTAAGATAATAAAAATAACACTAATCAAAACACTATAATAATGGCATATAATAGCCTTACAGATCACCACAGGACAGAATAGAGATTTCAGAAATAGCTGTTACACATATTTCTAGTTTTCTAAAGGGGACAAGAAAATTAGTTTTTCTACTAAGGGAACAAGATTATTCAATGGAAGAAAAGGACAGTCTTTTCAGCAACTGGTGCTGAAATGATCTAATGTCCACATGGTGGAAACAAATGAACCACTATCTCACATCACAGAAAAACTTAACTTAAAATGGATCAGAGATACAAATGCAAAAAACTAAAAATATAGTACTTCTAAAAGAAGACACAGGAGAAAAGAGCTGTGACCTTGCAAAGGTAAAGGTTTCTTAGGACACAAAAAGAAACAAAAAATAAAAAAAAGAAAGATAAGCTGAACTTCAACAGAGTTGAAAAATTTTATTCTTCAAAGAACACCATTAAGAAAATAAATAGTAAATCACAAACACAAATCACAAATAGGAGGAAAATGCAATAAATACATCTGACAAAGGACTGGAATACAGAATTTATACCAGCTATCAGGGAAGCCACACAGAATTTATAAAGAACCCTGTGAACTTCCAGATGTTCAAGCTGGTTTTAGAAAAGGCAGAGGAACCAGAGATCAAATTGCCAACATCCGCTGGATCATGGAAAAAAGCAAGAGAGTTCCAGAAAAACATCTATTTCTGCTTTATTGACTATGCCAAAGCCTTTGACTGTGTGGATCACAATAAAGAATTGGGAATACCAGACGACCTGACCTGCCTCTTGAGAAACCTGTATGCAGGTCAGGAAGCAACAGTTAGAACTGGACATGGAACAACAGACTGGTTCCAAAGAGGAAAAGAAGTACATCAAGGCTGTATATTGTCACCCTGCTTGTTTAACTTTTATGCAGAGTACATCATAAGAAACGCTGGGCTGGGCTGGAGGAAGCACAAGCTGGAATCAAGATTGCCGGGAGACAATGTTCATCGCAGCACTGTTTATAATAGCCAGGACATGGAAACAACCTAGATGTCCATCAGCAGACGAATGGATAAGAAAGCTGTGGTACATATACACAATGGAGTATTACTCAGGCGTTAAAAAGAATTCATTTGAATCAGTTCTGATGAGATGGATGAAACTGGAGCCGATTATACAGAGTGAAGTAAGCCAGAAAGAAAAACACCAATACAGTATACTAACACATATATATGGAATTTAGAAAGATGGCAATGACGACCCTGTATGCAAGACAGGAAAAAAGACACAGATGTGTATAACGGACTTTTGGACTCAGAGGGAGAGGGAAAGGGTGGGATGATTTGGGAGAATGGCATTCTAACATGTATACTATCATGTAAGAATTGAATCGCCAGTCTATGTCTGACGCAGGATACAGCATGCTTGGGGCTGGTGCATGGGGATGACCCACAAAGATGTTATGGGGAGGGAGGTGGGAGGGGGGTTCATGTTTGGGAACGCATGTAAGAATTAAAGATTTTAAAATTAAAAAAATAAAAAACTAAAAAAAATAAAATAAAATTTGATCACAAAAAAAAAAAGATTGCCGGGAGAAATATCAATAACCTCAGATATGCAGATGACACTATCCTCATGGCAGAAAGTGAAGAACTCAAGAGTGTCTTGATGAAAGTGAAAGAGGAGAGTGAAAAAGTTGGCTTAAAGCTCGACATTCAGAAAACTAAGATCATGGCATCCGGTCCCATCACTTCATGGCAGATAGATGGGGAAACAGTAGAAACAGTGACATACTTTATTTTGGGGGGCTCCAAAATCACTGCAGATGGTGACTGCAGCCATGAAATCAGAAGACGCTTACTCCTTGGAAGAAAAGTTATGACCAACCTAGATAGCATATTGAAAAGCAGAGATATTACTTTGCCAACGAAAGTCTGTCTAGTCAAGGCTATGGTTTTTCTCGTGGTCATGTATGGATATGAAAGTTGGACTATAAAGAAAGCTGAGGGCCGAAGAATTGATGCTTTTGAACTGTGGTGTTGGAGAAGAGTCTTGAGAGTCCCTTGGACTGCAAGGAGATCCAACCACCTAAAGGAGATCAGTCATGGGTGTTCACTGGAAGGACTGATATTGAAGCTCAAACTCCAGTACTTTGGTCACCTGATGCAAATAGCTGACTCACTGGAAAAGACCCTGATGCAGGAAAGATTGAAGGCAGGAGAAGAAGGGGACGACAGAAGATGAGATGGTTGGATGGCATCACTGACTCGATGGACATGGGTTTGGGTGGACTCCGGGAGTTGGTGATGGACAGGGAGGCCTGGCGTGCTGTGGTTCATGGGGTTGCAGTCAGACACAACTGAACGATTGAACTGAACTGATAATAAAAAATAAATATCTCAAATAGATATATGCAAAAGAGGTAAACAAATACAAAGTGAGATACATGAAAGGCCAACAAGTCCAAGAAAAGATGCTCCAAATCATTAGTCATTCAGTTCAGTCAGTTCAGTCGCTCAGTCGTGTCCGACTCTTTGTTACCCCATGAATCGCAGCATGCCAGGCCTCCCTGTCCATCACCAACTCCCGGAGTTCACTCAGACTCACATCCATCGAGTCAGTGATGCCATCCAGCCATCTCATCTTCTGTCGTCCCCTTCTCCTCCTGCCCCAATCCCTCCCAGCATCAGGGTCTTTTCCAATGAGTCAACTCTTTGCATTAGTCATTAGGAAAATACAAATTAGTACCACAGTAAAATCTCACCATACATTACAAAGACTAAAATTTTAAAGGTTGACAATACCAGATTGACTATGTTGGCAAAGATGTGGAATAACTGGGATATTTATAAGGTAAGTGAAGGTAGGCCAAAACACTCTAATGAACAATTGGTATCTGCAGAAAAATCTTGGAAACTTTGCTGTTTCTATCATTTTATCTATTTGCTCCACAATTCACTGTTGGTCTAACATGCTCTTTTTGCAAATATTCTACTAAGAACTATATTTCTTCAGCTATGTAATATTCTTGGCAATATTATTTAAACAAATCTAATACTAAGACAATAACAAGAAATATACAAATTAAAGGACTTTCTAAAAAACAGCTGGCTTGAAGTTCTCAAAAATGTCAATATCATGAAAAAAGGTGGTAGAACGATTTTATGTTAAAGAAAAATAAGTAAATTCAATATATGATCATCATTTCTAGGGTTAAAAAATTTACTAATATACAGGAAATTATGGGGACAACTGGAAAAACCTAAATATGGACCATATATTAAATAATGTTCTTGTGATATTCAAATATATTTTGACTGTTATAATGATATTTTTATATATAAGAACATTTCTGTTCTTAGGAGATACCCGAAAAGTATTCTTAAGGATTAATCATCATGATGTGTGTAATATTCAAACGGTTCAGCAAAACATCTGTATGTAGTACATACGTGTAAATGTATTACACGGAAAGAATGAGAGATGAGACAAATGTGACAAAGTGTACAGTATAAAGGTACCTGTTACAGTATCCTTAAAACTTTTTTGTAGATTTGAAATTTTTTAATGTGCAATTAAAAAATAATTTTCCATAATTATCATGGAAAAATCTGTTGAAATTAAATTCCTTTTTGATGAATAATATAAAAAGAAACAGGAGTCTAACTGCCTATTAGAACAGTAGTAAGGGAGACAACAGAGGCCATAATCAGTACTAAGTAGCTATCCTAATTTAACACCCTGGTCATTTCTGATTACAAACTAGATAATAATATCAACAGTTATTCACATTCCTTTGTAGTGGCAAATGAAAGAAACAAACTTAAGCAGTATATTATCTACTATTTGAATTAACTTTAAACTGATTAAACTCTTTTCTTTCAGGTATAGTAATTGGTATAAAGTTTGAAATTATTGGGGGTCTTATATCCATATTCATGATGCATGTTGGCTGGAGGTCTTCTTTTTCTGAAATTTCCTTGTTGGATTTTGAAATTAGGATTCACAGAAGAAATGGGGAATTTATTCTCCTTCTCTCTTTCCTGAAAGTTTTTTTATTTCCTTCCCCAATGTTTGGCAGAGCTTACCATCTGTGCCTGAAATTTCCTTTGTGAATAGATTTTTAATCATAAATTTAATTTTCTTTATTAGATATTAAGCTATTTAAATTCTACATGTCTTTTGTTAGTCTTCTCTCAGCTGTCAATTTTATTGGTGTAAACTTACTTGTGAGGTTTCCTAATTTTCCTTTTTTTAAAAAAACTAGAGTACAATGTTTTACAAGGTTGTGTTAGTTTTTGCTGTAAAACAGTTCATCTGCAGTGAATCAGTTATATATGTATCCCCTCCCTCCTGACCCTCCCTCCCACTCACCCCTCATTAGCTCCCCTCTGGGTCATCAGAGAGTACCTATTTGTCCTTTTAATGTGTGTAGGTTCTGTGATGATGCTTCTTTTTTCATTTCTGATATTAATATTTTACAGGATATTTCTCTTTTTTATACCCATCTGTCTTGCATAATTTAATTTACTAATCTTTTCAAATAACCATGTTGTCATGTGAGACTCACACTGATTGTTTTATATTTCAATGATTTCTACTCACATTTTAATAATTTCATTTCTTCTACTTACTTTGGGTATAATTTGCTAACCTATAGGTAAACAAAAATGATTATCTCTGACAACAAAGGTCTTGAGTAAAAAATTTTTTTCAGAAAGAATTTCCCTAACTCTGACCACACTGAGCTTGAGTGTGTAGCATATAATCAAAATTTTATCACTAGGAAATAATTTGGAACTCACCTACTTTAATATTTATCCTTTTGGGAGATTCATAAACCATTTTAATAACCTGACGAACACTATGAATGTTTTCACAAGAATATGCAAAATGAAAATATTAGCATATTATTTCAAGGATCTTATATCTCAGGACTCATTTCTCTTAATCTAGTTCAAATCCTTTCATTTTACATGGGCTAAGTTTTAGATATAGCCGGTAAATAACTTACCCAACTACACCAACATTAATAGGCATGATTTAGGGAACACCCCTGATGGCTCAGTGTAAAGAATCCACCTGTCAATGCAGGAGATGCAGGTTTGATCCCTGGGTCGGGAAGATTTCCCTGGAGAAGGAAATGGCAACCCACTCCAGTTGACTGGGAAATCTCAAGGAGACAGAAGAGCCAGGCAGGCTACAGTCCATGGGGTCACAAAAGAGTAGGACATGACTAGCAACTTAAACAACAAACGCTGTGTGAACCTCTATTCATTATCTCTAACCTTCAAAACACCTGTAGAATGCTTTCCAGAGTTTAATTTAGGAAAACTGGTATCCAAAGAAGTTAGTGAATTGCTTAAAGCCCACAGACCTACTAAATGATTAAGACAGGAACAGAAACCAAATTAATCACATTCTAAACCTATTTTTTACCACAAAATGTGCCATTAATGGTAGAAACAAAACTAGACAGCAAGTCTCTCGACTGTCTTCCACACTGTATGACACGACATGAGACTGACATGAGAACTTAGTAGGGCCAAATAAATTAAATGATGTTATATTGTAACATAATAATTATACAGTCGTAAAGGTACATTGTAGGGAATTGTGAAGCATCTATACGTAACAGCTGTCAAAACACTTTTCTATTAATAAATGTGTTAACAGTAAAGAAAAGTGGTACTTATTGTTGTAAATACAAGTTCAGGCAGATTTCAACAGTAAACATAAATATTCAAGTTTAAAAGCAATTTTGCAATGATAAGCCCCCAAAGCACTTCTGAATTAAAAAGCTTGATTATATAGACATTTCAGTTTTACTATGAATAGACTATATAAATTTTTAAATTTCATATGAATAAAAGACTTCAATTTAAAAAAAATAACTAATGCTGGCAAAGATATGGAGAAACTGAAACCCTCGTGCACTGGTGCTAGGACTGTAGAATGGCTAAGCCAGTCTATAGCCATACCACCCTGAATGCACCCAATCTCGTAGAAAATGGTAGAGTCACTGTGAAAAACAGAAGGGCAGTTCCTTAAAAAATTAAAAATAGAATTACCATCTGATCCAGCCATTGGACTTCTGAGTATACACTCAAAAGAATTGAAAGCAGGGTCTAGAAGAGGTATTTGTATACCCATGTGCATAGCAGCAATCTTCAAATAACTAAAATGTAAAACCAATCCAAGTGTCCATTGATAGATGAATATATAAGGAAAATATGACATATAATAATGCTCAAATGTCATATTCAGTTCAGTTCAGTCGCTCAGTCGTGTCCGACTCTGCAACCCCATGAATTGCACCACGCCAGGCCTCCCTGTCCATCACTGACTCCCAGAGTTCACTCAGACTCACGTCCATCGAGTCTGTGATGCCATCCAGCCATCTCATCCTCGGTCGTCCCCTTCTCCTCCTGACCCCAATCCCTCCCAGCATCAGAGTCTTTTCCAATGAGTCAACTCTTTGCAATGAGGTGGCCAAAGTACTGGAGTTTCAGCTTTAGCATCAGTCCTTCCAAAGAAATCCCAGGGCTGATCTCCTGGACTGGTTGGATCTCCTTGCAGTCCAAGGGATTCTCAAGAGTCTTCTCCAACACCACAGTTCAAAAGCATCAATTCTTCGGCGCTCAGCCTTCTTCACAGTCCAACTCTCACATCCATACATGACCACAGGAAAAACCATAGCCTATTATTTAGCCTTAAAAAGGAAGGAAATTCTGACACATGCTGTAACATTGATGAACACTGAGGACATTAAGTAAAAATACAGAGGATGAGATGGTTGGATGGCATCACCGAATCAAAGGACACGAATCTGAGCAAACTCCAGGAGATAGTGAAGGACAGAGAAGCCTGGTGTGCTGCAGTCCATGGGGTCACAAACAATCGAACATGACTTAGCAACTGAAGAACAAGAAGAAGTAAAAATAAGCCAGTTACCAAAAAAAAAAAAAAAAATGCTGTATGACTACACTTATTTGAATAATTAGAACAGCTAAAATCAGATGGACAGAAAGTGGAAAAGTTGTTGCCAGGGCTAGGGGTAGAGGATAATGAAAAGTTACTGTTTAATGGGTAGAGAATTTCAGTTTTGCAAGCTGAGAAAAGATCTGGAGATAGACTGTGGTGATGTTTGCACAATAATATAAATGTATTTAATATCACTGTACACTTAAAATGGTTAAAATAGTAATTTTATGTTATGTATATTTACTACAAAACAAAAACTTGGGAAAAAGATGATGTCAGTAAAAAAAATATTTTCAGGTTACTATACTTATATTAAAATTCACCTATCTAAAGTCACATATTTCAATCATCTTTAACAATACCCATATTTTCCTAAACACACAAGAAACCAATCAAGCTGAATACATGGTATTCATTTTTATGTTTACAAAAGATGGTATCAATTCTGAATCATTTAAATATTAGTTTACAAATATTGCTTATAGCTTAATAGCATTGTGTAGATGCAGCTTCAGAGATATTGGCTCTAGACAGTAATTATATACTCAGCCTAATGTTTCAGTTAATGGATGTGCATTTCAGCAATAATTGCAATGCCTGAACGTAATGTGCCTTTACTAGCAGTATAAAATAAAGCCAGTTTATTCAACTGAAAAAAAATAGGCTATTTATTTTTGTAATTGCTTATTTTTTTATTGAAATATATTATCAAATGGTAAAAAGTAAACCTACAACAAATACTATCATTTTATTTACAATTACAGAAGTGTATTTAAAAACTTAATTACAGTGAACAATGACATAAGCTAAATCATGAAAATGCATCGCGAGGCTAGTTATGAGAACTTGGGTAAGTCATTTACTCTCCCAGGGCCTCACTATTAAAATAGGGTTAAAAAAATTTAACTGCTTCAAGATGATGCTTCAGATGATTTATCAAGAACTCTTTCAGTTCTAAACTTTATAGTGCTGTTACAGTGTACAAATATAAAATAAAAATCTGAAAGTGAAGTATTTTAAAATATTATATTCTATCCAGGTTCATAAACATTTCTATATTTGAAAAAATACAAATGATAAATTAAAAAAAAAACCTGGAATGTCCAATCCTAAATAAAAAATATTTTATACAAATTAAAAACCACAGCCCAAAGACCTGTGCCCATCTGACACTATCTTTTCATTGAAACTGTAATAGATGATTTAATTTCCCATCAGCAAAAGTATCTGGAAGGACATCCAAGACACAAGTAAAAGCACAATAAAACAGACCAGTCAGTAGGTCCATTTTTAATTAGCAGCGGGTAAAATGCCTCAAGGACTCAACAAGACTATTAAACCGTTGAACAAGAAGGGCTTAACACTAAATTAATAATGCTATCACATGCCTGAACTACTTTTAGTACTGATGCTATTTTTATGTGAATACACACTTTTTACATTACATGAACACACATACAACATTTAAATACCATGACAATGTAAAGACCAATCGTAATCATTTTGGTAATTTTACAAAGATACGCCTAACATAAAAAGGCAAAAAGCTCATGGTTTATACATGGGCTCCACCCCAAAATGGTCTGAGAGTTCCTAATTGTTTGAAATGGCAATTTCTCCAACCTGACAACTATGTTCAAATTCTATATTCAAAAATATATGCCACACAGCAATAAAATTCTCCAAAGTAAATGAGGAATGAGGAAATGATTAACAGAATTCACTTAGCCAAACAGACAAATCAGCAATCTAAATCAAACAAAGCAGGACTTCTCACAGTGGTAAAGAATATGCCCGCCAGTGCAGGAGACGGCCCCTGCCGGGTCTGATCCCTGGTCAGAGAGGACTCTACATGCCACAGGGCATCTAAGCCCCGTGCCACGACTACTGGACCTGAGCGCCACAGCTACTGAGCCCGTGTGCCTTAGAGCCTGTGCTCCCCAACAAGAAGCTACCCCAACGAGAAGCCTTCGCACCACACCCAGAGAGTAGCCCCCATTCACCATGACTAAAGAAAGACCACGCAGCAGTGAAGACCCGGCACAGCCAAAAATAAATAAATTAGTTAAAAAAACACAAAAAAATCACGCACGGCAGAAACATGTCTGTGAGAAGTAATCAAGCAAGCTAGAAATACTTGTGTGTGAAGAGTCATTCCTCACTCTTTGATATTATATCCAGTATACGGACTAGGAGGTAGAACTTTTGGATGAGAGTTGTTTAGAGTGTAGTTCAGGATCACCAACATCAAGATTAGCAGGAGTACTTATTAAAATAGAGATTTCTGGACTCTACCCCAAGTCTATTGTATCAGAATCTATAAAAGGCAGAGGAATCTGCATTTAACAAACTCCTGCAACAGGATTCTTATGTACAGCAGAGTCTGAGGAATCATCCTTCCAGAAACATGTTGAGGATTTGGAGTCATCATAAAGCTTTCTGGACTAAAATGAAATTTTTTTTCTTATGCTTAACAATTCACTTTTCAATATTTTACAAACCACTGCATTCCAAATAGGAATGCAGAGAAATCTTACTCTGTTTAGAGAAGCTAGCAAAAGATAAATTCTCCCTTTCCAAGCAGAAAAGTAGTAATAAAGGCAAAGTAATTTGAGATATATCTTTTAGTTCCACAATCAGTATGTTTAGGTGGGAATTAAGACTCCTAAACATGATGCTTTTATAGAGAAAGTAATCTGAAGTGATACCAATCTAGGTCTGAATTCTGTTTCACCACTTTCTATTTGTGAAAACCTCTGACATGTCATAATTATGACATCAAAATCCTCTAGAAATTTTTCTTCATATTCACTTAGTACAGTGATTGAAAGCTGTTTAGCAGAGCATCAATGAAATAAATTCCTGATTTCAAATGGCCAAAATAACCAATGTCATGAAAATCACTGTTTCTTTTTCTGAAGTCAAGTTCAGGTATTATTACAATCACTCCATCAATTCACATTTCCATAAACAATCTTTCCACTTCTCTTTCTTTCACTGTCATCACATCTGCCAGTGATATTCTTTCATTCACTGCCTCGCTTTATAGGAGAAAATAGCTTCAACTAATCAGAAACTCCAATACTTTGGCCACCTCAAGTGAAGAGTTGATTCACTGGAAAAGATCCTGATGCTGGCAGGGACTGGGGGCAGAAGGAGAAGGGGATGACAGAGGATGAGATGGCTGGATGGCGTCACCGACTTGATGGACATGAGTTTGAGTGAACTCCGGGAGTTGGTGATGGACAGGGAGGTCTGGTGTGCTGTGATTCATGGGGTCACAAAGAATCGGACACAACTGAGCAACTGAACTAAACTGAACAATTAAATTCAGTAAGAATAAGAAAGAGGGTCCTTCAAGCATCCTATCTTTCCGACTTTTAGAGTTCCAGCCATTTGAGATAGAAAGATTATCCTTTTTAAAAAATTTCTTTATTTTAATTGGAGGCTAATTACTTTACAATATTGCGGTGGTTTTGGCCATAGATTGACATGAATCAGCCATGGGTGCAAATGTGTCCCCCCATCCCAAACCCCCCTCCCACCTCCCTCCCCACCCCATCCCTCTGGGTTGTCCCAGTGCACTGGCTCTGAGTGCCCTGTTTCATGCATCTCACTTGGACTGGTCATCTATTTCACATATGGTAATACATACAAGATTATCCTTTATCCATAAGTTTTTAAAAATTACTTGAGGGGCTTTGGAAGGTAATTGAAAATATAAGATAGATCCAGAGATAAGCAATGTTCATTATCATTCTAATGTATCTTTTTCTATACTTTTGGATGAATTTCAAAAATATTTATAATTTGTTATCTTTTAAAAATGTAACATTTTATCTAAAGCATCATACTACGTCAATAAAATTTTTCAGAAAAGAAAAAAGGAGGGAATGTTATACAGCAGCTATGCCTAGGGAGTACAACAGTCTACAAAAACTTTTTACTGTCAGCCTAAATAATTCCATTGTCTGCCCAATAATTTCATCAAATGCCATATCATAACTTATTTAATTAATCTTCAACTCTTTTAAACATTACTTAGATGAACATCTTGTACACAAAATTCTCCCAGCATTTCAAATATCTCCTCAATTTCTGCAACTCCTTAGTGTAATGACTACTAGAGAGTATGTAAAGGGAAAGAACAAATAAACCAGTAACATTCTTCTCAAACAGACATAATTTTAAGACGTATGTGGGACATGAAATGAGGTTTATGTGCCTTTCCTGTCATAGAATCTGGTCTATTTTTAATCATCTTTCTGCCAATATAGAAAGATAACACTTAGAATCTGAAGATTCTTACAAATCTGTAAATTTTCATGTCTGGAAATCCTAAATCTATTAATACATGACTTAGCAATGATAACCTACCTCATATCTATAAATCAAAATGCCCAGGAGTATGAGAATCTATATTTTAACAACTATCCTGAATTCCCTTAAAATCAGAGACAAATAGAATTATGTCCCATTCTTCTTGCCTTGCCATCCTACATAATAGAATCATCTCCAATTTTCTATTCAAAATATGTTCCTTTCTACATCAAAATCTGGTTAGAGAAACAAGTGAAAACGACTAGAAAGAGCTTTGGATTCCAAACTCAATCTATACCTGTGTGACCTTAGGTAAGTCACTAATTCCTACGAAATGGGGTTGAGGAGATGCTTCTTTGTAAATGATCTAGAAAGCATTTCCCAGATCGTATTTTGTAAAACCTAACTAAGTATTCTCCATAGAAAAGGGCTCTATGTTTTAGTAACTCTGATAAATGCCGAGGATTGTTTAAGACAAGGCCTTTATAAAACTTTTAATATGCTAATGTGCATTATAAATTTCTAGGAGAGAAATATATAGTACATGAGTTTTTCCAAATTTCTAAATTTATATGGCAAAAATCCTTTGAAGTGCTATTAACTTGTTAAGTTCTATTACCAAGAGACTTGTGATCTGCAGAAAACATCTTAGAAAGTACTCCTTTAAATTTTATCTGTAATCTCTTTCAGTTAACATTTTGTAACTCTAAAAAAGCTGTGTGCTATCTCAATTGAAGTAGAAAATGAGAGTCATACTGTTGTTATAGTTGTCATCATCACAGCAGTTACTATTTACTGGGCACTATGTATTAGGCACCATGCACTTTCATTTAATCTCAAAACTTTCCTAAGAGGTAAGTACTACTATCATTTTCTAGATGAAGAAAGAATGACTTAAAATTTATGTATTCAACAAAAATCACAAGAATATTATGAGACAGGACTGGGAATTAAATCCAAACTATGTGATTCTAGAAGCAGAAAAGAGTGTGACTTCTGACCTAATCTTGCTACAGTATCTGAAGAACATTTCTTAAAATTAATGAGCCCATAGATCACCAACAATATAATACATATAAAATGCCAAGAAGAGGGAAGAGCCACAACATTTGAAAGAACTATGTTCAAGCCATTAATTCAGACTGTAGTTTTCTTCTTTTAAAAAAATAAGTATATTAAGAGAAATTTTATTTAAAAATAACTTTATCTTTAAAAATATATCCTTTAAGAAAAATGTTCACTTTAGCATTAATTATAATATTAAAAGAAAGGCTGAAAATAGGAATAAGATTAGGAATACTTATAGTTTATTACATATGTACCTTGTATAAAAAGTATACATTTTAGTTCTTAGGAGAGGAGAAAGCAGGTCCTATTGACTTACACACTCCCCTAGATTATTTTAGCACAATGTGTAACAGATAATGGACTAGCGGTCATTTTCCCCTTACCCTTCTTTAGAGCTTGGGTTAAAATAAAAGCAAGAAAAGAGTACATATTTAGGATGAAAGGGGCTGGGATGGGGATGAGTCACATAGGTCCTTATGAAGATAAAAAAATTAGCATCTGTCTTCAAGCAAAGAAGTCTGAGTGGTTCTCAAACTTCAGTGAATGTCAGAATCACCCAAAGAAACTTTAACAACAAAGATTGCTGGAGTCCACCCCCAGAGCACCACATTCAGTAGGTCAGGCACAGAAAGACCCCCAAATTTGCATTTCCAGCAGGTTTTCAGGTAGACTATTGCTTTTGATTTGAGGTCTCAGTTTGAGACCACTGCTTAATTCCCTATTTTTAACCTCTGAAATCCTTTCCTCTCCTGATGAACATAAAAATCTTACCTCCTTTCTTCCATTCTGACATTCTTTCTCACTCTCTTAAACCCTGCATGAAAACAAAGCCATCTATTTTCCTTCTCATCACAATCACACTTGAATTTGTGTGTGTGTGTGTTAGTTTGAAAGCAGGTAAGCAGGCGAAAAGGAGCCTGCTGGACTCCAATCCATGGGGTTGCAAACAGTCAGACACAACTGAGCAAGTGGAAGGTAGTACTGTCATTTTTCATGCAATATGGTGGTATATACAATGCTTCACAGTTTACAACTTACTTTCACATATAGTCACTTAGTGACCGTTCATAATTCTAACATATAGGCTGACAGTTCTTAGGTTTTAAGGTAGTACTAGAATCCATATCTTGATCAACTGTAAAATGCTCCTCTTGCTCTTTTCTCTTGTGGTGATCCATTCTTTTATTCCTATTTGAATTATTTATCTGATTTTTTTTAACAAAAGAGACAACATAATTGATACTGGCATAACATACTGATATAATTCATTACCCAAAAAACCAATAAACAGTATTTTTTCATTTTACTTACAATGAAAACAAAATTGGAATTTAGCATCACAGACCTAGTTAATGGTCAGTATACTGAATGACTACGACCCAAGAAGAGGAAACGCAAGCGGGAGGAGGAAACACAAATCCAACACAAGTATCAAAAGCAAGAAGATAGAAAGTAGAGATTTTTGAACAAATTATAGATTTGATTTAGGCCAGAAGTCACACTTTTGTCTCCTTCTAGAGGGTTTCAGAATCAGACCGCTTAGTTTTAGTTCCCAGTTCTGCCCAGCGTTAGGAAAAAAAACATGAACTTAGATTATCTGCCAATATTATAATGACTATAACAATTTGCCCCAAAGCCAAACTATTTCCAAATTCTCCACACATACAAAACCAATCTGTGATAAATCAGTCGAATTCCAAAAAAAGATCAGAAATTATATATTCTAAAGACTTGATTACATTTAATTCTTTCAAGGAGAATTTTCCCATTACATAGATTTATAGAGATAATTCTTTAAAAATTGAGCCCTCTCTTCTTATATATAACAATAGACATTTTTTCTTTCCAGTATCTGCACTGTATTAAATTCTATCCAAATTCTTCTCACGTACCCTACTTCATCCTCGGGATTAGGTGAGGAAACTGATAGGTAGGAAAGCTAATGTGTTTTTCAAGGGTAGTATGAGGGGCACAGATCAGGCTCAAGGTCTGTTTGACTAAAGGTCTAAGCTGCTTCCCACTACAACACTGCATCTTTATTCTAAATAGAGAAATCCGTTCTCAACTGGATTGTTTGATAGTTACCTATTTTGGGTAAGAAAACAAATCATAAGCCAAGTTTCTAAAATACATTTAGCTCTATTTCTCTAACACTGACTACCAGAAATACTGACTACCTTATAATTTCTAATTGAGTTGCTTTTTAAAAATTCAAAATAAATAATCATCTTTATCTTATTACAACATGTGACAGAGGACGTATATAGTTCTCATTATGATGCTTTCTTAAACTCTAACTGCTAAACTTAAATGAGAGGCATTTGGTACAATGTGAAAAATATTCAGTTCAATTAAAAGTAATTGATGCATAGTGAAATAATTCTTCCCAAAGCTGCTGTAAAATCTTCAAAAAAATAAAGCTACTTAATAATTTTCATCTCCTACAGGCTAGAGAGAAGCATTATTGCATATTAAAAATTGGAGTGTAGTTTTCCCAGCGGTAAAAGAAAGTTATTAAAACAACCTATTTATTGTTGATATAACTATCCATTTGTGCCACACAAAAAGTAACAAATTTCAGTACATTAAAAGAAAAGCTAATTAAGGTATAATTAGTATTTTCGGTATTTTGATAATTAGGGGTTAGTTGGCTATTCCTTTTCAAATTTCTATTTGATGCAGCCCGACAATGCCTTTAATGAGCAACTAACGCTATTGAATCCCTCATGGCAGAGGAGTTTAGTGACCACTACTACATTACTTTCATTTATCACTGCCTCTTTACCTATAAATTAATCTAGCCCTGTAGCTATGTTGATCTACTTTATATCAATTTCTTCATCCATATCAGCTGAATATGTATGGCATTAACCTCATTTGCTAGTTGAGAAAAGCAGAATTAAAATGAGATCTAATTTCTTGTGCACAGCACAATTTCAAAACTGCCTGCTAATTTCCACCACCTGTCAGTGTGAAGAGCCTTTACTTTCTTGTAATTAAATAAAACAGTATATTTTTTTAGCAGCTCTGAAAAATGCTAATCTTTCAAAAGTGTTCAGTGATCATTAATCATGAGGACAGTAAAGGAGCCTTATTCAGAGTGCTCATTTATCCTTTGTTTAAGCTAAAAAAAATTTTTTTGGCCTTTCCACAGAAAGAAAAAATAAATGTACCAGATGAAATATAAACATTAACTCTTATAATCCATGCTTCTGACATTTCTATTTCTCTGTTTTACTGCCACCTGGTAGTAAGAGGCTTAACATTACATAGCTTGGAGACAGCTAATTTGACAGAATTAAGCAGGAATATAAGCACACATATTCTCTAAAATTAGTAGGAATCTAGTAAATGCACACTCCATCCATCTATATATAGTAGAAACTAAATTTATATGACTTAGAATATATAGAGAGAATAATTTTTGACAACACATTTAAACAAATTCATCCAATAAATTGCCTATAATGCTCTGCATTAAATTGTTGCCTAAAACTATCATTTGAAAAAAGACAGTGTCATTCAGACATAGACAAGCATATTTAAGCATGTTCAACTGAACTTTACAAGATTACCCAAATATATATAATACAGCCAGTAGGAAAAATCTGAAACTATTAAAAAAAAACTTCCTGTTATTTAAATATTAACAGACAGCCATTTTATTATATTTCTTCTATCTTTTCTAATATTTATTTTTCATTGTTTTACATCATTTTAATCACAATATACATGTATAAATTAATAAACAGCCTGCAATTCTGGCTTATCATTCATGTATGTTTTTCCATAAGCCTTCCTTCTAAATTTTCCATCCTGTTTATCATATAAGAACATGAATCAGCAGAAAACAATGTATTTGAGGAAGAAAAATATAAACCACACGTGAATATATTATTAAAAGGCTTAACCACTTAATATTAGGCTCATTCTCAGGCTAAACATACCTATTCTTCAAATACTAACATGTCTTCAAAATACCTTCTCAGATTTATGCTACCAAGAAACCATAACATGTCAGTAAATAAATGATTATGATTAAGAAGTTACTATAAAGAACTTAAAAAAATTATTAAATGATCAAAAATAATTCACAGTATTCCTCATTTAAATTTGTAGAAAACATCTGACAATATAGAATCACCGTCTTAAGCCATATTTATTTAGAAACTTGTAGCTGAGTTTTTTTAATCATTCCAGTTATCAAGTCATTATATAAAAAGTGCTAAGCAAGATGTGGGATGGATGATTTACAAATATTACACAGCTTCAGGATTTATGCATCAGGAATAGGATGGATCCCCTGTCATTCGAATTCCCTTTAAGCAAGCTGCTGCTGCTGCTAAGTCGCTTCAGTCATGTCCGACTCTGTGCGACCCCATAGACGGCAGCCCACCAGGCTCCCCCGTCCCTGGGACTCTCCAGGCAAGAACACTGGAGTGGGTTGCCATTTCCTTCTCCAATGCATGAAAGTGAAAAGTGAAAGTGAAGTCGCTCAGTCATGTCCGACTCTTCGCGACCCCATGGACTGTAGCCCACCAGGCTCCTCTGTCCATGGGATTTTCCAGGCAAGAGTACTGGGGTGGGGTGCCATTGTCTTCTCTGTTTAAGCAAGCTACCTGAAGCAATTATCAACAAAAGAAAAGAAGATACTTTCTGGAATGAAGAGGAGATTCCCATTGATAAGTACTTTGACACTAAATAATAAAGAACATAACCAACTTCAGCAGTATCATCACAGGCGAATACCTCTCTGATGTGACTCCGGTAGACTGGCACGCCTCACCTTTTGATCTGTAGGGAAAGATCATCTCACGTATGATTTCCACAAGACCCAATGCCTACTTAGACAAACTGAAGACCAACTGGGGGGACGAGGAGTTTTGAGTTGCAAAATTTAAAAACTAAAATGTCTTTAAACCGAGTGTTCTTTAGTGCTGAAAACTCTTCAAAGATACATCTTAATCACATCCACATATTTCATTTGTTATTTTTATCACAACAATTTCTTAGAATCACTAGAAGAATTTCAAACATCAAAAGATGAGAGGATAAATGTATCTGAGGCAGAAAAATCAACACCAAAAGAAAGTATTACCTTCTGCCTTACTTGTAAAAAATTAATGAGAACAGCCACAATAATCCAATTCATAATGCAAATGCACATGGAATCGCACTTTGTGCATTTTGTCCACAAATGTTAAATTCTATAAATGCTTCAGAATTTATAACCATTTAAAATAAATGGAAAAAGTAAAGATTTAAGATACTCTGTGTGTAACCACATACTTTTAATAAGTTTTTACAAATAATCATTATCTTTGTATTACAGGATGTTGCATAATATCCAGCATAAGGAAGACAATAAAGATTTATGGAATGTAAAAAGAATTACATGATTACATATGTCAAATAACGGTATATTTGACAGGTATGAAAAATAATACATGGCGTGCTAAGTTGCTTGTCATGTCTGACTCTTTGCGACCCCATGGACTGTAGCCCGCCAGGCGCTTCTGTCCATGGGATTCTCCAGGCAAGAATACTGGAGTGGGTTGCCATTTCCTCCTCCAGGGGATCTTCCTGACCCACCGACTGAACCCACGTCTCTTAAATCTCCTGCACTGGCAGGTGGGTTTTTTACCATTAGCACCACCTGGGAAGCCTTAAAATAACACATAGGAGTCAGTATAAAAATAATAAACCAAGCCCATTATTTTTCCAACTTAAATCCTATACTTCTCCAAATTACATCATAATTTCAATTATTAACAGCTGCTAAGATTTTAACTTCAGATTTTCGTGCTGCAAACTTCCTTGTCTAGTACTTAATGCTCTTGAATCAACACTTAAATGCACTTAGGGAGGAGAGTGCCAAGTATAATTTGGCAAACCCATTTATAAAGCAAAAACATTAAAAAAATTATTAGGACGTAGGCTACTTTGCTCAACTTTCTGCTAAGCAGAGACACAGGACGTGTTTTTCAATAGTTAATAAATATTATCATGTAAGTTGAATTAAGTAGGAATGGATGTAGAGAAACCATATACTTTTTTAAAGTATCCATCTGAATTCTGATATATATGTATTAGATGTACATGACAATCAAAAGAACAAATCCGTGAGCAATAAAACAATCCAGTGGTATAAGCATTAACTATGACTGTAAGTACTAACCATTATCCAAGAAGGAAAATGTAGCTAGCTCTAAAAACACTCTATCACAAGGACAAATTATGATATATTTGTACAGGAAATGTGAAAGTAGCTCAAAATGAAAGTTCAAAAACTTTTTTAAAAGTCTTTTAAAACACTTAACAGAAAAAAAAGTCCCTTAAGTCAGTGATCATTATTCTCTAACATTCAAACTTCAAAAGACAATCTTAACTTTTGAAGGTACTTTCTCTCCCCTATAACCTGCATGATGATATATACCTGTTACACTAGAGAATACTTTTTAATGTTAAATGCCTACTGTCTAAATGTTTTAAAGCTGCTTCTTATTTTTCCCCAAAGTGAAAATTCTATATACAAAACAGTTTTCTGTGATGTCTTAAATACCTTTCCTTAAAACTGTGTTGGTTAAATATAAACATAAACACTGTTTTACAAAAAACTGAAAAATATATCCAAGTTACCTGGAAAAGCAGCAAGTACATTATTTCAACACTGGATTACACTTACAGTAGTCAACTTAAGTTACTATTACGATGTGTTTTTCTGTTTCATTATTCAAGTGCTTTCCTACTCAATTTACCCTTAGCTGTTAGTAACATTCTACACAGAAGGATCTAACAATTGTAGAGAGAGAATGCCATCTGCTGCTTCATGTGGTACTCAACAGGAAAAAAGCTTTGATAACAGGTAGAGCAATTACAAAAAATAATTTCAAAATCCAAAAAGAAAGATAATACCTGAAAGTTGAAATGTTCTTATTTCTATTTTAGATAACTTGAAAATACATCAATAGGCACTTACTGTCTTAGTGCAAATTCCAAGTTATTCCATAGAATTACAAGGAGACAGTGTGCTTATATATCACAATGATTATAAAAAAGGCTTTTACTCAGGTATGGAGAGTGAGAGGATCAAAAGAAGAAGTTCACTTGCCTGGCTTTAATGAAGTTATTTCCCATTTATGAATTACTACAATATCTTATCTATGAACATATGACTTATAAACAAAGTGATCACATAAATTATCTAAACAGGGACCCTTTGGGGAATGAAAGGTGGATCAATTAACTATCAGTTATGCCAGTGCAGCAAGTGTGAGCGTTTCTCAGATGGCAACAGTGGTAAAGAATCTGCTTGCTAATGTAGTGAGACATAAGAGAGGGGTTCAATACCTGGGTCGGGAAGATCCCCTCGAGAAGGGCATGGCAACTCACTCCAGTATTCTTGCCTGGAGAATTCCACGGACAGAGGAGCCTGGCAGGCCACACTCCATAGGGTCGCAAAGAGTCAGACACAACTAAAGCAACTTAGCACACACACAAAGTGTGAACTGGGACAATCCTAGGCAAACCCAAATGTATGGTCACCTATTCACAAATTACTATGCTGCCCTCACTCCCTTTAGCTTCGTAACAATGCCCTGAGAACCTTCCTGAGAGCAATTTGAATTTTTTTAGTGAACAGCTAATTCAGGAGGATGAAGGCAAAAAAGGGAGATGGAGGTAGAAATAACAAGAAAGTGTATTCCAGACCATATAACGCCTCAGTCTAAGTAACTACCTCAAACAGCCTGATTTTTCACTTACTTCACTTTGTTATACTACTAGAAACTCTTTAGTACTAATAAATATCTTCTTTAGAAACAGCAAATCCTTTCAAGGATAATTCACCCATACAATTAATTGAGATTCTTCCCTCTTGACACCTAGCAGATGCCAAATATCTGGGGAAAAAGCAAATTTGTGAGGCGTGTGCTTGTTTGTTCCTGTGTGCGTGTATGTTACTGCGTGTAGTGTGGTGATGGAGAAAAGAGAGACACAGATCATTTTGGAGAAGAAAATCCCTCTGGTGGTGACTGACTGCATAGGATGTCAAAACTGGGAGTAAAAAAAGGGGGAAAAAACCTCTTTAAGTCTAACTTGCCAATTTGAACATTTAAATCCAAAGAAAGGGAACTTGTTCCCTCCTCAATTTCTGGTGTCTTAGTTTAGGAGGCCAGAATTCAGGAACTTTCTATTAAAAATAGAGCTTATCAGTGTCATTGGTTAAATAATAATTCTTTGTAGATCTATTTTTAAAGGAAAATACATTTCAAGATTAAATGACCACATTTTAACTAACATTCTGAATTCAACTTTTGGTGCAATTTTGTAACCAACAAAAGTAAAATTGATGTTTATGGGTAGGGATGGCTTGAATAAATTGTTGTTCAGTCACTAAGTCATGTTTGACTCTCTGTAACCTCATGAACTACAGCATGCCAAGCTTCCCTGCCCTTCACTATCTCATGGAGTTTGCTCAAACTCGTATCTATTGAATCAGTGATGCCATACAACCGTCTCATCCTCTGTCGTCCCCTTCTCTTCCTGCCCTCAATCTTTCCCAGCATCAGGGTCTTTTCCAGTGAGTTGGCTCTTTGCATCACGTGGCCAAAATATTGAAGCTTCAGCCTCACCATCAGTCCCTCCAATGAATATTCAGGGTTCATTTCCTTTAGGATTGACTGCTTTCATCTCCTTGCTGTCTACAGGGCTCTCAAGAGTCTTCTCCAGCACCACAGTTTGAGAGCATCAATTCTTCGGCACTTAGCCTTCTTTATGGTCCAACTCTCAATCCATACAAGACTACTGGAAAAACAACAGCTTTGACTATATGGACCGTTGTCAGCAAAGTGATGTCTTCTCTTTTTAAAACACTGTCTAGGTTTGTCATGGTTTTCTTCCAAGGAGCGTCTCTTACTTTCATAGATACAATCACTGTCCATAGTGATTCTGGAGCCCAAGAAAATAAAAGACTGCTTCCACGTCTTCTCCCCTCTATCTGCAGTGAAGTGATGGGACCAGATGCCATGATCATAGTTTTCTGAATGTTGAGTTTTAAGCCAGTTTTTTCATTCTCTCATTCACCCTTATCAAGAGGCTCTCTAGTTACTCTTCACTATCTGCACATCTGAGGATGCTGATATTTCTGCTGGCAATCTTGACTCCAGCTTGTGCTTCATCCAGCCCAGCATTTCGCATAATGTACTGTGCATATAAGTTAAACAAGCAGGGTGAGAGTATACAGCCTTGTCATACTTCTTTCCCAGTTTGGAAGCAGTCCACTGTTCCACATCTGGTTTTAACTGATGATTCTTGATCGCATACCGATTTCTCAGGAGGCAGGTAAGGAGGTCTGGTATTCCCATCTCTTTTAAGAACTTTCCACAGTTTGTTGTGATCCACACAGTCAAAGGCTTTACGTAGACAATGAAGCAGAAGTGGGTGTTTTTTTGAATTGCCTTGCAACCCACTCCAGTACTCTTGCCTGGAGAATCCCATGGAGGGAGGAGCCTGGTAGGCTACAGTCCATGGGGTCACAGAGTCGCACACGACTGAGCGACTTGACTTGACTTCACTTCACTTCTTCTATGATCCGATGGATTTTGGCAGTTTGATCTTTGGTTCCTCTGCCTATTCTAAACCCAGTTTGTACATGTGGAAGTTCTCGGTTCATGTACTGCTGAAACCTAGCTTGAAAGATTTTGAGCATAATCTTACTAGTATGCAAAATGAGCACAATGTACAGTAGTTTGAACATTCTTTGGCACTGTTCTTCTTTGGGATAGGAATGAAAACTGACATTTTCCAGCCCTGTGGCCACTGCTGAGTTTTCCAAATTTGCTGACATATTGAGTGTGGCTCTTTAACAGCATCAGCTTTTAGGACTTTAAATAAATAGCTCAAATGGAATTCCATCATCTCAACTAGCTTTGTTTGCAGTAATGCCTCCTAAGGTCCCCTTGACTTCACACTCTAGAATGTCTGATCTAGCTGAGTGACCACACCAGTCATTAAGACCTCGTTTCTATAGTTCTGTATATTCTCGCCATAGCTTCTTAATTTTTTCTGTTTCCATTAGATCTTTACCATTTCTGTCCCTTATTGTGTCCATTCTTGCATGAAATGTTCCTTTGATATCTCTAGTTTTCTTGAAGAGATCTTTTGTCTTTCCCATTTTTTTATTTTCCTCTACTTCTTTGCATTGTTCATTTAAAAAGGCCTTATCTCTCTCTCCTTACTATTCTCTGGAACTCTGCACTCAGTTATTAATATTCATTGGATAATTAAAATACACAAGTGGAAAATATTCAGCAGTACGTATGCATCATGCATAGAGGAGAATGCAGTATCAAAAGAAAGAGTTGCAAAGGTAACTGAAGTTTGACCATAGAAGAAATTTATTTTGTAAATAATGGAAAATCGTTCATTCTAAGCAGAGAAATGGCACATGAAGAAATGTATTTTGTAATGACTGGCAAAATTTAAAGACTGACAAGAGCAAGTACTATGACAATATAGAGCAACACACACCTCCTCTGCTGGGGGGGGGGGAGGAACAAATTGCTATGACACCCAGGAGGACAGCCTGACATCACCTTGTGAAGCTGAAGATAATGGGCATTCCACAACCTAGCAGCTCCACCCCTAGTACTTTTACCTTCGAGAAACTTACATATATGTGTGAGGAAACAGGTATTAAGAGTACATACTGCAATTTTTTGGTAAACATTAAAACTGGAAACACCTAACATATAATAACAGAAAAAATGAATATATAATGGTATAGTAATATATTACAGTGCTATATTTAATTATTACAGTAATATACCACAGTACTATATTTATTAATTAAAATAATTAAAACTGTATATATCATCATAGGTAAATTTCAAAAACAATGTTGAACAAAAAAGGCAAGTTATTACCTAATAATCTTCTATGAAGTTAATATTATGTTTTATTAACAAATATATAGAAATATGGGAAAGAACGAAATCATGCATGAAAGTAACACTAAGTTTAGGGTAGTGGTTATTTCTGAGCAAGAAGTGAGAAGAACAGAATCAGACCAATATGTTTTAATGTTTAATTTTGAAATATATGGATCTGAAGCAAATGTGACAAAGCATTCCTATTTGACAAAACTGGAAGATTCACTACACTATTCTGTCTTTCTACCAAAGAAAAGATTACTCTGGTGGTAGTATAGAAAATGGATTGGAAGGAGGCAAAAAGGAAACTCAGAGTAAAACCAAAAGGCTTCTGAAATCTAGTGAAAAATGACAAGCAGTAATAACAAGGATAAAAAATAAGGGGCTTGAGAAAGGAGTAGAACTGAGAGATATTTAGAAAATAAAATCAATAAGATTAGGAGACAGGACAAACATAGGAAGTAAGAGTAAAGTAGAAACTTACAAGTTCAAAGTCATTTTTCCTCAAAATAGAAAAGCAGGTAGAGAGCATTTTAGAAGACAGTTGTTTAGTAGCTAAGTTGTGCCTGACTCTTATGCGACCCCATGGACTGTAGCCCAGCAGGCTCCTCTGTTCATGAGATTCTCCAGGAAAGAGTACTGAGGTGGGTTGCCATTTCCTTCTCCAAGGGATCTACTGGACTCAGGGACTGAACCAGTGTCCCTGCTTGGCAGGCAGATTCTTTCCTACTGAATTACCTAGGACGCCCCACAGTTTAAATAAGTGTAGTTTATTCCAATTATAAACCAGTAAAGCTGTTAAGATATAAAATGGTTCTACATAAAAATCTAGATGTCCCATTTCTTTGGGAAAATCAATCAACTGTATATCAACACAGCCATCTCCCACTTTTCATGTCTTGCCAAGGTCAATCCTGCCACAGCAGCAGCAAGCACTGCAGAACAATCAAGACCATGCCTACCTGAACACTGGCTGGGTCACAGACTCAGCCAAGACTACAGAGCATCTCTCTTCTCTGCCCTGGGCTTCCTGACTGTACAGCGATGGTCACAAAGTTAACAGCCCAGGGAGGCACAGGAATCTAGGAAGCTTTCCAATTATTTGTTCTGACACTGACCTTGGTCACAGGAGTAAAGACCAAGGTCACAGGACCTTGGTCTGGAGGTCCTGAGAATTCCTGTATGCCTTTAACCCATAGAGCTACAGTCACATGAAATCTGTGTATGCCTTACAGAATCCAGTGAACCAGTGAAGTTGCTCAGTCGTGTCTGACTCTTTGCCATCCCATGGACTGTAGCCATGGAATTTTCCAGACAAGAGTAGTGGAGTGGGTTGCCATTTCCTTCTCCAGGGGATCTTTCCCGACCCAGGGATCGAACCCAGGTCTCCTGCATTGCAGGCAGATGCTTTACCATCTGAGCCACCAGGGAAGCCCCACAATAATTTGAAGGCTTTTCCACTCTATATTACACTGTTTTGATTTAAAACCCAGACTAAATGGATATTAGATAAGTAATATTTCCAGTGTATTCACTCCTGCAAAAGCAAAATACAAACTCTCTGGGTACATTTAAAACCGAACAATTTATCATAATTCCACGTGTATAAATTTAATATCATGTAATTCTTGTCTGATTCTCTTTTGTCTTATTAGATATAACCTTTGTTTTAGATATAACCTAAAACAGTTATATCTAGCTACTCCTTTTTCTCCCTAGCGGTCTCATTCAGAATTAGCTTAATTCTAAGATAATTTTATTAACGTTAATCCTGAATGAAAAAAAATCCTGAAACAGCAATAAAATATCACAGTATATTTGACAAAGAAAGTATCAAGCTACATCACTTTTTTGAAAAACAAAGAAAACTTTACCTGAACTAAAAGGATGATCTTAACAAAATCAAATAATTTTCAAACTACTATACAACTACTATTAAGAGAAAACCATAAATGAACTGAAGGTTTAGCTAAATTTTCCAAGGACAAAAAAGCTCAGTCCAATATAAAAAGCTGCTTCTAGAACTTAATCTCTCTACATTACTAATATAAACTACAAATACAAAGGAGGTAAGCATACTCTTAGGACTTACTACAGAGAAGGATTTGGGGAAGAGAAAGAAAACCCCATGAATCTTACTCAAGTGTCACAGTACTACTAAATATCTGGTTAGGTTCACATAAACGCCTTCAATAACACCTTACTGCCTTAAGATCAATTTATCCAAACATCAAGCTAAAACTTTCAACTAGCAGAGTACAAGTGTTCCCTCCACTAAGGTAGGTTAGTTGTGGCCTCTCAAAGGCTTCTTACTCTTCTTGTCCTCATCATTTATCATGTACAAATGCTGAGGAATGAGTGGAAAATATACTAGAAATCACGTAAATAAATATCAAAACAAATACCTCTCAGAACTACTAAAAGAGTAAATCTTATGTTTTAAACCTTGAAATACAATACAATAAGGCAAAATTCAGTATGGTGTTTTAGCCTTAACTATTTGATGACTAACTACATAAAAAAGATTTACTAACTGCCAATCAATCTTCAAAGACAACGGTAAATCTAAGCATAAGACAAGCAATCTCACATTGCCTTTAATAACAATTAATCGTCTTCAATTGATCAATTAATTTTTTATGTCAAAACTGCTCAAATATATCATTGAGCTTAAAGGTGTTACATGTGAATATCTTTTCTTCAATAATACTAGTTTTAATCTCTATTAAAAACCTACCTTTGAGGTTCTTTGAAGTTGATCACCAACATATGTTTTACGAAACTGATCCAAGAACCACAGAATTGCAAGTTCTATTTTCTCATTAGAACACTGAGGCAATCCGGTATCCATTAAAGATATAAGCTGAAAAACTCTTTTCATGAAGGAAAAAAAAGGCTTCAGTAAAAATTCTTAGAGAAATAATATTAAAACATTTATCAACAATTTTATATAATATAAAAATTAAAAAAATACAAATGCTTATAAGGAAAATATTTCAAAAATCATCTGAAATCCTACACTAAGAGATAACACAATCTGGTCAAATTCCTTCTATCCTTTTTTCCTAACACATACATATACATGCCTAGAAACCTACATGGACATAACAATCATTAATTTACTAAATTTTATATATAAATATATCTGATATACATATAAATATATAACATCTATATGGTAAATACCTAGCATTATATATCATATAAACATAGATGTCAACTTAAATATGTATAAAAACATATATATTTATAAAACATTTTAGTAAAAGAGAGTGATACTGAATGTGTAATTTTGTATTTTTTCACTACAACATTTTCATCAAACCATATATTTTGACTCACATGGCTCAAAGTACCAAAAAAATAAAATAAAATAAAGAGGTACACCCATCAAGCTATATCACTTTCTTAATGAGTAATAAAAATTTTATCTGAAATAAATTACAAGATGATCTTAACAAAATCAAACATTTTTAATATAAGTATGCAATTATATCAAAAGTCATAAATGAACTAAAGGCCAAGTTAAATTTCCTAAAGAAAAACTTACTAGAATGAAAAGCTTAGCCTAGGATTTTCCCCCACCCTTCCCCCTCAAAAAAAAAAAAACCCTTCTATTATCTATTTTCATTAAAATTTTCCAAAGAATGGCTGCCAAATGGCTGGTGCTAACAAAATTAGCATACCATAATAAAATTTTTAAGAGACAGAAATAGAAGTTCAGGAGGAAATAGTACCTACTTTTTTTCTCACTGTACAAAGGCAAGTGGATCCAGCCCTAACCCGTCCACTTCCATCCATGTGTGCACACAAGAACATACACATACACGCTGTCGACAGCTTGTGTCATTTCAGAGACTTTGAATGTATGCACAGGCAAATATGACTGACTATTCTCCTTCCAACTCTGTACACATATGAGGCATACTATACATTACACTGTTACACCTAGCTTTCTTCATTGACCTTGCAGACTTTTCATGTCAGATATAAAGACCTTCCTTGTTCTCTTTTTACAGCTGTTTAACATTCCATTATATGCCCACGTGTGCTCAGTCACTAAGTCGTGTCTGACTCTTTAGTGACCCCATAGGCTGTAGCCTGCCAGGCTCCTCTGTCCATGGGATTTTCCAGGCGAATACTGGAGTGTGCTGCAACTAACCATATTATTCCCGACATTCCCCTACTGGTGGGCACTAAGGCTGCTTACGGTATTTTGCTGTCACAAAAACGCTGCAATTCACAATCTCTAACACATCATTCCACACATTTACAGTTATAATATAAACCTTACAGAAAAAGTCAACTTATTGGCTTAAAGAGTATGATTTATAATTCTGATAGCTATTCCACTGAAGTTGCCTTCCAATGAAACTGAAATAACTTATACTCCCATCACCAGTAAGAGAGTGTCTTTACACATAGATAATTCAGAGTGATACTAAACTTTAGAACTTACTGGAATCTGAAAAAATGGTATCTCTAATATTTATTATTTTTTAATCTCATAACAACTAATGTTCTGCATACCAGGAGACCTCCTTGTGTCCATCATCTGTGGTCCTCCTTCAATCCCTTTTATTCCTTAAGGTTTCACTAAGGTGTCTTTTATTAACAATTCATTATAATTTTTAATTACTAAAAGATTACATGCAGAAAACTTATAAAACTCTAGCCATCAATCACCTTGTTTCCTTTCAACTAATAAATGAAAAACCTACTGTTCAGACAACTCTTATGGATTTTGCGTAAGAACAACGTCTTACCCAAATCTGAGGTCTTTTCATATTTCATCTTTTTATATATACTGCTATGATACACCAATAACCTCAGATATGCAGATGACACCACCCTTATGGCAGAAACTGAAGAGGAACTAAAAAGCCTCTTGATGAAAGTGAAAGAGGAGAGTGAAAAGTTGGCTTAAAGCTTAACATTCAAAAACGAAGATCATGGCATCTGGTCCCATCACTTCATGGGAAATAGATGGGGAAACAGTGGAAACAGTGTCAGACTTTATTTTTTTGGGCTCCAAAATCACTGCAGATGGTGACTGCAGCCATGAAATTAAAAGACGCTTACTCCTTGGAAGAAAAGTTATGACCAACCTAGATAGTATATTCAAAAGCAGAGACATTACTTTGCCGACTGAGGTCCGTCTAGTCGTCTAGTCAAGGCTATGGTTTTTCCTGTGGTCATGTATGGATGTGAGAGTTGGACTGTGAAGAAGGCTGAGTGCCAAAGAATTGATGCTTTTGAACTGTGGTGTTGGAGAAGACTCTTGAGAGTCCCTTGGACTGCAAAGAGATCCAACCAGTCCATTCTGAAGGAGATCAGCCCTGGGATTTCTTTGGAAGGAATGATGCTAAAGCTGAAACTCCAGTACTTTGGCCACCTCATGTGAAGAGTTGTACAAGATATATGTACTAAACGTCTTGCCCAATTATTTTTTTCATATTATTAATTTTCTAAAACACAGTATATAATTAAGGCTATGTCAAGTTTTAATAATCTCATTTTGAATATAAACTTATATTTCACTGAAATACAACTACTGTGCTTTTTCCTATCAGCGAAGAGTTCTCGGAAGAAAATATCTTGTTTACATCAAATGAACTTCTTTATAAATCTTGGTATTTGCTGCCAAAGTGTTATGAAATAACATTTTGGCAACCATTTTTATAGTTAAATAGCTAAATTAAGCTACTTATTTAAAAGTAACTTCACTCACTATCTTTAATGCTATTAAAATTTATGAAGGAAAGCTTAATAAAGATCAAATTTAAGAATCATATTATCAACCAGGTTTGTTTTTCTAAAGGGTATTTATTCTTTGATTTTGAAAGGAGGAACAAAGCTAGGTTTTTAAGTCTACGTATTGGTCAATGCATAGACTGCTGAAGTAGTTTTAGTTAAATAAATACAGACACCAAGCCTCATCTCTGGATTCAGGTGATTTTAAGTAACACATATCCTGCTTTTAAATTCTTTATGAGTAGGACCTCCCTTTTCCTACTCTAGTTCTTTGCTGATTCTATGCAATTGCTTGTTTACTTTTATTTCCTTTAAATAGCATACATTCCAAAAATCTGAGGAAGACATGAAACCAAAAGACAAGTTTGCTGGGGTGCCTTTACAACTCATATTAAGCTGGTGATTTGTATTTGCTTAAGAGGCAATGCTATCCCAAGCAGGAGAGCAGGAAAAAGTTCTCAGGGGGGCACATGATCCTTTTGTCAAATAAGCTTTGATAGTTCATTAATGCAGGAAGTTCAGCTGCAAGTAACTGAAATCCAAAGTAACAATTGTTTAAACAATATAGATGTTTATTTCTCTCTCAAGCAAAAGTCCAAGGCAATGCTCTAGGACTACCTGGTGCACCATGGTGTATCTAGATGCAGGTTCCCTCCATCTTGTTGTTATACTTGCCTTCACTCACCCAGTAACTTCATGGTTTAGGATGGATTCTTCAGATAAACCCATGTGCATATATGTTACACACACCACGTTTACTTACATTCAACTGCCCAGAATATAATCACTTAACCATACCCAGATGTAAGAGATTATAGGAAATCTAGTCTTTATTCAGGTGGCCAATGCCCAGCAAAACATTTCAGGTATTCTATTACTGCAGAAGAAGGAAAGAAGAGATACAAGACAACCAGCAGTCTCTGCCATAGTACTCTCCAAAGATTTGCGGCCACCCCTAACAAATGCTTAACACCAAAGTTTGTATTGTATATAGGTTAGGTTAGGTTATTGAATATTCACTTGCAGTTTAAATTTAGTGGCCTACATTTATTTTTACCTTTATCTTAAATTATCTTTGGAGCATGAAGGGAATACAAATACAAAATACATTAAATAACTTTGATTCAAGTCTATGCACACCATTCCAAGTATAAAGAAATGAATTTTTGGCTAATAAACTCTTTTATCTCTTTTCCATCCTCCTTACATCCAATTACATAAGCAGCTGTTCAGTCAATAAACACTTGAAGGCCTACTATAACGGCAGGTGTACGCTAGGAGTTCAGAAAATAACACTGAGCAAAACGTACACATTCCCAGTCCTCCAGAAATCTATAATCTATGCTGGGAAAGACAATAAAACAAATAATTAGAATAAGGAGTGACAAGCGCTGTAATAAACACTACGAAGAAATTAGCAAGAACTCCTGACATTCTTGGACGGAACAGAGCAAAGAGAGCGTTGAGAGAAAATGGCAAGTGTGTGTAGTTATCCAGACAGCGAAAAACAAAAAAGTGTGACTCATTGAAGAGCTGAAAAACAGTCCGATATGGCTATAAAGCAGTTAGTGGCAGGAGATAAGGCTAATGAGACAGGTAGGACCCTGATTATGAAGAGCCTGACAAGCCACATAAATTTTAATCCCAATAGCAATGAAAGTCATTGCAGAGTTTAAGCAAAGCACGGATATAATCAGATCTTTGTTTTTGAAAGCCAGAAAGGAAACAGTGTCCATTTCAAACTACAGCATGTCTCTAGGTAAATGATGACAGGAGTTAAAACAGCAGGGCGACAGAAGCAATTGAAACTAGCTAGGATAACTAGAAGGTAGAAGTTGATAGAATTTGATGACCATACGGACACTGGTGAGAGAAAGAAGAAAAAGTTAAGGAGAACTCCCAGGATTTAAGCCTGGGCAATTAAGTGGACAGTGATGAGACCATGGGGAAAGTCAGGGTTGGGAGCAGATGGAAGAGATGGGTTGAATTTTGGTCACTGAATTAGAGGCACATGTGGGATAAAACTTGCAAGAGAACCAGTTCGGTAAGTGTTTGGTGATCAGAGATAGGAATTACTACAGCAACACAGAATCACTGAGCCACGCGGGGGGCTCAGTTAAGGTTAAAAAAAAAAGTGTATCTTAGGAAGCTAATACACACCATGGGGTCACAAAGAGTCAGACATGACTGAGCAACTGAGCACACACACACACACACACACACACACACACACAGCGGTACCTATCTACAGCAGAGTGTAATATTTTTTATACTACTCAAGAGATTAAGAGAAAACTCTGAATTCAGGTTCTGCCACACAGAGGAGATAAAAATACAGGGGCAAACAAAGCAGATAAAGCTTATTCCTCCCCTATTCTAGTGAAATAAACAACTAAACATTAGGAGACAGTAAGTACTAAGAAGAAAAACTAGAGTAGGATAAGGATGTTGCTTTGGAAAGGTAGGTCAAAAGAGGCAGAGACATCTGGATACAGACCTGGCCGAAGTGACAAGAGTACCGTATAAAACCTGGGAGAAAGCATTCCGAGCAGAAGGCAAGCACAAAGCCCCTAAAGCGAAAACATACTAGCAGCACGCAAAGAATGCCAAGGAAGCCAGTGGGCGTGGTTGGGCTGAATGACAAAGTACAGGAAGTAAGGTCAGAGAACTAGCACGGCACACTCTGGGCCATGGCCAAGATTTTGGAATTTCTCTCATGTGGGACAGAAAAAGCCACTGGGAGTTTCTGAGTAGAGAAGAGGAAGCAACACGACCGAATGGGAACTTATCTATACCACAGCCAAGTTTGGGACAAAGAGCAAAACATAGCTAGTTGCAAAAGTCTTCAGTGAAAAATGAGGAATGAGTGGGAGGCGAATAGGTGAGAACAGCATGGAGAGGGCACAGGGTAAGACGAATCCTTAGGAAATCTCTCAAAATGTTTACATTCTGTTCACGATGGGTGAAACTGAAATA
This sequence comes from Capra hircus, assembly GCF_001704415.2. Classification (NCBI taxonomy): domain Eukaryota; kingdom Metazoa; phylum Chordata; class Mammalia; order Artiodactyla; family Bovidae; genus Capra; species Capra hircus. Next base: position 2,952,691 of record NC_030827.1, on the reverse strand, counting down.
ACTATTAAATTATCTTTATTTAATTAGAATTGTGTGGCATGAGCACAAATATTCTTATTTGCTAAGTCAAATTAGCATATTTTGAAATTTTAAACATGTCTTAAATGTCATTATCATGATATTGAAAGTTTTTATGAATATCAACCTTTTCCTGATAAAATAACATAAACTTTGACAAGAACTTCTGAACTTCTAATTTTGTAGTGTTTTCCCAGGAGTTACAATGGTTATCACCTAACAATAATACACAGAAGGCAAATAGTATTACAGTTCTAGTTAACTTGGAATTTCTTCATATGAAATTGGTATTTTAAATTTTTATATTAAACATAGTTCTTAATTTAAAATCTCAGTATGTTAGAACACATATTTATGTTTTTTTTATAGACAAAATATGTTAGTCCTGGTACATACCCCACCTTGAATCTGCTTGGCTTAAATACCCACCATCGCCACCACCACCTCATCTCATCCCTGGGCTCAACCACTTGCCCTGTAGCCCCAGGAAAGATGCATACAGTTCCTGAAGTTATAAATCCTCATTCAGGGGAGAGGAAAGGCCTACCATAGCTCTAGCCAGCCCCCACCTCCAACCAATAGAACCAACAGAAGCTCTGGCAGGCCCAGCATCTCCTCAAAGGGGCCAAGGAACAAACCTAAGCATAGAAAAGTTAAACACTGCAGGAGCAGATTTCAGCCACTAAAGAGTGGGCCACAGAAGCAAGTGATGAGAGAAACTGCTTGCCCTTAGTCCCCATCGCCCTGCCACCACCAAGACGGACTGTTCTGAAACATAGCTGTTCCATGTGGTCCCTGGGGAAAGCTGTAAAAGTGAGCAACCAGCTGTGGAATGCACCACCTTTTATAATTGGTTCTCATTATTTATGGCAGTTATGTGCTATAAAATTGCTGTTAAAAACTGAATTAGTAAATATTAAACCACTGCTCCTAGAGGTAATAAAGGAATAGGTTGCTGAGGAACTCTGGTCACAATATTTTCATCAGCTACTCAACACATAAGCTGTTTTATGTGTTTCTGTTTAAAGACACCTTATTTAATATATGTTTTTGATTCATTAACTTTGAGCTCACAGCTAACAGCATTAAAATTTGCTCCTGAAGAAAGTTTGTCTAGCAAATGTACTTTCTCTGTAAGGCACATTACAGCCTTCTTGTGCTTTCGGACACCAGAGAGCACCTCAGCACTATGCTGGAGGGACGTCTTAAACAGCGAGACCACTGACAGAAAGGACAAGGCGTGAAAAATACGGCACTAAATCCAAAGGCAAAAAGGACATGTTTATGGTATAAGCGCTGAAACAAGAAGACACACCATCCGTTCAACCTCCGCTGTGAAAATGTACACCGGGCAACTCAGATTTTTAGCCACTATGCACAGAACCAAGAGCGACTACAACCTGTTGTTGTTCAATCATGCTCCTTGCAACCCCATGGACTGCAGCACACCAGGCTTCCCCATCCTTCACTGTCTCTTGGGGTTTGCTCAAAATTATGTCCATTGAGTCAGTGATGCCATCCAACAATTTTATCATCTGTCACCCTCTTTTCCTCCTGCCCACACTCTTTCCCTCTGATGTAAAAACTGTGGCTAGAACACAAAATGCTGTTCCTGTCATTATCAAGCTCAAAGACCTTCACCTATTTCCACATCAAAAGCAGTACCCACTAAAGCCTAAGGTTAAGGAAGGGTTAAAACCCATCACGGAAAATTTAAAGGAACAAGGGCTATTAATTCCCTATAATAATCCTATATAATCCATGAACACTCCTATTTTGGGTATAAAGTCAAATGATAAATGGAGACTTGTTCAAGATATATGAATAATAAGTGCCTTATCCTTATACTTTACTGTCTTAAATTCCTGAATGAGCCAAATATTTTTCAGTCATTGATTTGAAGGTTGCTTTCTAGAGTTAATTAATCATCCTCTACCTATGGCTTTAAAACAATTGAGAAGACTCTTGGGCATAACAGGCTGTTGCCGTATTTGGATTCCGGGTTATGGGGAACTTGCCCAGTCTTTATATAAACTTATAACTGAGAATCAGCAGGCCCAAACTAACAAGCTGGTTTGGTCCCCACAGACTCAAAAGGCTTTTGAAGGCTCTCCAACCTGCTCTTCTGCAGGCTCCAACTTTGAGCTTGCTCACAGGATCAGAGTTTAGCTCCTTACTGAAAAAAAGGCTAAGGCCACATGCCTTAAGGGTAACTGCTACTATTGTTTCGCTAATGGCCTAAACCTCATAAGTTTACTAATGGGCAAAATCTTACTGTATAGACTTCTCAACACGTAAGTGGGATCTTAAACTCTAAAGTTCAGAGTGACAATGGCTCCTTCTTTAAAGCTGCTGTAACTCAAGGGGTGTCGAAAGATCTAGGAACAGAATATCACTTACACTGTTCCTGGAGACCCTAATCTTCAGAAAAGGTAGAAAAGATGAATGACATTATTAAGACACATCTGTGTAAGCTAATTCAGGAAATAAAGACAGCTGGTTTAAAGTTTAACCCATACATTTATGAGGGCTCAAACTGCCCCTCCAAAAATGGGATTATCTCCAGTTTCATCTACCTCATTAGAACTGATTCAAATGTATTTGCAGGATGCTTGGGGCTGGTGCACTGGGATGACCCGAGGGATGGTGTCGGGTGGGGGAGGTGGGAGGGGTGTTCGGGATCGGGAACACGTGTACACCCGTGGCGGATTCATGCTGATATGTGGCAAAACCAATACAATATTGCAAAGTAAAAAAAAATAATAATAACCAAAAAAAAGGGATTATCTCAATGACAGACAGTTTTTGTGCAGAGATATCATCACAGATCTTGAAGCCTTAGAACTAACTATGTGACTTAGCTCTCAGCTTTTCAACTTCCTCATCAATTGAAGGCATAACATGGTGGGTTTCTCCACTTCAAGGAAAGGACTTTCTTCAACTTTGCGAATGCCTTGACCAACAACAATTCTATGTGACGTCTCTTCTTTATCTGATGACATCTAACTATCCTAAGATGGACTGATGTAACTATGGACATAACGTAACTTTTAATTTTAATTATGATTTAACTTGGTTTGGGATTGGAATGAAAACTGACCTTTTCCAGTCCTGTGGCCACTGCTGAGTTTTCTAAATGTGCCTAGCATATTGAGTGTAGCACTTCAACAGCATCATCTTTCAGGATTTGAAATAGCTCAACTGGAATGCCATCACCTCTGCTAGCTTTGTTTGTAGTGCTTTCTAAGGCTCACTTGACTTCTTCACATTCCAGGATGTCTAGCTCTAGGTGAGTGATCACACCATCGTGATTATCTGGGTCATGAAGATCTTTTGTACAGTTCTTCTGTGTATTCTTGCCATCTCTTCTTAAAATCTTCCGCTTCTGTTAGGTCCATACCACTTCTGTCCTTTATTGAGCCCATCTTTGCATGAAATATTCCCTTGGTATCTCTAATTTTCTTGAACAGATCTCTAGTCTCTCCCGTTCTGTTCTTTTCCTCTATTTCTTTGCACTGATCTCAGAGGAAGGCTTTCTGATTTCTTGCTATTCTTTGGAACTCTGCATTCAGATGCTGATATCTTTCCTTTTCTCCTTTGCTTTTCGCTTCTCTTTTTTTCACAGCTATTTGTAAGGCCTCCCCAGACAGCCATTTTGCTTTTTTGCATTTCTTTTCCATGGAATGGCCTTGATCCCTGTCTCCTGTACAATGTCACGAACCTCAGTCCATAGTTCATCAGGCACTCTATCTATCAGATCTAGGCCCTTAAATCTATTTCTCACTTCCACTGTATAATCATAAGGAATATGATTTAGTTCATATCTGAATGGTCTAGGAGTTTTACCTACTTTCTTCAATTTAAGTCTGAATTTGGTAATAAGGAGTTCATGATCTGAGCCATAGTCAGCTCCTGGTCTTGTTTTGTTGACTGTATAGAGCTTCTCTATCTTTGGCTGCAAAGAATATAACCAATCTGATTTCGGTGTTGACCATCTGGTGATGTCCATGTGTAGACTCTTCTCTTGTATTGTTGGAAGAGGCGTTTGCTATGACCAGTGCATTTTCTTCGCAAAACTCTATTAGTCTCTGCCCTGCTTCATTCCATATTCCAAGGCCAAATTTGCCTGTCACTCCAAGTGTTTCTTGACTTCCTACTTTTGCATTCCAGTCCCCTATAATGAAAAGGACATCTTTTTTGAGTATTAGTTCTAAAAGATCTTATAGGTCTACATAGAACCGTTCAACTTCAGCTTCTTCAGCGTTACTGGTTGGGGCATAGACTTGGATTACTGTGATACTGAAAGGTTTGCCTTGGAAACGAACAGAGATCATTCCGTCGTTTTTGAGATTGCATCCAAGTACTACATTTCGGACTCTCTTGTTGACCATGATGGCTACTCCATTTCTTCTAAGGGATTCCTGCCCACAGTAGTAGATATAATGGTCATCTGAGTTAAATTTACCCATTCCAGTCCATTTTAGTTTGCTGATTGCTAGCATGTCGATGTTCACTCTTGCCATCTCTTGTTTGACCCCTTCCAATTTGCCTTGATTCATGGACCTGACATTCCAGGTTCCTATGCAATATTGCTCTTTACAGCATCTGACCTTGCTTTTATCACCAGTCACATCCACGGTATTGTTTTTGCTTTGGCTCCATCCCTTCATTCTTTCTGGAGTTATTTCTCCACGGATCTCCAGTAGCATATTGGGCACCTACTGACCTGGGCAGTTCCTTTTTCGTATCCTATCATTTTGCCTTTTCATACTGTTCATGGGGTTCTCAAGGCAAGAATACTGAAGTGGTTTGCCATTCCCTTCTCCAGTGGACCATATTCTGTCAGACCTCTCCACCATGACCCGCCTGTCTTGGGGTGCCCTCTGTTCATTTCCAAGGCAAACCATTTAATATCACAGTAATCCAAGTCTATGCCCCAACCAGTAACACTGAAGAAGCTGAAGTTGAATGGTTCTATGAAGACCTACAAGACCTTTTAGAACTAACACCCAAAAAAGATGTCCTTTTCATTATAGGGGACTGGAATGCAAAAGCAGGAAGTCAAGAAACACCTGGAGTAATGGGCAAATTTGGCCTTGGAATGTGGAATGAAGGAGGGCAAAGACTAATAAAGTTTTGCAAGGGAAATGCACTGGTCATAGCAAACACCCTCATCCAACAACACAAGAGAAGAGTCTACACATGGACATCACCAGATGGTCAACACCGAAATCAGATTGATTATATTCTTTGCAGCCAAAGATGGAGAAGCTCTATACAGTCAACAAAAACAAGACCGGGAGCTAACTGTGGCTCAGATCATGAACTCCTTATTACCAAATTCAGACTCAAATTGAAGAAAGTAGGGAAAACCACTAGACCATTCAGGTATGACCTAAATCAAATCCCTTATGATTATACAGTGGAAGTGAGAAATAGATTTAAGGGCCTAGATCTGATAGATTGAGTGCCTGATGAACTATGGACTGAGGTTTGTGACACTGTACAGGAGACATGGATCAAGACCATCCCCATAGACAAGAAATGCAAAAAAGCAAAATGGCTGTCTGGGGAGGCCTTACAAATAGCTGTGAAAAGAAGAGAAGCAAAAAGCAAAGGAGAAAAGGAAAGATATAAGCATCTGAATGCAGACTTCCAAAGAATAGCAAAAGAGATAAAAAAGCCTTCTTCAGCGATCAATGCAAAGAAATAGAGGTAAAAAACAGAATGGGAAAGACGAGAGATCTGTTCAAGAAAATTAGAGATACTAAGGGAACATTTCATGCAAAGATGGGCTCAATAAAGGACAGAAATGGTCTGGACCTAACAGAAGCAGAAGATATTAAGAAGAGGTGGCAAGAATACACCGAAGAACTGTACAAAAAAGATCTTCACGACCAAGATAATCATGATGGTGTGATCACTCTTCTAGAGCCAGACATCCTGGAATGTTAAGTCAAGTAGGCCTTAGAAAGCATCACTACGAACAAGGCTAGTGGAGGTGATGGCATTCCAGTTGAGCTATTTCAAATCCTGAAAGATGATGCTGTGAAAGTGCTGCACTCAATATGCCAGCAAACTTGGAAAACTCAGCAGTGGCCACAGGACTGGAAAAGGTCAGTTTTCATTCCAATCCCAAAGAAAGGCAATGCCAAAGAATGCTCAAACTACCACACAATTGCACTCATCCTCACACGCTAGTAAAGTAATGCTCAAAATTCTCCAAGCCAGGCTTCAGCAATACGTGAACTGTGAACTTCCAGATGTTTAAGTTGGATTTAGAAAAGGCAGAGGAATCAGAGATCAAATTGCCAACATCCACTGGATCATGGAAAAAGCAAGAGAGTTCCAGAAAAACATCTATTTCTGCTTTATTGACTATGCCAAAGCCTTTGACTGTGGATCACAATAAACTGTGGAAAATTCTGAAAGAGATGGGAATACCAGACCACCTGACCTGCCTCTTGAGAAACCTATATGCAGGTCAGGAAGCAACAGTTAGAACTGGACATGGAACAACAGACTGGTTCCAAATAGGAAAAAGAGTACATCAAGGCTGTATATAGTCACCCTGCTTATTTAACTTATATGCAGAGTACATCATGAGAGATGCTGGGCTGCAAGAAACACAAGCTGGAATCAAGATTGCCAGGAGAAATATCAATAACCTCAGATATGCAGATGACACCACCCTTATGGCAGAAAGTGAAGAGGAACTAAAAAGCCTCTTGATGCAAGTAAAAGTGGAGAGTGAAAAAGTTGGCTTAAAGCTGAACATTCAGAAACGAAGATCATGGCATCTGGTCCCATCACTTCATGGGAAATAGATGGGGAAACAGTGGAAACAGTGTCATACTTTATTTTGGGGGGCTCCAAAATCACAGCAGATCGTGACTGCAGCCATGAAATTAAAAGACGTTTACTCCTTGGAAGAAAAGTTATGATCAACCTAGATAGCATATTCAAAAGCAGAGACATTACTTTGCCAACAAAGGTCCATCTAGTCAAGGCTATGGTTTTTCCAGTGGTCATGTATGGATGTGAGAGTTGGACTGTGAAGAAGGCTGAGTGCCGAAGAATTGATGCTTTTGAACTGTGGTGTTGGAGAAGACTCTTGAGAGACCCTTGGATTGCAAGGAGATCCAACCAGTCCATTCTGAAGGAGATCAGCCCTGGGTGTTCTTTGGAAGGAATGATGCTAAAGCTGAAGCTCCAGTACTTTGGCCACCTCATGCAAAGAGTTGACTCATCAGAAAATACTCTGATGCTGGGAAGAATTGGGGGCAGGAGGAGAAGGGGACGACCGAGGATGAGATGGCTGGATGGCATCACAGACTCGATGGACATGAGTCTGAGTAAACTCTGGGAGTTGGTGATGGACAGGGAGGCCTGGCGTGCTGCGATTCATGGGGTCTCAAAGAGTCAGACACGACTGAGCGACTGAACTGAACTGAACTGAATAGCCAATTGAAAAAGTATATAGCTCCCTTGCTTAGACTAGCGAGGGAGCTAGTCCATGTCCTCCTTCTGATGTCTATGTCAGAAGTTTCCCTTGTCCCTTATCATACTTTAATAAAACCCTGCTACACAAAAGCTCTTGAGTGACCAAGCCTGGTCCCTGGTCCCAAAGCTAAATCTTCTTTGGAGATCACAAATCTGACACCGTTAACTGTAAGCTATTATCAGCATCAGGGTCTTTTCCAATGAGAAAAGTTGGCTCTTTGCATCAGTTGGCCAAAGTACTGGAGTCCTTTCAATGAATACCCAGAGCTGATTTCCTTTAGGATGGACTGATTTGATGTTCTTGCTGCCCAAGCGACTCTCAAGAGACTTCTCCAGCACCACAATCTGAAAGCATCAATTTTTCGGTGTTTATCCTTCTTTATGGTCCAACTCTCATATCCACACATGACTACTAGAAAAACCACAGCTTTGACTATATGGATCTTTGTCAGCAAACTGACGTCTCTGCCTTTTAATATGCTGTCCAGGTCTGTCATAGCTTTCCTTCTAAGGAGTAAGTGTCTTAATTTCACGACTGCAGTCACTGGCATAAGTATTGATTTGGTGGTTAACAAACAAATTTTAGCAAGTGTATAAATGTGCAAAAATGGAATCTCTGAAAAATGAGTATTAATTCTATTTGTTTTCTCTCATTTTCTCACTCACTTTTCCTTCCTTACGTCTTCCCTGAAAATGTAGCCTTTTCCCCATTCCCCAAAACATTAGCTGATAAACTTCACCTTAGGCTTTGTTTTCTAGAGAATACATGCTAAACACAAAACAAATCTTATTTAAAGCTAAATAAATATGTTTGCTGTCTAAAGAAAAAAATTAAAATTTTCTACTTGACAAATACACACTTTTGTTTATTTCCTGTTATATATATACATATATATATTTAGGGAAATAGTACCACTGGGTAACTTTCTGTTTGATGATGAAAACTTTAAAAAATAATCAAAATAATTATACCAAAATTATACTTAATTCCCACTTTACTAAATATGTCATGTTAAATAAATAAATAAATAAATGTCATGTTATAATAAAATATGGTACAGAAGCAAATTATTCACTTGGTTTAAAATTAAATCATTTTGAGAATGTCCCTATTCATATTTTAAAGTGGTTTCATATTAGAAATAATGAATCGTAGGAAAAACTAAAATATTTACTTTCTATTCAGATTCAAATTGAGATAGTTTTAAATGAGATAGCTTAAAGGTTATAAATGGTATGAAATGAGAAATTTCTATTCAAAATGGCAACAAATGTATTAAACACTTAAGAATATATAAAAAATAATAATTAGGGAGAATACTAAAGACTTCAGTAGGGTAATAATGATATACTAAGAGACTTCTAAGATCAGTGGAAAAGAATGAAACACATAGAAAGAGACATAAGAATTCTGAGTAACATTTAAATGGCATTTTAAGTTGGCAGAGAGCGGACTTGACACTGACTGGCTAATACCTTAGAAACATTCAAAAAAGCATATAAAACAAAATATATGTTGAATATATTAAAAATTAAATATAAAAAGCTGAAATTGTATAGGAACCAGGAAAAAATATAGGTGAATATTTTTATTATCCAGGCATGGAACAACCTTCCTCAATATGAGCATTAAAACTATATGATAGGGACTTCCTTAGTGGCCCAGCGGCTAAGATTCCATGCTTCCAATACAGGGTCTGGATTTGGTCCATGGTCAGGGAACTTAGACCCCACATGGTACAACTAAGAGTTCGCATGATGCAACTGAAAGTCCTTCATGCCACAACTAAGACCTGACACAGCCAAATTAATGAATTAATGTTTTAAAAATATGAAAGAAAAAAATTCAGATTTGAATATATAAATATTTTGTGTGCTTAGCCTCTCAGTCGTGTCCAACTCTTTGCAATCCGATGGACTGTACCCCGCCAGGCTCTCTCTCCTCTGTCCATGGAATTCTCTAGGTAAAAATACTAGAGTAGGTAGCCACTGCCTTCTCCAGGAATATAAACATTTTAAAGCCAGTAAAAAATAAATTTCTAAAACATTAAAATATATACAGAAGACATATTCAAAATGAATAGCAAAATATTATAATCTTTGATATATACTGATATATATTGAGTAATTGTAAATAAATTAGGAAAGATAATCTAAAAGAAAACCAAATGAATGGTACAATCTAAATATAATAAAAAAGCACAAAGAAAAATAGAAATGGCAAGAAAAGCAATAGAAAAGAATGTTTGATACCACTTCTAAACAAGGAAATACAAAAAAATGAGAACTTAGTTGGAAAAGATAATAATCCTACCACCTAGTGTTCAACTGCAGAAAAAAATCATAACCTCTCATAGCCTTTGGGTTCAGAGGAGAGACTGGTACTTTTCCAGAAGGCAATGTGGTGATGTGTACCGAGCCTTTAAAGTGCTATATATATACTATTCAACCAGCTACTCAGCTTTTAAGATATAACTCTAATAAAATTATCTTGATCTACATAAAGATACAGTTAAAAGAATATTCACCTTTGTTATAAGGAAAAACTGAGAAACAAGCTAAAATTCCCAAAGCAAGGGTATTTACAGTATAGCTTAGAATATTGAGCAACTAACAATTTCTACTTCATTTTTTACTTAATGTCCAGGTAAAATGTTCATAATATAATGTTTGATTTTTAAAAAAATAATTGTTCTAGAGTTTCTTTTGGTAAAACAGTGCTTGCTATTTCCCAGGTATTGTCCTAAGCACTTTAAAATTATTAACTCATTTAATCCTTCCAACGGCCCAAAATGAATTAGATACTATCATTAGTACTCAGTTCAGTTCAGTTCAGTGTCTGACTCTTTGCTACCCCATAGACCGTAGTACACCACGCTTCCCTGTCCATCACCAACTCCCAAAGTTTGCTCAAATTCATGTCCATCGAGTCAGTGATGCCATCCAACCATCTCATCCTCTCTCGTCGTCTTCTCCTCCTGCCTTCAATCTTTGAGCATTACTTTGCTAGCATGTGAGATGAGTGCAATTGTGCAGTAGTTTGAGCATTCGTTGGCATTGTCTTTCTTTGGGAATGGAATGAAAACTGACTTTTGCCAGTCCTGTGGCCACTGCTGTGTTTTCCAGATTTGCTGGCATATTGAGTGCAGCACTTTCACAGCATCATCTTTTAGGATTTGAAATAGCTCAGCTGGAATTCCATTACCTCCACTAGCTTTGTTCCTAGTGATGCTTCCTAAGGCCCACTTGACTTCACAATCCAGGATATCTGGCTCAAGGTGAGCGATCACACCATCATGGTTATCTGGGTCATGAAGATCATTTTTGTATACTTCTGTGTATTCTTGCCACCTCTTCTTAATATCTTCTGCTCCTTTAGGTGCATACCATTTCTGTCCTTTATTGTGCCCATCTGTGCATGAAATGTTGCCTTGGTATCTCGAGATACCACTTTCTTGAAGAGATCTCTAGTCTTTCCCATTCTATTGTTTCCCTCTATTTCTTTGCATTGATCACTGAGGAAGGCTTTCTTATCTCTCCTTGCTATTCTTCCCAACTCGGCATTCAAATGGGTATATCTTTCCTTTTCTCCTTTGCCTTTAGCTTCTCTTCTTTTCTCAGCTGTTTGTAAGGCCTCCTCAGACAACCATTTTGCCTTTTTGCATTTCTTTTTCTTGGGGATGGTCTTGATCCCTGTCTTCTGTACAATGTCATGAACCTCCATCCATACTTCATCAGACACTCTATCAGATCTAGTCCCATAAATCTATTTCTCACTTCCACTGTATAGTCATAAGGGATTTGATTTAGGTCATACCTGAATGGTCTAGTGGTTTTCCCCATTTTCTTCAATTTAAGTCTGAATTTGGCAATAAGGAGTTCATGATCTGAGCCACAGTCAGCTCCTGGTCTTGTTTTTGCTAACTGTATAGAGCTTCTTTGGCTACAAAGAATATAATCAATCTGATTTCAGTATTGACCATCTGGTGATGTCCATGTGTAGAGTCTTCTCTTGTGTTGTTGGAAGAGGGTGTTTGCTATGACAAGTGCGCTCTCTTGGCAAAACTTGTTAGCCTTTGCCCTGCTTAATTTAGTACTCCTAGGCCAAATCTGCCTGTTACTCCAGGTATCTCTTGACTTCCTACTTTTGCACTCCAATCCTCTATGATAAATAGAATATCTTCTTTGGCTGTTAATTCTAGAAGGTCTCGTAGATTTTCATAGAACCATTTAATTTCAGCTTCTTTAGGATTACTGGTAGGGGCATAGACTTGGGATTACTCTGATACTGAATGGTCTGCCTTGGAAACAAACAGAGATCATTCTGTCATTTTTGAGACTGTACCCAAGTACTGCATTTCGGAGTCTCTTGACTGTGAGGGCTACTCCATTTCTTCTAAGGGATTCTAGCCCACAGTAGTAGGTACAATGATCAACTGAATTAAATTCACCCATTCCAGCCCCTTTTAGTTCACTGACTCCTAAAATGTTGACGTTTGCTCTTGCCGTCTCCTGTTTGGCCACTTCCAGTTTACCCTGACTCGCGGGCCTAACACTCCAGGTCCCTATGCAGTATTGCTCTTTGCGGTGCTGGAGTATCGGAGCTTACCTGCATCACCAGCCACACCCACAGCTGGGCACTGTTTTCACTTTTGCTCTGTCTGTTCATTCTTTCTGGAGTTACTTCTCCACTCAACATCCAGTAGCATACTGGGTACCTACCAACCTGGAGAGCTTACCTTTCAGTGTCATGTCTTTTTGCCTTTTCATGTTGTTCATGGGGTTCTCAAGGCAAGAATACTGAAGCGGTTTCCCATTCCCTTGTCTAGTGGACCACATTTTATCAGAACTCTCCACCATGACCCGTCTGTCCTGGGTGGTCCTATACGGCATGGCTCATAGTTTCACTGAGCGAGACAAGGCTGTGGTCCTTGTGATCAATTTGATTTGTTTCCTGTGATTGTGGTTTTAGAGTGCCTGAAGAACTATGGATGGAGGTTCGTGTGATTATGTACCCTCTGATGGATAATGCTACTGCTGCTAAGTCGCTTCAGTAGTGTCCAACTCTATGCAACCCCATGGATGGCAGCCTACCAGGCTCCTCTGTCCATGGGATTTTCCAGGCAAGAGTACTGAAGTGGGTTGCCATTGCCTTCTCCTGTCTGATAAATAATGGTAAGAGGCTTATGGAAGCTTCCTGATGGGAGAGACTGACTGAGGGGGAAACTGGGTCTTGTTCTAATGGACGGGGCCATGCTCAGTAAATCTTTAATCCAAATTTCTCTTGATGGGTGGGGCTCTGTTCCCTCCCTTTTCTTTGACCTGAGACCACACTATGGTGGAGGTAATGAAGTCCCTTGAACTACAAGGAGATCAAACTAGTCCATCCTAAAGGAAATCAGTCCTGAATATTCACTGGAAGGACTGATGCTGAAGCTGAAACTCCAATACTTTGGCCACCTGATGCAAAGAACTGAGTCGCTGGAAAGACCTTGATGCTGGGAAAAGATTGCAGGAAGGAGGAGAAGGGGACGACAGAGGATGAGATGGTTGGATGGCATCACCGACTAGATGGACATGAGTTTGAGCAAGCTCCGGGAGCTAGTGAAGGATAGGGAAGCCTGGTGTACTACAGTCCATGGGGTCTGCAGAGTTGAACCCAGCTAAGCAATTGAACTGAACTGAACTGAATGAAGATAACAGTGACCTCCTTCAAAATGTCCCGTGCACATACTGCAGCACTCAGTGCCCCTGACACTAGAGCGGGCCACCGCCAACCCACGCCTCTGCTGGAGACTCCTAGACACTCACAGCAACCTGGCTCAGTCTCTTGTGGGGTCACTACTCCTTTCTCCTGGGTTATTATTAATTATCAGTACTAGTATCCCCATTTTCGTTTACAATATTTAAGTGTAATACAATTTTTGTTTAAAAAAGTTGAAAAATACACATGTAGTATATATAACTTTCAAATATCAATTAAAAAGACTCAAAGATCTTTACCAAATGACAGTAGTTATCTTCAAATTAATATGTAACTTTTTATTTGAAACTTTATAAAGCATTCAGAAAAATATGTATTATTTTGTTATACAGAAAGATATTGGGGCCTCCCTGTGGCTCAGTGGTAAAGAATCTGCTTGCCAATGCAGGAGACACAGGTTCAATCCCTGATCCAGGAAGATCCTACATGACGCAGAGCAACAAAGTCTGTGTGCCACAACTACTGAGCCTGCACTCTAGAGCCAGGGAGCTGCAATTGGCCACGTGCCACAACTACTGAAGCATGTGCCCCCTAGAGCCTGTGCTGTGCGGGGAGAGGGGCCACCACCACGAGAACCCACCCACCACAACTAAAGAGCACCCCCCTTCGCTGCAACTAGAAACAAGTCCATGCAGCGACGAGCCAAAAACACACAAGTACATCAATTCTAAAAGAAATACACTATTAAAGATGAAGTACAATATATGGAAAACCAGTTCACTCATATTCATGTATTCATATAAATTCACTCATATTCATATATTCAATGAATATATTTGACTGTACTATTTATCATTGATATGACTCCTACAAATCACTTAAGCTCTAAGCCCTGGTCTTCTCATCAATAGAAAGGAAAATAATACCTTCCCTAAAAGGCCTAGTCCAAAATGCTTGAGCTCATAGTACTAGCTCAAAAACTAAATTTCTAAGTACTTAGGAAACTTCTGTAAATTATATGGCTACTACTTACCGACAGGATAATTCTCCATCCATAGCATCATGTTCATCTGTACTGGTATATGTTAATCTTCCTCCAACAACTGTTCCAACTAAGTATACCAGCCAGGCAAGACGTCCTAATACATAAAAAGAAGAGTTTAGAAAGAAACAAAGTTTAGATAGAAACAAAGCTTATTTTTCAGAATATTCTAAAATAAGCAAAATTTCTTCCAACCTAGTGATAAAACTGTGAACTTAGTTCCTACCTAACACAGAGTGAAGAGTTGGTTTTCATAAAGTTCATCAAGGCAGTAGAAGAGTTTACATCATATTTAAGAACCTGAAACAACTATGAATCCCAGCTCTACCAATATGCTATGTGATTTTACATAAGCTACTTACCTCTTTAGGATTTTCATTTGCAAACTGGAGAAAATAATATCTACCATGAAGACTTGATGAACATAAATTTGATAACAAAACACCAAATGTAATGTCAACATCAAGGGCTGTTAGTAAGTATAACTATGATCCAATGACCAGTGGTTTTTTGAACAGTCCATGTCATGATAGTACCAGTCTCATCATTTTTAATACTACCCAGGCTTGGAAGATAACAGATGGTAATAAATTTACTCCCTTTGTATTTTAAAAATACAAAACTTTTACTATGCAAATTACATTGTTTGATGACCAAATTAACTTCATGGGGAGTAGCAGCGAAGGACTAAATGACTTTACAAGAGTGGCGCAAAGGGCAACACCTACAGTTCCCACAGATCTTTGGGGCAGCCAAAACTGACTTTAGAAATGAAGGTAGTTATGGAGTAATTCTTGTTTAGACACATTACATCTTTAGAGTCACTCATCTATATCTCAAATTCTCCAAGATTTTTGAGATCTTTATGAGCAATTAACAACAAATCAATTATTTTTCAAAAGAGAAATTTAAAAAAAATCTTACCTGGCAAGTATCCACATCCCCTTAATCTATCACAAAACCATGAATAAATCATAACTGACTAAGTATGCAACCTTTATATTAGCAATGTAAAAACAGAACTCTACCCTGATCAAGTAATTTATAAAAACAAACTCAAGCTTCAAGAAATGTAAAATTAGTGGGCAAAAAAAGTTAACAGAAAAAAGGCCCATGTAGGAAACTGATAACAAGTTACCAATATGCACTTGACATGTGTTTTATTATCAATATTAAAGCCTATTAACTACAGAATGCTCTCCTTTGACGACCTCACTTCTGTGGACCCTCTCAAGTGGCAGCTGATTTTTTTTGCACCTCTTGGGCCTCAAACCCAGCCGTTCAGTTGATGTTCCTCGCTTTTACTTCCAGAACATTCTCCCTCTCCACTGTAAAAGCACTCCGCTTTACATCTGATGTCCTCATAGTACCAAATTACCTTTCATATTGCAACGATCACTCTACTTCGAGTTCCTTCTTATCTTTTGAATATGTTGGTTGCTGGTCCACTGTCACTCTTTCCAGCATTATTTTTATCATAACTGGTAACAACTTTAATTATCTACAAAGATGAATCTTCCAACTCCCAACAATCCTTTGTTCTACTAGGAAACTACAATCACTTGAACACCTAAACAACTTCACTGAAATGTAATTCACATACCACTTAAAGTATATGACTCACTGTTTTTGAAAGAATTCACAGGGTCATACAATCACCACCACATTCTAGCTTTAGAACTTATCCATCCCTCTTGAAATCTTATTCTGCACCACTCTGCACCCCCACAGCCCTAAGAAACCAGGCAACCACTAATCTACTTTATGTCTCCTTAGATTTTTCCCATTCTATTTCATATGGATGAACTCACACAGTGTGATCTGTGTGACTATCTTCTTTCGCTTAGTATAACATGTAAGGATGAACCATGTTACAGCTTCTTGCATTGGGATTTCAATCATTTTTATGTTCAAATAACATTCCATTTTTGGGGTATATCACATTTTGTTTACCCATTCAAAAATTGATAGACACTTGGGCTGTTTTCACATTTTGGCTTTGTAAATAATGCTTCTATGAACATTTGCATAGAGTTTTTAATGTAGATATGTTTTCATGTCTCTTCATATCAAGAGTTGGGATTCATATCAAGAATTGGAATTGGTGGGTCATATGAAACCTGTGTTTTAACATTCTGAGGAAAAAAAAAAAAACATTCTGAGGAACTACCAAACTACTTTCCAAAGCAGCTATATCATTTTACCTTCCCACCAGCAAAGTATGAAAGCCCAGCTTCTCCAAATCCTTGCCAATACTTGGTATTACCTATCTTTTTATTCTATCTCTCCTAGTGGATATAAAGTGGTATCTTGTAATTCTGACGTGCCTTCCCCTAATGACCAACAATGCTGAGCCTTTTCCATGTGCTTACTGGTCTTTTTTTATGTCTTCTTTGAAGAAATGTCTATTTAAATTCTTTGCTCATTTTAAAACTGGTCTATTTATCTTTTTATTTATTGAGTTGCAAGAGTTCTTTATATATTCTTGATACAAGTTCCTTGTCAGATACGTGATTAGCAAACATGTTCTCCCATTCTGTGGGTTGTTTTCATTTTCTTGATGGCATCCTTTGAAGCACAGAAATGTTTAATTTTCATGTGGTACAAAACTGCTAGTTTTTCTTTTGATAATTCAGCTTTTGATATCAAATCTAAAGAACCACTGCCCAATCCAAAGTCATAAAGATTTAGTTCACATTTTCTTCTAAGAGTTTCATAGCTTTAACTCTTACGTTTAGGTCTATGATTCATTTGATTTGTGTACTATGGGACATCGGGGTCCAACTTCATTCTTTTGCGTGTGGACATTCAGCTGTCCCTGCATCATTTGTTGAAACGACAATCCGTTTTTCATTGACTTGTCTTCTCATCCCAATCAAAAGTCACCTGATTACAAACTGGAGCATTTATTACCTGAACTCTCAATTATATATCCTTGATTGAGTGTCTACCTTTACACCAATACCACGCTATCTTGATTACTGCTGCTCTGTAGTAAATTTTGAAATAAGTAAGTATGAGTCTTTCAACTTCATTTATTTTTTTCCAAAATTATTTTGGATATACTGGGTCTCCTGGATTTCCACATCAATTTAAGGATCAGCTTGTCAATTCCTGCAAAGAAGCCAGCTGGGATTTTGACAGAGATTACACTGACTCTAGGTCAATTTAAGGAATCGTTCTAAACAGCATCGTCCTCTGAACCATGACCATGGATGTCTTCTAACTTATTTAGATCTTTGATTTATTTTAATAACATTTTACAGTGTATAAGATTTAACATTTTTGCAAAGTTTTTACCTAAGTATTTTATTCTTTTTAATGGTATTGTAAGTAGGCTTCACTTAATTTTGATTGTTCACTGTTAATATATAACCCACTGTTGATTTTTACTTACTGATGTTGTATTCTGCAACTTTGCTACTCTTGTATTAGTTGTAATAGTCTTTTAGGATTTTTTTTTTTTTCACTTTCTTATACCCTTCATGTCTTCTCTAACCTGCTTACCTATACTCAGTTCTGTTGTCAGTCATTATAATCTGTCCTGCATAGGTCAATTTCTCTCTTCCTCTACATTCTCATCTTCAGTTCAGTCCAGTTCAGTCACTCAGTCGTGTCCGACTCTTTGAGACCCCATGAATCGAGGCACGCCAGGCCTCCCTATCCATCACCAACTCCCGGAGTTCACTCAGACTCACGTCCATCAAGTCCGTGATGCCATCCAGCCATCTCATCCTCGGTCGTCCCCTTCTCCTCCTGCCCCCAATCCCTCCCAGCATCAGAGTCTTTTCCAATGAGTCAACTCTTCGCATGAGGTGGCCAAAGTACTGGAGTTTCAGCTTTAGCGTCATTCCTTCCAAAGAAATCCCAGGGTTGATCTCCTTCAGAATGGACTGGTTGGATCTCCTTGCAGTCCAAGGGACTCTCAAGAGTCTTCTCCAACACCACAGTTCAAAAGCATCAATTCTTCGGCACTCAGCCTTCTTCACAGTCCAACTCTCATATCCATACATGACCACAGGAAAAACCATAGCCTTGACTAGACGGACCTTAGTTGGCAAAGTAATGTCTCTTCTTTTGAATATACTATCTAGGTTGGTCATAACTTTTCTTCCAAGGAGTAACGTCTTTTAATTTCATGGCTGCATTCTCATCTTACAAAACCATAATTGTTTAAATCCAATTCCCTACCTACTCTTTGTCTATCTGCATACAGTTTAATATAACTGGAAAAAGACACAACCATGTTGACTAGTCTCACTTTGGATTCACCTTTTCAGTCAGGCCTTACACAGCTATCCTATCAATTTTCAATACCTAGGGTATGACAGCATGCCTTCAAGATGCTGCTAGTGCTGCTCAGTTGCTCAGTCATGTCCAAATCTTACGTGACCACATCGATTGTAGCCCACCAGGCTCCTCTGCCCATGGGATTTCCCAAGCAAGAATGCTGAAGTGGGTTGCCATTTCCTCCAGGGGATCTTCCAGACCCAGGGATAGAATCCAGGTCTCCTGCTTGGCAGGCAGATTCTTTACTACTGCACTACCTGGGAAGCCCATGACTTCAAGATACCCATTATCAGTTCCTTCCCTCCATGTATACAATTGCCATTAAGAAGTGGATCTATTTTTCCAATCCTTTGTAAGTCTGGGCTGGACTTTAACTAAAAGAATATTGCATAAGTGACACGTATTCCAGTACTAGGCTTAATCTTTAGAGAACTGGCAGCTTCCTCCAGGCTCTCAGGGAATTTTCCCTGAGAGGAAGCCATTTACCATGTAAGAAGACCATATACCCTGAGACTGCCATACTATTAAAAGGCTAGCGATGTAGAGAGACTTCACGGAGACAGAAACGCCCAACTATAGCTCATTCATCAAACATCCCAGCAAAGACAGAAGGCCTTAGGATAAAGAGTCATTTAGGTGATGCCGGCCATTGCTGTCACCCAATCACAGAACACAATTATTGACATTTCATATTCCCCTTTCCTGACTTAATATTTTTTAAAATTTTAGCACTTATCACTTTCTAACAAAATATGTTTTATTATTTATTTTGCTTTGTTATCTGTCTATTCCAATAGAACATAAATTGCATGGCAGCCATTACTGTTTCTGTTGGGTTGTCTATTGCATATCCAGGGCCTAAAACAGTACCTGGCATATATAACTTATTAAATAGATATGGGTTATTGAATTAAGACATGACTGAGCATGCATACATGTTGAATTAAGAAATCATTACCTAGAAACTATAGCATGAAACAGGCAAAAAAAAGTTAACAGCTTATTTATCAATTTAAATAAACATTAAAATGTAGAGTCATTATTAAAAATGAATGTTAATTGTAGTTCCATTTCTATTGCTTAGATAAAGGCAACTTTTCAACACACATTCAATACAAGGTACGATACATGATCTAGTCTATCGTGTTATTTGCAACTTCGTCTTCTTGATAAAATTTACACATTTGTAATTACCCAAATTAATACTTGTGGATCATTCATGGCCAAATGCAGAACAGCAAATAATTTGAGTTGCCCAATGAGCACATTCCAAGATTAGATAAAACAAAGCAACAATCTGCTTTCTTGTTTCATTCCTTCATTTTGAGTATCTGCTGTATATCATGTTCTACCCACTGGGATATAAATATGAAGCAGGGTGAAAAGGGACAGAGAGACCCTATATCCAGCAGACTGAATTTAGTAAGAGGGAAAAACACGAAAAACTGATTTTTTCAATGCAGTGTGATAAGTGTTGTTGTTGTTCAGTCGCTCAGTCATTTCTGACTCTTCGAGACCCCATGGACTGCAGCATGCCAGGCTTCTCTGTCCTTCATTATCTCCTGGAGTCTGTTCAACCTCATGTCCATTGAACTGGTGGTACCATCCAACCATCTCATCCTCTATCATTCCCTTCTCCTCATGTGATATTCATGCGATGAGTATTATTGTCTAATAATAAATGCTAAATATAGGACATGAATTTCTCAAATTTAAACTTTTTACTCTTTAATTCATTTATTCTCTGACCTTGAAATTAAGACTTGATATGAAAGAATGGTATGCAAAGATAGCATATGATCAACTGAACATTCTTTTCTAAAATTATGGTAAATTTTGAATGGAAGTTTGTACAGAGAAAAGTAGAATGTACAGTTATTCTTTCCATGTTTTAGCAGTGATTTTTTATTGTACAAGACAGAAAAGCAGATATTTTTAACCCTAAAAATAGACAACTACTAATAAACTAGCATCAGTGTTAGACATGAACAATGAAATATAAAGGTACTTTTATTAATCTATCAAATAAAATTTTCATGAGGAATGATATTTCTCATACACATTAATCCTTCCCTAAAACTCTAGAATTTTTAGAGGGATGGTCTTTAAATAGATGTTAAAAATTTACACTGGTTATGTAATTATATCCAGAAAGTTTAAAGAATCAAGTAAAACTATAAACTGTATTTAGAAATTTAAATATCCTATATATGTTTCATATCTATAATTTTTAAAAAAAATCTGATCTGAGATTATATTTCCATTATAGCTTTCCATTTTTGTATTTACTCTGAAATGTTCAGGGCACTTGTTTCCACAGCTGTTCAAGAACAGAACATTTTTTCCTCTAACAAAATAATTATTGCTGTAATAATCTGTAATTATGGTTTATAACCTCAATAATCCCAAAGAAATCAGTCATTACCATAGATCACAAGTAATCGTTAACTACTGTTAATGACCTATTTCTCAGGGATTATTGTTTTTCGAAACCATGACCATATCACCACAAATACGGAGGAGCAAGACAATATTATACAAATGAGATCATAATATAATAATAAACTTATTTTGTAACATTAAAAGCCATTAAGCATCCAAATTAAAGCACACATAACAAGAGCATATAATTTTCTTTGTTCAACACTAACTGAAGTCTTTAGTCTATACAAAAGAAATTGAACACTACTACATATAGCAGTACAAACTAGAACTGCATTACGCACTTTCCATAATATAAAACGATTATTCTCGAGCAGACTACAGACATTTTTAAAGAGCAGACAGACTTCTCACTAACCTTTCAAATAGAAGGAAAATATAAATACTAAACATTTTCTATGTAACAGGCAGTATATTAGAAACTTTGAAATAATGTTTTAATACTGTAAAAACTCTGAATTATATCAAGAATCACATCTGACTTATTTTACTCAAAAGACAGATCTATTTAATACCAATAAACTATTACATTTCAGTTAAATTTATTAATGTATCTTAGAACAGCTATACTTTCATTCAATATCCTTTAGTAGGAAAATAAGTCTTTGATTTTACAAATGAATCTTTTTACATTGTAACGTAATATGATACTTATAAAAGAATATATGTAATGTGTACGAAGTACAGTCTTCTCTCTCAGTATCCAAAAGGGATTATTTCTAGAACCCCCCTGGATAACAAAATGTACAGATCCTCAAGTGAAAGTGAAAGAAAGTGAAGTCGCTCAGTCGTGTCTGACTCTTTGCGGCCCCATGGACTGTAGCCTACCAGGCTTCTCTGTCCATCAGATTTTTCAGGCAAGGGTACTGGAGTGGGCTGCCATTTCCTTCTCCAGGAAATCTCCCTGATCCAAGGATTGAACCCGGGTCTCCCGCATTGTAGGCAGACGCTTTACCGTCTGAGCCACCAGGGAAGTCACAGATGCTCAATACCCTTATATAAAATAGCACACACAGTGTTTGCATATAACCTATAACCTCCATAGGCTTTAAATCATTTCCAGATTACTTATAAACCTAATATAATGCAAAGCCTAGGTAAACAGTTATAAATACAATATAAATGCTAGGTGAATAGTTGCTGCTGCTGCTGCTAAGTCGCTTCAGTCGTGTCCAACTCTGTGTGACCACATAGAAGGCAGCCCACCAGGCACATGGCTAATTCAAATCTGGCTTTTTGGAACGTTCTCGAAGTCGTTTAGAGCGGGGAGGGTATTTTCTGTGGTTGGTTGAATTACTAAGTGTGGTAACCTCAGATATAGGTGGATGACTATAGAATAAAACAAATCCAGTGAACTCCCTGTCCAATTTAACCACGGCTTTACCAATACTGTCCCATCTATCGCCACACCCCTCCCCTAGCTTGTCCCTTTACCTTGTACCCTAGCTCCTCCGTCCATGGGATTTTCCAGGCAAGAGGACTGGAGTGGGGTGACAGTTCCTTCTCCAGGAGAGCTTCCCAACCCAGGGATTGAACCTGCAGGGTCTCCTGCATTGTAGGCAGATGCTTTACCATCTGAGCCAGCAGGGAAGTCAAATATGTATTGGTGCTTAATATTTTCTTGACATTTTTTTATCACTATTACATATATTCCTACCAATATATTTTTAGCCTCACTTGTTTCAGGGTTAAGTGTTTCACACTATATATATGTGCGTGCTCAGCTGCATCTGACTCTTTGCACCCCCACAGACTGTAGCCACCAAACTCTTCTGTCCATGGAATATTTCCAGGCAAGATCACTATATCAGGTTGCCATTTCTTAATCCAGGGGAAGACCTCATACTATTAATATAAACAATTTTCTGAAACTGCTTATTTTTTCACTAAATATATCTGAAATTAATTTTTAGGTATACTTGAAGTACATTCATTTTTTACTATAATATTCTACTGTATTATGTATTATGCATATTATGATCTGTTTATCCATTTTCATGTTGATGGGCATTTGAACTTTTAACATTTTTTGCCTTAATAACATTTAGGCTACAAACATTCTCAAACATGTTCTCTTGTTTAGAAGAGATTTTCTAAAAGACATACCTAAGAGTAGAAGCTCCAGGTAAGCAGGAATTCAAATGTTTACTTTCCAAGATAACACCAAACTGATTTCCATTCTATTTTCAACTGACTATACTTTATACTCCTACCAGTAGTATATAAGAATTTCTTTTGATCGACATTCTCCTATAAGATTTATTTTTGCCAATCTACTGGAAGTAAAATGGTATCTCATATGCCTTAATTTCCATTTCTCTTACAAGCAGTAACATGTTTGTTTCTGTTTTTCATTTCCCTAAAGAACTGCTTGCTTTATTTCTAGGAAAATTTTCCAGACTCTTCTCGATGGTGAACCTTGCCTGGGTTAGTGTGTGTATGAAGTGAAGTCGCTCAGTCACGTCCGACTCTTTGCGACCTCATGGACTGTACCCTATCAGGCTCCTCCATCCATGGGATTTTCCAGGCAAGAGTGCTGGAGTGGATTGCCATTTGCGTCTCTAGAGGGTCTTCCCGACCCAGGAATCGAACCTGGGTCTCCCGCGTTGCAGGCAGACACTTTACCATCTGAGCCACGAGGGAAGCTGAAGTGTGTGTATATGTGCTGCAAATATCATCTCCCACTACTGGTGTATTTTTTTTTTTTAATCTTGAGTTAACTTTAGGTTATTTTTCTAGGAATTCATTCATCTCAAGTCTTCTAACTTGTTGACCTTAAAAAAAATACTATGTATAACTTTTATCTTTTAAAACTTTGTAATATCTGTATTTCCCTTCTTGATCCTAATGTTATTTGTGAATTCACTTTCCTTCTTATCTCATGAGAGGTCAATTTTATTAGTATTTTTAGAGAATTAACTTTTCATTTTTTTATTTCACTGAATCTTTATCTTTTAGTTAATTAATTTTTGTTGTTTCCTTCTTTCTCCTTTCTCTGGGTTTGATCTGTTGCTTCCTTCTAACATTCAACTTGGAGGCTTAAGTTACATTATGGCCTTTCTTCTTTTTGTGAAATAAATGTTCAACTGAGTTCCAAACATGTTATATTTCTATTTTTCTCTCTCTTTTTAAAAGTTCCCCAAGACGACTTATTTTACTCCACAGTTACTTAGAAGTATGTTTATAAAATTACGAACTACACGTAATTTTTATTTTTTGCAGTTCAGTTCAGTCACTCAGTCGTGTCCTACTCTTTGCAACCCCACGAATCGCAGGATGCCAAGCCTCCCTGTCCATAACCAACTCCTAGAGTTTACCCAAACTCATGTCCATCAAGTTGGTGATGCCATCTCATCCTCTGTCGTCTCCTTCTCTTCCTGCCCTCAATCCCTCCCAGCATCAGGGTCTTTTCCAATGAGTCAACTCTTCGCATGAGGTTGCCAAAGTACTGGAGTTTCAGCTTCATTATCAGTCCTTCCAAGGAATATCCAGGACTGATCTCCTCTAGTATGGACTGGTTGGATCTCCTTGCAGTCCAAGGGACTCTTGAGAGTCTTCTCCAACACCACAGTTCAAAAGCGGGTTAGTTTTAATTGCAAATTGGAAAGAAAATGTGGGCTCAATGATTACTGAATTTAGTTGAGACTTGTTTTATGAATTTGGTAAATTTTAAAAACTGAGATATAATTGAACTAACATATATATTAGTTTCAGGTGTACAATACAATGATTTGGTACTTGTATACACTGTGAAATGACCACCATAGTAAGTCTAGCTAACATTCAACACCAGAGAGTCACAAATTTTATTTTCCTGTGGTGAGAATTTTTAAACTCTACTCTCTCAGAACTTCTCAAATATGCAATACAGTATTATTAACTATAGCTGGTGTGCTGTATATTACATCTCCATGATTTATTTTATAACTGGAAGTTTATACCTTTTGACTGTCTCTACTCATTTCAACCATTCCCCAAGTCCCACCTCTAACAACTACCAATCTCTGCTCTGTATCTATGAGTTAGGCTTGTTATTAAGATTTCACATATAATGAGATCATATAGTATTTGTCTTTCTCTGAGTTCATTTAAAATGCCCTAAAGGTCAATACATATTGCTACAAAGGGCAAGATGTCATTCTTTATATATGGTCAAAAAATATTCCTTTCACATATATAAAATGTATAATTTTACATACATATGTGTATACACACACATCACATTTTCTTTATTCACTCCTCTCCATCAAAGGTTGCTTCAATGTCTTGAGTACTACAAACAAGGCTTCAATGAACATATGGGTGTAGACATTCTTTCAAATTAGTGTTTTTGTTTTCTTCAAATAAAAACTCAGAAATGGAACTGTTAGGTCATATGGTATTGTTACGTTTTTAACTTTTTGAGGATCCTCCATACTGTTGTTGTTCAGTCGCTCAGTCATGTAGGATTCTTCATGAACTCACAGACTACATCACACCAGTGTTTCCTGTCCTGCACTATCTCCTGGAGTTTGCTCAAAGTTATGTCTATTGAGTCAGTGATGCCATCCAACCAGCTCATCCGCTGTCCCCTTTCTCCTGTACTCAATCTTCCCCAGCATCAGGGTCTTTTCCAATGAGTTGGCTCTTCACATCAGGTGGTCAAAGTATTGGAGCTTCAGTTTTAACATCAGTTCTTCCAATGAATAGTCTGGGTTCATTTCCTTTAGGATTAAATGATTTGTCTCTTCGCTGTCCAAGACACTCTTCAGGCACTTCTCTAGGACCACAGTTTGAGAGCATCAGTTCTTCGGTGCTCAGCCTTCTTTATGTTCCAACTCTGACATCTGTACATGACTCTGGAAAAAACATGGCTTGGACTATACATTGGAAAAGTGATGTCACTTCATTTGAGTATAAATAGGTTTGTTGCTGCTTTTCTTCCAAGGAGCAAGCATCTTTTAATTTCATGGTTGCAGTCATCATCCACAGTGATTTAGGAGTCCAAGAAAGAAAACATGTCACTGCTTCAATTTTTCCCTTTCTATTTTGCCATGAAGTAATAGAACCGGATACTGTGATTTTTGTTTTTTGAATGTTGAGTTTTAAGCCAGCTTTTTCACTCTCCTCTTTTACTTTCATCAAGAGGCTCTTTAGTTCTTCTTCACTTTCTGCCATAAGGGTGGTGTCATCTGCATATCTGAGGTTATTGATACTTCTCCCGGCAATCTTGATTCCAGCTTGTGCTTCTTCCAGTCCAGCGTTTCTCATGATGTACTCTGCATATAAGTTAAATAAGCAGGTGACAGTATACAACCTTGATGTGCTCCTTTCCCGATTTTCAATCAGTCCATTCTTTCATGACTGGTTCTAACTGCTGCTTCTGCACACAGGTTTCTCAGGAGGGAAGTAAGGTGGTCTGGTATTCCCATCTCTTTAAATGTTTTCAACAGTGTGTCATGATCCACACAGTTTGCCACACAGGCTACAACAATTCACGTCCCCACATTTTTGCAAACAATACCTGGTCTTTAAGATAACAGGTGTGAGGTGACA
This sequence comes from Capra hircus, assembly GCF_001704415.2. Taxonomy (NCBI): domain Eukaryota; kingdom Metazoa; phylum Chordata; class Mammalia; order Artiodactyla; family Bovidae; genus Capra; species Capra hircus. Next base: position 2,926,157 of record NC_030827.1, on the reverse strand, counting down.
GCGCATTGTGACTTTCATTTGCATTTTCCTGACAACCAGTGACAGTGAGCACCTTTTCTCCTACCTAATATCCATTAGTATGTCTTCTTTTGAATCCTCTGCTCGTTTTTAAACTAGGTGTTTTTTTTTTTTTTTTTTTTTTTTGCTAATTAGCTCTATGAGTTCTTTGCGTATTTTAGATACTAGCCCCTTATCAGACACGTTTATGAATACCTTCTCCCATTCAGTATGCTGTCTTTTCATTTTGTTGATGGTTTCCTGTGCTATGCAGAAACTTTTCAGTTTGACTCAGTCCCACTTGTTTATTTTTGCTTTTGTTGCCTTTTCTTTTGGTGTCAATCCAAAAATTCACAGCCAAGATCAACGTCAAGGAGCTTATTACCTCCGTTTTCCTCTAGGTGTTTTATGGCTTCAGGTCTTATATTCAAGTCTTTAATTTATTTTGAGTCACTTTTTGTGTATTCTGAAAGATAGGGGTCCAGTTTCAGTCTTTTGTATGTGACTATACAATTCTGTCAACATCACTTATTGAAGAGACTGTCCTTTCCCCACCGTATATTCTTAGCCTGACATCATATATTAAATGATTGTGTGAACATGCATTTACTTCCAGCCTTTATATACTATTCCACTGATCTATGTATCTGTTTCTATACTAAGGCCATACTGCTTTGATCACTATAGCTCTATAATACAGCTCAGGAGCAAGAAGCATGATGCCTCTAGCTTTGTTCTCCTTGGCCAATTTTTTTTAAAACCATGAAATGTGTCTTATTATACTGGAGTAGGTAGTTAGCTGTTCCCTTCTCCAGGGGATCTTCCCAATCCAGGGATCAAACTCAGGTCTCCTGCACTGCAGGTGGATTTTTAAATTTTTGAGTCACCAGGGAAGCCCTAAGTCCTTGCTGCTACTGGTACTGCTGCCAAGTTGCATCAGTTGTGTCCGACTCTGTGCGACCCCATAGACGACAGCCCACCAGGCTCCCCTGTCCCTGGGATTCTCCAGGCAAGAACCCTGGAGTGGGTTGCTATTTCCTTCTCCAATCATGAAACTAAAAAGTTAAAGTGAAGTTGCTCAGTTGTGTCCGACTCTTCACGACCCCATGGACTGCAGCCTACCAGGCTCCGCTGTCCATGGGATTTTCCAGGCAAGAGTACTGCAGTGGGGTGCCATTGCCTTTCCACTAAGTTCTTGAGGAGATCTAAATCAAATAAACAATTCATTGTTTTTGTTAGTAATCAGTCAAGTTACCTTGTTTTCTTATTTGTCTGCTCATTGCTTTTAAAATCATGAACAGTTCTTTGCTCTTAATCTGCAGTATTCTCAAGGCCCTAAATTATGCTATTCTTTAGAGAAATTTTTAATTTACTTTTCAGCTCGAAGCCAAAGGGATCTACCAGTTTCAGAGTACTATATCACTATTCAAGGTTCCAACTTAATATAAGAATCCCAAGTTCAGTACACTGACTTGGTTACTAGCCTAAAGCTTTGTCACCAATTTAACCACTGATTATTTGCTACCCACTAGTTCATTCTGCTTAATGTTCATCTTCTGAGATGGGATAACTAGAGAAGGAGGAACAGAGACATGAAGTGTAGAAGACTGGAGCAGAAAGAAACGCAGATTTTTCCCGAACTTATATCAAGCCAAACAATGCAGGATTTGACTGCAGTTCCAAACAAAGGCCTTTCAGAGGATGCAGTTTACCAAACTGAAGTGAAAGTTACAATCAGTTCTTTACTTTGAAAGAACTAAACACTAATTGTGATATAAAACCAAAACCAAAAATGTGATTTCATACACAGGTGGATAAACATGAACCAAATTATAACATAATGTGAATTAATGTAAAAAAACAAATCTGAAACAATATAAGGCTGCCACTATGATCAGGCCAAAAAAAAAAAAAAAAAAAACCACTGTAATACAGGATTACAGGGCAACCATATATCTAAAAACAGATACCTACCTGAAGGGACAAGCAGGGTCTGAAATCCAACCTGTAGTCTATTCACCATATAGGCTGCTAGAGAAGGGAACGGCAAACCACTCAAGTACTCTAGCCTTGAGAATCTCATGAACAGTATGAAAGTCGAAAAGACACACCACTGAAAGATGAACTCCCCAGGTAGGTAGCTGTACAATATGCTACCAGAGAAGAATAAAAAAATAACTCCAGAAAGAATGAAGAGACGGAGCCAAAGTGAAAACATCTCCCAGTTATGACTGTGACTGGTGATGGAAGTAAAGCCTGATGCCATAAGACCAATATTTATTGCATGGGAACCTGGAATGTTTGGTTCATGAATAAAGGTAAATTCAAAGTGCTCAAACAGTAGATGGCAAGAATGACCATCAACATTTTAGGAATCAGTGAACTAAAATGGACTGGAACGGGCGAATTTAATTCAGATAACCATTATACCTACTACTGTGGGCAAGAATCCCTTAAAAGAAATGGAGTAGCCCTCATAGTCAATCAAAGAGTCCAAAATGCGGTACATGGGTGCAATCTCAAAAATGACAGAATGATCTCTGTTTGTTTCCAAGGCAAAGCATTCAATATCACAGTAATCCAAGTCTATGCCCCAACCACTAATGTCGAAGAAGTTGAAGTTGAATGGTTCTATGATGACCTACAAGACATTCCAGAACACCCAAAAAAGATATTCTTTTCATCATGGGGGACTGGAATCCAAAAGTAGGAAGTGCAGAGATACCTGGAGTAATAGGCAAGCTTGGTCTTTCAGTACAAAACGAAGCACGGCAAAGGTTAACAGAGTTTTACCAAGAAAACGCATTGGTCATAGCAGACACACTCTTTGAACAATACAAGAGATGACTCTACACATGGACATCACCAGATGGTCAATACCAAAATCAGATTGAGTATATTCTTTGTAGCCAAAGATGAAGAAGCTCTATACAGTCAGTAAAAACAAAACCAGGAGCTGACTGTGGCTCAGATTATGAACTCCTTATTGCCAAATTCAGACGTAAATGGAAGAAAATAGGGAAAACCACTAGACTATTCAGGTATGACTTAAATCAAATCCCTTAAGATTATACAGTGGAAGTGACAATAGAGTCAAGGGATTAAGTGATATCTATTAAGATAGATAGAGTGCCTGAAGAACCATGAACAGAGGCTTGTGACATTGCACAGGAGCAGTGATCCAAGACCATTACCAAGAAAAAGAAAGGCAAAAAGGCAAAATGGTTGTCAGAGGAGGCCTTACAAATAGTTGAGAAAAGAAGAGAAGCAAAAGGCAAAGGAGAAATTTAACCATCTGAATTCAGAGTTCCAAACTAGCAAGGAAAGATAAGAAAGTCTTCCTTGGTGATCAGTGCAAAGAAACAGAAAACAACAGAATGGGAAAGACTAGAGATCTTTTCAAGAAAATTAGAGGGACGGTCCTAAGATGGCAGAGGAATAGGACAGGCAGACCACTTTCTCCCCCACAAATTCATCGAAAGAACATTTGAACGCTGAGCAAATTCCACAAAACAACTTCTGAATGCTGGCAGAGGACATCAGGCACCCAGAAAGACAGTCCATTGTCTTCGAAAGGAGGTAGAACAAAATATAAACGATAAAAAGAGACAAAGAGGTAGGGACAGAGATCCGTCCTGGGAAGGGAGTCTTTAAAAAGAAAAAAGTTTCCAAACACTAGGAAACACTCTCACTGGTAGGTCTGTGGCAAGTCTTGGAATCCCAGAGGGCAACATAACCAGAAAAATAAATAAATAAATAATTGAAACCCACAGATTACGTGCCTAAAGGCAACTCCCAGCAGAGAAGCAGCCCAGTGGCTCGCATCCACCGCTGGGCCGGGGTGGGGGGCGGGGGCGTGGGGGGGGTGGGGGGGCGGGGGGGGGTGGGGGGGTTGGGGGGAGATGGGGCAGGCTGCATTGCTTAGGGTAAGAACAGGGCCTGAATGTCCTGAGGGCTACCTGAGGGAACTAATGTGAGATACCAACCCAGACTGTGGGATCGCCAGAGAGAGAGAGAAAAGAAAGAGAGAACTATCCAGTGAAAAGCCCTAACCTAAGACACTGCGAGGCCCGCTCACAGAACGAAGGACTGAGCAGAGTTAGCGGCTGTGGACCAGCCCATCCCCAACTGGAGACAGGCAGGCAGAGGCAGCCAGAGCCCGAAAGGGGTGATCGCGGCCCCAGAGAGGCATCTTCTACCGAACTGCAGGCAGGCGTCGTTGCTAACCAACACTTCTTGGGATTCTAGATGGTTGACATCCGCCAGGAGTGTCACAGCCAGGGATCAGGCCCCCAGAAGAGACACACGGCACACCTGAGAAGGTGCACCCGTTGTACACCCAGAAAACCAAGCGGCTGGGACTGGGGAGGCAATAAGACACACCCCCTGGCCTGGGGGTGCCTGCGCTCGCCAACCACCTGATCACCTGAGCTGCTCAGACCTGGGAAGGGCACAAAACGCAGGCCCAACTGAGTCTGTGCCTTTGTGGAGTACCCAAGAACCTGAACCTGAGCGACTTAGACCTGGGAAGTGCATACAACTCAGGGTCTGCCTCAGACAGTTCCCGGCAGAGCAACCTAGAGCCTGAGAAGTGTAGACCATGAAAGCACACATCATGAGCGGGGGCAAACCCGGTGCGGCTGAAACACTGTGGGCACTCCACACACACGCCAGTGATACTTGTTTGCAGTGTTTTTCCCTCCCCACAGAAGACTGAACAAGTGAGCCCAGAAAAGTGACCACCACCGCCCCCTTGTGTCAGGGCGGAAATTAGACACTGAAGAGGCCAGCAAACAGAAGAAGCTAAAATAAACAGAGGGAACCACTTTGGAAATGACAGATGCAACAATTAAAACTCTGTAGTTAGCACCGACTACATAGGAAGGGGCCTACAGACCCTGAGAAGAAGCATAAGTCGGATTAAGGAACTATCTGAAAATGAACTGACCCCACACTGTCGGCAGCGGCTCCAGAGAAACTCCGAGATATATTTTTACTATTATCATTTTTTAAATTTTGAAAAATTTTTAAGTCCTCTATTACTCCTCTAATTTTCATTTTTATAACCTACTATTACCCTGCAAAAAAAAATTCCCTATTTTTAAAGCAAACTTTATATTTTTTATAATTTTTGTGACTTTGTTTCTTTTTTTAACATTGTATTTTTGAGAATCTAACGTTTACTCTAGATTTTTAATCTTTGCTTTTTGGTATTTGTTATCAATTTTGTGCCTTTAAGAACCCAATCTTCAGTACTCATTTTTACTTGGGAGTGAGATTACTGGCCTGACTGCTTTCTCCCCCTTTGGACTCTCCTTTTTCTCCACCAGGTCGCCTCTATCTCCTCCCTCCCTCTTCTCTACCCAACTCTGTGAATCTCTTTGTGTATTCTGGATGGATGGTGGAGAACACTTAGGGAACTGATTTACTGGCTGGATCTGTCTCTCTCCTTTTGATTCCCCCCGTTATCCTGGCCACCTCTGTCTCCTTCCTCCCTTTTCTCTTCTCTGTATAACTCGGAGAACATCTCTGAGTGGCCCAGACTGTGGAGCGCACATAAGGAAGTGATTACTGGCTAGCTTGTTCTCTCCTCTTTTGATTCCCCCTCTTCTCCTCCTGGTCACCTCTATCTCCCTCCTCCCTCTTCTCTTCTCCATTTAACTCTGTGAACCTCTCCAGTTTCCCTCACTGTGGAGAAACTTTTCATCATTAACCTAGATGTTTTATCATGGGTGCTGTATAGATGGAGAAGTCTTGAGGCTACTGTAAGAATAAGACTGAAAACCAGAGGCAGGAGGCTTAAGTCTAAAACCTGAGAACACCAGAGAACTCCTGACTCCAGGGAACATTCATTGATAAGAGCTCATCAAAAGCCTCCATACCTACACTGAAACCAAGCACCACCCAAGAGCCAACAAGTTCCAGAGCAAGACATACCATGCAAATTCTCCAGCAAAGCAAGAACATAGCCCTGAGCTTCAATATACAGGCTGCTCAAAGTCACACCAAACCCACTGACATCTCAATACTCACTACTGGACACTTCATTGCACTCCAGAGAGAAGAAATCCAGCTCCACCCACCAGAACACCAACACAAGCTTCCCTAACCAGGAAACCTTCATAAGTCACCCATCCAACTCCACCCACAGAGAGGAACCTCCACAATAAAGAGGAACCACAAACTGCCAGAATATGGAAAGGCCACCCCAAATACAGCAATATAAACAAGATGAAAAGGCAGAGAAATACTCAGCAGATAAAGGAACAGGATAAATGCCCATCAAACCAAACAAAAGAGGAAGAGATAAAGAATTCAGAATAATGATAGTGAAAATGATGCAAAATCTTGAAAACAAACTGGAGTTACAGATAAATAGCCTGGAGACAAGGATTGAGAAGATGTAAGAAATGTTTAAAAAGGACTTAGAAGAATTAAAAAAGAGTCGATATATAATGAATAATGAAATAAATGAGATAAAAAACACTCTGGAGGGAACCAACAGAATATCGGAGGCAGAAGATAGGATAAGTGAGGTAGAAGATAGAAGGTTAGAAATAAATGAAGCAGAGAGGAAAAAAAGAAAAAAGAATTAAAAGAAATGAGGACAACCTCAGAGACCTCTGGGACAATGTTAAATGCCCCAACATTTGAATCATAGGAGTCCCAGGAGAAGAGGACAAAAAGAAAGTCCACGAGACAATACTTGAAGAGATAGTACGGAAGAAAATAGTCGTCCAAGTCCAAGAAACCCAGAGAGTTCCAAACAGGATAAACCCAAGACGAAACATGCCAAGATACATATTAATCAAATTAACAAAGATCAAACACAAAGAACAAACATTAAAAGCAGCAAGGGAAAAACAACAAATAACACACAAGGGATTCCCATAACAAACAGCTATCTTTCAACAGAAACTCTTCAGGCCAGAAGGGAATGGCAGGACATACTTAAAGTGATGCAACGGAAAAACCGACAGCCCAGATTACTGTACCCAGTAAGGATCTCATTCAAATATGAAGGAGAAATCAAAAGCTTTACAGACAAGCAAAAGCTGAGAGAATTCAGCAACACCAAACCAGCTCTCCAACAAATGCTAAAGGATCTTCTCTAGACAGGAAACACAGAAAGGATGTATAAACTTGAACCCAAAACAACAAAGTAATGGCAACAGGATCATCAGTCAGTCAGTTCAGTCTCTCAGTCATGTCCGACTCTTTGCGACCCCATGAATCGCAGCACGCCAGGCCCCCCGTGCATCACCAACTCCCGGAGTTCACTCAAACTCATGTGCATCAAGTCAGTGATGCCATCCAGCCATCTCATCCTCTGTCGTCCCCTTCTCCTCCTGCCCCCAATCGCTCCCAGCATCAGGGTCTTTTCCAATGAGTCAACTCTTCGCATGAGGTTGCCAAAGTACTGGAGTTTCAGCCTCAGCATCAGTCCTTTCAATGAACATCCAGGACTGATCTCCTTTAGTATGCACTGGTTGGATCTAATAGCAGTCCAAGGGACTTATCAATAATTACCTTAAATGTAAACGGGTTGAATGCCCCAACCAAAAGACAAAGACTGGCTGAATGGATACAAAAACAAGACCCTTATATATGTTATCTACAAGAGACCCACCTCAAAACAAGGGACACATAGAGACTGAAAGTGAAGGGCTGGGAAAAGATACTCCACACAAACAGACTAAAAGAAAGAAGGAGTAGCAACACTCATATCAGATAAAATAGACTTTAAAATAAAGGCTGTGAAAAGAGACAAAGACAGACACTACATAATGATCACAAGATAAATCCAAGAAGAAGATATAACAATTATAAATATATATGCACCCAACATAGGAGCACCACAATATGTAACATAAATGCTAACAAGTATGAAAGGGGAAATTAACAATAAAACCATAATAGTGGGAGACTTTAATATCCCACACACACCTATGGATAGATAAACTAAACAGAAATTTAACAAGCAAACACAAACTTTAAATGATACAATAGACCAGTTAGACCTAATTGATATCTATAGGACATTTCAACCCAAAACAATGAATTTCACCTTTTTCTCAAGTGCACATGGAACCTTCTCCAGGATAGATCACATCCAGGGCCATAAAAATAGCCTCGGTAAATTCAAAGAAAACTGAAATCATTCCAAGCAACTTTTCTGACCACAGTGCAGTAACATTAGATGTCTACAGGAGAAAATTCCAGATGTTCAAGCTGGTTTTAGAAAAGGCAGAGGAACCAGAGATCAAATTGCCAACATCCGCTGGATCATCAAAAAAGCAAGAGAGTTCCAGAGAAATATCTATTTCTACTTTATTGACTATGCCAAAGCCTTTGACTTTGACTGTGTGGATCACAATAAACTATGGCAAACTCTGAAAGAGATGGGACTACCAGACCACCTGACTTGCCTCTTGAGAAACCTATATGCAGGTCAGGAAGCAACAGTTAGAACTGGACATGGAACAACTGGTTCCAAACTGGAAAAGGAGTACATCAAGGCTGTATATTGTCACCCTGCTTATTTAACTTATATGCAGAGTACATCATGAGAAACGCTGGACTGGAAGAAACACAAGCTGGAATCAAGATTGCCAGGAGAAATATTGATAACCTCAGATATGCAGATGACACCACCCTTATGGCAGAAAGTGGAGGAACTAAAAAGCCTCTTGATGAAAGTGAAAGTGGAGAGTGAAAAAGCTGGCTTAAAGCTCAACATTCAGAAAACGAAGATCATGGCATCTGGTCCCATCACTTCATGGGAAATAGATGGGGAACCAGTGGAAACAGTGTCAGACTTTATTTTGGGGGGCTCCAAAATCACTGCAGATGGTGACTGCAGCCGTGAAATTAAAAGACGCTTACTCCTTGGAAGAAAAGTTATGACCAACCTAGATAGCATATGAAAAAGCAGAGATATTACTTGGACAACAAAGGTCCGTCTAGTCCAGGCTATGGTTTTTCCAGTGGTTGTGTGTGGATGTGAGAGTTGGACTGTGAAGAAAGCTGAGCACTGAAGAATTGATGCTTTTGAACTGTGGTGTTGGAGAAGACTCTTGAGAGACCCTTGGACTGCCAGGAGATCCAACCAGTCCATCCTAAAGGAGATCAGTCCTGGGTGTTCAATGGAAGGACTGATGCTAAAGCTGAAACTCCAATACTTTGGCCACCTCATGCGAAGAGTTGACTCACTAGAAAGACTCTGATGCTGGGAGGGATTAGGGGCAGAAGGAGAAGGGGACAACAGAAGATGAGATGGCTGGACGGCATCACTGACTCCATGGACATGAGTTTGGGTAGACTGCAGGAGTTGCTGATGGACAGGGAGGCCTGGCGTGCTATGATTCATGGAGTCTCAAAGAGTTGGACACGACTGAGCAACTGAACTAAATTGAACTGAACAGGAGAAAAACTATTAAAAATTCCAACATATGGAGGCTGAACAACATGCTGAATAACCAACAAATCACAGAAGAAATCACATAAGAAATCAAAATATGCATAGAAACAAATGAAAACGAAAACACAACAACTCAAAACCTATGGGACACTGTAAAAGCAGTGCTAAGGGGGAAGGTTCATAGCAATACAGGCTTACCTCAAGAAACAAGAAAAAAGTCAAATAAATAACCTAACTCTACACCTAAAGCAACTAGTAAAAGAAGAAATGAAGAAACCCAGGGTTAGTAGAAGGAAAGAAAGCTTAAAAATTAGGGCAGATATAAATGCAAAAGAAACAAAAGAGACCATAGCAAAAATCAACAAAGCCAAAAGCTGGTTCTTTGTGAAGATAAATAAAATTGACAAACCATTAGCCAGACTCATCAAGAAACAAAGGGAGAATAATCAAATCAACAAAATTAGAAATGAAGTGGAGAAATCACAACAGACAACACAGAAATACAAAGGATCATAAGAGACTACTATCAGCAACTTTATACCAATAAAATGGACAACTTGGAAGAAATGGACAAATTCTTAGAAAAGTACAACTTTCCAAAACTGAACCAGGAAGAAATAGAAAATCTTAACAGACGCATCACAAGCACAGGAATTGATACTGTAATCAGAAATCTTCCAGCAAACAAAAGCCCAGGACCAGATGGCTTCACAGATGAATTCTACCAAAAATTTAGAGAAGAGCTAACACCTATTCTACTCAAACTCTTCCAGAAAATTGCAGAGGAAGGTAAACTTCCAAACTCATTCTATGAGGCCACCATCACCCTAATACCAACACCTGACAAAGTTGCCACTAAAAAAGAAAACTACAGGCCAATATCACTAATGAACATAGATGCAAAAATCCTTAACAAAATTCTAGCAAACAGAAACCAACAACATATTAAAAAGATCATACATCATGTCCAAGTGGGCTTTATCCTAGGGATGCAAGGATTCTTCAATATTTGCAAATCAATCAATGTAATACACCACATTAACAAATCAAAAGATAAAAAAAAATGATTATCTCAACAGATGCAGAGAAAGCCTTTGACAAAATTCAACATCCACTTATGATAAAAACCTCCAGAAAGTAGGAATAGAAGGAACATACCTCAACATAATAAAAGCTATATATGACAAACCCACAACAAACATTATCCTCAATGGTGAAAATTTGAAAGCACTTCCCCTAAGTCAGGAACAAGACAAGGGTGCCCACTCTCACCACTACTATTCAACATAGTTTTGGAAGTTTTGGCCACAGCAATCAGAGCAGAAAAAGAAAGAAAAGAATCCAGACTGGAAAAGAAGAAGTAAAACTCTCACTGTTTGCAGATGACATGATCCTCTACATGGAAAACCCTAAAGACTCCACCAGAAAATTACTAGAGCTAATCAATGAACATAGTAAAGTTGCAGGATATAAAATTAACACACAGAAATCTCTTGCATTCCTATACACTAACTGAGAAAACTGAAAGAGAAATTAAGGAAACAATTCTATTCACCATTGCAATGAAAAGAATAAAATACTTAGGAATATATCTACCTAAAGAAACAGAAGACCTATATATAGAAAACTATAAAACACTGATGAAAGAAATCAGAGGACACAAATAGATAGAGAAATATACCATGTTAATGTATTGGAAGAATCAATATAGTGAAAATGAGTATACTACCCAAAGCAATCTATACATTCAATGCAATCCCTATCAGGCTACCAATGGTATTTTTCACAGAACTAGAACAAATAATTTCACAATTTGTCTGGAAATACAAAAAACCTCGAATGGTCAAAGCAATCTTGAGAAAGAAGAATGGAACTGGAAGAATCAACCTGCCTGACCTCAGGCTCTACTACAAAGCTACAGTCATCAAGACAGTATGGTACTGGCACAAAGATAGAAGTATAGATCAATGGAACAAAGCAGAAAGCCCAGAAATAAATCCACACACACCTATGGACACCTTATCTTTGACAAAGGAGGCAAGAATAGACAATAGAGAAAAGACAATCTCTTTTACAAGTGGTGCTGGGAAAACTGGTCAACCACTCATAAAAGAATGAAACTAGAACACTTTCTAACACCATATACAAAAACAAACTCAAAATGGATTAAAGATCTAAACGTAAGATCAGAGACTATAAAACTCGTAAAGGAAAGCATAGGCAAAACACTCTCCGACATAAATCACAGCAGGATCCTCTATGACCCACCTCCCAGAGTAACGGAAATAAAAGCAAAAATAAACAAATGGGACCTAATTAAACTTAAAAGCTTTTGCACAACAAAGGAAACTATAAGCAAGGTGAAAAGACAGCCTCCAGAATGGGAGAAAATAATAGCAAATGAAGCAACTGACGAAGAATTAATCTCAAAAATATACAAGCAACTCCTGCAGCTCAATTCCAGAAAAATAAATGACCCAATCAAAAAATGGGCCAAAGAACTAAACAGACATTTCTCCAAAGAAGACATACGGATGGCTAACAAAACATGAAAAGAAAAGATGCTCAACGTCACTCATTATCAGAGAAATGCAAATCAAAACCACAATGAGGTCCCATTTCACGCCAGTCAGAATGGCTGCTATCCAAAAGTCTACAAGCAATAAATGCTGAAGAGGGTGTGGAGAAAAGGGAACCCTCTTACAAGGAATGCAAACTAGTACAGCCACTATGGAGAACAGTGTGGAGATTCCTTAAAAAAACTGGAAATAGAACTGCCATATGACCTAGCAATCCCACTGCTGGGCATGCACACTGAGGAAACCAGAATTGAAAGAGACACGTGTACCACAATGTTCATCGCAACACTGTTTATAATAGCCAGGACATGGAAGCAGCCTAGATGTCCATCAGCAGACAAATGGAGAAGAAAGCTGTGGTACATATACACAATGGAATATTAAAGAATACATTTGAATCAGTTCTAATGAGGTGGATGAAACTGGAGTCTATTATACAGAGTGAAGTAAGCCAGAAAGAAAAACACCAATACAGTATACTAACGCATATATATGGAATTTAGAAATGTGGTAACAATAGCCCTACATGCGAGACAGCAAGAGAGACACAGATGTACAGAACAGTCTTTTGGACTCTGTAAGAGAGGGCAAGGATGGAATGATTTGGGAGAATGGCACTGAAACATGTACATTATCATATGTGAAAGAGATCGCCAGTCCAGGTTCGATTCATGAGACAGGGTGCTCGGAATGATTTGGGAGAATGGCACTGAAACATGTACATTATCATATGGAAAGAGATCACCAGTCCAGGTTCGATTCATGAGACAGGGTGCTCAGGGCTGGTGCACTGGGATGACCCATCCCATCCCTCTGGGAAGGGGGAGGGAGGTGGGAGGGGGGTTCAGGATGGGGAACACATGTACACCCATGGCTGATTCATGTCAATGTATGGCAAAATCCACTATAAGATTATAAAGGAATTAGCTTCTAATTAAAATAAATAAATTTATATTAAAAAAATAAAGCACTATCACGAAGGAGGACATTTAAAAAAAAAGAAAAGAAAATCAGAGATGCCAAGGGAACATTTCATGCAAACATAGGCACAATAAAGGACAGAAATGGTATGGACCTAACAGAAGCAGAAGATAATAAGAAGAGGTGGCAATAAGACACAGAAGAGGGTGTGTTCATGTGGTCACTCACCTAGAGCCAGACATCCTGGAGTGTGAAGTCAAGTGGTCCTTAGGAAGCATCACTACAAACAAAGCTAGTGGAGGTGATGGATTCCAGCTGAGCTATTTCAAATCCTAAAAGATGATGCTGTTAAAGTGCTGCACTCAATATGCCAGCAAATTAGGAAAACTCAGCAGTGGCCAGGACTGGAAAAAGTTAGTATTCATTCCAATTCCAAAGGGAATGCCAAAGAATGCTCAAACTACTACACAACTGCACTCATCTCACATGCTAGTAAAGTAATGCTCAAAATTCTCCAAACCAGGTTTTAATAGTTCGTGAACTGAGAACTTGCAGATATTTAAGCTGGATTTAGAAAGGCAGAGGAACCAGAGATCAAATTGCCAACATCTGTAGGATCATAGAAAAACCAAGATAGTTACAGAAACGCTTCTGCTCCTGCTTTACTGAATACTGCAAAGTCTTTGACTGTGTGGATCACAACAGCTGTGGAAAATGCTTAAAAAGATGGGAATACCAGACCACCTTACTTGCCTCCTGAGAAATCTGTATGTAGGTTAAGAAGCAACAGTTAGAACCAGACATGAAACAATGGACTGGTTCCAAATTGAGAAAGAGTACATCAAGGCTGCATATTGTCACACTGCTTATTCAACATCAAGCGAAGTGCAGGGCTGGATGAAGCACAAGCTGGAATCAAGACTTCAGGGAGAAATATCAATAACCTCAGATATGCAGATGACACCACCCTTATGGCAGAAAGCAAAGAGGAACTAAACAGCCTCTTGATGAAAGTGAAAGAGTTGAGTAAAAAATCTGGCTTAAAACTCAACACTCAGAAAACTATGATCATGGCACCCAGTCATGCCTTGATACCATCACTTGATCCCTTGATCCATCTGGTCCCATCACTTCATGGCAAAGAGTTGGGGAAACAGTGGAAACAATGACAGACTTCATTTTCTTGGGCTCCAAAATTACTGGAGCTGGTGAGTGACTGCTGCCATGAAATTAAAAGATGCTTGCTCCTTGAAGAAAGGCTATGACCAACCAAGACAGCATATTAAAAAGCAGAAACATTCGTTTGTTGACAAAGGTCCGTCTAGTCAAAGCTATGGTTTTTCCAGGAGTCATGTATGGATGCGAGAGTTGGACCATAAAGAATGCTGAGCTCCAAAGAACTGGTCCTTTTGAACTGCGGTGTTGGAGAAGACTCTTGAGAGTCCCCTGGACTGCAAGGAATTCCAACCAGTCCATTCTAAAGGAGATCAGCCCTCAATATTCATTGGAAGGACTGATGCTGATGCTGAAACTCCAATACTTTGGCCACCTGATGCAAAGAACTGACTCACTAGAAAAGACCCTGATGCTGGGAAAGATTGAAGGCAGGAGGAGTAGAGGACAACAAAGGATGAGCTGGTTGGGTGGCATCACCAACTCAATGGACATGAGTTTGAGCAAGCTCCAGCAGTACGAACAGGGAAGCCTGGCTGCATGCAGTCCATGGGGTCGTAAGAGTCAGACATGACTCTGTGACTGAACTCAACTAAACTTAGGGTCCTACACTTGCATAGAAGAAAAGCTGGTTTTTTTCTACTTTGCACAAAGGCACCAAATATATTACTGAATTGGTAAGAGAGAAACATAAATCCACAAAGGTCAAAAAAGACGTCTAGGCCAAAACTGAAAGACATTCAGACTGACAACTACAGAACCTGAGCTTATTTGAAGGACCATGCCTATGATATGCCCAATATGAGGACTCTAGTAAGAAACTCTTAAACTCTTAGAGATAAAGTGAACTGGAGGGGGTAAAAACAAAACACAAAAAACAAAAAACCCTCCTCTAGAAAAAGAAAGACAAAACAGGAAGTTGTCTAACTTGACTTCCACATTAGTCACAGGATAGGGGGAAAACCCTCAAGTCAGACCTCCCATGGTTTGTGGCCTAAATACAGACTACCAGTGTGGTATGAAAAACTTTATTCTAAAGAAGCAGTTTAAATGGTACTGAGGTGACAGTCCTCTTCCACTTCATTCTGTAAATGAACCAAACATTTAAAGCAAAAGACAAAGATTGTCAGAAGTGATTCTTTTTTTTTTTAAAGGAATAACTATACTGTAATGGCAGAAAGCAAAGAGGAACTAAAGAGCCTCTTGATGAAGGTGAAACAGGAGAGTGAAAAAGCTGGCTTAAAACTCAACATTCAAAAAACTAAGATCATGGTATCTGGTTCTACCACTTCATGGCAAATAGATGGAATCTGGTTCTACCACTTCATGGCAAAAAAATGGAAATGGTGACAGAATTTATTTTCTTGGGCTCCAAAATCACTGGAGATGGTGAGTGACTGCAGCCATGAAATTACAAGATGCTTGCTCCTTGGAAGAAAAGCTATGACAAACCTAGACAGCATATTAAAAAGCAGAGACATCATTTTGCCAACAAAGGTCCGTCTGGTCAAGGCTATGGTTTTTCCTATGGTCACATATGGATGTGAGAGTTGGACTGTGAAGAAAGCTGAGTGCCAAAGAATTGATGCTTTTGAACTGTGGTGTTGGAGAAGACTCTTGAGAGTCCCTTGGACTGCAAGGAGATCCAACCAGTCCATTCTGAAGGAGATCAACCCTGGGATTTCTTTGGAAGGAATGATGCTAAAGCTGAAACTCCAGTACTTTGGCCAGCTCATGTGAAGAGTTGACTCACTGGAAAAGACTCTGATGCTGGGAGGGATTGGGGGCAGGAGGAGAAGGGGTCGACAGAGGATGAGGTGGTTGGATGGCACCATTGACTCAATGGACATGAGTTTGAACAAAGTCTGGGAGACAGTGAAGGACCAGGAAGCCTGCAGTCCATGGGGTCACAGTCAGACATGGCTGACCAACTGAACAAAGAACAACAAATACACCATCTACAGGAGACACACTCTAAAAATAAAGACACCGACAGACTGAAAGTAAATGGATGGTGAAGGACAGCCCATGTAAACAGAAACCATGAGACAGTACTGGATAAAAGGATCAATTAGTAAAGAAGATAATAAAAGTCTAAATGAAGCAAAAATTGAAAGTTAAAAGTAATATGGACTATTCCTGGAGAAAGAAATAGCAACCCACTTCAGTATTCCTGCCTGGGAAATCTCATGGACAGAGGAGCCTGCCAGGCTATATTTCCTGGGGTCACAAAGAGTCAGACATGACTTAGTGATTAAAAACAATTGACTATTCCACAATCGTATTTGGAGATTTAGTACTTCTTTCTCTGTAAATAAAAGACATAGACGAAAAGAAAAATGAAAACAAAGAATACCTGCATAATACTATTAATCGTCTTGACTTAATTTCTATTTACTACTGTACCCATTTATGGTAAAGTGTATATGCTTTTCAAGTGTACATGGTATGTTTGCCATGATAGACCATATGCTTTGTCATAAAACAAGTCTTAATAAACTTAATATCTGAAATCATGCAAAATTATTTTGCCCAAGATAGAATTAAATTTGAAATCAGGAACAATAAGATAACTAGGAAAACCCAAATATTTTATTTAGAATATAAAAGCATACTTCTAATAATCCATAAAGTAACAAAGAGATAAGAGACTAGAAAATATCTTAACTAAATGATAATGAAAATAAAAGATCAAAATTCATGACATACAGCTAAAGCAATGCTTACACCAGAATTTATAGCTTTAAATGTTTTTAATTAGAAAACCACAAAAAGTCTAAAAATTAAAGATGTGACACTTCCATTCAAAATTTGAAAAGATGAAGTAAAATCAAAAGTATAGGGTAGAAAATAAGAAATCTTCCTCCCATAAAACTCAAGAAATAAAAAATAAACAAAATTTTTTTAATCAGTGAAACTAAGAGCTGATTTCTGGAAATAATTAAGAAAATTGATAAATATCCAGTCAGTCTATCAGGGAAAAAGAGAAAAAGCAAAAAGTATCAAATGGATAAAGTTGGGGAAAAGGTACAAACTTTCAGTTATAAAAATAAATGTCATGAGGACGTAATGTATATCATGGTAACACTGTATTGCATATTCGAAAGCTGCTAAAACAGTAGATCTTGCCAAAAGTTCTCATCACACACAAAAAAATGTGTAATCATGTACAGTGAGGCATGTTAACTAGACTTTTTCTGGTGATTATTTCCCAATATATACAAACACCAAATGTATACAGATGTACATGGAACATCTGAAACTAGTATGTGGCAAGTGTACCTCAATTTTTAAAATAAGAATGGAAGAAAGTACATCACTTCAGATCCCATGGACATTAAAATAATAATAATGGAGTATTAGAAATAACTTTATTCCAGTAAATTTAAAATTAGAGTCATCCTTGAAAGACATAAAGAATTAAATTTGATCCCAAGTGCAAGAGGAAATAGCAACAGTTCCATATCAATTAACAAAATCTCATTCATAATGATAAATCTTCCAGGCCCACTGGCTTCACTGATGAATTCTATCAAACTCTAAAGAAATAATACCAATATTACACAGACTCTTTCAGAAAATAAAGGAGGCAGAAACACTTCTTGACTCATTTTCTATTTTATGAGGCCAGTATAACCCTATTACCAAAACCAAAGTCATCATAAAAAAAAAAGAAAACTAAAGACAAATATCCTTCATGAACATCAACATAATATAAAATTTTTGCAAACTGAATCTAACACTATATAAGAGAACAATATCATAACCAAGTAGGATTTATCCTAGGAATGTAAAGCCTGTTTAACAGGAAAATCAATTAATGTACTAATTACATTAGTAAAATGAAAAAGAAAACAAAGGTCATTTGAGTAGGTTCAAAAAAAGCATTCATAGAAATTTATGCCCCATTCATTATAAATAATCTAAGAAACAGAAGGGAACTTCACCAAATTTATTATCAATGTTAAAGGATTAATGCTGTCTTTATGTACAAACAGAAACAAGGCCAGAATATCCATTCTTACCACTTTTGTTCAATACTCTACTAAAGGTCCTACCAGTGGAATAAGGAAAGAAACAGAAATAAACGGCATGAAGATAAGACA
The DNA here is from genome assembly GCF_001704415.2 of Capra hircus. Lineage (NCBI taxonomy): Eukaryota > Metazoa > Chordata > Mammalia > Artiodactyla > Bovidae > Capra > Capra hircus. The sequence continues at coordinate 2,907,960 of NC_030827.1, read as the reverse complement.
TAAAACTGTCTTTACCTTAGGTGACATTATCATATAAAATAATCCTAACAAGTCTACCAAAAAAAGCTATTTAAACTATTAAGTAAATTTAGCAGTCACAGGACACAAAGACAAAAATCAATTCTGGACTTATATAGGATAGTAGAGAATAATCAAAATTCATAATAGCATCAAAAATATATAGGAATAAATTCAGTAAAAGATTTTTAATAGCTGTGAACTGAATACAGTAAAACAAAAATTTAAAATACCTACATAAGTGTAGCAAGATTCCATGTCCATGAACTGAATATTAAGATGGCCCAAACTGATACACAGATTGAGGCAACCTCAATCAAACTGATGAGTTTTTTAAAGAAATTGACAAGTTGATGCTAAAATTAAGACAATAGCAAAAGATGTAGAACACAAAACTATTCTGAGAAAGAAGAACAAGACTGAGACTTAAATTACCTGATTTGAGGACTTATAAAGTTATAGTAAGCAAGAGAGCATAATATTGGCATAAGGATAGACATTCAGATCTATGGTACAGAATAGTCCAGTAACAGACCCTAGACTTCTATGGTCAACGGATTTTTGACAAAGGTACGGAATAATACAAAAGGAAAAAAAGTCTTATCAGCAAATGTTGCTAGAATTTGATAGCTATATGAGTTGGGGAGGAGGCCTGTCTTCTTACCTCACATCATTCACAGAAATTAATTCAGCGGATCACAGACCTGAACATAATAGCTAAAATTATTAAACTTTTAGAAGAAAAATATAAAACCTATTTGTAACTTCAGTTACACAGATTTCTTCAATACAAAAACCATAAAGCCATAAATAAAAAACTGAAAATGCAGATTATCAAAATTCACAACTTCTGCTCTCTGAAAGAGTTAAAAAGTTTTAACAGTTAAAACGTAACTCATTAAAAGTTTAACTCTTAAGAGTTAAAAAGACAAATGATAGATAGGAAGAAAATATTTGTAAACATGTATGTGAAAAATGGACTGTATACAGAATATAAAAACACTTAGAATTTCAATAAGACTATGTACAAAAGAACAAACAACCCAATATAAAAAGGGGAAAAAATGTGAACAGACTTTTCACAAAGGAAGATATAAGAATGGCCTAAAAAAGCACAACTTCATTAATCATCAAGGAAATTCAAAATACGACCACAGTGAGATACTATTACTATATACCCAGTAGAATGGCCAAAGTAAGAAGACAATATCAAATGATGACAAAGATGTGAAGCACTCTTAATGAAACTGAAAAATGGTACACTTCATAAAATAGCATAGCAGCATTTCTCACATGACCCCACAATTTGTCTCAGGTATTTACCCAAGAGAAAGGAAAATTTAGGTACAAAGACTTGTCTTCAAGTGGTCACAGCACCATTATTCATAAGTCAAAGAAACTGGAAGTGCAACTTAAGAGGTAAACAGCTAAACAAAGTAAAAAGAAAACCATACTATACAATACTACGCAGCAACAGAAAGGAACAAAATATTTACATATACAATATATTTGAATCTCAAAAGCATTATCCTAAGGAAACAAAGTCAAACACAAAAGACCTCCCACTGTATAATTTCATTTATATAGAAATCTAAAAGAAATGAACCATAGTGACAAAAACCAGTGGTTATCTGGACCAAGCATTACGGAATGGAATTAAGGGGCATATGAAAATTATTTACAGAGTGAAAGAAGTGTTTTCTATCTTGAATGTGGTGTTAGTTACATGCCTATGTATCTGCTAAAGTCATCAAACTGTACACTCAAGAAAAAAAAAGGAAAAAGATATTAAAAACTCTTAATACAGACAAGCCAGGAGTTCATTTTTCTAAAATATAAAGAGCTGTGAAAAATCAATTAAAAAAAACAACCTAACAAAACAAATGAGCCAAAAAATGAGTAATTCTTTTTACAGAAAAAGACCAAACAGTTCTTAAACAATGTTTAACATCACTAATATGAGAATGCTAAATTAGACTGAGAAATCATTTTTCACCTAGAAGACCACCAGAAATTCAAAAGTTTGTAATAACTGTCCTGTGAAGACAATAAAATGGAACTCTCATAGACTGTTGGTGGACAAGTAAGTTGGTATAGTCCTTACAGAGAATAATTTGGAAATATTTATAAAAATTACAAATAGATTATTCCTATCTCCCAGAAGTAGTTTTGCTTTTGGAAATTATCCTACAGACATACTTGCATAAATATAAACTGACAAGTACAAAGTTAATCTGTATAGCATTAGTTTTAATAGCAGAAGATGGCAAACAATTCAAATGAGTCTCAGCAGTGGAGAGAACAGTTAATTAAATCATGATACATTAAAAAAATAAAATATTATTCATCTTTTTATTCTCCATTTGAGAGTAACTATAAAATACATTGTTAAATGAGAAAAAGCAAGGAGTAGAACATGAGTGTGGTATGCCACATTCTATGTAAGTAAGACTGGATAAGAACTCACATATTCATTAACTGCATATGTAAACAGAAAAGTTTAAAAGATGCAAAACTAGCAAGAATCATAATTTGTTACAGTGAAGAATAGGAAGACAGATTACAAGACTGGAATAGAACACATTTTAATTTCTTTTTTTCTGGACAATGTAAATATAACATCTCTTCAAAAGATTAGGTGAGTTAATCAAAATTTGATATGAAAACTAAGAGAACAGACACATTAGTTATATGTAAAGACAGGTCACAAACTTGAGGCAATACTCACAATTTAAACAACTAAAAGATTCGTGTTAAAACATTGTAAAGTGCTCCATCAGCAAGAGAATGACCAATAAACCAAATGACGAGGAGAATGAAAAGTCATGAACATATATATCACTGATGACGACAGCAAACAGTCAATAAACATAAAACACCAAACATCGTTAATAATCATAGGAGTGAAAAGTAAAATATGTGTGAAGTATACTACCTCAACTAGCCTGACAAAAAGTTTAACATTATGAGCTGTTGGTGAGGAACTGGATCAAAATGGGTGGGATATAAAGTAGTATAATCACTGTTTATAAAATATAGTTTGGCATGATCTACTGAAGCTATACAATGAATACATATAACAAGCTTTACAGCAGCATTCATTATATTAGCAGAAAGCAGGGAAAACACAAATACCCATTGACAAGAAATGCAGCAATAAACTGCAGTACTGCAGCAGTGCAAATGAAGGAACTGCATCTGCAGCACCAATATACACTCTCATACACAACACAGGAAAAACGAAGCAAGCTGCAAAAGAATGAGTACATTCTGATTCCATCTGTATGAAGCTCAAAAATGCGCACAACTATGCATCATTTTCAGACTATGTGTGTGTGTGTGTGTGTGTGTGTGTGTGTGTGTGTGTGTGAGACTTAGCAGTAGCAGGAGCAGTGAAACTATGAAGAAAAGGAATCAACTGATAAACAAACAGCAAGCATTTTCTGCTGGTGGAAAAAAGGCAACAGCACAGGTTGGTGCTGACCTGCTATTTGAGTTATGTGAAGGTGTTGTTACTGCTACTACATATCAATCCTTAGATGTATTTGATATTTAATAATGTTCAAAACTCTTACTAAAAAAAGAAATCAGTCATGAAGACGAAATGCTATGAGACAACATGCCAGTTCTCCCTCATTTAATTCATGACGAGAGGCATGGAAGAGAACATTTAAAGAAGGTTAACTGTTTCTCTATCCAGACCCTCAGCAGTACTGGATGATTTGAAAAGCAAAACAGAAAATGAACAAAAGGCATTTTAAGAAGACATCTTGTAAACATATAGGATAATTTTCAAAGAATTTTTTTAAAGAGTTTAGATGGAAAATCACTGAAAGTTTGATTATCATCACTTACCACTCACTTTCCAAACAAGATAAAATCAACAATCATGAAAGAAAAGGAAAAACATCCTGGAACTATGATTAAACTGCCTTCTATTAGAAATATATACAGCCAGTTCCATCCTCATAAGCCATCTGATCTAAAAATCTGAAAAGTGTGTTTAATTTCCTATCTTCCAGAAAGGATTTAAGGAAATACACAGAAATAAAAACTTTCTTCAGTAAAGAATGAAAAATAAAGAGGAAATTGTGAAACTAAAACATAATAATAAAATAAAGCCATGATGAAGGCTAATAAACAAATATAAAACCATGATGTGGTCTCATTAACTTTTAACTGGCTAACATTGGGCTCAAAATTTTTAGTCAGCTATAGCTAAGACGGAAACATAATTACTTAAAAGACAGTTATAAGTTAATAAACTCTACTCAGAGATCATCATCAGCTTTTTAAATACTAATTCCAGAGAGAAATATTCCCTGCAAATCTTATAAGAATTAAAATCATCAAGCCACCAAAACACCCAGAAGGTTAATAAAATTGATTGATTACTAGAACAGAAATTGGGAAAATAAATAAAAATAAATTACAATAAAATTATTAAATAAATTGATTAATGAAGCTACTTAAAATTCAACATAATACCCTACAAGAGTCATATAAAATGTACTGACCTTCCTGAATTGCCATGTCCACAGTCATTCTGGAAGCTGAATGCAGAAGTTTTTGGTAATTCTGTGCATTTTGATCAAACAACTGTGCAAGAAGAGTGCATGTCTTCTCGTATTCACACCTGCTAACCGTGCACAACTGCTCCAACTGCTGAAACACAGTGGTGGTGTCCTCCAGTGGATCGTCTAAATTACCTCTGTAAATATACAAGAATAGGGTGACAGACAACATGAGGATGAGACATACTTTTACTCACCACAAATAAACTCTATTTAAGTTAAATCAAAATTCTATCATGGATCAAGAAATAAAACACACTGAAGGTAAGATGTAAAATGTCTATAATTGAAAAGATGATTATGTCTATAAAAGTACCTAAGAAACTATATGAAAGCTACTCATATTAACAGGTGAGTTTACAAAGTTGCTAGCATACAGATCAATATATAGAATTCATTACTATATACTAACATAAACTATAAATGTACATCTGAAAAATATTACCTTCGAAAGGCATCAGAAAACATAAAATACTAATTAAATCTTAATTAAATATATGTAAAGATTTAAAGACTGAATACTATAAAATCCTGATGAAAGAAATAAGAGCTAAATAAAAGATAAACACACTCATTGCCTGAAAGACTCAATATTGCTGAGATGTCAATTCTTCCACTACATTAATAAATTAATATACAAATCCAGTGAAATCATAGTCAAAATTCCAGAAGGACATTTTTGCAGATACTGACAAGATGATCCTAAAATTTAAACAAAAGAAGAGCCAAAATAATTTTTAAAAGGGAAAAGCAAGGTGGAAGACTCACACTACCTGATCTCAAAGTTTATTATAAGGCTACAGTACTCAAGGCAGGGTATTAGCAGGAGAAACACATAAATTAATGAGAATAGAGTCCAGACATAGAACCATACATATGTGGTCAATTAATTTTCGGAAACAACGTAAAGACAATTCAATGGAGAAAGGAGAGTCTTTTCCACAAATGGTGTTAGGGATAACCAGTTTTCAATATACATAAAGGAAAAAAAAAGAACATGGAGACTTACCTTGTAATCATATACAAAAATTAACTCAAAACGGATTATGGACCTGAATTTAAATTCTAAAACTATAAAACTTCTAGAAGAAAAAAATTAAGGATAATCTGGACTTCATGAAACTTTAAAACTCCTGCTCTTCGAAAGGCTCTCTCTGTTAAGGAAATGAAGAGGCAAGCAATGTACTGGAAAAAATATTTGCAAAACACATATGATAAAAAAAATTTGTGACCTAAGTATACCAACCTCTCACATCTCAATATAAGAAAATAAACTACCCAATCAAAAAATGGGCAACAGATTTGACAGGTATTTTACCAAAGAGTATATAGAAATGGTAAATAAGCACAAAAAGATGCTCAACATTATTAGTCATTGAAAGTGAAGTCACTCAGTTGTGTCCGACTCTTTGTGACCCCATGGACTGTGGCCCACCAGGCTCCTCCATCCGTAGGATTCTCCAGGCAAGAGTGCTGGAGTGGGTTGCCATTTCCTTCTCCAGGAGATCTTCCCAACCCAGGGATTGAACCCAGGTCTCCCACATTGCAGGCAGACACTTCACCATCTGAGCCACCAGGGAAGCTCTATTAGTCATTAAGGGAATGCAATTTAAACCAACAATGAGGCATCACATCTGTTAGAATCACTAAAAGTTTTCAAAACTGACAATATCAAGTGCTGATGAGGATGCAAAGCAATTGGATCTTTCATAAACTGCTGGTAGGAATACAGAACGAAATGGGCACTTTGGAAATGGTTTGGCAATTTCTTTTAAAGTGAAATACACATTTACCTAGCAACCCAGATCTCACCCCTAGGTATTTACCCAGGAGAAATAAAAACTTACATTCATACAAAAATCTGTATAGGAACACTTAAACAGAAAGAATTCAAATGGTGAACGGATTAATAAGCTATGATATATTCATAAAATGAAATACTATTCAGAATAAAAAGTAAAGAACTACAAACATAAAATGGAAAAATTTCAAATGCATTATGCCAAGGGACAGAAGCCAGACTAAAGGGCTACACACTATATGATTTCATTTACGCAGCATTCGAAAGGGGCAAAAATTTTAGGAAAACAAAACAGATTAATAATTGCTGGAGTCTAAGGATCGGGAAAGGTCTGACTACAAAGGAACCTAAAAAAACTTTCTGGGGTGATGGAACTGTTTTATATTTTGATTGTATTGTTAAACTCAAATGTATACATTTGTCAGAACTCATAAAACTGAAAAAGGTCAAATTCTACCACAAGTAAATTATACTTCCATTTAAAAAAAATTCCAAGATGCAGAAGATGAAAATTTAACAAAAACACTTAGCTTTCAATACCTCACAACTACGGCAACAGATTCCAAGCGAGAAGTGATAAAGGCCTTCGTGATTTCTGGTGCATAAGTGTCTAATAAGTGGGGTTCAGTTGATTTCACAAAAGGAACTGATGCTACCATCCTTTGCCACAGAGTTAATAAATAATGAACACTGTTGGGAGCAAATTCCCAATGCTACAAAAAAATAAAGCAAATGTTATTTAAACTGATATCATATCTTCCTAGAATAAGAACTGCAGAGGCAAAATAACTGAACATACATTTAAAACTAAACTTATTTTAACATTAATGAACATTTAACATAGCAAACTTTAAATCTCTGTGAACATCCTTCTAATCTTCTTTCCATGAATATTTTTTAACAGAGCTGATATCATGTGGAAAATATGGTTTTAAAACTTCTCCCCAAACTTATAAAAAGAATTTTTCCAAAAACTAATCTGTAAAATTTTATTTCTCCACATAGATTTTGCCACAGTTCTCAATTCACTCTTTAATTATTAGATCAGATGGCCTCTAAATTATTATTATAAAATTTGTTACAAAGAACTTTTTCCTAAAATCTTGCAATGAATACTTTTAGCAAAGTACTTAAATCGATGTTTTTTTAAAAATCCCTACCAAATCTTATCAAGAAAGTATTCTTTCAATTCTGGTTTCCTCGGTGTGTATGCCCAGCAGTGGGATTGCTGGGTCATATGGCAGTTCTATTTTCAATTGTTCATCGCAGCACTGTTTATAATAGCCAGGACATGGAAACAACCTAGATGTCCATCAGCAGATGAATGGATAAGAAAGCTGTGGTACATATACACAATGGAGTATTACTCAGCCATTAAAAAGAATACATTTGAATCAGTTCTAATGAGATGGATGATACTGGGGCTGATTATACAGAGTGAAGTAAGCCAGAAAGAAAAACACCAATACAGTATACTAACACATATATATGGAATTTAGAAAGATGGTAATGATAACCCTGTATGTGAGACAGCAAAAGAGACACAGATGTATAGAACGGACTTTTGGACTCTGAGCGAGAGGGAGAGGGTGGGATGATTTGGGAGAATGGCACTGAAACATGTCTATGTTCAATGCAGGATACAGGATGCTTGCGGCTGGTGCACGGGAATGATCCAGAGAGATGGGATGGGAGGTGGGAGGGGGGTTCAGGATTGGGAACTCATGTACACCCGTGGCGGATTCATGTCAATATATGCCAAAACCAATACAGTATTGTAAAGTAAAATAAAGTAAAAATAAAAATTAAAAAAAAAAGAAAGTATTCTATTTACAGTTTAGCATCAACTATGTATTTCTACTCACCTGTAGACTAGTAATGGTAAAATTGGCAATCAATCTGATAACTTCAGGATATTCTTTCACCATAACTAGTTCTCCCAGCTGATAATTTGTCTTTAAACGAGCCAAAAATCGACAAAATTCATGATAATTACCTGGATCAGACAAACCCTAAATTATGAGACAAAAAGAAAGGCTATTTAAAAAATTTTTAAATAAACCAAACTAATCACCATCAATAAAATTCCAAGAGTATTTTACTAAGTCTCAGTGTTTTCATGGGTACTTACTGCACTTTGCATCAACTGGGTAGGTATCAATTTTAAAAAAATGATTCCCACCAGGCTTAATGTTGTCATAAATAATTAATAATAAGGAACTCATAGTAGAGGCTTCAGATGATGACTAAGTCATAATGTTTGGTAACCATTATATTACCCAAAAAATTTGCATGAGAGAGAAGTGAGAGACCGAGAGAGAAAGTGTGTATGTGTGTATTGTGGGTTAAACAGAAGTCAGTACGAGAACTGAAAAATATGTAAGATGGAAAATAAGAATGGCTCTTGAAATCCTAGCAAAGAGCAATACCACTACACTTAGATTAAATGTGTACACACAAATAACAGAAATACATTTTAATTCAACAGGTATTTATTGAGTATCCACAGGTATGATGTCTTCAAGCAACTCCCTGTCCCTAAATCATATAAACTGCTGCAATGTACAGCAGATAGTTTAACAAAAGTACTGTAATATATAGAAGTAACTCTGGGAGAAGGACAGATTAAAATGAAAGACCAAGAAAGTTGTCCCCAGGGAGCCCCTTGAAGACAGGATGTGTATTACTATCTTTATAGTTTGAAAAGTTATTAACAGACAAAAGACTTAGATAAACTGCCTTAAATCATCATTTAATCTTTTAATTTCTGTACTTTCACTACAGATATTTTAAACCAAAAGCTAAAGTGAAACAAACTTTATCCAGACAGCCAAAATCACTAATTAATAATGGCTTTGCAATTCTCTGAAATGAATATTGCCATTGAAGATTTGCAGTTAACACAGAGAGTAGATTTAAAAATCTACAAACTCTTACTGCCCACAAGAGGACAAAAAGATATTATTTCATAATTTAAAGCCACTTATTTCAATATTAACATCCAGATTTATACTGCCTTCTAGTTTAGAATACAGATATAACTCTAATCACTTCAGTAATTTAAGAAGCACAAGCAAACACAATGGTAAAAAGCAGAAGCATAATAAAATATGCAACTTCTATTCTTATGGGAAAAATAAAAACAACACAGACATCAGTCAGGAAAACATGTTCTTTTAAAAAATGTCCATTTATACTACAGATGAGAGCTAAGAAAGAAGACTATGATATGCATCTTCTTCCAGAATCATAACCATGTCATAAGTTTATTATGCACCTTTCAGCAGAAAATCTGTATTTATAGATGCTGTTAATTAAATTATTTCATAAATACCTGAGGGTTTTCAAGTATCCTTTTTACTCCCTTAATTAAATTACCAAGGTACTTGGCACGTTCAGGACTGCTAAATAAGGACCTTCTTGTAGAAGCAAATTGAACTAAACAGGAAAGTGCCTAAAAAAAGGAGCAACAATTCATCTAAAAGTAACAACAATTCATTTAAAAGTAACTATGGCCACACGAAAGGGACACTAGTTTTTACATTAAAATTTTAAAAATTTTAATGATGAAAAAGCATTATAGAATCCCCAAAACAATGTAAACTAAATATCATCAATCATTACCACCATCCATAAATCTTCAATCCCACCACTAGAATTTCTATTTGTATATAAAATTCCTCTAATATTTTTGTATATATTAGATACACCAGAGCAGAGCCACAATCTAAATACACTCAAAAGGCTCCCAATTGCTGTTGCTGCCTAAACCTTTGTAAACTGATGAACCAGGTGCTTCACCAAAATGAAAAAATGAAAACATCGTGTTGTTGCAGAATATGTTTAGGAAATACTACACAAAATGCTCTGCAGTATCCTGTAAGTAGGAAAAAATCTGGAACTTTATTTAATCTAGCATGTACCAAATATATCTGGTGACAGACCATCTTGCCCACACCATTTATTAATATCTTGAGAACAATTTGGAACATGTTCCTGAGAGAGTTAGACAGCCTATAAAAATTCCCACAGACTATCTACCAGTGGCCTAGTTATCTTCTTTAAGTTAATACTTTATCAGACAATTTCACTACTCAGGTTCTTAATTCTCCTACTGGAATTCACTGAAGGCTTTCATTTATTAATTGAGAGGCCCCAAACTGGCCCACATATGTTTTGTTTTGGTCCACATATGTATATCTGCCAACTTATAAAAAAAAACAGAATTATCTGTCAACGTTTACATATTTCAGTTAGGCGGTTTCACATAAAATGTCTGGCTCTCAAGGCAAGGATGAGAACAGGGACAAAAAAATCAGCTTAGACGTTGCTCAGTTTGTCACAGTCCTTAATGTTGAAAACAAAAAACACAAGCAAACAGACATCCCAGAAAACAAAACTTCTTTCTGATACTAACACAAGTAAAAATATGTAGAGGTTTAGGGCCAAAACCACAGAGTTTGAACCTCAGCTCTAAAATTTAGTTCACTCTCCTTAAGAAAGTCATTATGCCATTCTGGGTCTGTTGACTTGTTTACATAATGAAGATAACAATACTCACCTTGCAGGGCCACTGCGAGAATGAAGCGAGATAAGAATCATATGATAGGCCATGCACAATAAATGTTAGCAACATTCTCTTAAAGCAGTTTTCCATTCTACTTTTTAGGCACCAGCAGCTTGTTTGTTTTATCCCTAAACATAACTGTAAATGTAACATGGAACCATAGTTTTTTTAAACAACTACAGAAGGCTGAAGTTCTGTGGTACCATATAGAAACATGAGTGTCCTGTGAAAACCAGTTTAAAAACCACTCCCTTAATAAAACCCTCGTTTTGAGAGCAAGCATGTTTTTAAGAAGGAGAGGGGGCAGTGTTTTTGCCAACCTATTCCTCCCTTCTAGGCAATGACATATCTAAACAAACATACTGCTCATATGTATTTTAAATCAAACCTTTTTTTTTTTTTTTTTAGGAAATGACAATATAAGAATCCTCCAATTTTACTTCTACAAGTTTAGTTATTAAAGTGACAACTTTTTCTTTTTTTTTCAATTTTGCCTGGTCTCTATTTTAGATTCCACAAAGATGGAATCCAGAATCTCAAATTTCTGTGTAACCAAAGAGTCTGATTTTTTTACCACACAATAGAACTTGATTCAAAAAAGAAAATGAACAACTGGAGTGATGAACATAAAACCAAGTGAGCAGATCCCCCTGGTTTCTCATTTGGAGACATCTGATGGGGCTGCATGGCAAGCCTGACATGAAGTCATGCACTGAAGAAAGAGCTGAAAAGAGGTTAAGAGAAGGGAAAGTACCAGGTGGTGTGGCAAACTGCTGGACTGAGTACCAGAAGAAGAGCTGGGAACTGAGTAGGAAAAAAGATCTTTAGAGGTTGATAGGTTGTCTTAGCTATGGGCACGAACTAAATCAACAGTTACGGGTTTTGGGCTCACCAGTGAAATGGCAGGAACTATAGACTAGAAGTAGAAATTGACAAATAGGTTAAGCAATACAAATCCCAGATAGATGATGTTAAGAATTTCTTATGAGAGGTAAACTGAATCAAGAATATAAATAAAGTAAATATGTACCACCCTGAGATAAATATCACAGGTACTTTTAAATGAAATAATGAATGAGTTTTACTTACTAACTGAGATAGGAGTGGTGGAAGTGAATGATACAAATTAAAGAAAAGATCCAATGTTTCTGGTTCCAGGAAAACTGAAAAAAAAAATCTAACACCATTACTTTTCATTCAGTGATATTTAGCACAGTAAGACATTATCATACAAACCAAGACCTCTAAGACCTCAGCATGTGGCCAATCTTTATTTCTAGTTAGGCTAATTCCTTTTAAATTCCTAGCTATTTCTCTTTGAAAGATGGAAATAATACAAAGATAGAATTAGATCAGATGCTCCTTATTTCTATGTAGCATTTACAGTTCTCACTGAGAGAACCATCTCACTATTTTCATTTATATTAAAATAACATAAACATTTAAAAATTCAAACAATATCAAGAAGTAAACAGTACTAAAAAGTATACAATAAAAAACAGCTGTCCCCTACTCCATTCTGCCTTTCAACTCTTAGCTATACTTAAATACGTTTCCAAAGGTCATGCTATATGTACTATGTTTTAATTTGACTGTTTTTAGATATCAAATGAACTTGTTACAGTGTATGTCCAATCACTCACCCCTCTACTCCCACCACTCCTCCTACAAACCATCGTCTCTCAAAAATCCATCTACTATTATAACAATTTGAGATTAAATCAATTCTACATGTTTGTTATGACTACGTAAATAATTCTAACAGCTGAGCCAAGTAAACTATGATTCTATCACATTTCTAACACTCTCTGGATTTAGTCATACCATCTTTTCTGTACTTAGTTGTACAGACAGATACCTGTCACGAATTCTTTCCAAACGCTCTGACAGATGTGTAAAATGTTCTTCATCCTATTTTCCACATGGTCAATAACATTAAAACACTTCCATTTCCATTTTCCCACCCTTCCTCCCAGAGCCTTCTTCAACTTAGACTGACTGTTCCCAAGTGTGTTACATAATTATCTTATGTCTGCTGCCTGTTATCTTGTATTAAAGCTTTCCAAAACCCCATATCCTCTATTTTCTTGGCTTGTGTATCAAGTAGATTCCTAAGAGCAAGCACATAAGGGATAAATTTCAGAATAATTTACATGTCTGAAAATATTTTTAAAAATTCTCTTATACTTGATAATTTCAGTCTAGTTTGAAAATTATTTTCCCTCAGAAATCTGGGGATATTACTCCATTGCCCTCTAGCTTCCAGTGCTACTGTTGAGAAGTCTAATACTATTCTTGATCCCAGTCCTTTATAGGTGACTTTGTTTCTGGTAGATTTTAGGATCTTCTTTATCACTTTTATCCTGAAATGTCATGATTATGAAGTTTAGTATTTTTTTTTTTCATTCATTATGGTGGGTACTTATTGGATCTTTCAATCTGAATATTTATGTGTCTCAGTACTGAGAAATTTTGGTATTGTTTGCAAATTTCCTTCTGCTTTTTCCTGTCCTTTCCTGAACTCCTAATAGATGCCAAGCCTCCTAGTTTCATACTGTAATATTCTTATATTTTTTTCCTCCTATAAATCTCTTTCTGCTTTTTTTCATTCTGTTTTCTAGGATATTTCCTTAACTTTATCTTCCAACTCTTCTACTGAATGTTTTATTTTGGCAACTTTTACATTTGGAACAGTCTCTGAACTTCTGTTTTTGAAAAAATATTCTGTTCCATGTTTCAGGAATGCATTACCTTTTCTTAATCTCTCTGAGGATATTAATTAACCCTTTTGGAAATTTATTTCTACTCTTCACTTTGTTTCTATTAACTCTCCCCTTTAAAAATGTTTCTTGAGATAATCAGATTCATATGTAATTACAAGAAATAATACAAAGAGATCTTATGTTTTATTCACCCAGTTTCCCCAAATGGTAAGTTGCTACAAAACTAAAGCACAATATTACAATCAAGAAAGCACATTGATAAAATCCACCAGTCTTATTTGGCTTTCCCAATATTACACGTATTTGTGTGGGTGTTTGTGTGTGCTGGTGTGTGTGTAGTCTGCGCAATTTTTACAACATATGTTGGTCCATGCATTTATCACCACTATCAAGATACTAAGTTCCTTTTAGTTGTTTTAGCCTCTAATTTCCATATTAGAAGTTTTTACCAAATGTATGGTCCTTCTCTACTGTATCTGATACCCTGGAATATGAAACCTCTCCAGTTTAATTTCTCAAGGAAAAAGGCTCTGGTCTTGGGAACTGAGAGGGAAGTGTACTTAGAGAAGGGAAAAGGGCAGTCACAGAGCAGCATAGATGGTAGAGAAGGTCCCAGGGGGTGTTTGTCCAGAACACAGACTCTTCACCAAGCCCTATCAGCCCCATTCCCCACCTCTGACTTCAACAGGAAAACCCTACTGTCATCATCTTTCTGGGATGAGTAAGAGCATATGCATTTGCTCTTTTTTGGTATCCCTCTCTGTAAAAAAGTAAATTGCAATTCTGCTTTGCTAAGTTAGCTACTCTAATTCACTCTCTTCATAACTTTGAAAAATATGATGATATCTCTTGCCAAGTGTTATACCCTCTCCTACTCTGTTTATCTGCAAATTTGAAAACAGAACTCTTCATTTCCCTACCTAAACTTATTTTCCTCCAACAATAGAGCTGTGTTTTTTCCAAAATCAAAATATGAGGTTACTATGAATTGAACTGAGGAAAACAGATTTCAACACTGGTATCAGCAGCTACTTTGGGTTACAATTTTTTAAACTTTTTGATTGCCAAGTAAAAAACAGATAATTGCACATAAGGCAACAATATTGCTTAATCCTATGTCTTTTATGTTGACCATTCCTTACACTAAACTTTCTTCTTACTTGCTCTCCAAGTTGTTGGAATCTGTACTGTGCAAAGATCATCTGCAGATTCATCTGCTGAACTGCCAATGAAGTCAAAGTTAAGGCAGTTGAGAACCAGTTTCAAGACTTGCATTACTAGATTTTGTTGATCCTGATCCTGAAGGTTTAAAGGCTTGGCCAATATCTGAAAAAAATTCAAAGTCAAATAAAATATTATGAAATATATCA
Source organism: Capra hircus (assembly GCF_001704415.2). Taxonomy (NCBI): domain Eukaryota; kingdom Metazoa; phylum Chordata; class Mammalia; order Artiodactyla; family Bovidae; genus Capra; species Capra hircus. The sequence continues at coordinate 2,892,907 of NC_030827.1, read as the reverse complement.
ATTAATAATTTTTACTCAACCTAATTTAAATAACTTCAAATTAAAATTAGTTTAAAAAAAGAAAGAAAGAAAAAAGAAAAGAAATTGCAAAGGGATGTTATGGTAATAGACTATTCTCAAACTTAATATTGTAAAATGGGGATAACAACCTTTCATATTTTAATACAAAATGGAGGTCACCTTTTACAGTTGTGAGAAGCAACTTTAGGACAAATACTTTACACAGCACAAATGTATAAATGTACAGGATTCATTAGCTCAAAGGAGCAATTGGAAGAAACTGAAAATACAATATTCTTCAAGAAAAAGTAGGGGGACTTCATGAATAAACGATACACGTTCAGCTAACAAAGGTTCTCAGAGGCTGTTTGAATGTGGGGGGACAGTCGTAAGCTTCTGGAGAACAATCCCGACCCCTCTCAAAAGTCTCAATTAGTTTCTGCAATAATGTACAGTAAGAAAACAAAGAAACTACTATCCAAAGACAAGTTACCAAACTACCTTTGGATCCTACTTTATTATATCTCTATTAAATAAAAGCGAATTTTTTGGAACTGTTTAGATTTGTGCATACCTACTGTTCTTCATGGGGTTGCAGAGTTAGACACAACTTAGCAACTGAACAACAACTATACTTAAAAGTATCCACAATAACTCCTCAAAAGGCAGAATGGGGTACTGGGGAATTCATCTGAAATTCTTCTGAAACAGGATGCTCCATTATTAACTTACCTCTTTTAGAAGAGAGCATGCTAGCACTAAAATGTCTTTGAGAGAAGTATCACGAAATGAGGTAGCTATTTTCCTGTGTTTTGCTGAAGGTCTAGAATAATCAACCTAAAAAGTTCAAGATGAATGTATTTAACCAGACTTACCAAACAGCAAAGAAAAAATTCACTATGTAAGAAAAAGAATGAAATTAATGATCAAATAATCATAAAGTATAGGGCTAAAAGAGCTTTCAAAAATCTGCAAGGGTAAGTTATTTGCTCCAGGTTACTCAAAGAGCTTGAGTTAGGAGAAGGCAATGACAACCCACTCCAGTAGTCTGGTCTGGAAAATCCCATGGACGGAGAAGCCTGGTAGGCTGCAGTCCATGGGGTCGCGAAGAGTCAGACATGACTGAGCGACTTCACTTTCACTTTCACTCAAAGAGCTAATAATGGCAGAGCTGCAATTAGCACCCCATGTTTCTGGAGTGTTTTAATTCAGTGCTTTTTCTGCAAACTCTACAGATCCTAAAATTAAAAACAAGAATAAATCATATTTCAGAGGCATTATAAACACACATTATAAAATAATAGATACTATCAACTCCTGAGACATCCATATTTTGCACTGGGCAAGAAACAACCTCCCTGATCCTCAGACTTCATCTATAAAAAGAAAAATCTCTAAGATAATCTTAAAATTCTTATTTTCTGTGGATCAGTAAACTGAATCAGCTACAGAAAATTCTTGCATATGTAAGTGATATTTCTATATATACCAGATGTGTATGTCACTGATTCATATATTTTGATATTCTTTAAAAAAATCCCAAGGCAGAAATTATAAATAGTCAGAAATTTGATTTATTACATAAGCCACAGTATATTCCTTCTGAATATTTTACTAGTTAATAATAAGTAATTTTTAAGAATAAGTTTACCAAGAATAGCTGTTGAGCCTCTAATCTAAAATATAATATGGCAAAAAGTAAACTGAACTGAACATTTTCATTTATCACCAGGAAACAGCAAACAAAACTGAAGTCTGATACTCTAATGATTTGTTAATACCACAGGCAACAGTTGCTATAGCGTTCCTTTTGCTACCTGAAAAATGAAAATAAACCATTTTCCTTACTGACGTTTATATTTGAAAAAAGCAGTGGGATCAGAATTGATTATCTGATACTTCCTAAGCTCCATCACACTATACTTAGATGCCACACTTACTCACAGGAACACGAAACATAACAGAAGTTCAAAGTGATTACAGAAAGCAGTTACTGGGTTCTCTATCCACTATGCAATATTCAAATTAGCATTTGCAGCATTTCTCCCTTTTTAAAAATCAAACGTCCATCTGTCTTTTAATAGGTATGTTTCTTCAGTTTCCCTCAATATATAAAAACATTTCTCAATACAAATTAGTAATAACATATACCATTATTCGGAGAAGACAATGGCACCCCACTCCAGTACTCTTGCCTGGAAAATACCATAGACGGAGGAGCCTGGTAGGCTGCAGTCCATGGGGTTGCGAAGAGTCAGACACGACTGAGCAACTTCACTTTCACTTTTTACTTTCATGCACTGGAGAAGGCAATGGTACCCCACTCCGGTACTCTTGCCTGGAGAATCCCAGGGACGGGGGAGCCTGGTGGGCTGCCGTCTAGGGTCGCACAGAGTCAGACACAACTGAGCGACTTCACTTTCACTTTTCGCTTTCATGCATTGGAGAAGGCAATGGCACCCCACTCCAGTGTTCTTGCCTGGAGAATCCCAGGGATGGGGGAGCCTGGTGGGCTGCCGTCTAGGGTCGCACAGAGTCAGACATGACTGAAGCAACTTAGCAGCAGCAGCAGCATACCATTATACAATCTCAACTTATGTACCCTTCACATATCATTTCACTAAATCCTCAAAACTAACCTATATTCACATATGAGAAAATTAAAGTTCGCAGGCACACCATATCTGTAAATGGGCTTTTCGGTGGCCCAGTGGTCAAGAATCCACCTTGCAACGCAGGAGACGCAGGAGACCCAGGTTCAATCCCTGGGTTGGGAAGAGCCCCACTCCAGTATTCTTGCCTGGAGAATCCCATGGACAGAGGAGCCTGAAGGACCACAGTCAGTAAGTCTCAAAGAGTCAGGCATCACTTGAAGCGACTTAGCACAGCATGCACATCTATAATGCAGACAGAAGAATCCTGGGTTTACTGAGCACCTGTACATACTAGGACTTGTGCTAGTAATTTACCTGACTAATCACAGTGAGACCTTCAGAGAGTGTCATTCTCACTTTACAGATAGTGATACGTAAGTTTAAACACACTGAACAAAGTAGTAGGCAATAAAGCTAAACTACAAATCCAGGTCTTATTTCAGAGTTACCTTCTAGGCACTTGACTTAGCAACTACAACAACTATAGCAACAACAACAAATACATTCTACTTGAGTTACTCATTTAGGTGTCCAATGTTTTTGAGAAGAGGGATTATGTATCCACTTTCTACTGTAGAACTATGCCTTAAGAATACTGGAGTGGGTTGCCACGCCCTCCTCCAGGGGCTCTTCCCGACCCAGGGATCAAACCTGGGTCTTCTGCGTCTCCTACATTGTAGGCAGATTCTTTACCACTGGGCCACCGGGAAGCCCATTTAGAAATATGGTGTGCCTATAAACTTTAATTTTCTCATATGTGAATATAGGTTAGTTTTGAGAATTTAGTGAAATAAGCAGTCTCAGCTGTTACAAAAGCAAGACAACCTATAATTCTAAATTTTTTGGAAGTCTCAAGTTTAGATCTTCTTCTTAAAAGACACATCCTGTTACTGATCCTGCATGAATTTACGTGGCTCACATTTGACAACTATAATATTTTATTTTCATTATGGATTGTAGATTTCCCTATTGCCTGGTTCAGAAGTACTTAAGAAATGATAGTTGAAATTGTTAATGCTCTAAAATTAGGCTGAGCAAAACGTCTCTGCAGAAGCCATGTATTTTTTATCATAAAGCCATAGAAGCTTCAGAACTTGAAGCTTTTTCTGAAAAGGTATGTACTTGGTTCTACACAAGATAAGCCTGGAACACCCTGCAACAGGAAGCAAGGAAATGTCCAAAGGATGGTGCTGCTGCTGCTGCTGCTGCTGCTGCTGCTAAGTCGTTTCAGGCGTGTCCGACTCTGTGTAACCTCATAGACGGCAGCCCACCAGGCTCCCCCATCCCTGGGATTCTCCAGGCAAGAACACTGGAGTGGGTTGCATTTCCTTCTCCAATGCGCGAAAGTGAAAAGTGAAAGTGAAGTCGCTCAGTTGTGTCCGACTCTTAGTGACCCCCATGGACTGCAGCCCACCAGGCTCCTCTGTCCATGGGATTTTCCAGACAAGAGTACTGGATTGGGGTGCCATTGCCTTCTCCTAAAGGATGGTGAGTAAATGTCAAACGAACAGAAATGTCAGTTTGAAAGGGTTTCTAATGGCCAAATTTGGGAAAATTTGAGCATCAAAATATAATGTTATTAACAAACTATAACATATTAAATAAAGTTGGAAACCAGCAATCTGTGCTGATAGAAACAACAAATGAAAAAATTAAAAATTTAATGAGGTATTAATAAGGTATTTTCACAGTTTAAAGTATCTCCCCACATAATATTTATTACTTACAAAGGAGAAAAGAATAAATTTACAATTGAAGAAGCCTGGTAGAAGCCACCTTGTCAAGTGACCAAATGTAAATCAGATCATGTGCTCCCTGAGAGGAAACAATGAGAAAACCACAGTATCAGCACATCAGCCTACCTATAGCATTCACAGGCAGCCCTCTCGGCCAGCTGGGTCAGGACCAGCCCCCAAAGCCAGCACCCCCGCAGCAATCCCGGCTCAGCCACAACAGGAGGGCACATGCAGCCCACAGAGGGGAGATAGAGCGCCCAGAGCAACTGACTCCAGTGACCAGGGAGACTAAGCCAGCGGGCCCCACAAAACACCTTTTATCTAAGACCACTGCCTCAAGACCAGGAGATGTAGCCGATACACCTACTACACAGAAACAAACGCAGTTAGACAGAACGAAGAGATGAGGGGCTACCTTCCAAATGAAAGAATCAGACAAAACCCCAGAAAAGGAACTAAACAAAATGGAGATAAGCACTTACCAGATAAAGAGTTCAAAGTAACAGTCAAAAAGATGCTCACCAAAATTGGGAGACACATGGATGAACTCAGTGAGAACTTCAACAAAGAAATAGAAGATATAAAAAAAGAACCAATCAGAACTGAAGAATACCATATCTGAAACGAAAAATACACTAGAGTGAATCAACAGCAGATTAGAGGAAGCAAAAGAATGGATGAGCAATCTGGAGGCCAGAGGAGTGGAAACAACCCAACTGGGACAGGTAAAAGAAAAAAGGATTTCTAAAAGATGAGACAGTTTAAGGGACTTCTAAGACAACCACAAGTGTACTAGCATCTGCATTATTAGGGGCCCCAGACGGAGAGCAGAGAAAGAGAAGAGCACACAACAGACCTGAGCCACAACTGCTGAGCACTTCCCTACCTTCAGCACCAAGGACAACCCGAATGGAAACAGGCCTAGTGCATGGCGAGATATTTCCCAAGGAAGACATGCAGATAGCCAACAGACATACAAGAAGATGCTCAGCATCACTAACCTTCAGGGAAATGCAAGTCAGAACCACAATGAGATATCACTTCACATTTCTCAGAATGGCTATTATAAAACAGACAACAGATAACAGGCATTGGCGAGGACGTGAAGAAAAGGGAACCCTTGTGCTATTGGTGGGAATGTTAACTAATACACCCACTATGGAAAACAATATGGAGGGTCCTCAAAAAATTAAAAATGGAACTACCATATGATCCAGCAATTCCACTTCTGGGTATTTATCCAAAGAAAACATGAGTTACAACAGCCAAGATACGGAAGTGTTTATCAATAGATCAATGAATAAAGAGTATGTGGCACACATGCACACAATGGAATATTACTCAGCCATTTAAAAAGAATGAAATCATGCCATGTGCAGCAACATGGGTAGACCTAGAAGGTATTATGCTGAGTGAAGTAAGTCAGACAGAGAAAGACAAATATTGTATGATTTCACTTACATGTGGAATTTAGAAAACAGAGCAGAAAGACTCATAGACACAGAGAACAAACTGGTGGTTGCCAGAGATGGGGTCTGGGAGTTGGATAAATAGGTAAAGAGGATTAAGAGGTACAAACTTCGAGTAATTAATAAGTCTCAGGGATATAATGTACAGCATGAGGAATAGTCAAAAATATTTTAATAGCTTTGTATGGCAACCGATGCTTACTAGACTTAAGTGGTGATCATCGATTCATATATATATATATACACACACACACACACACACACACACACACATCAAATCACTGTATTTTACACCTGAAACTAACATAATATTGTATGCCAGCTGTACTTCTTAAATATAAACACTACATTTTCCTCTATTATAACATTATTCCATATAAAACAACTCCTGCTTTTGTTCTGTTTGGAACCATGTTAAAAACAAAAGCAGGTGAGGATGTGCTCAACTGCTGAGTTCATAAAGGCACTGGTCGGGGGAAGTGTAACTTCTGTAAATTCTGCTTTTACAGGGTGAAAACTCAAGCTAGCAAGTGAATGCCAAGTAGCTTGCTTTTTGATGAGTCCTGCTGTGTATTCCGGAGAAGGCAATGGCACCCCACTCCAGTACTCTTGCCTGGAAAATCCCATGGACGGAGGAGCCTGGTAGGCTGCAGTCCATGGGGTCACGAAGAGTCGGACATGACTGAGCGACTTCACTTTCACTTTTCACTTTCATAATTGGAGAAGGAAATGGCAACCCACTCCAGTGTTCTTGCCTGGAGAATCCCAGGGACGGGGGAGCCTGGTGGGTGCCGTCTATGGAGGCACACAGAGTTGGACACAACTGAAATGCCTTAGCAGCAGCAGCAGCTGTGTATCGATTATTGAGAAATCAATTCACCAAAAAGCTTGTCTTTTATTTGTAAGGGAATAAAGGCTTGTTTCACTTTTGCATACAATTTATTTGTATGAATAGTATATTACTATATACATGGAATATAAAAGAACAATTATTCAACTGCCATAGAGGACCATGTCTAATTTCTTGTTCTTTGTAGTACTTTACTTGTTATTATTTTCAATAACAATAAAAGTGTTCCAACACTTAATTATCCCAACAATAAAATACACCCCCCCCCAAAAAAAGACTTGCTTATTCAGAGTTTTATACAATACAAAGTTTTACATAAAAGAAACAGCATTACTTAGCAAACTTCATGTCACCATTAGATGGAAAGGCTTACCAGGTTCATTTCCTGAGTCAATTCTGAAAGGATTATTACTCCTATTATGCAGTGTTCCATAGCACCCTTTGGAAAAAATAACAAGTTTAGCCTAAATGGAGACACATGATTGGTTCTTAATGCATAAACCAGTTAATATTTACAAGTAATTAAATTATGAAACATCACATTTTCTTAAAATATTAAAATATATAGAAAAATCAATATGAAGTCCACAAATAAAAATAATTTCATGTTCATTTTTTGAAGGATACATGTAGATATATAACTGAGTGGGAAAAAACTTAGAATTGCACACACTCTATAAAATATCTTCAGCATGCGTGACTTACAATAAACTAAACCTCAAAATATCAATACGAGAGTTTCATTTTCATAAGACTACAAATAAGGAACAAAAAACAATTTTTAGCTCTATAAATTTGCTTGAAGGTTACTGAGATAGATGCATTCAATAAATAATTAATAAATAGCTTAGAAATTAATTCAAATCCCTTGACCTAATATCAGGTAAGGTCACTCAGGCCCTTTTAATTTTGTTTAACAGTGTACACGCATTCATTCACCTATGGGTCTATACTGAAGGCACGTGAACTGTCCAGTGCACTGGGCAAACAAACACGTGACTGTCAATATAGTATGATGTTTTAATATAATCAGCTTCCAAGTTAATCTCAATAACTTCCTTCAAATCAAAATTCAGATTTTATATGCATATTATTAACAAATTACCCAACTGCAAAATCATACTAGAGTATGAAAATAAAAATGTAACATCCAATTACTGTGTAATAATTTTAAAAAGCAATACAGATCCTTTTCAAGTCTTAATTTTATAGCTGGTCATTCCTTCTAATTATTACAGAATTTCACTAACACTGGGTAGGTGTAATTAAATTCAAATTATCTCAGAATAAAAAAATAAAAGAAACACCCTTAATTTTTGCATTAATTCTTCATGGCCCTTTAGGACAATCTGAACTCTTATGAACTAAACTACAGATCTCATTACTGAAGCATCCACCTCCTGTGTAAACCAGGCCACTGCTCCTTACAGTGTCATTCCCTAACCAACTGTTGGCTCATGAATCTGCTGGTAGTCTGCAAACTAGATTCCGATCTGAGAATGGCTTGATACTGGCTCATGACAAAAGAGTTTGCACCAGAATATAAAACAGATAGTCACTAAGTACACTCTTTAGTTCAGCTGGCACTTTTTTCAAAGCAAGTCTCTCTCAATGAGGTAAGGACCATGTTGATTTACTGACATATTTATTTTGACATAAACTCCTTATCTCGCTGTGGACCAGCAATCTGAATAGCACTGTCCTAGGTGACAGTATTATCTCCTGGATATATATGTAGAAAGGAGGGACGTAAGTGTTAAAAGTATGGCAGCAAGAAGGTTACAATAACAGAGAAAAAAGACATACAAAATTTCAGGTCATTAAAAATTTCACAAACCTAAAATAATTTTTAGTACAAAATTCAAAGAAGCTGTTAATACCCAAAGGAACCATGGGGTATCATTTTGGAGTACTAAAACATTAAGTCAATTGTCTTTTTCATGACTCCAGGTTAAGTTAGGTCATAATACCCAGAAAGAAAGTGTATTTTTTGTGATACTGTAATAAACTTTTAAGATAAAACATTTTCTGCTTCTTCTGGCCTTCCAAAACTGATAAAAGCAGACTAAAGCCCAATTCAATAAGCTCGACTTACCAGCCACTGAAAAGGGAGCTTAAAAACTGCTAGCCAACAAGAATGATTTAATTTCATTCAGTTCATTCTTTATTTTAAAAGAAATGTAAAGTCTATTCTTGTTTACACTAACGACTGCTGAAGAACGGTATACAATCTTAGTAAATGACAAGAGAGGGGTACTACTGCATTAGTCAAAACTATATGTACAACTATAAAGTGAGAAACACATGTGTTACGGAATAAACTATTCCTCTGTCCTAGAGCAGATCTCCTCAGGGCTAAAAATACACTTACTCCGCTGATGTTTTAGATAATCAAATATTGTTAACAAGGATTTCAACAACATGAATAAAAGAGAAGCAGTATAGTCCAGAGTTTCATATTCTGGGGTACCTAGCATTACAATGTATGATGGAACTACATCTTACATAGTGATTAAATTTGACAGTTACTGTGTAAGCAATAACATCTCAGAAAGTCCAAATTGCCTCTAACTGCCAATAAGCCAACACCAAACATCTCTCAATTAATCCAAACTGCCAGTTTTTCCTTGAGATTTGTAACAGACCACTTCTTTAGTAGCACCAGCTAAAGTACTTTTTCTTGTGATCAGGGATAAAATTTACATGAAAAAGTGTGTGTGTGCTAGGTTACCTCAGCCATGTCTGACTCTTTGCAACCTTACAGACTGCAGCACACCAGGTACCTCTGTCCATGGGATTCTCCAGGCAAGAACACTGGAGTGGGTCACTATGCCCTTTTCCAGGCAATTTTACTGACCCAGGGATCAAACCCATGTCTCCTGAATTGGCAGGCAGAATCTTTACCACTAGTGCCACCTAGGAAACCCACACATTTAAAAGTACATTATCTTTAAATCACAACAAACACCGGGAAATTCTTAAAGAGATGGGAATACCAGACCACCTGACCTGCCTCTTGAGAAATCTGTATGCAGGTCAGGAAGCAACAGTTAGAAATGGACATGGAGTAACACACTGGTTCCAAATAGGAAAAGGAGTACATCACGGCTGTATATTGTCACCCTGCTTATTTAACTTCTATGCAACGTACATCACGAGAAACACTGGACTGGAAGAAACACAAGCTGGAATAAAGATTGCCGGGAGAAATACCAATAACCTCAGATATGCAGATGATACCACCCTTATGGCAGAAAGTGAAGAGGAGCTAAAAAGCCTCTTGATGAAAGTGAAAGTGGAGAGTAAAAAGTTGGCTTAAAGCTCAACATTCAGAAAACGAAGAGCTCCGGTCCCATCACTTCATGGGAAATAGATGGGGAAACAGTAGAAACAGTGTCAGACTATTTTTCTGGGCTCCAAAATCACTGCAGATGGTGACTGCAGCCATGAAATTAAAAGATGCTTACTCCTTGGAAGAAACGTTATGACCAACCTAAATAGCATATTCAAAAGCAGAGACATTACTTTGCCAACAAAGGTCCATCTAGTCAAGGCTATGGTTTTCCCTGTGGTCATATATGGATGTGAGAGTTGGACTGTGAAGAAGGCTGAGTGCCGAAGAATTGATGCTTTTGAACTGTGGTGTTGGAGAAGACTCTTGAGAGTCCCTTGGACTGCAAGGAGATCCAACCAATCCATAATGAAGGAGATCAGCCCTGGAATTTCTTTGGAAGGAATGATACTAAAGCTGAAGCTCCAGTACTTTGGCCACCTCATGCGAAGAGTTGACTCACTGGAAAAGACTCTGATGCTGGGAGGGATTGGGGGTAGGAGGAGAAGGGGACAACCGAGGATGAGATGGCTGGATGGCATCACGGACTCGATGGACATGAGTCTGAGTGAACTCCAGGAGTTGGTGATGGACAGGGAGGCCTGGAGTGCTGCGATTCATGGGGTCGCAAAGAGTCGGACACGACTGAGTAATTGAACTGAACTGAACTGAAGAGCACATCATGAGAAATGCTGGGCTGGATGAAGCACAAGCTGGAATCAAGATTGCCAGGAGAAATCCCAATAACCTCAGATATGCAGATGACACCTCCCTCATGGCAGAAAGCAAAGAACTAAAGAGCCCCTTGATGAAAGTGAAAGAGGACAGTGAAAGAGGTGGCTTAAAACTCAACATTCAGGAAACTAAGATCATGGCATCTGGTCCCATCACTTCATGGCAAATAGATGGGGAAACAATGGAAACAGTGACAGACTTTATTTTCTTGGGCTCCAAAATTACTGCATATGGTGATTGCAGCCATGAAATTAAAAGATGCTTACTCCTTGGAAGAAAAGTTATGACCAACCTAGACAGCATATTCAAAAGCAGAGACATTACTTTGCCAACAAAGGTCTGTCTAGTCAAGGCTATGGTTTTTCCAGTGGTCATGTATGGATGTGAGAGTGGGACTATAAAGAAAGCTGAGCACTGTAGAATTGATGCTTTTGAACTGTGGTGTTGGAGAAGACTCTTGAGAGTCCCTTGGACAGCAAGGAAATCAAACCAGTCAATCCTAAAGGAAATCAGTCCTGAATATTCATTGGAAGGACTGATGTTGAAGCTAAAACTCCAATACTTTGGCCACCTGATGCAAAGAACTGACTCATTAGAAAAGGCCCTGATGCCAGCAAAGATTGAAGGCGAGAGGAGAAGGGGACAACAGAGGATGATAGGGTTGGATGGCATTACCTACTCAAAGGACATGAGTTTGAGTAAACTCTGAGACTGATGATGGACAGGGAGGCCTGGTGTGCTGCAGTCCATGTGGTTGCAGAGTCGGACTGAGCAACTGGATTGAACTAAACAATCTAAGTATCTGAATCATACCGAGCAGGGCTTGATGGTCATCCTAACAGGCACAGAGGAACACAAAAGAGCAGATTTAAGTTCCCCATATCAAACCCTGGAACATACTGTGTGGAATGGCAAGTGGAATCACTGGAACAATTTAAATTAGTGTTCCCTAGCTTTTATTTGGGCTTCCCTGATAGCTCAGCTGGTAAAGACTCCACCTGCAATGCAGGAAACCCTGGTTCAATTCCTGGGTCGGGAAGATCCTCTGCAGAAGGGATAGGGTACCCACTCCAGTATTCTTGCCTGGAGAATCCCCATGGACAGAGGAGCCTAGTGGGCTACAGTCCACGGGGTCGAAATCAGACACGACTGAGCCGCTAAGCACAAAACAGCACAGCTTTTCTTTCCTTCTTTTTCCAGCCCAAATACCTGAACTTGTGTATAAGTTTAATCATTTAGGTTAAAAACATTCTTGAGAACCTAGTATGACTCAACATGGTATAAGGTAAAAAAATTTTTAATATGTGTCTTAAGTTAGAAAACCTGCTGAAGTACTATCACCATGCTTTACAAGGTCACTAGGCAACCCTATACAAATTAACTGACTTTTCTAAGCCTGTTTCTCATTTATAAAATGTAATTCCCTTCAAAGAGATGTAATAAGCATTGAATTAGATAAAATACATGAAAATATACATGTCTCCATATATGTAACACAGACACACACAGTTAGAAATGACAATATGTATTTTTGAAACTACAAAACATTATAATTTGCATTCTTCAGGTTTGGAAGTTAATACGACATGATCCTCTTTTCCTGGCAATAAAAAATACAGGCTCCAGAGGATAAATAATTAATCATAATTAATATAATTCTAGTAGCCACTAAACAAACTATACAGCTTTAAGAAAAGCAGTTTTCCAAACAAACAAACAAAAATTACTTATGTTCTTATAATGTAATAAGGCCTTCTTACCTGAAGAAACGTCTTCACATCAGCAATAATTTCTCTGAAGACAAATCGGTCTTTCTGAACTTCAAACCACCCTGATTTAGTGATTTTAGCTATGACTTGAATTAAAGCTTGGATAACAAAGGGAGCCAGCTTGGGTTGTGATGCCACATAATTAAGAATGTAGTTTCCTGTAAAAAAATATATATATATATATATTCTATCATAATTTGGACTTTTCAGTAACATACTATGAATCATCTAAAAACAGGCAGTGATGACCCATTCTTTGACAAAAAGTTAATCCCTTCCTCCAAGATATGTACTTACTCACATAGTCAGTTTTCCTATAAGGCTTATCTGTATAAAGCAAGTTTGTTCCAATTCAACTGACATATTAGGGGACAGTATGAGTATAATGCAGATGTCACTTTTGTTTTTGCATAATTTCATTTAGAAAAAAAAAAACACACTAGGTGAATACAGAAGATTGCAACCAAGTCAAATAAACCAAGCCATACTCAAAATGCATGTACCTACTAGCTATCTCAGTTCATCTCGTGTGTTACCAGACTCACTCATCCCTCTCGGTTTTATAATTTTCCATCCTATTTTCCATCCTATTTCAGATCACCTTCCTTCTACCACTTTGTAATAACTCACAAATTGCAACCCTTTGGAAGCCCACTTCCACAAACTTCAGTCTTCTTCAAGATAAAACCCCATCTTTAGTCCACTATTTAGTATTTCTCAGTCATTTAACATGTGTAAGCTCTACTATGCCTTTTGACTTCTATCCTTTTTTATGTGTCACTGACAAAATGTTTCAATTTTATTTCTATAACCCCATTTCTCTAATAAGCTCAGTGGTTTTTACTATGTAACACTGCACCGCAGTCACTTTTAGGAATTCATATGTCATGTTATAGCAAAACTGACTACACACTATCTGGCTGTTTAAGGGGCAGAAAAAGTACAAATAAAACAATGCAATAAAATAAATATATAAGTTAAAGAATGTATGAACAGAATAAAGCCTAGAATAAAGTTTATACACCAAAATAATTAACAGTGGGTAGCAAATTCCAGCTACAACGGAGGAGTAACTTAGGCAAAAATAGGCCATAAAGTCTAACACAAAAACAGAAGAAAAAAATGTTATAAAAGGAAAAGATTCCACTTCTTCTTTGGCCTCAAAGGCCAGCATACAATTTGGGAAAAGAGTGAAGAAAAAGTAAATACTTCACTATTTAACTAAAAATAGCTTTAATGGAAACAACTCCAAAATTCGAGAACACTTTCAACAGCTGTTCTTGACAATTATGATGAGAATCGTGACATAAAAAAGAAAAGTTCTCACAACTGGCACATTTCAACCTTAATTTTTATTAACATTAAAATTACACACTTACACAAATTAGATTAAAAGATTTTCCTAGCATTAAGCGGTTTCTCCTATGGATTAAAATAATATGGTTCTTTTAAACTTCATTATATATTATTTTTTATTTCCACGATGAAACTTGAGAAAATGATACTGTCACCTGAATATAAAAGAAAATCAATTTATTTACTTCTATTATTTTTATTTTTAATATCCTGAAAAATTTTTAACCTAGAAGGGACATAAGGAATCCATATGTTAGTAGCAGTAACCACTAGGAAGGTAATTTCAAAAATAAAAACAACCAAATGGGAGACAAACCAAGTTTCACATTTAAGGTAGATATCAACAAGCACCAATCCCAAACACCTTGAGAAAAGATACTAGCTAATACGTTTACCATCTAAGGCAAAAAAAAAAAAAAATTTTAATAGACTCTATTTCTGTTATGTTAGTTGAATGTTTCACATATTCTCATGTTATGCTTATTATTGGGTCGGCCAGAAGTGTGTTTGATTTTAAGTAAAAATAAAAGGTACATTTTTCATTATCACCAAGAACTATATTGAATAACTAACTGAATGAACTTTTTGGCCAACCCAATATATGATTTATAATAGTATTCCAGTTTCATAAGCAAGTGCCAGTGATAACAATCAAGCAAAACAACAGCAATCTCATCAGCAGCAATCGAAGATAATAAGGAAAAGTCATACCAAGAAGAAAATGAAATGTTCAGAAATACACATGGGAGAACAAAATAAACAGCTGGAAAAATTCCCAGACAAAAGTTAATAGAAAGTTGGAAAGCTATGCACTAGAGGCTCTTTGCATGTCAAATGCCCAAATGATAATAACAACAATACTTAGCATTTATGAAACAAGTTAGAAATTAAAAGTGCTGAAAAAAGCTTTATGTAGCTCTCATAACAACATGAAAATATTGCTATTATTATTGTTTCTTAGCAAAAAATATGAAAGTCAAAGAGGCGAAAACTTGTCACAGAGGCCAGTTTGTTTTGGTTTGAGTGTCTGTTTCTTGTTTTCAAATACCAGCCAAATCATATACACATGTACACCCATGGCTGATTCACGTCAATGTATGGCAAAACCACCACAAAACTGTAAAGTAATTAGACTCCAAGTAAAATAAATAAATAAATTTTTTAAAAAAACCTCTACTAAGTCCAAACTTGTAGTCCACACTTTATGATCATTCGGCTGATACTTTCAGTATTACACATTACAGAAACTTAATATGAAATATTTTTTGACTGATTAAATGAAGTCAAGTAAAAAATATGCCACAAAGTCTATTAGAAGACACACAAAAAGACTATAAAAGAAAAGGGGAAAGACTCAATCTCTTGATACTTTGGACTTGAGACTCAGAATCTCTTTGGACTTTGGTCCAAAAGGCTAGCATGTTATTTAAGGGAAAAGGTGAGGAGAATATAAATACCTCAATATTAACTCCAAATGCCTTAAGAGAAACAATTCCAGACGCTGTGAACACAAAAATTTGAGCTCAAGAGCTAGCTTAAGAAATATTCTGAGAGAGAATACATACAGAAAGAAATTACCAAGAGAGGATCAAGATAAGATTTAGGAGGTGAAGATGTGGGAAACCCATACTCTTCACACACTGCTGGTAAAAACACAAAATGGAACAGGCACTTTGAAACACAGTAGTGCAGTTTCTTTAAATGTTAAGAATAAACTTACCTATGACCCAGCAACTTCACTCCCAGGTATCTATTCAAGAGAAATGAAAACATATGTCCACACAAAAACTTGTGCGTCAATGTTCATAGTAGCATTACTCACTGTGGTAGAAAAAGCAAAAACTACCCAAATGTCTATCAAATGGCGAAATGATAACAAGACATCACATACCTATACAAGGGAATATTATTCTATAATTAAAAAAGAAATATCAACACATGCTACAACATGGATGAACCTCAAAAACATTTTGTTAAGTGAAAGAAGTCAGATATAAAAAAACTACACATGGTAAGATTTTATTTACATGAAATATCCACAAAAGGTGAACGTTATACAGGCAGAAACAGCTTAGAGGTTGGTGGTATGAGAGCAGGACTAACTGTCAATGAGCATGGGCATTTTGGGGGTACGGTGGAAATGTTTACACAAATCTGCAAATTTACCAAAAATAAAAAACTGTACACTTAAAACAAGTCAACTTTATGATATGTAAATTATACTTCAATAAAGCTGTTTGAAGGGAAGTTAGCAAGGAAGAAAAGAGGGAGGGAGGGATTGAATAAAGGAGGAAGAAAGAGAAGGAGAATGGATTGATTTATACAGGTAATTAAACTAAGCTACACTTTTATTTAAGGATTGAACTGGTGGCTCAGATGGTAAAGAACATGTCTGCCAGGCAGAAGACCCAGATTCTATCCCCAGGTTGGGAAGATCCTCTGGAGAAGGGAATGGTTACCCACTCCAGTATTACTGCCTGGAGAAATCCACTGACAGAGACATCTATGGGGTTGCAAAGAGTCAGACACGAATGAGCAACTAACACTTTTGGGGGAGGCTTCCCTGGTGGTTTAGATGGTAAAGAATCTGCCTGCAATGCACGAAACCTGAGTTCAATCCCTGGGTCAGGAAGATCCCCTGAGGAAGCAATCGCAAAGAGTCAGACATGACTGAAGGACTAATACTTTTATTCGAATAGAAGATTAAAAGGATAACATTCCAGGCTAGAGAAAACATAAGAAAGAGCACCAAGGCAGAAATAACATGGTTCAGGAAAAATACCTCTGGTACAACTAACAGGCTAATAACAATGAAGATACAAGACTATGAGGATGGTCTACCAGTGTCAAGCTCATGAAAGGACTTTGTTGCCAAGCTGAGTGGAAACGGTATTTTAATTGATGAGCAATAAAAAGACATTGTAAATTATACTAATAAAGGCAGAAAATAGTGTCTTGAACACAGAGAACAGGCAACAGAGCTAAACAATGAAATATGTAGTCTGGGACCATATCATGAAATACTGAAAATTTTGGAGCTGATGTAAGAAAGGCAACGTGGCTTTGAGGCAACCTTCACATTTTCCATTTTAACTGACATGCCAATTATTCTACTATACATGTCAGACAGCTCATAACATTCTAATCTACTTGAGGAAGCAGGAGTAGTTAAGTCAAACTTAACCCAAGAAACTCATAAAGGAAACACATCATTTGTTGCTTGAAACTGTGTTACAGGTTTCTACTTTTCTCTTTTTTTCAAATTTCTTTTTAAGTACATTCATTCTTAATGAGTACACTTTTAAGTATCCACTTAAAAAATGTAAGTGAAAGAAACAATTTGAATAGACCCATATCTATTAAATTGAGTCAGTAATTAATAACCTTCCAAAACAGAAAACACCAGGCCTGGATGGGTTCACTGATGAATTCTACCAAATATTTAAGAAAGAAATTTTACTAATTCTCTACAATCTCTTCCACGAAAAAAAGAAGCAGAGGGAATTCCTCCTAACTCATTCTATAAGGCCAACATTACCTTAATACAAAAGCAGACAAAAACAAGACAAGAAAACTTATAGTTGAGCAAAATATCTCTTATCAATATAGAAACAAAAATCCTCAACAAATTACTGGCAAAGCAATTCAACAATGTATAAAAAGAGTTTTATATAACATCCAAGTGGCATGTATCCTAGGTATGCAAGCATTGTTCAACATCTGAAAATCAATTAATGTAATGTAATCCATCACATCAATGGGCTAAAGAAGAAAAATCACATGATCATAACAGATATAAAAAAAGATTTTAAAAAAATCCAACAGCCATTCATGATAAAAAAAATTTTTTTTAAGCAAACAGGGAAAACAGACGGGGAACCTTCTCAACTTCATAAAGAACATCTATGAAAAAAAACACAGCTGATGAATAAAATCAAAGAACTACATAAATGAAGAGATATCCCATGTTCATGAATAGGAAGACTCAATGCTGTCAAGATGTCAGTTCTTCCCAAACTGATTTATAGATTCAATTGCAATTCCAATAAAAATCCAACCAATCTGGATACTGACAAATTGATTCTAACGTTTATATAGAGAGGCAAAAGATCCAGAAGACCCAACACAATACTAAAGGAGAAAAACAAAATTGGAGGTCTGACACTATCTAACTTTAAGACTTATTTTTATAAAGCTACAGTAATCAAGACTGTGTGGTACTTGTGAAAGAACAGACAAATAGATCAATAGAGCAGAAGAGAGAACCCAGAAATAGAGCCACATAAATACATTCAACTGATCTTTGACAAAGGAGCAAAGGTGATAAAATGGAGTAAAGAGAGTCTTTCCAACAAATGGTGGCAGAAATGGACCTCCACATGCAAAAAAAAAGAAATCTAAACACAAAATGTTCACTTTTCACAAAAACTAATTAAAAATGGATCACAA
Source organism: Capra hircus (assembly GCF_001704415.2). Taxonomy (NCBI): domain Eukaryota; kingdom Metazoa; phylum Chordata; class Mammalia; order Artiodactyla; family Bovidae; genus Capra; species Capra hircus. The sequence goes on along the minus strand of NC_030827.1, from coordinate 2,874,558 downwards.
CTCTAAACATAAAATGCAAAACTATAAAAACCCCTAAAAGATAAAAGGAATAAAATATAGGTGACCTTAGGTTTAGTGATGACGTTTTACGAATAACATTAAAAAATAATTGATAATGTGGACTTCATTAAAATTAAAAGCTTCTGACCATAGGAATGAGAAGACAACCCACAAACTGGGGGGAAATTTTTGCAAAAGACCTGATAAAGGACTATTTACAAAAATATACAAGGAACTCTTAAAACTCAACAATAAGAAAGATTTAAAAATAGGCAAAAGATTTAGACACCTCACCAAAGAAAATATACAGATGACAAATAAGCATATGAAAAGACATTCAACATGACATGTATTAGGAAGCTATATAAGAACGGTCAAAATCCACAACACTGAAAACACCAGATGTTGGCAAGTCTGTGGGAGGATGGGATTCTCACTGCTAATAAGAATGTAAAACTGGTGCAGCCCCTTTGGAAGGCAGTTTGGTGATTCCTTATAAATCTAAACGTACTCTTTTCATACATACATACAGCACTCTCCTTAGTATTTACCCAAACGAGGTGAGAACTTATATACACACAGAAACCTGCTTTATAGCAGCTTTATTCATAATTGCCAAAACTTGGAAGAAATCAAGGTGTACTTCAACAGGTGAAATGATAAACTGTAGTAGGTGAACAGATAAACCAGGGTGCATTCAGACAATGACATGTCAGTCAGTGTTAAAAAGAAACGATCTACTAAGCCATGAGAAAACATGGAGAACCTTAAATGCATATTACTAAGTAAAAGAAGCCAATCTGAAAAGGTTACACACATAATCTCAACTATATGACATTCTAAAAAGGCAAAACTACGGAAAGAATAAAAAGATCAGTGGTTGCCAGGAGTTAGAGGGAAGGGAGAGATGAACAGTTGGAACACAGGTGTTTTAGGGCAGTAAAGTACTGTATATAATACAGTAAAGGAGGGTATGTGTCATTTACACATTTATCCAACCCCACAGACTATACAACACCAACAACACCAACACTGAACTCTAACGTAAACTACAGAGTTTGGGCGATAATGATGTATCAATGTAGGCTAATCAGCTGTAACAAAGGTACCCACTCTGGTGCAGGATGCTGATAATGGTGGATGCTAATACTGAGGGAGGCTATACATGTACAGGACCAGAGGGGTATACAAAAATTCTTTGTGCTTTTTGCTCAATTTTTCTGTGAAGCTAAAAGTGCTCCAAAAAAAAGAGTCTGCCTAAAATATGTTTGTGTATAAAGTTAAACAAAATCACATTATGACAGGTTTATAACATTTGACTTATTTTTTAAACTGCAGATTTCTCTTTTGCTTTCTTAAGCACACAAGTCCATGAGAGAATGGATAAATTCTCCTCTAGATAGTCTTCAGCCCACAGGTTTTTTGGTAGATGTTCTTTATCAAGTTGAAGAAGTTTCCCTCTGTTCTTAGGTACTTAAAGAGAAATATCAAACATACAAGACAAATGATGAATCATTGTGGGATTTGATCATTCAAAAACTGAGCTTAAAAGAACCATCATACATAATATTATACTTTAATTTTTCTGTTACACAAACATGAACCATGCGACCCTTGAGGCTAGAGAGTAGAATGAGTCAACAGTCAACGTCCAATAAAAAAAGATAACCAAAAAAAACCCCCATACCTCAACTATTAGAGCTTTGTCCACACGAAAAACACACACACACTTAAAATCTTATTAATATCTTACCTTTGAAAAACATATTGGTATATCACAGAAATAATTTTCCAACTACACTGTTTCAAGCACTGTTCATCCCTAAACACATTATTTTCCTAGTAAGAAGGACATGTCTTTCAATTTTATATGCATTCCACGTAATTATGTTACAGCATTCTGAGAACAGAGAGTAGACTTTTCCCATCATCTAGTTGTATATGAAGTTAAGACAATCACTAGGAGCGTGGACTCCACACAAACTGTGTAAATTTGAATCAGCTCTATTTCTTCTAGCTGTGTGAGCTTGCGTACATTATAGAGCCTATCAAATGAAATTTCCTCATTTATAAAATGAGGGTAACAATAGTGCCCATCTCAGAAGTCTGGTAAATAAAATGAGATAGTGCAAATACTAGTATATGGTATAGACGACTGGTCCCCACCTTTCGTCACCAGGGACCAGTTTCATGGAAGACAATTTTCCCATGGTGTGTTGGTGGTGAGAGGGATGGTTCAGGCAGTAATTCAAGTGGGGAGCAGCAGATGAATCTTTCCTTCCTTGTCTGCCATTCACCTCCTGCTGTGTGACTGGGTTCCTAACAGGTTGAGAATCTGCAGTCCAGGGATTTGGGGACCCTGGTATAGACAATAAAATGCTAGTTCTTATTATTTATTATCAAACTAAACAGATGCTTTTTTGATGACACATTTTTGTATTACACATCATCATTCATCACCACATGTGTAAAGGAGACTTGACTACTCATCTTTAAAAATGACAGAATAACTTGCAAGTCTGTTAACAGTTGAGTATATTTAAAAGAAAAGTTATTTTTAAAGTGCAATATGATTTAAAAAAGCATAATAAACCACTTACTGATATCTATTCTCTGTTCAACTGGCAAAGGACTGACTCGGCTAACAAGTTTTGAAAGACAAGTTGCTGCAAGGAGTTGAGCATAGGATGTCTGTAAAGAAATATATTTTATTTATTATTATCATATTCTATGATAGCAACTTTTCCTATGCAATATTGGTTATTTTTCTGGTTTTCCAAATTGGCAGATCTACAAGGGATAAAATATACACAGACAAACATACACATACGAACAGAAAAATCCCTCATAAGGGCGCATGAGGAAGCCTCTGCAAACAGCAAGCAGTTTAGAGGAAAAAAATGATAATGAGCAAGTTCAAACAGAATACACTTATCATGTCTACACAGTACTGCATGATCTGGCCTCTGATTATCTCTTCAAATTCATCTGGTTCTTCTCTTCACTATCCTCCGTCCAGAACAGCCCTCTTACCGTTCCTTTCAATGTCTTTCCTACCCTGACCTCTCCTCTCCTTCAGATCCATATTGGCTGTATTCACTCTGGCCACTAACTGTCTTAATGAAGCGTGCTCAAGCCTTCAAAATCCTGTTCAGTTATTCACTATATCCCCGGCAATCTCTTGTAAAGGCAGTGCTTTCTTTTTTATTCTCTAGATGAGAGGTCAGCAAACTAAGCCCTGTGGATCAAATCCTGTCTGTTCTTGCAAGGCCCATGAGCTATGAATGGTTTTTACCATTTTAAACAGTTGGCAAAAAATATAATAATAATATTAATACTATTTCATGATATGTTAAAATTACATGAAATTTAAATTTCAATCCATAAACAAAATTCAATAGAACATAGCCACACTCACTCATTTACACACTGTCTATGTCTGCATTCAGACTACACCAACAGAGTCAAACAGTTAGAACAGTATATGGCACTCGGTGCCTCCTGCTGCTGCTCAATGCACTATAAACTTCTAGATGTACTTACTAACTCTCACAGCATATAAAGTACCATGAGTATCACCATGACATGACATGTACCTTTTATTATTACCAGCACATATCTGTCATGTCAAAACAAGAAAAGATAGGAGTAGACTTCAAATGTCTAACTTTTAAGGCACAGTGAAATGTGGATTATTTTGTTATTGAATTAGAGAGCAAAGCAATGTGCTTTTTATGCAATGGCACTATAGCTGTCCTAAAAGAATACAATATACGCTGACAATATCAGACTAGGTACTCCTGCCAATATGCCTAACTCACAGGGAATCAAGTCAGAAAAAGAAGAAAAATTTAAACAGAATGTATGTAACACGGAAATTTCTCTACAAAATAATAAAGACTACAACCAAAGTTAGGTTTTGAAATGGCTTACTTGTTAGCCAAGTGAGAAAGGCCACTTACCAACAAAGAGTTAATTAAATCACCATTATTTTCAGTAGCCAAAGTTACACATGCAGAAAAAATGAATTTCAGACTACTTGCCTTTCAATGAGAATAAGGCCCGGACAGTTGAAAACAACAGAGCAACATCAAAATTCAATTTCAAACCAGGTGAAAGATTTGGAGGCTCTCCTTAGTTCTTTATGAGTTGACAGATGTTATCAACACGTACAGCTCATACTGTTACCAATATGATCTGCTTATTCTAGAACCCAATGCTAAATTTGAAGCAACTAAAGAATTAATCTTCATGAAGACTCTGCATGAAACTACTGGGCAGAATATTTTCAAAGAAGCTGAGAAAATACTAATTTGTACAACCTAAAGTGGTTGCTAAAACGTGTCACAAGCAATGGTAAAAATATATGGAACAGAAAAGGCTTAGCTGGACAAATTTACAAAGCTTGTGAAAACGTAAGAGTCTAGAGTCTGGTTATTCATCTTATTATTCATCAGTAGTCACTTTGTAGTAAATATTTGAATCTATCATGTGTTAATGAATCAATGGTATTAACGGTGGATTTTAATTCACTTTCATGAACTCATCTTCGGTTCTGACAATTCCTATCGGAAACAGAAGCTTAGCCTGGCAGTGGTAAAGTCTTACCATAATTTTTTTTTTTTTTTGGCTCAGGACTAAGACTGAAAATTTTCTGAATGAGAAGAACCATCTTAATCCGCTATTGTTAAACATTAAATGGCTTTTGAAATTAGTTTTCGCTGCACACTTGATAAGTCTTTTAATGAATTCAACCTAACGTTACAAAATTATATAAAAGGCAAACAGTGCTTAGTACTAATATGAAACTTAAAAATGTAATAAAGTCATTCCAATAACAACTAACACTGATTAAATCACAAATAATATCAAGCTGTTTTATACACTTTCCACACTGTCAAATGTTAAAACAAGTAGCCAAATCTCTATTCCTGAGTATATTTTTGGAGTTCAAACTATGTTTGAAACAGCACATTTTCTAGGCCTTGATGTAAGTGCAAAGGAAATTTCAAAATCCATTTAACTGAGCAATTCAGGCACCTTCACCTAACCTTCAACTGGAAGTGATTAATCTAGAATATAATCACATCCTAAAAGGCAAATATCAAGAGAAATTTTAATGTAGTTTTATACATGCCATCTAAGTGATGAATATGCTTAATTAACATCATATGCTCATAAACTGATATCAATACTTGGCAGTACCCATCTGTTGAAAAGACATTTTTAAAGATGAAATTTGTAAAATCTCTTTACAAATAAGTATTAACATATGGACATTTGCAATCAATGCTAATGACAGGAAATACCAACTCTGAACCTTAATTAAGCAAAATGTTATCCCTAAAAGAATAATTCAATTCTTTTCATCAGTAGACTTACACTACAGAAAACTGTACTCAATTGTAATTATTTTAAATTTCATCAATAAAACTTCATGGAAATTTTTTTCTCTCTTCTGATAGGCATATTTACAAAACATCCTTGATTTTTCATCTTGGTCCACAAAGACTAAAATATTTACAATCTGGCCCTTTACAGAAAAAGGCTGCTTTTTTCCAACCTCTGCTCTACAACCTCTGACTACAGTGCCTACCACATCGTTCCACAGCTCTTTATTTAAACGTCTACGCCTTCTCAGATAAACCATGAGTTACTTTAATGCATGTAGATAAAGCAAGTAGGTAATACAGTGCCTGCTTTTACAATAAAATATTTGCTAAGTGATGCTGAATGAATGGCTATGAAACTCTATAAGACAGGAAGGCAAGAAGGAATCAGCATTCCTCTGAATCATTCCTTTACATTTCAGAGTTAATTACAATCTGCTTCTTCCACCTAGACTTTTTTAATTCCAACTTTTTAAAATATAACTTTTACCACTGATAGAAGGGGACCAAGAGGAATCAAGAAAGTATTTCGATTCATGCTATTTCTACCTCCTGGGATCTTTCCTAAATATTCTTTCTAGGCATTCCAATTCTTTGCAGTCAAATAAACCACAGTAAAAAGACACGTGGTAATACGTATCAGTTAACCGACACTGCTAACCTACAGGCATTGATTAACACTGACACAACTGAGCGACTGAACTGAACTGATACCTACCGATCTTTCATTGTTAATTGCTATTATCAGATACTTACTGTTCCTTGTTCTAATAAAAGTTGACACTTGCTGAGACATTCTGGGCTGTCAATAAGTTCCAGGAGCGCTTTCTCAGCCTCTATTCTTTGTGTAAGATCAGTCCCTATGTAGAGATGAGTACACAATGCTTCCAATTCAGCCAAACTCTTGAGAAGAAAAAAAATTAGCATTTTACTTAGTGGAAAAAAAATAAATAAATATGTTAATCACAGGAAATAAGAGATGCAAATATCATGAATGTACTCATCAAGTCAATAAATACTTATTGAGTTACTTCCACTTACTAGGGGTTAGCATTGAACAAAAAAAAGCTCTCAATTATTTAAATTTAAATTGATAGTTCTGTGATGGAAAAGAAGTACAGAAAGAGGGGGACTTGCCTAATTCAAGGAGTTTAAAAAGGCATGCCTAAAGTGGTAACATCTATAGTGACCAGAAAGGACCAGTCATGTGAAACAGAAAACAGTCCAGACAAAGAACAGCATTTCCTGGGGTCCAGAATAGAGCACAATCATCTCAAGGCACTAAACGATCAGTATGACTGGTAAACGGACAGCAAGGAGGAGATGCCAAATGAAGGTAAAGAGATGAGTGAGGGGAACTACCAGGTGCAAGTTGCAGACATTATGTCAATTTACATTCTTTTTCAGACTCAACAGCTCCATCTATATAAAAAGATATAAATACACACTGGTGTAGGTCTTCTGAACTAGTGACTCATTGTGCTGCAGGTGAACTCTGGCATGATTCTCAGGAACTATGACTTAACCCCATGTTACTTATAGCCAGCGATCATATTGCAGATTCTATGTTATAGATACAAGGAATAATTCATTGCGCTTAGCATTAGAAAGAACACAAATAACAAATACTGGCAAAAACGTGGAGAAAAGGGAGCCCTCATACATTGTTGGTGGGAATGTAAAGTAGTGTAGCCACTTTGGTCACAGTAGGGAGGTTCCTCAAAAAACTAAAATAGAACCATATGACCCAGCAAAACCCAGGATATATATCCAAAAAACCTAAAAGCACTAATTTGAAAAGCTACATGAACCGCAATGTTCACAGCACGATTTACAACTGCCAAGATATGGAATAAACCTAAGTGTTCAAGAGCAGATGAATGAGTCAAGAAGATGTGGTACACACACAAACACACACATCAGCTCAGTCACTCACTCATGTCCGACGCCTTGCGACCCCATGGACTGCAGCGCTCCAGGATTCCCTGTCCGTCACCAAATCCTGGATCTTGCTCAAACTCATGTCCATTGAGGTGGTAATGCCACTCAACCATCTCATCTTCTGTCATCCCCTTCTCCTCCCGCCTTCAACCTTTCCCAGCATCAGGGTCTTTTCCAATGAGTCAGTTCTTTGCACGAGGTGGCCAAAGTACTGGAGTTTCAGCTTCAACAGCAGTCCTTCCAATGAATATTCAGGATTGATTTCCTTTAGGATGGACTGATTGGATTTCCTTGAAGTTCAAGGAACTCTCAAGAGTCTTCTCCAACACCACAGTTCAAAAGCATCAATTCTTCAGCACTCAGCTTTCTTTATAGTCCAACTCTTACATCCATACATGACTACTGGAAGAGCCATAGCTTTGACTATACGGACCTTTGTTGGCAAAGTAATGTCTCTGCTTTTTAATGTGCTGTCTAGGTTGGTCATAACTTTCCTTCCAAGGAGTAAGCGTCTTTTAATTTCATGGCTGAAGTTACCATCTGCAGTGATTTTGGAGCCCCCAAAAATAAACACTGTCACTGTTTCCACTGTTTCCCCATCTATTTGCCATAAAGTGATAAGACCGGAAGCCATAATCTTAGTTGTCTGAATGCTGAGTTTTAAGTCAGATTTCTCACTCTCCTTTTTCACCTTCATCAAGAGGCTCTTTAGTTCTTCTTCGCTTTCTGCCATAAGGGTGGTGCCATCTGCATATCTGAGGTTACTGATACTTCTCCCGGCAAACTGATTCCAACCTGTGCTTCATCCAGCCCAGCATTCTGCATGATGCACTCTGCATAGAAGCTAAATGAGCAGGGTGACAGTACAGCCTTGACATATCCTTTCCTGATTTGGAACCAGTGTGTTGTTCCATGTCCAGTTCTGTTGCTTCTTGACCTGCATACAGATTTCTCAGGAGGCAGGTCAGGTGGTCTGGTGTTCCCATCTCTTTAAGAATTTTCCAGTTTGTTGTGATCCACAGAGTCAAAGGCGTTGGCGTACTCAATAAAGCAGAATTATTTTGGAACTCTTGCTTTTTTGATGATCCAAAGTATGTTTGCAATTTGATCTATGGTTCCTCTGCCTTTTCTAAATCCAGTTTGAACATATAGAAGTTTACGGTTCACGTACTGCTGAAGCCTGGCTTGGAGAATTTTGAGCATTACTTTGCTAGCGTGTGAGATGAGTGCAATGATGCGGTAGTTTGAGCATTCTTTGGCATTGCCTTTCTTTGAGATTGGAATGAAAACTGACCTTTTCCAGTCCTGGCCACTGCTGAGTTTTCCAAATTTGCTGGCAAATTGAGGGCAGCGTTTTCACAGCATCATCTTTTAGGATTTGAAATAGCTCAGCTGGAATTCCATCACCTACACTAGTTTTGGTCATAGTGATGCTTCCTAAGGCCCACTTGACTTCGCATTCCAAAATGTCTGGCTCCTGGTGAGTGAACACACCATTGTAATTATCTGGGTCATAAAGATCTTTTTAATATAGTTCTTCTATGTATTCTTGCCACCTCTTTACTATCTTCTGCTTCTGTTAGGTCCATACCATTTTGGTCCTTTATTGTATATATCTTTCCATGAAATATTCCCTTGGTATCTCTAATTTTCTTGAAGAGACCTCTAGTCTTTCCCATTCTATTGTTTTCCTCTACTTCTTTGCACTGATCACCAAGGAAGGCTTTCTTATCTCTCCTTGCTAATCTCTGGAATTCTGCTTTCAAATGGATATATCTTTCCTTTTCTCCTTTGCCTTTAGCTTCTCTTCTTTTCTCAGCTATTTGTAAGGCCTCCTCAGACGACCAGTTTGCCTTTTTGCATTTCTTTTTCTTGGGGATGGTCTTGATCACTGCCTTCTGTACAATGTCACGAACCTCTGTCCACAGTTCTTCAGGCACTCTATCAGATCTAATCCCTGGAATTTCTCACTTCCACTGTATAATCGTATGGGATTTGATTTAGGTCATACCTGAATGGTCTAGTGGTTTTTCCTACTTCCTTCAAGTCTGAATTTTGCAATAAGGAGTTCATGATCTGAGCCACAGTCAGCTCTTGCTCTTGTTTTTGCTGACTGTACAGAGCTTCTCCATCTTTGGCTACAAAGAATATAATCAGTCTGATTTTGGTACTGACCATCTGGTGATGTCCACGTGTAGAGTCTTGGTGTTGGTGGAAGAGGGTGTTTGCTACGACCAGTGCATTCTCTTGGCAAAACTCTATTAGCCTTTGCCCTGCTTCATTTTGTACTCCAAAGCCAAACTTGCCTGTTATTCCAGGTATCTCTATCTTTTGCATTCCAGTCCCCTATAACTAAGAAGACAACCTTTTTGGGTGTTAGTTCTAGGTCTTGTAAGTCTTCATAGAACCATTCAACTTCAGCTTCTTCAGCATTACTGATTGGGGTACAGACTTGGATTACTGTGATATTGAATGGGTTGCCTTGGAAACAAACAGATCATTCTGTCATTTTTGAGACTGCATCCAAGTACTGCATTTTGGACTCTTTTGTTGACTATGAGGGCTACTCCATTTCTCCTAAGGGACTCTTGCCCACAGTAGTAGATATAAAGGTCATCCGAGATAAATTTGCCCATACCAGCCCACTTTAGTTCACTCATTCCTAAAATGTTGATGTTTACTCTTGCCATCATCTTCTGTTTGATTTCCAATTAACCGTGATTCATGGACCTAAAGTTACAGGTTCCTATGCAATACTGCTCTTTACAGCATCAGACTTTACTTCCGTCACCAGTCACATCCACAACTGGGTGCTGCTTTTGCTTTGGCTCCATCTCTCCATTCTTTCTGGAATTATTTTTCCACTCTTCTCCAGGAGCATACTGGGCACCTACTGACCTGGGGACCATCTTTCAGTGGTATATCTTTTTGCCTTTTCATACTGTTCATGGGATTCTCAAGGCAAGAATACTGAAGCGGTTTGCCACACCAACAGAATATCTCAACCATAAAAAATAATGAAATTTTGCCATTTACAGCAACATGGATGGACTTGGGAGGCATTGAAAGTTGCTCAGTCGTGTTCGACTCTTGGCGACCCCATGGACTATACAGTCCCTGGCATTCCCAGGCCAGAATACTGGAGTGGGTAGCCTTTCCCTTCTCCATGGGCTCATTCTAACCCAGGTATCGAACCCAAGTCTCCCATATTGCAGGCAGATTCTTTATCAGCTGAGCTACAAGGGAAGCCCAAGAACACTGGAGTCAGTAGCCTATTCCCTCTCCAGCAGATCTTCCTGACCCAGGAATCAAACTGGGTCTCCTGCATTACAGGATTCTTTTACCAGATTGGGGGGCATTATGCTAAGTGAAATTAGTCAGAGGAGAGGAAGAAAAAGAGTGAATGATATCACCTATATATGCAGAATCTAAAAAACACAACAAACTAGTTAATATAACAAAAAAGAAACAGATTCACAGATACAGAAAACAAACTTGTGGTTACCTGTGGAGGGAAGGTAGAAAGAGGCAATATAGGGCTTGGGGAGTGGGAGGTGCAAACTATTGGGGGTAAGACAGGCTACGATATACTGTAAAACAATCTACTGTAATAACAAAGTTATTTTGTAATAACTTTAACATTTAAAAATTGTATAAAAATATAGATGAGGATAAACAAGTAAATTTTAAAAATAAAAAAAGAACAATTCATTCTGTAATCATTCATTCATTTATAAATATAATCTCATCAAAAGATACAGGATATATGGATAAAATCTGAAAGAAAATTTTTTAAATGAGTTCAGTATTCCTCTCAGCTTTAGAGAATTTTTGCTAAAGGCATCTTACTAAAACTACTTCAGTTTGAACTTAGAGAATTATTCTTTGGAGGTCAAAAAAAACTGGCACAGATTTTAATATCAGGTAGGCATATGAAAGTAATGGCATAGTCGAAAGTAATGCCATTTTTTTATCCTTTCTGGCTTGAATTTTTATGTAGCAGTCTTACAGCTACACTAGTCTAAGCATTCCCTCAGATGCATATCCCTTTGCCAAATAAGAACAGAAGAGGGCTACAGAGGATGAGAAAGTTGAATAGTGTCACCAACTCAGTGAACATGAGTTTGAGCAAATTCCAAGAGATGGTGAAGGCTAGAGAAGCCTGGCGCACTGCAGTCCGTGGGGTCACGGAGTCAGACACAACTTAGTGACTAAACAACAACAAATAGGAATACGTAAGAAACACTGAAATGAAACCTCCTCTAACTCCCTTTATTCTTTATAGTTCTCGCTCCTTGTTTCTTTACAGAATTTTCCACTTCTTTATCCAGGCTAGAGCGCAACATCCCAGACTAGATAATTTTTTGCTATAGTGAAAATAAAAGTACAAAAGAAAGGTTTCCAAAGGATAATTAAGATAAAGGACCTCAAATGAACCACATTTTAAACATTTCCTCTACCTGGATTGTCCCAACAAGCCCTAATAGTGCTACTACATACTGTTTATAACATTAAAATGTATAGAAAACGTATGGTTCATGAATACATATGAATTCTCATGTTTCCTCCAAGGGTAAGAAACATAAAATGAAAAGATCTACCATTTTCCCTCTTGTGACTCATGATCAACCTCAGAAGTATTTTCCTTCATCTAATAAATTTAAAGGGCTGAATTTTCGAGCTGATAATACCCAGAATAATTTAATTATAAACTGATCCTGCTATCATACATTCAACTATATATCAATAGGTCTAGACTCTGAAGAAGTAGACTCTGAGTGTAAAAAAAAATGAAGCCAGAAATAGTGACAAAATCTAACTACTGAAAAACAAAAGCCAGCAATAACTGATACTAACAATAGCATATACCTCATAGGTTTGCTGGGAGGATTAAATGAGTTAGGGCCACGTAACTTCTAGTACACTTTACACCCTATAAAGATTAATTGTTTATTACTAGTATTACCTAATAATAGTATTCCAATGGATGGAACTGTATCCTCCTAAAAGATATATCCAAGTCCTAACCCCCAATACTTTTGAAATATTTGTAAATAAAGTCTTTGTAAATCCTTAAATTAAGGATGGAGGGATGAGATCAAACCGAGGGATTTAGGGCAGGCTCTAAATCCAGTCATTCATAAAAGAGAGAGGGACATTTCAGGTGCAGAGACACAAGTAAATAGGTCTTAGGAAGGATGTGGCAACGACTGGGATGATATAGCTACAAGCCAAGGACCACCAAGAACCGCAAGCAGCTATCAGAACTTAGGGGCAAAGTATGGCACAGTTTCTCCCTCAAGGGCTCCAAGAGGAGACCAATCCTGTCAACACATTAATTTCAGATTTCTGGCTTCCGTACCTATAAAAGAATAAATTTTCATTTTTTTAACTCACCCAGTTTGTGGTAATTTATCACAACAGCCCCAGGAAACACAAACATTAATATTAATCAATTCAAGGATATCTAAGTAATATAGAAAAGTTCTGGAATTTTGTCCTTTTTGCTATATTGATTTAGAGAACTCCAACACAGACTTGTTTACATCAACAATGTTATCAATGACCCTTTTTTCCCCAAATGCCTTTCAAATTATTAACCACTGAAGGGCAGTGTAAGATAAAAAGGTAAAGATTTGAACTTTCTCCTAAGACTGAAACAAAGGGAAAAAAAAAAAAACCAAGTTATTCTTTCTCTGTAATGATAACAATTAAATAAATGCCTGGCATATGAAATCATTTTTAGAGAAAGGGATGTTGCTGCTGCTGCTAACTTGCTTCAGTCGTGTCCAACTCTGTGCGACCCCACAGACGGCAGCCCACCAGGCTCCCCTGTCCCTGGGATTCTCCAGGCAAGAACACTGGAGTGGGTTGCCATTTCCTTCTCCAATGCAGGAAAGTGAAAAGTGAACATACACAAAAATCCTTACCCTGTTGGAAAAGCATTATGTGAACATTTCATAGAGTTAAACTCATAATGTGATGATTGCTGAGCAACTAAGCAATCTTCTGAATAGCATTTGATTTCACAGGGATTCTGTCTCTTTATAGAGAGTCTCTTTATAGAGAGACTTTACTTTTCACGGTGAACTGATAAACTGCATCTTAGTTTTACAGTGATGTCTGAGAATATGGTTAACATAAGCATGCCTCAGAGAAATGGATCCCTTCTCAATGTGTTGACAAATTGGGTTTGAGTTATGAAATTTTCTTCTGGGCTTCTTATCAACATTAGAAGCCCATATAAATAAATAACAAGTAGCACTGGACATCACCTAACTCCCATAGATTTATTTACTATCAAACATTCAAGGACAGTACCCAATTTCCATAGCCTAGGAGATAATATAATCCTGCCTACAGTCTAAACAAGGATCTTCCAAGTTATTCTGGACTCATTTCTGCCCTTTGTACCTGACATACTTCTTTCTATACAGTAACTCTCATCGTGTATCTATCAATAGGTAAAAGAAGCAAGACCAAAAAAAGAGTATATATTTACATGATTCTATAATAAAAGAAAGCAGATCAGTGGTTTCAGGCTGGGGACGGAGGAGAGAGTGGGAAGATAGGGAAGGATAGGGAAGCAGCAAGGGGGGATTAAGCAAGGGAGGATTAAGCAAGGGGGTATAAGGAAACTTGGGGGGTGATAGATATGTTCATTATCTTAATTTCAGTGATGGTTTCACAGTTATACACTATGTCAAAATTCATCCAGTATGTGTGGTTTATTATTTGTCAATTAAACTTCAGGAAGGAGAAGGAAACGGTATTCTTGCCTGGGAAATCCCATGGACAGAGAAGCCTATGAATTACAGTCCACGGAGTCACAAAAGAGCTGGACACAGCTTAGCCACTAAACAATAACAAGAGAACCTCAAGAAAGCTGAAAAAAATGAAGGGTTTTTTCTTTTGTTCTAGAGAAAAATGTTCCCTCATAATAAAACAATAAATTGATGAACTCAAAAATCCCACCTCAATTAAATTTAAATTCTTTTCAATTACTTCCCTGTATCTTTCCTGCCTTCTGGAATTAAACCTCTTAACTGCCATTAATAAAGCGCCTTTATCTCACAATTACTCATTTCCCACAAACTCTTTGTTTTTCCCTCCCTTTATTAACTTTTCCTGAGCACCCGAAGGCTTATTTCTGGGCCTCTTAGAACTTCTCCTTCTAAATGAATTGGATCATATTTGTTTTAGTGATTTATAGTTTACAAAAGTATTTCCATCTTCTACTTTTTAGAAGTAGAAAAGTAGACTCCTGTAAATTACATATTTTAGCACATCCATTTTACAGACCAAAAAAAAAGAACCCTGAGGCTGAGCAATCAAATACATATATGTGTGCGTGCGTGTGTGCGTGTGTGTATATACACACACATAGCTCAAATAGAGCAAATGGTCAATTCTGAGTCACATACAAATCTATAGACCCCAACCACATGTTGTCTCAACACCCTGCCACCTTACCACCTTTTACAGTTCAGTTTAGTTGTTTAGTCGTGTCCAACTCTTCACAACCCCATGGACCACAAGATTCCAGGCCTCCCTGTCCATCACCAACGCCCGGAGTTTACCCAAACTCATGTCTATTGAGTCAGTGATGCCATCCAACCATCTCATCCTCTGTCATCCCCTTCTCCTCCTGCCTTCAATCTTTCCCAGCATCAGGGTCTTTTCAAAGGAGTCAGCTCTTCGCATCAGGTGGCCAAAGTATTGGAGTTTCAGCTTCAACAGCAAGCAGTCCTTCCAATGAACACTCAGGACTGATCTTCTTTAGGCTGGACTGGCTGGATCTCCTTGCAGTCTAAGGGACTCTCAAGAGTCTTCTCCAACACCACAGTTCAAAAGCATCAATTCTTTGGCACTCAGCTTTCTTTATAGTCCAACTCTCATATCCATACATGACCACTGGAAAAACCATAGCCTTGATGAGATGGACCTTTGTTGGCAAAGTAATGTCTCTGCTTTTTAATATGCTGTCTAGGTTGGTCATAACTTTCCTTCCAAGGAGTAAGTGTCTTTTAATTTCATGGCTGCAGTCACCATCTGCAGTGGCCACAGGACTAGAAAAGGTCAATTTTCATTCCAATCCCAAAGAAAGGCAATGCCAAAGAATGCTCAAACTACCCCACAATTGCACTCATCTCACACGCTAGTAAAGTAATGCTCAAAATTCTCCAAGCCAGGCTTCAGCAATACGTGAACCATGAACTTCCAGATGTTCAAGCTGGTTTTAGAAAAGGCAGAGAAACCAGAGATCAAATTGCCAACATCTGCTGGATCATCGGAAAAAAAACAGAAAAACATCTACTTCTGCTTTACTGACTATGCCAAAGCCTTTGTCTGTGTCGATCACAACAAACTGTGGAAAATTCTGAAAGAGATGGGAATACCAGACCACCTGACCTGCCTCTTGAAAAATCTGTATGCGAGTCAGGAAGCAACAGTTAGAACTGGACATGGAATAACAGACTGGTTCCAAATAGGAAAAGGAGTACCTCGAGGCTGTATATTGTCACCCTGCTTATTTAACTTATATGAAGAGCACATCATGAGAAACGCTGAGCTGGATGAAGCACAAGCTGGAATCAAGATTGCTGGAAGAAATCCCAATAACCTCAGATATGCAGATAACACCACCCTTATGGCAGCAAGTGAAGAAGAACTAAAGAGCCTCTTGATGACAGTGAAAGAGGAGAGTGAAAAAGTTGGCTTAAAGCTCAACATTCAGAAAACTAAGATCATGGCATCTGGTCCCATACTGCATGGCAAATAGATGAGGAAACAGTGGCTGACCTTTTACCTTAGTCATCATCAACCTGCAGATGATATCCTAGTCCATACTTTCAACCTTGTCTGTTCACCATCTTTATATTTACCTATAAATTTCTTCTTCTTGGAAATCCAGAAAGATGTTGAAAACAGCCCCAACATGTCAGAAACTGAATTGAACATATTTCCCACAGATTTTCACATTAAGAGTCCCTTTGTTTCAGAGGTGTAGAACAGAATTTAGATTTACAATTTTAATGTTATCTTTTGCTTTTCCTTCTCCTTAGTCCCTCCTATATAGTTAAGAGTTTGGTCTTGCCCAGAGAAAAGTCTTGCCTTTGCCCTCAGATTCTGGGAGGTAATCTATGTTTAGGATAGGAATGTTTTTGTTAAGACTGGGGGGCGGGGTCAGTAGGCCACACCCCACAGTCTTAAATTGGCAGCTGACCACACCAAAAATACCAGAAGTGTTTTAGGGTGGGGACTTTTTTTTCCTTTTTATTTATCTTTGACTATGCTGTGTTTTCATTGATGTGTGGGCTTCCTCGAGCTGCAGAGAGCAGGGCTTACTTTGTTGCAGCACGCAGGCTTCTCACTGCAGCGGCTTCTCTTGTTGCAAAGCACAGGCTCTAGCAGGAGGCAGCTTCAGGAGGTGTAGCGCCTGGCCTTCAGCAGTCGTGGCACATGGGCTTAGTAGTTGCAGTTCCCGGGCTCTTGTGTACCGGCTCAATAGCTGTGGCACCCTGGCTTAGCTGATCCGTCACTTGGGGATCCCGGAGCAGGGACCCAACCTGCATCTCCTGCACTGGCAGGGAGGTTCTTTACCACTCAGCCACCAGCCCCAGGCTGCGGACTTTAGACAGCATGGTCCCATTTGACCTGAACGCTCAGGTCAATCATGCGGCACCCAACCAATCACAACTACAAAAAGAAGCCCCAACAAAAATTCCAGAACTCAAAGCTCAGGTCATGCTTCCCTGGTCTGCAATACTCGGTGCTTACTGCCACACATATATGATGGGAGAGTAACATGCCCTGAGGACCAAACAGCTTTGCTTCAGAATGCTTCCAGATTCTGCCCTATGCACCTCTCTTCCAATCAATTTAGTACGTGTGCTTTCCCAATAATAAACTTGGGTATGATAGCTTTCAGTGAATGATGTGAGTCCTTCTGTTAAACCTGAGAATGGCACTGACTCCCAAATACGCGAGTGGCGTCAGTAGTGAGGGTAGTCTTGCAAACTGTGCCCTCAAACATTGCAGTTTAGCTAATGCCAAGTGTATAACAACTCATCATAAAGTCCTACCAATTCCTTTAAAATAAAGACTCATACTCAACACCTCTGCATGATATTCATAGACAGCAGACCAACAGAACAGTATTTTACAACTGTGGCCTACAGTGCCCTGGATTTCTTTAGGGGTTTCTTCTGGAATCATTGTGGAAGCCTGGAATTTGTCCAACTATTTAAAAAGTCACTATTATTAAAGTGACCTCAAGCAAATTATCTAGCCTTTCTAAACCTCACTTTTGAAACTGCAGGTTTCAAAACCACCTTTCAAAATAATTATGAAGATTAAGAGAGAAAGGACAAGAGAAAGCTTGATCTAGCTCCTGGCAAATAGCAGATCGACACAAACTGTAAATAGTTTCTTCAGTTAACTATAAAACACCACACTGGTCTCTTGTCTATAGTTTCACCCATTCAGCTCCACAACCCCAGGACCATCTTTGCCAAACCCCTTTCTCCTCATGATTCTAACTGTTAATAATCATATCTAGATCAAATCAGGTACACTATCCTGGCTGGGTATTAAGAAGCATGACTATGGTCCCAGGTTCTGGGAAGCTAAAAAGATCAACTAACTGCATCTCCTAAAGTTTTCCTAATGTTACCTCTTAATTCTTCCCAAGATTCCTCTGTGAAATCTAAAGTGCCGACCTCTTCCTTGATCCCAGAAACCTCTTTCCTCTCTTCCTTGCCCACTAACCTGGACTGTCTCCTCTAAGACAATCCAGATTCATTTCTTCCTTTGGGACAGAGTATCCTAACTCACAACTTCCTAATCAGAATGCATGTGCCTTGAATAGATTATAGGAATGTCTAAGATATTGATCCCCTTGCCCTTCAGGCAGCCAGGCTTTTAGTTATGAGTAGTTTATGTCAATGGACCACCCAATTACCAATTACCCAATTCTTTATGTATGCCATAATTTGAAAAAGATTGTGAAGTAGTAACCTAATCTCACCTTACACAAATCCACTTGCGCCAAAATGGCATAATGTTTTACCAACTACCTGTTTGTGTAGATGACTGCAAGATATTGGTATGAAAGAATATGGAATTATTAATTACTAGGGTTACTCTAGTTCTGTAGCCTTGGGCAAGTCACAATTGTTCTAAGACTCAGTGTCTTCAGGAATAAAATGTATGTATGCACATACAGTAGGGGGACTGGTTCCAGGCCATCCTGCAGATAACCAAAACCCAAAGATGCTCATTCCTTATATAAAATGGCACAGGATTTGCATATAACCTCTATCAATTTAAATCATCTCATAATACATTTAATACCTAATAGACATGTGTGTGTGCTCAGCTGCTCAGTCACGTCCCACTCTTTGCGACCCTACAGACTATAGCCCGCCAGGCACCTCTATCCATGGGATTTTCTTTTTTTTTTTTTTTTTTAATTTTAAGTTTTTATTTTTACTTTATTTTGCTTTACAATACTGTATTGGTTTTGCCATACACTGACATGAATCCACCACGGGTGTACATGAGTTCCCAATCCTGAACCCCCTTCCCACCTCCTACCCCGTATCATCTCTCTGGATCATCCCCATGCACCAGCCCCAAGCATCCTGTATCCTGTATCGAACACAGACTGGCGATTCGTTTCTTACATGATCGTACACATGTTTCAATGCCATTCTCCCAAATCATCCCACCCTCTCCCTCTCCCAGAGTATCCATGGGATTTTCCAAGAACGAATACTAGAGTAGGTTGCCATTTCCTCCTCCATGGTACCTTCCCCATCCAGGGACTGAACCCAGTGTCTCCTGCAGCTCCTGGGTTGGCAGGCAGATTCTTTACCACTGCACCACGTGGGGAGCCCATACCTAATACAATATAAATGCTATATAAATAGTTGTAAATTCAATATAAATGATATGTAAATAGTTGCCAGGGTGTGGCAAATTCAAGTTTTTTTAAACTTTCTGGAATTTTTTCTTTAATATGTTTAATCCACAGTTGGCTGAATCCACTGATGCAAAACTCACAGATACAACAAGCCAACTGTATACATACACCTCTCAAGCTAGTACGATTCAAAATCTAGAAGCGTGGAAAAATTCCAAATGCTAGGTACCAGTTATCATTAGTAATAAATGTTCCTTGAGTTAACTGGGTAACAATATGATCCACAGACTGAAAACAATTCAAACTGAAAAGGTTCAGAGCTTTTTTCAGGCCCCTCAGACCGTCAGGTCTTTCATTTGTCCAACTTCACTTTTAAGCTGCCCAGAGCTGCTGTGAGAGAGTCCGAAGAAACCAATTTGGGTAGTTCTGGCATTAGGAGCTCATTTTTCCACCACTACCTAAAGTATGAAGAAATCTTCCAGACTGGGTGATTTACTATTATGCATATCTTTCCAATTCTGAAACTGTTCCAAACTTCCACCATAGTTTTTAATTGCCCTCAAGATTTACACCTGAACTATGAACAACTGTTTATCTATTTACAATCCCAAAGCCCTCCCTGTGAGATTCTGCCAGTGAAGATTTCCCGAAGGGCATTTTTACTAAAGTGGTAATAAATAACATTATTTTGACCTGGAGACCCTTAGCAATGGCGAGGAATCAAAACAATGCGTCAGGCTTACTATCTCCTGAGCTGTCAATTACCTGATAGGAGAGTGGATGGTGAAAAGAAAGGACCCTTTGGAAGAATCAATAATTAGGTAATGAATCATTGTAGTCTCAGGGGGCCCAAAGAAGTCTACAAAGGGTTGGGACACTTAGATACACTATCACCATGTTATGAAATTGCCTATCTCTCCAAGGTCATCTCCTGCCTCCACAGCCTCCCCTCCTCCCTTCCCTTTCATATGAACCTAAGCTCCAGTCCACTGAACTACCCCAGTGTGCCATGTTCTTCCACAATTCTTTGACTTGACTCACATTGTCCTTTTGCCTCTATCCTTCCCTTTCTCTTTGCTCGGCGAAACTCCTACAGTTCTTTCAAGATCCACTAGACTGCAAGTTCCCTGACTATACAAATCATAAAGTTTTGAGAGAGTTTTATCTTAAGTACCTAGCAAAGTAGGAATTCAATTAGTAAGTGGATGAACGGAAGCTCAAAAAAGCTTGCCTGACAAGCACAGCACCTCTGCCTCACTGCTTCCCGACACACACAAACACACAGAGTTGACTGCCCCTTTCAATATTCCCATGATATCCTGTGATTAATTCTATCACATCATTTTTCACATTTACTGTAATTATCTGTGAATTTCATGAGGGCAAGGATGCTAATAAGATGATGTAATTCTTTATCCCAGAACTCTACACAGCGCTTGAGACCCGGGGGCGGGGGGCGGGGGGAGACGGGGTGGGTGCCGAGGAGGCTCTACAATGTTTCTTGAATAAATGACTGGATGCATATGCCAAAGCGCCCGAGTACATCTGAATATTTGAGCCTTCCTCCAGCCCGCATCCCATCCTGACCGTTTCTGCGCTCCCAGTGCGCGTCCTGCCCCGGTTTCCTCCTCCAATGAGGCTGCTGCAGTGCCCTCCTTCGCCACTCCCCACAAACAGAGCCCCTGCCGGCTCTGGCCAATTCAAGTCCAACTGCAGAGCCGCTCCTGCGGCGGACGCAGGCCCCTCTCGAGCTCCCTCCGAACTGTGTGGAGGCTGACGATGGAGCCGCGGCCGGAGACGCGGCGGGAAAGCTGGCCCGGTACTGCCGGGCTCCCACCTGCTCTGGCGCCGCCGAACCTCGGTGCGCCCGGGCGGCGGCACCCGGGAGGGCGGGCTCCCGCGCGGCCGGTCCTCAGCATCCGCACCTCTCTCGAGGGGCGACCTCCAGCCTAGCCCCTGCCCCTCCAGCCTCCATCCCCGAGCTCGGGCCGCCCCTTCCTCGGGCCCGGGCCTGGGGTGGGCAGCCCAGACCAGTGCCTGATCCCTGGCCAGGAACCGGGACTAGGGCTCCGACGCACCGGCCGGCGGCTCCGCGGCCTCCGTCGCCGGACTCGGCCCTCAGTCTCCAGACCCCAGCGCCCCGCCGGATTCCCGGAGCGGCGGGGCGGGGATCCACGGCGCAGAGCGCACTGACCTGGAGGTGCAGCGCCATCTTCCCGGGAGGCGGCGCCGGTCAGCGCCCCGAGCGCCCGAGGGCGGGGAGCGTAGGCGGGCGCCACCGGAGCCCCAGCCGGCCGCGGGGTCCCTGCGCCGCTCGCTCGTCGCTTCAGCCTCGCGAGTGTGGCGCTCGAAGCTCCGGACGGGGCGGGGCCGGCGGGGCGGGGCGAGCGCGGGCGGGCGGGCCCGACGGGGCGGGGACCGGGGCCCAGGAATCTAAATGCCCCCTCCCCCACCGCGCTCAAGTTTCAACGGCCGCTGCCTCAGGTGGGTGGTGATGTCAGCCCTCCGCCTCTTGACACAACGCCCCCCAGCGCAACTGCCGAGGGTCCTGACTACGTCTCCCACAGACTCTCTTTGACCCGTGTCTCCTAGAGCGCATCTATACCTACGGCTTCGGACTCCCCCATTTCCACAAGTTGTAGAAAGACAAGACATTTTCTTGTCTCCTAACACTCACTTGTTAATTGACTCCTACAGGTCAACTGCTATCCTTGGTTCCTGACTCCCAGAACTCAGGTTTTTTTAACTTTTGGTTAAAATTAAACTGACAGTATCTATATATTGTCAAGTTGTAAAATTCTAGTTCACTTACTTGTGGTCTATATTTCGTTTAACATGAACTTACATTTTACACTAAATGCTGCTGCTGCTAAGTCGCTTCAGTCGTGTCCGACTCTGTGCGACCCCATAGACGGCAGCCCACCAGGCTCCCCCGTGCCAGGGATTCTCCAGGCAAGAACACTGGAGTAGGTTGCCATTTCCTTCTCCAGTGCATGAAAGTGAAAAGTGAAAGTGAAGTCGCTCAGTCGTGTCCGACTCTTTGCGACCCCATGGACTGCAGCCTACCAGGCTCCTCCATCTATGGGATTTTCCAGGCAAGAGTGCTGGAGTGGGGTGCCATTGCCTTCTCCAATTATTTACACTAAATAATTCCACTTAAATGAAAATTTATTTGAAAAGTAGGTCAAAGTCACTCTTTTCCAGTGCTTTTCATTTCCTCTTGAAGTTTGATACTTCCAGTTAGGGCCATTGTACTTTAGAGTGAAAAATTCCTATAATCCCTTATATAGTTCAGGTTTACTAGTGGCAAATTCTCTCAGCTTTTATTAACATGAAAATGTCTTTATTTCACATACAGTTTTTTAAAGGATAGTTTTGCTGGGTATAGAACTCTATTTTGACATTAAAATTTTTTCCTGTACTTATAAAATGCCTTTCTCTTGATTACTGATTGCCATTATTTCTATTCAGAAATTAGCTGTCAGTCTGATTTTTGCTTCTTTGAAGGTAATATGTCTCCTCCCACCCCTGGCTGCTTTAAAATTTTTCCTCTTTCTTTTTGGTCTTCAGCATTTTGAGTGTGATGTAACTGTGAGTGTGGGGGGTGTGTGTGTGTGTGTGTGTGTGTGTGCTCCTGCATGGGACTCATAAAGCTTCTTAAATATGATATCTGATTTTTTCTTTCTAATTTCTTAAAATTCTTGGTCAGCATGTCTTCAAATAACTGCTTCTGTCCCATTCTTCTCTTTCTGGCACTCCAATTACATGTATGTTAAACCTTTTAGCTTCCCTGGTGGCTCAGACAGTAAAGTGTCTGCCTGCAATGTGGGAGACCCGGGTTCGATCCCTGGGTCAGGAAGATCCCCTGGAGGAAGAAATGGCAATCCACTCCAGCACTCTTGCCTGGAAAATCCCATAGATGGGAGAGCCTGATAGGCTACAGTCCATGTGGTCGCAAAGAGTCGGACACAACCGAGCGACTTCACTTTCACTTCAAACCTTTTATAGAGTTTTCCATGTCTCTTACACTCCTTTTTGTATTTTTGTCTTCTTTTCTTGTCATGGTTTCATCTGCATATTTTTTACTGACCTTTCACCCAAGTCAATAGAAACTCTATTCTGCTGTGTCTGAGCTGGTATACAAGCCCTCTATTGAATTCTTAATTTTAGTTATAATATTTTCAGTTCCAGAATTTTAATTAGACACTTCCCCTTCCATTCTTTGAATAGATTCAAAGGTTCTGGTGAAATATATCATTCCTTTATTTTCTTGAACATTTTAATGATATTATTTAAAGCCCTTATCTGATATCTACAGTATCTGAGTCAATATATGGGTCCTTCTGTCTTCTATAATTTGGTCCTATTTTTTCAAGCTTGTCTCATGATTTCTTATTGAATGTTAGTGTGGAAGAAAAACTGTAGAAGTTCTGGATGATATGAACTTTCTCCATGGAAGGTTTTTTATTTTTATTATAGTAGGTAGATGGCACCCCACTCCAGTACTCTTGCCTGGAAAATCCCATGGACGCTGGAGCCTGGTAGGCTGCAGTCCATGGGGTCGCAAAGAGTCAGACACGACTGAGCAACTTTACTTTGACTTTTCACTTTCATGCATTGGAGAAGGAAATGGCAACCCACTCCAGTGTCCTTGCCTGGAGAATCCCAGGGACGGGGAAGCCTGGTGGGCTGCCATCTATGGGGTCGCACAGAGTCAGGCACGACTGAAGCGACTTAGCAGCAGCAGCAGCAGCAGACTGATAAAATACCAGAGGATCACTTCAATCCTATTGAGACTTGGCTTTAGGCTTTTAAATTCAGATTTATTTCAGTTTTACCCTTATCCCTAGGTCATGGTACTCAATTGATCTTATAGCTAAAAGCCTGGGATATTTACTAAGACACTTTCATCCTATGGGCTTGAACTCCTAATTCCTGTCTCCCCGGTTCTGTGCAACTGCTAAAATCTGTCTTCAACTCTTTAGATGCTGCTGTTCTGCTAAGCTTCTTAAAGTCTCTCCCAACAGGTATACATCTTAAGAACTGACTGATGATTTGAGGGAAATCTGTACACAGGTTTTGGGGCTCACATCTCTGTAGTTTGCTCCTCTCTAGAAATTTGTCCCTCAAATCTCAGCCCCTTTTGTTCTCAGACTCCCATGTCTGCTCCTAACCTGCTGAGATTGCTGCTGTCCATTTAGCTCTGTTAATCCTTGTGCATTTCGAGTGTGATGTAACTGAAAAAATTGTTTGGAGGGGGAGGAAGGGATGAAAAGAGCTGAGTTAAATCTGGATCTTGTCCTTAGTACTTTAATGCTCTCAAGGATTGAACCAAGTCCTGCCTTTGTTGGTTGTTCTCTAGTATCTTCAAACTATATATTGCTGTATAGTTGTTAGTATATGTCAAATTATTGTTCAGTTCAGTCATTCAGTCGTGTCCGACTCTTTGCGACCCCATGAATCACAGCACGCCAGGCCTCCCTGTTCATCACCATCTCCTGGAGTTATTGTTAAATATTGTTAAATAACTTAAATATATATTTGTTTCTTTATAGTTGTTGTATATATAATATGAGTATTTAATATATATGTATATTTCTGTATATTTGTCCTATTTTTTTAATTGTTTTCTATGGGAGGTCTAATCCAGCACAAGCTAATTCGTTATGACTAGGCTATTTGCATCTCCCATACTTCACACTTGATTTTCATAGCTCATCCAGAACCCACACATCCTCATCCCCACAGCTCAACTCATAAATGTTAAAATCTTTGATACCTTCACCATGCCATTTTGTGCTAATTCCTTAAGGTTTTGATTCCTATATTTTAACTTTTACTTCCATGTCCCAAGACTTTTGATATCAAATCATCTGTGATTCCCACATTTCAACATTTCTGACTGTCACAACCCAAGCACCAATGATGATTTCTGACCTTCCTATTGCACATGCCACACAATAAATACCCCATTATTTTAACTGCTTATAGCCTTTGCCTAACTTCTAGATCTCAACCACATTTTAAAGCTATTTTTTAAAGTGACAGTTCTGTTACTTCAATTTTCAGCTCATTAGGAGAGGGAAAATTAGATTTGATCATTTGTCTTTTTTCTCACTCCAAAATATCCTTGGCACAAGTATAAGGTTGTGGTAAAAACAGCACCTGACTGTTCTGTGGATTCACCAGGTAATTCTGGAAATAAGAAATCAATTATTTTTTTTCCTTTTAAATTTGAGTGACCACAGAAGATTTCTGGTTAATTATTACTCTCTTCCGTGATTTTCTATCAACAAAATATGCACACAACTCCATATCTTTTCATCAATTAACAAAATTTAAGATAGGATTGTGTCACTACAGCTATTAAAATTAGCACAGAAGATGCTCTAGGATGTCAAATAATTCATTTCTATCACAAAACTCAATTAAAGGAGGGACATTTAGAGCCCTTAGGAATTACAGAATTATCTTCCTTTATGGCAACTAGCCTTCTAAAAAAGACAGATCTTTAATCTTTGTATCTTTTTAGAGGATTCAATTAGCATACATAATTCTGGTGCTTTAGGAAATTCACCTAACAACTCTTAGTTTTGACTTCTTATTTCTAAAGTCAGGATAACAATAAGTCTATAATTCAAAAATTTTGCAGAAAGTAATATTGAGATGAGACAGTCAAGCACAGTGGTTAGGAAAACAACACGGAGCCAAACAGCTTGGATTAGGACACCAGCTCCACCACTTACTAGTTGGTAAGCTTGTGGAAGTTACTTAATCTCTCTAGGTCTTCATTTCCTCAACTATAAAATGGAGACTACTAGTACATATCTCATAGGTTACTGTGATGATTCATGAGTTTATATATATTAAGTGCTACCTTTTCAGGCTTCCTTGGTGGCTCAGCAGTAATGAATCCAGTTGCCAATGCAAGAAAATGCAGGAGATGTGGGTTTGATCCCATGATCAGGAAGAACTTCTGGAGGAAGAAATGGCAACCCACTCCATTGTTCTTGCCTGGAAAATCCCATGGAGAGAGGAGCCTAGCAAGCTGCAGCCCATAGGGACACAACAAAGCACGCACACACAAATACTAATTTTATTATCAAGTGAATCCATATTCTTTGAATATCATATTTAAGTCAGTATTTTAATGGAATGGTATTATGAATTTAATCAGACTTAATTATCCTATCCTTTTTTACTTTGTAAATTTACTATCCAATTGGATATTACCTCATTGTCCCTCCTACCCCACCCACCTTCTCAATCCTGAAAATTTTTGAAAGGCTGTGACATTACCTACATTAACATTTCTTTTTCTCATGTTTTCATATGTGGTAGGACTGAAACTTCAAAATGATCCAACTAAAATTCTCACTTTATGAATACTTAAAGTGTAAAACCTCTAATCAATCATTTACTTTAGTAACACATATAAGTAAAATATAGAAAGAATTGGTACACATTTCCCTTAAATGTATTCTGCAAATATAATTTTATTAAATACACTTAGTAATATTGCTTAATACATCAGTAAGATTGGGGAATCCAGCAGATGGCAGGCAGGTAAGAGAAATAGAAGGAGAATACATCCAATAAATTCAAATTTACATAAAATCCCTCCAAAACACAGAAGTCCTGTGAAATATTGACCTGTGAGAATTGCATGTTAGTTGATTTCAACTATATTTTTGTTTTGTCAAGTCATTAAACTCCGTTTATTTAAATATCTAGTGTGAAACCAGAGTAAAAAAAATTTTTTTTCACTAATGATATGGGCTTCACCCATGGCTCAGCAGTAGAGAATCCACCTGCAATACAGGAGATGGAGACATGGGTTTGATCCCTGCATCAGGTAAATCTAGAGAAAGGAAATAGCAACTCACTCCAGTATTCTTGCCTGGAAAATCCCAATCCATGGGTTGCAGAAGAGTCAGACACGACTGGGTGATTAAACAACAACAAAATGATATGGATATGGATAAGAATTATTTCACAATCTTGATTAGTACATATATACTAAAAACTATATATACTTTTTCTTTGAATGACTTATTTTAACTCAGTGGTAATAATAAGGGTATACTGCTATGTATTAATAATGCCATTTTGACAAATAAAAATTAATATTTATCATTCTGTACATTGATTTCTATACTGACAAACCTAGACAGCATTCTGGACATTGCTTTATATTACTTGCATATCACAAGCTGGAATCAAGATTGCTGGGAGAAATATCAATAACCTCAGATATGTAGATGATACCACTCTATCAGCAGAAAGCGAAGAGAAACTAAAGAGCCTTTTGATGAGGGTGAAAGATGAGAGTGAAAAAGCTGGCTTGAAACTCAACACTAGAAAAAACTTAAGATCATGGCACCCAGTCCCATTGCAAATAGAAGGGGGAAAAGGTGGAAGCAGTGACAGATTTTATTTTCTTGGGCTCCAAAATCACGGCAGATGGTGACTGCAGCCCTGAAATTAAAAGACGTTTGCTCATGGGAAGGAAAGCTATGACAAACCTAGACAGCATATTAAAAACCAAAGACATCACTTTGCCAACAAAGGTCTATTTAGTCAAAGCTATGGTTTTTCCAGTAGTCATGTAACGGATGTGAGAGTTGGATCATATAGAAGGCTGAGAGCCAAAGAATTGATACTTTTGAATTGTGGTGCTGGAAAAGGCTCTTGAGAGTCCCTTGGACAGCAAGGGGATCAAACCAGTCAATTTTAGAGGAAATCAACCCTGAATATACATTGGAAGGACTAATGCTGAAGCTGAAACTCTAATATTTGGCCACGTGATGCAAAGATTCTTTGGAGAAGACCCTGATGCTGGGAAAGATTGAAGGCAGGAGGAGAAGTGGACGACAGAGGACCAGATGGATGGATGGCATCACCGACTCAATGGACATGATTTGAGCAAACTCCAGATGTTGGAGGACAGAGGAGCCCAGTGTGCTGCAGTCCATGCGGTCGCAAAAAGTCGAACATGACTTAGTAATTGCAACTTGCATATTAGTTCCACCACATAATAAGAGTTTGAGGCACTGATTACACAAGCATTATGTCAATATACATCTTAAATTACTGCTAAGAAGGGTCATGATAATATGTGACCTGATATACAGTGCTATTCTGAAAAGCTATTTTGCAGTTTATACAAAGAAGCTTAAAAACGTTCATCATCTTCACCCAACTTCTAGAAAGTGATTCTAACAAAATAGCCTAATTTTTAAAAAGTTTTATATGCAAAGATATTTATTACAGCATGATTTGCAATTGGAATAAGCAGAAGTGCTTAAGTAAATTATGGTACAACATATGACAGAATCCTCTATAGTCATTAAGAATTATATTTATGAAGAGTTTTATAAAAAAAATATGGAAATGTTGTGTTATAAGGTTAAGTGTAAAAGGAAAAATGGAACAATATATCATTTCAATCAAATGAAAAAAGCGTAGAAAACATGAGTGGAACAGAATACAAACAAATATTAACAAGGCTGTCTTATGAATGGTGGAATCAAGATTTTTTTTCTCTTCATTATGTTTCTGTGTTTTCAAGATTTTCTAAAATATACATTATTCACTTTTATAATGAGAGAAAAACTTGTAGCAAAAAGTGATCCTGAAATAGATTACCATTAATCTTATTAATGTACTTAATATTAACAAAGTGCTAATGGCAGCTGCATATATTTGAAGGAAAGACCAATTAGAAAAACTGAGCTTGACCATACAGGCACTACTGCCACAAATCTCTCTTGGAACAAAGCAAAATGTGGATATGATGTGTGTGTATGTAAAATTTTTAAACAATATAATCTTAAATTGAAACAGAAAATATAAAATGCATAAACTCCAGGGGAACAGGGCAGAAGAGATCTATTGATAGTTATATCCCATTTTATGCACAGAGCTACTTACCAGAAATAGGCATGTCCCCATTTCAAGTGCTTTCTTTTAAAAGATTTCTATAAAATACATTTAAAGCCTTATCAATGATAGCAATACTGTTTAACTGTTTTTAGAGTAAAATTAATTTGAACTAAAATATAAAATTAGGTCCTTCACATACTAATATTACTTTGCACAGGCAAAATCTATACTATTTCTTAGAACCCTGGAGAAGGAAATGGCAGCCCACTCCAGTACTCTTGCCTGGAAAATCCCATGGACAGAGAAGCCTGGTAGGCTACTGTCCATGGGGTTGCAAAGAGTCAGACACGACTGAGCGACTTCAGTTTCACTTTCTTAGAACCCAAGTCCCTTCCTTAGAGGTCAACATTTTCTTTTTGCTAAGAGTTATGTTTTAAATTTATTATGAGGATACCCAGCTAACCAAGCATCTCTCTTACTATAAGGAAAAATGAGAGCATCTAAGAATATCTTAAGGAAAACCAAGTTGTGAACTCTCTTCTATCTCCTTTCCTTTCCTGTCTCCCAACTCCCCTGCCCCAACACACATTAACACCATTCCCACAATTAGGTTACATCATACTCAGGAGCTTAGGAGAGATGATACCCACATTGCTGCTGCTGCTGCTAAGTCACTTCAGTCGTGTCCGACTCTGTGCAACCCCATAGACGGCAGCCCACCAGGCTCCCCTGTCCCTGGGATTCTCCAGGCAAGAACACTGGAGTGGGTTGCCATTTCCTTCTCCGATGCATGAAAGTGAAAAGTGAAAGTGAAGTCCCTCAGTCGTGTCTGACTCTTCGCGACCCCATGGACTGCAGCCCACCAGGCTCCTGTGTCCATGGGATTTTCCAGGCAAGAGTACTGGAGTGGGGTGCCATTGCCTTCTCCGGATACCCACATTAAATCCATTCAAATTGCAGCAATTTATTTTAAAAGAGTATTTCTATCACTTTCTCCTGATTATAGAAGAAATTCATGATTTTATATAAAATTGCATGATACAGAATTGTATAAAATCAAAAGTAAAAATTACCAAGAATGGCAGCCTCTCAAAAATAACCTATTTTAATATAGCAGCATGTCTTGCCATTCCTCTGTCTCTGCACATACATATTCTGGCAAAAAATATTTTTTGATAGGAATGAGATAATTCTATAAAACTGTTTTGTACCTTGATTTTTCTGTTTAACAGAATATGCATTTTAGATGTATTTCAATGTCAGAATTATAAATCTACCTCATTTCTTTTTTAGTAACTCCATACTCCTCCATGTGTGTATACTATGATTTATTTAATCAATCCTGTACTGAGAGAAATTTACTTCTTTTTACTTCATAATTAAAGCTTACCTTAGCAATGTTCATTGAACTAACATATTCTCTATAACTAGGAGAGGCAGACAGGACAAAATTTTGCCCCAGGGCATCTACAAACACTGCTCCAAAAAAGCATTCCCAAGTTAACTGGTACGTAAGTTGACTATACATATACTCTTATGTTGTATGTTGACTTATACATACAGTTTATTGTTCTCCAAGAACACAACATCTTGTATATTGTCACCCTGTATATTTAAATTATATGTAGAGCACATCATGAGAAACACTGGGCTGGATGAGGCACAAGCTGGAATCAAGATTGCTTAGAGAAATATCAATAACCTCAGAAATGCAGATGACAACCAACCTTATGCAGAAAGAGAAGAACTAAAGAGTCACTTGATGAAAGTGAAAGTGGAGAGTGAAAAAGTTGGCTTAAAGCTCAACATTCAGAAAACAAAGATCATAGCATCTGGTCCCATCACTTCATGGCAAATAGATGGGGAAACAGTGGCAGACTTTTTTTTTTTTTTTTTTTTTGGACTCCAAAATCACTGCAGATGGTAACTGCAGCCATGAAATTAAAAGATGCTTATTCCTTGGAAGGAAAGTTATGACCAACTTAAACGGCATATTGAAAAGCAGAGACGTTACTTTGCCAACAAAGGTCTGTCTCATCAAAGCTATGGTTTTTCTGATGGTCATGTATGGATATGAGAGTTGGACTATGAAGAGAGCTGAGCACCAAAGAATCGATGCTTTTGAACTGTGGTGTTGGAGAAGACTCTTGCGAGTCCCTTGGACTGCAAGGAGATCCAACCAGTCCATCCTAAAGGAGATCAGTCCTGGGTGTTCATTGGAAGGACTGATGTTGAAGCTGAAACTCCAATACTTTGTCCACCTGATGCAAAGATTCTTTAGAAAAGACCTTGATGCTGGGAAAGAGTGAAGGTGGGAGGAGAAGGGGACAACAGAGGATGAGATGGTTGGATGGCATCACTGACTCAATGGACATGAGTTTGAGTAAGCTCCGGGAGCTGGTGATGGATAGGGAAGCCTGGCGTGCTGCAGTCCATGGGGTTGCAAAGAGTCGGACACGACTGAGCAACTGAACTGAACTGAAGAACACTCCTGAGAATTGAGGTGGGAGATATTAATGCATACTCTGAGCTAGTCATGAAGCCATCCTGTAGGGTGGAGCTAGGGTTTATGCCAGCTGTGAGAAAAGATGTTGGGGGAATCACTGTAGGCAAGCATGGTGAAGGGGACCTCTGTGTAGAGGGCTGGTTGGCAAGCCTGTCAGATTCTAAATGGGGTAAGGAGAGCATTCCATCATGAGAGTGGTCCTTGGAGGGTCAGAAACTAGCAGAGGAGGAGAGTATCCACACAAGAGTTTTGGCCAATTGTGGGATTTTGGAGCCCAGGTGATATGAAGAGAGTATGTGTGCATTGAGGGCATGTTGGGGGCATAGTACAAGATTTTGATGTTCAATAGGCCTGATAAAGGCATCTATGCAGGTGTGTGGTAGGGACTAGCTAGGCATGGGGAATCAGAGGAGCCTGGGAAGGGTGAGGAGAGTGTTTATGTGGAGTGGTGTCCTAGAAGAGGTGTCAAAGCCTAAGCAGAGGAAGAAGATATCAATGCAGGGGAGAAATTGACAATGGAGTTGGAAAACTGATTGGGAAATTGGTGAAATAAATGCGTAACAATAATGGAAGTCAGATTTTTCACTGTGGGAAAAGGAAATTACAAATATGGCAAGGGGGAAAACTAGGATCAAGCTTGTGATGTTGGATTTGGATTAGAAATTTCAGTGAAAATTCATGGTTTTCAATATGTAGAGATAAATATAGAAATAAATTTAGATGCATATATATACCTACATGTATGCCTACTGAGAGTTCCTGAGGTCAGCAATACCCCAACAGTACCGAGCACACCTAACATCTAGAACTTGGCCTCTAAAAATTATTTTCTACTTACAGGAACCAGTCCCATGGAGAAACAGCAGATTCTAAGTTGGGGCACGTAAGTACACAATGTGCTTAAAATGTTTTTTGGATGTCAAAAACTAAGGAAATCTTCAAAGAATGAAGGGGGCCTACCAAAAGGCCATAAGAGCCAGCTCAGAGGGGCTCCCACCAGCCAAATCTAGGGAAAAACAGGCATTAAAATAAATTATAGTGTTAGATTATAACATTTGATGAAGAATGGATTATTTACATACTCTCATTGCAGTTCCTCACAAAATACGTACTAAAGAAAGCAGAAAAGGGTAACTTTTCAGTGCAAAAATCTCATTCACCACCTTAATTGAGTGATTAACGTAGACCATATTAGTAATGGGACAAATGTAAGTCATGTGCCTCTTGACAGGATGCAGTAATAACACAGCATTATCTCTGAGATAGTCTCACAAAAGATGAATGTTCTGAACCTAATCTTGAAACACTGTGATTAACATCAAGCTCAAATTGAGAGATATTCTACAAAATAACTGGCCTATAATCTTCACAAATTCCAGGGTAATGAGCATCAGTGAAAAGCTGATCTACTGAAAAAACTAAAAGAGAAACAATTTAAATGCAATGTGGGACTTCCCTGGCAGTCCAGTGGTTAAAACTCCATGCTTGCAATGCAGGGGGCACAGGTTTGATCTTTGGCCAGGGAACTAAGATTCCACATGCCTCAACATGGTCGAAGATTTTTTTTTAATGCAATGCATGATTTGAACTGGATAATTTTATAATAAAGGACACATTGGGAATACTTAGCAAACTTGAGTGAGATCTAAGAATTAGAATGCAATAATGTATCAGTGTTAATTTCTTGATTTCATGATTGTATTGCACTTATGTAAAAGAATGTCCTAGTTTACAGAAAATAAACACTGACATATTAGGGGACAAGATAATTGTGCTTCTTAAAATTGGTATGTATCTTAGGTTTGAAGAAATTCAGTCAATGACAATTTTTATTATCCTTGAAACAACATCACTTAAATAGTTGGGTGTTCTGTCCATACAGACAATAATCTAAAATATTCCAAGACCCCTAGGACTGTTTCTTTGTAATTGCAGAATTCATTTTAAGAAAATAAGTCCTCTGAGAGATGGTCTTTACCTAGAAGGCCTAAAGCAGAGCCCAACATGTCTGCTTTAGGAATATACTTAGATTACTGTTTTATGAAGGAAAAAATGAAGATACATTCCAGGTACATGCAAGTAACACTTGCCATTAATTCACTGATAAGATCTCATTGGATGATAATCTGAGAAGTCAAAATGTTGGCCTCAGGAGTCCAGGGGAACCTGTCTGAATGATGAATGTACAACCAAATTTTTGAGTGTTAAAAGGAGGCAATGGTTGGGTAAAGCATCTGTCACCCTGCCTAAGAAGAGAGGCCATGTAATCATATTGCTTAAAGCAACACTGAGCCACTTTCAGAGTGACACTTTGGAGACGCTCTCTTACAGAGTGACCACAGTATATGTTTGATTGTTGGTTTCTCTTTCAAGATGATTTTCAAGAGTTAGCATACTTGAAAATGGAAAATAGTATATGGCATTTCCAAAGGCCCAACTTGAAACCAGATAATTTGAACATGGGTTGTACCAGAGACACTTCACTAAAGGGTTGCCACAGGCTTAGCACCTTCAGCAACGGCCTAGCATTAGCCATTTGTAAACAAGCCCTTCGTGTGTTCCTAGTGTTGGACATTTCATACACAGACCTCACCTGCAGATAGCCTGGTGATGACCATTTTCAAGAGACTCCAGAATTTTGACGGGAGGAGAGTTTGGGAGAGACTGAATATATATATATGTATGTATGTATGTATGTATGTATGTATGTCTGAGTCCTTTTGCTTGAAACTATCACAACATCTTTAATGGGCTATACTCCAATATAAAATAAAATGTTTTTTTCTAAAAAAGACACCAGAATTTTAAGAATGGACCAAGCCAAGGTATTTCTTAAATGAGCTATCCTAATCAAGCTTTCTTCCTCCATCTTTCTACTGCTCTACATTCATCCTCAAACATATACTTGGACAATCTATTTAAAACTGGGATGATGTATGTCATTTTGTAACTGTGTCTTACTGCAATGCAATTGTAGATGGATCAGCCTTAGTCATTTCTCAAACTGGTTCACCAACTCCAGACTTTTTGCTTATCTGCATGGCAAATAACAGATTGCCTTGATGATTACCTATCAGCAATTTTTTGCAAGTAGTATCCAGTTGCCCCTGCAACGTGAGAGACCTGGGTTCAATCCCTGGGTTGGGAAGATCAGTGAGAGGAGGGCATGGCAATCCACTCCAGTATTCTTACCTGGAGAATCCCCGTGGACAGAGGAGCAGGGAGGGCTACAGTCCACGGGGCAACACAGAGTCGGACACGACTGAGCTACAAAACACAGTGCAGTATCCAATTGCAAATGATTTTATTGATTCTTAGAATACATAAGGAATGCTACGCTAAGTCACCTCTTTGTGAAACAGGTTACATTCATTTGAAACATTAATCTTCTTCATTCAGCCTTTTTCACTTCCTCCATGATGCCTATCAAAAAATTTAGCGCAGAGAAACTCTTACTTTATCATTGGATTATTCTTTCTTATCAACTGAGATGACATTTTGGTCATCATATGAATAAAACAGGCTCTTGAATGAGGAGAATACTGTCTTAAAAAACTAGATCCTAACTTGCCTAGTTTTTGAAGATTTGGAAAGAGTGATTCGTTCTATCTTAAATTTTTACAGAAAATTTGACTTTCAAAAATGTACTGTTATTATAGAAGTAAATATAGGTGGCATTTTATGTGGAATGTCTATTTTCTCATACAAATGTGTTTCCTTTCTCATAGTCACTGGCTTCATATTTTTTCTCTTCTTCGGTGAAGTCTCCATAATTTGTATTTTTCTTTGTGATTTGGTTCCTTGCAGGAATTTGATATGTAAGTGAAGAATCTATATAGACAACAAATTAGAGATTATATAAGTGAAAAATACACTCTATTTAAATAACTGTTGGCCAGAGAGCAGACCTTTCCAGTGCTGTAGTTACCCACACCCACCCTATCTCTTTACCTCTTGTTATAGACTGAGTGTTTGGGTTCCACCAAAATTGATACACTGAAACACTAATCTCCAACATAACTACGTTTGGAACAGGGCCTGTGAGGAGGTGATAAAGGTTAAATGAAGTCATAAGGGTAGGGCCCTAATGTAATAGGGCAAGTATCCTCCTGAGAAAAGGGCCAGACCCCATAACTCTCTCTCTTCTCAACCATGTGAGGACACAGTGAGAAAAGGGCCATTTGCAAACCAGGAAGAGACTGCTAATTCAGAAACTGTACCCTGCCAGACCTTCATCTTGGACTTTCCAGCCTCCAGAGCTGTGAGAAAGCAAATTTCTGTTACTTAAGCCACATTATCTGTGGTGTTTTGTTATGACAGCCCCAGCAAACTTAGACTCCCCAGTTCTTCCTCCCAGTGCACGCACCTCTCTCCATACGTACTGGTACTCAGCTAGCCCCAGAATTCAACTGTGTGCATATTTGGATTACTTTATTTTATTACCGTATCTCACAGAGTATTTGAATTGAATATGCACATAGTCATGTTATTTATTTTTATTTGATGTACTAAGAACTGTGTTCTTAAGTGGCCAAGTTCTACTCTGCGTTTTCAGCTTTAGAATCTATTAAGGGCACTATTCATCTTGCAGCTCTGAAAGCTTGTATCCTTTTACCAGCTGCTTCCTATTTCTTCCACCCCACAAGCCCCTGGAAACCTCTCTGTTTCTGTCAGTTTGATTTTTTAAAAGATTCCACAGATAAGTAATATCATGCAGTACTTGTCTCTATCTGGCTTATGTAACTTAACAAAATGCCCTCAAGGTCCACCCATGTCACAAATGACAGGATTTTCTTCTTTCTCATGGTTGAATAATATTCATATATATTATATTCATGTATATATATATATATATGTATATCTTATTTATCCATTGATGGATACTGAAGTTGTTTCCATATCTCAGTGAACATAGGAAGGCAGATATATCTTCAAGAAAGTAATTTTCTTTCCTTTGGATATGTATCCAGAAGTGGGATTACTAGATCACATAATAGTTCTCTCTCTCTCTCTTTTTTTTTTTTTTTGAGGACTCTCCATATCGTTTTCCAAGGGGATGGCATCAACTTCCATTCCCACCAACAGTGCCCTTTTCTCCACATTCTTCCCAGCATTTACTTCTTGTCTTTTTAATGACAGCCATTGTAACCGTTGTAAGGTGATGTCTCATTGTGCTTTTGATTTGCATTGACCTGATTATTAGTAGTGCTGAGCATCTTTAATATACTAGTTGTCCATCTGTATGCCTTCTTTGGAAAGATACCCATACAGATCTTCTGACCATTAATTGGATTGTTTGGGGGTTTTGCTACTGAGTTGTATGAATTCCTTATATATTTTGTATATTAACTGCCTTATCACATATGTGATTTGCAAATATTTTCTCTCATTCTGTAGGTTGCCTTTTCGTTTTGTTGATGGTTTCTTTTGCTGTGTGGAAGTCTTTTAGCTTCTATAGTACAGTATAGTATAGTTCCATTTGTTTATTTTTGCTTTTGTTATCTTTACTTTTGGTGTCAAATTCAAAACAACCTTTTTAAGACTGAAGTCAAGGAACTTACTCCCTATGTTTTCTAGGAATTTTACAGTTTCAGGTCTTCAGTTTGAGTCTGTAAACTGTTTTGAATTGATTTTTGTATACGCAGAAAATGAGTGTTGAGTTTCATTTGTTTGTTTGTGGACATCCATTTTCCCTAGCATCATTTATTGAAGAAACTATCCTTTCTCCACTCAATATTCTTGGTTTTTTAAAAATTAATTGATCATAAATGTGTCACTTTATTTCCAGGCTCTCTGTTCTGTTCCATTGATCTATGTGTCTGGGTTTATGTCAATACTATACTGTTTTGATTATATTTTTATAATATAGTTTGAATCAGGATGTGTGATGCTTCCAGCTTTGTTCTCATTTCTCAAAATTTCTTTGGTTAATTTGGGATCTTTTGTGGCTCCATATAAGTTTTAGGATTTTTTTTTCTATTTCTGTGAAAAATTCCATTGAAATTTTGGTAAGGATTGTATTGCATCTATAGATTACTTTGGTTAGTTTGGATATATAAACAATTCAAGTCTTCCAATCCATTAATATGGAATATTTTCCTTCTTTGAGTCTTCTTAAGTTTCTTTCATAAGTATTTTAGAGTTGTCAATGTATAGATCTTCCACCTCCTTGGTTATTTATTTCTAACTATTTTATTCTTTTTGATGCTATTGTTAGTGGGATTGTTTCTGTAACATTTTTTATAGTTTGTTGTTAATTACAGAAATAAAACATTTTTGTATATGGACTTTGAATTCTGCAATTTTGTTGAATTTATTGATTAGTTCTAACAGAAAGCCTTTGACTGTGTGGGTCACAATAAACTGTGGAAAATTCTGAAAGAGATGGGAATACCAGACCACCTGACCTGCCTCTTGAAAAACCTATATGCAGGTCAGGAAGCAACAGTTAGAACTGGACATGGAACAACAGACTGGTTCCAAATAGGAAAAGGAGTATGTCAAGGCTGTATATTGTCACCCTGCTTATTTAACTTATATGCAGAGGACATCATGAGAAACGCTGGGCTGGAAGAAGCACAAGCTGGAATCAAGATTGCCAGGAGAAATATTAATAATTTCAGATATGCAGAGGACACCACCCTTATGGCAGAAAGTGAAGAGGAACTAAAAAGCCTCTTGATGAAAGTGAAAGAAGAGTGTGAAAAAGCTGGCTTAAAGCTCAACATTCAGAAAACGAAGATCATGGCATCTGGTCCCATCACTTCATGGCAAATAGATGGGGAAACATTGGAAACAATGTCAGACTTTATTTTTTTGGGCTCCAAAATCACTGCAGATAGTGATTGCAGCCATGAAATTAAAAGACGCTTACTCCTTGGAAGGAAAGTTATGACCAACCTAGATAGCATATTCAAAAGCAGAGATATTACTTGGCCAACAATGGTCCATCTAGTCAAGGCTATGGTTTTTCCTGTAGTCATGTATGGATGTGAGAGTTGGACTGTGAAGAAAGCGAGCGCCAAAGAACTGATGCTTTTGAACTGTGGTGTTGGAGAAGACTCTTGAGAGTCCCTTGGACTGCAAGGAGATTCAACCAGTCCATCCTAAAGGAGACCAGTCTTGGGTGTTCATTGGAAGGACTGATGTTGAGGCTGAAACTCCAATACTTTGGCCACTCATGCAAAGAGTTGACTCATTGGAAAAGACCCTGGTGCTGCTAGGGATTGGGGGCAGGAGGAGAAGGGGACGACCGAGGATGAGATGGCTAGATGGCATCACCAACTCGATGCACCTGAGTTTGGGTGAACTCCGGGAATTGGTGATGGACAGGGAGGCCTGGCATGCTGTGATTCATGGGGTACACAACTGAGCAACTGAACTGAACTGAACTGAACAGTTTCTTGGTAGGGTCTTTAGGGTTTTCTGTATAAATTATCATGTCATCTACAAATAAAGACAGTTTTACTTCTTCCTTTCCAATTTGGATGTCTTTTATTTCTTTTCTTGCCTAATTGTCTGACTAGGACTTCTAGTACTATGTTGAATAAAAGTGGTGAGAATGGACATTTTTTTAAATTCCTGATCTTATGGGAAAAGCTTTCACCTTTTCACCATTAGGTATAATGTTAGCTGTGGGTTTGTCATCTATAACCTTTATTATGTTGATGTACATTCCTTCTATATCTAGTACATGATTTTTCTCTATCACCATGTTCAAGCCTCTGAGTTATATTGATGAGATCGTACACATGAAGTAGTCCTGCAGATCTTCTAGCGCCTTAAATATGTAAAGTGTAATATTATTGTATTGCCTGACATGATTATAATGGAAATGTTTTAATATTTCAAACCTGCACTTTAAAATGCAATCTGGAGGAGAGAATTCATTAACGTTGTCAACAGATATATTAACAGTGTGAGCTGTACAAATAATTCACATGCCTGCATTGACATAAACCTATTATCACCAAAAAGGAACGTTTTGTCTGCCTTTTTCTTCCACTCCAGATGTGCTATTGGATGGACTGAAACTGCACAAGCAAAAGTGACATCATTTCAAGTGAAGTTCTTTGTATTTTAAGGAGCAAAGAAATAACAGGACCTACAAGAAAAAAATAATTAAGTTATAAATGGCTCTGGTGTCTAAAGAAATATTTTTATAAATAATTTGTACATGTGTAAATTCAATTGGCACAAATAATTGAGGGCTTTTAAAATTCATATAACTAGTGGAGATTTTCAGCCAGAATTGCTACAACATGTGGCGTACTTACGGTCAATTAATCCATGACAGGGAGGCAAGACTATACAATGGAGAAAAGACAGTCTCTTCAAATAAATGGTGCTGGGAAAACTGGATAGCTACATGTGAAAAAATGAAATTAGAACATTCTCTAACACCATATATAAAAATAAACTCAAAATGGATTAAAGACCTAAATGTACACTGAATACTCTAAAATCCCTAGAGGAAATCATAAGCAGAACAGCGTTTGACATAAATCAAAGCAATATTTTTTTAGATCTATCTCCTAGAGTAATGGAAATAAAACCAAAAATTAGCAGTGGGGCCTAATTAAACTCAGAGGTTTTGCATGGCAAAATAAACAAAACAAAAAGACAACCTATGGAATGGGAAAAAATATTTGCAAATGATGTGACTGACATGGGCTTAGTTTCCAAAATATAGAAACAGCTCATACAGCTCAATGTCAAAAAGACAAACAACCCAATCAAAGATGGGCAGTAGATCTAAATAGACATTTCTCCAAAAAAGACATGCAGATAGCAAACAGGCACATGATAAGATGTTCAGCCTCACTAATTATTAGAGAAATGCAAATCAAAATTACAATGAGGTATCATCTGACACCAGTCAGAATGGCCATTATCAAAAAGTCTACAAATAAGACATGCGGGAGAAGGTGTGGAAATAAAGGAACCTTCCTACACTGCTGGTGGGATTGTAAATCGGTGCAGCCACTATGGAGAATGGTGTGGAGGTTCCTTAAAAAGCTAAAAATAGAGTTACCGTGTGATCCAGCAACCCCATTCTGGGGCATATATCCAGAGAAAACTCTAATTCAAATTCATTATATTTAAACTCTAATTCTAATTCTAATTCATGAAATACTACTCAGCTATAAAAAAAATAATGGAATAGTACCATTTGCAGCAACATGGATGAACCTAGGGGCTTCCCAGGTAGTACCAGTGGTAAAGAATCTACCTGCCAACGCAGGAGATATAAGAGACTTGAGTTCGATCCCTGGGTCAGGAGATCCCCTGGCAAAGAGCATGAGAGCCCACTCCAATATTCTTGCCTGCAGAATCCCCATGGACAGAGGAGCCTGGCGGACTGCAGTCCATGGGGCCGCAGAGTCGGACACGACTGAGCAACCAAGCGCAGCACAGAATAAGAAAGCCTATAGAGACAGAAAGGAGGTTAGCAATCATCTATGTCTGGACAGGAAGGCTAGAGGGATGACTAAGAGGAGTGGAGTTTCTTTACTGGGGTGATGAAAGTTAAAAATGGAATGCGGTGGATGAAATTTTGGTGCTAGATGCATAGCTCTGTGAATGTACTAAAAATCATTACATTGTACACTTTAGATGGGTGGATTCTATGGCATGGGAATTATATCTCAATTAAAACTATTTTAAGAAAAGGAACATATCAAAAAATACAAAAGATGTTTTCTATAATATAAGGGATAAAAATAGTCATTACTCCAGGATCTCATTTTCAGTTTGTGGTTGGGAGAAGAAAAAATATATATATTTGAACACTTACATACCAAGATTTGTATAATTCTTATTTAACACAACCTATTGGTAAAATAGGTATTTTTTCAGTCTATACATAACTTCAAGGATGTTAAGCATCTTGCCCAGGTCAGTCACATAGTTAAGTGGTAGAGCCCAGAGTTAAATAAGCTTTGTCTGTCTGCAAAGTACATATTTTTGCCATTGTACTGTTTTCCCCCTTACCCCAAAACTAGCTTTATAATTTTATTTCAATAATGAAGAAAAATCTAAAAAGACTCTTTATTCATAAATGAAATACAGTAACTAAGAATATAATAAATTCTATTGTCATTATTTTTTAAAAATCACATTAAAGTATCCTAAACTTCTATGAGTTGCCTCAGAGGACATTTTTATCCATTTAGAGAATAAAATTAAAAATATATGCACATGTTTAATTAATATTTGTATTACTAAATTATGTATACTAAGAATTCTCTCTGAAACATAATTAAATATCATTGTTGTGTGAGTGATACAACATCTTGGAAACTAACTTACAGCCCAGAATACAAAACTTGAGTCATCTTTAATCCAGCTATGTGAATTTTCTTGTCCCTTTAACTATTTGTTGCAATCTGTGTATCACTTGATACAAGCCAACGTTGTATGATTATTTAATGGCTAAGATGATTCTATTAAGGCAGATAGCTTTTATAAATTTTATATTCTATAGTTTCTATCTCTTGATATGAAGTATTTTTTCATTAGCAGTAATCTCAAGGAAACAGAATGGTCTATCAGTCAATTTAACATTAAAGCAGTTTTTCTTTTTTGTTCTGAGAAAGCAAGAATGTTGATGCCAAGAGCACTAAATGGAAAAAGCAGAAATCACATAAGTTCCCCTTTACACAGGCGAAACTACTCTACATGGCCCTTGGAAGTATTAGCTTGTGAACATCCAATCAAAAATAAATGGGGTAAGAAATAAAACACAAAGTTAACTTGTGTTAAATTGTTGCTTCTCAACGTTAGGGAGTATGTTTTATATCAAGAAATTCATGAAGAATAGATGATTTAACTTAGCTCTCCTAAGCACCAAAATTTCTGTCCTAGCTTGTGCTGAAAGCTTCCAATGTTTGGTAATATTTTCTTTTCTATTTTTTCTCTCTTGGGAGTATTTTATGATTGATTATAATAGTAACCTTTTCTTGGACTTAAAATGAATCAATCCTATCTAGATTTAGTCCTGAATTGTCCACAAATCACTTACTCTATTATTGGCTAAAGGAAACTGATATGACTTCACTCTTCCTGCTAAGGCTGCATATTAATCTGCGAAGCTGACCCTTTAGTTTTCCTGTATGTTACAAAGCTTAATCTACTAAATATAACCTGTGCAAATACCATACATGATAAATGTACCTGTCTTGTCTGCAAAAGGTCTCACAGGCTTTCCATTGCTTAAGCATGATCAAAGTCTAGTATCGTATTATCTGCCAAAACCCTAAAGAAAAGCGTATCCAGTACAGTGTGAAACCATATTGTGTGTGTGTGTGTGTGTGTTAACCACTCAGTCATGTCCAACTCTTTGGTATCTCATGGACTGTACCCCGCCAGGCTCTTATTGTCTATGAGATTCTCCAGGCAAGAATATGGGAGCGGGTTGCCATTTCCTTCTCCAGGGGGTCTTCCTGACCCAGGGATCAAACCCAGTTCTCTTGCATTGGCAGTCAGATTCTTTATCATCTGAGCCACCAGGGAAACCTGTTAAAACATATTCATCTCGGTTCAGTCACTCAGTCGAGTCCGACTCTTGCAACCCCATGAATCGCAGCACGCCAGGCCTCCCTGTCTATCAGCAACTCCCGGAGTTCACCCAAACTCATGTGCATCGAGTTGGTGATGCCATCCAGCCATCTCATCCTCTGTCGTCCCCTTCTCCTCCTGCCCACAATCCCTCCCAGCAAGCATCAGGATCTTTTCCAATGAGTCAACTCTTCGCATGAGGTAGTTAAACCATATTAGGTTTGTATTATTTAGCTCAAGAACACTAAAGAGTTAAGTAAAATGCAGCTTTGAAAGTATTTTAAATGAGTTAAGCTTGTTTGTAGTTAAGTGTATATGTGTGTCAATATTTTAAAATAAGAGCAAATGATTTCTTATGACTGTAGAAAAATCATAATTATGTTGGCAAATTGGTCATTTTGCAAAGCATGTGAAGTCAGACCATTCCAGGAAGGTATTGACATAAATTAACAGAGTAACGGTTAACTATTTTTGTAAATGTGGTGGATTTTTAAAGGCTTGTCACAAAATTCTGAAAGAATCCTGCTTGTTGAATGAATTTTCTTATACTTTAACTTCAAATGGTGCTATTATTCATGTAAAATTAGAATGGGGAGGGACTAACCAAATCAAGAATGGTAAGATTTTATTTGCCCAAACCACTGACATTACCAGTCTTTTTAGACTCATCTTCTCAGCCTTGGGAACTCACAGATTACACTGAAAAATTGTGAGTCAATGGTTAGAAATGATGTAGATTTCTAAAAACTAGCTTTGATGATCTGAAAAATGATACTAGAAGAGCTAGTAAAAAAAATTTTTTTTAAGTGGACTCTGGAAAACTAGTCTTAAGAATACCCATTAATAAACACACTAATGATATCAGGATCAGAATTGCTGTGGTTCTCTGAAGAAAAGAACTATTGTCTCTGATTTACAACAGACTATTGTCACAATAATTTATTAAAGCTAATTGGAGATATTATTTTGAACATGTGGATCTGAGGCAAAAATATTCTCTTTGCTAAGCCATGTATTTCTCAGCAGTTCTGAGTTTCCGCACATTTGGTGCTCCGCAAACTGCATTGTGTCTGTAGTCTTTTACTCTGTTAGAATGGGTTGGTATTATTATGGGGGGACATTGCTTTTGAAGTTTTATCTCATTCTAGGAATCTGCTTCTTGAGATCTCAAGGTTTTATTTGTTAGAAACAAATGTATTAAGGAAAACTGTACCTATGGATTTTTGAAAACTAAGTGGAATGACCATATTCTGAAATGCAAATGTTTATACTACGAGCATATGATAACACAGTGGATTCTAGGTGCTGAACTTTCCCTATTTCATTAAAAGTTATTTCTAGGACTATATTTCGAAGTGCTTGGTGAGCAATTTAGAGCTCTGGAGAACATACATTACGACATTTGAAAATCTATAAGAATGGCTCATTTTCGAAGAATCTGCGATAATAGCTCATATCTGAAGAACGAATTATATTAATATGGGCTGCAAAACCATCTCTGTGAAAGTTGTGGTAATTGCTCTATTTTTCTTTATCTTTTCCTATGAACATAGTTGTTTTAGGTTTACACTTGCTTCTTTATCCTATCAAGGAAAATGCAGCCTCAGAGAAATTCATTTTGTCTTGTTTTGGCTCTTAAGAGCACTGAAGTAAATGCAAACGATTTCCCATTGACATAGGAAGTCTTTTCTACTACTTATCAAGTAACATAGATTTGCAGTCTAAATACATGTGGTTC
The DNA here is from genome assembly GCF_001704415.2 of Capra hircus. Lineage (NCBI taxonomy): Eukaryota > Metazoa > Chordata > Mammalia > Artiodactyla > Bovidae > Capra > Capra hircus. The sequence continues at coordinate 2,829,613 of NC_030827.1, read as the reverse complement.
TTTCAAATGACATGTTTTGACTTTCACACCAAAATGAAATTTTATCTGACTGAATATATGCCATGTCCATACCTTTAAAAAGTGTTGAATCCAGAACAGATATAATTTGTATTTATCAAGGCATTTACCTTTTTGCATCTTATTATTTTTAATTCTATCTGCTGCTGCTGCGTCACTTCAGTCGTGTCTGACTGTGCAACCACATAGACGGCAGCCCACCCTGTCCCAGACAGGCTCCCCTGTCCCTGGGATTCTCCAAGCAAGAACACTGGAGTGGGTTGCCATTTCCTTCTCCAATGCATGAAAGTGAAAAGTGAAAATGAAGTCGCTCAGTCTTGTCTGACTCTTAGCGACCCCATGGACTGTAGCCTACCAGGCTCCTCTGCCCATGGGATTTTCCAAGCAAGAGTACTGGAGTGGGGTGCCATTGCCTTCTCCTTTAATTCTATCTAGGCCTCACCAAGCTAAAATTTAGTTGATTTTGCATAACTGTAGAAGAAATAAAATTCTGTTATTATTGTTATGAAGTATATTAATATAAAGAGAAATATTTGCTATTACTTGGTGAAGTGACATAGTTGAACTCTATTATAGTTAATTTTTTGACTCGTGTATAATTTTACCTATGGAGCACCATTAAATGAAGCACTGGACAGCTAACTCCACATACCTGAGATTTTTAGATCTGCTGGAGGTCAAGCTACCCAGAAATTAGGTCAGATTATGACCACAAATAGATATAGACTCTTACATCATTTCCGTACATATAGTCAGCGTTAGAAACAGAAAAACAACGTGCAGAGTCCTATATCGTCTGTTGTTTGAAAATACTACTGAATGGTGTGTGTGCGTGCTCAGTCGCTTTAGTCATGTCTGACTCTGCGACTCTATGGACTGTAGCCCTCCAGGCTCCTCGGTCCATGGGATTCTCCAGACAGGAATACTGGACTGGGTTGCCATGCCCTCCTCCAGGGGATCTTCCCGACTCAGATACTGAACCTGTGTCTTCTGAGATTCCTGCATTGCAGGTGAATACTTTACTGCTGAGCCACCAGGGAAGCCCCACTGCTTGGTATGGGGGTCCTATATTACCTGATTTGTGAAATCCTCTGTGTTTTGTGCTAATATTGGTGTTCTGCTGAGAGTTTTTCTCCTCGATCTGGCAGACATTCTCGTAGGTCTTTCCTTTTGGCCCACCAGTGCTTTCCTGGGTCACATAGATTCACTGTGGCTTGGGGATTTCTCCATCTACCAGCACCTCTTCATCCAAGCCATATGCCAGTTAGTGTCTACACTGACCATAGAGGTTATTACTTCTGTCCAAGTCACAGAGCTGACCTTCCATAGTCTCACTTTCTAAGCAGCAGCCACATCGATCTAACACAGTCCCAAACAAGCAGATTGCAAGCTGGGAGCACAGTTCTAAATCATATTTTCCTTAGTCACCATCTACCCTGAATAATCTCAGCCAGCTCTTGTGATGCAAAGTGGGGAGACTTTACAAAACATGTAGTCATGCTGCAGAGACCACTGTGCTTACTGGAGGCCTCATTCCAAATAGCAAACAGGAGCCTTGAATGTTTAGTTTTAAGCCAAGAGGGGGTAAAGTCTCCATTTCTTCTTTTTCCTCTTTCCCCTCCAAAAAAAAAAAAAAAAAATCACAAATTTGCCACCAATGATTTCAAACCAATATTGACATCAGAGTCCAAGTCTAGAGAAGATAAATAGGATATTTAAACATCCACAAATGCTCTTCTGGGATGCAGTTTTTATAAGGACGGCTTTTGGGTTTAAGACAAACTACACTCTTGGCAATGGAAATATAGTTTTGCTTCCTGTTGGTTCTGGGAGCCAAATCCTGAGACAGTTATTATATGAGAATAGAATTGTTTTATACCACTTAATAGTTAAGCCCAAGAAGTATTAATGAAGAAAAATTATGTAAAGTATAAAGTTGATTAGCATATGTGATTTTTTAAAAAAGCTTAGGGACTTTTAAGCATGCTTCAGAGTGATGAGTAATGCAGGCAAGAGAAAAGCATCTGATAGTGAAAGATGAGAAACAAACAAGCAAATAGAAAACAGTGCTTGTACGAAACAGACAATTTAGGGAATAGAAGAAAACATACAAAAAGAAACTATATATTTAGAGAGAGAGAAAAGAAAAATTTTCATCTCTGGAATAAGCACAAAATGCCATGAAAAACATTCAGAGAAGAAGGAATAGACCTTGGAAATGAAAAATAAAATATCAAAAATAAAAAGCTCACTAGTTTGAGGGAAAAGTTGAAGAAATCATCCAAAATAAAAAGGCAAAAAAAAAAAAAAAAAAGGCAAGAAGAGATGAGATAGAAGGTCTTAATTCTGGAGTTCCAGTATCTAATTAGTAAAAGTTAAAGAAATAGATGCTGTGAAAGTGCTGCACTCAATATGCCAGCAAATTTGGAAAACTCAGCAATGGCCACAGGACTGGAAAAGGTCAGTTTTCATTCCAGTCCCAAAGAAAGGCAATGCCAAAGAATGTTCAAACTACTGCACAGTTGTACTCATCTCACACGCTAGCAAAGTAATGCTCAAAATCCTCCAGGCAAGGCTTCAACAGTATGTGAACTGACAACTTCCAGATGTTCAAGGTGGATTTAGAAAAGGCAGAGGAACCAGAGGTCAAATAGCCAATATCCACTGGACCATAGAAAAGGCAAAAGAGTTTCATAAAAACATCTACTTCTGCTTTATTGACTATGCCAAAGCCTCTGACTGTGTGGATCACAACAAACTGTGGGAAATTCTTGAAGAGATGGAATACCAGACCACCTTACCTGAATCCTGAGAAATCTGTATGCAGGTCAAGAAGCAACAGTTAGAACCAAACATGGAAAAACGGACTGGTTCCAAATTGGGAAAGGGTACATCAAGGATATATATTGTCACCCTGCTTATTTATATGCAGAGTACATCATGAGAAATGCTGGGCTGGATGAAACACAAGCTGGAATCAAGATTGCTGGGAGAATTATCAATAACCTCAGATATGCAGATGACACCACCCTTACGGCAGAAAGCAAAGAGGAACTAAAGAGCCTCTTGATGAAGTGAAAGAGGAGAGTGAAAAAGCTGACTTAAAACTCAACATTCAGAAAACTAAGATTATGGCATCCAGTCCCATCACTTCATGGCAAATAGATGGGGAAGCAATGGAAACAGTGAGAAACTTTTATTTTCTTTGGCTCCAAAATTAGTGCAGATGGTGACTGCAGCCATGAAATTAAGATGCTTGCTCCCTGGAAGAAAAGCTATGATCAACCTAGACAGCATGTTGAAAAGCAGAGACATTACTTGGCTGACAAAAGTCCATCTAGTCAAACCTATAGTTTTTCCAGTAGTCGTGTATGGACATGAGAGTTGGACTATAAAGAAAGCTGAATGCCGAAAAATTTATGCTTTTGAACTGTGGTTTTAGAGAAGACTCTCGAGAGTCCCTTAGACTGCAAGGAGATCCAACCAGTCAATCCTGCTGAAGCCAAAGCTACAGTACTTTGGCCACCTGGTGGAAGAACTGACTCACTGGAAAAGACCCTGATGCTGGGAAACATTGAAGGCAGCAGGAGAAGGGGACACAGAGGATGAGATGGTTGGATGGCATCACCGACTCAGCTCCGGGAGTTGGTGATGGACTGCAGTGTGCATGGTGCGCTGCAGCCCATGTGGTCGCAAAGCATCGAATGTGACTGAGGGACCGAAGTGAAGTGAAAGAGAAACAGAGAAATTATCACAGGGAAGGAAATTAACAAAGAAATCATACAGGAAAACTTTTCAGAACGGAATGCCTTGTGTCTCTAGGTTGAATGCTCTACTAAGAGCCCAACACAAATGAGGTCACCTTCAAGAGTGATCAGTGTGGTTTGGGGCAGTTTTAGGCTCCAGGGTGAATGTTGGAAAAAAAAAAAACAACAACAAAGCATGCACACCCAGAAAAATGATAAATCCCTTGATGCATTTGATCATACTGAAGGTTTTATGGTACTGTGCAGAGAGCTAAGGGTTAATTAGTAACAGAAACATAAAATACTGAAGAAATGAAAGGGCAATGCAATTATTTAATTCCAGAGAAAGCTATTATATAAGAAAAGAAAAAATATCAAGATACAACATTATTGTTGTCCATCTGTGAATAATATTTATATGTCTAAATCAATGAAAATATTGACTATCAGTTCAGTCAACAATTCTTATATTTTTATATTAGAAGGAAAGAAGAGGAGTGCTGTGGGGGAGGATACGGTGATTGAGAGTTAAACCTCATCTTTTATAGTGGTCAATTATAATCCAAAAATTTAAAAATAAAGAAAGAGCAATTAAGCATATTTTAAAAGATAATATGGTAGACAGTATGGGACTTCCTGGGTGGTCCAGTGGTTAGGAGTCTGCCTTCCAAGGCAGGGCGCATGGGTTTGATCCCTGGTCAGGGATCTAAGACCCCACATGCCTTGGGGCAGCTAAAGAAAGCCTGTGCGCCATGAAGAAGACCCAGTGCAGCCAAAATAACCAGCAATAATAATAAAGAAAATACAATAGGAGGTAGAGAGCAGAAAAAGCAGTCAAAAGTTGTTTGCTCTGGAGAATGAGAATTAAAGGTGGGAAGGGATGGGGCAAGGAATTGTTGCTATTTATTTCAAGTCCTGTAGAATTTTTTAATATTCTGTGCACATATTTCTTGCTGCTAAGCTGCTAAGTCACTTCAGTCGTGTCCAACTCTGTGCAACCCCATAGATGGCAGCCCACCAGGCTCCGCCGTCCCTGGGATTCTCCAGGCAAGAACACTGGAGTGGGTTGCCATTTCCTTCTCCAATGCATGAAAGTGAAAAGTGAAAGTGAAGTCACTCAGTTGTGTCTGACTCTTAGTGACCCCATGGACTGCAGCCCACCAGACTCCTCTGCCCATGGGATTCTCCAGGCAAGAATACTGGAGTGGGGTGCCATTGCCCTCTCCGGCACATATTTCTTGACTAAACATAAATTTTAAATTAAAAGCAGTAATAACTTGGTTTAAATCTTGACTCTGCCTATCACCACCTCATGACCTTGGGCAAGGATATTCACCAACTTGAACTTGAAATTTTCTTAAAATTGGAAAACATTTTGCAGAGTTGTGATGAAGATGTAATAATATACCTCTGTAAAAGCTTCTAGGGGATACAGAAGCACTTAATAAATAGCAGCTTTTCTTTTTTCATTAGTTCATGGCAATCAATAATTATAGTAAAAGTAAGTCTTCTTAGAATAATTAACCTACTCTGGCCAGTAACCTTTGGCTGAATATCACTTTGGGCCGAATATTATATTGGCTTGCTTTAGACTCTTGCTAAGTGGCCTGGCTGTTGCCTGAGAAACAACCATTTAAACTAGACATATGGATTTCTGTCTAAGTATGATAGATGAGGCAGGATAACAGCTGGGAAGGGGGGAATCTCAAGGAAGGTGGGTAGGAAGGGAATTGATTTTGGTTTTCTTCAAAGGGCTGGTGTCATTTTTCTTAGATTTGTCATCATGTCTTGTTTGATCACTTGAAATCTAGGTGTCAGATACCAGCTGCATGCTTTACAAAAGCAGAAGGTTTTATAGAAGAATCTGAAAGGTTTGGGAAATACAGAGGAAAGGAGGAGAGAGTGTCTGATGATAGTTGCCATCCTGGTGAAGGACAGCTATCACAGGACAGGGCGCTTTGAGGGGTCCTTAAACTGGGAGGTAGGATGAGAGGGGCAGCAGGATGTGAGTGTGGAGGGGACACGTGTGAAGCATCCTTGTGTTCCAAGTCTTGGCTAGCCAGTTTCCTTTGAAACCTCACAGCCTCAACCTTAACCCAAGTAACTAGCTCAAGATATGGCTATTTATACTGCCCTTCCCCACTTTGACAAATGAGCACATTTAAGCAAAGAGGTTAAATAATTTGCCTGACACTGAATATTTAGCAGGGCCATGAATTGTACCCAGGTGAATCTCACTTCAAAGTCCATCGATATTTTTCATTCTATCATTCTCTCTCTCTCCAGACATGAATTTATTTTTATGAAATAATTGCATGTAAGTCTTTTGTATGGCATAAAGCATTATACAAATCCAATATACTTTAGATATTATTTAACATATGAAAGGCAAAGATAGCTGAAAATCAGAGAAGTGGTTATACTCATGTAACACTCAGTGTACTTTAGTTTGTGGAGCAGGTTGAAAAAAGAGATGGGAATATGAGGCCAAAATGGAGACAGAGATGAAAGGTGGTGAATTTCAGTTTTTCAAGAGAGAAAGAATAATAACTATTTCTGAGTAGTAGAAATTGCTCAATTGAAACACTTATTTCTTGCATGAAAAATTATATAATACGAATTTTCTAGGGTATACAATTAAAAAGGGATTTTTTGAGGCTAATCCACAAAAGAATTAGGTCCTTGCTACTTAAAGTGTGGCTTGACCTGCCTCACCTGGGTCAGTCATATCCGACTCTTTGAGACCCCGTGGACTGTAGCCTACCAGGCTCCTCCCTCCATGGGATTCTCTAGGCAAGAGTACTGGAGTGGGTTGCCATTTCCTTCTCCAGGGGATCTTCCTGACCCAGGGATCGAACCCAGGTTTCCTGCATTCCAGGCAGACGCTTTAACCTCTGAGCCACCAAGGAAGCCCACCTCACCTGGAAGTTTGTTGCAAATCCAGAATCTAGGCCCCATCTGAGTCAGAGTGAGCTTTTAACAAGATCCCCGAGTGATCTGTGTGTACATTTCATTCTCAGAAGCATTGCTTTAGGCCAAAAGCCAAAAACTGTGGATGAAGAGAAAAGGGCATAAATTTGGGTGAGGAGTTTTCAGGGCTACATTTTATGAGAAAAATGAATTTCAAGGAGTACCCTGAGTATTTTTTATGAGTAATCAGTATAAACAAATCACTCCAGTTGCCACAAAGGTGACTAGACAGTGGCCGGGAAGTGGAAATATGAAGGGAAGTTATAAATAAAGCTCATTAGACAAACAAAATGTCTACGTATTAAAAGAGATCAGAACATTTAATTCAACTTACCATTTATCAGCTACATTTTAATGAACTGAGAAAGACTTAAATGAAATCTTGAAAATTTAGCTTAAAAATTTCCCTCTAGTAATGTTATATATGTTATGAATAAAATCTAAGCAAAATTTTGTGGATTTCTTGCTTGTCAAAGCAATTCAGTATTTCATAAAGAAGTTTAGTTTACTCCTACAGTGTGCTAAGGAGGAGGAAAGAAGTATCTAGCATTTTGTGAAGAACCCAGAAGCGGAGCAGGAAATGGTACCCTTAGATCTCCTGAGTTCCCACTAGGGGATAGGTCACATTTCCTGGCAGCTTGTCATCACCATTTATAACTCTGCACTCTCAGCAGAGCATTATGCTGGAAGAGACTGGTGGAGACATGAGGCAGGAGGACAGAGATTCAAGGATTCGCAGTTATAGCTTAGAGTCTCTGGCCTAAAGGAAATTACAACTCCTGAAGTGCTCAGGGAGTGAATTAAGCACTTACACTCTTTCAGTCAATTCATTAACAGGCTTTTAGCAAACACATACTTTGTGAACAGCTCTGTGCAGTATACCAAAGTGTAAGCCATAGTTCTTCCAGAATATTTACATTTCCATGACAGAATTGGAAAGATATGGGGGAGTCGAAGAGGGGGATGCACATTTGGTTAGGAAGGGAACCATAATAATTCACTGCTGTATTTAGGACTTGACAGTAGACAAAACACATTCCGACTTAGTAGCAGTCAGTTTTCTCCTATTTGGAGCTGTGCAGACACATTTGAAGAGGTTTAATGACCCACCCAAGGTCAACTCCACTGGTAAGCTGGCAGATCTGGAAATAAAATCCAGATCTTCCATTGCTTAATTCCATGAGAAAGAATAGCCCAGAGGGTGATGATGGTGATGGTGGTGGTGGTGGTGGTGATGGTGGGTAATGGTGGTGATGATGGTGGTGGTGATGGTGGTGGTGATGGTGGTGATGATGGTGGTGGTGGGGGTGGGGGTGGGGGTGATGATGATGGTGGTGGTGATGGTGGTAATCGTGGTAGTGATGATGGTGGTGGTTGTGATGGTGGTAGTGGTGGTAGTGATGAAGGTGGTAGTGGTGTTGATGAATGTGGTAGTGGTGGTGATGGTGGTGATGGTGGTGGTGGTGATGGTGGTGATGGTCGTGCTGATGGTGGTAGTGGTGGTGATGGTGGTGGTGGTGGTGATGGTGGTGGTGGTGGTGGTGGTGATGACGGTGGTGATGGTGGTGGTGGTGATGATGGTGGTGGTGGTGGTGATGGTGGTGGTGGTGATGGTGGTGGTGATGGTGGCGATGGTGGTGATGGTGGTAGTGGTGGTGATGGTGGTGGTGGTGGTGATGGTGGTGGTGGTGGTGGTGATGATGGTGGTGGTGGTGGTGGTGATGACGGTGGTGGTGGTGATGACGGTGGTGGTGGTGGTGGTGGTGGTGGTGGTGATGGTGGTAGTGGTGGTGATGGTGTTGGTGGTGGTGGTGATGGTGGTGGTGGTGGTGATGGTGGTGATGGTCGTGCTGATGGTGGTAGTGGTGGTTTTGGTGGCGGTGGTGGTGGTGGTGATGATGAATGTGGTAGTGGTGGTGGTGATGGTGATGATGGTGATGGTGGTGATGGTGGTGATGGTGGTGGTGATGACGGTGGTGGTGATGGTGGTGGTGGTGATGACGGTGGTGGTGGTGGTGATGGTGGTGGTGGTGATGGTGGTGGTGATGGTGGCGATGGTGGTGATGGTGGTAGTGGTGGTGATGGTGGTAGTGGTGCTGATGAATGTGGTAGTGGTGGTGGTGATGGTGGTGATGGTGGTGCTGATGGTGGTAGTGGTGGTGATGGTGGTGGTGGTGGTGGTGATGGTGGTAGTGGTGGTAGTGATGATGGTGGTGGTGGTGCTGATGAATGTGGTAGTGGTGGTGGTGATGGTGGTGATGACGGTGGTGGTGGTGGTGGTGGTGATGGTGGTGATGGTGGTGGTGGTGGTGGTGTTGATGGTGATGGTAGTAGTGATAGTAATGATGGAAGTGTGGGAGATGATGAGGATGGTGATGATTGTGATGGTAGTGTTACCAAGTCCAAGTCTGTGCTGCTCACAGCTTGCCAGGCCAATAAGTTGAGAGACAAGGTGTTGGGGAAAGGAACAGTGACTTTATCCAAAAAGCCAGGAAACCAAGAAGATGGCAGATTAATGTCTTAAAGAGTCACTTTAATTCACAATCGAATTCCGGCTTCTTTTATACTAATGGAAAAGGGGAAGCAGGAGGGTTCAAGGTCAAAGAATAAAGGTGGACCACAGACTTCTTGGAGCCACCTGGCCTTCAAGGAAAGCATAACATTTCATTTCTCCACTTGGTCATGTAGGCTGGATCACAGGGTTCCTGCAAAACCTCGAGTTGTTAGCAGTTTACTATTTCTATCTCTGCTTATTTGCAAGGTTTCTGGGCTGGAAGTAAATCTATCTTTATCTACCGCAAGCATCAGCCATAACTAACCTGGGACCGTGGCATGAGAGCTTTATTCAGGGAACCTAATGAGCTATTTGGGCACAAGCAATATTCCTCCAAGATTTAACTCTTGATGTGCAGGGCTAAAATAACAGAATACATAGGCTAAAGAATGCGAGAGGCAGTTTCAAACATGGTGTTAGTTCTGTTCTTCCTTTCTTACAGTGGTAGGAAGGATAAAAGTTGAGAAAAGCAGTGCTAAGGACTCTCCATCTTAAACATAAAGGCATTCCTGGTACTTCTTCCACCAATATTGTTTGTTCTATCTGAAGGAGAAAAATGAGTGGCTTCAAGGAACTAAAACTGAGGAAGAAAAGAGGGATCCCAATGTGATCTTAGCATATATGGGGCTTCCCAGAGCTCTATGAAGTGGATGTAAGTGAATAATCCTTATTGTAACCCACAACAGAGGTTAAAAAATCAGGAGCTTCACTAAATGCATCTGGCAAGCATTTCGTCTTCCCTTAAATAAAATAAATACCCTTAATAAAGCCAATGGAGGCAGGGTTGGTGGGAGGGGTGGGGGGTGGAGAGGGTGTGTATGATTTATTGTGGAGCAAGAAGAGGGCCTTGATGGCTCTGAACTATCTATTTAGAACTGCTGATCCTAAAACGAAGTTGTACATTGGTTTCTTTTTTTGTGCCAATCTTACATTTTTTAAAAAATATAACTTTTATGAATATCATCATTAGTGCTATAAGCACAGGGAAGTATAAGTTAATTTTACAGTAAAGTGATTATTAAATCCATTAGTCATATACAGGGAATCCATAATTAACTTATTCTCCAGCATCAAGTAAATGATTCTACTGTGTGCTTTAAGAAAGCAATTGTTCACTAATATGCAAAATACAGCAGAACTATTAGATCATAAAGCTATGCAATCTTATAATTAAATTATAAATTTTACATATTTTAATAATGTGCTTTATATACTTTAATTGTTTTCTACGCAAGATTAAAAGGAGGTGCCACGGTTTTTCTCAGACATATTATATCTTGACCTGAACCGTGCAATACTTAATAATAATTGATGAGTACCTACCAGGGATGGCAGCAGTCTTTCAGCAGCATCAGATGTTTCTTTGGATTATTGCCGAGGACGAAAATGAAGATATGCATTAGTCCTAAGTGGAGACGCAGCCATACCCTTGGGCTTTTCTTTTGTTTCCCCGCCCCCTTTGCTGTTATAACAACCACAGGCATCCATGTTCCCTCTTCCCAAAACGGGCAGGCCTCCATTCTCACTGCCTTGGCCAACAGTGTGGGCAAGGCAACACACACATTAAATTCTCTGCAGGGGACTTATGTGCCTGCATGAGCAATCTATTGTTGTTATTATATTTTGGATTAAATAATGATGCCATTCTTTTCCATGTGCACAATTAAATGTGTTTGAAAGGCTTGGGAAATAGCACAGATCTGTGCCTCGGGGGGTGCCTCCGTAACCTTCTGTTTTTCCAAACCCCGATTGCTGCAGTGGGGACCGTAGCGCTGCTTTCCTTTATGCTCCCTCAGAGGGAGCCAACCTTTCCCAGATGGTTCCCTGTTCTAACCGGCTTTCCGGTTTTCAGGAGTAACATTGCATTGAAGATGCCCTCCACACAGGAAGAATAAGAAGTTCATTCATTCTGTGAACACTGATTGAGAGTTTACGACAGATATGCCCAGCCCTGAGCTTAATGCTCAGATTTAAGTTTTTAAAAGATGAGGTTTTTTGACTTAGATCTGTGAATCAGGTTTATTGCTTACACAGTTTATGTTTGTTAGGGCTTTCACAAGGTGTCATAGACTGGGTTACTTAACAACAGAAATTTATTTTCTGAAGTTCTGGAGGCTGAAAGATCAAGGTGAGCACAGGGTTGATTTTTTTCTGAGACCTTACTCCTTGGCTCGCTAACGGCCCCCTTCTTGCTGTTTCTTCGTGTAGTCTTTCTTCTGTGTGTCTGTGCCCTAATCTCTTCCTAGAAGAACGCCAGTCATAGTGGATAGGGCACACCAGAATGACGTCATTTTTAACTTAATTACCTCTTTAAAGTAATTTATTTTTTTTTTTTATTTTATGTTTATTTATTTATTTTTTTTTTCTTACATGCGTTCCCAAACATGAACCCCCCTCCCACCTCCCTCCCCACAACAAACGGCTTTCCTGATAGCTCAGTTGGTAAAGAATCCACCTGCAATGTAGGAGACCCTGGTTTGACCCCTAGGTTGGGAAGATCTCCTGGAGAAGGGAAAGGCTATCCACTCCAATATTTTGGCCTGTAGAATTCCATGGACTTCATAGTCCATGGGGTTGCAAACAGTCAGACATGACTGAGTGACTTTCACTTCTTTCACCTCTTTAAAGACCCCTATCCCCAAATACCATCCCAATCTAACATACTGAGAGCTAAGACTTCAACACATGAATCTGTGGGAGAGCACGGCCTCACTGACTCAATGGACATGAATTTGAGTAAACTTAGGGAGTTGGTGATGGACGGGGAGGCCTAGCGTGCTTCAGTCCATGGGGTCGCAAAGAGTTGGACAAGACTGTGTGACTGAACTGAACTGAACTATTCAGTCGATAACACTAAGGGATCCCCATTACCAAGCCCTGGCTAGGGAAGGCTTTTTGAAGGATAACTCTAGACCAAATTTCAAAAGATAAATAGAAGTTACTCAGATGACTTTTGGGGAAGGAGCATAGGCAATCTAGGTGGACAGGGCAAGATGTGATGATTAGTCTTGAGTATGGTCAGAGCTGAGTGTGAAATGGGTGGGGAAATGGATTGACACAACGTTGAGTCTGGAAGGTGGGCAAAAGGACAACACTGGAGTGCCAAATCTAAGGGATTTGGACTTTATCCTGAAGGCTCGAAGGAACCACTGAAGGATTCTAAGCTGGCGAGCGGTGAAATTTGTTTTATTTTTTTGCAAAAAAGATGGTACGTTCAGGAGCCCAATGTCCCAAAGGTCACTAATATCCCAAAATATTTTCCCTGTGTGATTTTCTTCAGTACCTGAAATTCTCAATAACAAAGAAGCTCTCCTTTGGGTCACTGTCCTATAGATGCAATCCTATTTATTTTCTTGATGGCACTAATCAGGATCTGTAATGACTGAATTTGTTTTGCGTAGTTATTTCTTTGATGGTCTGGTCGCTGTATTTCCCCTGGCATATAGTTGTTGCTCAATACACATTTGCCAAAAGAGAGGATGAGTCATCTTGGCCAAACAGCACGTTAAGCCATTAAAGCCAACAATTGACCCAGAACCCTTGAAATAAGGTGAAGATCAGACAAAATTTGGCAACAGGGAAGTGTTGCCTGACCTAAATGAAGTTGGGCAGAACAGGCCAGTGGGAGGAGCCACAGCACACTGGCCACTACCCTATTTAGGCCTGTCACTCGGCAGCTATGAGGGGTGGGAGATGACGGCTAATTGAGGTAATGCACATAGAAGTGATTTGCACACTGGATCGGGAAGCTAGATGGCCAGTGGGAATCACACTTCTGCCACTCACTACCCATGTGACCCTGAAAAAGTGGCTTGCACTCTCAATTTCCATTTTCTTATCCTGAAATAGGATAATGATAGTTCCTACCTTTTAGGTTGTAATGAGGATTAAACGAGTTAATACAAGGAAAACTTTTACAATAGGTTCTGGCACATCATAAGTGTTCTGTCAGTCTTGGCTATTATAATGTGTTTTTGAGTTTTAATTAGAGGAGGTACACTCAGTCCCCTTGATTCTGATCTCTGCTCCTTTTCTTCCAGCTTCTAAGCTACTCCTATTCAGTTTCTAAAACCTAAATCATGTTACTTCCTTACTTGAAAATCTTAGGCATGAAAAAAATTCTTGGCTCGAGTTCAGATCGTGACACAGATATCACCTGAGTGTTATGTTCCAGGCCCTGGAACAGAAGCTGTGAGAAGATAAATGCAGAAGTGCCTTCTATTAATGGCCTCACATGGTTTCTAGCAGCGTTTCTCAAAGCTTGGGCCACAGATTTCCCACTAACATTTCTAGTGCTGAACAAAATGACAGTAAACCAAATCTGTAAGTGCTCAGAATAGACTGAGACCAGAAGTCTAGGGCTTGACACTATCACCAGGATATGGAGAGTGTGCTAGAAAAGAGTGGTAGTAAGTGGGACACTGGGAGCTGCAGTGTTCTTTCTAGAGAATTGGTCACACACTTTACACCGCCCAGAAGAGAGCAACTGAGGCTGAGGGAGGTCTCAGCTCTGAGAAAAAAAAAAAAGGAGTAGAATGAAGAATTCAGATGCTCTCAGGCCATTGCTGTAGCTACACTGTGGCTCCCCAGACCAAACTTGGCTTCCTAGAATCAGCTGATAGAGCAAGATCCTGTTTCATTTGTGAGTTCTGGACACAAAATCATTCTCTGTGGCAGCTCTGATATTGGTGGATGGGAGGTTTAGCTCTGTCCTGTTTATATAGCAGCAGTTGATAGATAGTGACTTCATAGTTGGATATTTATGAGAGGTTTCATTTCAAATAATATAGTTTTGGCCTGTGGCAATGCGAAGGCTCTTACGCATTATTACTGAGAAGCTAAATCTTTAGGATATTGTAACTATAACTGCAGGGTCTCTTTGATCTACCCGGAAGAACTGGAAAAGTTAATATTTTTGAAAGCAATGAAAGCTTTATTATAAAAAAGTCTCATTAGGAAGTTATCTGTCCCTAAAACATATAGGCTATCAGAAGGTCAGGTATTAAAAAAAGCAACTTTTCATACTTTTCTTATACCTTATGACTTCTATCACATAACAAGGTAATTAAAAAGAAAAAAAAATTCCTTGCTTTCCATTACAGAAACCAAACACCTTGCCATGCCCTCCAGCCAGGTCCCAGCTCTGAGAGGAGCTGGCGAGGTCCATTCCTCACCCTTTCGGGACAATGGTCTTGGCTGTGTTAGGAACCGGGACTTCTACTGATGCAGAGTTGTTCTCAGACCTAGAAACCGTCAGTGCGTTGTGAGTGTCCCCTGTTTCCTCGGTTGGAAAAGAACGCCACCCCCATTTTACACCGCCTGGGCGTATCTTCCAACGTCTATGGGGTTTAAATCCTTGTAATGTGATGGGAGATCCTTGGCAGTTGGGTCTGGAAAAGATGGGTGAGTAGGGTGGTACCAAAGTTCTTTAAGGTGGGTGCTGGGAGTCAGGGCTTCCCTGGTGGCTCAGATGGTGAAGAACCTGCCTGCAATGCAGGAGACCTGGGTTCAGTCCCTGGGTCGGGGATTGATCCTTCAGCCGGGAAATGTTCCTGTCACTGCTGCTCTTCTCAAAGGGACGCTGGATGGCGCACAGGCAGCCTCTTGGTTTGGGGGAAGCAGATTAAGAGCTAAGTGGTTGGAGGAAAATTGGGCAAGTCATGAGGGTGATAGATTTAGCAGAGGGCTTAAACAACTTTCCCTTTTTACCTTTGTAGTGCAGGAAATTGACCAGGACTCACACAGTGACCCGTTATGTTTTTAGAGGGCCGGTGAGGGGAGCTCTCCTGGTGTTCCGGATGAACTGGCTCATCCTCTCCAGCCCAGCACCAAGTTCATTTGCTGAAGTCCTAACCCCTAGTACCTCTGAGTAGGATTGTGTTTGGAGATAGGCTCTTTCGAGAGATGATTTGTTTAAAATGAGGTCCTTTGGGTAGTGCCCTAACCCGATGCGACAGTAGTCCGTATAAGGAGAGGGGATTAGGACACAGATGTGCCCAGAGGGAAGACCACGTGCAGACAGAGGCAGAAGACAGCACCAATAAGACAGGGGCGAGACCAACCCTGTGGGCACCCTGATCCTGGACTTCCAACCTCCACAATGTGGGGATGTACATTTTTATTGTTGGAACTCCCCTGGCAGCGCAGTGGTTAAGGCCTTGTGCTTCCACTGCGGGGGGCATGGGTTCAGCCCCTGGTTGGAGAAAGATCCTGCATGCTGTGGCATGGCCAAAAAAATTTAAAAATGATAATAATAGTAACTTAAAAAAATAACATCAGACAATACATTTAAAAAAATAATAATAAATAAGGTTTTGTTTTAGCCACCCAGTCTGTGGCACTTTTTAATGACAGCCCCATCAAACTAATACAGGTGTGGCTAAGTCATTAGACAGCAAACTAATTCAGGTGTGGTTAAGGTGTGGCGGGTGGGGTGAGGGAAGGAGAAGGGCAGGGTCTATAACCGTGCATCACCATGCACAATGTGCTTCTCTCCAAAGTGTGAACCACTCGGCGGAGCACTCTACCTTTCCGTATGCCTGGACTCTTACCAGGCTGCACTGGGCTTCCACCACAGATTTTGCTCTCAAGGGCTACAGGGATTTCTTACCTTGGCCCAGGGGAAATGTTAGACTCTAAAAGTTTGAGGCTAGATTTTTTTTCATATATTTTATGTCTCATTAATCAGGTTTTAAGGAAAAGTTACTTTCTTGATATAGTCAGGATTTCCTCAGTACCTACAATATTAAAAAATATTTGGTCCCCAATTCTGTTTCTTGCTATGTTGCTACTATAGAATCTAATTCAGCATTTCCCAAAGTGTATTCTATAGAATATCCATAAGATACTCTACTATATTTTATTCACAAAAGGGATTTTATTGTCAAAAACCCTTGGGAAACACTGAGTATTATACTTCCCTTTTAGATATTCATCATGTACGTTACATATTAGAAGCTCTGAGAATTCGTGCATCAAAGGAAGCCCTTTAACTTTATTTAATCCTCTATCTTTCAAAATTATTTGACTAAAAATACCTTTTATTCCCAGATCATCTAGCCAAAGTGATATTTCAAGAACTACAACAAAAGGTTACATTCGCTCTGGCGTTAAGCAGTGCATTTATTTTAATTCATTTTCTACTGATAACAGCCCAGGAAAGTAAGGACTATTACCATCCCCAATTGACAGATGAGGCACACAGAGAGGACCAATTTGACTAAGACGACACAGCTAATACATCTCAGCCAAGTCTCAAAATCAGGCATTCTGACTCCAGGGAGGGGTGCTTGGAGAAACAGCTCGGATCTCTAGGGACAGAGTTTGGTTCAGTTTTCTTGGATTCAATGAATGTATTCATTCATTCAGTAAGTGTTCACTGGATACTTTCTATGTGAGAGTCGCTCTACTAGGCACTGCGGATGTCCAGTGAATAAAGGCAGACAGAGTTCTTTCTTGAAGGAAGTACCTATCTCATGGGATGACAGTCACCAACCAATGCTTCAAAGAGGTGTAAAATTACAGCTGTGATCAAGTTACAGAGCTTTTTAATAAAAGGCATATACCACTACAAAATATGGGGCTTGAGTTGTTCAGAGAGAGAGGGAGGTGAAAATTAAGCTTAAAAGTAACTCTATGAAGATCCAGCCCTGTGGGCGATATTTGGCGAAAACTCCCACAAAGACTTGTTTTAGTTTTGCTTATCTGAAACTGTGGATTTTAGTGTTAGTCACTCAGTCGTGTCTGACTCTTTGCGACCCCACGGACCGTAGCCCACCAGGCTCCTCTGTCCATGGGATTCTCCAGGCAAGAATTCTGGAGTGGGTTGCCATTCCCTTCTCCAGGGGATCTTCCTGACCCAGGAGCAAAATTCAGGTCTCCTGCATTGCAGCTGGATTCCTTACTGTCTGAGCTACCTAGGGGACACTAACCTTGAAATGAAGCTATGTGGTGCCAGCCCTTGGTCAAATTGTCACTTCCAAAGCCTGGGGTTCCTAGCAGCTTCTTGCTCCTTCCACTTCTTTGTTCAAATGTTTCCCATTGTTCGTTCATCCTGAGGTAGATGTTTTGAGGATTATCTTTCCAAGAGGACAGCTACCTTTTCTCTGGGATTAAGCCATAAGCAAAAAGACTGAAAGTCAGTAGAGAGAGCTTCCTTGGGCAGAATCCCTGTTGAGAGGTGGTCTCCATTTCAGCTTGGCATGTAGCCAGGCTACTACTTTATTTTCAGTACATAATACTATTTAGGAGAGGTTTTTTTTTTTTTTAATGTGGGAATGGTGGCAATGAGAGCTAAAACTTTATTATGTAAAAATAAAAAAGGATGAGATGTGCATTTTAGGGTCTGACATATTAATTAGAAATTTTAGAGGCTTTATCTTTGCTAACACTCTTAGCAGCACCGGTTTCCTACTCAAACCAGAAAGAGAAATCAAGTGGGTTCTACTTTGAGCTGTTCAACTAAACTTCAGTGTTAGCTGAGTCTAAACAAGAGCATCTGTTCTTGAAAGTAAAAACCCAGTGCTTGAGGGCCACTGTTTGTTTTTAAGTCTCTCTTAAATCAATAAGTCTAGAGCCATTAGGTGCCAACAAAAACAAGTTAAACCAGAAACTGTCATTTTTTTTTAAAAATCAGTAACATGTCCTTTATTTTTTATTCAACAACCTAGTAGCTAAAGTTCTAATAAAATATAGATAGCATTTATTAAGCATGCAACAATATAGGCCAGGTATGCTATTAAGTATACTGTACATTTTGTATCATACAAGCCTACAAGGATATTTTCCTTTCTTACAGAGAAGGGAATAAGTTGAAAGAGGTTAAGTGGGGTCACATAACTGACTAGCAACAGGCAGAGCCAGGGCTCAAACCCAAGTTGACTCAGTACAAAGCCGTATTGTCTAACCTCTCCAGTGCACTGCTTGGATTCCTCACAGGGTCAGTTTGCTTTTTCTCATCACCCATAAGTGACTGGCTTTGGAGATGGAAATTTCAGTGAATATACAGTGATTGAAGGAGTCATGTTCTCACTGTCTGAATTTGTTTCATTCCACAGCATCATCTAATTTGGATCCAGATTCTGAATATTTCTAACAGCTCATTGTAAGGGGGAGACAGTATGATATGATGGATAAATCATGCGTCTTGAGACCAAATAGACCTTGGATTCAAACCTCAGCCCTGCTGCTCACCGACTGTGTGACACTGAGCTAGGCAGTCAGTCTCGCCGAATCACTGTTTTTCTTATCTGCAAGATGGGTTAGCAGCATTTACCTTATAGGAGTATTGTCAGGGTGAGAGACAGTGTAGGCTAGGTGCTTAGTATATGATTGACACTTAATAAGTTGTATCTACTGGCTCTGATTTACACACATGGGCTCCTGTCCTTTTGTGTGACTCATAATTTATATCAAGTCTATCTAAAATATCTGGGAAGAAGAGAAATGACTAAAATGAGAAATGAGAAAACCACTGATGGACTGCATTGTGGTAATTATTCTTAATAATTTCCCCTAGTAGCAGTTTGAATAAAAGTTATTTTATGCCTCTGTTCTACTTGGAAAACATTATAAAACTTTGAGTAGACAACAGTGGTGATAACGCAGTGAGCTTTTCTGATAAAGATATAACTTTATTGCCCTTTATGTACTCTCTTGATTAATAAAGTAAGCAAATGGAAGGTAATTTGAAATACCTTTTCTACCATGTATAGTGTCAGAATACACAACTTACCTTTAAAAATGCAGAAGCTTCATTGTAATGAAAGGTATGGCTTATACATACAAATGCATTTTTAAAACAGTTCGCCTGTGTAGTGCTGAGAGGATTCATGATCCGAGATCTTTCACCATTGCAGAAATGAAATAGGATTTTCTTGCTAACTGTGTTTGAGGAGCAGCTAGCCGGGTCAGAGACATGTTGTGTGGGCAGGGGCTTTTAGAAGGAACGGCTGAAAAGCTGGATCCTATGTGCTAAAAAAATGGCTGCAGAAAGTCCTTTCTAGGGAAGAATGATCTTATTTGGTTGCAAAGATTCCAGAGATATACTCTGCCAAAAATTTCTGGGGGTAGCACAGTGCTGGCAGCTTGAGAAAGACCTTTGAGACATAAGCCACAGATGATAACTCTAAATCTGAATAGGGGTGTGACTTTTCATAACAGCGCTGGGGATGTGGTGAGCTTGCCACGCCGTGTGCGCACAGGCAGCGCACAGACCGTCTGAGGAGGTGACCGAGTCAGTGAAGGGAGTGCTGGGCTTAGCCGACATGCCTTCTAGTCCTGCTCTGTACTGCATTTGCTCTGACGCCTCTGACCATTAGGTACTAAAATGTCATATAAGCTGGGTGACTGTCATGACGTCCCAGCCATATCCCAATTCTGATTTTCTAGGGGCATGTAATACGTGCATAACCATGTGTCAAATTAATTAGGACCCGCTCTATTACACATTTCCAAAACACTTTCATGTTTATAATCTCCTTTTTAACTCTATCACAAACCTGATGGCTCAGCAGGTAAAGAATCTGCCTGTCAATGAAGGAGACACAGGAAACGCAGGTTTGACCCCTAGGTTGGGAAGATCCCCTGGAAGAAGCAATGGTGACCTACTCCAGTATTCTTTCCTGGAAAATTCCATGGACAGAGGAGCCTGGCAGGCCACAGTCCATGGGGTCACAGAGAGTCGGACCTGACTGAGCACGGGGCACACACACACAAACCAGTGGGATAGGAAGGGCAAATATTTTTGTTTCGTTTGACAAATTAGTGAACTTAGGCAAATAGAGATTCAGGTAATGGCAGAGCCCAGATCTCTTGACTTTCTTTCCTGGGCTCCTACACTAAATGAAACTGGATTAATCTTTCATGTTATGTTAAAAGAGTATGGAATTGGATCCTTTGTGGAAAAAAGATAACTAGGTAAGTTATGTTCAGTTACTATAGGAGTAGATAAAACAAAGACCTATTTCCATTGTTGAGAATTTACCTGTGATTCCCTCTATAAAATGGATAAGAATGTTCTGTTAGGATGTAAAAAACATACAAACACAGAAAAGGCACATCTCATATTCTTTTAAATGGATACTTTCTCTTGAGACTCCTTTACATTCTGAAAATTCACTTTATTATTTCCTTCTAAGGTTCATAGCTTTAAATGCCACAGCATCTAGCTTTTATTGGTGATATTTGTGGTTATCACTCTCCCCTGTCATCCTTTCCCATTGCCTTTGTTTTGTTCCACAATACGATTTGATTTATGAATGGGGACTTTTGATGCTTCAAGATATATTTTGGTGAATTGGTTCAATAACTTGTTATTGAAAAGCAAAATCCATCAGGGACATATTTGCCTACTTCCCCTAAAAAGAAATCTCTCATCAAACCAACTGTTATTCATCAGTCATCCCATGCTTCTGTATGGTATGAGGACATATCCACATGTTTGGTTAAATATGTCATAAACGTTTGCAACCTGAGAAGCCAGCTTCAAGACTACTGTTTAATTTGGGAATTAAACAACTGTTGTAATCCAGAAGATAGTCAGTGTTAGTCGCTCAGTCATATCCGACTCTTTGCGACCCTATGGACTGTAGACAGCCAGGCTCCTCTGTTCAAGGAATTCTCAAGGCAAGAATACTTATGAGTAACCATTCCCTTCTCCAGGGGATCTTCCAGACAGAGATCAGACCTGGATCTCCCACATTACCAGCAGATTCTTTACCGTCTGAGCCGCCAGGGAAGTCTAACTGTAATTTGGATTCTGGCTAAACTTGCAAGACCTGCTTCTGGTGCTGATGCAGAGGAAGCCGGTGAGCCAGCAAAAGAGGCCCTAAGAATGGAAAAGAAGTCCGATTTCGGAGATGACCTTTTACGCCACAGCTTTGATAATCTCATACTTCTCAACTGAATCTTCTTCTTTAGTCACTCTGAGAGTTCTTATTTTAAAAAACTTTTTATTTTTTATTGGGGTATGGCCAATTAACAATGTTGTGACAGATTCAAACAAACAGTGAAGGGACTTTGCCATGCATATACGTGTATCCTTTCTCCCTCAAACTTCCTTCCCATCCAGGCTGCCACATAACATTGAGCAGAGTTCCATGTGCTCTGAAAGTTCTTGATGAAACTTCGGGGTCATACTCCTAGGCTCCCTGAGAGCTACCTTCAAACCTAATTCAAGCCTACTGCTCCTCCAACCCATTGCAGAAACCGAAGTCTTTGGTTCCATGGAGTCTAATTCTTTGCTTCCCTGTGAAGGTTTTTAGTTCACTTCTGTGCCTGTTAAGATTTAGTGTTTCACAAACCAGGAACTGCAATGAAGAATTGCTGTATCCTCCATATGCCTTCCTAACTCCTCAACCACGTTTTTCATTAGGCGTCTTTTTATCATGTTGCGGCCTATCAGAAATAATAGGTGTCCTGTTCCTTCTGGGGGCTAATATAGAAGATTCCATGAGACAAAAGAAAATTTTGCTTTCCATCTGCTGTATACATTATTCATGTTCAATAATCAAGTTGAGTTGGACTCCTCTTCCATGTGGCAAACACACTGTATTTTTTTTCCTAAGCTTAAGTGCAGCGTTGTCTTTTCCACCAAGGCATTTGGCATCTGTCTTCCCATTTGACTTGACATCAGAAACATCTGGAGAGCTCTGAAAAACATAGATCTTGAGTCCATAGGTCTAGGGTGAGACTCTGAAATCTATTGTCTACAAAGCTCTCCCGGTGAATTTGATGATCAGCCAGATTTGGGATCCACTCTTCCAAAGCATGCGCTTCCCTGGTAGTTCAGCTGGTAAAGAATCCGTCTGCAATACAGGAGACACTGGTTCAATTGCGGGGTCAGAAGATCCCCTGGAGAAGGGACAGGCTACCCACTTCAGTATTCTTGGACTTCCCTGGTGGCTCAGTTGGTAAAGAATCCACCTGCAGTGCAGGAGACCTGGGTTCAATCCCTGGGTTGGGAAGATCCCCTGGAGGAGGGCATGGCCACCCCCTCCAGTATTCTTGTCTGGAGAATCCCCATGGACAGAGGAGCCTGGCGGGCTACAGTCCACGGGTTCACGAAGAGTCGGACACAACTGAGTGACTAAGCACGGCACAGCACAGCACTTCCAGAGCATGTTTGTTGGGAGTCCCTAGGACCATCCACAGGTTCAGTGATTGTCTATGGGAACTCACAGGACTCAGCGTCCAGTGGCACCCCTGGCTATGATATAGCAAAAGGACACAAAACTCAATCAACTGAGGGAAACGGAAAGCACACGGTGTGAAGGAGAGAAAGCCAGACACGCACTTCCAAGAGTCTTTCCCTGTGTCCTCCCTAGGACATGCTCGTTTCCAGCACCCAAGTGTGACAGGCGTGGAATGCTGTCTACCAAGAAGCTCATCAGAGACTCAGTATCCCAGATTTCACCTGGGGCTGCTCACACAGTCGCCCCTTTGCTTGGCATGATCCCAAACTCCACCCTCCCAGAAGAGAAGCAGGTGTTCAGCATAAACCGTATTGTTTGTACAAATAGATTAGGCCCAGTGAGCCACTCTAACCAATTAGGGAATAATGAGAACTCTCCCTGAATCCAATTTCCCAGATGCCAACTAAGGATCACCTTTCAAAGAGAGCATCTTTAAGGATAGCAGTCTCAGGCTTGTTATGGTAATGATTTTCTACACAGTAAGTGAACTAAGTTTCTGTATTGGGTAGGAGGAGAAATTTACAGATGAAGATAGAGATTTAGGTGATGAAGTGTGAAATCCTGTTCCTTGAGGATCTGAATAAAATTCATGCCTTGACTTGAACAGGAAGCAGGCCCATCATGAATGCAGAGTATGAACCACTTCTTTGCTCTCAAGATTGGCTAGCCCATGGCTCTAGTCTGGGCTTATTAAAGAAGAGATAGCTGGTTTGTAGAGGCAGATGTTCTCGAAGATCACAGAGACATTGGATCAATATACAGCTAATCACTCACTTTTTGCCCTATTCCCCTTTCTAGTTTTCCGAATGGGATTGCTTCTTCCCCAATTTCTGAAAAGGCGCAATTTTAAGTAGCTAGATTGAGTGGTCAAAGCCTATCTCACATCCAAGTCACTGAAAGCTGTGGGTCACGTGACTCCCTTTCAAATCCCCCCAAAGAAAGCATAATTTTAGGCACACATTCTTTGTTAGCAATAGTTATTATGACACTTTAATTTTTTGAAGCCAGAGGCATCTCCTTGCATCTACAATCTCCTAAGATTACCTAGCAGACTCTTCTGCTTTCAAACAGGTGGATGGCAAAATCAAAGAAGAGAAAAAATTCTCATGGAATAAATAATTTCCAGATGGAGACTAGATGTTTATCTGAGCATTTCATTATTCAACTGCATTTCATTATACAAACTGCACATTTTCTTTCTTCAAAACAATTAGATTTTCTTTTGAGTTTGCTTCTATTTACTTTTATTCAGTTCACTTACTCAGGTGAATAGTGGAACAGTATATCTCATGTACAAAGCCTTCTTGAACCTAATGACAGTCATTATCATTTAGTCTTGCTTTTCAAAGTGCAAAAAGGCCTTCTTATTGGATCTGTTTTCCAAAATTTTAATCACTTCCGCACCTTTTCTTTGACTCTTTTTCCTTTTCTGTACATCCTTCTTAAAAGTGTAGTGGCTAAACTTAGACTCAAAGTTTTTCAACCCCAATATACTACAGTCTGATATATTCATATATAAATTCTCTACAAAAATTCAAAAAAGATGTATATATTTTTAAAATTATTTTTAAAACATGAGATATGTAGTCAAATGTTCTTTCCTTCTTCTTTAAATTCACTAGTAAAACACACAAATTATGTTGACTGTATAATGGGGTGCAATTCCTATTAAGACTCAATTTTTAAAATGTGTATTAAGAAGCGAGGAT
This sequence comes from Capra hircus, assembly GCF_001704415.2. Classification (NCBI taxonomy): domain Eukaryota; kingdom Metazoa; phylum Chordata; class Mammalia; order Artiodactyla; family Bovidae; genus Capra; species Capra hircus. The sequence goes on along the minus strand of NC_030827.1, from coordinate 2,805,423 downwards.
CTTTGGCAGCAAACACATTACTAACTGATCGGAATTAACTATGAGCACGTAGCTGAGAAGAGCTGTGTGCCTAAGAGTAATGCATGGTACTGAGGGAAGACCACACCTGGTCCTGGCGGCCCAGCTTCCCCTAACTACAGATTATCACTATACTCTCCTGTGACGGGAAACCCAAACTGTGTTTTTTTCCCCTAATGGCACTCCTCTGTGTTGCCCACTTATTTTCAGCTTGTGGTATACTGTAGTATCTAGCTCTTTTTTGCTATGCTCATTTCTCTATTTCTTCCTTTCATTTGAAATTAACCTGCTGTCATCTGCTTGTTATTGAATATATCTATATCTATGTATACATATCTTCCTCCCTGTATTGAGAATATCAATATTAAATATCAATATCAATATTAAATATTGATATTCTCAATATCAAAATAGTTGATGAGATTAGTCTTGCTATTTTTACCCAAGAAATAAATGCTTTGGGTAAAGCAAGTTGGGGACTGATCTGGGTAGGTACGATACACGGAACAGACTTGGAATATTTGGAGTGTTTTTACTGAGAGCTCTAATATTGCAACCTACATAAGTTTCACTGTGACACAGAAAATCCAAGAATTTTTTCCCCAAAGTATATTCTCAAACTATAAAAATATCATTCAACAAAAAAACAAAAGAGAATTTAAAATTAATGAAGACGATTTGGAAGGGAATCGAGGACATTTTTTGAGAAGTAGGTCTTTCAATACCACCAGGCCTAGCTGTTTAACTGCAAAGCAAGTTAAACAGTGTCAAAGAATGACACTATTTCATGAGTGTCTACCTTCCTCAGTAGGAAATAGTAGAGGGGGGTGTGTGTGTGTGTATGTGTGTGTGTGTGTGTGTGTGTGTGTGTGTGTGTGTTTGCGTGTGTGAATATATATGTGTATGGTTTAGGGTGAAGGGAATATGGGGATGGAAGAGTGTGAGTCCACTGAGTTTGTGTTATGATGAGCAACTTTTCCAAATGGGATTTTAAACATATTCTATAGATGACCACTTGACTTGGTATGTAGCTAACATGATATATTTATTTCAGTTTCACATCTTTATACCTTTTTCAAAAATTAATGCTTGACTAGAGTTTCAAAACAGGTATTTCCTTTCAATCTTTATTAAAAAGAATCACAAATATTATTGAACCATAAAGTTGCATCCACCTCTTTAATTCTTCCATTCCCATCAGAAACATTTCGTTTAAAAAGCTCAGTTGATCAAACGCATAGAAACTGAATTGTTAGCAGTATCATAAAGGGGGAAAGAATGAGAGCCTATGTTACAGGGATAGGAGAGAGATGATCTTCCAAAGCCACAGTTTATTTCTGAAAGGAAAAGTAAATGGATACATTTATTAGAAAAGGACGCTAAAGAATTAAAGATGGCAAGATTCTTTTAAAAGATTGGGCCTTTATCACGGCACACCCACAAATTACCATTTATGGTACTGTCGGCTGAGCTAGGCCAGGAGGCAGGGATGCACCTAAGATGCTTCTTTGGTTAGGGTGAGAGTGGCTGGGCTTGGAAAAAATAGCTCACCTGTAGCATCTTGCTCTGTAACAAGCTACTGACTTAGAAAGCTCTGGACCCAGGATCAGAATTCTCCTACTGAGGCAGGATAAGCCACTCAAAGTAGTCCAGCTAGAAAGATCAGGTGTCTGAGCAAGCCACTTGTGATAAGCCACTTGTTTCTGGGTGATGCAGCTCATTATCTATTATAATAAGCATCCTTCCTTGTCATTAGAGCATAGGGATAAAAGCTCCTCATGGAAGGATGCAGGGGATCCGCTGCTGCCAAACTGTTGCTCAGCGTCGAAGCAGCAGATAGAATTGGACTTGATTCTGCAAGGCTTCATGACAATAGTCTGTATAAAGACTCTTAGAATAAGTTTTTTAAACGTTCTTCCATTTTTCCCATGATGTGGGGAAACGGCTTCAGCATTGTTTAGGACAGGCTTGCATATAATAGTAAAATGATAAGACATGTCAAATGGGGGAATGAAGCCCAGGAGCTCTCCCAGTTTTGGGAATCCACTGTATCTTATAAAAGAAGAGATTTATGTTTGAGATTATTGGTCCACTAAATTTTTCTTCACTTATATTTGATTTTCAATGGTAGGACTTATTGGAATATGCGGACAGTTCTGCTGTGTCAATAGATACTATATTAACAACTCATCTTGGTATTTACTGCACTGACTTTCAGTTAATTTACTTAAGCCCACATTTAATTTTAATCAAAACCAAAAACTAGAAAATGTTACTCCCCAACTAAGCAACAATGTATTTTTTTAAGCACTGTAGAGATTTAGTAAATAGCATGTGTGATTAATTTAGAAACAACCTCTGCCACTTGACTCAATACATGTAATAGCTTCCTTTTCCTTTTTTGTATGAGTTAAATGAAGACCAGGGAGCCACTGGGCAGTCAGTCCTGAGTAAGCTTGTAATCTTGGGCTCCATAGGGATGTCTTTCATAAAAATAAAAAATAAATGGGTGGATACTTCTATTAAAAGACATAGTGCTAGGACTTCTACACAGCTTAAATAATGGTTGGGTGAGCCATTCTTTGAGGAGAAACGCTCAAATGTTATTTTAGTCACTTGTGGCACCATTAGTTTAGGGTGCACACTTGGCTTAGAATATCATTTACCTTATTATGTTGCTTTATTGATTATCTTTGGCTTGCAAACAGTTCAACATCTTCTCAAAAATACATATAGTATGCCCAGTAAAATACATTGGCTAGCATAAAAATCAAAGGAAATAGTAGTTTGGAATATCGATCAACATTACTAGGGTTTTGAATTGTGAAATAATCAACAATCCTGCCCAGCTTATCTCGGAAGACAAACTTGAACTTGTCACTGGTTTTCATTGTCAAGTCGCTGTAGTCAACGTTATCTCCGGAAATTTCAATGCTGGCAAAACTGATCTTCCGTTTAAAGCTGGAGATGGAGCTGTTGATGATGTTAGTAATATTGACTTCTTCCACTTCCTTTGCTTTCCCCTAGTTCATAAACACGATGGTTAGTTTGACAGATGACTTAGCAAAATAAGTAAGTGGGTATTTATATACGTGGGGCTTCCCTGATGTCTTAATGGTAAAGAATACACCTGCCGATGCAGGAGAGATGGATTCGATCCCTGGGTCAGGAAGATCTCCTAGAGATGGAAATGGCAACCCATTCCAGTATTCTTGCCTGGGAAATCCCACGCACAGAGTAACCTGGAGGGCTATAGTCCATGTGGTCGCAAAGAATCAGACACGACTGAGTGACTAAGCAACAACAATTCATATACTTAGAGGTCTTAATATTGAATAATTAGGTTTAGGAGAGAGCAGTACTGAGTGCCTTATATACTGGCTGGTAAAGCAAGACTTGGCAGTCTGATATCCTGCTTATAGGCACCTGTCTTTAAGTCATCAGCTTGTATAATGGGGAGAATAGCCATTGCCCATTTTAGATGTGCAGAGCCAAGTGTGTGTGTGTGCATGTGTGTGCTCAGTTGTGTCCAACTCTTTGTGACCCCAAGGACTGTACCCCACCAGGCTCCTTTGTCCACAGAATTTCCCAGTCACGAATACTGGAGTGGGTTGCCATTTCTTTCTCTAGGGTGCTAAATGATAATTGCTCGGGCTTTGAAGATAACTGACCGGGGTTCAGATCCCATTCTGTCTTTCACTATTGTGACATTTTAGTCACCCCAATTCCTTTAGAACTCATTTTCCTTGCCTGCAAAATGTTGATGACATTAATACCCATCTCTTGAGAGTGATGGGAAGATTAAGTGGTATAAATTATGTAAAGCATTTAGTAGGTGTTTGACGGTTTCCTTCTATTCCAGGGAGAAGGGAGTAACTGATTAGGGAAGTTAATAGAAATCAGCAGTGTCTTAAGGTTTTTGCCACACAAATAGAACTAATGATGGTTCTTGCAACCCCATGGAGTTGCCATTCTCCACCAGAGCTGGAACAGCATGGCACGTGGACTGGAAAGAAAGCTCAGCTGTGGAACGCAGAGGCAGCTTGATCCCAGGGCAGAGCCTGGGTGGGGTGATAGCCGCCGTTGTTGATTCTTCTCCAGCAGCACGTCAGAAGCAGCCCAGGCCTCTGACGATGGCTGGTACACCATAGCTCACTACCCCCGGTCCCCACCGAGAGTCTACCCGGGTCCTCGCTTGCCCTCGCTTGCCCTCGCTTGTCCAGCAGGGCTGGGGGGGCAGAGGCTGGAGGAGTGATCAGCCTCGAAGGGAAAGGGGACCTGGACCCGAGGTTACACTCGAGCAGAGCAAGGGCAACAGCTGCTGGTACCGCCCAGATAGTACATCAGAGAGAACGCGGACCTCTCACTGCAGCCTGCCCAGCCTATAGGCCTCCCTTCCTTCAGCACCTCCCTGGGGCTGGGAGAGGGAAAAGCATACATTTAAAAGGGATAGAGCCAGCATGGGCCCAATCCTCAGGGCTTCTGCTCCAGCAGCTTGGGATCAGAGCCCACCCTAATAGGGTAAGGAGGGTCACCGGGCAGAAAGGAAGTCACACCTCACACCGGGCTCTAGCTCTAGCCCCTCTCCAGTCCCACCTTCCACCAAGGGGACAGCTGCCAGCACATGCTGAGGAAAGACACGACTAGCTTCCACACCAAGTTCAGCTTTCCCAGCAAAAGCACTCTGTGTAGGGACATATCCACATAAGGCCTATGCAAGACCGCAATAGGCAGCTGTTTCACCTGAATTCACAGAGGCAGAGAAATTTAAGCAAAATGAAAAGTCAAAGAAACTGATCTCAGTTGAAAGAGCAAAAGAAATCCCCTGAAAAAATAAATAATGAAACAGAAATAAACAACATCTGATAAAGAATTCAAAACATTATTATTAATAATGCTAACTGAATTAGGGAAAAGAATAGATGAACATGGTGAGAATTTTAACAAGGAACTAAAAAATATTTTTAAAAAGACCCAATCTTAGGAATTCCCTGATGTCCAGTGGTTAGGACGCCACACTTTCACTGTCGAGAGCCTGAGTTCAACTCCTGGTCAGGGAATAAGATCCCACAAACCACACAGTGTGGCCAAAAGAAAAGAAATGAAGAATTTAATTCTGAAGGAAAATGCACTAGAAGGAATGAAGCAGACTAAATGATACAGAAGAACACATAAGTGATCTAGAAGGTAGAATAGAAACCACCTAACAGAACAGCAAAAAGGAAAACAAATTTTAAAAATGAGAGCAGCTCTGGGATAATATCAAGTGTATCAGTGTTCACATTATAGGGGTCCCAGAAAGAGAAGGGGATAGAAAATGTACGTGATGAAATTATGACCAAAAACTTCCCAAACCCAAACAAGGACCAAATATGTAGGTACAGGAAACACAGAGGGTCCCAAGCAAGATGAACTCAAACAAATTCATACCAAAACATAATTAAAATGCCAAGTGTTAACGATAAAGAGAGAATTCTAAAGGCAACAAGAGAAAAATACAGAATCATATACAAGGGATCCCACATAAATCTGATTTTTCTGCAGAAACTTTGCAGGCCAGAAGAGTGTGACATTCAGTGCTCTAAAGGGTAAAACCTGCAACCCAGGTTATCCTAGATTATCATCTAGAATTGAAGAAGAGATAAAGAACTTCTCAGACAAGGAAAAACTAAGACAATTCATCAATAGTAAACTTACTCCAAAAGAAATGTTATAGGATTTTCTCTAAGTGGAAAAGAAGAAAGAATCTGTAGGAAAGGGATAATCCTAATCCCTTTACTAGGAAAGGCAAACAAACAGTACAGTAAGAACTGAGGCTCAACCACTTAATTAAGCCAGTGTGAATATTAAAAGACAAAAAAATTGTAAAAACAACTATAACTGTGAAAACCAGTTGAAGGACACATGCGATGTAAAATATGACATCAAAAACACAAAGTGCAGGGGTCCATGGGGTCGCTAAGAGTCGGGCACGACTGAGCGACTTCACTTTCGCGCTCTAGAGAAGGAAATGGCACCCCACTCCAGTGTTCTTGCCTGGAGAGTCCCAGGGACGGGGGAGCCTGGTGGGCTGCTGTCTCTGGGGTCGCACAGAGTTGGACACGACTGAAGTGACTTAGCAGCAGCAGCAGCAGCAGGAGAAGGGAGTGAAAAATCTAGCTCCTTTACAATGTGCTTGAGCTTAAATTACTACCAGTTTAAAACAAGTAGATACCACAAGTCAAAACCTAGAACAGATACACAGAAATGAAAAAGAAAGGAATGTAAGAATGTTGTTAAAGAAAACCATCAACCATAAGAGAAGAAACAGAAAAAGGAAAGGAACTGAGAAAACCAAAAAAAAGACCAAAAACAACTAGAAAATGAGTAATAACATGGCAGTAGGTACATAACTGTTAGTAGTTATTTTATTTTTTATTAAACTTTTTAATTTTGTTTTGGAGTATAGCCAATTAACAATGTTGTGATAGTTTTGGGTACAGCAAAGGGACTCAGCCATACATGTACATGTATCCATTCTTCCCAATTCATTGAGCTCCCTCCTGGACACACTGCTATATTTAAAACGGATAACCACCAGAAGTCTGCTGTAGAGCACAAGGAACTCTGCTCAGTGTTATGTGGAAGCCCGGATGGAGGGAATAGTTACTTTAAATGTTAATAGACGATGCTTCAAACAAAAGACGGGGTGAGTGATAGAATTAAAAAACAAGACCCACCTATATGCTGCCTACAAAAAAGTTGAATGCACACAAAGACTGAAAGTGAGGGGATGAAGAAGATATTTCATGCAGACAGAAATGATAAACAGTCAGGGTAGCAATACTCATATCAAACAAAACAGACATCAAACAGTCTGTAACACAAAACAAAGATGGAAACATACAGTAATCAAAACAGCATGGTACTGGCTAAAAAAGACATACATCTCAGCAGAACAGAGTAGAGAGCCCAAGAATAAATCCACTTCATAGTCAGTTAATCTATGACAAAGGAGCTGAGAACATATAATGGAGAAAAGCGTTACTTCAGTAAGCACTGCTGGGAAGACTGGACAGCTACATTTACAAGAATCAAATTAGAAAATTTTTATTTAACTTTAAAATTAAATTAAATTTTAAAAATTATAAAATTAAATTTTAAAAATTGTATAAAATTTTGTATAAAATTTAATTTTATACAAAAATAAACTCAAAATGGATTAAAGATCTAAATGTAAGACCTGAAACCCTAAGACCCCCAGAAGAGAACATAGGGAAAATACTCTGACATAAATCATAGCAGTATTTTTTTGGATCAATCTTACAAGACAAAAAGAAACAAAAGCAAAATTAAACAAATGGGGCCTAATTAAACTTAAAAGTTTTGCACAGCTAAGGAAACCATTAATAAAATGAAGCGACAGCTTACTGAATGGGACAGAACAGCAAGAGGTTACTATCCAAAATACATAAACAGGTCATACAGCTGAATATAAAAAAAAAAAACCCTATCAAAAAATGGTCAGAGGACCTGAAGAGACACTTTTCCAAAGAAGACATACAGAACGACTACCAGGCAAATGATACTTGACATATCTAATTACTAGAAAAATGAAGATCAAAACAACAATAAGATATCACCTTGCATCTGTCAGGACGGCTACCATCGAAGAGTCTACAAATGAACATTGGTTAGGACATGGAGAAAAGGAGATCCTTGTACACTGCTGGGAATGTAAGTTGGTGCAGTCACTATGGAAGACAATATGGAGGTTCATCAAAACACTGAAAATAGAATTACCATAAGATCCAGCAATTGCACTCCTGGGTATATATCCAGATAAAAATACTAATTCAAAAAGATACATGCACTCCAATGTTCAGAGAGGCACCGCTTACAACAGCCAAGATATGGAAGCAATCCAAGTGTACCTCAACTGACCAATGGATAAAGAATATGTGAGATACATATCTATGTATATATATATAATGAAATATTAGCCAACCATAAATATGAATGAAATTTTGTCATTTGCAGTCATGTGGATGGATCTAGAGAATATTATGCTCAGTGAAATAAGCCAGAGAGACAAAGACTGTGTGACATCACTTATATGTGAAATAAAAAAAATAAAACAAATGAAAACAACTAGCAAAACAGAAACAGACTCACAGATATAGAAGCAAACTAGCGATTATGAGAGGGGAAAGAGAAAAGAGAAGGGGCAAGACAGGGGTGTGGGACTGAATGATTTCAACTACTATGTATAAAATATATAAGCAGCAAGGGCAAATTGTATAGAACAGGCAATAGTAGCCATTATTTTGTCATAACTTTTAACAGAGTATTATATATAAAAATAATCATGCTGTACACCTGAAACTCATATAACATTGTAAATCAACTCTACTTCAATTTAAAAAATAAATTTAATTTAAAAAATAGATTAACTTAAAAAAAAGAAAGCCTACAGGGAGTAAAATAAATGAAATACATATTCTTCGGCTGGCACGTATGATCATTTGCCTTTAGTACTTGAGTAATATGACTGTGTGAAACATTGTTTATGATAGTCGAGCACAAGAGAAAAGTCAGCTGGATCTCTGGGCTATTCTGAATCCTCCTTTTCTCCCCATTAAACCTTGTACAGTCCTGGCCCTTTGCTGAAGGTGGGCAGCTCTTCTGCAGTGGATCCCTATCATTTTTATTTTTAGCAGGAGCTTTAGTATGCCCATGTCTATCAAATTGGGCTTCCAAAAAATCCCACGGTTCCGTGAGCCTGCAGAGAATGATAGTTAAGGGCACGGTCCGTTGCCCACTGCAAGTGGGAATAACAGGTGTGTCAGACTTTGGAGGCAAGCAGATTTAGGTTCGAATCTCAGCTCTGCCTTTTCCTGTCTTTGTCCTCTTGCATGAACTACTTGTCTTCCCATACTCAGAACCCACAACTGTGAACATAGGGGTGGCCTCACTGAGTTGTTATGAGCATTTTTCACAGGTCTCTACAGATGGTAAAGAGTCCGCCTGCCAATGCGGGAGATGTGGGCTCGACCCCTGGGTTGGGAAGATCCCCCGGAGTAGAAAATGGCACCCCACGCCAGTGTCCTTGTCTAGAGAACCCCACGGGCAGAGGAGCCTGGGGGCTACAGTCCATGGGGCCACAAAGACTCGAACATGACTGAGCACATGACCACAAGCATTTTAAATGACATAATATTTGCAAAGAGCTTGTGACTGTGTCTGGCCCATACATGCTCAATTGATAATAGTCATTATTATTATTATTCTGAGTGATAAGCCATGGTGTTTCACTGCTAAGCCAGATAATGAGTCCCTCCCTGTTAGCAGAAAAATATGCTAATCATGAAATTTGCCAGTTTAATTTTTCCATACATTTTTCTGGAAACCATTGCTTGTATAATTTGAGAAAACAAAAAGGCAACAAAAGAATAAATAGCAAATACATATTACTCTGGAACTTATAAGCAGCTGGTCATGTTTCGTTTGATCCTAGGTTTTTCATGGATGCTTGTTCTCGTGGCTGGGATTTTATGTTGCATACAGATAACAGTTATTTTCTGCTAGGAAATTAAGCATATTAATATCTCATTGGCAAAAAGAGTAGTCTTTTTAAAAAGGTGTCATGACTGTCAGATTCCCCCCATGGAACAAGGATGAGAATCACTGGTGCAAAGTGAATCCCTGGGGGTCAGGAACCAGGTCCTGGTCTCGACAGCCCAGTATATGGCACAGGTGATGAATTACATAGAGCCCTCAAATTCTTACCCGATCTTTGGCTGCCATCTGCTGTAAGGAGCTGTAGTGGGCAACTGCATATTCCAGGAGGGCCCCAAACACGAAGCTAAAGCATATTCCCAGGTACACATCGATGGCCTTTATGAAGCAGTTGGTGTTCGGGAGAGAAGTACGGGACCCAATCATCAGTGTGGTCATTGACAATACAGTGGTCACTCCTAGGGAAAAAGTGAGCAATGTACCCACGACAGTGGTCGGTGCACCTGCCTTCACCACCTGGCAAACTGTCTCCGTTCAAGAGCTGGCAGCATGGGGACAGGACTCAGAAACGGGACAGAGCTCATTCTGAAAAGTCTGTGGGCTTCTGGGAAAGAGTTGATTTGCCCTTTTGTTCAGGTATGAGCGATATGACTTTCTAAATATTTCCGTCTTCTCACTGGAGGGAGGCGTTCAGTAAACAAAATAACCATTCTTCCTTATCTGTCACTGTAAAACAAAGTTTAAAAATACACTATTCCTAATGAGGTCTCTCTCTCTCTCTCAAGAAACCAGCTCCTAGAACTATCCTGCGAATATCAAATAAAAGAATGGCAGGAGGTTAAAAAAAAATAAGACCTGATAACCCAGTTCTTAGAAATCTCCCATTGGAACTACTTACCAATGCAGGTTCTTGCAGGAACTGAATCAAGGGAGATCCAAAACGAGACCCAGGATAACACCACCAGGAAAGTGGAAGGAACGTAGGTTTCCAAAATGAAATACAGGACATTCCTCTGAAGCTCAAACTGCAAGACCAGTCGTGTGTAATTTCCTGATAGAATGAACAAGGGATAAGAGATCAACCCTCCTCAATGCATTCCCTGTGGGAAGTTTAACTTGGCTGTATTTGCCTTAAACCATCCATTGTTCACCAAAACATAGTTAATAATGAACTGCCATTATAGTTTCAGTGAAAGAAATTGTGGTTGTATACGGGAGTGCTGATGCCCCCAGCCATGAGCCTGTTCTTGTGCCTTTCTCTGTCACAGTATTCCTGCAGCATCACCGCTGGTTTCCAGGATACCTGCTTCACTAGACTGCGAGCCCCTGGGGGACCGTCTCAGTAGTGGCTGTAAGGCAGGCAAAAGCGCCAAGCCAAAATGCTGGGCACATCACAGAGGGTTCTTGGGCCCAGAAGGGGCCAAGTGAAAAAGAGGTGATATTTTGGACTCAGAATACAACTAGGCTATATTGCTCTTGTGCAAACTGTCCTATGAGTTACCTGTTTCTTGCTGCGACCTGGTAACTGAGGTGAAATATTGTTGTATGGTGTACTGAGCAAGTCGCAGGTTCTCCAATCCCCGCACAGAGTCGTTCCCTCTCAGCCAGCTGAACTCTACGTCATTCCCATCGTAGCCCCCTGCCGAGTGAAAGGGTACCCTGATCAGTGCAAGAAGGTGGCAGACTGAACTGGTCTGGAAAACGCTGAGGCAGAGACGACAGAAGCTCGGTCCTGATGGTGCAAGTCCAAGGATGATCCCATGCGAAACCTGGCGTGATTTCTCGAGTGTGATCACAGTGTGTGCCCAGAATGAGACGGCCTGCTAGGGCTTACCACCGTCAGTGAGGGCCAGTTCTGTGCTGAGCATTCTATACACCTAGCAGATGGTAAGTGACTAGAAATGGCCTCAATCATTATTCAAATGATATTTTTTGAACACGTATCTGTGAACTCACAAAGATCTATAGTAGCTATTGCCTTTCAGGACAGTCTAACATTTTGGAGGGGATTCTCAGGGACATTTGGTCTATTCATATTTTCATATTGGCATAATACAACAAAAAAAGAACCCCCCAAAACTTTCAGCCATCTACTTTATTGATGTCTGCAAGCATAAGTATTTGATAAACCTCAAAGCAGTTTTACTAATATAGTTGGTGATAGTAATAATAGCTACCTTTTATTAAACATTTACATTAAGTCCTTTACATATCATGTCTCTAAGATTCTCACAAGCTTGCAAAGTAGAGCTATATGTTTCTTCATTATTTAAAGCTTTTTTTACATTTTATGAAATTGAAATGGATCTCACAGTTGCTATATATTAAGTAGAGCTTAGAGCTTATGTTTTTTTCTGCAGTGTTACTATTCAATAAATGCTGTGCCTTAGAATTGAGGAACTGTCATGTTTTGCCCCTTTTATACATGAGAATGATCAGATTCAGAGAGACTGGATAACTTTCAGGATAGCAAAGCAAATGAGAAACAAACCAGTATTGGACCTCAAGAAAGTTTAATACCAAAGCCCATGGATGATGATGATAATATCTATCACTTAGTAAGCAATTACCTTTCTAAGTGCTTTACACCATTATCATCTCATTTAATCCTCAGATGATACCTTTGAGAAGATAGATGAGTGGTTAATAAGCACATAAAAAGATTCTCAAAATCATTAGTCATAAGGGAAACACAAATCAAAACCACAGTAAGATACCACTTCACATCCACTAGAATGGCTGTAATTAAAAAGATAGACAATAATAGATGGTGAGAATGTGGAGAAGCTGAATGTTGCTGGTGGAAATGTAAAATGGTGCAACCACTTTGGAAAATGGTTTGACAGTTTCTTGAAAGATTAAACATAAATTTGACCCGGCATTTTAGTCCTAAGTAACTATCCAAGAGAAATCAAATCATGTCCATAAAAGGACTGGTACAGAAATGTTCACAGCACTGCCATTCATAAAAGCTGAAAGGTGGAGACAAGTCAGAGCAACTTGTACTGCTTGTATCATTTTGTCTGGCATCCCAAAGGGAAAAAGTATCTAAAAAAGTAAGTTGTACAAGCCTCTACTCAGGTACTTTGCTTTCATAACTGATGGTGGGGTTGTTGTCCAGTCACTAAGTTACGTTCTAGTCTTTCTGACCCCATGGACTGCAGCACACCAGGCTTCCCTGCCCACCATCTCCTGGAGTTTGCTCAAACTCATGTTCATTGAGTTGGTGATGCCATCCAACCGTCTCATCCTCTGCTGCCCCTTCTCCTCCTGCCCTCACCCCAGCATCAGGGTCTTTTCCAGTGGGTCGGCTTGTCGCATCAGGTGGCCAAAATATTGAAGCTTCAGCTTCAGTATCAGTCCTTCTGATGAATATTCAGGACTGATTTCCTTTAGGACTGACTGGTTTGATTTCCTTGATGTCCAAGGGACTCTTAAGAGTCTTCTCCAACACCACAATTTGAAAGCATCAATTTTTCAGCACTCAGCCTTTTTACAGTCCAATTCTCACATCTGTACATGACTACTGGAAAATCCATAGCTGTGACTATATGGACCTTTGGGGGCAAAGTGACTGGTAAATGCTCACAATCATTACCTTCTCATTGCTCTTTCCCTGAGTGGATATGGGCACTTGTGGCATGGTATCAATTCTTTTCTAGGGGTATCATTCAGGAAAAAGCCCTTGGTGAGCTTTCTGAACCCAGATTCAGTGAAAGCTTCCTCTGCTCAGTGGGGACAATATTTGTGCAAGCAGAGTGCTGGAGTTTCCAGGAGAATCTCACTCCTGAGATTTGAGATGAGCACTGCCACCCGTGGAGGGCAATTGCTCTCTGTACATGGGGCTGAAAATGAGCTCTCTTTTTGTTAACCTCAAGTTTTAGTCTGCCTCCAAACAGCTGCATTGCTTCAAGAAGGCTTTTCATGCATTTAGTCAATACGGTAATTAATCTGCCTGCCCTAGTCTTTAATTAAATGTCTACCTCTGAAAAATGGCTGCTGTCTCATAACGGTTCTGTTTCTTGGATGTTGGCCACTAGTGTCCTCAAGAAGCACCCAGTGGTTCCCAGAGCTTGAGTACAGTTTTTCCTCCTTGTGCAAGCCATGCCTTGACGCCTTAATAATTGCTGTCTGTGGCATTTTCTTCCTAGGACTTGTATCACAGGTGCCACCTCCCCGTGGTGGGTATTTTGGAGTGGTTTACTAAGGAACCGCAAGATCACTCACAGGGCCAGGAATTCATCTGACACCCATCAGCTCAGAGTAAATGCTCATTCTTCATCATAAGCAAATCCCCAGGACGCAGTTGAGATGTCCACTTACTGGCACTATGCTATCAAGCTTTATGTATATCAAATAATTTATTCTAGAAGTTTAAAGCAGTCTTGCAATAAAGGTCAATGATTGTTTTGTATATCTGCCATTTCTTACTTCTGCTGTGCTCTTCCTGGCTTCCATGACTTAGTAGTTCCTGAGACTTCTTCCGAGGCCTATTGACTCCTGTTTGCTTTGCTGTCCTGCCTAGTTTTAGCTGGAAATACTTGGTGCCAATGCACAGTGGTCCTCTCCCAAAGACATAATGTTGAAAGGTTTATTTTTGAAAGTCTCTAAATCTCTCTGGACATACACCCAGAAGGGATGAACCTATTGTCATCAGCATCAAGGAGAGAAAGTCTGTTATGAATAGGATACTCCTCACACATACACAGATCTAAGGCACCCCAGAAACTCATCTAAGGGGCCCGCATGATGTATACTCACAGCTCTCTAGTTGCAACTTGCATGTCTGTGTGTCCATGGGGTATTTAGACAGGTCCATGTTACATGCAACAGTTGTTGTGATTCTAAGAAAGGAAAAAAGGATTCGTAGAGAGTGTTATAAGGATGCTATGGAAAGTATACACTCCCTCTTAAGGGCTACTCCAAGAGAACTTTCACCTTGACTCTTAGAGGGAATGTGTGACTTGGTGCCTACATTCAAAGCAGTCCTGAGTTTTTCTGCACTAAGCAATACCGGAGAGACTTGGTTAAAGCCAGAGTACAGAGTGCAGAAAGTTAGAATGTTGGCAATTCAGAGACAAACTTGCAACAATATCACAAAACAGAATCATTCATTGGCTTTTTTGAGATGCTTCTGCATCCAGTTTTTTCTGGGCTCTGAGAGTCAATAACTTGCCTAAGGTCAGAGAGCAGGGACTTGCCCTAAATCTGTCTGACTCTAGAGCCAGGCTATTAACCATCATCCATTGTTTGTTATCCTTGTACAGCACACTCACACGTGCTGTGGGAACGCAAGGGAGGGGCACCTTAGTATTAACTGGAGTTAGGGTCAAGGGAGAGGTCTATTGGACATCTTGAAAGAGGTATTGAGGTTTAGGCTGACCTTTGTGGCTCAGCTGGTAAAGAATCTGCCTGCAATGCGGGAGACCTGAGTTTGATCCCTGGGCTGGGAAGATCCCCTCGAGAAGGGAAAAGCTACACACTCCAGTATTCTGGCCTGGAGAATTCCATAGACTGTATAGTGCACGGGGTTGGACACAACTGAGCGACTTTCACTTTCACGAATATTTGGTCCCTCTGTGTGTGTGTGTGTGTGTGTGTGTGTGTGTGTGTGTGTGTGTGAAGTCGCTCAGTCGTGTCCGACTCTTTGCAACCCCGTGGACTATAGCCCGCCAGGCTCCTCTGTCCATGGTCCCTAGCCTTCTACTGAAGGCCTCCAGCAGGGTTAGGTTTGCAGTCATTGTTTAGCCCTGGCAGAGGCAGTGGTGAGTCCTCTGCCTGTAGGCTGCCCCAGGGAGCACCTTAGGGGCATCTTTCCTGTTGCCGCCAAACAACAACTTGATGAAGCTGTGAAGGGTGGAAGGAAGTTTTGGCCTTGGGGATTTGAAGAAGGGGCAAAACAGAACCCATGACTACAGGTGGTGAGGCTTTGGAGGACTGTACTTTGATTTTCTATCTGTACGAGAACAGCTCACCTAAGTAGAGATGTATTCTGTAGCCACCAACTGCCCCGTTGCGCCCAGGAAAAGGAAGTTTTTTGAATCACCTCTCTGTCTGCACTTGCTCTTCCCCTTCCCTCTTCCTAGCTAACTTCCTCTTACTCTTTAAGACTTAGCTTAGAGTCCTGCGAAAACCTCCTCTCACATCACCCTGAACCACTGTCTACTCCCGCCTCAGGCCCCCAGTGCCCTGACATCCTTTGCTTATGCATCTGTGTCAGGACAACATCTGATTCAGCCCCACGGCCTCAGCATCCAGCACAGGCCTGGCACGGAGCACGCATCCTCAGCAGAGACTTGTTGAGCCAAACTGGACTGAGAAAGGGCCCTTCTGCTCTGGGGACAAGGACCTAAGAAGGCAGGCCCACGAGAAGGGGAGGTGGTTACTTGAAGACTGGTCAGAACATCCTTTGCCTTTCCTCCCTGCTTTTTCCCCCCCAACCCTGAGGCCACAGGTGCCTGGTTACCTGAGGGCATACAGGACTGTGCCGTTGGAGAAGAGGCGGATGAGTCGGTTCCCCACAGTGACTTCGTGGAGGAAGGACTTCTTGGACTCCACGATGTAAGTGTCTGGCACCCAGAGGAACTCCACTAGGCGTGCGTCCAGAGTGAAGCTCTTGTTGCCTTCGAACACCAGCCGCTGGTCCATCCAGCGCTGTCTGAGGTATATGGTGGCTGTGTAGTCCTGAAGGGCAGCCGGGGAGAGGAAGTGGACGGAAGGAGAAAGCTCAGAAAATGCAAGGAAAAGGGTCACGTCTTACTTCCCTCCCCACCTCCACTGAGGTCAAGAGCACATGCCACAGCAGACCTGGGTGAATGAAGCTTGCCTTGAGGTGGTGGCCTGCAGCAACATGAGAACAAAGCACCTTATTTATTCCAGATAACACCCACTGCCCAGAGGGAGCTGCACCGGATATGTTCAGGGCCTTAACTTACTTTCCCTTGATCACAAAGGCCACACTAAGGCTTTCTCAGCACCCACTGCCCAGAGGGAGCCGCACCGGATGTGTTCAGGGCCTTAACTTACTTTCCCTTGATCACAAAGGCCACACTAAGGTTTTCAAGGCTTTGGTGTGCTAAGTGCTCAGGTTGCCCACTTTACCTGCAGTCTACAGTGGACTCTCATGGCAAACTGCCTGCAGCGTCCCCCTGTCTAAGACATGTTCTCTTAAGTGAGAGGGTGGTTGGAAGAAGTTACGTGATTGTTGGTTTTCATCAGCTTGTCTCCTGCTCTGTGAGGAGCCACGTGATATTTAGGCTTCCTCCCTGCCTTTCATTTTTCCCCATTCTTACCCCTCACCCAGCACACCCACTCCCTCATTTTTCCCCTCCTAGCCTTTGAATCCACTTTTCCTCTGATACTCAGAAGATTTGTTTTACAAGCATCATCCACTGTCTTGAGTTTCGGGATAGGTCTCCAGTTCCCGCCATTCCAGTAAGTCTCTGTTCTGTTTCGCGTAGCTAGAACGGGTTTCCTCATAAAACACAGGAAAGGGGCTCAACGGGTGGAAGGCGAGGGAAGCACACGTACCATATTACTCTCTGAAATACTGGAAATACTTGCAATGTCCAGAGTCAGTGCTATCTGAACAGGTTCTCCTAAGAATGGAGAAAAAACAGAAAGCCTTACATAGAAATATAAACCGATTTGCTAACGTTAGCACAGCGAAGAAATATATAGTTATATACATTAATAATTAATAACATATATATAAGAAGTATATGGGCTTCCCTGGTGGTGCTAGTGGAATGAATCTGCAATGCAGGAGATGCAAGAGACGCAGGTTCGATCCCTGGGTCAGGAAGATCCCCTGGAGAGGGGAAAGGCAACCCGTTCCAGTATTCTTGCCTGGACGACAGAGGAGCCTGGTGGGCTACAGTCCAAGGGGTTGCAAAGAGTCAGATAAGGTCTTGAAGAGTCAGACACAATTGAAGCAACTAGGCAAGTATGCACATAAGAAATATATATATTAGAAAATTTAAAAAGTAACAGTGACCTATTGCAAAATTTTAAACAATTTAGAAGCTTATAAATAAAAGGTTAATTTCTATCCTCCCCCTTGCAGGAGAAATGACTATACAGGGTGTGCCTCCTTTTTGTATGGAAAAGCAATGCACACAGATACACTTAGCTAAACACACAGAGGCGAGACCACACTATAGTCATTAGTGTTGATTTGAAGGAATGGAATGGTATCTGCTACTTCTTACTTGGAGGACTTTTTCCTATGGTGCTTGTGAGGGACTCATTTATTTAGAAATGTAATAGAGATTTGGGAACTTGTCAACCAAGTAAATTTACCACCAGATGGCATTCAAGACTACTCATGGTTGAGCTTGCACTCACCTCCTGACATCTTTCTCCTCTCCTTTGCTCTCCAGGAACCTTAAACTATTTAGAATTGCAGAACCATCCCCATTTGGTCTGATGTGCAGATGCTGGGCCTCGATCCTGGAGCCTGGGCAGATGGGCCTGACTTCTGAGGGTGCCTGTCTTACCTCTCGAGTGAAGTAAGAAATGAAGAAGAATGGGAGCCACCATTCTCAGTGGCCAGGCCAGGAATGTTTACTCTCCCTGAGACTAGAGATGTGGAACGCAAGTCCAGGAGTCAGGAAGATGTGAGTTTTGATCTGGAAAGTTAGCAGACCTTTCAGAACTGCAGCTTTCTCACCCGCAGGTTTGAATAATGCCAATGACATCAGAGGGCCATGGAGAAGGTTAAATGAGAGAAGATGTGTGGTAGCTTCTTTGCAGGGTGGTGTCGAGCCAGAATATACGCAAAGTGGCTGCCTAGCCAGACATACAGAAGGTGCTCAGAAATAATTATGTGTACAAAGCCCCCAGCATGGTTTCTATCAGGCAATACCATGCACTCGGTAAATATTTCACTTCCCTATCCCTCTCTTCCATGATCTTAGCTAATTCTGGAAAAGAAACAACTTTCCTCACCAGGTTAATAGGTGGAAAGCGTTTACTTGGGATAATAACTGGGGGTACCTCAGGGAACTGTGCCAACACATTAACTAGGGAAAGGAGAGGTGGAATTCAAAACACTTCACCACAGCAAACTGGGAAGAATCAGAGAGCAGCCTAATTATTAATTGAAGGAAATCAAGCTGCAGGATATAGGTAAGAACTTGGAATTGGAGTTTTAAAGCCAGTGCGATTAAAAATAATTAACTGAATACTTGGTGGGAAAGGGGTAGATCTTTTAGGGCAGACCCTGGAAGGTGCTGAAGGAGTTAAGGTGCTAAGTGGCTCTCTGCCCCTCATGGCAGCAAGGTGTTGCATCAAGAAGAGAAGCTTAGGGTCAGAGTGGCCACATCACAGCAGTGTGACCTTGAACAAACTGCTAAACCTCTCTGTTCTACAGTTTCTCATCTTTAAAAAGAGCTGCTAACGTCGGTCATCAGGGTGGGGTTGGGAAGGTCACGGGATCTGTTGTAAGAGCTTGGCACGCAGCAGGTATGGCTCAGCACTGGTTGCCATCCCCGAGGAACATGGAGAACCAAAGATGTACAAGCGCTTCAGGCTCACTGTGGGTTTTGTATGTTTAGTTTGTTTCTAGGTAGTCTAGTCCCGGCTTTTTCTCAGTTGGCTGCTTTATGGACCAGAGTTTGTTCTTTCTTCCCTGTGAGTTAGAAAAGTGAGCAGTGCCACCAGAGGGCAGCTTTCTCCTAGGAAACAGGTCAAGGCCAGGTCCTGGGCAGAGGCTTGCAGACCCGTGCCGCCAAGCTCAGTCCCTGAAAAGCCCTACGGAGGTCTGGTCACTCAGGGACCTCAGGGTCCTAGACCTGGGTGGACAGACGTTACTCCAGAGAACTACAGCCCCTCCGTGGGCCTGGAGGCTGCCGCATACATGTAGGTTCTGTCAGGAGGCAGAGTGCCAAAGGCTCATGACAAGGGGTGGGGGTGTGCCTCCCCTTCCTTTTGGCTGAGGACCCCTTGCCCCATTTCCACCCCAGGTGGGTCTGCGCCTCATGTCCCTGAGGGCCACCTCAGGCTCAGAATGGGTATGTTACCCAGGGACTCTGCACCCTGTTGGCCCACAAGCTAGCAACAAGAAGAGCAGTGTTCTGGCCCAGTTGTTTGGCATTTGGGAGGCAGAGACGTTGTTCAGCAAATCTCACCAGATGTGCACACTCCCAGGCTCATCATTAGCACTCAGCTGGTCCTGGGAAAACCAGGGCAGGTGGAAGCCCCCAAGGTCCCTTAACTTAAGGACCTCAAATCCTAAATGTGTGGCCATGAGGTTGCGTCTCTCAGATCTCCATCTGAAGGAGTGTGGGTGGCCCCAGCTGCTGTGCTCTGAAACCTTTCACCACACTTGTTCAGCGGCCACACTTCCCATGGTCTGCATCCCACTGGGGCCTGAACGTGTTAGGAATACTAAGGCAGGCCTGCTCCTGGGAGGCACAGAGATAGGAGACTCCTGTGATGGGAGCTTCCACTCAAGGACTCCATGGTGGACTTTCCAAACACGCTTAGAACTGCACTGTGGTCTAAGGCACCTCCACAAGCCTTTCTTCCCTCCCTCCCTTCTTCCCTTCAACTTTCCAGCTTCTTCCTTTTCCTGCCCCATATTTTGTCATAGATATGGCCCCAATAAATATCTTGCAAGGATAATCCCCTCTCATTGTCTGCTCCTCAGAGGACCTGGACTAACCCACTAATCCAAATCTGACCTGAGAATTTTATTAATATCAACTGAAGGGAGGAGCAGGAAGGCAAAGGGATTAAAATAGATGGCGTCTTAATGATACATTTAAACACTTCACTCAATCCTCCCTGTGAGGTAGATGATATGCCCCCTAGCTACAGAAAGCTAAGATGCTTGCCCAGCAGTTGAGCCAGGAGCCAAACTCAGCTTTATTCAATGCCAAGGCTCTTTCTACTACTCAAGGTAACAAGACATTAGTAACCACATTGTTCAGTCTTGCATTTTACAAACAGAGAGGCTGAGACCCTGTGAGAAGGAGGTAGGTGGTGGCCTCATTCTTTCCATCCTTGTCTCATTTTTCAAGATATATTAATTGACAACTTGCTACCTGTTGAGCACCGAGATACCACTGGGGCTAGTGAAGTAAATAAAGCAGGATTTCTGCAAGGGATTTCAGCCTAGAGCCAAGACGGACATAAAGCCAGTGACAGTATCACCCGGTAACAGCTATGATTTAGGTGTATGTTCAAAATAAAGTGTGAAGAAAGGGCATGAGGCCTGGAGGAATCTGTGTGGGCTGCTCGTAAGAGGAAGCCTTTGATCTGAGACATGAAGGAAATTTTACTCCTGGCATTTTACCAGGAGTCAGATTGGAACAAGCTCTTCTTGGCAGATGAACAGTCTGAGCAAAAACCATGGAGACCAGAGAGGCCAAGGAGGTCTGGGGGCACATTATATAAGGGCATAGCGGGGAGACGCTGGGGAGATGAGGTTGCCAGACAGATAGAGGTGGGGCTGGGAAGTGCCGCGTGTGCCACGCAACGGGCTCTGGACTCTAGGCTGGAGATACTGGGGAGCAGGAAGTATTCTGAGCAGCAAAGGGCCCAGGTGGGTGATCCGAATGGCAGAGTAGAGGGTTAGTCTTGAGGTGGCAGGCTGAGGCCAAGGTGAAGAACAGCTGGAACAGTCCTGGTGAGGCATAGTAATGATACCAGAAGTGCGGGTAGAAGGCAGACAGTGGGTATGGGGTAGTGGGGAAGCTCTAGTAACCTCCCTGGGGAGGAGGATTTCTGTATCCTGCAGGGGGAGAGACCAGAGAAAG
The DNA here is from genome assembly GCF_001704415.2 of Capra hircus. Classification (NCBI taxonomy): domain Eukaryota; kingdom Metazoa; phylum Chordata; class Mammalia; order Artiodactyla; family Bovidae; genus Capra; species Capra hircus. The sequence goes on along the minus strand of NC_030827.1, from coordinate 2,784,145 downwards.
TGCTTTCTCCCAAGCAGCATGAAAAATAATTGGCAGCTGCCAATCTGTTAGATCAGAAAAAGCAGTCGACTACAGTCTCCTGAAACCCTCGTCTGCATATTATCTCTGGTCCTGTTCCTTTTGAATTGATGTCCTGGGCAAAAAGAATGACCTACCGCCAAAATTGGGCCTGAGAAACTTGTTATATCCTGCTGTGAGATTCTCAAAGCCAGGCAGGGACAGCTTGTCGCTTCTGCTGACCTCAGTGTTAAACTGATTCCCCTGGACGCACGTCCTGCAGAAGAAAACAGGTTTCTGTGTACATGTGTGCTGATGTGTGGACCAACATGCATACGTACAAACTTGAAGCCTGAGCTTGTGTTTGCACGTGTGTGTGTGGTTATACGGGCTTCCAGGCGGCTCGGTGGTAAAGAATCTGTCTGCCAGTGCAGAAGACGCAGGAGACACAGGTTCGATCCCCGGGTCAGGAAGATCCTCTGGAGGAGGAAATGGCAACCCACTCCAGTATTCTTGCCTGGAAAATTCCATGGACAGAGGAGCCTGGAGGGCTGCATGCAGTCCGTGGGTTGCAAAGAGTCAGACACAATTGAGCACGCAAGCACGCACATGCGTGTGCTTGCACTTACGTACCATCAGCGACTCTTCCAAAGAGAACCCTCCAGCTTTCAGCTGCTGAATTACACGTGTCTCTATCTCACCCCACTTTGTTATGCGTTTGCCATGTGTCATAATGTCGTGGTAATTTGGAAACACTCAAAACCTTCCCCCCAAAACAAAAGGGATTTATCCACCTCTGACCATTTTGGAAGCTTGACTTCTCCAGATAGAAAAAAAAAAAATGGCATGAAACTGTATGTCCTGGTGCGTCAGCGGGGTGAAGGCACTAGGTTTTGTCTTGTCGTTGGTAAGTAGAAAGGACTGCCACCCCCGCCCCTCGCCGTGTGCAAAACACAAAGCAATTCAGACCAAGGCCACTGAGGGGTGGCAGAGCTCACCGTGCAGAGAAGAGACTCAGACACACGAAGGTCAGGTGGAGACTGCGCCTCATGTTGGGGAGCTGCAAGTGTAGTGCGAGGCCGAAGTAGAAGCCACCTGGGGAAGCAGATGGGGCAGGTGGGAGGCAGCCAGCCCCCGGAGGGCGCCTCCTCCCAGCCCAGCTTTTCCCTCCTGGAGGGTCAGGCACAGTCTCCGCCTCTGTGGGGAGCAGCCTCTTCCCACACCCACAAGCAGCTCCTCCCTACATGTCATCCAGGAATGCCTTCACTTTGGAAGATCACATTTTCTTTTTCACTTTTTAAAACTGGAATATAATTCCTTCACAGCGTTGTGTCAGTTTCTGCTGTACAACATCATGAATCAGCCACATGTATTCATATATCCCCTCCTTCCCGAGTCTCCCTGCCACCACACCCCCACCCCACCCCTTGAGGTCGTGACAGAGTGCCACACTGAGCTCCCTGTGCCACCCAGCAGCTTCCCACCAGCTATCTGCCTTACACACTCTAGTGTATATACATCAGGGCCACTCTCTCAGCTCATCCCCTCTCCTCCCCGACCACTGTGTCAACAAGTCTGTCCTCTACATCTGTGCCTCTATTCCTGCCCTGCAAATAGCTTCATTGGTACCATTCTTCTGGATCCCATATAGATGCATTAATATATGATATTTGTTTTCCTCTGACTTAATTCACTCCGTATGACAGGCTCTAGATTCAGGCATATCACTTCAGTTCACTCAATTTCATTGGAGGATCACATTTCAAATAAAGGCTGAGGACTTGTTTAGAGAGCGGTTCTCTGGAGCAGAAGTGTAGCTGGTGCGTCCTGAGGTGCATGTGTGGAGAGCCCCAGGACAGTGCTCACCCTGTCCTTGTCCTGATTTTCCAGGAAGGATATCCCAACCACATACTCCCCTCCGACCATGCCGTATATAGAAGGGTCTAGGCCCGTTAAGCAGGAAATGAGAACTTCCCGAGGACTTCCATGGGCCAAGGAACACGTTAGGTACTTTCCCAAAGATTCTCCTCATCTGTGCTCACAATGGCCTTGTGAGATGGGCAGGTTTATCCCCGTATTGCAATGAGAATACAGCGCTCCCAGAAATGTCTCTGTGCTGGTGGATGTCAGAGAAGTCTTCACAGATAGGGCTGGCAGCCTCAAGACCCAGTCACGGGCTGCTCTCCATCCCTGGACCTGCTCCCTGGTGCTTTGAAGCTGCTTAGCCCGTGCGAGTGAGCATCGTGTGCGTGCAGAATGTCAGGGGAGGCACGGCCTAGGGGCTGGCCTCCTCGGTTTGGGGACTGCTGTCAGATGTCTCTGGGAGGAGCAGGCACCCAGGCGGGTGAGCCTGTGAACTGTCACTCTGGGGACAGCAGTGGAGGTCCTCAGGGCAGAGGCGGGGCTCAGGTCCCAAATTTGACCTCTTTGGTAGGTTCTGCAAACAGGTCACTTTCTAGAGTCTTGCCATGCTGGGGCTCAGGGTGCAAATCAGCCATTAATTAACATCAGTTACAAAACAAGCATGTGTTTATTCTAGGAATGGAAATGAACTAGAGATGTATACAGTCAAATCTCAGTGATGTGTTGAAGTAGGTGTATCAGTTTGACACACGTACCACTAGGGTGGGAGATGTTGATGGTGGAAGAGGCTGTGTATGTGTATGGAGCTCAGTTTTGCTGTGAACTTGAAAGTTCTGAAAAAATTAACTCTTAAAAAAACAGTGTAAATCCTTTCCTCACTTCTCTAGTCTCATACATCCAAGATAACAATTGTTAATGGTTGCTTTACCCACACATCCACTATATTTTAATGTAGACATACATCTTTGCATGAAGAAAAAGATTTGAAAGCAAAACTGGAATGATGGCATACAGTTTTTGCTACATACATTTTCACTAAATAATAAAAGCAAATCTTTATTAAATATTGAATGCAAGCTTGTACTATGCCAAGAACCTCTTCAATCCTCACAACTTTTTGAGGTAGTTACAACCATTGTCATTTTACAAATGAAGAAACTGAGGCTTAGAGATGATAGGAAAATACCAAGGTTATATAGCACATGAAGAACAGAACTGAATCTAGGCAAGCTGAGCCAAGCACTTTTTTTTTTTTTTTTAGCATTTTATGGGTTTTTTTTGTGTGTGTGTGTGTGTGGTTATTTCACTTTCATATTTCTTAAAAACATTGAAGTATATTTGACCTACAAGTACTTTTAATCACTCTACCATGGCACATACTCTTTCCCAATGTCAGTGGGAACTTTCCATGTCATTCCTATAGATCTGCCTCATTCTTTGTCATGGCAACAAGATATTTCATAAGACTAGTGTACTAACATTTATATAACACATATCCTATATGGTTACTAAGCTATTCCTGAATCTTCTACTGTTACAAAGCCAGTAATGAACATCTCTGCGCATGTGTAAACTCCTATAAATCTGCACTCCTTCATATTTCCCTGCCTCAGTCTTTTCCTGCTCCTGCGCCAACAATACCAGCCATAAAATCACCATTATCGATCCACCAACGTTCGTAATCGCACTTCCTCCCTTTAGTGCATCTCCCCGACCCTTGTCCTTCCTCTTAATCCCAGCGTCATGTTTAAGAAGGTCCAGGGAGCACTTCCATGCCTTCTATCCCTTCATTCAACTTTCCAAAGGCTTAACGGGATCCTCCTATGAATCAGACTCATGTGAGGCCCCCCAAGAGCTGCGGTCTGCTGGGGAGAGAGGAGTGTGAGCAGTGAAAGAGACCGGAGTTCCCGGCGACTGCCCTGTGGCAGGGGCCGAGGTAAAGGGATTCAGAGGAACACAAAGGAAGTGCGTGGCCAGCTCCACGGGGGACGGTGCACAGCGCTGGGATGGAAGTCACAGAGAGGGTCATGGGCCCTTGAAGGATGTGTGTGCCCTTGCCAGGTGAATGAAGGAGGCCGGGGCCCTCCAGATGGTGGGGACAGATGTGGAGGCTCGTCCATGGACACCCTGCTACTTACTGCACTCAGTCTCTCCCTGCAGCCCATGGCCTCTGACAACTTCTTTCTAGTCTGGCCTGAGTTAGCTCCATTCTCATCTGGGATACGTCTCAACTCTTTCTTCTCTCATAAGGTACCACCCTCAGTCAAGTCAGTTAGAAACACCCAGTCTTCAGCTCCAGGACTCCAGGTGAATCATGCGCTTCCTGTGGTCAACCCTAAGTTAGGAAGAGAGAGTGTCTGGGCCTGGGGCCTTTGAATCTGCTCCAAAGAGTCCATGCTCTGAGAAGCTTTACCCAGGCTAGACTTAGATGTGTGATCCCATCTCACTCTGCTTGCTCTGGTTACAGTGCTGAAAATGTGTCATTTTATAAGGGAAGAAAGGAGAAAAGGAGAAAGCCCTCTAAATGCCTGCAAGGTGCCACTCTTGGTAATTAATCTCATTTAATCCTCACCAACTGACCCAGTAGGTGTTAATTTACAGAGTTGACTCTCAGGTCAGTGAAAGGTTTTGACTGAGGTCGCATGGCCATTAAGCGCCTGTGATTTGAACCCAGGTCTTCCAAGCCCCTCTTTTATGTGCCATATCTGGGCCTCAGGTCCTGGAGCTGAACTAGGTTCCACCAAACCCATCTCTGGGATAGAGTACCGCATCCACAGCACGGCCTAAGTGGCAAGTGCGGCTGGTGCCCTCGTCCCGTGTGGCAGAGGCACCAACCCTTAGGTGACGGTTCACGTACCCGCCTGCCTGAATGGAGGTTTGGGCTACCAGCTGTGATACAGACTCTGGGAATGGTGTTTGGCAGAGCTGAGCACTGAACCTCCAGGGGGTGGTGCCCAAAGGGTTGTCTTGCAGCCACAAGACTCGAAGACTCTGGCTGGAACCGCCAGCCTTCTGCATCTGTAGGGAGCATGGCACTCAGGCACGCATACCCCCCTGAGGAGGGGCAGTCCATGCACTCTCACCCTCCTGTGAGGGGACCTCTGCCAAGACCCAGCTTCCACTGGTAGAGCCTGAACTTTGGATTCAGGCACCCCTGAGTGGCTTAACCTCTCAGAGCACTGGTTTTCTCACCTAACAAAAGGGAGTAGAAAGCACTCAGCAAACGCTTGCTTCCATCCTCCTCTACCTTCTCCATCTTCCACAGGGACTTTGGTGCCTCCACGTGACTACAGGAATCCAAAGCTCAGGCTCTTTCTAACACACCCAGGGTGTGAGCTGACCGGAGTGTCGCTCCGAGGGCACTCAAGTTGGCATCACCTCAGGGAGGACAGTGTCAGACACAGGACTTCAGGGTCACCTAGGTGACTGATGCCCCCTTTTCTAGGTGGGCTCTGAGAAGCAGTTGCTGTTTAGTTGCTAAGCCATGTCCGACTCTTTGCGACCCCACGAAGCAGAAGCAGCTCCAGTACGTGCTGGTTTCCACTCCCATTCCCAGAACTGCCATCACACAAAGACTGTGAACTTGAATATGTCATGTGAGCCTCCTTCCTCCATGGGCACGGCGCTCCTGTCATCGGTCCCTTCTGCATAGACAGAACCATTTGTTGGAAAGCAGGTGTGGCACCTGAATTAGGCTGAGGTGAGCAGAGACATTATCACCACAGGCCCACCTTGAGAAATCACAGAAGCTGGACTTGTCCAGTGTGTGTCCTGGGCGGCAATACAGAGAGGAAGTCCTGTGGCCCTAGGATCAGACCAAAGGTGCTCTAATCTTGATTCTGTGCTTTCTCTGAGACTGTTTAACTTCTCCCTGAAGTTTAGTTCCCTCCACTATATTAATAAAAGGAAAAGTTTCTAAGACAACGGTGAGGCCTCGTACAAAGGAGGTGCTCCACAAATTCCAGACCCAGCCCCCTTCCCCGGGTCCCTGCCGGGCTTAGATTTGGCTCGCCTGCCCTTTTCTCGCTCCAAGCACGGAGAGGGGCCAGCAGCTTCCTTACCAGTCTCCTTCCTCTGTTAGTACAGGGCCTTCAGGTCTTCAGGCTGGGCTTTCAAGTAGGGCATAGTCTTCCGGGTCCCTGAGATTCTTCCCATCGTCAGCCCTGACCCCTGGGATCACACAGCCACTCTCAGATGGAGTGGCTCTCTCTGCGGGAAAGAAGAAGCTGCAGGACCGGACCCGGCAGACGGCTGGGTGGAGCCTCTCACAGCTCCTCCCCCGGGCGGGGCTCTGAGGAAGTTCCAGGTGTCTGTGGGAATCCTCAGCTCTGGCTAGGGCTGCTGGCTGCCAGGGACTTGATTCTGAGCTGTGTCTCAGCCATGCTTCTGGACCAGAGAAGATTCTTAAGATGCAAGACCCACGAAAGTCAAATAAAATGGGTCACCCACCCATCATGTCTGGAAGATGAGTCTCTGGTTCTGGATTTGGGGGACTCCCCTCTACCTTGGTATGATGGATGAAATGAGAATTTGCAGTGTGTATGACCTTGGGCAAGCCACTTCACCCCTCTACTCCTCAACTTCCCATCCATAAAATAGAACTCGACCATCTCTAAAATTATGATTCCTGGTTATGTATTTTAAATGCCTCTTTGGGATCAACAGAGAGCCTTATCTGTGTGCAAGATTTGCAGAGCCCAGCACCTCATGCTTTCCACTCTGTGAAGTTTCAAAAAGAGACACAGAAGTGAAGAGAATAGAGGATAGAGGCTGAGCAGACCCACCCAGGAAGAGATCGGAAGGACTCTGGGACAAATCTGGAGAGATTTCTAGACTGCTCCAACTTCCCTGTCCCTACCCCTGACTCAGGTTTCCATTCCCCACAGAGTCCACTGCTGTAGGAGCCTCCTTCTTCCCTGGCCAGTTGAACCTCCTAACAGAAGTGCTTCACAGCGTTCTCTGAAAACTGAAGTGCCCTCCTTGTCACTGTAGCCAGTGGCCTCGAAACTCAATCTTGGCTTCCTGTGGGAAGGCACAAGGAATTCCCCGGAGGGTTGGCCTCACACCCTGAGAGCTGGCGGCCAGGGAGGGAGTCGGATGGAGAGGCCCAGGGGCGAGCTGGCAAGATGCCCCTCAGCACCTCCTACCCTCCTGACATCACTGCAGGGCTCCTGCCCAGGTCCCTGCCTGTCCGGGAGATGGGGCGGTGGGGAGAGACCGAGACAGTTGAAGAGGGAGTAAATGAAAATTCAGGAAGCTAAAGGAGGTAGGAAGGATAGAGGGGGCCTCCATGGGCAATGACCCATAGATGCCTTTGGTGTCAAACAAGTTTCCTTAATGTGCCCCGAGAGCCTGGCCAGCATCAGAAGCATTTCTGTGCTAGCTGGCAAGGAGTAGGTACCTGAAAAGAAAGCTCTTTGATTTCTCTTGAGAGGACTCACTTTGACCTGAGGAAGGTGACGGTGGCTAGGAAACAAATGCAGGAGGATCCAGTTTCAGGTTCCCAATGAATGGAAAGTAGTTTGGGGGTTTTCTCAGAATTGCCAGATGTTCTCACATAAAACGAAGGCTCAAAAGTGACAAAGACAGTTCGGAGATGGGAGGTGGGGATGGGAGGAGTGGGTGTCCTCTGACTCAGGAGCAGTGAGATGAAAGACTGGGTGGCAGCTGGCTGGGTGGCTTTGCCAAGGTACTCAGTTTCTTTATTTGACAAATGAGGATGATGGTTTCCCACAGTGTTGCTGCAAGAATTCAGCAATGACAGGTTTGAAACTAGCTTGCATATAGTGCCTGGCACATTGTGGATACTTGATAAATTGTTCTTTTTATCTGATGTCATTGGTATCTGCTCATTTGTACTTACCTATTTAAATCTCCATCCAAGTATCTACCTACCTACCTACCTATTTAGCTTTCTATTTATCTATTTAGCTGTCCATCTATCTATCACTCTAATCATCTACCCAACCAGCCAGTGTTTAGACTTCCCAATCAGACTGTGGTAGATTGACGGCATCAGGATCAGGGCAAGCCAGCCCTCAAGTTAATTAAGTAGGCATGATGAGGCTTCTTACCTCCCAACTTCAAGTGATGCTTCAGTTTAGTGCCAGCTTCTCTGATTTCTTTCAGATCAACTGAAGAAATGCTCAGAGTGGGGAGTTTGCAGGAGAGGCATGTTCTTATCCAGAAGACCCAGCATCCCTGCACCATCCAGGTCTCCTCATTTCCAAGAGTGACCTCTTGTCTCCAGATGCCTGAGGTCGGTGGCATGTCAGGATGTTCAGCTATGCAGGCACACTGCCCATGGGTTATTCATCATGGTGTTCACCTCTTAAGTCACCTGGCCGCACACCCTCCTAGAATGTGTCCCAGAAAAACAAAGGCCAGGGCGAGTGCCTTGCCGGGGACCTTGATCACTCTGCACATAGGACACTCATAAGTCGTAATAATGCTGTGCACTTATATAATGCTCTGCTGTTTTCAGAGCCTTTTCACATGCCTGCGCCTTAGCTCAGTTGAGCCACACTATAATTCTGTGAAGCCAACAGGATTTGTTCCCTGATTTCCAATTTGCAGATGAGAAAGCCCAGGAGCCGCACCACTGCTAAGCAGCAGGCCACCACAGATGAGAGCGCAGGCCCTGGGACTCGCGTCGGCTGCCCCCCCACACCGCTGCTCAGGGACGACAGGGAGCACGGAAGGACAGGGTGCAGGTGAAGCAGGGGGTGCAGGCAGCCCTTGCATCTTCTCCTGGCCTAGAAGGCCATGGTGGGAGCAGCTACCGACACCTGCTTGTCAGACTGATGCCCCACCCACCTGCAGCCCCAGCTGGAAGCTCTAGGCAATCGTTACCCCTTCAGTTTCTGTCTCCCCTCCCCCTTGTCAACACCCAAGTGACCCCTACCCCAGACACCTTTCCACTTTGTCTCATCTGCCGGTGCCTGACTCAGGATTGTCTTGCCTTGGAGTCTGTGGTCTCCAAAAAGAGGCTTGCATGCACCAAGTCCTATGAAAGACGAGTCTCTGAGGTGTAGGGAGAAAACAGTGGAACGTCTATGGCTTCAGACAATAGGAAAAACATCGCACTCTAGTAATATTTACTGTGTAGGTGGACACTGGCCTCCCATTCCTCTGTTGGTCAGACTGGCCAAGGCCACATGCCAAGGGCCACGTACCATGAACAAGCCTGAGGGTGGAGCAGGGGCTTCAAACGCAGAGGGCTTGCAGCCTCCACACCTTTTCTGTCAGTGTGACTGGACCTTCTGCAGTGCATGTTGGCCAGGTTAGATGGATTTCTGATTTGTTTTCACCAAATTAACCCTAAAGCAATGGAAACTTGACTTAAAAATGAGTCCTGCAGAGAGAAACTACCGAGAGAAGATAGCATTATTAATGCAAACAGAAGCAAACAGCAAGAAAATGGTAGTCTTAGTATTGACACTTTGCCTACCTAATGCCTACCTTAACTAAACGTCTTCCAAATGAAGCGTTCTAGTGCTTTTCAAAGCTTTGGGTCAAAATATAAAAAAATGCAATAAATAGCTAGCAAGAACAATTGATAGACATCAGAGAAGACAGAAAGTCACAAGCTGAATTTAAACAAAAGCCGCTACAGTAGTATTTTACATTACTGGGATACATTATCAGATTTCCATTTGGATCTCTGAACCTTAGTGAAGTATCTTTTTTTTTTCAATTCTGAAAACTATCAGAACCAAGTATCAAAATAATTTGAACTTAAAACCAGATGGCATAAATGTTGAATGCAGAAAATTAATATGGAGGGAAAACAAGCAGAGTGAAACCTACCAACCGTGCGTGTGTCGAGTGCAGGCCCCGTTGCTGAGTCGTGTCTGACTCTTTGTGCTGAAAATATTAGCGTTCAAAACGATTCCTTTCAGTGAAAAGTTTTTTTTTTTTTTGGTATGGTTAACAAAGTAAGAGCTTAAAAGGTAATGTAATTTCATCTTTAGCTCATCTATTTAAATGCTTCTTTCTGTCTGTGTCTTCCTGTAGGAATGAAAGCTATAGTGGTATCTTCTGTGACTTTTGGACTGACCCTAGGTTACTCAAGGATGAGAGCTGGTTGCCAGAGGAGCCAACTGTGTGATTAGAGGTCTGGAAATTTCTGGACCTCCAGGAGGTTAAAGAAGTTGGAAGTTGAATCAGTCACCAGTAGCTAAAGATTTAATCAGTCATATTTAAGTAATGGGGCCTCCATAAAACCCCATAGGGATAGCGTTCGGACAGGTGGGCTGGTGAACAAGTGAAGAATCGGGAGAGTGAATTGCTCAGAGATGACAGGAAGCTTCCCATCCTATCCTCACACCTTGCTGTATACATCTCATCCATCTGGCTGTTACTGAGTTATATTCTCTTAGAGTAAACCAGTAGTCTACTAAATAAAACATTTCTCTGAGTTTTGTGAGCCATTCTAGCAAATTAACTGAAGGCAAGGAGGGGGCCCATTGGAACCTGTTGGTCAGAAGCGCACGTGACAGCCTGGACTTGAGATTGGCACCTGAAGGCAGGGGAGGGCAGGCAGTCTTTGGGTTGAGTGCTTAGCCTGGGAGATCTGGATCCTGTCTCTGAGACACTGAGTCAGGCTGGGCGCCAGTGTGTTCTGGGGCCAGACACCCACTGCTGGCCTCAGCCGCACTGTCTCCTGCCTGGTTAATGCCAACGTCTTCCCCACTGCTTCTGCTCTGACAGCTGTATCTCACATTCACCTCCCTAGCCTTTCCAGCCGCGTGCCCTGCTCTTCCCTTTTTCTCCACATCTTATCCTCTTCTGCCACCCTCCATAACGCAGTCACTTACTGAGTTCATTGTTTGCCGTCCGCTGGGCTCCTCCCTACAGAATGCAAGCTCTGCGGGCCCTTCGTCGGCACATAAAGAAAGAAAGTTTAGTCACTCAGTCGTGTCCTCTTTGCAACCCCATGGACTCTAGTCTACCAGGCTCCTCTGTCCATGGGATTTTCCAGGCAAGAATACTGGACTAGGTCGCCATTTCCTTCTCCAGAGGATCTTCCCGACCCAGGGATCGAACCCAGGTCTCCCACGTTGTAGGCAGACGCTTTACCATCTGAGCCACCAGGGAAGTCTGGCCCATAGGAGGTCTACAAATGTGTTGAGTGAACCGCAGCGACTAACCGCTATTGGCATTTCAGGACTCCTGTTCTAAGAAACAGCTGGGGAGGTGGATGTCCTGCCCAGAGACACACAGCCAGGGAGGGGCTGACTGCCGAGTCCGCACCTCCGCCCCAGGGCCTGCCTGAGGCTGAGCTGATGCAAGCTGTGTGAGGTGGTCTCAGCCTCGGGGGTCCCACTGCCCTTCCCCTTGACTGAACTCCCCATGGGGTTACTAAGCATCCTTACTCAGCGCCCCCTCTTTTGTATTGAATAGGGAGAAGCCCTAGGCTAAGGAGCTCTGCCCTAGTTGGAGCCTGGGGGAAGAGGCTGTACTTGGCTGTGGTGGGCTTGTGCTGAACTTTCTCATGCTCCAGAATATAGAAGTCAGAGGGCTTGGGGCAGGGGCAGTGGAGTGGCTGGCAGACAGGGAGGGCCTGGCAGAGAGATGAGGCCCGCACAAGGCAGCTAATTCTGACAGTGTCTTGAAGACCCACCTTCTGAGGCAAGGGAAATCAACCCCACCCATTTTACCACAGGTTCCTGGCTTGCTCCCATCCCCTCTTTCCCTGAATCTTATAGCCAAGCTCAGCTTTAGAATGTGGCTTTCTAATCCTTGTAGTATGCATTTGCTTTGTAAACACTCATGCAGCCAGTTCAGGTGTGGCCGTGGCCCTGGCCTTGCCTGACCTTCTCCTGGGTTGCTGCTGGCATCTCTCCAAAAGGCTGGGGCACCTGCCTAGACCCCAACGCAGTGCTGAGGTCTCCAGGAAGGTCCCGCTGGTGTGACCCCAAATGGACTCATCCTCTCCCCTTCTCCTGTCTCTGCTCTGCTGCTGCCACACCCCAAGCATGCCACGTTTGGTCACGCCCCTGGCCTTTGCACACCCTGTCCCCACTTCCTGGAACGGCCGCTCTGCTCTCCCCCCACTCACTGAACTGCTCCTCATTCTTCAGGAGCCAGACATAGTGCTGGTCTCTCCAGGAGGTCTTCCCGCTCCCTGCCCCTTCCCGTGTGGATGTGTGCGTGCACACGTGCACACTCTCACACACAGATATTCTGAACACAGACATATGCATTTATTTTCCATATACACACACACAACATGCACACATGAATTACATATACATCCATAATTCCCATCCCCTCCACAGGTACACACACCATCAGTCAGCTGTCATGTCCGACTCTGCGACCTCACGAATCACAGCACGCCAGGCCTCCCTGTCCATCACCAACTCCCGGAGTTCACTCAGACTCATGTCCATCGAGTCAGTGATGCCATCCAGCCTCAGTCGTCCCCTTCTCCTCCTGCCCCCAATCCCTCCCAGCATCAGACTCTTTTCCAATGAGTCAACTCTTCACATGAGGTGGCCAAAGTACTGGAGTTTCAGCTTTAGCATCATTCCTTCCAAAGAAGTCCCAGGACTGATCTCCTTCAGAATGGACTAGTTGGATCTCCTTGCAGTCCAAGGGACTCTCAAGAGTCTTCTCCAACACCATAGTTCAAAAACATCAATTCTTCAGTGATCAGCCTTCTTCACAGTCCAACTCTCACACCCATACATGACCACAGGAAAAACCATAGCCTTGACTAGATGGACCTTAGTTGGCAAAGTAATGTCTCTGCTTTTGAATATGCTATCTAAGTTGGTCATAACTTTTCTTCCAAGGAGTAAGCATCTTTTAATTTCATGGCTGCCGTCACCATCTGCAGTGATTTTGGAGCTCCAAAAAACACACACCATAGTCCCTTCCAAATAGACCCACTCGCACATATACAGACATATTCCACGTCCCACACATGTTCACACACCCTCCTGCCCTCTGTACCCACTCTGCAGACACAGCCCCCAGCCACCCCCTTCTTTATGCCTCAGATCACTGGGCACAGGTGTCTTTTAGCAGGTCCTCCACTGGACCATGGTGGGTCATTCCAAGTTCCTCAACCTGGACCAAAAGTCCTGCCTGAGTCCCACTTCCTAACAAGGTGGCTGGCACACAAGAGGACTGAAAAGCAATTGGGAGGTGGGAACTGAATCAAAGTGAACTCATGAAGAAAGGGCGGGGTGGAGATGAACCTTAAAAAGGATTCCAAGAGCATTCAGCCCGGGGCCTCAGTAGAGCTGAGGCAGACAAGGGTATCTTTACTTTGAAAATCAAAAATAAACAAGCACAGAAGAAACAAAGCGGCGCAGCACCTCCCCAGGTGAGTCTCACGTGCACCTCTGGGCAAGAAGCCCTGGTCAAGGCCACCAGCCCTCTCGTTCTGAGCTGGGTCGTGGAGGCCGTAGTTCACACAGCTGGGTCGGGACCCATGCCCTGGTTCCTAAACACCCTGTAATAGACAGGCAGCGCCCCTCCACCACGCCGAGAAAGAACTGTCCACCCTAAAATGTCAGCTGTGCCCCCTTGAGAAATACTGGTGGAGAGAAAGAAAAGAACATGGGATTTTGGAAGCAGTGTGAATCCCAGCGTGCCCCTTCCTGCCCACGTGATCTGGGACGAGTCATCTCCCTGCTGCCTCTGAACCTCAGTTTTCTCACTTGCAAAAGGAGGTATTTACGCCTATGTCACATGGTTACCGTGAGGGCCAGATATACACAAAGCGGGGATCCCTGGTGGGTCAGAGACTGACGCTGTGCTCTCACTGCTGAGGACCTGTGTCTGATCCCCGGTCAGGGAACTGAGATCCTACAAGCCACGGGGCGCAGCCAAAACAAAACCTTTTTTTACACAAAGCCTCTACCTAGCTGAGTCACAAGGCACACGGAAGGTGCATGATTAACAACGGCTTCACTTTAGCCCTGAAGCCTTCCAGAGCTAGACTTCTGAAGCCAGACATTTTCCTCTGCCATGCCTTCAGCAGGTCTTCCTCCCAGTATCTCCCTGCTCTCTTGGTTTCAGAAGTGTCTTTGTTCTATTACTGGCCTTCTTCTCTTCTCTTCTCTTTGAACTGTGTCCATGTAAGCTGGAGTTCAGAGCCCTTCATCTTCAGTCCCCTACCTGGAATATATATATATATATATATCTCTGCTTGAGTGCCTGTGTTAGCTGTGGATGGGTAAAGCATTCCTTGAACACAGGGCATGGAGTGTGTGTGTGTGTGTGTGTGTTTGTGTGCGTGTGCCTATATGTTTACATGCATCTGTACACTTTTCTAACTTCTCTGATATGATTTTCAGAAAGGAGATGGTAGGGGAATCCCTGATTTGGAGGTGTGGCATTTTCATTTCTGAAAGCATGGAAGTTCACATCCTTCCATGGTAGCTCAACTGGTAAAGAATCTGCCTGCAATGCTGGAGACCCCGGTTCGATTCCTGGGACCAGAAGATCCCCTGGAGAAGGGATAGGCTTCCCACTCCAGCATTTTTGGGCTCCTGGTGGCTCAGATGGTAAAGAATCCACCTGCAATGCAGGAGACCTGGGTTCGATACCTGGGTTGGGAAGATCCCCTGGAGAAGGAAATGGCAACTCACTCCAGTGTTCTGGCCTGAAGAATTCCATGGACAGAGAAGCCTGGCAGGCTACAGTCCATGGGGTTGCAAAGAGTCAGGCAGGACTGAGTGACTTTCACTTTCAAGTATCCTCATGACATAAAAATAAGAAGACCCAATAATAAAACAGTGCCCACAGCAGAAAGTGATGTTCCCCATCTTCTCCCAATCTTGCTAGAACCAACTTTTAGAGGAAACTGTCATCCTTGTTTGGACAGAAGAGTGTCAAAGAACTCTAGAAGGGGACTGTGAGGGCCCCTTACCCTTCCTGAGCTTCTCTGGATGTTGAGATGCCCCATCTCAAATATTTTGTCTAAAAAATATTTGTTTAAACATAATAAACTTGCCTTTTGGTATTATAGAGGAGCAGAATTTGAAACCTTAAAATGTGTCTCTTAGTCATATTAATTATTTTAAGATAATTATTTTCTGAGAAATAGGATATAGGGGAAGGACTTGGAAAACAAAGTGGTCCCTTTTGTAACTAACAGTTACTTTTGCAAGAGAAGTCCCCACTTTTAAGTGTGTCTCCCTGTCTTACTCTCAAAGGTCACCTTTATAAGATCACCAAGATACTGATTCAAAACACTGGGGAGGCTCTTCCCAGTGGAGCCTCTCGGGAGCTTCAGCCTTGGTGCTGTTGCCTGCGTTTACTTCCATCTGCCATCCACTGCCTCAGGCAGGTCTTGTTCCAAAATGCAGTTCAGATTATGTCACTCCCTTCCTCAAAAGCTTCCCTGGTGGCTCGGACAGTAAAGAATCTGCCTGCAATGCAGGAGACCCTAGTTTGATCCCTGGACTGGGAAGATGTCATGGAGAAGAGAATGGCCACCCACTCCAGTATTCTTGCCTGGAGAATTCCACAGACAGAGGAGCCTGCTGGGTTGCAGTCCATAGCGTCGACAAGTGTCAGACACGACTGAACGACTAACACTTTTCCTCAAAAGCTACCAGCAACTTCCCATCATCTCCAGCAGAGAGTTTGAAAGTCTAGGTCATGCCCTTCCAGGCCCTCCACCAGCTTCCGTGGCCTTTGCCCCCACCGCAAGCTCACTCTCAACGTGCTCCACCCTATGTCTCAGCCACTCCAGTGTGTTCTGCCTTCCCTTCTTTTTTTGTTTTTTTTTTTTGCTTTTGCTGCTTCTTTCACCTGAATTACGTTTTTTATTTTTGCTATTTTCTTCATCTGGACTACCCTTTCTTTCCCATTTCCCCCTCTCTAAAAGTTACTCAGGGCCTTCCTTGGTGGTTCAGATGATAAAGAATCTGCCTACAATGCAGGAGGCCTGGGTTTGATCCCGAGTCAGGAAGATCCCCTGGAGAAGGGAATGGCAACCCACTGCAGTATTCTTGCCTCGAGACTTCCACAGACAGAGCAGCCTGGCAGGCTACAGTCCATGGGGTCGCAAAGACTCAGACACGACTGAGCAACTAACACTGGGCTTCCCTGGTGGCGCTAGTGGTAAAGAACCTTCCTGCCAATACAAGAGACGTAAGAGATGCAGATTTGATCCCTGGGTCGGGAAGATCCCCTGGAGAAGAAAATGGCAACCCACTCCAGTATTCCTGCCTGGAGAATCCCATGGACAGAGGAGCCTGGTGGGCAACAGTCCATGGGGTTGCTGAGTTGTGCACAACTGAAGCGACTTAGCACACAAAATTTGCTCATCCTTTAAGACACCCCTCAAACACTTCTCCCCTCCCAGAACCTCCTATTTGAAATTCTCCCCTCCCTATAACATGGCCAAGTGCTGGAGATGACTGGATACACATTTCTCTTCTCCAGGACTGGAAGCGTCTGAAATTCAGGGACTGTGCCATTCATCATTGTAGTCGATCTCCTTCCCCCTTTCCTGCGTCCAGGTGCTTGGCGCAGATTAGGGATTAAATAAATCATGGAATCGAAGGGTTTTCTACAAGCTCTTATAGGGAACGCTGACACTGACAGATGGGGAGTGGGGCTTGATGACTGCTGGAAATCCTCCCCAGCCAGGCAAACAGCGGGAGAAAGTCCAGGAAAGACTCAGAATTGCTGAGAGCGTATTCCAGTGGTTGAAAACCCACTCCAGATGCTGCCGCATTATTTTCCCTTCTGTAAGAGCCAAGCAGCCTCTCCCCTTTCCAGCCCCCTCCCACTTCTCTCCAGCTCCCATCTCTGCTGCTCTCCGGGGGAAATTTATGTCTGTAATGGTGGAATGATTAGCTCCCAATCCTGGTATGCATTAACCTCGAATTGATGGTGTCAGCTAATGAGAGAGAGGGAGCAGGAGGGCTCAGGCATTATGGCGCCTCTCACTGCAATCCTTCCTCTAGAGCCTGGCTTGAACTGAGCCACAGCTAATCGACTCCCAAGCCCTTGCACGGTTTTTCACTCCCAACTAGGAAAGAGCATTATAGCTTTTTTCATACTCTATGACATCAGTAGTCTCCATTTTAGTCAAATCTTTCTCCTTCATCCCAAATAAAGTTAACAATATATTTCTTCCCACAAAGATTTCTTTACCTGTGGACTTATTTTTGCCCTGGCAAATGGGAGGCGCAAGGTGTAACCATCAGTTACTGACTGTGACTCTGGATGAGTTGCCTAGCTTAGTCTGGTTTCTTATCTGTAAAAGGGAGATAGTTATAACATCTACCTCATAGGGTTGTTGAATGGATCCACCGGTTTGACATACGTAGATACTCAAGCATAGGGCTGTGCTTAACTGCTGCTAAGTAGTCATGATTATTGCTTGGTCCACATGAGCTCTGGCAGCCTGTGCCTTCTCTGGGCCTCAGCATCCTTTTCTCTGAAATCAGGGCTGAGCCTAGAGGGGTGGGATGGGGGAGTGGTGGGAGGTAGGCTCAAGAGAGTGGGGGTATATGTATACATATAGCTGACTCACGTTGCTATACAGCAGAATCTAACTCAGCATTATGAAGCAATTATACTCGAACTTAAAAACAAAGAAGTAAAATAAAGAATCTAAAGAGAATTATAAGAACACAAGAGTTAAGAAAAAATAAAGCAGGGGCTCAGACTTGGCCATCTGTAACTCTCAAGTGAAATACTAAGACGGGATAGTTTTTTTTTTTTTTTAACTTTTTGTTTTGTATTGGGGTAAAGCCAATTAACAAATAATGTTGTGATAGTTTCAGGTAAATAGCGAAGGGTCTCAGCCATACATATACATGTATCTATTCTCCCCCAAACTCCCCTCCCATCCAGGCTGCCATGTAACCTTGAGCAGAGTTCCCAGTAGGTCCTTGTTGGTTATTCATTTTAAACACAGAAGTGTGTACATGTAGATCCGAAACTCCCCAACTATCCCTTCCCCTCATCCTTCTCCTAACAACTATAAGTTCATTCTCCGAGCCTGTGAGTCTGTTTCTGTTTTGTATGAGTTCATGTGTATCATTTCTTTTCAGATTACACATACAAGCACGTCATACATGCCAAGCATTCTCCTTCTCTGCCTGACCTACTTCACTCAGTGTGACAATCTCTAGGCTGAGATGGGATAATTCTTTGGTCTCCTCATCACTCTATTTATATATCAATCTGGCTGCTGATTCTTATTACTTAAAGTCTCGCTTGACTTGCTCCACTCACCAGTGCGCCAGATCCTCTAACAGTGGTCATGATCGTCCGAGCACTCACCAGTGCGCCAGATCCCTCTAACAGTGGTCATGATTGTCCGAGCACTCACCAGTGTGCCAGATCTTCTAATAGTGGTCATGATCGTCCGAGCACTCGCCCGTGCGCCAGATCCTCTAATAGTGGTCATGATCATCCGAGCACTCACCCGTGCTCCAGATCCTCTAATAGTGGTCATAATCATCCTCTGAGCACTCACCAGTGTGCCAGACCCTCTAATAGTGGTCATCATCCTCCGAGCACTCACCAGTGTGCCAGATCCCTCTAACAGTGGTCATCATCCTCCGAGCACTCGCCCGTGCGCCAGATCCCTCTAATAGTGGTCATCATCGTCCGAGCAGCACGACTGCAGAGGAGGGACTCCCTCGATTAGAGCTGCTCCCTGCCATCCGGAGAAGTCGCTGCACTTCATCAGTTGCTTCCTCAGATGGTCTTCATCCCTGGCCACCAACGATATCAGTTCACTTAGTGATTCTTGTATCTGCCTAGTGTTTTAGAGAGTTTTCCATCTCAGGGGTCTCAATTCGTCCTCTCAAGTAATCCCACGGGTAGCTGGAGTAAATATCTATCAATCCCATTTTACAGATGGCAGTACTTATTCATTTGAGAATATTTGTGGAACATTTGTGCAGCTGCCCGGCTCAGATGACTGGTGTGTGTGGCTGAGGTGTTGTGGCTCTCAGTGGCGTCGGGGTCCCAGGCCTCCCCGTGCTGGGTCCAGTGTGCCCTGCCCTGCCACAGCCCTCGCCTGGAGGTGGCCCCAGTCACGACCCTGGGTCCTGGTCCTGAGGCCCTCACTCGATGGTCACCTCCAAGAGAGGCCATCAGTCCAGGCAGCCCCCTTGGTGTCGTTTGCTGAGCCCGCCGTTCCCTGGTGAATTGCTGCTCACTCTCTAGCTCCAGCTCCTCCCCTGTGGACCCTCCCTCACTGCCTTTCTTTGCTCCTCCCAGCAAGGTACTTTAGATTCATCTCCATGACCACACTTATCACTAGTGTGATGACGTATGTACACTCCTGCATGTCTGTGACTGCACACCCCCACCCCTGCATACATCCCCATCCATATGCAATGCTACCAACTGGAAAATTCAGGAGCTTGACGGCCCATTCTCTCATTCCTGAGTCTCGAGAGTCAAGCCCAGCATCAGCAAAGGCTCAGCAAATGTTTGTTGAATGGATGGAGTAATTCTGAATGGGTCATTCCCTCTCTGAGTAATGCTGGTACCTTACATCCTCTGGGTGTAGTTGGGTAAGGAAGGGGAGAAGATGGGGAGATGGTGAGGGGAGAGAGTTATTAAAGATGGAAGCAGAATACCAGGCCTGGCACCTCTGTGTTTCCTGGGGTAGATTGTTTTAATATGAGATGTGTCTCGTTTATAGATGTCCAGTAGCCATTGTGGATAAATACCCCTCCCAATTTGCTGCCATGTCCTTTCCTCCCAGTAGATCCTGGGTCAGGAAATTAGAAAGACACAAAGCAACCAGGCAACTTGCTTAGCAGAAAGGAAAGGGAATTTCTGGTGGTCTCTCAGGTGCTGGGCTTCCTTGTTACTAGGTAATAGTATCACCGTTTTACAGGTACAGCCAACAGTACACAGTAGATCCTGGGCCAAGGTGAGATTTGACCTAAGACCTCCCAGGACCAGGAACACTAAATGTCTCCAGCCTTCACTGGGGACCAGAGAGAAGGGTCTTAGATTGAAACCTAACAGGCTGGGAGGTGGGAAAGAGAAAGATCTGGAGAAAGTGATGTCAACTCTGAGAAGTGATTGATGTCGCCACAGGTGGACTCTGCCTCATGTCCATCTGGTGTTATCTGGTATTATCTGTCTATCTGGTGTTGCTAAGTCACTTCAGTCGTGTCCGACTCTTTGTGACCCCATAGACAGCAGCCCACCGGGCTCCCCCATCCCGGGGATTCTCTAGGCAAGAACATTGGAGTGGGTTGCCATTTCCTTCTCCAATGCGTGAAAGTGAAGTCGCTCAGTCATGTCCGACTGTTCGCGACCCCATGGACTGCAGCCTACCAGGCTCCCCCGTCCATGGGACTTTCCAGGCAAGAGTACTGGAGTGGGGTGCCATTGCCTTCTCCACTATCTGGTGTTATCTGATATTATCTGTCTATCCATCTGGTGTTATCTTACTCGTAAAGAGTTACTGAACTCGAGAAGGTGGCCAGGAGTAGGGGACAGTAAGGGTCACGTATCTCTCCTGAAGGGATCCCCGCAGAGGGGCAGATGGAAAGCTGTAGCATTGTTTGAAGGGACCCTGAAGTAAGAGTTCCAAAGCTCCGTGAGGGAGAGGGCTGTGTCTGCGTGTATGCCCTCATGTGTGTGAACTATGACTGTATGAACTGTGTGTGTGTGTGTACCACATGTGTGGACTCTCAGGAGCATAGACTGAGCCTAGTTCAGTGCAGTTCTCTGGGCTCCCGGCATCACCGACTGTGCCATCTGCAGTGAATCTTCCTCTACCTCAGTTGGCTCCTGCTCCAAAGGACCGTCTGGGCCACGTCCCCCTCACGCTGCAAGAGCCCCTGTGGGACTAGCTCTTGAGTGAGTGTAGAAAGTGTAGATTAATTCTCTTTCTCAAGAGTCACATTGTCTGGAGAACCCTCTCCGGCTTTCAGGCACGTGCCTGGGCTATGGGCTGGCAAAGTGCCATGGGGCGGAGACAGTTGGCTGAGCACACAGAGTGCCAGCTCCTTCCTTCATCTCCTTTGTGTTCAGCACCCAGGTGGGGCTCAGGCTGAGCTTTGGGGCAATCAAATGACCCACCTGTCCAGCCCCCTTTCCCCCGCCTCCCCCAGGGCTCTGGTGCTGAGCCTGGAGTCTGAGTGGTTTCCTGCCTGCGTATTGGCCCACTGAGGAAGTACTGGCATCATCCCTTACACCCCACCGTGACTTCCCTGTCCCTTCTACCTAATGGAATAATGGTGTGTGCGGGACTCTTCATAGACTATGAACTCTTCATAGATTGTGAACTGTTTCATCCAGCAGCTAATTTACAGGCCAGGGAAAATACTATTTGAATTCTCTGTGGTTTATTCATTCACTGACTCAGTGAACATTTATTATACCAACTCTGGGCTAAGCGCTGGGGAAATAAAGATGCATAAGGCATAGCCTGTCCCTTGAAGGGTTCATGGTCAGCTGGAGGAAAGCTGTAAGCAGGCAACCCGTTATGCAGTACAGGGAGCAAGGAGAGTGGCGTTACAGAGAAAGGAGCCAATGGGCGGGGGGAAGAGAGAGGACGGGACCACTTGTGGGCTGAAAACTTCGCCAGGGAGGTGACAACTGAAATGGTTCTTGAAGGATGGGTGTCTGTTAGTTACCCAGGTGAAAAAATAAGGACAGGGTCCTTCTGGGCAGAAGAAACAGTGTGTATGAAAGGCTAGAGCGGGAGAGCGTGTCCCAGGAAGACACCAGGAGAGGGGAGTGTCACATGATGGGCCTGGCACCCATCTGGAGAAGCCAAGAAGTTTGATTTTATCAGACAATGAGGAGCCAGCAGAGGACGAGCCAGAGAGCCACCTGCTTGCCATACATGGTGTGAGAATATGGTGAGTAGGTTAGAGAAGCTCCCCAGCGCTGAGGTCGTGTGGTTGGTGCCCAAAGAGGTGGCAAGATTTGAGTGGGGGAAACCTCTCTGCTGGGAATGGCTTCCCACCTCATTAACTCTGCAGATCTGGCAGGAAGGTGAGGTGAGGTGAAGTCGCTCAGTCGTGTCCGACTCTTTGCGACCCCGTGGACTGTAACCTACTAGGCTTCTCCTTCCATGGGATTCTCCAGGCAAGAATACTGGAGTGGATTGCCATTTCCTTCTCCTGGCAGGAAAGTGTAGACAAACTCCAGTCCCTACAGCTGGAACATGCAGCTATGCTGAAAATACATCTTGTGTTATGAAGCACAATGTGTAATAATTAACAGGAATAGATCCTTCATTCTCCAGCCAACATGGAAATGCAGATGTTTACTCATACAAATTTAGAGTGGAAAAGTCCTAATACCTTTTCATTGGATTTTGTTTTTCCAGTGAGTTTGGGGACTAAAGATCCTCCTCCTTTTCCTTTTCCTTTTCTAATGAACAAAAACCTTCCTTTGTTTTAAAGGTTGGAAAGCCAAGACCCTGAAAATGTAAGTGAATCCCTCCAGATTCCACTGTGTTCAATGGCACTGTTTATACTCATGAAGATGGGGGTGGGGCTTGTGATTCCTGAGTATGAAATGGCCCATCTATGAAGTCCTTAGAAGGAGGCACTGATGCAATTGCCCAGGAATTTTTTTTTTTTGAAACAAACAAAGAAACAACCACCCTTTATCTTCCACTTGAATTATCTGGATCTCAATGCCAGAGGTTATTGCCACCCATATTTTCCCTAGCTTCTGCAAGATTGGTCTTGACATCCCAGGTGGAGATAACCAGACAGTGGGAGAAGTGAGGAACTCATCTCCCTTCCTGACTACTGCCTTCACTCCAAAGAGTCAGAGGAGGCAATCTTTTATTTCTATTTAATTAATTAATTAATTTGAAGTAGACCATTTTAAAGTCTTTACTGAATTTGCTACTATACTGCTTCTGTTTACTTATGCATTCGTTTTTTTGGCCGCGTGGAACTTTCCAGGTGGCACAGTGGTAAAGAATCTGCTTGCCAACACAGCAGACACTAGAAATGCAGGTTCGACCCTTGGATGGGGAAGATCCCCAGGAGGAGGGCAGGGCAGCCGACTCCGGTATTCTTACCTGGGAAATCCCAGGGACAGAGGAGCCTGCCTGGCCACAGTGCATGGGGTCTCAGAGAGTGGAACACGACAGAGTGACTAACACACGCTTGGCCACGAAGCATGGGGATCTCGGTTTCCCGACCAGGGATCGCGCCCACAGTCCGTGCATTGGAAGCCAGGCTTCATCACTGGACCTCCAGGGAAGTCCTGGAGCAGGGCTTTCAGCTCGGAGCGTCTTTGCAGGGCTGTCAGTGGAGGGCAACATTATGAATAGTATAGCCCTCTCTGCTGCCCTTCATGCCGGAGAAGTTCGCAATGCAGGGAAGCAGCCCCCTTGCCCCTCACTCCTACGATGCCTTCCTCGGGTTTGAGCCTGCTCTCAGTGTGAATCTTTTGCTACTGTTGTGGGGGCATTTCTGCAGCTGTGTTTTATATTTTAAAACATTAAGAAGTGTGAGTTAAAATTTTTCTCTTTCATTCCTATATAGGGTAACTGGATTTGGCAAATAAAAATAAAAATATAGGACATCCAGTTAAATTTGAATTCCAGGTAAACAAAGAATACTTTAAAAAATATGTGTGTTCCAAATATTGCATTATTTGGTGCTGATCTGAAATTTTAATTTAACTGGGCATTCTGAATTTTATGTGGCAGCTCTACTCTCTCCACAAGGAAAATGGCTCAATATCTGTTTTCTCTGACCAGAGCAATTGTTTACACTTGTTTTTACCATGATGATTTGCTTTGAGCTTGTTAAAATAATTGGTCAAAATATACATGTGCCTGGGGAGTTCAGATGTCTGCATTTCCAGAAGAGTGTAGGAAATTGAATCCAAATATTGATATTTCTGATGATTAATCATTAGCAGTGTTTGTGGCTGATGCAAGCTCTTCCTTTTGACTGAACTGGCAGATTAGTGAAAAAGATAGCCAGTCACTTGCTTCTACCTAAGCCCGTATCATTCGTCTTCACATTTCAATGGGTTGCTTTAATGTGTACAACTATTGTAGTTAGTGTGTAATTAAGACATGGAAAATACCTCCTTGAGGCTAGAGGCCGTCTGGCTCTGTAAATAGTACTTGTACTGACCAAGCCAATAAACTCTGCACACCTGAGGGACAAGCTGTGCACCAACCCCCTACCCCACCCCGCCACTGACGCCAATAATTTACAACTAAGGTAGTCCTTTAAGAGTTACAAAATAAAATTCACAGAATATGAATGAAAGAAATCATCTCTAGACATTCTAGGGGTTTTTGCCAGTATTTTCCCAGAGCCTTTTAATTTTATTGTATAAATTCCCATAGATGGGCTGGCACAGATCTGGAGTTAAGGGAGGCTGGGCATCTAAAGGTGGATAATCTCCCGTTAAATACTACTTTTTAGAGAAAAAAGGGGCTTCCCTGATGGCTCAGTGGGTAAAAAATCCACCTGCAGTGCAGGAGACACAGGAGACATGGGTTTGATCCCTGGGCTGGGAAGATCCCCTGGGGGAGGAAGGGGCAACCCACTCCAGTATGCTTGCCTGGAAAATTCTGTGGACAGAGGAGCCTGGCGGGCTACAGTCCACGGGGTTGCAAAGAGTCGGCCACGAGTGAGCATCTAAGCACTCACAGGCAGAGGAAAGAAGAGGAGTCTCCCTAGGGTGAACCACAGCGAGTGGAAACTGCGGCGTGGCGCTGCATAGAATGCAGTGTTCTTGTGTCCCCTGAGCTGTGGAGTTAGCACTTCAGTCTGTCTGCCGACTACGTGAGGAACAGGCCCCGAAGCCTCTGTAAGTCAGCAGCAATTCACTGCTGGCTTCCCTTGGCAAAATGACAACTGGCTAACCTTTCTGCATTGCTATAGAAAAGGCGAGTGTGTGCTCAGCTGCTCAGTCATGTCCGGCTCTTCATGACCCTTGGACTTAGCCCTCCAGGCTCCTCTGTCCATAAGATTCTCCAGGCAAGAATACTGGAGTGGGCTGCCATTTCCTCCTCCAGGGGATCTTCCTGACTCAGGGATTGAACCCACGTCTCCTGTGTCTCCTGCATTGACAGGCAGATTCTTTACTGCTGAGTCATCAGGAAAACCCACAGCAAAGGTAAGGAGCTGTTCAACACTGCAAGTGCATGTAGAGGAGACCCACTTCTGCCATCATCCTCTACGTTTCATACAGTGTGTGTGATGAAACTGCACACAGAGGCGGGGGTTCTGTTAGCAGGAGAAGGCTGACTGTGCATCGAATTCCATTGCTGCCGATTCTGGAGACTGTGTTTGCCATGAAGATACTGAGCCAAAAGAAATGATTAGAGTGGCATTTCAGGTTTCTCTCCTTTTGGGTTCTATTTTGTGTCCCATTGTTCAGGAGATTAACTTAATATAAGAAGGAGGCAATTAATTTAGTTTAAGGGAAGCCTATTCACTCATTAAATAAACATTAGCAGAACACCTGCTCTGTGATGCCCTTTTGGCCTAACAAGAACAAACAGGAGAAACAGACATCTTGTTTGCTGGTTCGCTGGTGCCAGCGATGTGTGGTTTGGTGGCCTAGACCTATGTCTTTTTGTGCATATTAGAACTATAGGACACCACTAGGTCATGAAGACGTGGACGGAGCTGAGTACTATAGGCATAGGACAGAGTAGGGAGGACAGGGCAAGAATGGTCTGGGAGCTGTCCAGACCTGGGCAAGGATACGAGATCCCTCCAACATTCCAATCCAAAGCCCTCAGACAGAGTACCTGGGTCTAATTATCTATGTCGAATGGCTTTAGCCAGGCAAATAGCTGGCAAGGTAAGTGGTTAAAATACTGGATATGATGGCAGGAGCTCAGAAAGCCATAGGACTGGAAGGGAGAGGGTTGAGTAAGGCTGCCAGGGTTTTTCTGTTTATCTATTCATTCACTCATTAATTCACTCAGCAAACATTTATGAATATCTGTTCTGCAAAACTCAAAGATAAATAAAGCTGACTACGTACCCTCAAGGAGCTTAGCACCTTGTGGGAAAGAAAGGCAAGTGACAATGATTAGAAATACTAACTGAGAGAAAGGGAGATACTAGCTAAACCTTGCTATGTACAGTCTTTCTGTGCCAATCCCCAACTTCCTCAGGGTGCCAGAAAGAGAGCCGGTATCACCTGTGCATGCTGAGGATGGCAGTACAGGAGAGGAACTCTGGGCTTAGGGAGCCCATTGCTTTTATAGTGGATAGTAAGCCTACCTACCCTTTACTTTGAAGGGGGATGCTATCACCTGCTGAGTCCACTTGCTATATAAACTTTCTTGGAAAGATAACCTATAGTCAAGATAGTGTCTCTATTCACAAGATGTGCAGAAACACAAGAGACTCCGGAAAACTGTTTTCTCAAAATAAACAGAGTCACCAGCAGGAGTGGGAAGGGGGTGTGGTGTAATCAGACACTCTCCTATTGGCCAACGGTAAAGGCTTTTCTTTATGAGGAACATGCAGCTTCTCCCTATGAGCATCTCAGAGCAGATATCTGAAGAGAGAGGCAGCCTCTGAAGGAAGGAAGGAAATTAAAATCTGCTGAGGACCTCCTGTATCTCAGGCTCTGCAATCAATATTTCTACAGCTTCCATTTCACTTTGTCTCATAATAAACTTTCTTTTTTATTGTGGTAAAATTCACATCACATAAAATTTACCACTGTAATCATTTAGAAGTGTACAACTCAGTGTCATCAAGTTGTTCACCAGGTCGTGGCAACCACCACCACTATCTAATCCCAAACATTAGCATCAACCCAACAGAAACCCCAGACCCAGGAAGCAGTCACTCCCATTCCTCCCTGCTGCTCAGCCTCTGGCAGCCACTAATCAGCTTTCTTTCTCGATAGGTCTGCCCACTCTCTACATTCATAACAACTTATTTTTTTTTAAAGACTTTCTTTGGATGTGGACCATTTTTTTAAAGTCTTTATTGAATTTTTTACAACGTTGCTTCTGTTTTCTGTTTAGGTTTTTTGGCTTCAAGGCATGTGGGAATCTTAGCTCCCCAACCTGGGGTCAAACCCACAACGCTGCACTGGGAGGCAAAGTCTTAACCGCTGGACCACCAGGGAAATCCCCACATCAACCTTTTGATATAAGTGTTGTCATTCCCATTTTACAGATGAGGAAGCCATAGCTCAGAGAGAGAGGTTCACGTCCTGCCCATGGTCGCAGAGCTGGTCGGTGAGGAATGTGACGGACTTTGCGCTGAGCCCTCCAGGTCGAAGAGCGTGGTCAGTCACTTACGTGGCCTTTGAACTTGGCTTAGAAAGGCTCTCAGGAGGGTGCCCCCAGTTAGTGCATCCAGCGTGTGGAGCAGAGCAGAGGAAGGGGAGCAGCAATCCTGTGCACCCGGCCTGGATCAGGAGGCAGACAGGAAGGAGAGGAGCTCCAGGCGGAGGAAGCGTCCAAGGTCCAAGCGTCGGCCAGTGGAGCCAGCACCCCCGCTGAGGGAGGCTCTCTCTCGGTTAGGTAGCATCTGGTGGTGGGGGCAGGACCCTGGTTCTGGAAGCGCTTGCAGCACAGAAGGCTGTGGCTCCCTTAGTCCAGCTCTAACATCTCTGTTTATTTGAGTGAGCCTGACAAGAAAGCGCTGGAGAAAGTCAGTTGACTCAGGTTTCGTTTTCTCCAGGGAAACCCAGACCTGTCTTTGGCTGAGAGTCTCTCTTGGCAGCTGCCAACACCCTGCACTGCCCCGGGGGTGCTGAGTGACTGAAGGGGCGTTCACGAGCAGCCTCTGGTCAGAGCAGCTGCCGCGTGAGGTCCCCCTGGCTGTGTGGGCCTTTTGTCTGTCTCCTGGGAACCCGTGAGAAGCTGGGTCAGGGCCCCACACGCCTACGGCACCCGTCTCCCTCAGCCTCATGAGGCCACTTTCTGGGCCTTCCCCCAAGCCTCTGGGACTCAGGGAGCCCCTTTCCTTGCTTGGGGGAGTATGGTAGGTGTTGGGAGTATGGTACGTTCCTTCTCAGATTCCCGAAACTCAATAAGCTCATGGTCTCTGCCTCTGGGGAATGTTGGCTTCCTGCCTCCCCAGTGCTGGCGGCAGCATCGGGTGGGGGAAGGGGGGGTTCTTTGGGCGGTCCCGGCTCACCCTCTCCTCTTGAGGATCTCTCTCAGAAGGATATGCATCCCTCAGCTCTGACCCGAGGGTCTTCAGAAGGGTTATGCATTCAGCAAAACAAGCCCTTCCAGATGGGCTGAGCTGCAGCAGCTGTCACACAGGGCCTCCGCCAGCCCCTGCGGGCCTGTGGGATGCAACCGCCACTGCATCTGGCTATGTCTGACTCCAGTCAGATGGGCTGGGACGTGAGGTGGGTGCCTTCCTCCTGGCGGGGAGCTGGGCGAGCCTGTTCTGTGGGTTAGGGTGACGACCCTACGGGTGAGTGGGAAGAAAGGGGGGGTGCCCTAGAAGATGTCTGAGTGCCCTCAAAGATGGATTCAAAGAACAGAGCAAATGTCCTATCCTCACTCGGCAGAGCGCACACGGAAGCAGGACTCTGGGCTTCCTCCAGCTTTGCCGCACGTGGCCAGGTGGACTTGGGCGAATCCCTTTGCATCAGTGAGGCTTTGCTCCCTCCTTTCACAAAGCAGGTAATACCCACCTCACCGAGGTGTTGTGAGGCTTAAATGAAAATGCGTGTGAGATACCCGATAGATGGGTGATAAATGTAAGTTTATTCAAGTCTGGTTACTGGAGACTTTGACTTTCCATGTAGCATTCAAATATCCTAAGAGAATGAGTGGATTTGCTCATGGCCCCTTATCTCTTGGCTTCAAAGCCTGCCGTAGCCATTTCTGGGACATTTTTCTGGCCAGTCATCCTGGCTCCAGCCTCTGTCTGACGCAGGAAGGGACTCTAGTTCCTTCCAGCCCCTTCCAGTTTCTGTGCAACTCTGTAAACTAAAGGCTGCAAGCTGCGTTTCTAGCTGTTGAGTGAGGAAGTCCCCGTGAGACCCCCACTCTCTCTGCTTAGCTCCTTTTGGTTAAGAGTGATCAAGGCTGCGTGTGTGATATCTGCTGTCCTCTGGCGTGGGAGGCAGAGAGAAAGACGGCTGTGTATGCTTTGGAGCCAGACGGCTTGGGGTGAAATGCTGGCTCCATCGCCAATTGTCTAGGTGAACTTGGGCCAGTGTCTTCATCTCTCTCTGCCTTAATCTCACCTTTTCAAAGAGATAGACATGACTGTCTTACTTAAAGTTGTTATCGAGACCTTAAGTTCTGTGCGTTTGCCTAGGAACCCCATGGGCTATGAGCCAAGCATCAGCGAGGGCCTCGGCAGCACATTCTGTTTTCTAGATCCAAGAGATGGGGTGATGGGCGGGGCGGGAGGCAGAAAATGAACATTTCTTGGTGCCAGCTGGGCGTCAGCCTGCATCCCACTACCTGTCCTACACATATTCATTTCCCGTGATGAGAATCCTATCAGGCAGGTGTCTGTTTTTACTCATACTTCACAGAGAAGGCAGCAGGTTCAGGGAGGTTAAACACCTCGCCCAGATGTTAGCGGTGAGTCAAGGTTCAATCCTGGGTCTGTCTGAATAGCGCATTATTCGCCCATTCTCCCTCACCCTTTCCTGTTGGCTGAAATGGAAAGTTCCTAAACAGAGACAGGACTGCTCTTTAAGACCTATTGTGCTCTTGTTGGTTGTATTTTAAGAGCTGCCCTAAGTGACTGTGAGGCAGTCTATAAAGATTAAATACAAGCTCCTCATCCCAAACTGTCCTGGGAGCTTTCAGGTCAAATTGTTAACAAGCCGATGTTGGTTCTACCATCAATCTGTTCCTCTGCTGACCTGGGGATTTGACTGCCCATGGTTATCATTTACAGCCACAGCAAAGTCAGAAAGATCATGGCTGGTCCTGACATTTGTCACTGAATGTTAACTCCCTTCCATTAAAAAGTGTTAATTTCACCAGAGTAAAAAGAGGCTGCTTTCCTTCACATTACAAGGCATCTAGAACCTTCTTAAGTTTTCTAGAAACTAAAATCTTTAGAAACAGTTAACGCTGGTTTTCATGAAGGGCAGACAGAGCCTCCAGGGGCTAAGACTGTAGAAATGGGAGCTTCGGAGGCCAAGAGGCAGTCCAGGCTTTAAGTGGGAGAGGCTGTTGGGGTGGGCACTTCTAGCTGTCGGTGATGGTGGGAAGTCTGGGGAATGCACAGACAGCCCAGGAGAGGGCCTGGGTGGCGGTGTCCCCCCCAGGGGGACAGTGTGGGAGGTGGTTCCCAGGCAGGCCTCCATCAGCTTTGAAAAGACGAGTGCTGGGTTAAACGCTCAGCACAGCTGCCTGCAGCAAGCCACTCTTGTGAATGAAGAGTCCACGTTTTGGGAGCAGGGGATACAGTGGAAGGCTCCCCTCTCTTGGGGAACCCCATGGGGGAGGGCTGAGCTGACATCAGAAGACTGCCACCGGAAAGGGAAGTCCTGTGCCGGGTCCCGCCCTGATGCCCCCTAGGTCAGGAATGCTTTCTGGATGGGAAGAGTGGAGCAGGGAAGATAACCTTCCTTTAAAACGCGGACACTCTCCCAAAGCCCATCGTGTGAGTCAGAAGGCCGAAGCAGGTGGAAATGCCTTACCTTAGCCTCCCTCCCCAAACTGGCATTTGAGCCCATCTCAGTCTGTGGACCATTCAACCCAGACGACAGAAAGGGTGACTGGGCCCAACCCGACTGACCTTTGTGGCCTTCACATGCCCAGGAGCCACCTCTCTCAGAACAGAGTGGGTGACGAGGAAAGACACAGCTGGGGGTTGGGGAGCTGTGTCTGAGGCAAACAGATGCCTCCACATCAGAATGCTACAGCGTGAGGGACTGAAGAGGCCAGCTACACCACCCACTACTGCCCAAATCCAGAGAGGGGCGTGGTCAGATTTGGGTTACCTTGTCCAGTTTGTTGACTTAGCAGTGCAGCCAATGTCTCTTTGATTGAAGGTGTGAGCTAGTCCTTGAAGAAATTCTCTCTGACTTCCTGCAAATAAATATTTGCATCAGAGTGTGGTGGTTCTGGTGGCCCAGCAGAAACAGGCTTAAGAGGAATGAGAATGGCTATAAGGGAACAGCACACAAAACTCTGCTATCAGACAAAGCTGTGAGTGAAGCTGATGTGGTTTGCAGCAAAGGCGAGAGCTAACACAAATGTGCTCTCCTGTGCGGTTACAAAGAGTAACTCGCTAACCCTTGGTCACAACCCTGATCAAGAAGGTACAGTGGCTACTTTTTATTATTGTATTATTATTAGTTATTACAAGTTAGGGTCCTTCAAGAAGCAGAGGTCAAGAGGAGATCAGATGTGCCAGAGATCCGGGACTAAACGGCTATGAAGGGTAAAGGCCGGGACACTGATGTAGGGCTAACAGCCGTAAAAAGGAGAGAGGGCAGGAAGAATGGGTAGAAAGAGCTTCCGACAGCAGTGCAGTTCTGAGAAACCCCCAGCCAGGCCGATGGCAGTCTCCAGGCAGAAGTCACTTTCTAGACCACCTGTCCTGCAGGAACAGGCTGAAACTAACACCCCCGCCCCCACACTGCTCAGTCACTGTCTGGCACGGCCTGCAGGGTCACATGGCCCCAGGCCCAGCAGCGGTCAGCCCTGGGCTCCTTCTCTTCTGGGGCAGAGGGGGACGATCACACCCACATCACGGCCCCTACTCTGAACCCATAAGCAGAAGGTAAGTTCTCTTGAAGGAGGTCTGGGCAGCACATCTCCACGGCCACCACACCCCCATTTTACAGGTGAGGAAACTGAGACACAGAGAGGTTATGTCACTTGTCCACAGGCTCAGGCCAATAAGTGGAAGAGCTGGCACCAGAAGTGGCCTGGTGCCAAAGTTCACCCTCTCAACCTCTGGTCATATTGTGGGCTGTGAGGCTATCTGTTGGGTGTTAGGGGAAGGTGCAGCTTTGGAACCAGGCAGACCAGCATGCCCCTTCTTGCTCTGGCACATACTGGCTGTGGCAGATTGTGCCTGGGGTACACAGAGTGCCTGGAAGTGTGGCCAACAGAGAGTCGGTGCCTCGGCTCCAAGGGGCGGCCCCGGGCCACACAATACAGAGTGACAGGGAGGAGAGACGCGTTCCAAAACAGGAGGATGTTTGCAACAGCTCTTGGGACTCTCCAGAGGGCCTGAGAAACGGCTACCCAGGCAGTCCCCTCCTTTTGAGCAGCGCCTTCAGGTCAGACTCACGTGCAGAGCGTGGTTATCCTCCGAGCCCTCCTCCCCTCATCTCTGGTCTGATCTCAGCCTAGGGCTCTGTCTTCATGCAGAGTGTGGGGGTGTTAAGATCCAGCTTTCTGGATTATTTCCAGGAGTCCCATAAAGAATCCAGCTTGGTTCTCCAGATCATGACCAGTACGATATGGAAGCTCTTCTGGTTAATTTCAAAGACCTGCTTCCTATTGTCCTTCCTGTCCATGCACTGAAGCCTGTGGGTAGCCTGGCGCTAGGGAAGGCCCAGCCATCAACCTGGAGAGGGGAAAGGTGCCAAGTACTGGCTCTCAGGTCAGCTCCGTACTGATGGGCATGTTGTTAAAGGGCTTTGCCTGAGTTACTGTGTTAACCCTCAAATTTAAACTAATACTGTGAAAGGTGTTACTAGCTCCAAACGTGTTGTCAAACGTGATGCTGGCGAGGGATGTGTTCACTCAGCAAACGATTCCCAAATGTCTGATACGTGCAGGCGCTGTGTGAAGTGCCAGTGCATGTGGGGAGAAGAATGTGATGTGGGCCTTTCCCTTAGGAAGCTTGAAATTCTGGGGGATTTGAACACAGCAGCAGAGGAGCTCAGCTGCGAAATGCGCAGAGGTGGGCGGGCCAGCCACACTCGAGGTTGAGAAGATGTCTCAGAAGTGGCGACAAGGACTTCCCTGTTGGCGCAGTGGATAAGAATCCGCCTGCCAATGCAGAGCGCACAGATTTGATCCCGAGTCCGAGAAGATTCCACACACCAAGGAGCAACTGTGGGATTGCCCGTGTGCCACCGCTACTGAGCCTGCGCGGTGCAGCTTCCGAAGCGTGCACGCCGAAAGCCTGCGCTCGGCGACTGCAGCGAGGCGCCCACGAACTGAAACCAGAGTCGCCCGCCTTCGCCACAACTGAAGAAAGTCCACGCAAAGCAACGAAGAACCAGGGCAGCCAAAAAAGGGTGGTGGCAATTATATGAGGTCTCAAGGGTGAGCTGAGGTTTGCCCAGGGGCTAGGGAGAGAGAGAGCATTCTACAAAGAGGGACAATGCATACAATGGCATGGACGTAGGCAACACTACAGGAGAGCAGCCTCTAGTTTGGTTTAGTTGGATATAGACTCCTGGGGAAGCAGTGTCAGCAGACAGAAGTGGGCAGTAGGTGCGGAGTAGGCCATGAGCCATGCTGTAGGCCTTGCTAAGTAGGTGAGATTTTATCATATACATTATGGGAGAGTCTTCTCATGGAATACAACAGAATAAAATCGACAACAACAGTAATTGCTATTATATGGATATAATAATTATCATAATTTTATTCTCTTTTTTATAAGTGAGTATACCAGACCTTTTTCTAAGGGCTTTGCGTGGACTCTTTGCAACCCCATGGACTGTGGCCTGCCAGGCTCCTCTGTCCAAGTGATTCTCCAGGCAAGAACACTGGAGTGGGTTGTCGTTTCCTCCTCCAGGGGATCTTCCTGACCCAGAGATCGAACCTGCGTCTCTTATGCATTGGCAGGCGGGTTTTTTACCATTAGCGTTACCTGGGCTTTACCTGAGCTAATGTGCTAATTCTTAAATTGAACACTTATTAAGTGTTAAAGTATTACTTTAAGTGTTAAAGTAATTTACTGCAAAAGGTGTTATTAGCTCGACTTGACAGGTAAGGAAACTGAGGCACAGGAAGAGAGTGAGTGGCTGAGTCTAAAGGCAGGCTGCCTGAGTCCAGGGCACACATGTGCCCTGCTGCTTGCCTAGGGAGAGAAGCAGTGATGCAGAGCCCCAGAGTGTGATGAGGACGCTGTTCCTTTCCGCGATTTCCAAGTCCTGTCCTAGCCTTGTCCCTGAGGGTTGGTTTTTACTTCGTGTTTCAGTGTCAGGCAGCCCTGAGGTGGTTCTGAGGTCTTGGGATGAAAGACCCAGATTTCAGATAATTCACAGTCTTTCCATTGTTGATAGTACCTGGTTAATATCCCACTCTCTCTGAATGTCAACTCTCACTCCCGAGAGGCGGCCTGCTGACAGCAGGAATGCTCCTGAGCTGATTGCCCCGTGAGCAGGCGCCAGGCCTGGGCCTGGGGTACCTCTGGAGTGAAGTGCAGCAGCCTTTCCCCTCCTTCTCACCAGGGGAAACCAGGCGAGGTGTCTGTATGGACATGTGTGCTAAGTTGGTTCAGTTGTGTCTGACTCCTTGCGACCCTGTGGACTGCATCCTGCCAGGCTCCTCTGTCCTTGGAATTGTCCAGGCAAGAATACTGAAATGGGTTGTCATTTTCTCCTGCAGGGGATCTTCACAACTCAGGGATCGAACCTGCGTCTCTTGTGTCTCCTGCATTGGCAGGTGGCTTCTTTACCACTAGCACCACCTGGGAAGCCCATAAGCTGTCTACTAATTTCTAGCTAATATTTCATCTCTACTACCTTTAGGCAGGAGTTCTTAACATCCCCATTCTTCAGATGAGAAAGCTGAGGCTTATGGAGGTGAAGACTTCTTGCTCAAGATCATATAGCTCATAAATGGCAGAGCTGGAATCTGAACCCAGCCTGTAAAACCCACTCACTTTCCCCCACAACATTCTAATCTTGTGAGGTAAGTATTACCATCCCTGCTTTATAAATAATGAAATAGAGGCTCAGAGAGGTGTAGTCACTTATCTGAGGTCACATAGCAAGTACATCACAGCAGTGGGGTTGGAGCCCAAGCCTGTCTTTCTCCAAGGACTCTGGGACAGCCTTTCATCCTGGTTCAGCCTAGACTCTAAGGAGGCCAAAATCCCTGGAATTCGGAGAATCTTCTGTTCTTCAGTCCCCAATCCCCGAGCCCAGCGCCCACTCTTAGCTCTGTGCATCTGGAAAAGCAAAGAGGCTTATTCTGCCTTTTCTGTCTCTCCATCCCGTGACCTGATTCTGCAGCACTAGGGTGAACCCTGAACCAAAATTCAGAAGACTGAGTCAAGCCCTTGTGTCGCCTCTTGACCTTGGGCAGACCACTCATTTGTAAACGGGTGGTGAGTGCCCAGCTGGCTTCCTAGAGGAGCTGCAGGGAGAAGCAAGCAAGCAAAGTGAATCAGAAAAGGCTTTGAGAGCAGCCCAGGGTGGTGTAGGAGTACTATCATCATTTGGCTGTTTTCTTCCCTTCTCCCCTCTTGCTTCTCTGCAGCCTCTCCCAGCAGGAAGGCGCTCTGCAGGCCTCTCTCCAGACCCACAGTTAGTGGCACCCCTCTGGTCTGGCTTGTTGGACCACATTTCTCAGAGTTTTCCCATCCTCAGCCCTCCCAGCTGTCTCTGAGGCCTCTGCCTCCTAAGGGGAAGATGACAGGGCAGATAACCCAGTTGCTGTCGTGATCAAACCCGAAAGCAAACAGAGGAAGATTCAGAGAGGGCCTGCAGCTTGCCAGGCGCGTGAAGGGTTTAATTGTCACTGCCACCCTGCGAATTCTTCTGGTTTACTTTTGATGGACATGAGGCTAAGAGGTCACCCGCTTAGGGCATTCTGGAAGGAGAAGTCCACCTCTGGGCTGTTGCACTCACTGGGAGGCCAGACCCTTGACTCCCTTCTACTCACCCTGCCAATGGGCAGGTCTTTCAGTACCCACATCTGTGGCTGTCTGTCCTGGAGGCCTAACAAGCCAGGACTAACAAGGCCTGGGCTGGGAAGATAAACTTTTCCTTCTGGCTGCCCAGGATCTTTCAATCACCCAAAGAAATGGAGACTCTGGGGACACCTCTACTCCTGGCCCCTTCATCCAGCCCCACTTCAGCTTCAGAGCACCAGGTGGGCCTGAAGCAGGCAGGGGCAGAGGCCTTTGTCTGCATTCTGGCAGGGCCAGTGCCTTCAGAGGGCAGCCTCTGATGTGGGCAGGAAAGAACTGCTGTCTTTGGGGATCAAAGATGCTGCTTCCGGTGGGCAACCCCATCAACCAGCATGTGATCTTGGACAGGTCTCATCCCTTCCCTGAGCCTTGGTTTCTTGGTCTGTGAAATGGGACCATATCCTTACCTCTCGGGGCTTCCCTGATAGCTCAGCTGGTAAGGAATCCGCCTGCAATGCAGGAGTCCTGGGTTCGATCCCTGGGTTGGGAAGATCCCCTGGAGAAGGGAATCGCTACCCACTCCAGTATTCTGGCCTGGAGAATTCCATGGACTGTATAGTCCATGGAGTCGCAAAGAGTCGGACACGACTGAGCGACTTTCACTCACTCACTCACTCACTCACTCACTCACTCACTCACCTTACCTCTCCTTGGTGTGGGCGGGATAAATGAGTCACCACGTGAAAGTGAAGGGAAAGCAGCGTCGGACCTGCTGCATGACGCGTAGGCCTCGGAGCAGACATAAATGTGGGATCCCTTCCAAGGCGATGGCAGCGGAGCGTGACCCGGCGCCCAGCCCTGGGAGGCAGGAGGCCCTCTGCATGCCCAGGCGCTGAGGTTTGGGGTGGTGGGGCGCATCCCCCCGTTCCCTCTCGGGCAGCAGCTTCGCGCCTGGCTCCCGGGCCCTGCGGGGAGGCCCAGGCTGAGTCCCGCGGCGCGTTCAGCGGGGCGCCTGCTCCATCTAGCGGCGTCTGGCGAGCAGCACCGCCGCGCGCGCCCGCGGGCCACAGCCTCCCGGTTCCGCTCCCGGTTCCGCTCCTGTGTGCGAAGAGAGTGCTGCTGAGTGCGCTGCGCCCCGCCTTCGTTCTGCGTCTCCCATCGGCCACCACGGCCTCTGCGGGGTCCTGCAGCCTCTCACGCTGGTCCTACCGGGTTTTTAGTTCTTTGGTCCACTCACCCGCCAGCCACTCCCCATGCTTTTGGTCGAATTCGTGAGGTCCCCGGGTGGTGCTAGTGGTAAAGAACCCGCCTGCCAATGCCTGAGAGACATGGGTTCAGTCCCTGAATCGGGAAGGTCTCCTGGAGGAGGCCATAGCAAGCCACTCCAGTGTTCTTGCCTGGAGAATCCCATGGACACAGGAGCTTGGAGGACCGTGGCTCAAAGAGTCGTAAAGAGTCAGACACAACTGAATTCACTTAGCACGCACACACGCACGCACCACCATCCTTCCCAGAGCTGGTCCCTCTTTGGTCTCTGGAGACACCTCTCTTCAGCTCCATTTCAGCCTGCGGCTCCATTCCCCAGAACCCTGTGACTCCCTGCCCCCTCCAGAGCAAGCCCCTTCTGTTGGCCTGGCATCTGAGGCCGTCCATCTGGTGGCCCAGCCTGACCCCTCACCACCCCCATCTTGGCTGCTCATGATCCTTTAAGCGTCACTGGCTTCCTGACACCTCTCCCTGATTTGGGGTCCCCTCCTCCTGCTTGTGGTCTCTCCAGGTCCCACCTCTGCTGGGAGACCTTCCAGGATTACTAGAATCCTCTGCCATTCCCTTTGGACAGCAGTGTGGAGGTGTTATTGGAGTGAGAGGTGGCCAGGTCAGGGGTGTGCGTGGAATGACTTGTTGTTGTTGTGAGGATTACGTGAAATGACTTTAGGCACTTAGAATGGCATCTGGCTCATTGTAAGCACTGAGTTAATGTTGTTATGGCCATTATTATAATTATTAAATCCTGTGTCCATTAATTACCAGCAGTGACTTTGGGCCCCTGATTTCACTTCACTGAGTTCTTCTCATCTGGAAAATGGGTACTTTTAAAATTATTTATATTCCTATCCCAGAAAGTTGCCGGAGTTGCAGCCGTGAAATTAAAAGACGCTTACTCCTTGGAAGGAAAGTTGTGACCACCCTAGACAGCATATTAGAAAGCAGAGACATTACTTTGCCAACTAAGGTCCGTCTAGTCAAGGCTATGGTTTTTCCAGTGGTCATGTTTGGATGTGAAAGTTGGACTGTGAAGAAGGCTGAGCGCCGAAGAATTGATGCTTTTGAACTGTGGTGTTGGAGAAGACTCTTGAGAGTCCCTTGGACTGCAAGGAGATCCAACCAGTCCATTCTGAAGGAGATCAGTCCTGGGATTTCTTTGGAAGAAATGATGTTAAAGCTGAAATTCCAATACTTTGGCCACCTCATGTAAGGAGTTGACTCATTGGAAAAGACTCCGATGCTGGGAGGGATTGGGGGCAGGAGGAGAAGGGGATGACAGAGGATGAGATGGCTGGATGGCATCACGGACTCGATGGACGTGAGTCTGAGTAAACTCCGGAAGTTGGTGATGGACAGGGAGGCCTGGCGTGCTGCGATTCATGGGGTCGCAAAGAGTCAGACACAACTGAGCAACTGAACTGAACTGAACTGATCACAGAAAGTTGCCGCGGTTCTAAATGAGGTGCTGTACAGAGATGCTGGGCACTCAGCAGGTGTCCAAGAAGGACTAGTCCTCTCCGTTTAGTCCACTCTCTGGCTGCTCATCAGCTTTTCATAGATCCTTCTCAGTTATCCAGAAGTTCTTCTGCCTCTCTGGAGGCAGAATGCCTTCTTCCCAGCGGACTTTAATCTTTTCCCTTGAGGCCTTCAGTTGATGTGAGGAAGCCCAGTACCTTTTAGAGGATAGTCTTTTATTCAGATTTAAATGTCAATCACATCTATGAATGCAAAATTTAAGCATTGCTTCAGTCGTATCCAACTCTTTGAAACCCCATGAACTGTGGCCCCCCAGGCTCCTCTGTCCATGAGATTTCCCAGGCAAGAATACTGGAGTGGGGTGCCATTTCCTTCTCCAGGGGACCTTCCCGACCCGTGGATCGAACCTTCATTTCCTGCATGTCTGGCATGGCAGGCAGATTCTTCACCCACTGGACCACCCGGGAAAAGCAACATTTGGAATGGCATTCGACGAAAAAATGGGTACAGTGGCTTAGCCAAGTTAACACAAAAAATTAACCATCACAGTGGGCTAATATTTATCTTGTAAGGAGCTTGTGAGCACATTCATTTTCTCTCATTCGTTCTTTCTAAGTTCCTTCTCTGCCTCTCCAGACTCCTCTCTGCTTCCTTTTCTCCATCTTTCACCTACTTTCCAGCAGCCAGTTTGGTGTCTCTGTCGCTTTCCCCGATTGAATCCACAACGACCCATCTTTCTCCGCCTCTCCCCAGG
Source organism: Capra hircus (assembly GCF_001704415.2). Classification (NCBI taxonomy): domain Eukaryota; kingdom Metazoa; phylum Chordata; class Mammalia; order Artiodactyla; family Bovidae; genus Capra; species Capra hircus. The sequence continues at coordinate 2,745,094 of NC_030827.1, read as the reverse complement.
CACTCACTATTCTGTGTCAGCACGGAGACTTTGGCTCCTTGGACTGGGCAGGGAGTGGGGGGTCTAAGAGATGGGAGGGCTGGGTACTCTTAGTTCCTGGTCACCTGCCACAAGGTTCTGGCCATGCTTCAGGAGTTCTCGCCTGGAGAAGGGGCCTGGCTTGGACTCCGGGAGCGGGGAGGCGAGGTAGGATTCACTTGGCAGGCTTCCTGGTGGGGGTAGAGAGCGGAGTGATACAGGTGGAGAAACTTGGCTGGAATAAACTGGCCAAAAGACTGACCAGGGACGGTAAAATGATGAGGCTTGTTCACGTAAAGTGTAAAGTGCTTCTTGAAGAACAGAGGTCCCAGAATGGCAGGCAAACCATGAAAGCTGGTGGTGGTGTGCTCGGGGATCCCAGACCAATTTTAAAAACATCTATATGATATAATTTGACTTATAATAAAAAAATAAACTACACATACTTAAAATGTATAATTTAATGTTTTTGATAGATGTGTATACTCATGAAATCATCACACAATCAAAATAATAAATACACCCACCACTCCCAAAAGTCTCCCCTTGCCCCTTGGTGATATCCTTCACTCCTCTCTGTGCTGACCAGCCCCAGCCCCCGATAACCATTGACCTGCTTCTTGGTACTATAGATTAGTTTGTGTTTTCTAGATTTCATATTATGGATACATACAGTAGGTATTCTTTTTGTCTGGTTTCTTTCATCAGTATAATTGTTTTGCGATTCATCCGTGTTGTATCTGTCAACAATTCATTTTTCTTTATTGCTGAGTTGTATTCCATTGTTTGATAATTGCACTGGCTTAGGTCATAAGCCTACCCCTGAACCAATCACTGTGGCCGGAGGCATGGGAGGGAATGATTAGCCTAGACTATGTCACGTGCTCCATGTCTAGACCTGTGAGTAGTTAGCTCTCAAAATCTCATGCACCATCAAAAGTCCACTCAGAGGGGCTGGTGACTCGTGAGATTTTCCTCTTCTCTTCAAGATCTGAGGTTTTTGGTCTCCAATCAGTCCCTGGACGGGGGTGCAGAGGTTGTTTTTTGAGGTCTGCAAATTAAATTGGGCCTTATTCTGATGTGAAGAGACTTCTTTCAGCTCCTATAAGAAACCCATATGGGCATCTTTGCACATGTTTTTGGCATCGTTCCCTCTAGAGGAACTGTAATTTGGCTTGAATTTGTGGACTTGTTTTCACTGCTTTGGTTTTCATGACTGCTGCTTTCTAACACCTTCTGGTGTTTATACATCATTACAGCTAGTTTTAGGAATAGGTGGAGACAGTTTTCATGTTCTCTGGGAAGTGGAGCTGGGCTTGGATTTTGGAGCTGGTAGGCTTTTAAGCACATTTCCAGCTGTTGTGAGTGCTTCCCTCTGTGTCTCTGGGCATCTTTTTCTCATCTGAAGCACAGGTGCCTAAGTGCCTGCCTCACAGGGCGGTTGTGAGGTTCAGGTAGGGTCTCATCCATGGAGAGCCTGGCGCCGAGCAGCAGCCCCCACACCACCTGGATCTCCTCCGAGCAGCTTCTCCAGTGGGCCTTCCTGGCCTTGCTCAGGATTTATTCAGAGAGGGGATGTTAGCAAACCAAAGGATTGGTCATGATGGGATTTTTCATTTCCACATCAGATCGGATTTCTTTATTGGAATAAGAGAATCTCAGAAGCCTGAGCAAGAAGTCACAGCAAGCTTAGACCCAGGTTTTCTGAAAGTGCCTGATGACCCCTCAACCTCTGAGATCACGTCAGCTTCAACACAAAGGAGCCTTTCCACTCCACCCTGTCTGGAGCAGCCACCCCAGTCATTCTTCCCATGTTACCCTTCTGTTCTCTTCATACCACTTTAACTACCCCAGATCATTTTATCGTCGTCTGTTTGCGTTCAATAGAATATAAGATTCATGAGAGCAGGACACATACCGGTCCTATTCATTGCTTGTTTTAGGTTAGGTTCCTCCAGAAGCCAGTCCTGGGACAAGGATGTGGAACTGAGTAGTTTACCTGGGAGGTGATTCCAGGAAGTAATGGTAAGGGGGTGCAGGAAAGGAGACAGGGAAGAGAAAGAGGTCAGTAAGGGGTGCACTTTTGAGTAAGCTACTACTGTGGGTGATTGGGGCTCAATTTCAGTGGAGAAAGTAGTCTGGGAAAAGGCAAGAGTTCTTCCTTTTGGGACCTGGGGTATTGATTTGCCAACTTGGCATTAGTCATTGGCTAAGGGCTGCTCCTAGGAAGTGTTAACAACCTGATTCTTCCTGCCTGCCCTGCCTGCAAACAGAGTGGGGCTATCTTGGCCACAGTTTGTCTGTGCCAGTCAGAGTCATAGGCAAAAAGTCACATGCATTTACAGTCGGCAGCCATTGAGTCCCCAGGAGTGAGTGCCAAGGGTGTCTGGCAAGACGTCTCCTACACAGCTGAATCCCCATCAGCAGGCATGACGACTGGCAAATAGTGATAAGCTGTTGGATGATTCAGGAGGAGGAGGATCCCTCCAGGATGCCAAGGGGATGGATGTTCCAAGCTGAGAACCTTGTTTCTCTAATACCTCAGTTGCTGAGGGATGCATGGATTCACAAGCGCCCAGGCCTCTTTTTGTTTCTGTGCCTCTGTGGAAACCGCAGAGTTTATTTTTATCTCATTCCTTTATTAAAAGCTTTGACTAATGCTGGCCCATTTCCTTGCAATTGCTCCAACAGGGTGTCCTTATCTCTCTACCCACCAGGACGACCAACGTCCTTTCTGTTGCTTATTCATCTGAGGACAAGTTTTGAATCTTCCTTCCATTCGGATTTCTCTCTGATATCTCCAGATGCTGATTTTCCTGTCAGTATTAGGTTCTGAGGACTGAATTGGGTTTCTTACCTGTGGTCTGGCCAGGACAGGGAAAAGGGTAGCAGCCCCTCCATTCTTCTAGAGCAAGGGCTCTCAGCCCTAGCTGTACACTGGAATCACCTGGAGAGTTTTTAACACATGCTGATGCTCAGGGCTCCGCCTCTGGAAATTCTGATTCAGAACCTGGGATAAGGCTCAGGCATTAGGTACTTCAGAAAATTTCTGTGATTCTGATAGGTAGCCATGGGGGAGAAACGCTGGGCTAAACCAACATAGGCATTAAACAAAGGCATCTGGAAAGGTCATAGGTATGTGTAGGTTCAGGTGCAGCTTGATCCAGCAGCTCAATGACCTCATCAATTTCTGGTTTATTTTTACATTGTTTATTTTAAAAAAAGCCAAACCTCTCTGCTTATCTCCTGTGATTCTGGTTTATCTGTCCTTTGGTTATCAGATAAGCTCTCAGAATTCCCAAATCACTGCAAGCTGTCCTAGGACTGTCTCTTATTCGGGTCCAATAGGAGGCAGAACATCTTTGACCCACCGTTCCTAGCACAAGTCTTGAGATTCATGCTGTGTGGACTGGCATATGTACGAAGCCCAGCTCTGAGCCAACGACTGTAGCCAGTGGGACGGTTCAGACCCTGTGCTCACTCGTAGCCCTGGGTGTGGTCCGTTCCCCACTGTGGCTCTGTGTGCATCTTACCATCACTGGGCAACTTCTGAGGAATTCTGATGTCTGGGTTCTACCCTCAGAGATTCTGCTTCAGTTGGTCAGGGGTGGGGTCCAGGTGTTGGCATTCTTCAAAGCTCCCCAGTTGATTATGAACGTGTAGCCAGGGTGGAGAACCATGGCCTAGACATTGTACAACCTCAGGAGGCAGGTGTGTACCCAGTGTGGGCAGGGTCACAAGTAGAGATCCTCTGCTTGGGCCTAACTGTATGCCTTGTTAGGGGCCAGCCACATGTCCAGCAGCCTTAGATGACTGCATGGCTGCACTCAGGAAGCTCAAACAGAGAGGCAGAGCAGCAGCCTCTGTATTCCTAGCCGTAAGAAGCAGTAGCCAATGGCAACCAGATTGGGAGTATTTCATGCATGCAGAGGTGTGGTGACCTGCTCTTGCACAGATCCCTAAGATACCTGAGGTATCCACAGATACCTAAGGCTTCCCCTTCTCTGTATCTGTTTCCTCATCTGCTATTTGGGTTCAAAAAATGCCTTTGCCTCTCGGAGCTGACCAGAGATGAGTGAGATTTGTGTGAGGGACCCTTGGCTCCTAGAGGGGAGACAGAATCCCCTAGTAGGAGGCTCTAGGACGCTGTGGGAAGAGTGCACTCTTTCTAGGGAGCTGTACTACCTTAGTCAGTGTCCCTTACCTCTTTGAGCATCAGGGTCCAAACCACCGAGATGAAGACTCTACCTTCCAGAGCATTCTACCATAAAATAAGGTCATGTGTATCAGCCCTTAGTGCAGCCCTTGGCAGTAATAGGGGTTCAGTACATGGCTTTCTTTCCAAGAATGCCACTGTTAACTCTTAATCTTTTTAATGTCAAACGAGGAAACCAAGACTCCCAGTGTTTAATATAAGCAATTATTTGCTGTTTATAGGCTGGAGTCTCTTGATCAACTCCTGGATTCCAAGTCCCTCAGCAGAAGGTCCTGCCCACCACTTCATCTCTGTATCCCCAACCATGCCATGTGAGGCTCCAGACTTTCTACACCAGAGGGTCTTGGGAGTGGCAGTTGTGCTGGAAGGGACAACGTGAAGAGTCTCATCTTTAAGCTGCCTTTGCTTATGGTCACAGTCTTTGCATTTGAATCAGATATTTGCCTGGGGGAGGGTGATGCTCTGCTTAGCACAGTGCCTGGCACAATGGAAGTACTAACAACTGGATGCCAAAGGAATGGACTAGCCTTCCCTTTTCATAACTTACCTTTTCTGCCCAATGTAGTCATGGATGAAATGAAGATGAAGAGTGTAAGAAATAGTTCTGTTTATTGATTAGAAGATGGTATAAAATCACAGCGATTTGCAGGCATCCTGGGCTTTCTGGGGGGGGTCATGCAGTGCTGGACTCAGGCAGGAGATGGAGTGGGGCATGGGTCACTGGGCACAGGCTCCCTTCCTGCGCCAGTAGCGCGGATGCTAGCATGAGAGGGCACTACTGTCCTTGTCTCTGGAAACGGAGCACATGGGCAGTTTGGGTCATCAGAGAATGCCGTGCTTAATAGTTCAGTCCTATCCTACATATGTTAGGTGCTGGCTCTCCCGATCTAGTTATGGTAGATTCTGACTGTGCTGTATAACACTCATTCTTCCCACCAAAGAAAGGGAAACAGGCACATTGGTTTGGGAGGCCAGAGGATGGTGCGTGTTTGGCTCAGGTCATCTTGCTTCCAGATACATCAAGGTCTGCTGGACTTGGAGGCAGTGGCCTGGGACACGCAAGCAGAAAAGTGTGCACTACTGTTTAAGCTCAAGCAGAGGGACCTTCCACAGGGCAGCAGTGTGAAGAGATGAGCATGCTTCCAAAAGAAACCCGACTTCATCTTGTCTCTCTCGAGAAGAGGGAGGAGGAAGAGCTGGCAATCAGAGACTGAGCCACATGGTCCTGGGTTCCATAGCGTGTCTACATAGAGAATTCTTCCAAAGTGTAAAAGGTGTTTCCGTCCCAAGAGTTAGTGTGTAAAATCAGCAGGAGGACCAATCAAGGTGCTCAGTTGGCTGTTTAGTACGTCTCTGAGAGCCAGATGGCTGCGTTCACAGTTACATGACATTTTGGAACAGCTGGAGGGACCTCATGATGTTGTCATCCTGGGAAGGGAGTGGGAAGGGAAGAGGATGGTTAGAATTCTCTGAGGCTTCTCCCTGAGAAGCTCTATAACTGGTGAGCACATCTCCCAGAATGAGGGACTTCCCTGGGGGTCCAGTGGTTAAGAATCTGGCTTGCAATGCAGGGGATGTGAGTTTGATCCCTGCATAGGGAACTAAGATCCCCCATGGCAAGGAGCAACTAAGCCTGTGCAAACACTACTGAGTCTAGAGAGATTCAAAGCAAGAAGCACCTTCTCTGGCCTTAAACAGAAAGTCAGAAGAAGCAGATTATCCAGCAAACCAGTGAAGGCTGCTTCTTTTAAGAAGCTGTGGGGAAGCGCACTTTATCAAATGCGTTTTCTGTACTTACAGAGATGATCACATGTTTTTTGTTTTATCCTATGATGTCATTAATCACAGTGATTAGTTGTTGAAGGTTAAACCATTCTAGCAGTCCTGTAATAAACCCTATTTGTTCATGATGTATTATGCTTTTTACATATTGCTGGACTTGTGTTTTCATGCCTGTGTCCAGAAAGGATACATTAGCTCCCCAAATTTTGTATCTTGTAGTGGCCTTGCCAAGTTTCCATAATAGGGTTATGACAGCTTCATGAATCAAACTGAGAAGTTCTCTCTTTTTCTCTGTGTCCTTGAGTTTGCGTATGATTAGCATCATTTTTTTGCTAAGTGTTTGGAAGAATTTACCAGTGAAGGCATCTGAGCCTGACATTTTCTCTGTGGGAAAATTTGAAATACAGATACAATTTCTGTAACAGGCATAGGACAATTCAAATTTTCTGTTTCTTTTTGTGCTGGTTTTGGTAAGTTGTATTTTGTAGGGGGTTTGTAGACTTCATGTATTATCAAATTTATTGGAAAATTGAACTGTTAACTTTTTAGTGCCTGTAAAGCTTCCGGTGATGTCACCCTTTTAATTCTGGATATTGATAATTTGAGTATTCTCTCTCTTTTTTTTGTTTAAATTGGTCTTGTTAAACCCTTATCAATTTAATTAATTTTTTCAAAGTGGCAATTTTGGATTTACTGATTTTCTTATTGCATGTCTCTATTTTATGTTTTTCTGCTGTATATTCTCTAAGGAGTACGTATGAGATGTAGAAAATCCTCAAATGTTTGGATCTTAACACGTTTCAAAGTCCATGTGTCAGAGAAAAAAGCATCTTAAATTAAAATATGAAAATATGACATCAAGAATCTAGGAATTTAAAGCAGTACTCAGCTAAAGCAGTACCCAAGAAAATTTATCCCTTTAACTGCTTATATTAGAAAAGAATGGTTGAAAACCAATGATCTAAACCTCTGTCTCAAAAATGTAGACGAGCACCTAGAAAACTGAATTAAAATTAAAAAGCAGAAGGAAGAAAGTAATCTGGAGCACGTGCATGCACGCTGAGTTGCTTCAGTCGCGACTGCGTTGCCATGCCCTCCTCCAGGGGATCCTCCTCATCGAACTCAAGTCTCGTTAGCTTTCCTGCCTTGGTAGGCGGGTTCTTTACCACTAGCGCCACCTAGGAAGCCCAGTTTAGAGGACACATGAATGAAACAGAAAGCGGACTAAAGCAGAGAAAGTCGACAAAGTTGATTACGAGTATTTGAAATCTTTTAAAAGCACATGCATTCGGAAGCCGGGCTGCCTAGATTCTAATTCTGGCTCTGTTACAAGTGGAGTGACCTTAAAGCACCTCTCTGTGCCTCAGTCTTTTTGTGAGTGCAATGGTATGGATCATAGTACCTACTTACAGGGTGGTTTGTGAAAAAACCAGTGAGGTAATGAATAGCTATAGAAGTTGCTAATGTGAAAAACTAAACTGATAAAAAACCTGTCAAAAACCATAGTACAATCAAAGCATAGTCAAAAAGCATAGTACAATAGGGCACAGTATTTAAAATTAAGATGATATAGTTCAAGTTCCATCTCAATCATAATATCTGAACTTTGCAATACCTCAGTTTTCCCTTCTTTAAAATGGGTATGATGAGCACTGGTGGTTAGCCAGCTCATAATGATTAAAATGTGGAAACTTTTCTAACCGTGTTGGTAAATAACTGCTGACCTGAGCCTCTCTTTCAGCAACTTCCCCTCTGGCTGCCTGATAACTGGTTCAGAACCCCTAGACTACCCAAAGATCCACCAGCTAACAGGTTAGTAGCAAGCTTAGCAGGGTTTCTCCAAGCCATTGGTCAAAGTCAGTTAAGAAAGATCAATTCTCAGTCTATTCTAGCTTTTAAATATATTGACTATGTGAAGTTTATGTAATGTGCCTAAAACCTGGCTGGTGCTCACTACCTGTTAATAACTTCTCCCCTCTCCCACTTTCTTGCACCTGCAGTTCTTACTAAGAGGAGATCAGAGTAACTGTATATCTTTCTGAAACAAAGTAGGAGTATAGATGCATTTTTCTATTTCCAGTTCAGTCTCTGGCTGACTCTGGGGCCAGCGTATCCTTTAGAACACAAGCATCAGTGGAGACCCACTGAATTAGGATCTGCATTTTAATAAGAACTTCAAGGAGGCTGGTTTGCACATTAAAGTTTTAAAAGCTTGGCCAGGGCAGTTGTGCTAAAATGAAGCTTTCTAGATCCACACCCAAGATCTAGAGTCTCTGGGATTGAGACCTGGAAATGTTCATTTTCACAATCATCTGAGGCAATTCTTATGCACACTGTGGCTTAAGAATCTCAGCTTTAGACTTTTTCCAGCAACTCCCTTATAATCTAGGGCAGTGATCCCCAATCTTTTTGGCAGCAGGGACTGGTTTTGTGGAAGACAATTTTCCCACAGATGGTGGGGGGCGGGGAGGGTCGGATAGTCTGGGGATGATTCAAGTGCATTACATTTACTGTGAACTTTATTTCTGTCGGGTTTTCCTGGTGGCTCAGCTGGTAAAGAATCCGCCTGCAATGCAGGAGACCCTGATTCGATTTCTGGGCCAGGAAGACTACTGGAGAAGGGATAGGCTACCCACTCCAGTATTCTTGGGCTTCCCTTGTGGTTCAGCTGGTAAAGAATCCACCTGCAATGTAGGAGACCTGGGTTCGATCCTTGGGTTGGGAAGATCCCCTGGAGGAGGGTATGGCAACCCATCCTAGTATCCTGGCCTGGAGAATCCTGTGGACTACAGTCCATGGGGTCGCAAAGTGACTTTCACTTCATTATTGCATCAGCTGCACTTCAGATCATCAGGCATCAGATCCTGGAGGCTGGGGACCCCTGGTCTAGGGAGCGGGCCATCAGGCAGAGGAAGATTGAGAAATGACAGTGCTGCCCACTTGGAAGTCTGCAGTTCCACAGAGACCCGCTCTGGGCTCTCACAGCCCCCTGCTCCCCTGCTTAGTCTGTGTGGCTCAACCCGTGCATGGCCAGAACCGCAGGCCAGTCTAAGGAGTGGAGGTTGCTGAAATCCTGAGCTGTATTGCTGAGGCTGCGGTGGCTCTGAGTCGGAGGACTGCAGGTTTCCCGTGTTCTCCCTTCTTCAGATCTCCGAGCCCCAGATTTAGAGGTTTTGTGCCCTGGGATCTCTCCTTACCTCCTGACAGGATTCAAGAAATTCATCTAAAGTCACGATGCCATCTTTATTTTTGTCCATTTTCTGAAAGACACAGGAAGCAGTTTAAAGAAACTGGTAATCTGCATTCCCAAACTTGCTTTTTGCTCACCAACATTCCCCTGACAATTAGGATGGTCTTTCATCGATCAGACAACTCCAGGCCCTGGTTACAGCGCTTTGACCCCCATGAGCATCTTTCAAATGGAAACGCTGGCTCTGGATGCTCGTCTTCTCGTCACCCGATTATTCTGCTGACCCCTGGCGTGTCTTGCCCAGTCTCACTCCCAGCCTGTCCATTCGGCAGTGAGCCCCATGAGCATCTTTCAGATGGAAACGCTGGCTCTGGATGCTCGTCCTCTCCTCACCCGGTTCTTCTGCTGGCCCCTAACATGTCTTGCCCAGCCTCAGTCCCAGCCTGTCCATTTGGCAGCGGGCACACTGGGCATGGGCAGTTCTGCTCCTGTCCGTGGCACCTACTGTATGGCCTGCAGTCTCCCTGAGCCTCCGCTTTTCCCATCTGCAAAGTGGGAGGATTAGGCTAGAATGAGCTCTCGTGTTTGCTGATACTCTCCTGCCAGGCGAATTCTTTTCTTTTTACTAGCATACCACTGAGATCTTGCCACTCTTCTAAGTCACAGACTAACAGCATCCACCTACTTTTTACCAGAGCAAGGCTAAACTCTTCCATTTAAAGATCTCGCTCTAGTTTCCAGCCTATCCTAGCTTCCACCTGATTTCCCCTTGCTCCTCAAGCACAAATGCTCAACACCAACGACACAAATGTGCTTAATGACATCTTCAGTATCTGCTCTGAGGGCTTCCCAGGTGGCGCTAGTGGTAAAGAACCCTCCTGCCGATGCAGGAGACGTAAGAGACACAGGTTCGAACCCTGGGTTGGGAAGATCCCCTGAAAGAGGGCGTGGCAACCCACACCTCTATTCTTTCCTGGAGAATCCCATGGACAGCAGAGCCTGGCAAGTTACAATCCATAGGTTAGCACAGAGTAGGGCACAACAGAAGCAAATTAGCATAAGGAATACACTTAACAATATCTTTGATGTATGCACATGTGCGATTTACTCTGATCTCCCAGCCATTTTTATGAAATTTAGAGTCCACACGCTACCACTTACACTTAATGATATTCATCCTTGTTCTCTTCTGTAGTGTATACTTGTCTACTTAATAAAATAATCTGCTCCCAGGGGATGGTACATCTTGCAATTCTCTGTTTCTTACCACATGTAGTGGAGGCTTGGATACAGAACACTGCTCAGATACTTGTGGGCTGATTGGTCTAAGGTGAGCTTAAAGCTTACACACAGGGTGTGCGCTCTTACCTGGAAGAAGATGTCCACGTGCTGCCTTGGAGTGTCTTCTTTAAGCACAGGATATGTGTATTTCCCCATCATGTCATAGATGGCTTTGACAATGTCCATCATCTCCTGGAGAGGGGACACGGAAGCACACAGAGTGGGAAGCAGGAAGTTAAGCTCTTCTCGGTGACAGTCTGGGGCTCTCTGTCTCCCTTGAGAATGAAAGGGATTAAAAGGAACCTCAGCTAATGAGAGGGAGTTAGAAAGGAAGCTGAAGGGTATGTATCCTGGGAGCCTCTTCCCAGGACAATTCTCTTTGTTGTCAGAAGTTCTTGGGTGGCTCACCTCTTCCTGAGCTTTCCCAAGTAATGTGTTATAAGTGGGATTTGAGTGGATTTGTTCACGTACTGAGAGACCCACACCGCATTTTTGGAATACCTTCTCTCTACTCTGTAATTCCTTTGCGTGACTGGCCTGTGTGGCTTTGTTTGAACCAGCTGATTGGAACAAATGTGGACATCTGACTACGGAACTGAGTCAGTATGTCGTCATCTCTTGAGAAGTCGGGGTGAAAAGCTGGAGTTTGGGTCAGAGTTGGTAGCATGGGCAAATCATTTCCAGGTTTTAGCTGAGATCAGGGGAGAGCAGACACTGCAAATAAATATAGAGATGAACTTCTGTAAAGTGTAGGCTGGAGCAGATGGAATGGAGGAGATGAGAGAAATGCTGGAGGACGGGAGCGCAAGCAGAGAAGTGACGAGGGTGGAGGAATAGAGAGGGGAGAAGGGCGGTGGCAGACGGAGGAGGACACAGATTCTCCCATGAGGAATTCCTCCTGAGCCTACACACATATACACGTACCCACACACGCATGTGTTTTCTGAGAAAAGTGGTTGAATTAGACACAGACAGGGAACGAGAGAAACCCTGGAAAGGCAGGGTCTGAGAATGGTTACCCTATTCACTAAAGTGTCCTCTGGGGTCTCCCCACTGCCAACCATTCTTGCAGAGGGCAGTGTGGCCGTCCTAAGACAGAGCTGCAGGAGGGAGACGAGAGAGAGGAAGAGACGGGTGTAGCATAGGGGGAGACCAATGGCTTTCTACTTTTACTGGGGATTAAAATGTGCTACATTAAACTACCTGTAACATTTTTCACTTTAACAAGAATTATTTACTTCTTAAAAGACTTTTTAGAGAAATTACCTATATCTTTACAAGGAAGGTCTCAACTTAAGCCCATTGATGTTGATGGTTTTCTATCTTTGTTACCAAAAAATCCCTTTCTACAAAGACAAAAATTACCCTAGGGCCAGATAGATGTTACGAATCCTTTCATATTTTCTTTCCAACCTTTTAGTAACATGGAACAGTGATCAGTACATACTCATTAAAATAAGTAAGTGGTTCTTATTGTTCTGTGGATCTGTTTCCCCAAAACTGTGAGCTCTGAGGACACACGCTTGATCCTTCATTGCTTAATTCTCTGCGCCTGGCGCCGTGTCTGCAGGGGCTGGGAGCCCCGAATCCGTTAAGTGGCCCCGTGGTGTTTTCCTGGTTACCCTGGCCAGGCATGGTGTTCCATGGGCTTCCTCGATCCCTACTCAGAATGAGGAAAAGGGATGTAGGAATGCAGCCTTGTCTTCAGGATATTTGATGGAGTGTCTACAGACACCTGGAATTTCCAGGTGGCACTAGTGGTAAAGAACCCCCTGTCAATGCAGGAGATGTAAGAGACACGGGCTCTATGTCTGGTCGCAAAGATCCCCTGGAAGAGGGCATGGCAACCCAGTGAAGTACTCTTGTCTGGAGAATCCCGTGGACAGAAGAGCCCGGCGGTCTGCAGTCAATGGAGTCTCAAAGAGTCGGACATGACTAAGCGACTGAACGACATGGGCATTTATTTTGCAGATTATAATCCCAAACTATAAATTTGTATTTTGTTGCTCATATTATAATATCAATAGCTTTGGCTATTGTGAACTCCTTCAGGCTGACCTCTATGACCTTCAGATATGCTCTTCACCACCCTTTTTTCTTTAATAGCACTCCCCCCCGCCTTTTTTTTTCTTTTTGACACTGTAAGATGCTCTAAGATCATCTTGTATTTTCTCTTTCCCAGGCCTGGAGTCAATCAAGTCCAAGGAGACTGGTTGCTTTTCTTGGAGAATGGTGTTTAGAGACCAGGGTCAAGGTGCCAGCACTCATTGCTGCGGGGAGTCACTGCTCTCGGGACAGAACTAGGGGACGTACACCTGCCCACGAGCCTGTTCAAAAAGGCGTGCTTTAATGCGTCCTTAGCATCCGCATGGCTATCGGTTTCTTTCCTGGAGAAGGAAATGGCAATCCACTCCAGTGCTATTGTCTGGAAAATCCCATGGACAGAGGAGCCTGATAGGTTACAGTCCATGGGGTCGCAAAGAGTCGGACGCGACTGAGGGACTTCACTTTCACTTTCACTTTTCTTTCCTGAATAACTTTTATAACAGAAAGGACTTAAAGATAAATTTTGATTGTCCTCTCAGGATTTTCTTTGCTACGATTTTGATGAAACTGTTTCCAAATGACTGCCAGGGGAAGGTCCAGCTATCTTCTCCAGGAAGCTGCTTATCCGCACTTTATTTTCTTTTAAGGAGAATTTTATTAATCCTGCCTCCAGAAAGGTCTGATGGATATTTAATGGGAACAATTTTGTCTAGTGTGTAAATTACAGAAGGGGAGCAGGAGTTAGTAAGACTATTCAGAGATGGAATAATGGTTGAACAAAAGTTGAAGATCTTGTTATACGTCTCAATTTAGAGTCCTTTTTAAAATATATATTTTGTAAAGTAGTATTTGAATATTTTAGGCTATCTTTTGTTGTTGTTTCATTGCTAAGTCATGCCCGACTCGTTTGTGACCACATGTACTATACCCCATCAGGCTCCTCTGTTCATGGGATTTCCCAGACAAGCATAGTGGAGTAGGTTGCCATTTCCTTCTCCATAGAGCATCATATATTTGAGTATATATAGAAGCATTTAATTATTTACAACAGTGAGATAATATACATCCCACTGTAAAAAATAATGTTTAAATGGGATGTATCATGCTAATTTAAATTTACATCTAACTGCTTTTGCATGGTTTTCCATGGCCACTTGTTATTCCATCATATATTGGAGTTCTTACCATAGCTGCTGTTAGTGGACATTAGAATTTTTCACATTCTGGGGATTGTTCACCACTTTATCTTCAGCACCGAGAACACCTAACAAGCCCTCAAATATATGTTGAGCAAATCCATGACTGAATGAATGAGGAGTGGAAATTGGAGGGTTGAGGTGAGGATTAGAGATATTTGTAACTCTGGACACTGTACCTGGCACATAGGAACTCAGGAAGTGGGATACTATGAGATGCTAAGTCCAAGCTTTGGCTGAGATTCCAGGATACAGTAGATACCAAAGTGAGTTTTGAGATAGGCCTGTGGGCTTCTCACCATCTAGGTACCACACCTACTCTGAGGCTCTAAAGGTGTCCAGCAGTGAAGCTTCAGAAATTATCTGTGATGAGTTATTTAGAGATGGCTGCACCTGATGCCCTGAAGGTTTTATTTGTTGTTAAAATAGGTTGTGGCTAATAGGAAAAGGGGACGACAGGATGAGATGGTTGGATGGCATCACGACAGAGGATAAGACAGTTGAATGGACATGAGTCTAAGTAAGGTCCAGGAGTTGGTGATGGACAGGGAAGCCTGGTGTGCTACAGTCCATGGGGTCGCAAGGAGTAGGACATGACTGAGCGACTGAACTGAACTGCACTGAATGTGATTCAGTTGTAATCTCCTTTTCTGAAAGATCTCCTTTTTTCTCTTCTTGGCGATGCCTGCAATGTTACAATTCCAGTTTTTACTTTTAACTTGTGGCCGTTGACCTGTTAAAATGCAAATCACACTGGGAAGAGTTATTCTACACTGAAATAAATCATTTATACCCCCTTTGGAATGTGCATTGAATAACTGAGATTGAATAAATGAATCTGCTTAATCCTGAGTGTCCATGAATGGGACAGGGTAGGACAATGGGGGAGGTCAAAGGTGACCTTCATTTTGTCAGGAACCAACTCTGCCCCAAAGCAGATCCTCCCTGGTTCAGCCCATTTCATCCGCATGACTGGGGCTATTTTCTCTCTAATTAGCTCTCTCATGCTCCTAGCCTCAGCTCACTTACCTCTTTGTTTATGTATCCATCTTTATTGATGTCATACAAATTAAAAGTCCATCTTAGTTTCTCATGGACGGTTCCTCTCAGTAAAATTGACAGAGCGGTTACAAAGTCCTGAGAAGTGGAAGAGGCATGAGACATTAAGCAGCGAGCCACTGGGTGGGGCGGTGCTCTGTCTGTGGGTCAGACTCCGTGACTGTCTTTACAAAATGGTGTCGCCCAGGTCCTCTGTCTCCTGAAGGATGTGGCCAAGCTCAGCAAAGTACGCCACCCACCTTCCACTGCCTACTTTGCCCCATACTGGGGAAGGAGCTTCTGGAGGAAGAAGGGAAGTCAGTGTGTGCTGACATCGGCTGTCGCCTTACCCACTGGCAGCAATTACCGTGCAAGTGGTGGCATCATCTGGCAGCTGAGAGTGTAGGCTCTGGAAACATACCACCTGAGTTCAAAGCCCTCCTTTACCTCTTACTGTCTGACCTTGGGAAAACCACTCTGTCTCTCATTATCTTACTTTCGTCTTCTGTAGACTGGTAATATACAGTAGAACCCTACCTTGTCAGGGCTATTGTAAGGCTTAAATGAGTTAATACGTGTAGAGCGCTAAGTGCACCTGTGAGCCGCTGGACTGTTAGTCCCCGAGGCCCTGAGTTCTTGGAGGACAGTTGTTTCTTCTGTCTTCAGAAAATCCTTCTTAAATGGTAGAGAACGGAAGCATTGAATGATCCGCTCCTCCCAACATGCCCGTCATTTAAAGGAAGAGCTGATGGGGCCCTGGGGCCTCTGAGAGACAAACATACCTCAAACTTCACGGAGCCTGTCTGCGTGGTGTCGAAGGCATGGAAGAGGTAATGGGCATACATGCTGGCATCTGCAAGGCACAGAAGGAGAGGCAGGTGATGGGAACAGGGACGCCGCACAGGGGAGGGAGATCACTTAAAAGCAATAAGAAAGAGGAGAGGGTGATGCTGGGGTGATAGAAAGGAAAAGGCTGCTGAGTGGGAAAAGCCACTGCTGTGAACTGAGGCCTGTCTGGTTTTCCTGGGGTTTAGGGGGGAGGTTCTAGCAAAAGCTAAGACAGGTTTGCCCTAAGTCTAGCCATCCCTGGAGAGACGCTCCTGTCTCTGTGTACAGTTCTTGCTGGATGAATGAGTTGGTCCTGTGTGTAGAAGATGCTCTTCTGGATGGCAGCACAATGCCACGGAGTGTGCACCCGCTAAGGGTCAGATGACCTGGACTCCGAGAGCAGCTCTGTCACTACCTAGCTGTGTGACGGCAGGGACGTAACACAGCCTCTCTGAGCTTCACCTTCCCATCTCGGCACACGGTTTAGCTTTTCACGTAGTCATATCATTAGAACCATCGTCGTTTGCCACATAGTCAAAACTCAATAAAGAGCGGCTCAACAGGACTCAACAAATAGTGGGTCTGGGGCCTGCGTGGGGCGAAACTGTCCCCAGATGGGGGAGGAGTCCTGTACTGGAACTCACACCTGAGAAGGCGCCTGTCTGCTGCTGAGGGAGGCGTATGAGAAATAGAGCCCCCAAAGTGTCTAGGACACTTGGATCTCTGTTTCATCGGCACCCAAGGAATGGGTCCTGCAGGAGATGGCTCCTGGGCAGGAAGTAAGTTGACATGTGACACACGGAAGCCATGGGAAGCTTCTGATGCCCCAGACCCCGGGGCCAGAGCAGGTGCCTGCAGGAGTCAGGCAGGGTGGCAGAGCGGCTGTGAGCCTGGCACACAGGCTAACCTTATTTATAAGCACGATTTTCTTCACCCTGCATCTTTTAGGATTCCTTTATTTTTATAGCTTCTGGTATTTACTAAAGTTCTTTTTCAAAATTCCACCTTGCCTCAGCCCTTTAAAGGAAAAGACGGAGCATGGCGCAGTGGCAGGTGGGCCTAACACAGCAGAGCTTTGGACACACACTCTGGGGCCCAATCCTGGTCTGCTGCTCTCTGGCTGTGTGATCTGCAGCCAGCTGCTTAGCCTCTCTGAGACTCAGAGGCCCCATTCTCCCATAACCACACCAGCTTTCAAGACACTTTATGATGCTGCTTTATCACTACTGTCTCTGGGAGAAGGCCCATTTTCAGAGCTCTTTTCTTCTAAAGCTTTAGTGGATTCCACATCTTGCAGTAGGGGAGGAACGCTGCTCCGAGCTCATCCCAACCCTGAGGAGGAGGCAGACAAGGCCCCATGGCCCTGGAGGAAGGAAGCCTGCCGGAGAGAGCAGGGAGGGAGCCAGAGGGAGCAGAAAGGGAGCTGGAAGTTGCAGAGAGGGAGCCGCAAAGGGTCTCTTTCAAGACGGAACTCACCTCCATGAGGGAAAAACTGAGCATAGATCTGCTTGAACGTCTCTTCATTGACCACACCGCTGGGGCACTCCTGTGTGAGGGAGACGGAGTCAGTGGGCGAGGCTGAGAGCTTTGGGGGTCCTCATGAGCCCTGGTGGACAGGGACCGGGTAACCACCTGTGCACTTCCGTGACTCCAAGGAGAGTGGCTGGAAGTTCTGCTTTAGGACTAGGACTGGAGCTGCTTTGCAAAATGGTGAGATGTTATCAGAGACTGGGCACTGTGAGGTGGGAGTCTGGGCTGTGGGATTTTTAATAGAAAGATCTGGGTTTGGATCCTGGCTCAGCCCCTTCTATGCTTTGTGACTTTGAGTGAGTCAGCCCTGATTCTCAACGTCCTTACCATGAGAGTGTAAAACAGGGCTACCAGTATCTTCCCAGCCAGGCTCTCAGGAAGTTAAACGTATGAAATCATGAGATAAATTAACACGTTGGCTTTCAGGCTGCTACTTCAGTCTGTGAGCTGGGTCAGCAGCAGACCTAAATCCCCACATTTCCAGGATAATGACACTGATGGTGTGATGGGCTATCCTGAGGCGAGTATCCAGGCCAAAGCCGTGCCACCCTGCCAGGTCTGGGCCACTGGCTGGCTTCCCATCCACCGAGACTGCCTCTTTCTTGCTTGGCACCTTTCTCTCTAGCTGGTGAGCGACTGTGCTCTCCTGACTCCTTTATAGAATGGCCTTCCTTACGTATATGCAAAAATCTCTTGGAGGGGTCCCTTTGGCATTTGAGAGAGTGAAGTCCCAGGTGGGAAATCCTGCCTGGGCCTTCAGAGGCCGTGTGGGTCTTACATTTTTGAAACCTCGGTAAAGGACTTGCAGCTCCCTCTTGGTGAAGTTAGTCTGTGCCTCCAGCTGCTCCAGCCCCTCAGGCCGATGGCAAACCATGGTCATCTCCAGCTCATCTTCAATCTTATCTGGAACCAGAAGAGATGGCATTGAGGTGGCTCACCTTGGTGGTCACTTGTCAGACTGTAGCCTGGGTTGTCAGAAGGGGGGTGTGGTGACCAGGACATAGGGTCATGGGCTGGGGGGGTCACACTGCAGATGACCTTCTTGCCTTGAACCCCACCTCTCTATTCAGTCACTTTCTATCTCACCATCAGTCCATCACTCCAGGTGTGTTGGACACCACCTTTGGAGGGAACTTCAGCCTAGGAGATACATGTGTTCCAAGTGCTAGAAATAAGTCCATACAAAAACATTTCCTTGTCTTTCAAAATATCTGTTTTGTATATTCAATTTGCTCCCCACTGAATATTCCACTGCTCATTTGAATATTCCAGAGACACAGGTAAGTGAGCAGATGGATTAACATCCTCCAAGCAGAAAAGGGAGACAAATCTACTAAAAAACCATAGAGTAAACTCTCACCATCTGGGAAACTAGAGGTAGGCTAGCTTGATTTGGCAAAAAGTACAAATTATAGCATGTTAAATATTAATTTAAAAATATGAAACCATTTCCCAGTATTGTAATATCTAACAGACATCCTTAAATAGTAGGAAAGTAACTTAAATGGGAGCTACTTTACATAAATGAAAACTTTGGAAGCATTTGAAGGGCTCTACAAACAACGTTGTAAGTACTCTGCAAACACCTGTTCACATGTACTACAGTGCGATGGTTTTTCACTATTATTTAGGAAGCTTTAGGCATTTAAAGCATCCTATTGCTCTGTCCATCTCCTGTTGAAGGATCAGAAAATTCAAATAAGTGGAACTTTCAACGTTTTACCATCATCACTGGGCTTCCCTGGTGGCTCAGCTGGTAAAGAATCCACCTGCAATGTGGGAGACCTGGGTTCAATCCCTGAATTGGGAAGATCCCCTGGAGAAGGGAAGGCTACCCACTCCAGTATTCTGGCCTGGAGAATTCCATAGTCCATAGGGTCGCAAAGAGTCGGACACGACTGAGCGACTTTCACTTCACTTGACTTTACCACCATAGAAGAGTTTTCCTTTGGGACCTACCAGAATGCTTTCTACAAACTCACTTCACTCAAGAATCGATTGCCATCTAACCTTCCTGGACCGTTGTTGTCAGACCGGCGTCACCAAATCCATGCACTGACTAGCTGTAAATCGGAACTGGCAAGGGTAGTGATGAGATGGGCAAGCTTCTGGGAATGTACGCGCACCATCATGTCCCATGATGGTGGAGAGCGAGGGTGGGCTGAGCTTCTGTCTGAGAGGGTCGGGTGGGCACATCTTACCCGGTGCATTTCCCTAGCTAGCGTCAGTCTCTTTGCATCAGATTCTTCCTGCAATTGTCACTTTTCCTTTTGAGACAATGGCTCCAGTGAAAAAGGAATCCATCAAAGTCAGTTTATATCTTGTACCTCTTCTCTGAAGTAATGGACATTGGGGTAGAGTTCCAAGGGAGAGGCAGAAGAACTTGGTGACAATTTCCAATTGTTATCTTTTTTATGTGCTAGGGAACACAGGTCATCTTATCCTACAGGGATCAGAGCATATTGCTCAATATAAATGACACTTTGTTTACACAAAATAGCTGCCAATGGCCAATTTCCTTATAATTTAAATAGAGCCTTTAATTATTGTTATGTTTCCAGCTAACAAGTTAAGTAGCAATTATGAAACACTATCGCATTCTCAAACAAACAAATAATCCCACAGAAGTATAATTCAGAATTCTCCCATATATTTTTAACTCATTTAAAAATAGAAAACAAGTTGTTGGTTTAAATCCTCTAACATTAGATTTTAGTAGCAACTTTATTTTTAAAATGCACAGAAATTTAACAGTGAAAAGAGGTGAAAGTTACATTAAAAGGTAAACAAGGAAGACATGAAAGTATTTTTAGAAGAACTAATGTATTTTTGAAGGCATCTAGTATACCTTTTCAAGTCTGTCTTATCCAGAAGCTTAAAAGATTTCTCTTTTCAGCATTGACTATGATCAGATTCTTCACAAGCTCAGGGAAATTCCTTTGCAGAAGTTTGAGAGACTCTGACTCAGAAACTGCACTTGCTTACCATCTCTCTCATTAAAAATGCACTAAGTAATTATAGATATATCAAATATTAAACTCACTTCATTAAGACAGAACTGGTTTGTTTGCTGACTGACCAGCAGGCTCAATTTCCCATATCAAAGAGATTCTATAATATCTGAATATTTGGATGTTGACTGCCAAGCTTTTGTTTGGCTTTTCCATCACCCTCTAATTGTCAGACTGTAATCACATCAGTTACTGAAGAAAATTTACATATTTGGGATTCAAGATGCTAGTGCGTGGACATCACTGGCGTGGTAAGTGTTAGGGGCTTAGACCAGTGGTTCTTAATTTTTTTCATTGTAAGAATTACAATTTACATCACAATCCATATACATAAAGGAACAATTTTGTAAAATGTTTTGAAGCAAAGGTTTCATGAAATAATACTGTTTCTCACTAATGGGAACTGTCCTCTGTCCTCAATTTTAATCTATTCCTTTTTAAAAATGTGCTGATTATGACCCTCATGGTCATGATTTGGGAACGGACAACACTAATTTGTTTAAACCTAGAGCAATCTTATGGGAATCTTGGAGAAGGAAATGGCAACCCACTCCAGTGTGGTTGCCTGGAGAATCCCAGGGATGGGGAAGCCTGGTGGGCTGCCATCTATGGGGTCGCACAGTCAGACACAACTGAAGCGACACAGCAATCTTATGGGGGTGCCCATAATCTAAGCATTCTTTCCTTCACACCAGCTGCCCCTTCTTTTTCTTTGTAAGGTTCACGGTTCTGGCCACTGTAGCTATATTCCAAAGCAACCTTGGAAGGAGCTGTGGAGCTTTTCACATCCCTGTTTTCCCCTGGGGAGCGTCTGAGTGCTGTCCAAGTGGTCCTACTAAAGGAAAGAGGATGGTCCAGCATCCTGGTTGGAGGAAAAGGATATAGAATTAATAGATGGGAGCCTCCTTGACAGTTTCTTCTGAGGTTTGTTAAAAGTTTCTGAAGCCAAGTGCTACTTGTTATTACTATTTTTGTTATTAAAAATAATGATGAGCCAGTTACAAAGTCAGGTTGAATTTGAATGAAAAAGATAAAAATTAACCCAGAGGGTGAATACAATGGGGATAACCACAAAGCAAGAATAAATCAGAATATCTTTTGTTTGTAAATTGCCTTTATCCTGTAGAATGTTTTCATGCCCATTGTCCCATTACAACCTGTGTGTGGTGGGGAATGGGGAACATTACCCTCTCCATCAGAATATTAGGAAGATGGGTGTCCTAAAAGAGCAAGAGTTTTTCTAACTATAAGAACCTTAAAAAGTGATGAACAATCCAGTGCTGGGGTAGGTAAAGCAAGATACAGTACCAGAATAACATCTAATGACTGTAGATGTTATACGGGTGGTTCTCAGACTGAAGGCAAGTTTGGAGAAGATGATTCAGATTACGTGGGCTTTAATGTTTCGGGGCCACAGGCTCTTCCGAGTTTGGATGAAAGCTATAGGCCCTCTCAGAAAAAGAAAATGCACCTAACTCACATTCCCTGAGCTCCTGTCTCTTTCAAACTCTCGGAGCCCACGTTAAGGACTTCTAGCGCAGGAGAAGTTCTCCACCCTCTGTCGCCTCTGCCTTTGCCTGAGTCCTGGCTCACAGAGTCAGTTGGAGACAGAACCGGACCTCAAATCCGGCCAGTCCAGGCAGACCTGGCTTCCACGTGCCTCTCCAGTGGCTTCTGCTTCCCTCCAGCACAAGCTGCAGAGTGGTTTGTAACCAGCCTCCCGGTAGTTCTGCTTTTGGCAAGCTCTCTGCCCGTGTAAGAGTGAGGCGCTTACACTATGAGCAGTCTGTGGTCTCCTCCCTGGTAAGGGGTCTCCTCTGTTAGGTTCACAACCATGGTAGGATGAAAGACCATGGCCATTTCCATCTCCTTCTCCTGGAAGGACTGGAAAATATTTTCTGGATTGGATTTTGTACCAACCTCTAGCTTTGAGGTTGCAAAATGAGTTGGTCCTTGGCTTGAACAGAGTTCAAAGACAGGTCTTGTTTGGCCTAGAAAATGTATTTTGTAGGGAATTTCCAATATTTAAAGATGAGAGATTCATGCACAAGTTTGGATTTCTAGTTTCTCTTGGAAACTGAGATTCTCTGACCACTTTGGCAGCAGTTTATCAGAGCTGAGCAGGGGCCGGCCCCTCGAGCAATGAAAACCTCTAGGGTGCCCTCTGTCTTCCTCTGCGTGACTTCATTTCTTCTCTCTGCCTAGTCCTGCAGGCATCTGAGGTTTTGGTTCCTGATCTCTACCCACTTACCCTGCCACCCACCTACCTTTCACTTATCTCATAACACCCAGACTACCACCTTCTCTCTTCCTCACTATTTGTGTATTTAAACACGTTTTGCTTTGTTTCACAAAGGATTTGAAGTTGATTATATGAAACACATATAATAAAATAAAAAGAGATAAAGTAAGAAGAAAAACTGCCTTGGAAAATATTAATTAGATTAGGAGGTTGAGACCACAGGGAAAAAGAGAACACAGAAATTCAGGTCATTTGTTCCAAGCAGTTACTACACTTGAGCCACAAATTGGCTCTGAGCTTTTACATGTATCTTATAGTCTGTGAGAGGAAAACATCAGTTTCTTTAGGGGAAGCAAATTTTCCTATAACTTGTCTCTAAAAGAATGTTTTCAACTGTTTCTATTTAAAAGAAGTTTGCTGACCGGGCACAGAAATTTGGTCTGTGTGAGAAGACTAATGACAAAATACTTCCTTGATTAAGAAGCTCTCCCACTGAAAGTAATGTAACCAAAGCAGTCAAGTTAGTTTAAACTTTTTTTACCTCTCTGATACTGGTAATACCACCAGGCTATGTCTAGGAAAAAGTAAGAAAACACTTTAACCAAAACCGTTCATCACACAAGCAAAACACTTTTATTTTCCATGGAAAGTCTGCTCTGAGGGTGTCCAGGTCACCATCCAGCGCAACGTATGTGACGAGGTCTCTTGCTAGCAGAGCTGGAACTGACTTCCCACGGCCAGAACAGCGAAGAGCAATGGGTTACCTTGCAGTGCCCACGGCTTCCAGCAGGGGGCTCATTGAGCATGCCCGCAGCCATGCAGCCATGCAGCCCGAAGAAAGGCGGATGGCGAGGGGCAGGGGATGCACGCATGTGGATGGTCTTGGAAATATCTGCATGTCTGATTGAAGAATGCCTTATAAGATAACCCTCCACAATAGAGGCCCCATTGCTGCAATCTGCCATTTTGTGATTTGAAGCTGCATTCTTGAAGGATTCTTCCCTCACTCACTCAACAACAATCAGTGAAGTATCTACTATGTGTACATTGATGAATGAACAACTGTGTTCCCTGCTCTTGTGGAGCTTACAGTCTAGAGTCTTTGCTTCTCTCTTCCCCTCTCAGTCATGATAAGTAACACAGATGCAGAAAAGGATAGAGGGTTACTGAAAAAATGACTTAGTACTTTGGGATGACCGGACAGATTGGTTGCAGGCAAGATCCCCTATTACACTGAATATAAAACATGAGACAAAACATCAAAACTGGAAAATCCTCCATTTATTTCATGGTGGAGTTGGGTAGAACTAGGTCCCAGAGAGTGGGGAACAGGTTCTAGTTGCTGTTCTTCTGTTGGCCTTTTTGGGGCTATTTTGGGATCATCCTAGCTTTCTCTGTATCCCTGATCAACAGTGCATAAAGCGGACCAGCCACCACCTTGTGTGTCTGAGTCATTCCTTGCCCACAACCCTAGACAGGAAAGGCTTCTTTCCCTGCTGCTCCTGAAAGTGGTGGGACAGGTGAGTGTCCTATGGTATTTCTGCTCTTGTTGCCTGACCTGAATCCTGCGGGAGAAACTTATTTTGATATGTCACTCTCATAGGTAGCATTTGTATTATTTTTCTAATAGAGGCTAATTTTAGAACAGTCAAGGTTATGGAAAAATTGTACCAGAAATAGAGTTCCTATGCACTCCACCCTTACAATGTCACTTATTTTAACATCTTGACTTGGTATGGTATATTTGTTACAATGGACAAACCAAGGTTGATATATTATTTTAAACTAAAACCTGTAGTTTACATTAGAGTTCACTCTGTGTGGTACAGTCTTGTAGGTTTTTATAAATGTATAATGCCTTGTATCCACCATTACAGTATTCTACAGAATAATTTTACAGTTCTAAAAGTATAGCATTCTTGTAGAGATATGTCTACAAATATGGTCTGAATTCTCTGGCATTCCAGGAATGTGACAGGTATTGGGAGAGAGATGAAAAGATACAATATCTATTCATAAAGAGTTCTTAGACTGATGGGTAGGGCACACGCATAGACCAAGATTACAAACTCAAATGCCAATCGTTGTTGTTGCTCAGTCACTAAGTTCTGTCCAGCTCTTTGTGACCCCATGGACTGTAGCACGCCAACCTCTTCTGTCCTCCACTATCTCCCAGAGTTTGCTCAAATTCATGTCCATTGAGTCGGTGATGCTGTAATTCAGGTGAGTTTGGTAATGTAAGTACAACCATAGAGAATGCTGGGGACTGAGAACTGGAGAGCCATTGCCCCATGAAAGAGAAATAGCTGTTATGCAGCCAGTTGTTGTCATGTAGAATTTAAGCCTGGTGAATCCACATCTTCAGGTTTTTCAAGAGATGCTACAATTGAAAGATGATTTGTGTCCTGATTCTTAGTTGTTATTGATGTGTTTAACATTTATATATATATAGCATTGGACAAGTATAATATTACTGTTGGTAGAATATTGTGGATTTCTGGAATAGCATTCTTCTTTGGCAAATCATTCCAAGCTCTGTGTGTGTGTGTGTGTGTGTGTACTCAGTCACTCAGTTGTGTCCAACTCTTTGTGATCCCACGGACTGTAGCCTACCAGGTTCCTCTGTCCATAGGATTTCCCAGTCAAGAATACAGAAATGGGTTGCCATTTCCTTCTCCAGGGGATCATCCCGACCCAGGGATCAAAATCATGTCTCTTATGTCTCCTGCTCCGGCACTAGGAGGATGGTAATACCATTTGGATGGCATGGGAACAGAAGAAGTCAGTCACAGGCAAGGTTTCAAGGGAAAGTGATCATTTATTGAGTCTTGAAGGAAGAAGGACAATGGAACAGCATATGAAAAGTCACAGAAGCTGAAAGAACCCTAGAATTGCAACTCTCTTGAAGCAGAGCTGACTTCTCACTGAGAAAAACAAGAAAAGGGGGATTTAAAAAAATCACAACTGTTTGGAGAGCTACCAGGATATGTATTAAAAAGATCATACATCATGACAAAGTGGGCTTTATCCCAAGGATGCAAGGATTCTTCAGTAGCCACAACTCCATCAATGTGATACACCACATTAACAAATTGAAAGATAAAAACCATATGATTATCTCAATAGATGCAGAGAAAGCCTTTGACAAAATTCAGCATCCATTTATGATAAAAATCCTCCAGAATACGGGCATAGAAATAACATACCTCAACAAAATAAAAGCCATATATGATAAACCCATAGCAAACATTATCCTCAATGGTGAAAAATTGAAAGCATTTCCCCTAAAGTCAGGAACAAGACAAAGGTACTTACTGTCACCACTACTATTCAACATAGTTTTGGAAGTTTTAGCCACAGCAATCAGAGAAGAAAAAGGATTCTTCTTTTCCAGATTGGAAAAGAAGAAGTAAAACTCTCACTGTTTGCGGATGACATGATCCTCTACATAGAAAACCCTAAAGACTCCACCAGAAAATTACTAGAGCTAATCAATGAATAAAGTTGCAGGATATAAAATCAACACACAGAAATCCCTTGCATTCCTACACCCTAACAATGAGAAAACACAAAGAGAAATTAAGGAAACAATTCCATTCACCATTGCAATGAAAAGAATAAAATACATAGGGATAAATCTACCTAAAGAAACAAAAGACCTATATATAGAAAACTATAAAACACTAATGAAAGAAATCAAAGAGGACACAAACAGATAGAGAAATATTCCATATTCATGGATAGGAAGAATCAATATAGTGAAAATGAGTATACTACCCAAAGCAATCTATAGATTCAATCCAATCCCTATTAAGCTACCAACGGTATTTTTCACAGAACTAGATCAAATAATTTCACAATTTGTATGGAAATACAAAAAACTTTGAAAAGCCAAAGCAGTCTTGAGAAAGAAGAATGGAACTGAAGGAATCAACCTGCCTGACCTCAGGCTCTACTACAAAGCTATAGTGATCGAGACAGTATGGTACTGCCACAAAGACAGAAATATAGATCAATGGAACAAAATAGAAAGCCCAGAGATAAATCCACACACCTATGGACACCTTATCTTTGACAAAGGAGGCAAGAATATATGATGGTGAAAAGACAATCTCTTTAACAGGTGGTGCTAGGAAAACTGGTCAACCACTTGTAAAAGAATGAAACTAGAACACTTTCTAACACCATATACAAAAATAAACTAAAAATGGATTAAAGATCTAAATATAAGACCAGAAACTATAAAACTCCTTGAGGAAAACATAGGCAAAACACTCTCCGACATAAATCACAGCAGGATCCTCTATGATCCACCTACAAGAGTAATGGAAATACAAGCAAAAATAAACAAATGGGACCTAATTAAACTTAAAAGCTTTTACACAACTAAGGAAACTATAAGCAAGGCAAAAAGACAGCCTTCAGAATGGGAGAAAATAATAGCAAATGAAGCAACTGATAAATAATTAATCTCAAAAATATACAAGCAACTCCTGCAGCTCAATTCCAGAAAGATAAATGACCCAATCAAAATATGGGCCAAAGAACTAAACAGAGATTTCTCCAAATAAGACATACAGATGGCTAAAAAACACATGAAAAGATGCTCAATATCACTCATTATCAGAGGAATGCAAATCAAAACCACAATGAAGTACCATCTCATGCCAGTCGGAATGGTTGCTATCACAAAGTCTACAAACAATAAATACTGGACAGAGTGCAGAGAAAAAGGAACCCTCTTACACTGTTGATGGGAATGCAAACTAGTACAGCCACTATGGAGAACAGTGTGGAGATTCCTTAAAAAACTGGAAATAGAACTGCCATATGACCCAGCAATCCCACTGCTGGGCGTACACACTGAGGAAACCAGAATTGAAAGAGACACGTGTACCCCAATGTTCATCGCAGCACTGTTTATAATAGCCAGGACATGGAAGCAATCTAGATGTCCACTGGCAGACGAATGGATAAGAAAACTGTGGTATATATACACAATGGAATATTACTCATCTATTTAAAAGAATGCATTTGAATCAGTTCTAATAAGGTAGATGAAACTGGAGCCTATTATACAGAGTGAAGGAAGTCAGAATGAAAAACACCAATACAGTATATTAACACATATATATGTATTTTAGAAAGATGGTAATGATGACCCTATATGCGAGACAGCAAAAGAGACACAGATGTAAAGAACAGACTTTTGGACTCTGTGATAGAAGGCAAGGGTGGGGTGATTTGAGAGATAGCATTGAAACATGTATATTACCATATGTGAAAGTAGATCACCAATCCAGGTTTGATGCATGAGACAGGGTGCTCAGGGCTGGTGCACTGGGATGACCCTGAGGGATGGGATGGGGAGGGAGGTGGGAGAGGGTTCAGGATGGGGAACACATGTGCACCCATGTCTGATCCATGTCAATCTATGGCAAAAACCACCACAATGTTGTAAAGTAATTAGCCTCCAATTAAAATAAATAAATTAATTTACAAAAATATGGCATGGGTAATGAATTTGAGGAATTGAGCAAAAATGGTGTGCTAAGCAAAGAATGTGAGCAGGACTTTCAGCAATCTGGGAAGACAAAAACTGAATCAGCGCCACAAAGACATTGAGAACTTGAGGGCCCGGACTAGAGGGAGCACAGAGACATGAGCCCGGTAACGCAAGCTGCTTATTCCCTCAAGGCTTTTGCTAATTCCTAAGTGACAGAAGTCAAGAGACACTGAGAGGTCAAGACATACTACCACAAAATTTTGTAGAGCCAAACAGAGCTTTTGCAGGCTCATGGTGTTAAGAGATAACTGTTAGAGTTCTGGGTCTTCCTAAGAAGAGTTCAGTTCAGTTCAGTCGCTCAGTCGTGTCTGACTCTTTGCGACCCCATGAATTGCAGCATGCCAGGCCTCCTTGTCCATCACCAACTCCCAGAGTTCACCCAAACTCATGTGCATCGAGTTGGTGATGCCATCCAGCCATCTCATCCTCTGTTGTCCCCTTCTCCTCCTGCCCCCAATCCCTCCCAGCATCAGAGTCTTTTCCAATGAGTCAACTCTTCACATGAGGTGGCCAAAGTATTGGAGTTTCAACTTTAGCATCAGTCCTTCCAAAGAACACCCAGGACTAATCTCCTTTGGAATGGACTGGTTGGATTTCCTTGCAGTGCAAGGAACTCTCAAGAGTCTTCTCCAACACCACAGTTCAAAAGCATCAATTCTTTGGCACTCAGCTTTCTTCACAGTCCAATTCTCATCCATACATGGCCACTGGAAAAACCATAGCCTTGACTAGACGGACCTTTGTTAGCAAAGTAATGTCTCTGCTTTTTAATATGCTATCTAGGTTGGTCATAACTTTTCTTCCAAGGAGTAAGTGTCTTTTAATTTCATGGCTGCAATCACTATCTGCAGTGATTTTGGAAACCCCCTCCCCAAATAAAGTTTGACACTGTTTCCACTGTTTCCCCATCTATTTCCCGTGAAGTGATGGGACCAGATGCCATGATCTTAGTTTTCTGAATGTTGAGCTTTAAGCCAACTTTTTCGCTCTCCTCTTTCACTTGCATCAAGAGGCTCTTTAGTTCCTCTTCACTTTCTGCCATAAGGGTGATGTCATCTGCATATCTGAGGTTATTGATATTTCTCCCAGCAATCTTGATTCTAGCTTGTGCTTCTTGCAGCCCAGTGTTTCTCATGATGTACTCTGCATATAAGTTAAATAAGCAGGCTGACAATATACAGCCTTGACGTACTCCTTTTCCTATTTGGAACCAGTCTGTTGTTCCATGTCCAGTTCTAACTGTTGCTTTCTGACCTGCATACAGGTTTTGCAAGAGGCAGGTCAGGTGGTCTGGTATTCCCATCTCTTTCAGAATTTCCCACAGTTTATTGTGATCCACACAGTCAAAGGCTTTGGCATAGTCAATAAAGCAGAAATAGATGTTTCGCTGGAACTCTCTTGCTTTTTCCATGATCCAGAGGATGTTGGCAATTTGATCTCTGGTTCCTCTGCCTTTTCTAAAACCAGCTTGAACATCAGGGAGTTCACGGTTCATATATTGCTGAAGCTTGGCTTGGAGAATTTTGAGCATTACTTTACTAGCATGTGAGATGAGTGCAATTGTGCAGTAGTTTGAGCATTCTTTGGCATTGCCTTTCTTTGGGATTGGAATGAAAACTGACCTTTTCCAGTTCTGTGGCCACTGCTGAGTTTTCCAAATGTGCTCACATATTGAGTGCAGCACTTTCACAGCATCATCTTTCAGGATTTGAAATAGCTCAACTGGAATTCCATCACCTCCACTAGCTTTGTTTGTAGTGATGCTTTCTAAGGCCCACTTGACTTCACATTCCAGGATGTCTGGCTCTAGGTGAGTGATCACACCATCATGATTATCTTGGTCGTGAAGATCTTTTTTGTACAGTTCTTCTGTGTATTCTTCTGTTTCTGTTAGGTCCAGACCATTTCTGCCCTTTATTGAGCCCATCTGTGCATGAAATGTTCCCTTGGTGTCTCTGATTTTCTTGAAGAGATCTCTAGTCTTCCCTGTTCTGTTGTTTTCCTCTACTTCTTTGCATTGATCGCTGAGGAGGGCTTTTTAAAAATCTCTCCTTCCTATTCTTTGGAACTCTGCATTCAGATGCTTTTATCTTTCCTTTTCTCCTTTGCTTTTCACTTCTCTTCTTTTCACAGCTATTTGTAAGGCCTCCTCAGACAGCCATTTTGCTTTTTTTGCATTTCTTTTCCATGGGGATGGTCTTGATCCCTGTCTCCTGTACAATGTCATGAACCTCCGTCCATAGTTCATCAGGCACTCTATCTATCAGATCTAGTCCCTTAAATCTATTTCTCACTTCCACTGCATAATCATAAAGAATTTGATTTAGGTCATACCTGAATGGTCTAGTGGTTTTCCCTACTTTGTTCAATTTAAATCTGAATTTGGCCCTAAGAAGAGGGTTCCTGGTAAATACCCAGGCTTTCAGCTTGACCTTTAAAGGATTACATTTTAGGAGCAAAACCAAGTTAGAAATAGATCCAGCCTTACAAAGACTGAAATCCAGCCTCAACACAACTCAGCCCATATTTGGGTTCAGTTTACTGCCCCTATTCTAATACTTTCTAGAAGTGGAAGTTCAGCTAGGTAGTTTACAAATTTTTTATTCTAATGCCCAGCTTTCATTAAAAATGCCAGTCATATTACAAGACAGGATCAAAAGTAGAAGAAATAACATGGTAATAGAAATTTATGAGACCTAGATATTGAACCTCTCAAACATGGGCTTTAAAACAATAATGAAATATACTCTAGAAAACAGATAAAAGATGGAGAATGCCATCAGAAAACCAGAATATATACAAGAAAGTAAGTTTAAAATTCTTGAATTATAAAGTATATTACCTAAAATTTATAACTAAATAGATTGATTTAACAGAAGTTTATGCACAGATGAGGAGAAAATTAATGATTTGTTAGATAGGTCAAGGGAAAAATATACTCACTGATGCACAGAGAGAAAAAATGGAGACTAGAGATACAAGCACAAGACACGATGGAAAATTCTAACATTTGTAATTGGAGTCCTGAACAAAAAAGGAGATAAAGAATGATTCTGAGGCAATGTTTGAAAGATAAATAAATGAGGATTTTAAAAATGGATGTAATAAATCAAGCCACAGATTCAAGAAGTACTACAAACCTCAAGCAGATAAACACAAAGAAAACCACACCTAGAAGCATCACAGTGAAACTGCTGAAGTGTAACACAAAGACAAATAAAGACTCTTCAGTATAAGAGTGCAACCTTCAGGTTATAGCCAAACCCTAACTAAATGATGCTTACAAGCATAAGGACAACAAAGGCAAAAGTAAAAGTATGTAAAAGAATACAGCATGCAAACAGGGATGGAGAAATTCTGGCACGGCTATTTCAACATCAGATAAACTGCACTTTAAGGCAAGAGGCTTTGCTGGAGAGAAAGAGTTTTCAAAATGAAAGAGGCCATTCACTGGGAAGACATAGCAATCCTAAATTAGTATGCAATAATAATACAGCTTCAAAATACATATAAAGCAAAGGCTGACAGACGTAGAAGGAGAAATAGCAAGCTCACAATCAGAACTGGAGATTTAAAAACACCCTGGACAGATCCCCTGGAGGAGGGCACAGCAACCTATTCCAGTATTCTTGTCTGGAGAATCCCATGGACAGAGGAGCCTGGCGGGCTATAGTTCATAGGTCACAAAGAGTCAGACATACTGAAACGACTTAGCATGTATGCACACACAGTTTGTAATTGATAAAACAAAAGACCAAAAAGGGCATAGACTATATGAGCAATGCAATTAGCAGACTTGGTCTCATTGACATACGTAGGTCTCTTTACCCAACAGTCAGAATATTACACAGCCTTTCCAAGCGCACACAGAAGACTTGCCAAGACGGACTGCTCCCTGGCTCTTTTTAGAGCCAGTCTCCAAGAATTCAAAGAACTGAAATTTTCAGAATGTTTTCTGTCCAAGGTGAAATTAAGAATCAAGAGCAAAAAGAAAACAAAGAAATCTCCAAATGTTTGGACATCAAGCAACATGGTTCTAATTCCTAAGTGTCCCCATGTATCAAAAGAAGAGATGTCATGGAAATTAGAAAGTATTTTGAATTAAGTGATAATGAAAACATGACATATCAAAACTTGTGGGATGCCATTAAAACTGTACCCAGAGGGAAACTTAAGAGAGCATAACATACTCGAGCTGCAAATAATTTATGTGACAGGGTGCATAAAACTGAATGATGTGCCATCTCTTGTTATCATATTTTTAGTGTTTCCAATGATTCAATTTTAATGTTGCCTAAGCTATGTTGTTTACTTTAGAGAGTATATTTGTGATGGCATGCTGGCATCTGAAAATGTAATTTTTTCTCTCCCCTAAACATGGTTTGTTGGTCTATTCTGGATAAGTTTAATAACCTCTTTCAATTGACAGATTACCCCAAGGTAATCAGGGGTGAAGATCCTCTTTGGTGCCTCTGTGTAGCCAAGGGGGAAACAAGCTCTATTAGACCCTTAAGTGTAATCCTGGAGGCTGAAATCACTACAGCCAAGACTTAGAGGTGAGTCATAAGCTCAAGCAGACACTCACAGCACACAGCTCATCAGCTCTGAATTTTATAAACGTAAGGATGAGTCCCTGGAGTGCTGAGTTGAGACTTGATAAAGATTTTCTGAGTGTTCTAGACATTTTTTTTCAGTCTTCTTGGTTCAATAAAACTCAAATCATGTTTTGCTCCAAGCATCTGTTCTCTTAATCTTGAAATCCTCTTGCCCCAAGCAAAATTGAATTTATACTTATCTCATTTCATTTATACCTCAGTCCTAAAAATGTTCTGGCAAAGGAGAGTCCTACCAAAAAAATATTTGAGTATTTGAGTACTGCTACTTTCATTAGACGGGGGCTTTTCTGGATTAAATGTCTCAAAAATATATATAGTGTACTTGAATTTTCTGACCTTTCTTCTCAAATGGGGATGTTTTTGAGGGTGACCTTTAGATCTGCATACTAGGTGGGGTGTATGGAAGGGGCATGTCAGCTGTATACTGCAATTTCTTGAAGATGGTGTTGATGGTAGAAATGAATTTTCAGGAATGTAATGCAATTATTTAAACTCCACGAAGTCACTACATAGATTGTGATATAAGTCACAATTCTTTTCTCTGTGTGGTGGTGTAACATTCACACATTTTCCACCAAGATTGAAAAACAAAGAAACTCCTGGGAAAGGAGTGCGTCACGTAGACGCCAGGGTTGACAGCAAGAAGGAGCCCTAACTGGTGTTTCAGGACAAGGAGCAAGGCCACTGACATTAGGGACTCTTGTGTCCTCTCATCTCCAAAGCAAACGTTTCTGTCCAACTAGCCCCCCAGCCCCCACCCCAGGTTGCAGAGTAGAAATATATGTCAGCTTCACTGCAGTGTCTCAGCCACAGGCGAAAATCTCTAGATAATGTTTTAAGTGGACTTCTTTGTCTAGAAAAAGTGTCCCAGGATGAAACTTTGGATGATTTACCTAGGTAACTCCCACAGTTCCTACAGCTCTAGGGGGGAATTAGTTACATCCTGCCACCAGCTAGTAGTCAGGAAGGGTGGGGAAACCTCCCACTGTTTCTCCTTTAGTCTCAGCGGGACCTTGCTCTGAAGCTCCAGCACGTGGAGACAGCCAGGTCATGAGCAGTGGCTGCCCTGCTTTGGGGAAAGAGGGCAAACTACCGAGGGTGAATGGGTCTAGAATATTTCTGCAGGAAATCAGAGGATTACATGGGTGGGATTTTGTTACTTGACTGAGAGGCTAAAATGATTTATTGCAAATGATGAGAGAAAAATAGTGTCTAGGGAGAAAAGATGCTCTTACTATTAAGATGGACAAGTGAAGGTACAGAGAGAAGCTGAAGGAATGACTCAAAGGAAAAGTAAAATTGTCACCTGAGCAAGACTTATCTCAGGTTGGCAAAGAATTTTCTCATCCATGGAAACTCATTGGATTGAGGTCAGGCTAAGGAGTCAATGGCCTATCTTTCAGTCTGCGTTTTGAGGAGTAGTTCACTGCCATCCAGATAACATGCCAACTTGCTGAGTGATGGTTTCCAAGCAGGGAACTTGAGGGAGTGGGGAGAAGCCTGCTTGATACCATTTTCCAATTTCTTGGTGTACATATCCCCATCATAGCCTAGTTCAGGCTACTAACATGAACTCACTGAATATGGATTTGGGAAGCAAAGCACACAATCTGACAGTATGACCTACTCCATCACTTTATTACTGCTAGTTTAGAAGAGCTGGCATATGCTTAACTATTCAAAATCAGTGTACTAAAGACCTGAAAATCAATTTAATACTGGTGAAATACTCAGTTTCATAGTCAGTGTAGTCCTTGTAACCCAACTAAATAAACCCTTTCTTTTTTTTAATTAGAGTATAATTGCTTTACAATGTTATGTTAGTTTCTGCTATACAAACAAAGTGAATCAGCTATATAAGTGTACATATAACCCTTGCTTTGTTAGTGGGAAAATGAACTCTTGTATACCATACAGAATAATCACAAGCAGGAAAATAATGGAGACTGTCCAAGTGAGCTTTTTCTGGAATTCAGTTTTAATGTATCCTCATATTAAGTGCCTCTCTCAGTGAGCTTAGAGAGCATGGTAATAGTTTTAGAATTGATCTAATAATTTCACTATCCCTAGGAGGTATGTGGTCATTAGACTAATTTGATACCCATCTTGTAGCTGTGAATTTAAAGAGATAAGATATATAATGCTCTCTCTGCATACAGTAGGTGCACAAAAATGTTATTCCCACCTTCTAGTGTATTAAGATTGTGATCTTAAGGGTCATTCTCAAGCGCAGAATCCAAAATCATATCTGCTAGACTTTCCAGGTCATGATTACATCGTCTCTGATGGATCTAGTCAATTACGTGGGCTTCTCTTCACAATACAGGAAGATTTCTTGTTCTGTGATTTACCCTATCAGAGTCACCCGGTTGCCAGTTCAAGTTGGATATTAACTAGCTAAAATGAATATTAACATTCTGTATTAACTGCAATGGACATAAGCAAATGCAAGACACTGAGAGAGCTGCTAAGCACCTCAGTCCACAGATTGCCACGGACCAGGGCAGGGTTTCTATGGGGGTGGACTCCAGAAACGTGAGCAAACAGGCATAATGACTGGCGGTCACAGAAAACTCCCTGCCTCTCCTCCCCTAGAGTTATTACACGGCTCCATGTCCTCTGCCCTTAATAATCCAGATAGTCACAGGGTGCATTGCGGTGGTCCAGTTCTCAGCTGGAGGAGAGAATTGGATGCTACCCTCTACTGGAACACGAGCTGCCGAACGCAAGGACCACAGCCAGGTTGTCTGCCTGCCTGCCTGCCCAGAGGCAGGGAGAAGGTGGCAACGTGTCATCTCCAGGACTCAGCTAAGAAGCCTCTTAACTGTGCACTTAATAAATGAAGCCTTGGCAGACACACCTTGAATTATTAATGACGTTATTCGGCTTTGATTGTTTTCTTCTTTGGGGGAAATGTTATTCACTCAAACGCCTTTGATTAGACTATATAATACATCACAATTGGACCTATTTTATGTGCAACTTTATGGTGATAATAGTTCTGTCTCATTTAGAAGCAAATCAGACATTATGAACTTCGTGATTTATTAATGTATTGATTCTGTAAATGTCAGTGCATCTCACATCCCGTCAGAGAGCCTGAGAACAGTCAGTGCAGGACCAATAAAAATGTAAAATGAAATCATCATTAAAAAAAAGGGAAAGACCGCATGTCAAAAAGCCCTGCTGCCTCTCTGAAATGTTTCAGATTCCAGATCGTTACCACGAAGGGACCCCTCCCTCGGAAGCACAGCTTGCATGAGACTGCCTGGGGCAGCTCTGTCCCATTTGTCTACTCTGTATGGACTGCAATAAGACACAGGAGGTGAACAGTCAGACCTGGAGGGGCCCCCAGGAGCTTGTGCCCTGACTTCTTTTCCTGCAGAGGAAAGTCGGATAAGGGGGTCCCTCTCCATCAGATTCGCTCCACTACAATCCAGTACCCCCTTGCTGAGTCTTCAGGACAAAGCCCAGAAGCTGGCATTGAAGGATCTATCCTAAAGGCCCAGTTTACCTTTCCAGAACAATTTCCCCACAACTACATGACATGGGTCTTTTGCAATAGCTGCAGAGTCTACTGATATGTGGACCTTTGTCTCTGCCAAAGCATGTGATCAGCTGACTCCAATCCCAGCCACCTTTGAAACCTGACTAAGAGCCATCTCCTCTTGCTACCTCCTCCTGGCAGCTCTCAAAGACCACCACATGGAAAGCTCTGTCTCTGTCCAAACTCCAAAAGCACTTATTACCTATTAACAATCACCCAGTGGGTATCAGAATCTACCTCTGGGTGTTTCATTGTGGGGTGAGATGGAGTGGGGAAGGGAGACTGTGTCTTGTCTTTTTTTTCCCTACCCCATTCCCTCCATGATGTCTAGTATCTACTTTGCACATAGTAGGTGCATAGTAAGGGCTCATGAGTGTATGCATGCATGCTAAGTTGCTTCAGTGGTGTTCGATTCTTTGCGCCCACATGGACTGTAGCCCTGCAGGCTCCTCTGTCCATGGGATTCTCCAGGCAAAAATACTGGAGTGGGTTGCTGTGTTCTCCTCCAAGGGATCTTCCCAACTCAGGGATCAAACCCATGTCTCTTATGTCTTCTGCATTGGCAGGAGGGTTCTTTACCACTAGCACCACCTGGGAAACCTCTAGCAAGTGCTCATTGTTTGCTAAAAGTGTGTAGAACTATTAGCAGCTGAATGGGAAGTACATCAGGAGTCCTAAGACAGCAGCCAAGAGACTGGAAAGCAGTTGGCTAATTTGGTGACTAATTCCATCATCTAACAGTTTTGTTCAGAAATCACAATCTGGCAGTCCACAGGGTATAGTTGCTATCTCACTTCTTTCAGATGTGAATTTTGCCAACATTGTTTTCACCTAAAACATGGATTTGGTTTCATATTTTATGTGAAAACACACAGCACGATTGGCTGGAGCAGAGAAGCTGCTTACTCCTGAGCAAGTGCACTCTAGTGAACCGCAGATGCCACTGCTCCCTATTGCCTCTCCAACACTGAGGTCACGGGGGCTTGCTGTCCAGCATCACTCATCTATATTGCCTGCCCGTGTCTGCGAGCCCTGTTTAACAGCCAGTCTTCTGCCACACGCCATGTTTTTCCAAGTGCCTTTTGTGTGTTTAGTGATATTCTACAAATGACTGAATTTCATTTTTGGGAGTTCTAAGCAACATGGAAAAAAAAACGAGTGCCGTGTGATTAGACAATCTGTGTCTTCACACAGATTTGGGCTGTGTACTACACGATGCTTCCGTGTTGCTAACATCACATGTATCAAGCATGGGGTTGAGGGAGTTCCCTGATGACCTAGTGGTTAGGATTTGGCACTTTCACTGCAGAGGCTGGGGTTCAATTCCTTGTTGGGGAATCATCTTGCATGTCACACAGCATGGTTGTTAATACAAAAATAAATAAATAAGTATTTTTTAAAAAGAATGGATTTGACTTACAGGTTCTATTTCAGTACTTTTCAGGCCTCTATTCTACAGAACACTCTTCAAATCACTTAGCTCCTGTGAGATATGTTGTTATATTATTCCCATTTTACAGAGGAAAACCTGTGGTTGAGAGAGGCACGAGAAAATATTAATATTACCTTTTTCTTAAGAGGAATGGAATCAGAGATCCTATAAGACAACCCTGAGGTCACCAAGATGGTGAGTAGAAGAGCAAAGGCTAATCTCATCATCTGACTGACAGGTGCTTCCTGGCATAAGGGACCATCCTCTGTGTCCCCCCGGGCCCACTCCCGTGTCCTTGTGGTTGCTCCTCCGTCTCAGCGAATGAGGGGCTACATTTCTTCTGTTCAGGCTTCTCACGCTCTCTGCGCTTGCGCCCCGTCTGTGGCAGGAGGGGAGAAACCGAGTAGCTTCAGGGTCTTCCTCCGCACCTTCTCCCCTGCCTCAGGCTCGCTGCCGTCAATTTAGCATTTCCAGTTCTGTTTCCCTTTTCTCAGCAGGAGAGTGGCCTTCACGCTGGGTGACAAGTTGCAGAAGCCACAGAGCATGAGTTAGAGAAAGGTATTTTGGCCTGCCCTCTGCCTTCACAGGTGAGGCTCCTGGGCCCCGAGACGGAACCGGACTTGTCCAAGGTCACAGCCTGGATTCCTGAACAGCAGGGTTAAACTCAGGTCAGTCCTGCTGGCAATTCAGTATTCTTTTCAAAGCACTGTTTACTCCTTCAACAAATAATTACTGAGTGCCTACTGGATGCCAGCCACTCTTTTAGGCACTGGGGATAAAGGTGGTGATGTGTCCTGTGATTGATGATATAGTAGGGCTACAGAACTAGAGAGAAATGGGTTATGGGAGGCACTATTTAGACAGTGGTCAGGGAAGGCGTTCTCTTGGCAAAACTCTATTAGCCTTTGCCCTGCTTCATTCTGTATTCCAAGGCCAAATTTGCCTGTTACTCCAGGTGTTTCTTGACTTCCTATTTTTGCATTCCAGTCCCCTATAATGAAAAAGACATCTTTTTTGGGTGTTAGTTCTAAAAGGTCTTGTAGGTCTTCATAGAACCGTTCAACTGCAGCTTATTCAGCATTAATGGTTGGGGCATAGGCTTGGATTACCGTGATACTGAATGGTTTGCCTTGGAAACAAACAGAGATCATTCTGTCATTTTTGAGATTGCATCCAAGTCCTGCATTTTGGACTCTTTCGTTGACCATGATGGCTACTCCATTTCTTCTAACAGATTCCTGCCTGCAGTAGTAGATATAATGGTCATCTGAGTTAAACTCACCCATTCCAGTC
This sequence comes from Capra hircus, assembly GCF_001704415.2. Taxonomy (NCBI): domain Eukaryota; kingdom Metazoa; phylum Chordata; class Mammalia; order Artiodactyla; family Bovidae; genus Capra; species Capra hircus. The sequence continues at coordinate 2,706,262 of NC_030827.1, read as the reverse complement.
CATTTTAGTTCACTGATTTCTAGAATGTCAACATTCACTCTTGCCATCTCCTGTTTGACCACTTCCAATTTGCCTTGATTCATGGACCTAACATTCCAGGTTCCTATGTAATATATTGCTCTTTATAGCCATCTGACCTTGCTTCTATAACCAGTCACATCCACAATTGGGTATTGTTTTTGCTTTGGCTCCATCCTGTGATTCTTTCTGGAGTTATATCTCCACTGATCTCCAGTAGCATATTGAGCACGTACCGACCTGGGGAGTTCCTCTTTCAGTATCCTATCATTTTGTCTTTTCATACTGTTCATGGGGTTCTCAAGGCAATAATACTGAAGTGGTTTGCCATTTCCTTCTCAAGTGGACCACATTCTGTCAGACCTTTCCACCATGACCTGTCCGTCTTGGGTGGCCCCACAGGGCATGGCTTAGTTTCATTGAGTTAGACAAGGCTGTGGTCCTAGTGTGATTAGATTGACTAGTTTTCTGTGATTATGGTTTCAGTGTATCCGCCCTCTGATGCGCTCTCGCAGTACCTCCTGTTTTATGTGGATTTCTCTTACCTTGGACATGGGGTAAGAGAAAGACTCTACACATGGGCATCACCAGATGGTCAACATTGAAATCAGATTGATTATATTCTTTGCAGCCAAAAATGGAGAAGCTCTATACAGTCAGCAAAAACAAGACCAGGAGCTGACTGTGGCTCAGATCATGAACTCCTTATTGTCAAATTCAGACTTAAATTGAAGAAAGTAGGGAAAACCACTAGACCATTCAGGTATGACCTAAATCAAATCCCTTGTGGTTATACAGTGGAAGTGAGAAATAGATTTAAGGGACTAGATCTGATAGATAGAGTTCCTGATGAACTATGGAATGAGGTTCATGACATTCTAGAGGAGACGGGAATCAAGACCATCCCCATGGAAAAGAAATGCAGAAAAAGCAAAATGGCTGTCTGAGGAGCCCTTACAAATAGCTGTGAAAAGAAGAGAAGTGAAAAGCAATGGAGAAAAGGAAAGATATAAGCATCTGAATGCAGAGTTCCAAAGAATAGCAAGGAAAGATAAGAAAGCCTTCCTCAGCAATCAATGCAAAGAAATAGAGGAAAACAACAGAAAGGGAAAGACTAGAGATCTCTTCAAGAAAATTAGAGATACCAAGGGAATATTTCATGCAAAGATGGGCTTGATAAAGGACAGAAATGGTATGGACCTAACAGAAACCGAAGATGTGAAGAAGAGGTGGCAAGAATACACAGAAGAACTGTACAAAAAAGATCTTCACGACCAAGATAATCATGATGGTGTGATCACTCACCTAGAGCCAGACATCCTGGAATGTGAAGTTAAGTGGGCCTTGGAAAGCATCACTACAAGCAAAGCTAGTGGAGGTGATGGAATTCCAGTTGAGCTATTTCAAATCCTGAAAGATGATGCTGTGAAAGTGCTGCACTCAATATGTGAGCACATTTGGAAAACTCAGCAGTGGCCACAGAACTGGAAAAGGTCAGTTTTCATTCCAATCTCAAAGAAAGGCAATGCCAAAGAATGCTCAAACTACCGCACAATTGCACTCATCTCACATGCTAGTAAAGTAATGCTCAAAATTCTCCAAGCCAGGCTTCAGCAATACATGAACTGTGAACTTCCAGATGTTCAAGCTGGTTTTAGAAAAGGCAGAGGAACCAGAGATCAAATTGCCAACATCCTCTGGATCATGGAAAAAGCAAGAGAGTTCCAGCGAAACATCTATTTCTGCTTTATTGACTATGCCAAAGCCTTTGACTGTGTGGATCACAATAAACTGTGGAAAATTCTGAAAGAGATGGGAATACCAGACCACCTAACCTGCCTCTTGAGGAATCTGTATGCAGGTCAGGAAGCAACAGTTAGAACTGGACATGGAACAACAGACTGGTTCCAAATAGGAAAAGGAGTACGTCAAGGCTGTATATTGTCAGCCTGCTTATTTAACTTATATGCAGAGTACATCATGAGAAACGCTGGACTGGGAGCTGGAATCAAGATTGCTGGGAGAAATATCAATAACCTCAGATATGCAGATGACACCACCCTATGGCAACAAGTGAAGAAGAATTAAAGAGCCTCTTGATGAAAGTGAAAGAGGAGAGTGAAAACACTGGCTTAAAGCTCAACATTCAGAAAACGAAGATCATGGCATCTGGTCCCATCACTTCATGAGAAGTAGATGGGGAAACAGTGGAAGCAGTGTCAGACTTTTTTGGGGGAAGCTCCAAAATCACTGCAGATGGTGACTGCAGCCATGAAATTAAAAGACGCTTACTCCTTGGAAGAAAAGTTATGACCAACCTAGATAGCATATTCAAAAGCAGAGACATTATTTTGCCAACAAAGGTCCGTCTAGTCAAGGCTATGGTTTTTCCTGTGGTCATGTATGGATGTGAGAGTTGGACTGTGAAGAAAGCTGAGTGCAGAAGAATTGATGCTTTTGAACTGTGGTGCTGGGGAAGACTCTTGAGAGTCCCTTGGACTGTAAAGAGATCCAACCAGTCCATTCTGAAGGAGATCAGTCCTTGGTGTTCATTGGAAGGAATGATGCTAAAGCTGAAACTCCAATACTTTGGCCACCTCATGTGAAGAGTTGACTCATTGGAGAAGACTCTGATGCTGGGAGGGATTGGGAGCAGGAGGAGAAGGGGATGGCAGAGGATGAGATGGCTGGATGGCATCACTGACTCGATGGATATGAGTTTGAGTAAACTCTGGGAGTTGGTGATGGACAGGGAGGTCTGGTGTGCTGTGATTCATGGGGTCACAAAGAGTCGGACACGACTGAGTGACTGAACTGAACTGAACAGGGAAGGCAGTAGCCAATTAGGCATCAGTAAGTAGTGAATGATGGTGAGCTTTGCAGTCAAAATAGTCAAGCTTGAATCCCAGTCCTGCAGCTTAATAGTTGATCAGCCTAAGAATGTTACCTCCATTCTCTGAGACTCATAGTAAAACGGACACAGTAACACCCATCTCCCAGTCCATTGGGACCACTGCAAGGACTGCAGAGAAAGTGCCTGGCTTCACAAAGACAGAAATATAGATCAATGGAACAAAATAGAAAGCCCAGAGGTAAATCCACACATCTATGGACACCTTATCTTCGACAAAGGAGGCAAGAATATACAATGGAGAAAAGACAATCTCTTTAACAAGTGGTGCTGGGAAAACTGGTCAACCACTTGTGAAAGAATGAAACTAGAACACTTTCTAACACCATTCACAAAAATAAACTCAAAATGGATTAAAGATCTAAACGTAAGACCAGAAACTATAAAACTGCTAGAGGAGAACATAGGCAAAACACTCTCTGACATAAATCACTGCAGGATCGTCTATGACCCACCTCCCAGAATACTGGAAATAAAAGCAAAAATAAACAAATGGGATCTAATTAAAATTAAAAGCTTCTGCACAACAAAGGAAAATATAAGCAAGGTGAAAAGACAGCCTTTGGAATGGGAGAAAATAATAGCAAATGAAGCAACTGACAAACAACTAATTTCAAAAATATACAAGCAACTTATGCAGCTCAATTCCAGAAAAACAAATGACCCAATCAAAAAATGGGCCAAAGAACTAAATAGACATTTCTCCAAAGAAGACATACGGATGGCTAACAAACACATGAAAAGATGCTCAACATCACACATCATCAGAGCAATGCAAATCAAAACCACAATGAGGTACCATTTCACACCAGTCAGAATGGCTGCGATCCAAAAGTCTACAAGCAATAAATGCTGGAGAGGGTGTGGAGAAAAGGGAACCTTCTTACATTGTTGGTGGGAATGCAAACTAGTATAGCCACTATGGAGAAGAGGGTGGAGATTCCTTTAAAAATTGGAAATAGAATTGCCATATGACCCAGCAATCCCACTGCTGGGCATACACACCAAGGAAACCAGAATTGAAAGAGACACATGTACCCCAATGTTCATCACAGCACTGTTTATGATAGCCAGGACATGGAAGCAACCTAGATATCCATCAGCAGATGAATGGATAAGAAAGTTGTGGTACATATACACAATGGAGTATTACTCAGCCATTAAAAAGAATACATTTGAATCAGTTCTAATGAGGTGGATGAAACTGGAGCTGATTATACAGAGTGAAGTAAGCCAGAAAGAAAAACACCAATATAGTATACTAACACATATATATGGAATTTAGAAAGATGGTAACGATAACCCTGTATGCGAGACAGCAAAAGAGACACAGATGTATAGAACAGTCTTTTGGACTCAGAGGGAGAGGGAGAGGGTGGGATGATTTGGGAGAATGGCATTGAAACATGTATAATATCATGTAGGAAACGAATTGCCAGTCTAGGTTTGATGTAGGATACAAGATGCTTGGGGCTGGTGCACTGGGATGACCCAGAGAGATGGTATGGGGAGGGAGGTGGGAGGGGGGTTCAGGATTGGGAACTCATGTACATCCAAGGTGGATTCATGTTGATGTATGGCAGAACCAATACAGTGTTGTAAAGTAAAATAAAAAATAAATTAAATAATTAATTTAAAAAAAAAAAAAGAAGAAAGTGCCTGGCTTGTCGAAGGCACTCAGTGAAGTCCCCTCCCCACTTAGTGTGGTGGGGCAGGGAGCTTAGCTTAATAGCAGGTGTTTTGCTCAGTTATGAATGGAGTGCAACCTACACAGAGTCCACATAACACTCCATTAACCAGGGTGGCCAACTGAAGACTCTTGTAGTTTAAGATGAACAAGCCAGGATTAATTAGTCTGTGAATGCCTTAGTGGGTCACAGGACTCTGAAGCTATTTAATCCGAGGAGTGGTGGGTGGCAACTGCTAAGCTTGGAGGGATTCTTTGATAAAACTTTCTAGACTGGATATCTGGCTTGGAAATCCCAGCCTTTCTGAGAGAGATCTTATTTCTCATCATTAGACATAAATCTCAAAGTGGCTTACTGAAAAGCTTAAGTTGAATCATAGGAGTCTTTATAAAATTTCAAATACAAGCAACCCAAATAGCTTCCACTCATGCCTCCTCTGTGAAGACTTCCCAGACCTCCCCACCTGATCTCAAGACCTGAAATGTTTTGTCTATAATGATCTCTTCTATGGGATTATGGGGTGGGGATACTGGAAGATAAGGCACACTTTTTCACTTTGTAGTCTATGGTACTGTTTGAAATATTTTTTAAGCTTATATATATGTGCTGCTTTTATAATTTTAATGCTTTGGTTGAAAACACGACATTTTGAGTAGATAATGGTATATAGACGCCATTTGTTTCATTGGGAAACTGGCCTGGTTAAGTCTGGTCTAGTGCAGTTGTTCTAATTGTATTTGTTGTGAGGTTGGTTTTCTGTAATCAAACTTTTTTTGAACAAAACATGATATTCTGATGGTCATTAGTGCTTGTCACGAACTATTTCTGGTTCTTCTTCTAATCACTTACTGTTCCTTTCAGTTCAGTTCAGTTCAGTTGCTCAGTCATGTCCGACCCTTTGCGACCCTACAGACTGCAGCACACCAGGCTTCCCTATCCATCACCAACTCCCAGAGCTTACTCAAACTCATGTCCACTGAGTCAGTGATGCCATCCAACCGTCTCTTCCTCTGTCATCCCCTTCTCCTGCCTTCAATCTTTCCCAGCATCAGAGTCTTTTCTAATGAGTAAGTTCTTCGCATCAGTTGGCCAAAGTATTTGAGTTTCAGCTTCAGCATCAGTCCTTCCAATGAATATTTAGGACTGATTTCCTTTAGGATGGGCTTCCTTAGTGGGTCAGATGGTAAAGCGTCTGTCTGCAATGCAGGAGACCCGGGTTCGATCCCTGCGTTGTGAAGATCCCCTGGAGAAGGAAATGGCAGCCTACTCCAGTATTCTTGCCTGGAGAATCCCATGGACTGTGGAGCTAGGTAGGTCCATGAGTTTGCAAAGAGTCGGACATGATTGAGCGACTTCACTTTCTTTAGGATGGACTGGTTGGATCTCCTTGCAGTCCAAGGGACTTTCAAGAGTCTTCTCCAACACCACAATTCAAAAGCATTGATTCTTCGGAGCTCAGCTTTCCTGCTCCTTTTGAGAGAGCTAATTCTTAGGTAGGTTGATAAGAAGTCCAGGGTCCCTGATGAGAAGGAGGAGGAGTAAGAAGAGGAGGAGGAGGGTGGCAGAGGGAGGGGAGAGGAGGAGAAAGGGGCCTGGGGCTCTTGAGGGGAGAAAAGGACAAAAGTTTTTCTCTACATTGCTTTGTCTTAGTATAACAATGTATCTTGCTCCAGGACCTGCTTCTCCTTAACAAGAACCTTCTGCCTAATCTTATTAAGATTTATTTTGTGGGAGTAGGTCTGGTAAGACCTTTCTGTTGTTAGCTCTAATCTTGTTAATTTAAGATGTATGTTGGGGGAGTGGGTCCGGTAAAAGTATATAAGGCCTTGATAAGACTAACAAGGAGGTTACTCTTTGGGCCCCTTCTGATGTCTATGACAGAAGCTTTCTCTGTCTTCATTTATGCTTTAATAAAATTGACTATGCCAAAGCCTTTGACTGTGTGGATCACAATAAACTGTGGAAAATTCTGAAAGAGATGGGAATACCAGACCACCTAACCTGCCTCTTGAGGAATCTGTATGCAGGTCAGGAAGCAACAGTTAGAACTGGACATGGAACAACAGACTGGTTCCAAATAGGAAAAGGAGTACGTCAAGGCTGTATATTGTCACCCCACTTATTTAACTTATATGCAGAGTACATCATGAGAAACACTGGACTGGAAGAAACACAAGCTGGAATCAAGATTGTCGGGAGAAATATCAGTCACCTCCGATATGCAGATGACACCACCCTTATGGCAGAAAGTGAAGAGGAGCTAAAAAGCCTCTTGATGAAAGTGAAAGAGGAGAGCAAAAAAGTTGGCTTAAAGCTCAACATTCAGAAAATGAAGATCATGGCATCTGGTCCCATCACTTCATGGGAAATAGATGGGGAAACAGTAGATACAGTGTCAGACTTTATTTTGGGGGGCTCCAAATCACTGCAGATGGTGACTGCTGCCATGCAATTAAAAGACGCTTACTCCTTGGAAGAAAAGTTATGACCAACCTAGATAGTATGTTCAAAAGCAGAGACATTACTTTGCCAACTAAGGTCCATCTAGTCAAGGCTATGGTTTTTCCTGTGGTCATGTATGGATGTGAGAGTTGGACTGTGAAGAAGGCTGAGCATTGAAGAATTGATGCTTTTGAACTGTGGTGTTGGAGAAGACTCTGGAGAGTCCCTTGGACTGCAAGGAGATCCAACCAGTCCATTCTTAAGGAGATCAACCCTGAGATTTCTTTGGAAGGAATGATACTAAAGCTGAAACTCCACTACTTTGGCCACCTCATACAAAGAGTTGACTCATTGGAAAAGACTCTGATGCTGGGAGGGATTGGGGACAGGAGGAGAAGGGGACAACCCACGATGAGATGGCTGGATGGCATCACGGACTCGATGGACGTGAGTCTGAGTGAACTCCGGGAGATGGTGATGGACAGGGAGGCCTGGCGTGCTGCGATTCATGGGGTCGCAAAGAGTCGGACACGACTGAGCGACTGAACTGAACTGAAAACTCTGATACTCTAAAGCTCTTGAGGGATCAAGCCTGGTCCCTGGTCCCGAAGCTAAATCTTCTTTGCTACTGCTGCTGCTAAGTCACTTCAGTCGTGTCCGACTCTGTGTGACCCCATAGATGGCAGCCCACCAGGCTCCCCCGTCCCTGGGATTCTCCAGGCAAGAATACTAGAGTGGGTTGCCATTTCCTTCTCCAATGCATGAAAGTGAAAAGTCAGAGTGAAATCACTCAGTCATGTTTGACTCTTAGCGACCCTACAGACTGCAGCCTACCAGGCTTCTCTGTCCATGGGATTTTCCAGGCAAGAGTACTGGAGTGGGGTGCCAGATCAGGAATCTAGCTATCACTTTGAAATTAGGTGTGATCATGTGACCCATGCTGGCCAGTCATGTGGGAACAGGAGTGACACTGCTTTCCAAGGTGGAAAGAAAGTGAAAGTGAAGTTGCTCAGTCGTGTCCAACTATTCACGATTCTGTGGACTGTGGCCTACCAGGCTCCTCTCTCCATGGGATTCTCTCGGCAAGAATACTGGAGTGGGTTGCCATTTCCTTCTCCAGGGGATCTTCCCAACCCAGGGATCGAAGCCGAGTCTTGCGCATTGCAGGCAGACGCTTCAACCTCTGAGCCACCAGGGAAGCCCCCAGGGTGGAGGTAGAGATTAAGCGAATAATCTCTGAATTGTAACTGAGCAGAGTGCTATGGAGGAAAGGCAGGGGATGCCATGGGAACTTAAACTGTTGCACTGAGCCGTGACCACATGGCTTCTCTGTGGCAGTCCAGAGGGACAAGAAGGGAATGGCCAAGTGGAGAGTGAGGACAGAGGGAACAATCTCTCTCCAGGACTCTGCAGTGAGAAGAAGGGAGGTGTCCTCCAGGAGACAGAAGAAAGCCCATCATTGTGTCTGGAGGCTGTGACATGGTGAATAAGGGACAGAGAAGTGTGAGGAAGGCATGGACCATATTGTGCCAGGCTTGGGGCTGTGTTAACAGTTTTAGAAGTGAGAAACAGCAAATTAAGTACAGTACAAAGAGTTTTATATTCTTGAGAAGCCAGTGAAGAGTTACAGTATAACATTTATCACCCAATGAGGGCTGATGTTAATCATAAGAGAACCAGGAGATCTTTAGCTCCTCCCCCACTTGCTGGGACTTGGTGGAGAATGGCTTTGCAGAGCAGTTCTCTGTCTGATGGGTTTGCATCCTTCCTGTCCTTACTGGCTCTTTGCAACAGATAGCGTCTGTTAACCAATCAGGCCTGAGGTTTTAGACTTGGTCTCAGCTCTCTATAAGTGAAAGAAAAGGAAGAAAGTGTGTTTCTCCCTATTAGTTAATAATACCTACCATTTGAGATACTGGAGTTTCAGCTGGAATGCCCAGGGGTCTGGTTGTCTCTGTTTAGAATTCCAAAGGCTGAGTCATGCTTGGCTGGAGACCTGACTCCATGGCATCAAGAATATTATAGGAGCCTATTATACAGAGTGAAGTAAGTCAGAAAGAAAAACACCAATACAGTATACTAACACGTATGTATGGAATTTAGAAAGATGGTAACGATAACCCTCTATGCGAGACAGCAAAAGAGACACAGATGTATAGAACAGTCTTTTGGACTCTGTGGGAGAGGGAAAGGGTGGGATGATTTGGGACAATGGCATTGAAACATGTATAATATCATATGTGAAACAAATTGCCAGTCCGGGTTTGATGCATGATACCGGATGCTTGGGGCTGGTGCACTGGGACAACCCAGAGGGATGGTATGAGGAGGGAGGAGGGAGGGGGGTTCAGGATGGGGAACACGTGTATACTTGTGGTGGATTCATGTTGATGTATGGCAAAACGAATATGATATTGTAAAGTAAATAACCTCCAATTAAAATAAATAAATTTATATTAAAAAAAGAATATTATAAAGCTGGGGAAAGTCTCTTAGGACTAAGACTTTCTGTAGCTAACCAGAAACTTCCTTCTTTATTCTTATTCTATCTAGTTCATAACACTGAAGGGGGAACAGGTCCTGATAACTGTAATTAAAAGGAGGAGATTAAATAACACAAAGAGCTTCCCTGGTGGCTTAGTCAGTAAAGAATCCGCCTGCAATTCGGGAGACCTGGGTTCAATCCCTGGATTGGGAAGATCCCCTGAGGAGGGCATGGCAGCCCACTGCAGTATTCTTGCCTGGAGAATTCCATGGACAGAGGAGCCTGGTGGGTTACAGTCCATGAGATGGCAAAGAGTCAGACACGACTGAGTGACTAACACTAGGAAGCTAAGAAGCAATGAGACCAGGATCGAGGATGCAGGTAACCTTGTACATCCTTCAGATAATTTCTCAGAAATATTTCTAGAAGTGGATAAAAGTAGGCTTCATGAAATAGGGAATTTCTGTCTATCTATCTATATATTTATTTCTAAGATAGCATACATAAAAATTTTAGCAGTGGTTATCTGAGAAGGTTGGGGTTGGATGGCTGTTAAATGTGTATGTTTTAAACTTCCTGTAATGAGTAAGCACAAATTGCTAGAAAGAAGTCCATGAAGGTTATTTTTAAGTCGACTTAAAGAACAAATATGGAGCACCTTGGAAGCCTTGGTAGGGAGTGGGCAGGTGAGGATGGAGCACCTCCGGCTTGGGGAGGTTTGTGTAGCCTTGGTGACCTGTTGTATCCATCAACCTCAGTTTCAACACTGGGCGACAGTAGGAGCAATCTCTACTTGTTAGGGCTCCTGTGAGATTTCAACAAGTTAATGAATGAAGATGCAACTGGCATGGAGTACAGGTTCAATGGGTGATAAACAGTTCCTGATAACTATTCCCTAACTTATAAAGAAAAAAGACACAGTCTGGCTAGAGGCAAACCCTGTAAGTTCTACGTTGCTACCCTTTTAAAGACAAAGCACTTGAGACCCAGAGATGTAAGGTCATCAGCCCAAGACCACACAGTTAGTAAACGACAGACCTGAGGCTCAGGCCGAGGTCTGCGTGAATGCCGACATCTATGTTCTTCGCTGCTACATTACATTGCACGAGCCTTTTAACCACATTGAGCTGGACTGAAATTCCAGCTCTGTCCCCTGAATGTGATCTAACTCGTGTGTCATGGTCCTCGTGGGGATTAAATGTGACAAGGCACGTGAAAGCCCTGTGCCTGGTACCCAGTGGCGCTTGTCAGGCACTGGCTCCCTTGGTCCCACATCTGGGCCCCCGAGAGGACATTCCCACAGCTTTTTTGGTCTTCTGAGGAAGTTTCTCAAAGCTATGCTGCTGAAAAAGCAAATTTTTTTTTTTTTCGCTGTAGCTATGTGGATAGATTTTTAATATTTAATTAGAGAGACCTTCAGCTTGGAGAGAGGGCAGGACTTGTTATTAAATCCCCGCTGCTTCGTCTCCTTCACTTGCCCGTGGGATTATTCATTCATTTCCAGTCACACAATTTAATATTGCAACAGCTAATGGGGAGATGTTGATAATTTGTAAAACTGGTTGGTCCCGAGGCCACTAGAGAAGCTCCATGCCTGGGCCTGATGTGGGGGCTGGAGCCGATTCTCTGGAGAGAGGGCTTCCAAGAGCTTCCTGTTTATTATCTGCAAGCATTCAGGAGTGCCTTCTGAGATGCCCTGTTGGAGATTAGTGAAGATTAGAATGTTCACTCTACAGTTGCATCCTCAAGGAGTTAGCACCCTGGGACACCTGAATGCATTAAGGGTTTTTGTGGTAAAATTTGTATTCAGGGTTTGTTTTAATCAGATACCTTAATACACTGGAGAAGGAAGTGACAACCCACTTCAGTATAGATCCCATGAACAGAGGAGCTTGGCAGGCTACAGTCCATGGGGTTTCAAGAGTCGGACATGACTTAGTGACTAAACCATCACCACTACCACCTTAAGGGGCTTCCCCTGTGGCTCAGCTGGTAAAGAATCCACCTGCAATGCGGGAGACCTGGGTTCGATCCCTGGGTTGGGAAGATCCCCTGGAGAAGGGAAAGGCTACCCACTCCAGTATTCTGGCCTGGAGAATTCCACGGACTGTATAGTCCATGGGAAAGCAAAGACTCAGACACAACTGAGTGACTCACTCATCACCTTAAAAAGGACACACAGATGTGAAAATGACTGTCATGAGGAAGCAGCTTATACTCACAGATCCCTAGACACAGGAGACACAGTACACCAATGCAGGGCCACTCAGGGAAGCACCAAGGTTGGCAGGAGGCAGAGATAGATGAGAGGGGAGGTGTGGCCCAGAGCCTTTTTTGGGGATTTTGTGGGAAAGAGTGGGCAAGACAGGATGGATATGATGAGCAAGCTTAGGACTGGAGAGTTTGAATAATGTGGCAGCTCTGGGCTACAGGGGTGGTCCCTAGTCACCTGGTACCTGGCCCTGGGATGATTTAGAGCAGAGTCAATATTGGCATGGTGTGTGAGAGTTAGATAAGGGAGATGATTGCATCTGGGCTCTGGGTTGGTTGACTTGCACACAAAGGCACACTTGCAGGGTAGTCATTTGCTATCCCTAGGAATTAATTGGCTAGATTGGGGAGGGGGGGAGTTTCTCCAGGATAAGGGCCCTAAATACCAGAGCATCAAGAATATAGGAAACAGGGACTTCCCTGGTGGCCCGGTGGTTAAGAATCTACCTTGCGAAGCAGGGGATGCAGGTTTGATCCCTGGTTGGGGTACTAAGATCCTGCATCCCATGGAGCACCTAAGCCCGAGCACTACAACCTAAGCCTGTATGTTCTGAAGCCTAAATGCCTAGGAGTCAGTGTGCCATGACGAACACCTCACATGCCACAATGAAGACCCAACACATCCAAATAAATAAATATTTTTTAAAAGAATAATCAAATATAATCAATGGAGTTTGGTTCTATAATCAGACAAACACAGGTTAAAAAATGCCTACTTCAACACTTCCTAGGTGGGGCATCAGTAACAAACCTCCCTGGGACTCATTTCACACGCTCAGTGTCTCCTCTGAGGACAAGTGCAAGGACTACTGTGCCTCCTGTTTCTAGGAGTCTGTGAGTATAAACTTCTTTCTTCATGACAGTCATTTTCACATCTGTGTGGATTAAAGGCCCTAATTACAACAAACCCTGGGAATGAATTTTACCACATCAGTCATTCTAGAGTGCATAATTATGGAGTATCTTTGATGGGCACTATGATTACATGGGTGGACAAAAGCAGATATGGTTCTTATTCCCAGTGAAGTTACAGTTTGTGCATGGGAGACATAACTTCAGAATCACAGAAGACACACATATAAAATTATCACTGAGAAGTTCTGGAAGGGGGAGCTGCTATTTGATGCTGTGGGAGGAAGTGCCAGGGGCTGTGGTGGTGTGTAGGCAGTCAGGGAAGATTTCCCTGAAGGAGTGATCAGTTCAGTTCCGTTCAGTTCGGTTGCTCAGTTGTATCCAACTCTTTGTGACTCCATGGACTGCAGCACGCCAGGCTTCCCTGTCCATCACCATCTCCCGGAGCTAACTCAAACTCATGTCCATTGAGTCCGTGGTGCCATCCAGCCATCTCATCCTCTGTCAGCCCCTTCTCTTCCTGCCTTAAATTTTTCCCAGCATCAGGGTCTTTTCCAATGAATCAGTTCTTCACATCAGGTGGCCAAAGTATTAGAGTTTCAGCTTCAGCATCAGTCCTTCCAATGAATATTCAGGACTGATTTCCTTTAGGATGGACTGGTTCAATCTCCTTGTAGTCCAAGAGACTCTCAAGAGTCTTCTCCAACACCACAGTTCAAAAGCATCAATTCCTCAGCGCTCAGCTTTCTTTATAGTCCAACTCTCACATCCATATATGACCTCTGGAAAAACCATAGCTTTGACAATATGGACCTTTGTTGGCAAAGTAATGTCTGCTTTTTAATATGCTATCTAGGTTGGTCATAGCTTTTCTTCCAAGGAGCAAGCGTCTTTAATTTCATGGCTGCAGTCACCGTCTGCAGTGATTTTGGAAGTGAAGGAGTGATAGGGGACATGAAATCTAAAGAGATGGGAGCTCACTCGGTGGGAAGGAATGTGTGTGTGTATGTGTGATTCTAAGAAGGGAGGGAAGATGGGGTGGAGCTTTTCAGGAGCCTCTTGTGTACAGGCTCTGGGGAAGGAGAAAACAAGGTATTCAGAGGAAATACATCTGAATACATCCTTCAGTGGCTCTCCTTTGCCCCAAGGAGAAGGGCCGCACTCTGGCATGAAGCAGTCAAGGTCCTTTCTGATCTGCTCCCTGCTTAGTGCTCAGATTTCTTCTGTTGCTTCACTCGTACCCACTGACACCCTATTACACATATACTCGCTCTCTAGAAGTTCTTGCTGTTCCCCCAGCGTGATTTCCTGGGTGACATTTTCATAGCTTTGCATGTGCTTCTGCCCCAGCTGGTGCCTGATTTCCTTCTCTCTTGGCTGGGTTATTTCCTGGGTCTCCTTCAAACCTATCCCATTGCACTGCACACCTGCGAGGACACGATCTAGACTACAGTGTGAATGGTGCTTGCTGGAGTTGTGCCTCTCTTCAAAAGATGTCACCGCAAGAGCTACTTCCTCTGAAATGGAAGTTGTTCTGTCTTCCCCAGACAGCATCAGTATAAGATCTCAGTCTTTGCAGCATCTATCATACGGCATGGTAAATACAGAAAGGCCTTTCTGTCTCTCGATCACGGGCTCCTTGAGGGTACGGCAAGTTCAGGCACTCACCTACCAAATACGCAATATGTTGAGTTCCTATTCTGGGTCAATCCCCGTCCCAGGCACCAGCCACATGGTCACACATGCTTTGTTCAGCAGGACTGACACGTTAAACAAATTATCGCTCAAATGAATGCATAATTACACAATTAATTCTGTGAAGGAAAAGAGTGGGGATAACATGAGTCAGAAAAACCAGAAGGAGTCAGTTTGGGTTAGAGGGACGGAGAGTCTGCAGACACATAAGCTGAAGTGTGAAGGTGAGAAAGAATGGTAGAAGAGTTTCAGGGAGAGGGAACAGCGTGTGCCAGGATTACGAGATGGGAAAGAGCTCAGCCTTCTGAGGAAGTAAGTGGAAGTCAAGTGCTGGAGCAGAATGATGAAAGGAGGAAGTGGTATCAAATAAGAAGGCAATTGGTCAAATCAGCCAACGTCAGGATTTTATCTTTAAAGCAGGGAAAGCAGAGGTATCACGTTTATAACTGCCCCCAGACTGACCTAATTAAACTTCAAAGCTTTTGCACAGCAAAGGAAATGATCAACAAAACAAAAATAAAACCTACTGAATGGGAAAAATATTTGCAAATGAATATGACTGATAAGAGATAAATATCCAACATATATAAACAGCTCATACAACTCAACATCAAAAAAATGGACAACTTGATTAAAAAATGGGCGAAAGAACTGAATAGACCATTTTCTAAAGAGGAAACACAGATGACCAACAGACACATGAAAAGAGGTTCAACACTGCTAATCATCAGGGAAATGCAAACCAAAACCACAATGAGATATCACCTCACACTGTCAGAAGGGCTATTGTCAAAAGAAACAAATAATACACTGTTGGCAAGGATGTGGAGAAAAGGGAATCCTTGTATACTGTTGATGGGACTGTAAATTGGTACAGTTATCATGGAAAACAATATGGAACTTACTAAAAAGACTACAAGCAGAACTAACTATGACCCAGTAATTCCACTTCTGGACATATATCCAAAATAAAAATAAAAAAGCAACCTCAAAGCAAAAATACTAATTCAAAAAGATACATGGACCCTAATGTTCGTAGCAGCATTATTTACAGTTGCCAAGATATGGAAGAAACTTGTGTCCATCGACAGATGAATGGATCAAAAAAATGCGGTACACACACACACACACACACACACACACTAACTACTTAGCCATAAAAAATAACAAAAACTTTCCATTTGCACCAATATGGGTGGACTTGGAGGGCGTTATACTAAATGAAATGTCAGACAGAGAAATACAAATGCTATGTGACGTCACTTATATGCGGACTCTAAATAAAAGGGGCAGCAAACTGGGTGGATATAACAACAATGAAGTAGCTTCACGGGTGCGAAGAACAAACTAGTGCTTACAGTGAGGAGGGAGGAGGGACAGTGTAAGCAGGGGAGCGGGAGATACAAATTATTAGGTGGAAGATAAGCTACAAGGATGCACTGCACATCATGGAAAATAGAGTCAATATTTTATATTTACCGTACATGGAGTAGAGCCTTTAAAAATCATATAAAAATTGCCCCAAACCAGAAATTCACCTAAATATTCATCAACAATAAACAGCAAATTGTTAGTATTGTCATACAATACAATGCTACACAGTGATGTGAATAACTTAACCACAGCAGCATCCAACAATATGAATGGAGTGCAAAGCCAAGTAAAACTAACCTGTGCTTTTAGAAGTCAGGATAGTAGTTCTCCTTGGGAAGTGGAGCAAATAAGGGGCTTCTGGGATGCGGAAATGGTCTTTCCCTTGTTTTTTGGAAAAAATTATGGGTGTTGGTTGCATGGGTTTCTGGTGCATATGTCAATGCAAGGTTTTTTTTTTTTTTTAATTGCAGAAGAAAGACCTGCTAGGAGAGTGTTGTAAATGGATGAGAGATGATGTAGACTTTGAAGGAGACCCATGAGAAAGTGATTGTAAATCTCTCTGTCTGAGGAAACCACCAGACTTGCTGATGTAGTGGACAGGGTATGAGGGAAAAGGATGGGGAGGTGACAGGGAAGATTTTCCAGGCCTGAGTAACTGCATGGGTGATGGGGCCATGCTGTGCAGTGGGGAAAGGCTGGGGGAGAGTTGTCACATTTGTCTCTGTGCCCCTCGCCCCAGCAAGGGTCTCTTGCAGAGCATGATGAATGCACACTTTGGTGAATGCACACTTTGGTAAATGCACACTTACCTTTGGTTCGTAACCTAATGATCAGGGGTTTCCCAGCTGGCTCAGTGGTAGAGTCCACCTGCCAATGTAGGAGACGTAGGTTCAATCTCTGGGTTGAGAAGATCCCCTGGAGAAGTGAATGGCAACCCACTCCAGTGTTCTTGAAAATACTGGAAAACCCCATATCCTGGGAAACCCCATAAACAGTGGAGCCTGGTGGGCTACAGTCTACGGGGTTGCAAAGAGGTCTTTAGGGCTTGGTTATCTGAGCAAACTTCAGGAGACAGTGAAGCACAGGGGAGCCTGGCTGCAGTCCAAGGCATCACAAAGAGTCAAACTCGACTTAGTGACTCAACAACACTTAGTAATTAAGTGACAAGGATGGGATTTGAACTACGTTTTTAAATGTTGCCACTTTACTTCTGTCTGATCTGGGGATCTTGTGTCTTAGTGGGAGATGGGGGATGTTTCCCCATTTCAGCCTCTATGATGACAGGAGGGAGTCCTGATGCTCAGAAAGTGCTTGGAGATCTCCAAAAGAGAACAGCTCTCAGGTTGTGTTTTGCCCTTCTTAAAAAAACATTTACCCATAATGTCTCTTTATAGGATAATAAAAATAAGCCACATGTCTCAGGCTTATTAAAGTATACAACTTTTTACTTTAAGACAGCATGGCTGTCTTAAATTTGAATCATATTATTCAACATTGCCAAAATGTATCATATATTATTAATTTATTTTTAAATAGATATCTTTCTTATAGATTAGCATTCTAATTACTTCTGAAAAAGTGAGCAGCAGGAAGGCGAGGGTTCCAATTAGAATCATCTTGAAGATAAATTGAGGTCGCTGGCTGAGAACACTTCAGCCTTTTCCCCATCTGGGAACAGGACCATCTGTCATCCTGGAGGGGCCAAGCTGGGATTGTTTTTTGTGCTAGCTCTTCCCCAAGTTTTGGAGGTTCTCCTCAGGAGTGAACTGGTGTGCTTCCAGCCACAGATCCTGCAAAAGCACCATCCAAGTTTGCATGCTACTGCTAAGTCACTTCAGTTGTGTCCAATTCTGTGCGACCCCATAGATGGCAGCCCACCAGGCTCCCCTGTCCCTGGGATTCTCCAGGCAAGAACACTGGAGTGGGTTGCCATTTCCTTCGCCAATGCATGAAAGTGAAAATTGAAAGTGAAGTTGTTCAGTCGTGTCTGACCCTCAGCGACCCCATGGACTGCAGCCTTCCAGGCTTCTCCATCCATGGGATTTTCCAGGCAAGAGTACTGGAGTGGGGTGCCATTGCCTTCTCCAGAGGTTGCATGATGAAGGTGAAAACCATCAGGACAGAGCTGCCTCCCATCTGCCTCTTGCTGCGTCTCTCCTTCTGGTAAGTGGCCCTTTCTAAGGACTTCCCCCCGCCCCTCCCCAGGCACACACAGAGTTCCTGTACTGATTCCTTCCCCAAGCAAAAACCAAAACTTCCCTGTGGCAGCCAGGAGGGCAGCTCATGCTATGTGATGACAGGAGAATTTATGGGTCTTTCAAATGTTTCATGTAATTGTAAAATCTCAGCATTTACAATTTGAATGAAACCCAGTCATGTCCATTCATATCAGGACATGTTGATTGAGAGTCTGCTGAGGTCAGTTCAGTTCAGCCACTCAGTTGTGTCCGACTCTTTGTGACCCCATGGACCACAGCATGCCAGGCTTCCCTGTCCATCACAAACTCCTGGACCGTGCTCAAACTCATGTCCATCTGAGGTCAGATGTGCACATCTGTATAGTTGGAGAAGTGGAAAAAGGTGGCTGCTGCCCCCAGGGAGTGCGGCTTGAATTCCGTATCTGTCATACACTAGTTTTGTTACTTCGGCAATTAGGTCACCAGCCCAATGGCATTTCTTAGTATGTGAAGGACTCTCACTTTCAGGTTCTTCCCAAGGATCAGGTAGGCACCCAGGACACAGCACATAGTAGGTGTGCAGCACCTGTGGCTCCTTTCCTTTCCCCTCCTGCCTATTCCTGTGTGAGGAGGTGGCATGACAAACTGAGCTCTGGGTCACCATGCCTGGGAGTCAATCTGCCACCATCTTTAATGGACACTGAGTGGGAGGGCTGGCCTGACCCCTGGGAGCCAGCACAGGGCAAAGAACACTAAAACACATCCCTTGACCCCTGGTTCAGTGTCCTCTGCAGGGCTGGACATTTCCATTCTCTGGGCTTCAATTCCTCCACAGTGCAAAGAGGGGGTGGGGAAACAGGGGCGCTGGATTTCCACTTGCTAGCCTTGGGCAGTTCTCTATTTTTAGTTATTATGGATCTAGTCTCCAGAAACTTCTCTAAAGTCACCTTGAACCTATGCTATCTTTAATTTATATTAAATTTCCTGTTGAGATACCAAGTTTCATTAAGTTTATTGGCTTTGGGTAAGTCAAATTCCTTCTAATCAGTCCTAGTTTACTTCTTTTAACCTAATTTTAGTATGTTTAGGATTTGCTCAACATTTATTTTTTTAATGTATAAGCATGCCCATGCTCTCCATATTCAGATTTTAGGGAAGAGATTTACATAAAAGAGCTTAATGAATTCATGAAATTAGAAGTTGCTCGCTTCTTGGAAGAAAAGCTATGACCAACCTGGACAGCATATTAAAAAGCAGAGACATTACTTTGTCAACAAAGGTCCATTTAGTCAAAGCTATGGTTTTTCCTGTGGTCATGTATGGATGTGAGAGCTGGACTATAAAGAAAGCTGAGAGCTGAAGAATTGATGCTTTTGAACTGTGGTGTTGGAGAAGACTCTTGAGAGTCTCTTGGACTGCAAGGAGATCAAACCAGTCCATCCTAAAGGAAACCAGTCCTGAATATTCATTGGAAGGACTGATGCTGAAGCTGAAACTCCAATACTTTGGCCACCTGATGTGAAGAACTGACTGATTGGAAAAGACCCTTATGCTGGGAAAGATTGAAGGCAGGAGGAGAAGGGGACGACAGAGGATGAGATGGTTGGATGGCATCACCGACTCAATGGACACGACTTTGAGCAAGCTCCAAGACTTGGTGATGGACAGGGAGGCCTGGTGTGCTGCAGTCCATGGAGTTATAAAGAGTCAGACGTGACTGAGCGACGGAACTGAACTGAACTGCTTCCACAATGTTGCAATGTTGTAATGCTGCCCTCCAGCTTCTTTCTGCCTTCCTTTTCCTTCTCCCTCTTTGTACATTGAGAGATGGAAGTGATTGTTCCTGGAGTTGCTCAGCATTGACTCTTGCTTCTCCAGACATGGAAGGCGTTTTCTTTTCTTGAAGCCTTACTGTCTTGTCTGAAAAGGACTGGAAACTTGAAAGCAGGGGTCCTCTAGGGCTCCCATCTAGCAGCCTGCTTCATTTCTGTTGTGCTTGGCTTCTGTGGTATCTTAGGATAAAGCTGTCACTGCTACAGCTTAATGCAGACCTGGCTGAACAGCAGCACATACATTTAATAGCATGCATGTTTAATTGCATCTGGCCAATGAATGCATTCCATGTTTGTGGATCTTTACTTAGGTGGTTCTTGGGGAAAATTGAGGGCATGTATATCAAGCAATTTTTGAATTATGTCTCTATTAGAATCTGTGAATGTCTCCCCCGGGGAGCCAGGAAAACTCTATTAGCTGAGCAGTTTAAAACAGGATTGGAGGAAGCAGTGGGGGAATATCCCATAGGGAACAATAATTACAAACAGCATTTCCATGTAAACAGGTCTTAATGTGCTTTCTATATTAAATTCCTGAGAGTGAGACTCTGGGGTGGTATCTCAGCGCCCCCTCCAGGGCCACACCCCTGAAGTGCTGGAAACTGAGGCAGAAGGCTCAGAGGGCCCTGCTGGCTTCCCCAGCACTGGAAGCCTCTCAGACCTTAACAATGTTGAGCTGTAGACAACAGGACAATACTGGCATTGTGTGACCTTGAGGAAGTGACCTTGGGCAAGTCACTTCCTCCCCTTGGGCCCTCAACGTTTTAGCACTGAGTCAAATGCTTTCATACAATTCATTTCAATTAATTCTTACAACAGCCTTCAAGGTGAGTTATATTACCCCATTTTACAGACTGAGGGCTAAGTACCCTGCCCAAAGTCATTAGCCAGCAGATGGCAGAACTGGGGTTTAAACTCTGGCCTCTGACTCCAACTTGAAGGTTATTTTCACAACACCAGATTGTTCCTATGCTCTTTAGGGTGTTGTCCAGCTAAACATTTTATGAAATAAATCTATTTGGTACCAGAAGCTTGGTGATCTCACCTTGGCTTTTGCAAAACTCTCTCCAAATAAAACTCATTTACAGTCTAGCAGCCACGGAAGCAGATATATCACTCATTAGTTCTGCATTTTATTTATGACTGCTGCTGGTCCCAGTGTTTCAGGGGTTATGGCTGGGGCCAGGGCACCTGTAGAGCATCCGGACTGAAGGTTGGTTGTCATAGTGATGGTACGTAGGGAAATGCTATGGTCCTGGTATAACCAGGAAGGGTTAAATTGGAATTTACGCTGGATCTGCTTCTGTGACTTGAACCCCCATCTTGCCACTTTTGTAAGCATACATGATGGCCTGCCGTGGGGAGATAACTTGAGCCTCCCACCTGTGAAGGACTGTAAGGAAGTGAAACTAACAAGTTCCCCTGCCTGAGGCTCGCCATTCTAGGGGACATTTGCAGGGACTGAATGCTCTTTTTACTTTGTTTCCTCACACCCACCCCTCATCTTTGATCCATGAAAGAACCTGGCCTTGACAAGATGGTTCTTTTGAGGCGCTATCCTGTCATCTTCTCTGTCAGCCAGTTCACAAATAAAGTCTCTTCTTAGTCCCAACACCTCTTCTCAGATTCACTGACATCGAGTCAGTGTGATACTTGGACTTGGTCACACTGGCTGGATTGCACCTCTTCTGTCTACCTTGAAAGCAAGTACATGGGTCTTCTTACATAAAGTGGAATCATGGGATCATTAAAACTTCCAGGTTGGACAGACCTTAGTTAGATCATCCAGTAGATTTCAAACTCCTAGATAGGCAAATAATTCTTTAATCAAAGGAAATTTGCTTGGCAGTTAAGTGTGTAAATGAGATGAAAGCATCAGATGCTGAAATTAAAGTGAGAGATCATAAGAATGTTACTTTCCTTCTTCAAATCCCATAAGGTGGCCCTTCAGGAGATTTTATAATTCATCATTGGAAACTAGTGATCTAATCCAACCTGTACCTTTTATAGTTGGCTAGCGTGAGCTCAGTGAGGGATGTTGGTGTGCCCCAGGGACTGGAACTGAGGCTGGAGTCCAAGTCTATTGACTTGCTGCCCAGGGCTCTTTTCTTAACCTCATAAACAGTGGCAATGAGTGTGTCCCAGGATTGGGCTAAAAAGGATTCTAGCCCTTTTGCTATGAATAATTTGTACATTAACCCATTCATTCATCAGCATTTACTATGTGTCAAGTAGTAGAATTTAACCCCATTCTTAGAATACTCTCTGAAATATCAGAATATTACCCTAGGGCAGGCCAGAGGGAGAATAGCATACTTCTGTCAATACTTAGAATGTACATTAGGAAGATAATAGAGAGGTTTAGAGAAGGAGCCAGGCTTTGACCCACAAGAGAAGAGCAATAAGTAACTGTGCTTGGTGTGGCATGTGGAGTTTTGCTGGTGAACTTGGAAGCCTTTGTCTTGGGCTGCCGAATGCATTGCAAGGTGTGTGGATAAATCACTGGCTCTGTCATCTGTCATCCATTAGTTGTTTGTCCATTCATTCAGCATTTCTGGAGCATCCTATGTATTGGGCACTGTGTTGGGCAGAAGGAATTAAGGTGAATAGGACAGACATAATCACTATCTTTATGAGTTGGCCTCTTCCCAAGTTTCCTCTTTGTGGGATAAAGATATTTATTCATTTGGTTCACGCATTTAACAAATACTTGTTCTTGTTGCTAGAACCACCTATCCTCTTAAAGTTGATTCCCTTAGGAGACACAGCTTAGAATGACTCTTGAGGGGACAGATTACTCCAACTATATTCTCTCTAATTTTTAAAGTAAGCATATGTGAAAGCAGCTAACAGTCTAAAGCCAATTTATCATTGTTCCTCAATGTCCATGGGGAGACTGACTCTAGGCCACCTATCCCCTAGCAGATACCAAAATCCACAGATGCCCAAGTCCCTATAATGTAAAATGAAATGGTATTTGTGTATAAGTGAAGTTGCTCAGTCGTGTCCGACTCTTTGTGACCCCATGGACTGTAGCCCACCATGCTCCTCTGTCCATGGGATTTTCCAGGCAAGAGTACTGGAGTGGGTTGCCATCTCCTTCTCTAGAGGATCTTCCCCACCCATGAACCCAGGTCTCCAGCATTGTAAGCAAGACACGTTACCGTCTGAGGCACCAGGCAAGTCCTATGTACCTACTCCAGCATACTTTAAATCACCTCTAGATTATGAATACAATGCAAATTTAATGCAAATACAATGCAAATGTTATGCAAATACTTGCTCAGATGCAGCAAATTCAAGTTCTGTTTTTTAGAACTTTCTGGAATTTTTTTTCAAATATTTTCCACGTGCAGATGTTTGAATCTTCACATGTGGAACCCACCAATGTGGAGGGCCAATTGTATTGGACGTGAGTCTGAGTGAACTCCCGGAGATGGTGATGGACAGGGAGGCCTGGTGTGCTGCGATTCATGGGGTCGCAAAGAGTCGGACATGACTGAGTGACTGAACTGAACTGAAGTACCATAATGTAATAAAAAAAAAAGGTTGTACTTGGGCTGTTCTCATGCAAATTCACTGATAAAACAATGTCTAAGCAGTGATCTGTGTTTCAAGAGTGATTTGAGAGCAGTCAGGGTGCAGAAGTAATGGAACATAGCCTAGATAAATTTCAATAGAAATTGATTAAAAGCAGGGAAGTCAGGGAGAGAAAGAATGGAAAGACCAGCCTAAGTGGATATCACAGGAGGAGGCTCTGAGCAGCATGAGAGAGATTTGGACCCCTGGGGCTAGACAGAGAGGAGACCGGGAACATGGGGAGGGAAGGCAGGGAGGAAGACTCTATGGATTTGCCTTTTTAATCCTTGAATGTTGCCTTGAGGGAAACAGAGGAACAATACTGCTGCTTACTTCAGTTCAGTTCAGTTCAGTTCAGTTGCTCAGTCGTGTCTGACTCTTTGTGACCCCATGAATCGCAGCACACCAGGCCTCCCTGTCCATCACCATCTCCCAGAGTTCACTCAGACTGACGTTCATCAAGTCCGTGATGCCATCCAGCCATCTCATCCTTGGTCGTCCCCTTCTCCTCCGGCCCTCAATCCCTCCCAGAATCAGAGTCTTTTCCAATGAGTCAGCTCTGCGCATGAGGTGGCCAAAGTACTGGAGCTTCAGCTTTAGCATCATTCCTTCCAAAGAAATCCCAGGGTTGATCTCCTTCAGAATGGACTGGTTGGATCTCCTTGCAGTCCAAGGGACTCTCCAGAGTCTTCTCCAACACCACAGTTCAAAAACATCAATTCTTCGGCACTCAGCCTTCCTCACAGTCCAACTCTCACATCCATACATGACCACAGGAAAAACCATAGCCTTGACTAGACGGACTTTAGTTGGCAAAGTAATGTCTCTGCTTTTGAATATACTATCTAGGTTGGTCATAACTTTTCTTCCAAGGAGTAAGCGTCTTTGAATTTCATGGCTGCAGTCACCATCTGCCGTGATTTTGGAGCCCAAAAAAATTAAGTCTGACATTGTTTCTACTGTTTCCCCATCTATTTCCCATGAAGTGATGGGACCAGATGCCATGATCTTCGTTTTCTGAATGTTGAGCTTTAAGCCAACTTTTTCACTCTCCTCTTTCACTTGCATCAAGAGGCTTTTTAGTTCCTCTTCACTTTCTGCCATAAGGGTGGTGTCATCTGCATATCTGAGGTTATTGATATTTCTCCCGACAAGCTTGATTCCAGCTTGTGTTTCTTCCAGTCCAGCGTTTCTCATGATGTACTCTGCATGTAAGTTAAATAAGCAGGGTGACAATATACAGCCTTGACGTACTCCTTTTGCTATTTGGAACCAGTCTGTTGTTCCAAGTCCAGTTTCTAACTGTTGCTTCCTGAACTGCATACAGATTTCTCAAGAGGCAGGTCAGGTGGTCTGGTATTCCCATCTCTTTCAGAATTTTCCACAGTTTATTGTGATCCACACAGTCAAAGGCTTTGGCATAGTCAATAAAGCAGAAATAGATGTTTTTCTGGAACTCTCTTGTTTTTCCCATGATCCAGCGGATGTTGGCAATTTGATCTCTGGTTCCTCTGCCTTTTCTAAAACCAGCTTGAACATCAGGGAGTTCATGGTTCACGTATTGCCGAAGCCTGGCTTGGAGAATTTTGAGCATTACTTTAGTAGCATGTGAGATGAGTGCAATTGTGCGGTAGTTTGAGCATTCTTTGGCATTTCCTTTCTTTGGAATTGGAATGAAAACTGACCTTTTCCAGTCCTGTGGACTTTTCCAGTCCAAATATGGTGGCATATTGAGTGCAGCACTTTCACAGCATCATCTTCCAGGATTTGAAACAGCTCAACTGGAATTCCATCACCTCCACTAGCTTTGTTCGTAGTGATGCTTTCTAAGGCCCACTTGACTTCACATTCCAGGATGTCTGGCTCTAGATTAGTGATCACATCATCATGATTATCTGGGTCGTGAAGATCTTTTTTGTACAGTTCTTCTGTGTATTCTTGCCACCTCTTCTTAATATCTTCTGCTTCTGTTAGGTCCAGACCATTTCTGTCCTTTATCGAGCCCATCTTTGCATGAAATGTTCCCTTGGTATCTCTAATTTTCTTGAAGAGATCTCTAGTCTTTCCCATTCTGTTGTTTTCCTCTATTTCTTTGCATTGATCGCTGAAGAAGGCCTTCTTATCTCTTCTTGCTATTCTTTGGAACTCTGCATTCAGATGCTTATATCTTTCCTTTTCTCCTTTGCTTTTCGCCTCTCTTCTTTTCACAGCTATTTGTAAGGCCTCCCCAGAGAGCCATTTTGCTTTTTTGTATTTCTTTTCCATGGGGATGGTCTTGATCCCTGTCTCCTGTACAATGTCACAAACCTCATTCCATACTTCATCAGGCACTCCATCTATCAGATCTAGGCCCTTAAATCTATTTCTCACTTCCACTGTATAATCATAAAGGATTTGATTTAGGTCATACCTGAATGGTCTAGTGGTTTTCGCTACTTTCTTCAATTTAAGTCTGAATTTGGCAATAAAGAGTTCATGATCTGAGCCACAGTCAGCTCCCAGTCTTGTTTTTGTTGACTGTATAAAGCTTCTCCATCTTTGGCTGCAAAGAATATAATCAGTCTGATTTCGGTGTTGTCCATCTGGTGATGTCCATGTGTAGAGTCTTCTCTTGTGTTGTTGGAAGAGGGTGTTTGCTATGACCAGTGCATTTTCTTGGCAAAACTCTATTAGTCTTTGCCCTGCTTCATTCTGCATTCCAAGGCTAAATTTGCCTGTTACTCCAGGTGTTTCTTGACTTCCTACTTTTGCATTCCAGTCCCCTATAATGAAAAGGACATCTTTTTTTGGGTGTTAGTTCTAAAAGGTCTTGTAGGTCTTCATAAAACCGTTCAACATCAGTTTCTTCAGCATTATTGGTTGGGGCATAGACTTGGATAACTGTGATATTGAATGGTTTGCCTTGGAGACGAACAGAGATCATTCTGTCATTTTTGAGATTGCATCCAAGGACTGCATTTCAGACTCTTTTGTTGACCATGATGGCTACTCCATTTCTTCTGAGGGATTCCTGCCCGCAGTAGTAGATATAATGGTCATCTGAGTTAAATTCACTCATTCCAGTCCATTTTAGTTTGCTGATTCCTAGAATGTCGACGTTCACCCTTGCCATCTCTTGTTTGACCACTTCCAATTTGCCTTGATTCATGGACCTGACATTCCAGGTTCCTATGCAATATTGCTCTTTACAGCATCGGATCTTACTTCAAGGGTATTGGGTCAATGAAGTATTATGTTGAATACATTAAACAAGTGACTATGTGGGTGACACTGAACTCTTTATTTTGGAAAACCTCAAATGCCTGGCCTGCAAGATGTCTAAGTAGGTAACTAGGCAGACTGCTTTTTATAGTTAGGTTTATGGATGCTGGAGACAAAGGCTGGGTTCATCCCTGGGGCTGATTTTGTCTAGGGGCAATGGTGTTCTGGCCACAGCTCAAGTGCAAGGTTGAGTTGCTGTGACTTCCTTGTGCAGAGTAGAGTCTCTAGAGATTGAAGCACAAAGAGCAGTTGGTAAAGTATTAACTAGCTAAGCAGACTCCTCAAGGCTTGCGATGATAGGATGTAAGTTACTGGACACCCGGGTGAATCTTGGAGTGCTGGCCTCAAAGCTGGCTGAATCTCCTTCCTGTTATTGCCTCCCCTTCCCCCATCCTTTCTCACTCACTCGCCTCCTCACTGCTTTTTCTAACCATTTCTCATTGCTCTTCCCTCTTTTCTTCTACCTCTCAACCTTCCTGTCTTATTTCACCTCCTTTCTCTCCATAGTTGAATATATTATGAACTTTTTAAGAAAGATCATTATATTCCTTAAATAGAACTTATAGTAATTTAATGTAAAAATCAGGTTGTGATCCTTCTCTGTCAGTAGCCAGGAATCTGCATCGTTATCTTTAGCTTCTGAGCAGTGGCGTCACAATAGTGAAAGTGAAAGTGAAGTCACTCAGTTGTGTCTGACTCTTTGAGACCCCATGGACTGTAGCCTACCAGGCTCCTCCCTCCATGGGATTTTCCAGGCAAGAGTACTGGAGTGGGTTGCCATTTCCTTCTCCAGGGGATCTTCCCAACCCAGGGATCAAACCCAAGTCTCCTGCATTCCAGACGCTCTAACCTCCGAGCAACCAAGGACTCCATACAATAGTGCTTGGGGATAAAAGTGGAACCGGGATGTCAGGGAAAGCTACAGGCACTTTCACTTTATCTGTATTGTAAGAAATTGTTTTCATTTTATAATTTTTTCTTAATATATTCTATTAAAATTTTTAATATAAATTTATTTATTTTAACTGGAGGCTAATTACCTTACAATATTGTATTGGTTTTGCCATGCATCAACATGAATCCACCATGGGTGTACACGTGTTCCCCATCCTGAACCCCCCTCCCACCTCCCTCCCCATACTATCCCTCTGGGTCATGCCAGTGCACCAGCCCTGAGCATCCTGTATCCTGCATCGAACGTGGACTGGTGATTCGTTTCACATATGATATTATACATGTTTCAATGCCATTTTCCCAAATCACCCCACCCTCACCCTCTCCCACAGAATCCAAAAGACTGTTCTGGAAGAAATAGAAAATCTTAACAGACCCATCACAAGCACAGAAATTGAAACTGTAATCAGAAATCTTCCAGCAAACAAAAGCCCAGGTCCAGACGGCTTCACAGCTGAATTCTACCCAAAATTTAGAGAAGAACTAACACCTATCTTACTGAAACTCTTCCAGAAAATTGCAGAGGAAAGTAAACTTCCAAACTCATTCTATGAGGCCACCATCATCCTAATACCAAAACCTGAGAAAGATGCCACAAAAAAAGAAAACTACAGGCCAATATCACTGATGAACATAGATGCAAAAATCCTTAACAAAATTCTAGCAATCAGAATCCAGCAACACATTAAAAAGATCATACATCATGACCAAGTGGGCTTTATCCCAGGGATGCAAGGATTCTTCAATATCTGCAAATCAATCAATGTAATTCACCACATTAACAAATTGAAAAATAAAAGCCATATGATTATCTCAATAGATGCAGAGAAAGCCTTTGACAAAATTCAACATCCATTTATGATAAAAACTCTCCAGAAAGCAGGAATAGAAGGAACATACCTCAACATAATAAAAGCTATATATGACAAACCCACAGCAAACATTATCCTCAATGGTGAAAAATTGAAAGCATTTCCCCTAAAGTCAGGAACAAGACAAGGGTGCCAACTTTCACCACTACTATTCAACATGGTTTTGGAAGTCTTGGCCACAGCAATCAGAGCAGAAAAAGAAATAAAAGGAATCCAAATTGGAAAAGAAGAAGTAAAACTCTCACTGTTTGCAGATGACATGATCCTCTACATAGAAAATCCTAAAGACTCCACCAGAAAATTATTAGAGCTAATCAATGAATATAGTAAAGTTGCAGGATATAAAATCAACACACAGAAATCCCTTGCATTCCTACACACTAACAATGAGAAAACAGCAAGAGAAATTTAGGAAACAATTCCATTCACCATTGCAATGAAAAAAATAAAATACTTAGGAATATATCTACCTAAAGAAACAAAAGATCCATATATAGAAAACTACAAAACCCTGGTGAAAGAAATCAAAGAGGACACTAATAGATAGAGAAATATACTGTGTTCATGGATTGGAAGAATCAATATAGTGAAAATGAGTATACTACCCAAAGCAATCTATAGATTCAATGCAATCCTTATCAAGCTACCACTGGTATTTTTCACAGAACTAGATCAAATCATTTCACAATTTGTATGGAAATACAAAAAACTTCGAATAGCCAAAGCAATCTTGAGAAAGAAGAATGGAACTGGAAGAATCAACCTGCCTGACTTCAGGCTCTACTACAAAGCCACAGTCATCAAGACAGTATGGTACTGGCACAAAGACAGAAATATAGATCAATGGAACAAAAATAGCCCAGAGATAAATCCACACACCGATGGACACCTTATCTTTGACAAAGGAGGCAAGAATATACAATGGAGAAGAGACAATCTCTAACAAGTGGTGCTGGGAAAACTGGTCAACCACTTGTAAAAGAATGAAACTTTCTAACACCATACACACAAATAAACTCAAAATGGATTAAAGATCTAAATGTAAGACCAGAAACTATAAAACTCCCAGAGGAGAACATAGGCAAAACACTCTTCGACATAAATCACAACAGGATCCTCTATGACCCACCTCCAAGAAATTGTTTTTAAAAAGTGAGAATTCACTCATCAGTTGCTTGTGTAATTACTATGTAAACAAATAGGTAAACCTCTTTTTACAAGTCAGGTGAGTTGAACATTTTATATTTCTTTTTTTCTGAAGAATCTCAACCGAGTCACATGCAGTTGCTTTGACTAGTATGTGGCCCTCACTTTTCTCAGAATCTATGACTTTGGATAGAAAAGTGAGCTCTAAAACGTTCATTGTGCTTGTATGGTAGACTGTGAAATGCCAGCCATGCTATGCCAGAAAATCCTGTGTGTCTTTGTGCTGAGTTTCAGATTTTCTCAACTGCAGGACGGGGCTGGGAGAAGTGGGCAGGGAGCAGAGTGGGGCCTGGAGTCAGTCTCGTTTTGTCAGTCAGGTTAGGGGTCTTCAGGCTGTGGCTGAATGAAAAAGCGGCGGCTTGGGTCTGAGTGCCTCTGGGGAGCTCTTTAAGATCCAAACACTAGAAAGGCTTCTGACCACAGAATGCATTCTCCTGATTAGAGGAGAGGAGGTTCTGGTTGTCCTCCTGCTTGTCATACAAGTGGAAAAGTTTTAGATAAAGAACGGTGGGGGGCGGGGGGGTTCCCTGGAGCAGAAGAGGAGGTTGTCCATATGGGGAATTAGAGGTCTGAGGAGACCTCTCCCATATACCTTGAAAGGGAACAGCATAAGTTTTGAAAAATAATAAATAATGAACAGACTTGGTAGGGAGAGAAAAAAGAGAAGCAGAGAAAATAAGTGTCCTTTTCTTCCAATATTTCAGAGAAGGTGGATAATAGACACTGCTTAAAGCCAACATTTAAGTAGTCAAGGATTAAGTGTGCCATTTAAAGCATAATTATACATACAGAAGAATTAAACAAAGCAAATCTGGAGGTAGAAAGAAGGAAAAGAACAATGAGGATATAATATAGCATGGGGAATTACAGCCATTATCTTGTAATAACATTTAATGGAGTACAACCTGTAAAAAACACTAAATCACTATATTGTACACCTGAAACTAATATAATACTGTAAATCAACTATACTTCAATTTAAAAAAATGAAAGAAGGAGAAAAAAAGAGAGAGGGTGAGGTTAAGTTTGTAGATGAGTAGTCCACTTGAACTGTTTCTGTTCATTCAGTGGTAGGATGGTATTTGGACACACATACAAGCACACAGAGGCACAAAGACACATTTATCAGCAGGATCATGCTCCTCTTAAAGGCTCTAGGGGAGAACTCATCCCTTTGCCTCTTCTAGCTTCTGGGGGCTGCTTATGGCCACATCATTCAGTCCCTGCCTCCATCTTCACGTGCCTTCTCCTCTGTGTCTAATCTCTGCCTGCATCTCTTTTATGATACTTATGATGGCATATAGGACCCAACAAGATGATTCAGGATAATCTCAAGATCTTTAATCATACTTGCTAATAACTTTTTTCCTTAATAAAGTGATTAGGACCTTTGGGTGCACCTTTGGGTGCCCATGTTTCAACCCAGTACAACACAATTTATTACGTTACAAACATTTTACCAAAAGGAATACTACAGATATTTGATAAGTAGAAATGGTGATATTCCCAATGCTCTAGGCACAGCTTAAGAGCAACTTTGCTGCACTTGGACAATGAAAAGTCCTCTGGAACTCAGAAGGCATGAATTGAGTCCTAAAATTTTTATTTTCTAGCCATGTGACTTTGAAGTCAAAGCCCCAGAACCTGAGTTTTTTTCTTTTTAACACTATAAAGGTGGTTCAATGATGATATAAGATTTTTATCTCTCACAGGATTTTTCTGTTGTCCAAGTCAAACATGAGATGGGCAATGTTTCTTCAACTATGAAATATATGCAGGCACTAAGTCCATAAGAAATGGTTAAAATCAGATATATGTAGGTAGTTGGCTTCATATGAACCATACTTCAAATCTTTGCCATCAAGTGGATCCAGGAAATTTTCTGAGTAATACTATATGTTTAACACAATTTAGAATGCATAGAAAATGGACTTTCTAAAGACCCCAATAAATACACATAGATTCTCAGGGTTTCCCAAAGAGCTTTGCCAAGTTATTATTTCTATATTTTTGTCTGCTGTTCTTGTGTGGCTTGTGACATTCCTTTTTTCATGAACAAGTTACAGTCAGAGACAGCAAAATAACCCTATATTTAGACAGATATAAGATATAGCAGCAGGTGAACCCACTTTGAGGAACACTGTCATGTGCCTCTTGGAGTTAGAATCCCCAGAAAAGTCCCCAAGAAAAAGAAATGCAAAAAGGCAAAATGGTTGTCTGAGGAGGCCTTATAAATAGCTGTGAAAAGTGAAAGGCAAAGGAGAAAAGGAAAGATATACCCATTTGAATGCAGAGTTCCAAAGAATAGCAAGGAGAGATAAGAAAGCCTTCCTCAGTAATCAATGCCAAGAAATAGAGGAAAATAACAGAATGGGAAAGACTAGAGATCTCTTCAGGAAAATTAGAGATACTGAGGAAACATTTCATGCAAAGATGGGCTCAATAAAGGACAGAAATGGTATGGACCTAACAGAAGCAGAAGATATTAAGAAGAGATGGCAAGAATACACAGAACTATACAAAAAAGATGTTCACGACCCAGATAATCACAATGGTGTGATCACTCACCTAGAGCCAGACAACCTGGAATATGAAGTCAAGTGGGCCTTAGGAAGCATCACTATGAACAAAGCTAGTGGAGGTGATGGAATTCCAGTTGACCTGTTTCAAATCCTGAAAGATGATGCTGTGAAAGTGTGCACTCAATATGCCAGCAAATTTGGAAAACTCAGCAGTGGTCACAGGACTGGAAAAGGTCAGTTTTCATTCCAATCCCAAAGAAAGGCAATGCCAAAGAATGCTCAAACTACCGCACAATTGCACTCATCTCACATGCTAGTAAAGTAATGCTCAAAATTCTCCAAGCCAGGCTTCAGAAATACGTGAACCATGAACTTCTATATGTTCAAGCTGGATTTAGAAAAGGCAGAGGAACCAGAGATCAAATTGACAACATCCTCTGGATCATGGAAAAAGCAAAAGAGTTCCAGAAAAACATCTATTTCTACTTTATTGTCTACACCAAAGCCGTTGACTGTGTGGATCACAATAAACTGTGGAAAATTCTGAAAGAGATAGGAATACCAGATCATCTGACCTGTCTCTTGAGAAACTTGTATGCAAGTCAGAAAGCAACAGTTAGAACTGGACATGGAACAACAGACTGGTTCCAAATAGGAAAGGAGTACATCAAGGTTGTATATTGTCACCCTGCTTATTTAACTTATATGCAGAGTACATCATGAGAAACCCTGGGCTGGAAGAAACACAAGTTGGAATCAGGATTGCCTGGAGAAATATCAATAACCTCAGATATGCAGATGACACCACCCTTATGGCAGAAAGTGAAGAGAAGCTAAAAACTTCTTGATGAAAGTGAAGGAGGAAAGTGAAAAAGTTGGCTTAAAGCTCAACATTCAGAAAACGAAGATCATGGCATCTGGTCCCATCACTTCATGGCAAATAGATGGGGAAACAGTGGAAACAGTCAGACTTTATTTTTTTGGGGGGTTCCAAAATCACTGCAGATGGTCATTTAGCCGTGAAATTAAAAGACGCTTACTCCTTGGAAGGAAAGTTATGACCAACCTAGATAGTATATATAAAAGCAGAGAAATTACTTTGCCAACAAAGGTCCATCTAGTCAAGGTTATAGTTTTTCCAGTAGTCATGCATGGAAGTGAGAGTTGGACAGTGAAGAAAGCTGAGTGCAGAAGAATTGATGCTTTTGAACTGTGGTGTTGGAGAAGACTTGAGAGTCCCTTGGACTGCAAGAAGATCCAACCAGTCCATCCTAAAGGAGATCAGTCCTGTGTGTTCATTGGAAGGACTGCTGTTGAAGCTGAAACTCCCAATACTTTGGCCACCTCATGCAAAAAGTTGATTCATTGTAAAAGACCCTGATGCTGTGAGGGATTTAGGGCAGGAGGAGAAGGGGACGGCAGGGGATAAGATGGCTGGATGGGATCACCGACTCGATGGACATGGGTTTGGATAGACTCCAGGAGTTGGTGATGGACAGGGAGGCCTGGCGTGCTGTGATTCATGGAGTCACAAAGAGTCAGACATGACTGAGAGACTGAACTGAACTGAACTGAACTGAACTGAATAGTCATTGGAAGGATTGAAGCTGAAGCTGAAACTCCAATACTTTGGCCACCTGATGAGAAGAACTGACTCTTTTGAAAAGACCCTGATGGTGGGAAAGATTCAAAGCAGGAGGAGAAGGGGACAACAGAGGATGAGATGGTTGGATGGTATCACCAACTCAATGGACATGAGTTTGAGTAAACTCTGGGAGTTGGTGATAGACAGGGAAGCCTGGCATGCTGCAGTCCATGGGGTTGCAAAGAGTCAGACACGACTGAGAGACGTAACTGAACTGAACTGGAGCTAGGATAGTGAGTCACTTCTGAGGGTACCATTGCAGAGTCGGTGCACATGGTACTTCGGGGAAAGGCTCTCATCTGGTGAGGGCAGAGTTTCATAAAGCTGGCCCAGCAAGAGTGAGAAGAGAGGCAAAGAATTAACTGGTATTGGTCTCTGAACCTTCTGGGAGGCATTAATTGCCTGTCACCTCCACATTCCTGTCTTGATCTTCTCTCCGCCGCCCCTGCTGTCTTCACTTTGGTGGAAGTGAAGATGAGCTTGATTGATTAGCAGGCCCTGGCAATGAAAGTTGGGTATGCATGGTGACATTAGCATATCAAGGACAAATCATCCTAGTGTTCCTACTCTGGACGTTTCACGGGCAACTTTCAAATCCAGGAGGATTTGATGAACTTTAAATCAAAGACATAAAGCATGGATTTTATCTTTTTCCCCTGTTGAGTGGTATATTCATTTGATTGGCAGGATCTAAGGCTGAAAAGAATTATTTATGAAGTACCTGCTATGAAATAGATAATAAGCTTGGTACCTTCTTCCCATATGCCACTTCATTTAATCCTTACATTATGTATCATAACTACTGATGTTTTGGGTTTAATTGTGTCATCAAAAGAGATATATTGAAGTCACAATCCCTGATAAATGCAAAGGTGAATTTATTTGGAAATAGAGCCTTTGCATATGTAATCAAGTTAAGATGAGGCCATTAAGGTCAGTTCTAACACAATGACTGGTGTTCTTTTTTTTTTTTTTTTTTTGACTGGTGTTCTTATATGAAGAGTCAATGTTATGTGAAAACAGAGACACAGAGAGAAGCTGGGCATGTGAAAATGGAGGCAGAGATTGGAGTGATGCTACCACAAACCAAAGAAGACCTGGAGCTACCAGAAGAAACTGGGAGAGGAAAGGATTGTCGTCTAGAAGCCCGGGGGTAGTATGACCCTGCCAACTCCTTGTTTTTGGAATTCTAGCCTCCAGAACTATGACAGAAGACATTGATATTGTTCTGAGCCACCCAATTTGAAATAATCTATTACAGGAAATTAATACAACCACCATTCTCATTTCTCTATTTTTTACAAATGAGGAAGGTAAAACCTGGAGAAAAAGAGACTTGCTCAGGGTCACACAACTGATAAATAGCACGCAAGGATCAAAACCCAAATCTTTTGACTCTGTTCCAATACATACATTATTTCAAAACTACTACTGGAAAATTAAATAAGAACAAGACCAAGGGCCTAAGAAAGATTACGGATGAGTTCTTTAGAGATGTCCCACTGTTCTCCTTAAATTTACTGCATCATATTGGTCCCTCCAGTAGGAGATAGTCTTCTCAGTATTAAGTAGGTGAATAGAGTTTCTCATACACACAAACATTAAAAATGGTATTTCAGACTATATGGCAAAGGTCGTAGCATGGGAGCCTGTGTGTGGTATAGGCTTAATGACAGACCACAGGCTCTATCTGGAGCTGACTTACTTGTTGAGGTGCTAGTTGTCCAGGATGGAGAATGAAATTTTAGAGACAAATACCTGCTTATTGCTATTGCTGTATCTTTAGAAATTTTATGTAACTTCTCTAAAACTGTATTTTTCCTTACATAAAAGGAACAACAACATCTACTTTCCACAGTTATTAATTTTTTCCTTTAGAGTGTTATTTTGAGGGCTACATTAGCTCACATATATAAAAGCACCTGGCACCTCGGATATTGTAGGTGCTGAATAAATGTTAATCCCTTCCTTCATCTGGGTTCCTGGAGGCAATCTTAAACATATGTTCTCTACATTTTACCTTAATCCCCTCATTATTATAACATAAGATGAATAACTGATATCTTCTGTGGTAATAAAATAAAAATCTTTAATCTTGAGATGTTAGGGCAGAGGAAGGGAGATGATTACCTCTGGATATGGAAAGGAAGAACAGGGTAGTATTTCCACTGCACTTTATAAGGAAGTAGGCAGCTCTTACATTAATCTGTAATCTCAGTGGATATCTACTCTGAAGGTCTGAAAGGGGAGAGAATACGTTGTCTTGGGATCTGGTGGAAAAGAAAGGTTTTTCTCAATTTTTATGACAAATTCTTTGGCAAGGTAAGTTTGGAATTTTAGAAGGGCACAAATAAGGGACTGAGGGACAGGAGGAATCTCTATGTGCATACAGAGCTATTCTTCCAGATTGTTAGGTTTCCAGTGGGTTTTAAGAAAGAAAAAGTTTTCTGAATGTGCTTCAGCTTTTAAAATCTCAGGCAAACACAGCCATAGAGTTTAGGATCATGTTGAAATTCACTAAATTTTAGCTAAAGATTAAAAATGTCTTACATAGAGATAACATACAAAATAGATAGAATGGAGCCGGTTTTCTGGAAGCAGGAATGAATGGCTCACGGTCTGCTTTATCAACCCAACCACAAAACCAAATACAAAGCAATCTCAGGGTTACTCAAGAATTCCATGAAGCAGAGACTGAAAGTCACCAATAGCCTCACAGGAAATTGAGATCCAAAAAAACAGTGATATTACCAAGGTTAAAAAGAGACAGATTTTTGGTAGAAACCAGGTCTCTTGGCTCCTAGTCCAGAGCTCATCCAACCACATCATTCTGTCCTTCAGTCTCTGGTCTCCCTTATTTCTGGTTCATAATTTAGCTGATTCTTTGTCTGAAAATGTATTTCATTATTATGTGTTACCTCTTGGAAGAGGAATTCTATCTACTATCAAGTCCACTATGCAGTTATGAAAGAATATACATCAAATATGCATCAAACACGCATTTAATATACATTGTTGGAGGCTGGCCTTGTTTAATGCATGGCTTATCAAAATTAGAATCTAGAAAGTTTCTCGGAGCCTAATTTTATGTATATGAATACTAGAAAAACTATCTTCTACTTGGAACAAAATCTCATGAGAAGGAAGAAAATACTTTTCATTTTTTGAGCTCCTTTAACTTTGGGAACCAAGTCACTAGCTTTACAGTAATAAACAGCCTGGTCAACCTGAATTTTAAACTACATTTTCAGTAAGGAATGGCAGATGAGGCGGATTTAGAGTAAGGGTTCTTTTCAATATTAAGGGTTAAGGATTGGGGAAAGAAATTGATATCTTTGTTTAATGTCTTTTCATTGTTGCGCACTGTGATTGGCATTTTGCAAAATCTTTTACTACCATAATTTTCCCAACTACTTCTTAAAGTTAATCAACACAATGACTTTTGAAAGTTATTGACTTCTACCAACCTTATCAGACAATTCGAGAGAGAATTTTGATGTATTCTGCTAGTCTCACACAGCTAGTAATCCACCAAGACTCACATGCATATAGGGTGGGAAGAGAAGACCCTAATCCCCTCCTGCTTTCCCACCACTCTTCAGGAGCCACGTTTCAGCACCACGGACAGTGCACCACTCCCCGGGGCTGGGAGTAAGGTTGGGATCAATACAGCTCTGATTCAGCCGGGCTTTTTCAAATCTCTCGGGTCTACGCGCTACTTTCTGTGCATTTTCTAAAGTACTCTCACAACAACCTAAGGCAGAAAACACATTCATATGAATCGAGGGAGCTCGAGGATTCGCTTACCGTCTGACAAGTCAATCAGCCCGAGGTAGTGCAAAAGTTTCAGAGAGGAGCACACGACCACCACTATTCCCAGTGTATGAAGCCCCTCAGACTCTCCCTCCGCCCACATCCTCGCGGAACACTGGCGCACCAGCACGAAGCCAAGCGGGCATCTAAAGCAGGAAAGTCACGCTTCCAAGCCTCCTTTCCCGCTGTTCTAAGCGCACGGTTTATTTCCACCAGTCTCTCCTCACAGTCTCTCCCTCCCTCCCTCCCTCCCTTCCTCTCCTCCCAGCTCCCTCCACCTTTCTCCTCCTCCTAGCTGGCAACCTCTATGTTGTTTCATAGTAATCTTTGCTTTTATTTCATTTTCTCTTAAGGCAACCCCCCTAAAGATTTATCCAACCCCTAACCATCAGCTACCCATTTGTTGTTGCTGTTGTTTAGTCGCTAAATCATGCCCAGCTCTTTTGCGACCCCACGGACTGTAACCCACCTGGCTTTCCTGTCCATGGGATTTCCCAGGCAAGAATACTGGAGTGGGTTGCCATTTCTTTCAGCAGGGGATCTTCCAGACCCAAGGATCAAACTCATGTCTCCTGTGTGTCCCTTACATTGCAGGTGGACTCCTTACTGCTGAGCCACCAGGGAAGCCCAAGTGTGACTGTAACTGGCAAAGTCTTATAGCATACTCTCTCTGATACTCAGAGGGAATGCATGTGCGTGTGGACGTAAAGGAAGACAGGAAAGGAAGGGGTTTATGCTTTTCATCTGAGATGGAGTGGAAAGTTATTTTTTAAAAGGACAACAATTCGTCTTTACTTCTTCAGCTGCAAAGAGTCAAGCTTATTCTGGAATACAGGTGGCCCCTGCTTTGACAACACAAAATGTCCCTGAAAACTGACTCACCAAGGAAGTAACTATACCCTGGGCCAAGTCCAAAGCTACATTTGTGCTTGGGCAGGCTTTGTATCAGTATCGGAAATTATTAAGAGGGTAGTCAGGCTGAGTAAATGATCACTTGGGAGCACTGAACGAGCAAAACTTCTGGAAATAAAGCAAAAATCAAACAAGCAAGAAAAAAAAAAAACCAGTGAAGAAAAAGATACATGGTATATCCTAAACTTTGGGGCTCTATGGGGAACTCTGCAACTTTCTTACACTGATTGTCAGCAATAAGCCTGGCGGGGAACAGTAGTCAAAGTGAAGAGGGAAGATTGGAGACCAATGTCACAGACCTATCCTTGGGAAAGTCATTTGATCTCCATGAGGTCCAGCTTCCTCTTCTGTGAATAGACCTACCTCAAATAAGAGAACCCATGCCACGTACGAGAACAGAGTATGCACTTAACAAATGCTGGTCTCAGATTTCGGGACTACACTATGTTGGCAACCATGTGGGAAAAAGACTCTCATGAATTGTGGGTGGGGATGTACATTCAAGAAATCTCTTGAGAGGGTAAAAACTCATCAGAAATAAATAGAGTATACACCCTTGGGTTCTGAAATTTCACATAGAGGGATGCATACATGTCTGTACAAGTATATATATATATGTGTGTGTGTGTATAGGATATTTATCTCCTCATTTGTTCATAACAGCAAAAGACTGAAAAATACATATGCTTATCAGTGAGGAAACTGGTTAAGTAAATTACAGTGCATACATAAAAGGAATACTATACAGCTGTTGTAAGAATGGGGTATAAGGAATATCATTGTTGTTTAGTTGCTAAGTCATATCTGATTCTTTTATGACCCCATGCATTATAGCCTGCCAGGCTCCTCTGTCCATGGGATTTTTCAAGCAAGAATACTGGAGTGGGTTGCCATTCCCTTCTCCAGGAGATCTTCCTGACCCAGGGATCAAACCTGTGTCTCCTGCTTGGCAGGCACATTCTTTAACACCGAGCCACCTGGAAGCCCATAAAGAATATTACATAGTCATTAAAACTATACATATTGTAAATTTAATTATAAGTTAAAATTTGTCTTTTGGGGGAAGAATATAAAAAAATATAATTAAATGAAAATAGTTGCTCAGTACAGTAGTTTAATTTTGAAAAGGGACATTTTAATTTTACCTTTCATTTTAATTTTGAAAAGGGACACACACATACACAGGCTGGCATATACCTATTTCCAGAAGGATAACTGATAATTGAGAATTTTAGCTGCTTCTAGAGGGTCTGGGGCTAGAGGAAGACCGATTATTGAAATGTTCTCCCCTGTGTGTAACTGATTTTAGACAGAAAGAGTAACTAAATGTGAACACTGGTCTCTCCCTTCTTTCCTTCTTTGTGATAGGGGGAGACATATTCTACATATCTGAGTGAGACTCAGGGAACTCTTGTCCTCTCTGCTCTGCGACTCCCGATGGCCGCTATGCACCAGTCTCCATTTCACTGGTGCCTGGGCAGTGCCTGGAGTCAATCCATTCCAGCTTGCGAAAGCTTATTGTTAAAATTTCAGGAAGCCAACAAGGCAGCTGTTAAACCTTTGGGGACTTAAAATCAACCACAGCAGGAGTATTTACACTGTAGAAACTGTCAAACACTATGAACGAGTGCTTCCTCCCCCTCCTCACTATCACAGGTTTACCAGGACTCTCACCCTGCCATTCCAGACCGCACTCTGCCATGCCAGACTCCATTTGCCCCAAAGGAAGCCTGACACGTACACCTGACCAGAGATTTTCCTCCCTTCCTGTGTTTTTCCCCCTCTGAGCCCTAGCCAATACAGTGCTTGACTCAGGGAGCTTAGTGGCATTTTAGGCCGCAGCACAGCCAGACATGAGGAGCTAAGCCGGGAGTACAGCTATTTCCAAGCTTCTGATAAGTCAGTTCTTGTTCTCCTGCCTTCCCTACAGACTCTCCTGGTTTGTACCTGCTCCTGCCTGTCTCTATCGCGCTTCCTTTCCAACAAATCGACCTTTTAAGACTGTTGCTGCCCCTGGCTTTCTCCTGCCTCTGCACTTTCACTCTTTGCAAGATTATGCATGCTTCCTGCTCTAGATGTCAGCCCTGGGTCGATGGCTCTGGTCTCAGCCATATTTCTGTCCTGCATTTTTGCCTTTTATATGGTTTCACCTTGCACACAACTTTCTCAGTTCAGTTCCACTAATATACGTATTACTCAGCATTTGTTAGACGCAAGGCCAGATGCCAGCAACTAGACTTAATCCTTGGTCACTTTCTAGAATTTCTGGAAATAAAAGACATGACAAGGAGGAACTGTGGTTCCCTTTCTATGCTTTGCTGTCACCACGCAAACACATTCTTTCAAGAATTCTGGCCTCAAAGACAAGCCCCTCCTGATTGCCTCCTAACCCTGATCTTTAGGAACATCTGTTCTTCATGTGAATTACCTCAAAGATAACTGCGCAGACTTAACTACAATTTTCTAGAAATTGTGGGGTGCTTTATACAAGCTGCTTCCCTGTCTGAGGGAATGTCTGAGGCACTGCAGAAGTCCACACGCAGCTCTGCCTGCCTCCAAAGGCCATGCTCTCCCACATATCCAGCCAATAAGTGGGGCATCTGTGGTGTGGCGCTTGTGAGAGGCCCGTGAATTATTTATTAAAGAACCTGCTTTTCTCCTCACATCACATTTTCAGCCAGCATCATGTGGTGTCTGCACAAATCTTCCCTCTACGTGTAACCTCCCTTTAAATTTTTAGTGAAGTTCTATCTTTCACTTGATGAGAAATTCTTACCCTAACGGGAACACTTCACAAATTGCTTTTTCTTATTCCCATATAGATTGTAAGGTGAATATGTTTGCATTGTAGATATCAGCCTGCATAGAGCTGGACATTTTTCTCACTTTGTCCCAAATTATTTTTTGGCCAGGAATCTTTGCTGGCCTTCTTCAATTCTTTATCAGCACTAACAGGCTTTTTTTTCTTTTCCTCTCTGGGCTATTTGCCATAAAGAAACAAAGGGACTGGGTCATTCATGAGATGTTCCCTCTGAGTGAGGATGGTGGGGGTGGGGGTGGTGTGCCAACCTCTTGATCTCTCTTGTGTCAGATACCTGACTTTTGCTCCGACCCAGACACCACAAAACACAGGATTCCAATTCAGAATTGTCACAGTCTGACAAATGAATATTGGCTGTGGCTTTCAAGGTCCCTTAGGACTCTTGAGAACCAAGACTGTCACACTCAAAATGCCCAGCGTCTTAGTCAGCTTAGAATTGTTGTTTAGTTGCTAAGTTGTGTCTGATGCTTTTCGATCCCATAGACTGGAACCCGCCAGGCTCTTCTGTCCATGGGATTTCCCATGTAAGAATACTGGAGTGGGTCGCATCTCCTTCTCCAGGGGATCTTCTTTACCCAGGGACTGGACCCATGTCTCCTGCTTGGCAGGCAGATTCTTTATCACTGAGCCACCAGGGAAGCCCCAGCTTAGGATACTATGACAGAGTTCTGTAGACTGGGTGACTTAAACAACAGATATTTATCGTTCACAGTTTCAGAGGCTGGAAAGACTGAAATCAGGGAACCAGCATGGTTGGGTTCTGGTAAGATCTCTCTTTGTAAATGGTTGCCTTCTTGTTGTATCCTTACACGGTGGAAAGAGAGAGCAGCTCTAATCTTTCCCTTTCTATAAGGACACTAAGCTAATCATGAGGACTCCATCCTCATGACTCACAAAGGCCCCACCCCCAAGTATCATCACATTTCGAATTAGGGCTTCAGCATATGAATTTTGGCAGAGACACAAGCATTCAGTCCATAGCATGTGGTTTTCAGCAAACAACTTGCAGGTACATGGAATCTCTGGGTGTGAATTTTAGCTCTGCCATCTGTATGACCTGGGACAAGTCATTGAAATGTTTGAAGCCAGCTTCCTCACCTGTAAAATGGGAATACTCCTGGTACCCATATTATAAGATTGTTGCAATGATGATGTGTGATATTACCATAAACTGCTTTACACAGTCCTGGACATCCAGTGAATAGCAGTGTGGCATAGAGGTTTGGAGCAAGCCTCTGGGGCCAGACCACCTGCTCTGACTCTTAACTTTGCCTCTTATTTAGCTCTGTGACTATCGGTGAGTTACTTAACCTCTTGGGGCCTGAGTTTTCTCACAGTAAAATAGATATGATCATAGTACATATTACAGACTGTTGTTGTGAAGATGGAAATGAGTTAGCAATTATTCATAGAAAGAACTATATTACTATCATTATCATTATTATTATCCATATGCTCCAAGAGATCATAATCAGCTGGGTCCCATGGAGAAGTCACAGATTGAGTATGTACACACAGTTTGGATCTGGGAAGAAAAAAGTATTATTTCAGGTATGGGAATAAGACATTCTCTGGAAATTTCTAGGTGCTTGAACATCTCTTCTCTAGCTACAAATTCTCCTTCCAGACAAATGGTTTCAGCTGAGTCTGATTTGCTGCTGGTTCATCTTCGTTTGTGTCATCTCCCATCGGACAGAAAATAAAATTCGATTTTAATTAGTTACTTCCACTGCTCACAGCTTGCTTTTTGCTGTGAAACCTGATGTAAACAGAGGTGTCCTTTGGTACAGGGCCCCCAATAGTGGAGAAGGTCACTTAGTTGACTGAAAACACACGTGCAAAGTTGTGCTCACATTTGCTTGACTCCTCAGGGCTTGCCGCTTGTAAGTGGGTTTCTTCATGGTTCTCCTGGTAAAGTCAAGTCTAAATCTCATCTGGATAAGCTAATTTGGTAGAAGCCTCATCTTCTGAAATGTTCTGCTGCAGCTGGTATAAAAATAATGCCAATAATTGCATTTGGAGATTTCTTTTCTTTAAAAGATGGTAAAGAAATGAAAGAATTCCTCAGCGTGCCATCTCAGAGCTCTCAATTCCACCAGAAAGCAAACTATTTAACTGCAAGGTGGTTATAGTTTAGAGAGAAAATCATTACTATTCTCATCACTGGTCAAAATATGAAAATTATTATTATTGTGTTCTTTATCATAGCCTTTATCTAGGTGCCCTTTGGGGGGCACTGACTGGCTTTGTTTAATTTTATAGTGGTAAGTGTACAATACTAATGTGATGATATCTTCCTTCTTTCTTTCATCCCCCCTCCCTCCCTTTCCCCCCTCCCTCTCTTTCCTCCCCGCCTCCTTTCTTCTTTTCCTTTCTCTCTCTCCTTTCTCAGATATTTACTGGGCCTCTGTCAGACACTGGGAACAAATGGGGAGAAAAAGTCTTTTCCATTAGGAAGTTCACAATGTCTTAAAAGTCCTTTAGGATTTCTATTAATAATTTGCAAAATTCAGCTTCACCTTTTAAATTACTTTGCATAATGAGGTAACTTAATACTTGCTGAACAGTACTTCAGAGCAACTGAACAACAACACTTGTCGAAAAAATAATGTGCCCCTCTGCTTAATAAACTTTTAAATTATGATGCAGCACTGCTTTCATTTTATAGGTAAGAAAACAGGGGAGAAGAGAGGGAAACAGAGGCTCTCAGCATTTTCCACGGGTCGGGCCCTGCGTGGGGCTTTCACACAGGGCTTTTCGTACTGTAATCGTCTGAGCTGTGTGTTAGTCACTCGGCTGTGTTCAACCCTTTGTGATCCCATGGGC
The DNA here is from genome assembly GCF_001704415.2 of Capra hircus. NCBI lineage: Eukaryota > Metazoa > Chordata > Mammalia > Artiodactyla > Bovidae > Capra > Capra hircus. The sequence goes on along the minus strand of NC_030827.1, from coordinate 2,662,106 downwards.
TGTAGTCTGCCAGGATCCTCTGGCCATGGAATTTTCCAGGCAAGAATACTGGGGTGGGTTTCCATTCCTTTCTGCAGGGAATCTTCCTGACCCAGTGGGCGAACCCAGGTCCCTCGGGTCTCCTGCATCGGCAGGTGGGTTCTTTACCATTGCGCCATAATTATCACAAGACAGGTTTTCCCAGGAGGTGATAAAACTAGTCGGCGGCAGAGGCGGGCCTGGGGCTCAGCTGTTCTGTGCGTTCTGTCCCTGAGAGGCTCATGGGCTCCCCGAGACTCCGACTCCCGGTGGCTAGGTGGCTAGCGGCGGGGGGCCGTGAGAGGCAAGGCTCAGAGCTGGTCATGGGCCATGATTTTCCTGTGTCTGCTCAGTCCTTTCAGGCCCTTTGCTTCTCCTCCCAATAGCTACAGTAACAACACAGAGTTAGAGAATTTTATATACTTTGTTAACTCACTTGGTCTCAACAATGATTCCACTTCTTCACTAGCCATTATTGCTCCTGATAGTGCATTTATGGGAAGGGGCAGATGCTGAAAGGTAAAAGCCTCCGTGTATCGAGCTGCAAGCCCTTCTCTCATACACACAGCACTGGGGAGAGCTGACCTGCTTCAGCCAACTTCCCACGGAATCCAAGGAGGGACCGTCTCCACCCCTTGGGTCCCAGTTTCCCCTCGGGCAATTCCAAAAGGCAGATCTGTTTATCTGATTTTATCATCAGCTCCCTGGAGACAGGGGCAGTGTGGAGGGTAGGGAGGAGAGACAATGGGATAGCAACTTCCTGGGTTTTCTTCTTGGAGTTTAGAAAATCCTCAGGAAAGATTATCCCAAGCACTTCACAAGATTCGTTTGGGGAGGATTCTGAATGCTCTTTCAAGAATTCGGTGTCCTTTGGGATGAACTTCAAGACCTCTCCTCTTTCCATCCCCCTACACATCTAGCCTGCAGGGCTCATTCTTCATTTTGCATCTCCCTGTAGTCCCCTCCCCTGTCACAGACATAGGTCTCTGCTAAAAGCAGGCTAGAACACAGGAGTGGATGCTTCCCAGCAGGGAAGAGTAATGAGCACATTAATTAACAAGTGCACAAGATTTGCATTGTTAGCCTGAATCATTTTTAGGTTTGAGCAAAACTTGACTGCTGTGGATGTTCATTTGTAAATAAAGCCAGTGAGTGACGGCATTTAAATATCCGCCAGTGTGTTTCCGTTTTTACCTGTTTTGCTTGTTCAGGAGGGATCCGGGCTCTGCTGGAATTTCAACACACATTCTTTCCTCCCTTCCTTCCTCTTCTTCATTGCTTTCTTCCTCTCTCCAATATCACGTTCTCTAGGCGCCAGCAATCCAACTGTGACTAAGGTTAATCTCAGTCATCACGGAGCCTCCAGTCCAGTGACTGACATTCCAAACAGAACCACAGACGGGCACCGGTTCCAGCCAGTTTTGTTTCAGAGCGAACGCATTTAACATTGCCTTTCTAGCACACAGAACTTGACTTGCACTGCCCTGCTCATTCCCGTGTCTGTCTGTTTCCCATAGAATCCTCTTTCTTTCCTCTGCCTGGCTAAAGTCAACTCAGTCACCTTGCAGTTCAGTTCAGTTCAGTTGCTCAGTCATGTCTGACACTTTGCGACCCCATGGACTGCAGCATGCCAGGCCTCCCTGTCCATCACAACTCCCAGAGTTTAACCAAACTCATGTCAGTGATGCCATCCAACCATCTCATCCTCTGTCATCCCCTTCTCCTCCTGCCTTCAATCTTTCCCAGCATCAGGGTGTTTTCCAAGGAGTCAGCTCTTCGCATCAGGTGGCCAAAGTATTGGAGTTTCAGCTTCAGCGTCAGTCCTTCCAATGAACACTCAGGACTGATCTCCTTTAGGATAGATTGGTTGGATCTCTTTGCAGTCCAAGGAACTCTCAAGAGTCTTCTCCAACACCACAGTTCAAAAGTATCAATTCTTCAGCACTCAGCTTTCTTTATAGTCCAACTCTCACATCCATACATGACTACTGGAAAAACCATAGCTTTGACTAGACGGACGTTTGTTGGCAAAGTAATATTCTGCTTTTTAATATGCTGTCTAGGTTGGTCATAACTTTCCTTCCAAGGAGTAAGTGTCTTAATTTCATGGCTGCAGTCACCATTTGCAGTGATTTTGGAGCCCAAAAAAATAGTCTGACCATTTTCACTGTTTCACCATCTATTTGCCATGAAGTGCTGGGACCAGATGCCATGGTCATAGTTTTCTGAATGTTGAGTTTTAAGCCAACTTTTCCACTCTCCTCTTTCACTTTCATCAGGAGGCTCTTTAGTTCTTCTTCACTTTCTGCCATAAGTGTGGTGTCATCTACATATCTGAGGTTATTGATATTTATCCTGGCAATCTTGATTCCAGCTTGCGCTTCTTCCAGCCCAGTGTTTCTCATGCTGTACTCTGCATATAAGTTAAACAAGCACGGTGACAATATACAGCCTTGACGTACTCCTTTCCCTATTTGGAACCAGTCTGTTGTTCCATGTCCAGTTCTAACTGTTGCTTCTTGACCTGCATACAGATTTCTCAGGAGGCAGGTCAAGTCGTCTAGTAGTACCATCTCCGAGCTGAGTTAAAGTCATGACTCTCCACACTCTTCTGATTTGTTCTTTTTTCTCTGAATGTAGAGCACGTATTTGTTAATCATGAGCTTTGGGGCTGGGGGGAATCTCTGCTTTAATTTCTTGCATTGCTAGCGAACTCTCAGCTACAATTGTGAGAATCATTATTAATCAAGGAAGGCAGCATGGAGGAGACACACGGACAGGTGGTTTGAAGTCCCTGGGTCCATGCATATCTCTGACACTTACTAGCTGGATGACCTTCAAATGACTTGACCTTGCTGAGGCTCGCCTATGAAATGAAACCAGTCATGCTTCCTGAGCCCCAGGACACCTCTGTTGACCAGGAATACACAGAGTGGTTTCAAATACTTTGGCAAGAGCATCCACCTTCCTTCTAGGAGTATCCCTTTCTACCCTGCCAGAGATACACTTGTCTAAGGGCTGACATGGGACAGTCCATGGGTTGAGCTTTGAACACTGGAGGCAGAGATGTTTGCTTATGTGTTTACCTGCCTAATGGCCATCCACCCAGTACTATTGCCTGGGAAATCCCATGGACAGAGGAGCCTGGTAGGCTACAGTCCATGAGGTTGCAAAGAGTCGGAAACAACTGAGCGACTTCACTTTCACTTTCGCTTTACCTACCTAATAGAACCCCAAATCCATTTTTAATGAGATTGCAGAATATTAAAGGTGACGAATAAACCAGAGGAAGCATCCTGAAGAATTCTCCAGCAATCACTGATTCTAAGTCCTGTAACACCTGAGAGAGTGGTCAAGGCAGTGACTCTTGCTTGACGATATGGGGAGTGAACTGGTGAGAAGATTTTAAAATCTCTAAGAGGCAGATGGGCATAATCGGGAAAAGTTCCCCAAGTGGTTTTTCTATGTGTTCTTCCCTCTTTAGAATTCAAGTACTCTAACTCCTTTAAAAAGCATTATAAAGTATGTCAGACACAGAAAGAGGTATAAAAGAGAATCTGATGAATGCTCATATACCTGTCTTAGGAAATGAAGCTATACCAATAGAGTTGAAGCCCATGTACCCTGCTTTGATTGCAGCCCCCTCCCCTCCTTTTGGTTGTTTTTAACCATATCCTAAACTCAGTGACTTTCATTTCCATGCACTTCTTTTTAGTTTTACTACATACAAGTATATATATGTATATTCCTTAAATCATATATAGCATCATTTTCAGTTCAGTTCAGTTCATTTCAGTCGCTCAGTCATGTCCAACTCTTTGCGACCCCATGAATCGCAGCCTGCCAGGCCTCCCTGTTCATCACCATCTCCCGGAGTTCACTCAGACTCACGTCCATCGAGTCCGTGATGCCATCCAGCCATCTCATCCTCTGTCGACCCCTTCTCCTCCTGCTCCCAATCCCTCCCAGCATCGGAGTCTTTTCCAATGAGTCAACTCTTCACATGAGGTGGCCAAAGTACTGGAGTTTCAGCTTTAGCATCAGTCCTTCCAAAGAAATCCCAGGGTTGATCTCCTCCAGAATGGACTGGTTGGATCTCCTTGCAGTCCAAGGGACTCTCAAGAGTCTTCTCCAACACCACAGCTCAAAAGCATCAATTCTTCGGCACTCAGCCTTCTTCACAGTCCAACTCACATCCATACATGACCACAGGAAAAACCATAGCCTTGACTAGATGGACCTTAGTCAGCAAAGTAATGTCTCTGCTTTTGAATATACTATCTAGGTTGGTCATAACTTTTCTTCCAAGGAGTAAGCGTCTTTTAATTTCATGGCTGCAGTCACCATCTGCTGTGATTTTGGAGCCCCAAAAAATAAAGTCTGATGCTGTTTCCACTGTTTCCCCATCTATTTCCCATGAAGTGATGGGACCAGATACCATGATCTTCATTTTCTGAATGTTGAGCTTTAAGCCAACTTTTTTGCTCTCCTCTTTCACTTGCATCAAGAGGCTTTTTAGTTCCTCTTCACTTTCTGCCATAAGGGTGGTGTCATCTGCATATCTGAGGTGATTGATATTTCTCCCGGCAATCTTGATTCCAGTTTGTGTTTCTTCCAGCCCAGGGTTTCTCATGATGTACTCTGCATATAAGTTAAATAAGCAGGCTGACCATATACAGCCTTGACGTACTCCTTTTCCTATTTGGAACCAGTCTGTTGTTCCATGTCCAGTTTTAACTGTTGCTTTCTGACCTGCATACAGATTTCTCAACAGGCAGGTTAGGTGGTCTGGTATTCCCATCTCTGTCAGAATTTTCCACAGTTTATTGTGATCCACACAGTCAAAGGCTTTGGCATAGTCAATAAAGCAGAAATAGATGTTTTCCTGGAATTTTCTTGCTTTTCCCATGATCCAGCGGATGTTGGCAATTTGATCTCTGGTTCCTCTGCCTTTTCTAGAACCAGCTTGAACATCAGGGAGTTCATGGTTCACATATTGCTGAAGCCTGGCTTGGAGAATTTTGAGCATTACTTTACTAGCATGTGAGATGAGTGCAATTGTGTGGTAGTTTGAGCATTCTTTTGCATTTCCTTTCTTTGGAATTGGAATGAAAACTGACCTTTTCCAGTCCTGTGGCTGAGTTTACATGTTATTAAACATTCAGTTCAGTTCAGTTCAGTCACTCAGTTGTGTCCGACTCTTTGCGACCTCATGAATCACAGCATGCCAGGCCTCCCTGTCCATCACCATCTCCCGGAGTTCACTCAGACTCATGTCCATCGAGTCCGTGATGCCATCCAACCATCTCATCCTCTGTCATCCCCTTCTCCTCGTGCCCCCAATCCCTCCCAGCATCGGAGTCTCTTCCAATGAGTCAACTCTGCGCATGAGGTGGCCAAAGTACAGGAGCTTCAGCTTTAGCATCATCCCTTCCAAAGAAATCCCAGGGCTGATCTCCTTCAGAATGGACTGGTTGGATCTCCTTGCAGTCCAAGGGACTCTCAAGAGTCTTCTCCAACGCCACAGTTCAAAAGCATCAATTCTTCGGCTCTCAGCCTTCTTCACAGTCCAACTGTCACACCCATACATGACCACAGGAAAAACTATAGCCTTGACTAGACGGACCTTAGTCGGCAAAGTAACGTCAATGCTTTTGAATATGCTGTCTAGGTTGGTCACAACTTTCATAGAACATGTAGGCTTCTGTAATTTGCTTTTATTTTTTGCTCAAATCTATGTTCATGAAATTCATCCATGTTGACATATGAAACTGTAGTTTTTCCATTTTACTGTTGTATTATATTCCATTCAGTGGCTATACCATGGTAAACACAGCATTCAACTGTTACCAGACAGTTTGTTACCTCTGTTCAGCTGTTGCAAACCTTGTGACTCTCATCAGTATTGAACATGCTTCTGATGTACATTTGCAAGACTTCCTTTTGGGTACTGGTTCTCAATGGCAATTTTGCCCCCAGGGGACACTTGCCAATGTCTGGAGACAGACATTCTGTGTGGTTTCAACTGGGAATCGTAGTGGAATCTAGTGGCTAGAAGCCAGGGATGCTGCTAAATATCCTACAATTCACAGAACAGCCCTAAAACAACAAAGAAATATCTGTCCCAATATATCAAGAGTGCGGAGGTGGAGACATTCTGTTTTGAGGGAGTAGAATTGCTATATCACAGAGTCTGTGCATCTTCAACTAAAAATTGCTAAATTGTTTTCTAAAGTGGTTGTATTAATTTACACCCAAACCAGTGGTACACTCACCCCCATTTTATTGATTAAACCTGAGGTTGGCAAAGGTATGGAGTGACTTGGACAAGGGTATGGAATGATAAGTGAAAGTCACTCAGTTGTGTCCAACTCTTTGCGACCCCAAGGACGATATAGACCATGGGATTCTCCAGTTCAGAATACTGGAGTGAGTAGCCTTGCCCTTCTCCAGACGATCTTCCCAACCCAGTGATCAAACCCAGGTCTCCCGCATTGCAGGCAGATTCTTTACCAACTGAGCTACCAGGGAAGTCCCATGGAATAATAAGGGCATTAATAAAACTTTGACAAAGACATGGTACTCTATTTTCCCAGAAATAACACGTCAAAGGAAGATGAATCTAGTCCTTCCATACAAGAGACATTATAAAGTGTCTATTATGTCGCCAGGAATTATTCTTTACACTCATGGCCTCTCATGTTGCAAGGCTGGAGAAGTTAGTATCAGAGACTAGTGCAGTACACTTAATAGCATCAGCTTGGAAGTAAGACAGACCTGGATTTGGGTCCTAGAATATTTATTTCCTAGCCCCGTACTTTGGGAAAGTTACTTGACTGCTCCAAGCTTCAGTTTTCCTCATCTGTGAAATAGGGATCATTATCATAGTAGTCTATCTATGCTGCACTACCGCTGGGATAGAATTCATGCAATCGATGGTCCATAAACATGAGCCGTCGTCACCATCACATCATCACTGTCATTTCATAGATGAGGAATGCAGCCTCTGAGTCTAAGTAAGTTGATAAAAGGTCACAACTTGTAAGTGGTAGATATGGAATTTGAACTTATCTGACTCCAAAGTCCATCTTATTTTAACTGTGTTATGATGCCTCCCTCAGAGGGGAGGACTCCTGTCTCCAAACCATTAATTTGGATTTTGTATGTGTGTGTTGGGGGGGGGGGTGCAATCCATATGAATTATTAAAAGTCATACTCTGTCAGAAACTTTTAAATAACACATTTCAATGGTCTCATGAATATTTAGTGACTCAACTAAGTAAAACAAATGCTGCCAAGACCTCAGTCCCCTGGGGTCTTGCTGTAATAGACAGACAAGGATGATCTGTAATTAGAATATGGACTGCATGCAAATGGTGGGTCTACAGAGTACAAAAATAATGTAGTCTCTTACAGATTATGAGTCTCTCCTTTACCATATTATTGCTATTAACCTGCCCGTCCCTGCAGACACACCGACTGAAACCTATCACCTCTGCAAACGATCACAAATTTAAAATTAATGGTGTCAGAATGAATGATGCTTGCCTTCCTACACCCAGTTTGCAAATCATGTCCTCCACTTTCCCGCCCCCTCTTCTCCTCCTGGGAAAACATTTGTCTTCAGAGGCCAGCAATGAGGCATTTGCCATTACATACATCATGACATGTTTTACATACGCTCCAAGAAGCCAGGGCTAAATTACACTGGTGAGTTATTAAAAACAGCTCTCAATGCTATTATTATTTATTGCATTTCCAACTCTCTGCAGCAGCTGATTACACTGCTTAATCTTGTATTTAAAAAAAAATGCTCCATCCTGAAATTAATTCTCCCTGCAATGAATAAGCAAGGTCAGCCACACCAAGCACCCTTTGAAAAAGAAAGTTTGGATTCTGGAAAGCAGTTTTATTGACAGCCCTGGGATTGAGCCTCTGTTTCCCCAGGCTCAATCCTTTGTATCTGGGGAAACAGGCTCAATATTTCCCATGAAATAAGAATCTGCCTACAATGCAGGAGTGAGTGAGTGAAGTCGCTCAGTCGTGTCCGACTCTTTGCGACCCCATGGACTGTAGCCTACCAGGCTCCTCTGTCCATGGGATTTTCCAGGCAATAGTACTGGAGTGGATTGCCATTTCCTTCTCCAGAGGATCTTTCCGACCCAGGGATTGAACCCAGGTCTCCCGCATTGTAGACAGACGCTTTACTGTCTGAGCCACCATGGAAGGTTCCCAGGGTTCAGTTCCTGAGTCGGGAAGATCCCCTGGAGAAGGAAATGGCAACCCACTCCAGTATTCTTGCCCTGAGAATCCCATGGACAGAGGAGCCTGACAGGCTACAGTCCATGGGGTCGCAAGGGCTGTACACGACTTAGTGACTAAACCACCACCATGAACATTTCTTTTCCACAGTGTTTCCTGAAGGAGTTCTCCAAGTCACAGGTCTCACAGGCCAGTCCCTTCTTTGACTCATTGAGAGTCTTCAGTGATCTGGTCCCTGCCTACCTCCCAGCCTCATCTCTCACAGTACTGTCTTTTCAGCCAGGGCACAGTCATCACAGGGGCTCATGTTTCCTCCAGGACCAGGCTCTGCTTTCTGACCTTTCCTGCCTGCTGGTCCTTGTACCTAAAATTTTACCTCCACCCTTATTTCTTTTCTCAACATCTTTTCCTTTCAGATTCATCTTAGGAAATAGTCTCCTTTGGGGAGCCTCCTGAATGAAAGCATTTCTTACCTGCTTCCAAGAAACCCTGCACTCACATCCACTGTGGCACTTGGCACTCTGTATCATCATTGTCTACTTATGCATCTGTTTCTTGTCACACTGAACTGCTTGAGGTCGAGGGCAGATAGCATGTAAGATCCCAGCATAAGGCTTAGTCCAGGTGCCCAGAAATTAAGAAATGCCCAAATGAAAGCCGTGTAGTGGAGTGAAAAGAGCTAAATCTCTTGTATTAGGCATTTATTCATTCAATCATTCAACAAGTATTTATTGAGTATCTATTACGAGCCAGGCACTGTACTAAGCAATAGAAACACAGTGATTAGAAATCAATTGTTATGATGCAAATGGACTAATGAGGCAGAGGTACCTGCCTCAAATAATCGCACAAGCATATAATTACAATTCATGGTAAGTGGTAAGTTCCTATAGGAACAAACACTCAGGGCTATGACAACATAAACATAGGATGCAAGCCAGGCCGGAATCAGTACAGGGAGTTTCACCAGGGATGCCTTCCTTGGGGAAGTGATGCTTAAGCTTAGACCGGAAGGACCATTAGGCCTTAACTAGATGATTGGTAAGACAAGAGTATTTGAGAAAAAGGGACAGCCTGTGCAAAGGTCCTGAGGTGGGCAAGTGCCTGATTGCTGAAGAAGTTTTTGGGAACTGAGTGAGTCTAGTGTTAGAGGCAGGAAATGAGCAGGGGTAGATAGTATGGTGTCAGGAAGGGTTGAGAGGCACTCTAGGGTTAGGCCATGCCATCTTGTAGACCATGTTAAGGTTGTTCATTCTGGGCACAATGGATTTTAAGCAAAGGAACAACATCATGAGTGTGAATGTGTGTGTGTTACGTTTTATAATGTTTGCAATGTAGAGAACAGAACAGAAAGTGACGAAGTACGTAGAGATTATGGCATATGTGTCTGCAGATTGCCTCAGATAACACAATGGGGGCAACATGGAGTTAATGACTAAAGGACCACATGGAGGTGGGCAGCCTTCTAGAGGTGCCCTTGGAGATAGCTTGACCTTGTTTTAGGGTCGTAGGCCTGCTCTGGGATATCCCCCTTCACTGACCAAGGCTCAGCCTTTCTGGGGTTAGCTGGTTTGGGGCCTCTGTTCCAGAGGCCTGGGGATTGGCATACTCAAGCACAGGTGAGCTCTATATTTGTACTTATGTCTCTGGGATAAAGAGATCAGAGTTATAGAACTTAAGTTATAAGTTCCGCCTCTAAGAACCTCTAGGTTCTTGGAAGGGTTAGGTCAGCTTCACAGTAGACTTAATTTGCTACCATGAGAAGAATGGGACCTTGGGATGTGTGGTCTGCTTCATCTTTCCCTTCCATCCATCCATTCATCCATATCTATCCATCCAACAAAGACTCACTGAGAAAATATTGGAGGTGAGTCTGGAGCCTGGTCTCTGGAGCCCTATTGCAGCCCTTGTTCTGCCCTGGTCCACATCTGTCCTTACGTGTTAGTGTCTCTCAGCTACTGCCAAGAGATGAGACTGTCACAGAATTTTGTTCTTTTGGTTCTTTGGCTGCTGAATTGGAGCTCCAGGAAAATCCTGCTTTCTTCTCTCCTGATTTAATTGGCCCATTATTTTAAACTTTTGTAGATAAGGGAATAAAAAAGTCAGTGGAATATTGTATTCATCACATTCAAATTAATATGCTTCATTACCATAAAGACAGTGAGTGTGGTTGCAGTATTTTCTCAAAACTTTTAATTGAACAGAACACAGGAGGTGGGGGGAGCGAAAGCTGAAACAACCAAGCTCAGATGTCGTTTTTCACTTTCTCAGAATGTGTGCTGTTTGTGATCTACTCATCTCATTAGTGTTAATTATGAACTAAAATAAAATGGCATTTAACACTGTGCTGAGACTTTAATTAAAGCCAAACCTCCATATCCAGGAACTCTGTGAAGTCCAAGGTATCCAAGGTAGTTTTTCTACAAGCGTTTAAGCTTCTGTTGGGTCAATGGTACACCGATACATGCTCATTCCCCTCCTGTGTGAAGGCTTCTGGAAGCCATCCATCCATCTGTCCATCCATATATACATACATATATGTATCCCTTCACCAAATAACATTTTACTTCAACGTTTAAACTTTAAAGTAGCCTTGGGGAAAGAAAACAAATATTTGTTAAAGTCCATTATATTTATCATTTCAAATACATTATCTGAAGCCTAATACAGCACCAGTAATATAAGGAACAGTCAAGTAAGGGTAGTTAGTAGTATTGTGTACATCATCTCTTTAATCATCAAAGTAGTCCCATAAGATAGGGACAGATTATTATTATATCTGTGTTACAGGAAGTAAAATTGAGGTCCAGAGAGATTGTGTGACCTGCTCAAAGTCGTATTCACTCCATCTTTTCCTGCGTTGCAATGCTGAGCCAGAAAGAGTATTCTGGATTATCTAAATTCATTCATTCAGCAAATGTAGATCACTTGCTCTGTGCCAGGATCAGCACTAGCGGCTGGAGGCAGCTCAGTCCCGCTGCTTAGAGTCAGTGGGATCGGCAGACATTGGCTGGAGATGGCAAGTCAGTGCTGTAGGTGCCGAGAGAGAAGCAGAGCTGGAGGAGCGTCAACAGGGGCACCGAGTCCAGCCTGAGAATCCAGGAAGTGGAACAGTTCCATCCAGGAGTCCTGCAGAGACACCCATTCGGAAGGGTGGGCTCATGGTTCTTCTCTCAGGGCCTCTGGCAACCCCAAGCCCAGCTGCCCGGGAGCAAATACAGCATGGTGCTCAACCAGCCAGGCTGTAACTGAGCCTCCGTGAAATGCCGGAAACGATTCTCACATAGCATGCCCACAACTGACCACAGTCATCGGGGCTGCTTGGCACCAGACGCTGGAGACGATGTTGAAACGTCAGATCCTGGCATGGACTAGGCACTAGCACATATTGGTATTCCCTTCCTCCCTTGTTACGGTCCCCCAACTCTGTGTGGTTCCTGGGTTCTGATATCTGAACTGGGCTCCTCTCCTGTATGCCACAGTTTCTTTATTTGGAAGAAAAATCAACACAGGAGAGCAACTGCTGGTATGCTCAGGGATTCAGGGATCTCTAGGGCTGACTCATCGCTTAACGACAAGGGACAAGGTAGGGGCCGGGACTAGAGCCAGTCACCTGCCCCACGCCAAACGACGGAACCAGGACTTGGACCCAGGACTCTCGACTTCAGTCTGATGGCATTTCCCTTTCCTAACAGCGCCCAGTGGGGAGCCTTTTAGGAGATTCTCCTGTACTTAGTGGGAGGTCAGGATGCTGTGGACAGTGATCCTTGCCCATAGGTTTGCTTCCTGTTTGCCCAACTTGGCTTGACTTATTCCTCTCCCCTCCCTAGGAGCCTTGCTATGTAGGGACTCTGTCTGTCTTTGACTTGCCCCATTAGCTCAATGCTTAGCCCCTCAGAGTTTTCTCCTTTTAAGCTGTGTCTTCAGGGAAAAGGGCAGTGATTTCAAGGAAGGCATCTATTGCGTTTGGCATCCCCACATCTCTCCCCTGTGATTATTTTAGGGGTGAAAACTGTGACTCAAAGTGGCCAGTTGCATGCTAGGTCCCCTCGGTCACAGTGACTGTTCTGGGAAGCGCACAGGACCTGAGCACTATGAACGTTTGGGATTTGGTTACAGGAGCTAAAAACTTTCATTTTTAAAAATTAATTTTTATTACATTTTATTGTAGTATAGTTACTTAGGGCTTCCCTTGTGGTTCAGCAGTAAAGAATCCCCCTGCCAATGTAGGGTTCAATCCCTGGGTCAGGAAGATCCCCTGAAGGGGAAAATGGCAACCCACTCCAGTACTTTTGCCTGGAGAATCCCATGGACAGAGGAGCCTCAAGGGCTGTGGTCCATGGAGTCGCAAAAGAGTCAGTCGCGGCTAAATGACTAAACAGCAACAGCAACAAATAGTTGCTTTACGATCTTGTGTCAGTTCCTACTGTACAGCAAAGTGAATCAGCTATGGGTCCAACTCTTTGGGACCCCATCAGTCCATGGGGTCCCAAAGAGTCAGCCACAACTGAGAGACTAAGCACAGCGCGCTCGCGCACACACACACACACTCTCTCTCTCTCTCTCTCTCTCTCTCTCATATATCTCCTCCCCATTTAGGTCACCAGACACACACACACACACACACATATCCCCTCCCCATTTAGGTCACCAGACGCACACACACACACACACTCACACTCATATATCCCCTCCCCGATTAGGTCACCAAACACACACACACACACACACACACACACACACACATCCCCTCTCCATTTAGGTCACTAGACACACACACACACACACACACACACACACTCACACACACACTCTCTCTCTCTCTCTCTCATATGTCCCCTCCTCGTTTAGGTCACCAGACACACACACACACACACACATACACACACACACATATCTCCCCTCCCTGTTTAGGTCACCAGAAATTCCCTTTAGTTTAAGCAATTTTAAGATAATTTTTCAATTATTTGCAATCCAAAGAGTTCTGAATGATGAAATAATAAAAATAGTAAATAATACGAATTGAGTGCTTACTTTGTGCCAGGTACGGTTTTGAGTTCTTACTTTTGTGAACTTATTTAGTATTCACCGCAACCTTATAGAATATGTAATATTGTTCTTCTTACACTGGCCCTGGTGAGGTTGAACAGCTGACAGAATAAAGGGGACCTGGGACGTAGGTGATGGATCTGGGCTTTGAACCTGGGCAGCCCAGCTCCAGAGCCCATGTTCTCAACAGCAATGCAATCCTCTCCCTAGGTATGAATTCTTTTCAGTTAAACCCGAAGGGCCCTCTTTTCATTTGCTGATCCTGTAGAGAGATAGTTCCTCATCCAGTCTGCTCAAATTCTTGGGAAAATGAAAGTGAAAGTTGCTCAATTGTGTCTGACTTTTTGCAACCCCATGGACTGTAGTCCGTGGAATTCTCCAGGCCAGAATACGGAGTGGGTAGCTGTTCCCTTCTCCAGGGGATCGTCCCAACCCAAGGATTGAACCCAGATCTCCCACATTGCAGGCAGATTCTTTACCAGCTGAGCAACCAGGGAAGCCCAATCATACTGGAGTGGGTAGCCTATCCCTTCTCCAGCGGATCTTCCTGAGCCAGGAATTGAACCGGGGTCTCCTGCACTGCAGGCAGATTCTTAACCAGCTGAGCTACCAGGGAATCCAACAGATGAATTTCATGAGGTTCCCATGGGGAGGTAATTTGCTTGTGCAAATACATCCTAGAGGCCTGCCCACCGCACCAAACCTGCCCTTCTGTCATTATATGATGCGTTTCTTCAGATTATTAATAATAATTATATGGGGTCACAAAGAGCCGGACACGACTGAAGCGACTTAAGACATACACACAAATAATAATAGCTTTTACATATTGAATACCTGCTATGTTCCAGACCCTCTTTTAAGCTTACTGTACACATCTCATTTAATCCTTAGAAAACAGGGAAGTGCAATCAACTATGGGGCTCAGGTTCACTGAACTAGGAAGTATTCTTGTCCTCAGAGTCACACTCTGACTCCTGGGCCTCTTGGACCCGCGGTCACCCAGAGGGAGAAGAGCACAGAGGCCAGTGACTAGGCAACCCAAGAAAGGCCAGAGGGACTTCCCTGCTGATGCAGTGGTTACGATGTCACCCTTCAACGAAGGGTTGTGTGTTAGATCCCTGGTCGGGAGCTAAGATTCCATGTACCTTGGGCCAAAAGACTAAAACGGAAAAAATGGAAGCGATATTGTAACAAATTTAATAAACACAAAATAGTCCACATCAAAAAAAGAAAAATCTTAAAAAAAAAAAAAAAAAGCCAGAATGACTCATGGGCTCCAACCAACCACAGCTGTGGGGCAGGGAGGAAAACCAGTTCCCTACTCCCTGGGGATATCCCTTGGTCTGATGGAGAAGACCAAGATTAAAAGTACAGAACAGACTTCTCAACTAGCAAGCAACTAGCAAAAGAGACCAGGTGAAAACCCCCCAAAATGTTAGTTATGGCTTTCTCTGCTGTTGACTTATTAGGATTAATTATCTTCATCTGTATTCTTTCATATAGTTGCTAACTTGTCCATATCGAGCATGACTTATTTTTTTTACTCATGAATAAAATGAAGCAAAACAACAACCTATTATGAAAATTAATACAGAATTCTCCAGTAAAAGGAATCTAGGATCCGTGGAGAAATGGTTGATTCTAGGGATGGGATTCAATTCAGTTCAGTTCAGTAGCTCAGTCGTGTCCGACTCTGCGACCACATGAATCGCAGCACGCCAGGCCTCCCTGTCCATCACCAACTCCCAGAGTTCACTCAGACCCATGTTCATCGAGTCCTTGATGCCATCCAGCCATCTCATCCTCGGTCGTCCCCTTCTTCTCCTGCCCCCAATCCCTCCCAGCATCAGAGTCTTTTCCAATGAGTCAGCTCTGCGCATAAGGTGGTCAAAGTACAGGAGCTTCAGCTTTAGCATCATTCCTTCCAAAGAAATCCCAGGGTTGATCTCCTTCAGAATGGACTGGTTGGATCACCTTGCAGTCCAAGGGACTCTCAAGAGTCTTCTCCAACACCACAGTTCAAAAGCATCAATTCTTTGGCGCTCAGCCTTCTTCACAGTCCAACTCTCACATTCATACATGACCACAAGAAAAACCATAGCCTTGACTAGACGGACCTTAGTCGGCAAAGTAATGTCTCTGCTTTTGAATATACTATCTAGGTTGGTCATAACTTTTCTTCCAAGGAGTAAGCGTCTTTTAATTTCATGGCTGCAGTCACCATCTGCAGTGATTTTGGAGCCCAGAAAAATAAAGTCTGATGCTGTTTTCACTGTTTCCCCATCTATTTCCCATGAAGTGATGGGACCAGATGCCATGATCTTCATTTCCTGAATGTTGAGCTTTAAGCCAACTTTTTCACTCTCCACTTTCACTTTCATCAAGAGGCTTTTTAGTTCCTCTTCACTTTCTGCCATAAGGGTGGTGTCATCTGCATATCTGAGGTTATTGATATTTCTCCCGACAATCTTGATTCCAGCTTGTGTTTCTTCCAGTCCAGCGTTTCTCATGATGTACTCTGCCTATAAGTTCAATATATACAGCCTTGACGTACTCCTTTTCCTATTTGGAACCAGTCTGTTGTTCCATGTCCAGTTCTAACTGCTGCTTCCTGACCTGCATACAGATTTCTCAAGAGGCAGGTCAGGTGGTCTGGTATTCCCATCTCTTTCAGAATTTTCCAGTTTATTGTGATCCACAAAGTCAAAGGCTTTGGCATAGTCAATAAAGCAGAAATAGATGTTTTTCTGGAACTCTCTTGCTTTTTCGATGATCCAGCAGGTGCTGGCAATTTGATCTCTGGTTTCTCTGCCTTTTCGAAAACCAGTTTGAACATCAGAAAGTTCACAGTTCACGTATTGCTGAAGCCTGGCTTGGAGAATTTTGAGCATTACTTTACTAGCATGTGAGATGAGTACAATTGTGCAGTAGATTGAGGATTCTTTTGCATTGCCTTTCTTTGGAATTGGAATAAAAACTGACCTTTTCCAGTCCTGTGGCCACTGCTGAGTTTTCCAAGTTTGCTGGCATATTGAGTGCAGCACTTTCACAGCATCATCTTTCAGGATTTGAAATAGCTCAACTGGAATTCCATCACCTCCACTAGCGTTGTTTGTAGTGATGCTTTCTAAGGCCCACTTGACTTCACATTCCAGGATGTCTGGCCCTAGGTGAGTGATCACACCATCATGATTATCTGGGTCGTGAAGATCTTTCTGTACAGTTCTTCTGTGTATTCTTGCCACCTCTTCTTAATGTCTTCTGCTTCTGTTGGGTCCAGATCATTTCTGACCTTTATTGAGCCCTTCTTTGCATGAAATGTTCCCTTGGTATCTTTAATTTTCTTGAAGAGATCTCTAGTCTTTCCCATTCTGTTTTTTTCCCTCTATTTCTTTGCATTGATCGCTGAAGAAGGCTTTCTTATCTCTCCTTGCTATTCTCTGGAACTCTGCATTCAGATGCTTTATATCTTTCCTTTTCTCCTTTGCTTTTCACCTCTCTTCTTTTCACAGCTATTTGTAAGCCCTCCCCAGACAGCCATTTTGCTTTTTTGCATTTCTTTTCCATGGGGATGGTCTTGATCCCTGTCTCCTGTACAATGTCATGAACCTCCGTTCATAGTTCATCAGGAACTCTATCTATCAGATCTAGGCCCTTAAATCTATTTCTCACTTCCACTGTATAATCATAAAGGATTTGATTTAGGTCATACCTGAATGGTCTAGCTGTTTCCCCTACTTTCTTCAATTTGAGTCTGAATTTGGCAAGAAGAAGTTCATGATCTGAGCCACAGTCAGCTCCTGGTCTTGTTTTTGTTGACTGTATAGAGCTTCTCCATCTTTGGCTGCAAAGAATATAATCAGTCTGATTTCAGTGTTAACCATCTGGTGATGTCCATGTGTAGAGTCTTCTCTTGTGTTGTTGGAAGAGGGTATTTGCTATGACCAGTGCATTTTCTTGGCAAAACTCTATTAGTCTTTGCCCTGCTTCATTCTGCATTCCAAGGCTAAATTTGCCTGTTACTCCAGGTGTTTCTTGACTTCCTACTTTTGCATTCCAGTCCCCTATAATGAAAAGGACATCTTTTTTGGGTGTTAGTTCTAAAAGGTCTTGTAGGTCTTTATAAAACCATTCAACTTCAGCTTCTTCAGCGTTACTAGTTGGGGCATAGACTTGGATTACCATGATATTGAATGGTTTGCCTTGGAGATGAACAGAGATCATTCTGTCATTTTTGAGATTGCATCCAAGTACTTCATTTCAGACTCTTTTGTTGACCATGATGGCTACTCCATTTCTTCTGAGGGATTCCTGCCCACAGTAGTAGATATAATGGTCATCTGAGTTAAATTCACCCATTCCAGTCCATTTTAGTTTGCTGATTCCTAGAATGTCGACGTTCACTCTTGCCGTCTCTTGTTTGACCACTTCTAATTTTCCTTGATTCGTGGACCTGACATTCCAGGTTCCTATGAAATATTGCTTTTTACAGCTTTGGACCTTGCTTCTATCACCAGTCACATCCACAGCTGGGTATTGTTTTTGCTTTGGCTTCATCCCTTCATTCTTTCTGGAGTTATTTCTCCACTGATCTCCAGTAGCATATTGGGCACCTAATGACCTGGGGAGTTCCTCTTTCAGTATCCTATCATTTTGCCTTTTCATAATGTTCATGGGGTTCTCAAGGCAAGAATACTGAAGTGGTTTGCCATTCCCTTCTCCAGTGGACCACATTCTGTGAGACCTCTCCACTATGACACTCCCATCTTGGGTTGCCCTGCGGGCACGGCTTGGTTTCATTGAATTAGACAAGGCTGTGGTCCTAGTGTGATTAGACTGACTAGTTTTCTGTGAGTATGGTTTCAGTGTGTCTGCCCTCTGATGCCCTCTTGCAACACCTACCATCTTACTTGGGTTTTTCTTACCTTGGGAATGGGGTATCTCTTCACGGCTGCTCCTGCTAAGCACAGCTGCTGTCGTTGGGGTAGGAAAGATATAAATGAGCTGGGGACTTTGCTGGTCGTCCAGCGGTTAAGAATTTGCATTGCAAGGCAGGGGATGCAGGTTTGATCCGGTTGGGGAATTAAGATTCCACATGTTATTGCTGTTCAGTCTCTAAGTAGTGCCTGACTCTTTGCTACCCCATGGTCTGCAGCACGCCAGGCCTCCCTGTCCTTCACCATCCCCTGGAGCTTGCTCAAACTCATTCACTGAGTCAGTGATGCCATCCAAACATCTCATCCTCTGTCACCCCCTTCTTTTTCTGCTTTCAGTCTTTCCCAGCATCACGGTCTTTTCCAATGAGTGAGTTCTCTGCATCAGGTGGCCAAAGTATTGGAGCTTCAGCATCAGCATCAGTCCTTCCAATATTGAGGATTGATTTCCCTTAGGATTGACTAGTTTGATCTCCCTGCTGTCCAAGGGACTCTCAAGAGTTTTCTCCAGCACCACAGTTTGAAAGCATCAGTTCTTTGGTGCTCAGCCTTCCTTATGGTCCAACTGTCGCATCCATACATGACTACTGGATGAACCATAGCCTTGACTAGACAGGCCTTCCACATGCTTTGGGGCAACAAAGCCCGCAGGCTGCAGCTAAAACCTGATGCAGCCAAACAAACACATAAAATTTTTAAAAAGGTCATAAAATGAGCCTAGAGCATTTTGTATTGCCAAAAAAGTAAGGAAGTGCTCAAAAAACAAACAAAAAAACTGTACAATGATGAGGGTGTGTCAAAGACACACAGGAGCCAACTGAGAGAGCTCCCAATGACCAAAGGTGGAAGAATTTGAACAACAAAAATGTAAACTAATACTGCATCATAGCCCAAAGTATAAACACAAATATCCAAGATAATATAAGTACGTCTCCTGTGCAGGAGAATTCCAAATAATTGATGTAGATACTCCACCCTCAAGGAGGTGGAGCATAAACCCTCAACCCTTAGGTACGGGCTATGCATAGTGGCTTCCTTCCGAAGAGGACAGTATGAGAAAGGGGAGGGTAAGAAGCTTCACAGAGAAGAAACCTGATGTACGCTACTCTGCCAGGTGATCAAGGTGGTCAACATCACAGTGACGAACCATGCTGACTGCATGTACCCTTGACATGAATGTGACATGAACTGCACTTTCCCTCTGCGGTCTTCCTCACCCAGACTATAACCCAGTCTACACACAAGAAAAACTTCAAGATAATAAGTTTTTACCAAGAAAAGACCCAACTGAGGAACATTCTACAAAACTGCACAGTAACTCCTCAAAACAGCCAAGAGGAGCCTTGGTAATTGAACAGGTGATTGAATAGAAACTGTGGTGGCCCAGACGGGATCCTGGAGCAGAAAGGGACGTTAAGGATCGATAAAAACTAAGCATATCTGAATTAAGTGTGGACTTTAGTTAATAAAAATGTAGCAATATTGATTCATTAATTGTGATAATGCAAAGGTAAGGTGTTAAGAATAGGGGCAGGCGGGCGTGGGGTGTACCAGAACTCTCCACTACGTTTGCAATTTTTCTCTAAATTGAAAACTTCTAAAATGAAAAGGTTATTTTAAAAAGTCAGGAAAAGGGAGCAGCAGTGGTAGCAGATGTGTGCTATGGTCTTCGGATGATCACTCAGCCCCAACAGCGATGCAGCTGGAAGGAGAAACTGTTTAACTCCCACTGACTTCTACTTTGCCTCTTTTTCCCTAGAAAAATCTAGACATCTGTCTCTTAGCTGGACTGGAAGGGAACAAGGTTATTTTATCTAGCTGGCCTCCCCGCAGGTCCCACAGAGATCTCCTGGCAGTTAAATTCATTAACTTGGTATTTTCTAATGATTAATACTGATCAATAATCTGCTGGGTCTGGTCCTTAAATCAATTCCCCCATTAATAAGAATGAAAGCACCATTTTATTATCAAGCCCTGGACCTTTTACAGAAAAGGCTTCTGGGGTTTGGGCCTTCCGTTCCTGCTGCTGCGTATCAACTTAATTAAAACTCCCACTCAGGTCTCCCAAGCCTCATGCTTGTGACTTGGAACAATATTAGCTCGAGGGAAAGACCTCTAGAAAAATGAGCTGAGTCTTTCATTCAGTGAGACACTCCGTTATTTAGTCAACTAATTTTTACTCAGAACCTACTAAGTGCTCCCGTCTCTGTTCAAATGCCCCCACCTTAGAGAGACCGCCTCCCCTTCATCGTGTTATCTGAAAGGTCACTGCTAACGTGATTTCTCATCACTGTTTTAGCGTTCTTCACTGTTATTGCTGTTGTACTTTTCATCACCACTTGCTGATATATTTAATGTACTTGCTCACTCTTGTCTTTTTGGTATTTGTTTTGTTTCCCCACCAAATCTAAAGCCCTAGGAAAGATTAATTCTAAACATGAAGGAGATGGGGATGACCCACAGAGATGTTATGGGGAGGGAGGTGGGAGGGGGGTTCATGTTTGGGAACGCATGTAAGAATTAAAGATTTTAAAATTTAAAAAATAAAAAACTAAAATACAAATAAATAAATAAATAAACATGAAGGAGAGCCTGGGAAAGAAGTGGTAGGGGGACCTCCCTGGTGCGCCAGCGGCTTAGACTCTGCACTCCCAATGGGTTTGACCTCACATACTGTAACTGAGACCTGCTGCCCCCAGATAAATAAGCACCAAACAAATAAATATCTTAAAAAAGAAGTAACAAGGTAGGATTTGTGTTTTGGAAAGATGACTCTGCCTGGAGTGTTTGGACAGGACTGGAGGTACCTGTGGACAGAGTTGGAGGAGGGTATGGACGGAGAAGGCAATGGCACCAACTCCAGTACTCTTGCCTGGAAAATCCCAAGGGCGGAGGAGCCTGGCGGGCTGCAGTCCATTGGGTCGCTGGGAGTCGGACACGACTGAGCGACTTCCCTTTCACTTTTCACTTTCATGCATTGGAGAAGAAATGGCAACCCACTCCAGTGCTCTTGCCTGGAGAATCCCAGGGACGGGGGAGCCTGGTGGGCTGGCGTCTATGGGGTCGCACAGAGCCGGACACGACTGAAGCGATTTAGCAGCAGCAGCAGCGTGGACAGGACCGGAGCAGTGAACACGCAGGGCCAGTGGAGGCAGTTCGCAGAGCTGGTGAGACTGCATGGTGTTGATGGGATAGAGGAGAGGGTGGCTGCTGCAGGTCCCAGGAGCTGTCCAGCACTGTCCAGAACTTGTGGAATGGTTGGGTCTGGGTGGAGAAGAGGGAGGTTTCGAGGCTGATTCTCAGGTTTCTGGCTTTGGCACCAGTCCACTGGGGAAGCACACATGGGGAGATGACCTGAGATTGGATGGGGTCATATTTCCTGAAAAGGGGGCATGTGATGAGGAATCAGAAAGTTATCTTTCTGTTCTAACTCTGATAGTACCCCAGTTCCCTGTCTTCTATAGGAGAAACTCTGGAGACTGGGGCTGAAATCCCCATTAGCTGCCCTCAAGTACGTTCTGGGTAGAGAGAGAAGGTTGGTGGGAGACAGGGGAGCTGGGGTGGGAAATGATGCTCAGGCCATCTCCTTTCTGGTTCCTTCTCAAGTGTGATGAGGCACAACTTCATCTGCAGCCCCTTGAGTTGGCAAATGAGCAAGTGGGTTGGCATGTGGTACATTTATGTTGACTTGCAAAGAGATGAGGAGAGTGTAATACAGGGCGGCTGAGCCGTAACCCGTGTGCCTTTCCAGCCTCAGCCCCTTTCTTAAACCAGTGCTCAGGGACCTCTGCTAGGTCAGGGAACGCAGCTGTGGAAGGCTCCAGGCGTAGGCGCACGGCCCGCCTCTAACCACTCTGCTTACCATCTCAAGACTTCCTCCCTCCTGCCCACCGAAAGCAAGCGTGCTGGCTCTGCCACTGTGACTCACTGACTCCTAGAGTCTTGGGGTTAGCAGGGGTCTTAAGTGCCAGTTAGCCTTATCCTGCATCTGTAGGCCGGGAGAAAGCAGACGTGCCTTGGCCAAGGCCAGACAGGGAGTTGTAACGAACGTGACCTTCCAAGTCGTGGCTGTTAGTGTGCACACCTGAACCAGTGCTCAAGTGTCCCCGTATCCACAGACACACAGTGTCAGGGGAACACAGGATCTTTTCCTGGACTCCCTCTGTGGGCTGCAGGCGGTGGACCACCCCCAAATGTTAACTCCAGGCTTATACGGCCTCTCCTCTGAGCTCCAGCAGTCTCCTCAGGATCTCCACCTGTACGGCTAATGGGGAGCTCAACCACAACACGTACAAAACCATCCCCTTGATTTCTGTCCCATTATACCTGCTCCTGAGTAAATCTTCCAGAAAGTGACGATGACAGCATGTCCAAAACCTAGGTGTCATCTGAGTCTTCTCTCTCCTTTAACTTTCTAGTCCCCACGCAAACGCTCAGAGGGACATGTCGGCTCAATTTCTGAATAGATTGCAAATCTGTATTCGTTAATCTTACTTGGTTCTCAAGTGAATGAGCTTCCTGTGTGAGCAGCTAACCTGTGCTGGTTCCATGTGTAAGACACACCATAAAGAAGGAACAAGGGGCAGCTAAGCACGGAGGTCCTGGAACCTTGCCGGTGGTAGTAGGCAGTGGAAGGGCCAGGCACAGCCAAGGGCTCCACCTTGGTGGGTCCCTGGGGCCCTCG
The DNA here is from genome assembly GCF_001704415.2 of Capra hircus. Lineage (NCBI taxonomy): Eukaryota > Metazoa > Chordata > Mammalia > Artiodactyla > Bovidae > Capra > Capra hircus. The sequence goes on along the minus strand of NC_030827.1, from coordinate 2,639,156 downwards.
TGGGGAAGCAGCAGGAGTCGGCCTGGCTGGCTCTCACCCCGTTCAGATTCTCTAGTGTAGAGGCAGATGCCAAGCACAGGGCAGAAATCTACACAAAGGTAGAACAGGGAAGTTGGGGCAGAGGCCCTAGGCCTGGAGTCCTAATCTGTTTTGTTTTTTAAATTTTTATTTGTTTTGGCTGCTTTGGGTCTTTGTGGCTGCACATGGGCTTTCTCTAGTTGCAGTGAGCAGGAGGTGCTCTCGAGTTGCGGTGTGTGAGCTCTAGGCCCTTGGGCTTTGGTTGTTGCAGCACGTGGACTCAGTAACTGTGGCACGCAGGCTTAGTTGCTCTGTGGCATCTGGGATCTTCCTGGGATCAAATCTGTGTCTCCTGCACTGGCGAGTGGATCCTTAACCACTGGATCACCAGGAAAGCCCCTGATCTCCTCTTATCCTGGGTCTTTAGCTGCCACCCAGCTAGTTGGGGAGAAACATAAGGACAAATATCCACTAACTGGGCTTCTCATTACAGAAAGTACACATCAAAAACTCCCTGTGATCTACTCTAAGCAGACGAATGACTTCTTTGTATAAAAATCATTCTCCTTTAAATATTAAGGGGAAAAAGTGTTCCCGTTCTCTTTGGCATGGCTTTCTTATTATTTCTTGAGGGCAAAGACTTCCCATTTCAAAATGGAAATCAATGAGAAACATGATTGAATTTGGGAAACGCGGTTTTACAGTCGACGTTTCCAGACTGTGTCACAAGTTCTGAAAGCTATAAATAGATTTGTAATTCATACGAACATTCTGGAGAGGGGAAAAGTGGCTGGGTCGCACTTTGTCATACGACTGAGTTAGACTGCCCTGCCACTTCAGGTCTGTAATGTTCTCTGTTCTTTTGGGACAAAGAACAACTTGAAATATTATTTCCTTGTACCTTTCTTCACACTCCTCCCACCTCAGTGGTTCATGGGAAGAATTAAATGGGCAGGTGTGCATCAAGAAATAGGCCAGAGTGGGCAGAAAATAGTAGGTCTTATCTTTCTAATCTTGGGACTCTGAAAGGGCCAAGAAAAGAAAATCTCAGAGGTTATTAGGGGATGAGTCATGATGAAATGGAGTGATTCTAATAGTAAAAGCTCTTCTCTGAAGGTTAAAGTTCTAAAAGAAGATTAAAACATGGAACCACGAAAGCAAAGCATCTGGTCCAGAGTCTGGTTTAAGACAAAAAGTGGAGGAACTTCCCTGGGGGTTCAGTCATTAAGAATCTGCCTTCCAATGCATGGGACTTGGGTTCAATCCCTGGTCAGGAAACTAAGATCCCATATGTCAAGGAGCAACTAAGCCTGTGCGCCACATCAGGAGTCCTTGCACTACAATAAGGGTCTCATATGACGCAGTGAAGATCCTCTGGGCAGCAACTAAGAGCCGCCGCAGCAAAAAAAAAAAAAAAAAAAAAAAAAAAAAAATCCCTCTGCTGTGCATATTAGTTCTTCACTCCACTCTGCATACTTTGGAACATGTGAGGTATTTTCAACCAGGTAAGACTCTGGGAGAGCCCTCAGGGAAGAATTCTCTAGAAAAACAAGGAAAAAGGAAGAAGGGAATTCTCCTGAAAGTGTCAACAGTGGCTCTTTCTGGGTGGCAGGAATTCAGGTGACTTGTTTTTTCTTCTTTCTAATCCTGTGTGTTTTCCAGGTTCTCCTTAATAAACATAGATCACATTCACAATAAAGCACTAGGTTTCTTGCTCTCTGTCTTGTGTTTCCCCAGCAGCTTCCCACACCTATGTCACGAGTCCCTTTGAAATATCCTTGGGGATTCTGGGATACACTTGCCTACCCGGAAGGTACTGTAACCATGAAGAAAGCTTCGTGGAAAGCAAGACTGTCAGCTTGCAAAGAAAGAAAAACACTGCCAGAAATTCTAGTGACAGGTGGCTGTTTGCCAAAGGCTTTTAAAGGCCTACCTATCTTATTAGGCTTATTTAAAAAAAGTGGATGGAGAAGACTAGCTTATATTTGAGAAGTTTTAGGGGCATGACAGCAAGAAATAAAACTTCTTTGAATTTCCAGAATGGAAAGAGAATGTGGCCCATGTGTCTCAGTGTTTTGGGTGCTAGGCCTATATACCACCTAAAAGATCTGAAGTACCACAGACCTCATGCTTCCGAAAACACCAGCTTAGCAGGCTGCTCATATTCTGTCTATTGTATGACTGTCAGAGTTTGTAGGCTCCCAGGGCCCAGGCAAGAGATTTTTGCAGAGTGTTATGCATTCAGACTCATAATGGAAGACATTGTTGTGTTTGAAGTGTGGGACTCACAGAGGCCTTGGTGTGATGCTTCTCAGTGCAAATCTGCTCAAGTCACTGGCTCCTTTCATTTCTTCCTACATTCACTCCATCACCAAGCACTTCCCACACTCCTGCTGCAGCTGGCAGCTGTCATCCTAGATGCTATGGCCTCAGCGCAGCTGGCAGCTGTCATCCTAGATGCTATGGCCTCAGCAGGACACAAGACAGACCCTATTTTGGCTCCTCACCACCAGCAAGAAGAGACTGAGGTTCCCTATAATCTGCCCCTGCCCCTCTGCTTCTAAAACTCATCTCCTGCCACTTCTAAGAAAAGCGATGGCCGGAATGATACCCAACAGTCTTTGGGCCCCATATTATTACTATTTTTTCTCTGTGTGTGCATTTGCCTATACTGATCCCTACAGCGTCACTCCTTTAGGCCCAGCTCCAGTGTTACCTTCTCCATCAAGGAGCCTCCTTAGAAACCTCTCTGATAGCCCCGTGTGTGCACGCCTGCTCAGTTGCTTCAGTCGTGTCTGACTCTTTGCGACCCCATGAACCGTAGCTCCCCAGGCTCTTCCGTCCATGGTGATTCTCCAGGCAAGAATATTGGATTGGGAGCAGCCATTCCCTTCTCCAGGGGATCTTCCCGACCCAGGGATTAAGCCTGTGTCTGCTGCATTGTAGGCAGATTCTTTACTGACTGAGCCACTGGGGCTTGATGGCCCTGCAGGGGCATTTGTTCCAGAAGTTACCACATTCAAGGCCTCATCTGTTTCATTCCTGAGGTGTGAATCTTAGTGAAGGAGGTGAGAAGCCAGGGAAATACAGGCTGCAGGGTCAGGTGTCACAAGGACTGGAAACTGAAGTTAATTCTAGGACATTTTTCGCATATCTGAGTCTGTGCACTGAGATTCATTCCCGGAAAACTGGAAGGAAGCTTTTCATGGAACCTGGCTCATACACATGGCCGGTAATTGAAGGAAAGTGAAAGTGAAAGTGAAGTCGCTCAGTCGTGTCTGACTCTTTGCGTCCCCATGGACTGTAGCCTACCAGGCTCTTCTGTCCACGGGATTTTCCAGGCAGTAGTACTAGAGTGGATTGCCATTTCCTTCTCTAGGGGATCTTCCGAAGAACCAGGGATCGAACCCGCGTCTCCTGCACTGTAGACAGACGCTTTACAGTCTGAGCCACCAGGGAAGTCAAATGAAGGAAGCAGCTGCCTAATATTAGGACAGAGTTCTTAGAGGTTGGGAGAGGCTGAAAGGGCAGGTCCTCCTTGGCCACGCCCCTCAGAGCCACGCCCCCAGAGCCGCGCCCCTCCGAGCCTTGCTCCTCTGGTTTCAGCAAGGTAGTGTGGCCAGAGACCAGAGCTCAGAGCCTTGCAACGGGAGGAAATGGTACACAGAGTCCGTGCCAGCCTGTCCTGCCCTCGCTCTTTCCCTTACTCCAGCCCCACCCACTCCAGCCCTTCGGGGCCACGAGGCTTTTCCAAGCCCAGCCTTTGTTCCCCCATCCACAAGCTTACTCCGAAACGCAGATCTTTTCTAATTCCCTGCCCTGTGGCAGAGCCATCGGGCAATGAGCAAGATGACTGACTGGTCTGAGAGGGACTAGCTTCCAGGATAGGACTTTCCCCCACAGCAGGCAGATGGTAATTAAACTGTACTGTGGCTGAGAGGACAATGTTTCTCCAAGAAGACTGTCAATTTTCAGAGGACAATGGGAATCAGAAGCGGAGTGGAAATAAGGGTTGAGATCTCAGCCACAGAAGGTGCCTGTGCTTATCGTTGAAAGCCAAGCTCCCCCACAACTCTGACATACCATTGATGTGCAAAAGCAGTCCAGGCCACCTGAAAATGGAGAAGTCAGCTCTGGAGACCTCACTCCATTCCAAAGGCCATCAGCACATCTAGGACCTATAGACTGGGGCTTAGCGATGGTGGGCGCCGGGACTGGGGTTGGCCTGTCTGGGTGGAGCCACCTGAGACTGATTTGGGTTGTGGGTGCTGTGCTAAGTCACTTCAGTCGTGTCCTACTCTTTACGATCCCATGGACTGTAGCCTGCCAGGCTCCTCTGTCCATGGGATTTCCCAGGCAATAGTACTGGAGTGGGTTGCCATTTCCTTCTCCTGGGGATATTCCCAACCCAGAGATTGAACCCAGGTCTCCCACTTTGCAGGCAGACTCTTTACCATCTAAGCCACCAGGGAAGCCCACTAGCACCACTTAATTTGGGTTAGATGTAAGCAAATGTACTCAGATGAGGTAAAGATATTTTTATGTGTGAGAGAGAAAGAGAAGGAGGAAAGGAGAGAGAGAGAATAAATATGAGAAAACAATGAAATGGGAGCTGAGGAGAAATTCAGTATTGCATCTAAAGCAGTGCTCCACAGTTAGTTACAATCTCTCTGGGTCTTGGTTTCCAAGTGAGGTCTCCTGTAGCATGCATCTCACTGGGCTGAGTGTGACCTGAATGGTAACATCAACATTCTGTCAGACATACGTAGTCCTCAGACAGCCTGGTCCCAATACATGCCAACTTCATCAAATGCACAACCAAAGAGAGAGTTCCCCTAATGTTGGAGGGAAAAATGACTTTTGCTGGTTGCATTTTGAGTTGGTGTTTTCCATGTATTATTTTGTAAGGATGATTTAGGGAATCTCAAGAGTAATTCTGACTATGCCCAGTTATTATCTTTTGTGCTGATTCCAGAGACACTGAAGTCATTATTTTATAATCTTCTTTATGCAGTTAACTTACCAGTCTTTGTTTTTATAAGTGGTAATGATGCAAACTTGATCTCTGTTTATTCTTGAATTGTTCCAAATTTCAGATTAGCACATTCAAAAATAATGGTTTTATGATACACGTTATAAATAGATTTCAGAATCAAATTGTGTGACCATCATCTTACTACATTCCAAAAAGCCATAAAGAAAAATTTGCATCATAAACCAGATAATGTTAATGCAAGTCATGCACCTAATGTGAAACTAGTAGCTCCAATAATACTCTGAAAATGAGAATAACATTGCAATTTTCACCAACAAATAGCTAACCTAATTTAACCACAGGTAGACTTGAGCTCTATCCAGATGCTTGATATACAGGTAAATCATACAGAATATGTGCATAGGAAAGAGTAATGAGCAAATTCAACAGCTGGAATGAGCACTTTGTTTTAAATATGTTTTACCTTCATTAAATGCATTAATATTCATGAGTAAATGATTATATATATGAATTTTCTATGGCAATCACTGAGATTCAGCCAATCTCCCTACTTTTTAAATGGATGTATGTATGTGTGCTGTGCTTAGTCACTCAGTCCTGTCTGACTCTTTGACCCCATGGACTGTAGCCCACCAGGCTCCTCTGTCCATGGTGATTCTCCAGGCAAGAACACTGGAGTGGGTTGCCATGCCCTCCTCCAAGGGATCCTCCCCACCCAGAGATCAAACCCAGGTCTCCCATGTTGCAGGCAGATTCTTTACCATTTGAGCTACCAGGGAAACCTAAATGGATATCCAGCATCAAAGTACAGCATAATTTTATGGTACAGCATGATTTTATGGTGACTGGAGCAGTATATACAGTTTTACAAATTTGTTATTGACTTGTGGACATGACTGGAAGGTGAGTTCATTCAAGCTTTCAGGTGCAATTCGCCCTGTGGGATATCCCCAAGGTCCTGAGGCACAGAGCCTGGCTCGTGGCAGGGGCAAGGCAAGATTTGACAAATGGAAAAACTGGTGCCCGGGGGAATGGCACGGACACTCCAGAGCAGAAGAGTACAGAGAAAAGCAGGTCCCAGAGGGCAGCCTTCTTGGAGGAATTAGGACGGAGCTAAACCCCAGAGACGGGAAGGGCTTAGGACTGATGGAAAGCTGTGCAAAGAAGATTTCAGAATGAGAGGAGGGAGAGACAGAGGGAGGCAGTGGTGCGGGAAGAGTGAAATGGCACAAGAAAGGGATGAGGATGGGGGACTTTTGTAGAAGAGGAATTGCTGGGTGAAGAATGCCGCCTGTGCACTGGTCAGGACAGCACCCTTTACCTTAGGAAATATCCTCCTCCAATTTAACTGTTTTTAGTGAAAATTGTGATGTTCCTCAAAAGCAGCTGGCTCCCTGGCTACCAGCTGCTTGATGTGGAGGAGTTGGGGGGAATCCATCAGTCTTCTTCATGGAATGCTGGAGGGTATCAATGCACTCTTTCTCTCTGTGAGGGCAAGCTTTCCAAACAGACCTGGAGCTGTGGAGGGTGGCCATCCTCTGCTATATTCATCAGAAAATGACAGCATGTCTGCAGGTAAAGGGGGGCGGGGATGAGAGAGCTGCCTGGGGCTACGTTCCAGGCCCCAGTTCCACCGGGGCTGCCGGCCTCCATCGCCGTGCCTCTGAGAAGTGCTTGGCTTAAAAGTGGTTTGTGGTAACTGGCACCAAATTAGAGTTTTGTTATTGCTTGTTTTCTTTTTCAGCCTAGTCACACAGCCTGTGGGATCCTAGTTCCCCCACCAGGGATGGAACCCAAGCCCTGGGCATTGGAAGCTCGGAGTCTTAACCACTGGACCACCAGGGAAGTCCCAAATTAGAGATGTTTATGTGCCTCCACAACAGGAGCCTGGATTGGGCAGAGAGGGTCTCACAAACTGTGACACAAAACCCCAACTCAAACCCAGAGGGAGTCTCCCAGATCTGTACTCGCTGACAGCGATGAAGAGTGAGGAGGGGGAAGCAAAGGAGAGCCACGCTCATGTCTTCTTGCTCTTTGCCAAGGTCACACCTGGCAGCAGACTTCTCCCCCTCCTCAGGTGCACACGACAAGACGCAGAACCCTGGGTCCAGAAAGCTCCAGCGGCGCCACCCCTCCTGACCTGCATGCCAGAAAAGGGATCCGGAGCCGGGCTGTCTTCCCTCCCCTTGCTAAGTGGTCGGTTGGGTCTGCCTCCCAGCGCTGCCCGGCTGGAACTCCGCTCGGACGCCAGCACTCTCGCTCCCCACCCCTCCCCTCAGGGATGCGAGGGCCACTGTGTCCCCCAGACCCGGGCGCAGACCTTCACTCCTCTCCCCACAGCCCCCATTCCACCCCAGCCCCACAGCAAGGTTTGCTTATTTGGGTGTGTGTTCTCTCATTCCGGATAGGCAAAATGAAGAATGAAAATCTGAGCATGTCAACATCTAGAACCAACCTAAACAGCAGGAAGGCAGGGATATGCCTTAGTTTTTTTTAACTTTTTTTATATTTGAGTATAGCTGATTGAAGTTGTGACAGCTTCAGGTGCCCAGCACAGGGACTCAGCCATACACCTACACGCATCCATTCTCCCCCAGCTCCCCTCCCATCCAGGCTGCCACGCAGCACTGAGCAGGGTTCCCTGCGCTATACAGCAGGGCCTTGTTGGTAATCCATTTTAAATAGAGCAGTGTATACCTGTGGGTGGTTTTTGTTTTTTGCAGGTGTTTTGGGGGATAGGGTAGTTGGAGAAGGGAATGGCCACGCACTCTAGTATTCTTGCTTGGAAAATCCCAAGGACAGAGGAGCCTGGTGGGCTACACGTCAGACACAACTGAGCAACTCATGTGAAAGTGAAGTCGCTCAGTCGTGTCCAACTCTTTGCGACCCCATGGACTGTAGCCTACCAGGCTCCTCAGTCCATGGAATTTTCCAGGCAAGAGTGCTGGAGTGGATTGCCATTTCCTTCTCCAGGGGATCTTCCCGACCCAGGAATTGAACCCGGGTCTCCCACACTGCAGGCAGACGCGTTACCGTCTGAGCCGCAGGATTCAGGGTGGTGTCAGGAAAAGTGCTCAGGCTTTGCTTACCCGACTCCAGCTTCTCCATCTGTAAAATGGGAAAGCAGCAAGTCCTTTTCCACAGGGATGTTTTAATGATAAAAAGAGAGAAGATACATGTAAAGGCACTGGTACACGCCTGCCATGTCACAGGCATAAAACCAAATGTCAGGCCCTCTCTGCCCCAGCGGCTATCTTCATTGAGCTCAGTTGGTAAAGAATCTGCCTGCAATGCAGGAGACCCTGATTTGATTCCTGGGTCAGGAAAATCCACTGGAGAAGGGAAAGGCTCCCCATTCCAGTATTCTGGCCTGGAGAATTCCATGCACTATATAGCACATGGGGTCACAAAGAGTAGGGCACGACTGAGTGACTTTCACCTTCACTCTGCCCCAGCACGTCCCCTCGAGTCTGACAGCTAATGTCACCGAGACAAGCAAATGTGGACACCTGCCGGCTTCTGCAGCCCAGCCCCCTGGTTCCATCCTGAGAGGGCAATGCCCCCTTTCCTCTGCACCTGGCCACTTCAGTGGCTCCAGGGCCTCTCCTCCTGAGCCCTGGGAACGCCCGTCCCCCAGCACACTCCCAGGGATGGCAGCTCTACCTTTCACTTTGTCTCCCGCCCTCTCTCCTCCTCCCCCACAGCCAGCCCGCTTCCCCATCGTTCACCCTGACAGCCACAAACGCCTATTTATTTGCCAGCTAACTTCCTGGTGGTTTAATATCCCCTTGAATTACTGTACAATCTCTTTCAAGTTATATTTGATTATTTTTCACATTTAAAAACATGAACACAGTTACCCAACAATGGCACGTGCCATTACAGTCAGAAATAAAATAGTATTGCAATACTATCTATGCATCTTAGACAAGGACTCAGTCCCTGGAAATTATGTCTCTAGCAAGGAGCGAAATCTGCCGTGATAGGTACCATATAAATGCATATGAGACAATAAATAGTTACAAAGGGGGAGGATGCTGAATAATTAATCCACCCGCCTCTCCAGGAACGCTCTTTATAAATCTGTCCCAGGCGTTCATTTGTTGTTGTTTTTTTTTTTTAACAGAAGCAAATATTTAAAAGTAAAAAATAAATTATGTTCAGGAAGGAGAGATAAAAAGAAAAAATCAGTGGGAGGGAGATAGAAGATTATAGATGGTGAGAGTTCCAAGATTTCTGTAACATCAGCTGGCTGGCACTTGTTAAGGAGATGGATGGGGATATTCTGAGGGAGACAGGATTGGCCTAAAATCGGATCTAAGCACTAGGTGTTCATGCTGGATTAACGCTATGGGCTTGTTTGTTGCTGTTGTTCAGTCTAAGTCATGTCAGGCTCTTTGTGACCCTATGGACTGCAGCACGCCAGGCTTCCCTATCCTTCGCTAACTCCCAGAGTTTGCTCAAACTCATGTCCATCGAGTCGGTGATGCCATCCAACCATCTCATCCTCTGTTGTCCCCTTCTCCTCCTGCCTTCAGTCTTTCCCAGCATCAGGGTCTTCTCCAGTAAGGTAGTTCTTCCATCAGGCGGCCAAAGTATTGGAGCTTCCGCTTCAGCATCAGTCCTTCCAATGAACATTCAGGGTTGATTTCCTTTAGGATTGAATTGTTTGATCTCCTTACAGTCCAAAGGACTCTCAAGAGTCTTCTCTAGCACCACAATTCGAAAGCATCAGTTCTTCAGCGCTCAGCCTTCTTTATGGTCCAACTCTCACATCCATATATGACAATGGAAAAACCATACCTTTGACTAGACGGAGTTTTGTCAGCAAAATGATGTCTCTACTCTTGAATATGCTGTCTAGGTTTGTCGTAGCTTTCCTTCTAAGGAGGAAGTGTCTTAATTTCATGACTGCAGTCACCATCTGCAGTGATTTTGGAGCCCAAGAAAATAAAATCTGTTACTGCCTCCACTTCTTCCCCTTCTATTTGTCATAAAGTGATGTGGACAGATGCCATGATTTTCGTTTTTTGAATGTTGAATTTAAAACCAGCTTTTTCACGCTTCTTCTTAACCTTCATCAAGAAGCTCTTTAGTTCCTCTTCACTTCTACCATTAGAGTGGTATCATCTGCATATCTGAGATTATTGATGTTTGTCTTAGCAATCTTGATTCCAGCTTGTGATTCATCCAGCCCAGCATTTTGCATAATGTACTCTGCATATAAATAAAATAATCAGGGTGTCACAAAACAGCCTTGTCTACTCTCTTCCCAGTTTTGAACCAGTCTGTTGTTCCATGTCTGGTCCTAACTATTGCTCCTTGACCTGAATACAGGTTTCTCAGGAGACAAGTAAGGTGGTTTGGTATTCCCATCTCTTTAAGAATTTTCCAGAGTTTGTTGTGATCTACACAGTCAAAGGCTTTAGCATAGTCAATAAAGCAGATGTTTTTTTCTGGAATTCCTTTGCTTTTTCCATGATTCAATGAACTTTGACAATTTGAGCTCTGGTTCCTCTGCCTTTTCTAAACCCAGCTTGTACATCTGAAAGTTCTTGGGTTACATACTGCTGAAGCCTAGCTTGAAGGATTTTGAACATAAACTTACTAGCATGTGAAATGAGTGCAGTTATACAGTAGTGTGAACATTCTTTGGCCTGCACTCAAGTCTGTAGGTAGCTGGAGGAGAAAAAACTCACAAGGACACGTTTAGAAAAACTCTAGAAATCTCTTCCCTTCCCTTGACACTACTGGATTTCCAAGAAATCTCAGGGTAAGTACAAGATTTTATGTGATCCAATCCAAACTTGACTTTGAATTGCACCCTTCCCACCTTTTCCTAGTTATACCCTCCAAACCTTTTTGGTATGGAGCCAAAAAGACCCCAAACCCTTCTGCCCTTCAGATATATTCACTCACTGGCTTCAGTTATGTCCAACTCTTTGAGACCTCATGGACTGTGGCCTGCCAGTCACCTCTGTCAATGGAATTCTCCAGGCAAGAATCCCGGAGTGGGTTGCCATCTCCTCCTCCAGGGGATCTTCCCGACTCAGAGACTGAACCCGCGTCTCTTGGTGTTCTGCACTGGCAGGTGGGCTCTTTACCACTGTGCCACTTGGGAAGCCCAATTCCCACTCACCCTTCTCCTGCTTGCTGGGTCTAAAATTCCCCAGATCTGAAATTCCTTTGGATTCAGGTTTCTTTTAAAATATGCTCCTTGTGCCAGTCAGTCATAACTTAGTGGGAAATATGGTGGGCTATAGTCCATGGAGCCTCGAGTGGACACGACTAAGCTTGTGTAAACTTTTTATGTTGGAGTATAATTAACAGTATTGTGTTAGTTTCAGGTATACAGTAAAGTGAGTCAGTTCTATGTATACATGTATCTGTATTTTTTCAGATTATTTTTGAAAAGTAATTAAATTATTATTATATGCCCAACTAGTTTGATGCATAGTATTGGGCAGCTATATAGTAGGTCCTTGTTAGATGCCCATTTTTAAATAGAGTAATGTGTGCATGTCCACCCCAAATTCTTTAACTATCCCTCCCCCTTCCCCTCTGTTAACCATAATTTTGTTCTCTAAACCTCTCACTGTGTTTTCATATGAAATTTTTCTGATTACTAATGAGGTTAAGCAACTTTGCATAGAATTGTGAGCCTTAAAATTCTTCCGTGAAATTAGTATTTTTATCTTCTGCCCATTTTTTATGTTAGAGTGTTTGCTTTCTTCAACTTAACCCTGGATACTAGTCTTCTATTGGTTATATTAATATGTGCTGCAAATAACTTCTCCCACTCCATGGCTCATATTTTAACCCTCTTTAAAGTGACTTTTGCTTCCCTGGTGGCTTACGTGGTAAAGAATCTGCCTGTCATGTGGGAGACCCAGGTTCAATCCCTGGGTCAGGAAGATCCCCTGGAAAAGGGAATGACAACCCACTTCAGTATTCTTGCCTGGAGAACTCCATAGCTGGAGGAGCCTGGCAGGCTACTGGCTACAGTCCACGGGGTCACAAAGAGTAGGACATGATTGAGCGACTAATACTTTCACTTTCAAAGAATATTCTGATGGGTAAAGTTCTTAATTTGAGTGAAATCAAACTTATTCATCTTTTCCTTATGGTCTATACTTTTTGTATCTTGTTAAAGAAATTCTTTCCTAACCTGAGGCCATACATATATTCTCCTATATTGTCTTTTGAAACTTTTATCATTTTTCTTTTTCACATTTAGATTTTTAATTCACCTGGTACTAACTTTTTTTTTTTTTTTTTGCCATGATATGTAGCATGTTAGTTCCCTGACCCAGGATTGAACCTGTACCCCCTGAAGTGAAAGCTCGGAGTCCTAACCACCCAACCACCAGGCAAGCCCAGTATTGATTTTTTTCCCAAACATTTAAGCTTTTTATTTTGTATAGCCAATCAACAATGTTGTGGTAATTTCAAGTGAACAGGGAAGGGACTCAGGCATACATATACATGTATCCATTCTCCCCCAAGCCCCTCTCCCGTCTTGGTACTGATTTTTACACAGGGTGGCTGATTTTTCCCCGGTGGCTCGGCAGTAAAGAATCTGGCTGCAAAGCAGGAGGCCTGGGGTTCGATCCCTGGGTTGGAAGACCCCTTGGAAGAGGGCATGGCAACCAGCTCTGGTACCCTTGCCTGGAGAAGCCCATGGACTGAGGAGCCTGGCAGGCTATGGCCCGTAAGGTCACAGAGTCGGACATGACAGAAGTGACAGCACGTGAAGTAGGAATTCAATTTACTTTTTTTCCACAACAGACTACCAATTGTCCCCAGCATGGCTATTTAAAAGTCTATTGTTTGCTCCACAGATCTGCATGTCACGTATCAGCTCTCTGTATCTGTGGGAGTGACCTTCTGAACGACTGTTTTCCATTGGTCTATTTGTTTATCTCTGTAACTACACTCTCCTCACCGTTCTTGCTTCATCCTAAGTCTTGCTGGTTGGTTGAGTCAGTCCTCTCATTATGTTCTTTCAAAAGTGTTGCTGTCATTCTTGATTATTTGAATTGCCATAAGCATTTTGGGAGTAGTTCTTAAAGTTCCCCAAATATTCTGAGCAGATCTTCATCAGAATCCTAGGCCACTTTGGGGTGAACTGACATCTTTACTGTGTTACGTCTTCCAATCCAAAGTCATGGCTCATTCTCCCCATCTATGTCTGTGTGTCTGTTAGTCGCTCAGTTGTGTCTGACTCTGCGACCTCACACACTGTAGCCTGCCAGGCTTCTCTGTCCATGGAATTCTCCAGGCAAGAATACTGGAGTGGATTGCCATTCCTTTCTCCAGAGGATCTCCCCGATCCAGGAATTGAACCTGGTCTCCTGCATCGGAGGCAGATTCTTTACCGTTTGAGCTACAGGGAAGGGCCCCCCATCTATGTAGATCTTCCTTAATGTCGTCAATAAAATTCTATTAATTCCCCTCACAAATGTCTTTTGTGAGATTATTCCTAGATGTTTTAGATATTTAATATTATTTTAAGTGATATTTTTAAAAGGGCCAGTTTCTATCTTTTTGCTCTGGGTGTTTGTTTTTCATTGATTTTTGCCCAAAATTCTCATTGAATACAAGAATTTTGATAATGTATCTTAGATTATTTGAATCTATGCAAATGTATCACCCATAAATAAGTTTTTTTCTGATTCTTACACATTTTATTGATTTCTTTCACCTTCCTGTGCTAGCTAGGGTTTCTAAAACCATTTTTTAAAAAAGTGAGGTTGATGCCTTCAAAGGGTACATTTTCAACAATTCTTTCTTAAGTATAGCATTTGCCACATGCCTTTTGCAAGTACCCTTTACCAGGCTAAGAGAGTTCTTTCTAATCCTAGTTTGCTATGTTTAAAAAGATAATGGACAGGGCTTCTTCCCTGGTGACTCAGTGGTAAAGAATCCACCTGTCAACGCAGGAGACACGGGTTTGCTCCCTGATCCGAGAAGATCCCACATGCTGCAGAGCAGCTAAGTCTGCATGCCACAGCTACTGAGCCTGTACTCAGCGTGCTCTGCAGCAAGAGAAGCCGCAATGCAAAACCCGAGAGCCACAGCTAGAGACAGCCCCCGCTGCAACGAAGACCCAGTGCAGCCATAAATAAATAAATAAACCCCATCAGCTCTTTAAAAAAGATAATCAATGGGAGATTTTACCACTTTTGCCTCATCCGCATGTGTTGATGAGCACATGATTTTTGTCCTTTATTCTATTAACGTCCATTGCTTGAAGTGACTTTAAGCCAATCCTGCATTCCTGAGTAACCTCAGCTTCTTTATATTGTAGGAATCAGCTTGCTAGTATTTTGTTGAGGATTTACAAAAATTATTATTAATATATCTACATGAGCAATATTTAATTTTAATTACCCTTTCTTTGGCAGGATTTGATGTCAAGCTTATGTGTGCTAGATAATGAGTTGGGAAGTCTTCCTTCTTAAAATATTCCTTGAATATTCATTACAATCCACTGGTAAAAGTGTCTGGGTCTGAAGTCTTTGTTGAGAAAAGGTGTTTATTAACTGATAATTTCTCGGAGCTATATGTTTTCAATATCATCTTGAGTCAGTTTTGGTAAGTCTATATATTTATAAAATTGTTTCTGTGTTCTGCAGATTTTCTAATTACTGCAAGAAGGTCATTCAGAATGTCCTCTTCCGTCTCTAAAGGTCTTATGCTTCCTTTTCCCCCCTAAAATTTATTTATGCTTTCTGTTTTTTTTTTTTTTTGCGGGGGGTGGGGGATCAATCTTCCAAAAACAAAACTTTATCTAGCATTTTACTTACATTTAAATTTGCTTCCCTGGTAGTTCAGCTGGCAAAGAATCCGCCTGCAATGCAGGAGACCCCAGTTTGATTCTTAGACGGGGAAGATCCCCTGGAGAAGGGATAGGCTACCCACTCCAGCATTCTTGGGCTTCCCTTGTGTTTCAGCTGGTAAAGAATCTGCCTGCAATGTGGGAGATCTGGGTTTGATCCCTGGGTTGGAAAGATACACTGGAGAAGGGAAAGGCTACCCACTCCAGATTTTTAGCCTGGAGAATTCCAGGGACTGTACAGTCCATGGGGTCACAAAGAGTCGGACACGACTGAGCAACTTTCACTTACTTATTTTCGAAAGTTAATTTCTGCTGTTACCTTTATTAGTTCCTTTTTTTTCTACTTTCTTGAGATTTATTCTGGTTTTTTTTTCCTCTTCTAATATGTTGTCTACTTTGTTCATTAATTTTCAACCTCCCTCCTCTTCTTTTATAACTATTTACATCCTCTAGGCCAAGCTGCACAAGGTTGGGGGTTCCCCTGAAGCCTGAGGGTCACCCTGCCTCAGCTCTGGGCCCCTGCTTCACTGTGATCATTGCAGCAGAGTCCTTTGATGAACCCGTTGTGACCTGGAGGTAAGGGCAGGCCAGGACCTAAAAGAGCCAACAGGACCTTGGGCTGCCAGCCAGCGCCCTCTGCTGGTGCCCCCAAGCCTTCCCCAAACCCTTCAGTTTCCGGCAGCTGCAAATCTCAGTGGTCCTGAATTCTTATCTCCCTCCCTTGTCCCCGAGCACTCACTCTGTGACCTGCCTGGCTGCTGGGGACACGGGCAGAAATCAGCAGTGGTCTGGGATGAGAGCCAGGTGCTCGAGCTGCTGCTGTTGCTCAGCTCAGCCTCTTCTCCCCTCAGCCCTGAACAGATGCAAGTCTTGACTTGGCCTCTGGACTCCTCCACTCTGGTGCACTTTCCCAGAGAAGCCAGACAGATGCGCACAGATGTCAACACATTCCACCCCTGCTCAAAAGTCTGCTGTGGTTTTTCCATTATGGTTTGCCCATGAGATCGGATTTGGTTCCCCGCGTTACACAGTAAGACCACCTTGTTTATCTACTTTAAGTGCAATTGTTTGCATCTACTTACCCCAAACTCCCTCCCCTCTTCTCCTTCCCCTCGGCAACCACAGGTCTCTTCTCTATGTCTGTGAACATATGTCTATAACTGAGTCACTTTGCTGGCCCCGACCAGGGATCGAACCTATCCCCCTCACCCTCCCCCTGCAGTGGAAGAAACACATGTTAACCACTGAATCGCCAGGGAAGTCCCTGCCTCCCTCTTAAAAGGGCCCTGTGATGACATTTAAGGCCCACCTGGATAATCCAGGAAAATCTCCCCATCTCAAGGTCCCAAACTTAATTACAGCGGCAAAGTCCCTTTTGTCCCATCAGGCAACAGCTACAGCTCCTGTTTGGAAAGCGTGACTCAGACTCCAACACCTGGATTTATCACTTCTTCACGGGCTGATCCTGAGTAACTCACTTGGTCTCTCAGAACCTCCATTTCCTCCAATAAAGTGGAGATAGTAATCCCAGTTACAAGAAGCCTGTGGGTTTAAAGATGAAGTGGGATGATGTGAGCTATGGTTGAATATTGATTTGATTAAAATCTGCATCTGAATTTGCTTCTCTCAGACCCACCCTCAGTCCTCAGCTCTCCTGGGCTTGAAGCAAACACAGTAGATGAGGTTAAAAGAAAAATGAGGGGGCTGGGACTTGGAGGAAACTTCCTATGGAGCTCCCCCACACCTGTCCTTTATACATGGCTGTGGGTCTCAGCCGTCACTCTGATGAAGATACTGGGAAAGCAGTACTGGAGTCCGATGGAGGCCCCCTGCAGCCCCCAGGTTTATTCAGTGAGCTGGGACCCTTTAAGGACAGTGCCCTTTGGGAGACAGGCAAGTGGAGGGGCTTGGTATTCCACGTGCTCCCATAGGCTTTGGAGGTCTATGACACTAGCTACAGTGAGTCACGTGCCTACCACTGTGAGCATACAGTCGGTGCTCAATACATGTGGCCCCTCCCCTTTTTCCCCTTGCTCATCTGCTTCTTGAGAGCAGCCCCTGGGCTCTTGACGCCCTTCCCTTCTTAGGTCTAGAAAGAAGCTGTGAGGAGCTGCGGAGGCATCAGCCGGGATCCTCTGCAGCTCTGCCGGCCTATGATTTGGCCAACGGCTTCATGCCCTGCCCTCACGTATCTGACCAAGAGGGGCTGGAGATGCCTCCAGGGGGCGCTGTGAGGACCGAGCTGCACCGGCGGCTCACACCCGGCCGGGAGGAGAGGAGGGCTGGGGGCCGACTCAGTGGCACGCTCAGAGGACCTGAGTCACCCCTCATCCTTGTTTGACAAGATTGGGGATACACATTGACCCCAACTTCACAGACAACTTCCCTGGTGGCTCAGTGAGTAAAGAATCCGCCTGCAATGCAGGAGACCTGGGTTCAATCCCTGGGTTGGGAAGATTCCCCTGGAGAAGGAAATGGCAACCCGCTCCAGCATTCTGGCGTGGAGAATCCCATGGACAGAGGAGCCTGGCGGGCTGCAGTCCATGGGGTGGCAAAGAGTTGGACTCGACAGAGTGACCTTCACTTTCCCTTTCACGGACAGGAGGGATCCGGGCAGGCTGCAGGGAGCAGGGGTGGAGGGAGAGGCGTGGCGGGGGGCGGGTCTGCGCACCGGGCTAGCGCTGGTCCTGAAGGAAGCGACCCCTGCGGGCGCCTCCCTTTGCTGACGTTGTTCACGTCCTCAAGGGCTTTTCACTTAGTCTTGACAGACCGCGTCAACCAGTCACCTTACATTATTTTCAGAGAGACTTTCAAGGTGTTTAAAAATGAGCTTGAGACTTCTCTGGTGGTCCAGCAGTTAAGAATCCACCTTCCAGGGATGTGGATTCACCCTTGGTCAGGAAACTGAGATCCCACCGCTTCAGGGCAACTACTGAGGCCGAGCACCACCAGGAGGAGCCGGTGCAGCCCCCACTCCAGAAGAGAAGCATACTTGACACCCGGCCTTCGTGGGCCTCGGACCAGGAAGGTACGCGAGGGCAGCAAGAGCTGCAAGGCCCTTGCTCTGAGACACTGGATGTTCCCGTTACCCCAGCACCCCTCCTCCCAACCCCGAAGGCTTCCGAGCTCTTTTCCCAAAGGCCTCCTTTATGCCAGAAAAGACTCCATCTTGGGGAGGATGGAGTTCATGAACAGAGACATTCCATAAATTTGATTTTGAGAGGACAAAGCCGACTGAAAGGCCGAAAACATCGCCAAGAGGATGGTGTTGCTCTTGAGTCTTGGCTGAGACCCAGGGGAGCAGGCCTCTGCAACACACCAGCGGACGCGAGGATTCGGAGTCTGGGCAAAGCACTGAGGGTGTGGGGTGCACCCTGGGGAGGTGCCCACGCCAGCTAGGGAGGCTTGCGACTGAGGCTCAGGCTGTGTACGGGCGGCCGAATACCTGCCTGGTCTGAGGGACATTTTATTTACTTCTCAGAGAGAGGAACCTAGTCCAAATCCTGGGTTTCCCACCTCAGAATGACTTTCTTCAAGTGGAAGTTTGAAGACATCTGTCTCTCCCTTTGGGCTTTCCAGGTGGCGCTTGTGGTAAAGAAAGAACTGGACTACCAGTACAGGAGATACAAGAGACATGGGTTTGATCCCTGGGTCGGGAAGATCCCCTAGATGAGGAGGGCATTGCAGCCCACTCCAGTATTCTTGTCTGGAGAACCCCATGGACAGAGGAGCCTGGTGGGCTACGGTCCATAGGGTTGCAAAGAGTCAGACACGGCTGAAGCGACTGAGCATGGACGCAGGCACATCTTTCCCTTCATCTCGTCTTCCCAGTGGACACAGAGCCCAGGACGCAGCCGCCCCAGAGCGCCCTGGGAGAAACCATCCTTGAGCCTTGGTGGGGGGCACCTCTTTCTAAAGCATCCTGAGAACAGTGATTCTCACAACCCCGGCATGTCCTATTCCCTTAAAACCCAGAGAAAATGAATTCCTCTCACATTTGGAAGAAACTGTCCCCAACTCCCTTTTAGGCAAGAGATAGCCCTGTGCACAGGACCCGTCCACAACAGGACCCCGAGGCCCGGAACCAAGGAGAAGGTACAGGGGGTTGGAGGGGGAGGGTGTTACCCACCACGTCCTGGGGCTGCACACACAGGTCCCTCTGGAGTCTGACATTTTAGTGCCACAAATCAAATGTCACTAGAAACCTGGCCTTTCCTCCACGTCACAGTCCCCTCTCCTACACGCGCAGTGACTGGAGTCTAAAAACCGTTCCCATCGGCTGCAACTTTGACATGAGGCGATCGATGAGTGGGAGACACAAAGCCAGGGATGGGAGACATGGCTAGTGGGATGCCCATGAGTTTCAAAACAGCCGAGGCTGCATGCCACCGAGGTCGAGGGTCTTTCGGAGCGTCCAGGTGGGACTGAAGAGGCTCCCTCAATGTTCCCTGCACCTTTCCAAACCGTGACGGTAGGTCTCAGCCATCTGAAGCCACCAGATGAAGCTCTTAAAAGCCAGTGTCACAGATCATGGGGAGATACTCCCTGGAGCAGGCAGCCCAGTGCAAGCCACATGCACAGGCCTTACGGTACCTATGGTACCCAGAAGCCACTGTCCCCTCCAACCAAAAGCCACACCTCCCCCAGCCAAAGCTAGGGGCCCTCAGTGTGACCCTGAGTTCTGGCGTCCCCTTTCCAGACCCAGAGAAGTCTCCTTTGGGACAGGAGAATCCTGCACATTGAGAATTGAGAAGCAATGAAAGACTCGTGTCTTACTGTGGCCGCTTTTGCTCCCAAACTGCCAGTGTGCCATCACACAGCCCTCCCGCTGGTCCAGCCTGACTTACCTGCAAGAGAGAACACAGATAGGATGACAGACACCTTCCCTGGGGACCAGCACAGCCTCCTGGAGGGGTCCAGAGCAGCTTCTCCCATTGAGCGAGGGTCGGCCCTGAAAAGGCCTTCCTCACAGCAGGGCAGAAACAGGGAAGCCCACATTTTCTCTTGATGCCTTAATTTTGACCAGGTCAACAGCCCCAGAGAAATGTGATGAGGCTCAGAAATGGAGTCTGGAAAGAAGCTCTTGGCAGGGACGCAGGGAGATGGAGAGGCCATGCCCTCAGGCCTTTGTGGGTGCATGTTGGGAGGCAATAAGAGAGAGCTGCCTTCTGAGCTGGGAGGTGGGGACTAGCCTCTGCTTGAATCAGTTCCTTGGGGAAGGGAACAGTGGAGACCAAGATATATTCATTTTTTGCACCCAGGGGCTTTGTGGTTCAGCAAATGTTGAATCCTCTGCACAGCTGCAAGCCAAAAGGAAGTAGCAATTCCAGGGTGGAGTTTGCATTCTCCCTGAAAGATGATGCTCCCCACCTCCCCCACCCCCAGTTTCCGTGCATCCAAAGGAAGCAAGAGTCCATTCTGTTCATCCCACGCCTTTTACTGTTTCCCCTGCAGGATATTCCCAAGGTTTATAGTTCTCTAGACTGCAAAGTCTGTTGGCATCTCAGGCAATGGCAATTGAGGGCTGAGAGTTTTAAACAACCAGGCTTCTCCTCAAATATATCCGCACATGCCTAGCACACACTAAGATTTTATTAATAGTAAACACTGTTTATCCTCCCTGATGTTATGCTCCACTTCTCCCTCAGTCTATATGCTTGGCGTGTGTGTAGAAAAATAGATAAGCCTCTGTTGTCCAAAGCCTGAGGCACCAGTCAAAGACTTTCACGGCCAGTTTTTCCTTTGAAATGATTAATTTTAACTCAGCTCTGGGTATTGACCTGCAGATTGGGAGCAGCAGCATCCAGTACACAGCCTAAACCATAAGACAAATAAGTGCTCACCTGAAATTCAGCCATGGGCTCAAGCTCACCTAGACTTAGCTGACTTTTCCATTCCCTGCTAATGTCGAGCACCAGGCTGGGTAGGTTTCTGCCCTGCAAGCTTTCTCACAGTGTTGATGAGCTAATATCCATTGTGAAACTCTCGTGCCCACCACTTCCTGGCCTTCAGATCACTGTCCATGTCTCAGGAGGTGGGAAAGTGAAGTCACTCAGTCGTGTCCGACTCTTTGCGACCCCGTGGACTGTAGCCTACCAAGCTCCTCTGTCCATGGGATTCTCCAGGCAAGAATACTGGAGTGGGTTGCCATTTCCTTCTCCAGGGGATCTTCCTGACCTAGGGATCGAACTGGGGTTTCCCGCATTGGAGGCAGACGCTTCAACCTCTGAGCCACCAGGGAAGCCCCAGGAGGTGGGAAAAATCTCTAATTCTCCTATCAGCCACTCAGGAGTCACCCTTGGCATTTCCCTGGTCCCCATTTCCTTCTGAATTCATCACAAAGTTCTGTTGATTCTACTTTTTAAATCTCTCCAGGATCCACTGTCACTGTCATCTGTAGAACTGATGGCTGGTGCTTGTGCAGCCATTTGGGGCCATGAAGTAACAGCCATAGACTGATACTGGCAGAACAGAAAGATAGAAGGAGCCTGAGTTCTTCATGATTCCTTGAGGCTGCCATCCCGACCATGTACCAACTTGCTCCTGCCTTCTTCAATGTGTAAGAGAAAAAACTTCATGCGCTAGCGTTATGTTATTTTGGAACTTGAACACATGCAGTCAAACCTCATCCAACTGGATCAGTGAGGTGGAGAAAGGAGATCTGACTTGTGAACAACTGTATACCGGGCTTCCCTGGTGGCTCAGATGGTAAAGAACCTGCCTGCAATGCAAGAGGCCTGGGTTTGATCTCTGGGTTGGGAAGATCCCCCGGAGAAGGGAATGGCTACCCACTCCAGGATCCTGCCTGGAAAATGTCATGGACATGGACAGTCCATGGGCTATAGCAGGTGGAACACACGTGACTGTTGAATTAGAAAGTGTCAGGGAGATGGGAGGACAGGAGGGTTCCACAGGTAAGAGTGGGCCATGGAGACATGGGGCGGAAGCTGTCACAACCACAGACAGTTGGGGAGTCACTGAGCTTGGGTATTATATGTGCACCTGTATTACTGCAGCTGTATTACTTCTCACAATGGTCTTATGAGTCTGATTTGTTTTATTAATGAGAAAAGTGATCTTAGAGACATGATGCAATTTGTCAAGGTCACATAGTTAATAGTGGATGCAAGATTCAACCCCCAAGAAGCCTGGCTCCAAGGTCTATCCCTGAAATACTGACTTCTGGAGGAGTATTTGTTTTTCTTAAATATCCAACAGAGATGAGTGTTTATGTTTGTTTGTTTGTATTTTACAAGTTGCTGAAGTACAAACAGAATTGACTGTTAGTCCAGAAGAAAATCTAAAGATCATCTAACTAGAGCCTTATCATTATTATCATTATATAATATTAATCATTATCATTATTAAAATAATTAACTAGTAACAGTATAATAGCAGCTGGACAGCCTTTAGTCAAATACAGTTACAGTTTCCTGTGGAAACTTGTGAAGGAATAAAAGGTGGGTTGCGCCAGGCGAAGCAAGTTGTGGGACCCCAGGGAATCTAACTTGCTCTCCAGTTTAAACTCCCAAGGTAAGGTTGCCAGTGCTCTTGTTGCGGCAGCCGGGCCCCTGGGCCTTCTTCGGGCTGCTGCTGCCCTCTCCTGGTCACATCTGGAACTAATGAAAGTCTCCTCCCAGCAATGGTCGAGAGGGTGCCTCGGAGGCTTCTTCAGTATCCACTGCTCCCACCGTCCTGTCGTCGTGTTGGGAAGGGCCGCACGACTTGTTAGGAGCAAAAGGAAGAGACCGCTTTATGTGGGGCTTGGTGCTGCCAAGAACTGCCCACGGGGCTGCTTGGGACCAGGAGAGGAGGAAGAACCAGACAGACTGGAGAGGGGTCGGGGGGCTCAGAGACGGAGGGGGCGAGGGAGGGGGAGAGGGAGGGGGGGGGTCGGGGGAGGGCGAGAGGGGTCTACCGGGGACCCAGACAAGGTCAGTATAGCCTTTAAGTGACAGACCTATATCCCAAATCCAGCAAAGACAATTTTCATTTCATAGCTGTTAAGACCTTAGACACTAGATGTGTGACCTTAGCAAGTTACTTGGCATTTTAAGGCCCGCGTTTCTCATCGGGAACTGGGGGTGCTCCAGGCCATAGAGAGGTGCCTGTGGGAGTCCATGGGCCCACAGAGCTGGAGCGCTATGCCTGACGGGAGTCCATGGGCACATGGGCCCACAGAGCTGGAGCGCTATGCCTGACGGGAGTCCGTGGGCGCACAGAGCTGGAGCGCTATGCCTGACGGGAGTCCGTGGGCGCACAGAGCTGGAGCGCTATGCCTGACGGGAGTCCGTGGGCGCACAGAGCTGGAGCGCTATGCCTGACGGGAGTCCGTGGGCGCACAGAGCTGGAGCGCTATGCCTGACGGGAGTCCGTGGGCGCACAGAGCTGGAGCGCTAGCATAAGCCTGGCTCCGGGTGGAGCTCAAAACCACGGAGCAGGGGCGGTAACTGTCCACAGCACGTCAGCAAATGGCTGCAGGAATCTGAAGCTGGTCGGGCTCCCCAAGGGCAGGAGCTGTGAGTGAGGACGCTGGAACCTGGGTTAAGGAAACAGACGCCGTCCTCTGAAACGCAGACTAGAAACCTGCATCTGTAAGCCATCTCAACTCCTGCCTAAAAGCTGGGTCCTGGAGGTTTCTGAGCACTCCCCGACCCCAGGGGCCACTTTCCTTCATTCCCTTGGCACCTCTCGCTTGCCCCTGGTTTGAGCCGAACAGAGACAGGAGAGGATAGACACATCTTTCTCCTGGCGGCCTGGTCCATTTTATTTGACATTCGTTTATTCAACAAATATTTTCTGAATACCTTTTCTGGGCCTATCACCATTCTGGGGGTGGGGGAATCAGCAGTGAACAGAATAGATGATCAACCTGTCCTCACGGAGCTTACGCTTAAGTAGGGATAAAGGGAGATTGGAGACCAGCATGCTGTGGTTCATCTCTCAGTCGTGTCTGACTCTGCGACCCTACGGACTGCAACACGCCAGGCTTCCCTGTCCTTCACCACGGCCCCGAATTTGCTCAAAGTCGTGTTCACTGAGTTGGTGATGCTACCCAACCATCTCATCCTCTGCCGCCTTCTTCTCACTTTCTTTGCCTTCAGTCTTTCCCAGCACCAGGGTCTTTTCAAATGAGACGGCTTTCCGCATCAGGTGGTCAAAGTATTATGACATGTCAACAGCTACAATCTGTAACGCGATAGAGTGAAAATATCAGGGAGAAACCGGAAGGCAAGGAAGCGGAGGGGAGGGGCGCTGGGTGCTGGGGGCGGGGAAGGCCAGCGACAGTCTCCCAAGGGGACGTCTGAGCAGACGGCGGTGGGAGCCTGAGCCTGCGGATGGGTGGGGAGTGCTGCAGGCAGAGTGTACAGCAGGAGCAAAGGCCTGAGGCAGGAGCGCAGGCACCCGTCTGTGGACCAGCCAGGAGGCTGGCGTGCTGGAGCAGAGGGAGGGAGGTGGGGCAGAGGCCCTAACAGGAGGCAGGCGGCGATCAGGTGCCTGCCGGGCTGTGCTCTTGGAGTGAGATGGAAAGCACCGGAGGAGTTCTGAGCACAGGAGGGACGTAGTCTGGTTTCTTGTTCAGAGTACCTCTTTGTCTGTTGGCAAAGAATGGACAAAGAGAACAACGAGGAGGCAGGGCAGAAGCGGAGAGACCGCTGGGGAGGCTCCTGCAATAATTTAGGGCCGAGAGGGGAGTGGCAGCTTCCTATGAGAAAGCCTTGCCAGGCAGTTAGGGTGTGAGGACAAGCGGGAATGGGGTGGCAAAGCGATGTCTGAGCCAGTGGATCCTGGCCTATAGGACTCTCATGGGCCAGGGAGGAGCTGGAAAGGACGAAGAATCCATATTCCCACTGGGTACCCATAGACGGGATATACCTAACGTGTATATATCTTTATTTTAATCTATTGCAGATGCTGGGGTCCTAGAAATAATGTTAATTTAAAAATGTTGCTGATACGTTGTCTGTTTTGAATGCATTCTGTAATGGATCCTACCCATTGTTCTGTTGGTGGTGTGGATGGATTGGGGGTGGGAGCCAACCCACTGCAGACACGGAGGTGGATTTTGCATGCAGACAGCCTGGTTTGCAGGTGGCTCTGCCACTGCAAGCCATGACCTTGAGCAGGGTATTTCACATCTCTGAACCTCCATGTATCCATCTGTGTAGTGGAGATGACAGGACCTGCCCCGGGGCGGGGACTGTTGTCTGTGGGGGGGAGCACCAGCAATGCAGGAGGTGTTTACAGGAGGCGCTCACTTTCTTTCCCTCCTCCTGTCTCCTAAAAGCCTTCCTCTGGGGATTTCCCTGGTGGTCCAGTGGTTAAGACTGCACTTCCAGAGAGCTCAAATCTGGTGCTCTATGACAGCTTATAGGGGTGGGACAGAGTAGGAGGGGGGAGGGAGGTTCAGGAGGGAGGTTCAATATGTATACCTCCAGCTGATTTATTGTGATATTTGGCAGAAACCAACACTGTAAAGCAATTATCTTCCAATTAAAAAGAAGAAGATTGCGTACTTCCAATGCAGAAGCCTCAGGTCCATCCCTGGTTGGGAAAGTAAGATGTCACCGGCCAAAAACAAAACAAAGCAAAACAATGGCCTCTGTTCTTGCATTACCACGGGCTTGCTAGGTGACTGTGGGGGGCTGTCCACCTCCTTGGTCCCTCATCTCATCCTGTGTCAAACAGGGATAGCACTGGACGGGAAGCACCTTCAGAGGCCTGGGATCAGGAGCTGTGATACTGGCTGAGCCACGGATGTGGTCTCTGCATGCAGAAGGCCATCAGTCAGTACTCTCTTTGTGCACGAGTCAGAGGCGCTGGCCCAGAGAGCTTGCCCCGGCTCCACGGCCTCAGGCCTCTGCAGGCAATGCACTGTGGTCGGAGCTCTGCCCCTTGGAGCAGGTGGCCCGTTCTCTGCTTTCTGCCTCCCTTGTCCCTGTGTGTCCTTCCTGCCTCCGCAGGGTGACAGGCAGGCTTCCAGGGCCCAGGTCACTTCCTGGGTGGCCTCCTCCAGCTCCATAGCTCTACACACCATCTCTACGCACAGTGATCCACAATTTCCATTTCCTGCCTGGCTCCCTCCTGAACGCCAGACTCCTGTTTCTAGTTGCTTTCTTCACATTTCCACTTCAATGTCTAACAGAACCCTCAGACTTTAAAGAAGACTCCTGAAATTTCCCTCCAAACCCGTCCTATGTCTCCCCATGGCATTTAATGAAACTATTCTCCTAGGCACTTGGACACTTTTGGGGACTTGCTTGACCCACTTCTCTCTGACACCCACATCCCGTCCAGCAGCGTCTCCTGGCGGCTCCACCTTCCGAACATACCAGCGACGGTCCCTTCTCATCCCTCCACGTGCCCCCACCACCTGTGCCTGGGGCTCCATCTCCCGCGGCCTGGGGACCCCCGTGGCCTCCCAGCCAGCCTCTCTGCCTC
Organism: Capra hircus; assembly: GCF_001704415.2. Classification (NCBI taxonomy): domain Eukaryota; kingdom Metazoa; phylum Chordata; class Mammalia; order Artiodactyla; family Bovidae; genus Capra; species Capra hircus. Next base: position 2,612,859 of record NC_030827.1, on the reverse strand, counting down.
CGTCATCCAGTCTCCTCACCGCACCCCGGTGGTCCTTGCTTCATAAATCCAAGTCAGATTGTTTTATAAGTTATATAAGTTTAAGCCTGGAAAATGTCTGCTCAAAATCCTTCAGTCGCTCCCACTTCCACCTCAGAACTGAACAAAGATCTTTGAGAAGATCCTTGTCTTGAATGGGGACAGAAACTGGAACAAAGTGGAAACTGTACCTGCCGCCCTGAGGCTGAGAGTGTGGGAAACACAGCCAGCCAGGATGTAAACAAAGACCCTGACGACAGAGGTGGCGGGGGGGGGGGCGGGTGGGGGGGTGGGGGGGTGGGGGGGTTGCGGTGGAAGGTCTTTGAGGAGGTGATATTTCAGACATCAAAGACTGAGAACTGAAAGGGAGTCTTGGGACATCTGTTTCAATAATTCCTCCTAGCCCGTTTAGAAATGGAGGGAGAATGAGCCCAGAGCAGTAAGGGGAACTGCCCATGGCCACTCGGCATATTACCTACAGAACTGGGGTTTCAAGACAAGTATCCTGACAGTCTGGTTTGTGGCTGATGACAGCTGGCCTGAAGCTGCAGTTCCTAACAGTGATGTCTGGGAATACTACGAGACGTCAATCTTCTCTTATTAAATATATATACACATAACACAAACTCAAAGGTGTATGCATCTCATGCTTAACATGCCCACGCCTGTTGCGTCCTCTGATGAGCCACAGTGCGGATGTTGCCCACTGGATTAACGGTGCCTCCGTCCTTCCACGTGCCTTCACCCAGCGCTTCAGACCACTCAGCCACGCTACCCGCTCCTGTCATTTGCTTAGACCAAAAAACTCCGTGCAGTCAGTCTGGTTATCTCTGTCTCACCCACACATCTGGTTTCTCAGCAAATCTGACTCCAAACTCACAGTACATCCAGGATCTGGCCCCTCTCTTAACTGCTGCCTTCACGGTGGGCACGGCTGTCGCCTCCGGTGAGGTCCCTGCAGAAGCCTCCGGTGCTTCCTCGCGTCTCCCTGTGGGCCCTCAGCCCCACGCCAGTCCGTCAGTCCACGCGCAGCACAGCCGTTAACCTGCTGTCCGGGTTTCACTCCATGCTCTCTGCTGACTCCCTTACCGCCCTGCCCCCGCCCTGCAGGCCACACACCTTCGTCCTCCTGTCGCCTCCCTGGCCACTTTGCCTCTGCCCTCGCCTGGGCTCCCCTGCCCTACATTCCTGGCTGGGCACCGGCTGTTTATTCTGCCAGGAAAGTCCTCCCGCCAGGGACCAGCACATCCCCCAAACTGCTTCAGGTTGTGCTCCACAGGCAGTCCTGATCACTCTGAGATTCCAGTTTCTTCCCTGCTTGATTCTTTCTTTGCTCTTACAGCAGGATGGGCTCCTTACTTTCCTTATCTTGTTGGCCGTCTGCGTGTTAAATAACAGGTCTGCTCCCCGCGGTGTTGCCCCCCAGTACCCGAGTACCGGCCTTCCCTAGGTTGCTCCGGCTCCGGCACCGCGCGGCACAGATCTCCGCTCAGCCCGTGTCGTCCCCTTTGGACACCAGGTGGCGCCACACGCCAACCCCCAGCTCCTGGCTGACGGGCCCTTGAAGGAATGAGAGACGCCGAGAATCAGCCCAGGAGAGGCCAGTGGCCTGACCCCACAATGAGAATGATTCTCTCAGACCTGGGGATTCACAAAATTCTTCCCCGTGGAGGAGAAGGCCTCTCCTGGAGGCCTCTGCCTGGTTCGGTCTGGACTCAAGTTCCCTACACCAAACTCCAAGCCAGGGAACCCTGTGGTTGGCCTACTGTGTGCTAGGTGCTGTGCTGAGTGCTTTTCTCCGGATGTCCCATTAAATCCTCCCCATGGCTCTGGTCCCGTCTGTAGACTTCGAGGAGCTTCCCTGGTGGCTCAGATGGTAAAGAATCTGCCTGCAGTATAGGAGACCTGGGTTTGATCCCTGGGTTGGGAAGATCCCCTGGAGAAAGGAATGGCAACCCACTCCAGTACCCTTGCCTGGAGAATTCAATGGACAGAGGAACCTGGTGGGCCACAAAACCATGGGGTTGCAAAGAGTTAGACACAACTGAGTGACTTTCACCCACTTGGACATGGAAACGGGGGTTCAGAGAGGCCAGGTCGCCTGCCTGAGGTAACACAGCTGATAAGTACAGAGCTGGGACTCCAACCCAGGCTCCTTTGGCTCAAAGTCAGGCTTCTTCCACTGCATCAAGTGTCTCCCCTCACTGGCAAAGTCAGAAGTTGGTCCATCCTGAAGTTAATACGTTTCAGAAATCAAGGAGGGGAAATGACACTGATTGGTGAGGCTATTTTCTTTCATGTACTTACTGCCCACGTCCCTGACATTAAGGATGTGTAAACTGAGCCCAGGGAGGAGGTGGTGCCTGCCCAAGCTCACACAGCACAGCTGTGTCCTTTCTCCTCACTTCCCAGGGCCTGTGCAGAGGTGCTCCTGGTGGGATGGCAGAGCTGTTAGCAAGCTGTGCCCAAGGAGGCCACATGCACACAGGGATGGGCAGGCGCCTTTCAAAGCCTTGCAAGGAAGCCCCACGGGCAGGGTGAAACCTGGGAAAGGACCTCCTTGGGTTGAAAGAGATAGGATTTGAAGAGAGGATGATAAAGAATGAATGATCCAGGAGGCCTTGGACACAGTTGGATCTCAGGGTTCCTCTAAGGCTTTCTGAGTCTCTTTCCTGTCCTGTCGCCCTGGGCATTTCTTTAAGTCCCTACTTTAAACTTCGATCAGATGCTTGTTCTCTTGTCCCCCAGACCCAGATGAGTCTGGGCAGAGAAACGGGCAGGGGACAGAAGGACAGGAAGGGAAAGCCTCTGGTGCAGGCAGGGCTGTGCCCACAGACCGCTGCCGGACCATCCTGGCCCCCGGGAAGGCATAGCCCCGCTGTTCTGGGGGCGTCTCCGGGAGGCGGCAGGCGCTGCGTGGCCCGTCCTCGCCATCACTAAGTGAGCTGTGCACCGCCGTCCCGTCCCTGGTGAGGACTGTGAGCTGGCAGGCCTGGCCCGTCACCAGGCTGTCAGCAGCTGAGCGGGAATACCCCCAGGGCCTCACGGTGGGGAAGGGAGGAGCCAGAGGCCCCGGAGGAGGGGCTGGGCACACAGGGCAGTCCCAGCTCCTGCCCAGAGTCTGAGCGAGATGCAAGAAGCGCTGTCACCACTGAAAGTGAAAGTGAAAGGCACTCAGTCATGTCCAACTCTTTGCGACCCCATGGACTAGTCCATGGAATTCTCCAGGCTAGAATATTAGAGAGCCTTTTCCTCGGCTCCTAATGAAGAAGGAAAAATAAGTAAATCAGCAGTTTGGGGCCTGGCGGCTCCCTGTGGGGAAGACTGCTCTCCTGTGCAGGCAGGTAAATCTGTAGGGTTTTTTTCTTAAATAAATTCCATCCAGGACAGCTTTTTTTTCGGATCTCCAGCTGCTTCTGGAAAGTCTTTGAAATGGAGAAGACCAGAGCCAAGTTGCTAAGGCTCAGACTTGCCCTGGAGTGCTGAAGCTGTTCCTGGCCCCCCCGGGGTCATGTGTGTGGACCCCCTCAGTGCTTCCTGAACGTCTACTGGGGCCACGCTCAGCGAGGCTCGCCTCCACCCTCAGAGATGCCCTGGGGGGCAGGAAGCAGATGAGGAAGCTGCCTCCCGGCGTGCTCCAGACAGGAGCTGCTCTCTCAGGATCAGGCAGCCTTGAAGACATGATTTCACAGGGCTGCCTGTTCCTGGAAGAGGAAACAGACACTCAGAGAGGGGATCACCTGGGCAAGGCCACACAGCAGGCCACCAACAATCTGTGAACCTGACTCCAAATTGCGAAGGCGATGTCCCCTGCACTGTCCACACGCAAGCTGTTCTCAGTTGCCTATATTTGGTATGAGTGTGGGAAGGAGGTAGCCATGGAGAGGTGATTATCTGGACCCAACACCAATCAGAATGGCTCTCTCTGAGCCTCAGTTTCTGGACCTGTGAAATGGGAGTGATGCTGAGCTCTAGAATTACATCTCTAAGACACAGTATCACAGTCTGTGTCTTTCCTTCCGTCCCTCCTCCCCAGACAGCTCCTTCTGGGTCACAAGGCCATGCCTGTCCCCTTGAGGTATAGTCATGTCTCAGGGGATCCCCCCCCCACATCGGTCTCACTGTTTTGTGAATATGTTGGGCCCATTCACACCCCATCCAGTGCCTAGGCTGATCCCTCTGCCTAGAGGGTCCCCTTTTTGGAATTTTAAAATATTTATTTATTTTTCTGCTCTATGAGAAAATATTCACCACGTTTGATTAGAGTGCCCTTTTCTCTTGCTTTACATCCCTCCCTTGTTATAAAATTTACAGTGGCTCCGCCGAATCCCAGTGCGCCCCTCCACACTCCAGTCATATAACCACACTCCGGACTCCCCAGACGCGCCAGGCTCTTTCTTGCCTCTCTGTCTTGGCACCTGCTGCCCCTCTTCTGGGATGATTTCCTCCCCTTGTGCACTGGGTGAAATCCTATCCATCTGTAAGACTCAGCCCAAATGTCCCTTCCTTTGCAAAGTCTTCCCAGGTCCTCTGGCTCACCTTGAGTAAAGGCAAGTGGAGACCATATGCCTGGTTCATTTCTTGCACTCATTCACCAGCACATTGTAGGAACAGTAATCTTATGTTGATTGAGTCACAGCGCTCAGCACACTGAACTATCAGCATCTTCTCATCCACCCACGCGGCACCAAGTAAATGCTTGCTGAGCCTTACTATGTGGCAGGGTCTAGCTTTAGTCTCATTTCCTGATGGCATGCTGAGTTTCCTGAGGGCAGGTCTGTGCCTGGATCACCTCTGGGTCCCCAGAGCTGGCATCTGCCCTCAAAATGGCCAGAGACTGTTTGCCTACTGATCACATCACACTTACTCCTGCTCTTCACTAGAAGAGCTGGCTTGCCCGACTCTGCCTCCCTACCCACCTTCTGCAGGCCCAGACTGGCCCAGGAAGTGGGTCAAGTGCCCCAGAACACTTAGCAGCCTGGAGAGGGTCTGCTCAGCCCATGCCTGCCTCCTCTTCCTCAGCACCAGCCCCACTCAGACAGGCAGACAGACAGGCAGACAGACAGACTGATGGGTCCAAGTCCTCACCTTGGAACCAGTGGGGAAGGGGATCATTTCCTTTCATCACACTTACTGTTCATGGGGAATCCAGCCTGCCTAGCTTCCCTTTCTTAGGTTCAGGTTTAATTCACTTCACAGATGTCTTTGGGGGTGCATTTGGTGTCCCCACGAGGTGCGCCCATGCTGGGGTGTGGCGGTGGAGGGCGATGATGCAGCCCCACGGGGAAGAGGCCCACTGTCCAGGGCAGCATGGGCCAGGACGCCCACTAGGTGGGCGTGACATCTTGAGCGCCGGGAGAGGCAGGGCTGCTGGGCGGACGGAGGGACAGAGCAGCGGGATCGAGGCCTCTGGCTGCCTCCTCTGGGCTGCAGGGGCTTCACAGCCGCAGGGCCTCCCCCGGCTGCCGGAGGCCCTTCCTCACTCCTGCCAACACCAGGCAGAGAGGTCTCTGACTGACTGGGTGGGGGTTTGGCTGTCCAGGCCTCCGCTCAGGGTGGGGCAGGTTCCCCCTGGGCCCCTGAGTTTCGCCCTTACCCTCTGATCTCTTTCCTTCTGGCCCTGACCTAGAACCTTAGTCAAGAGGTCTCTGTGTGGACAAGCCCCCCTTACCCTCACCCCATGACTCCCCTTGTCAGAACTCCGAGGCCTGCCTCAGACCTGAGCTGGCCCAGGAAGGAGTGTCTGTTTCCCAGGGCAGCGGGTTTAAGCAGCTGGGCCAGCAGGAGATCGATGCTTATGTCAGGGGTGAAGGAGGGAACAGATGTTTTCTGAACAGCAAATCCATAGATGCGGGAGGTGGGAGGGGATGGGAAGGAGGGGAAGGAGGGACACAGTGCTTTCGCATTCTGGAGTGAGCCTGGGGCCTGAAGGATGGACAGCAGTTCTCAGCGGGGGCCGGGGGCACGGGCGAGCCTGTGAGCTCCAGTCCAGAGAGGTAAACATCTTAAAAATTGCACAGTAGGTATTAGAGCTAGAATTTCCGGTCCAGAGCTGCCCTTGGTGCCACGGGCTGCAGGCTGCAGGGAGGCGAGAAGGCCATGGGCAGGTTTTCCTCAGTGCATGGTCAGAGCTCCCCGCCGGGGGGCTGGGGCCAAACCTGAGCTACTCAGGAACCCCAGACATGAATGCTGCCAATTAACCTTGAGCTCCCTCCAAGAAACACTCCCTCACCACAAACATATGCACTGCAGTACTGTGTGTGTGTGAATATTCACATGTTGACGGGTGTCTTAGCAGGACCACCAGACCTGGAGTGAGATCATTAAATCATGGCTTTAGAGCCCAGATCCTGGGCATGGAAAATACCCCATGTTGCTTTTCATGACAGTTATGAAGAAATAAGTGCCTTTTTCTTTATTACTTGTGTTGTTGATCTTCTCCCCCCAAAACAGTGTTCCTGGCAGTTTCCTCACAGGGTCTTGTGGGGAGAAAGCAAATCCAAAACCTTCAGAGTCAGAGAGACTGAAGGTGAAATTCTCGCTCTAACGCCTACTGTGCAATTTTTAGGATGTTTACCTCTCTGAGCCTCAGTTTCCCTACTTGCAATAATTGGGCTTCTGATAGGCATGCGCTGCTATGAGGATGAAAGGCCCTGGCTTGAACAAAGGCTCAGTGGAGCCCGGGGTGGTTCGTCTGACCTCTAGATCAGCGGTCCCCAGTCCAGACCTGGTCTGTGGACTGTTAGGGACTGGGCTGCACAGGAGGTGAGTGGCGGCTGAGCAGAGCTTCATCTGTGTTTACAGCCGCTCCCCACCCCTCCCACTGCAGCCTGAGCTCCGGCCGCTGTGGGGTCAACAAACGTAATGCACTTGAGTTATCCTGAAACTGTCCCTGCCCTGGGCCACGGAAAAACCGTCTTCCACGAAACTGGTCCCTGGTGCCCAGAAGGTTGGGGACCGCTGCTCTAGGGGATGCAGGGATCTCAGTGTGTGGGTCTGAGGGGAGGGTGAGAGGGCTGGCTGCCTGGGCCATGATCTGTGGGCTGCCTGGGGAGTCGCTGGGCTGACAGTTCACTGTCCAGGCCAAAAGCACTGGGAGACCCTTTAGGCTGCAGTCTCATTTTCGAATGCCATCTGTGTGTGTGTGTGTGTGTGTGTGTGTGTGTGTGTGTGTGTGTGTGTGTGTGTGTGTGTGTACAGTGGGGTGGGGAGTGATTCCAAAGACAGAAGGTCCCCACATGCTTCTCCACAAAGTGGGGGAGGAAGGAAGGGCCAGGCCAGGATCCGCGACACCTGGCAGGTGAGACCGGTCCTGGCTTCCAGGATGAAGACGTTTCATTAAAAGCTCTGATATTTACTGGAGAGAGAGGACCCTCGCCATCCTCATGATGCTGAGCCGTTGCCTTGGGGTCTCTGGCTCTAGAATCCAGGGGAGCCCCCAGGCCCTCTCCTCTGCAGCCCATCCCTCCAGGCAGAGCCTGTCCCCATCTGAGCCTCGGTGCTGGGTGGGGCTGAGGGCAGGGGCAGGGGGCTCCCTCCACAGCCCGAACAAGCCTCAGCTTTTCTTGGGCCTCACTCAGGGAGGGCTAAACACCACAGACTGGTTCAAAACAGATCCTCCAAGCACTGTCTTCAAGTCAAATCAAAGTGCCCCACACTTTGTGGGCTATCTGAGGGCCAGGAGCTGCCCCTAACCTTGGGCACTGGGCCCACGGGGTCCGCCAGGCTCTTGCACAGCGGCAGGAGGACCTGGAGTTTTGTGAGTTTTCTGGGACTTGCAGGGATCTCAGTCCCTGCCCAGCACCATCTGGCATCATGAGAAGCAGTAGCGAGCTCCCTGGGGGTGGAGGGGGGCAGCCCAGGCTGGCGTGGGTCAGGCCCACCGGGTGCTGGTCCCAGTGGGGAGTGCAGGGGGCTTGGTAAGGGGCAGAGGAAATCTGCCTGAAGGCGCTGGAGAAGCAGCGCCAGCTCTCTGTTCGGGAGGCCTGTGACCCGGCGGGGCTGCCCTGAGGCTTCCATCCCAGGTGATTCATGGGTGCAGGGAATGGGTTGGAGGGGCTCAGCTCAAACCTTGGGCTGCTGAAGTGGGAAGGGATTAATGACCAGCCCTGGGAGCCAGACAGCCGGACCTGGAGAGACAGATGTTCTCCATTATATAATATCTTTTTTTCTCATATTGTTCAGGGCCATTACTAGCTTTGTCACAGGAGCGTTCTTTGAGAGCCACTTACAAACACAGTGTGGGCTATGCTGGAGTCCGGAGTCCTGCTCCCGCCTTCCCCAGGAGTACACACACACACACACAGAGTCACACACACACACAGTCACACACATACTCACACTCACACACACTCACACGCATTCACACACAGTCACACTCACACACATACACACATGCTCACACACACACACCCCCCACAGAGGAGTGGGGACAGCCAGGCTCACAGCCCACACTGGCCGCCCGGGAGGACACGGGCCACAGCCAGCAGGTCACCTTCTCCTCAGAAGGCTGCTTGTCTGTCTCGGGCTCGCAGCCCACTGGGCTGAGGACACGTGCTCACAGCTTCGCTGCAAGGGAGGCTGGGAAAGTAAGTGTCTGTTCTCCAAGCTTCTCGACGGGGAGGTGGACCCTGCCTCCTCTCATTAGATAGTGGAGTTTCTCAAACCTAGGAGGGATTTTCCCAGGGCAAGGTCCGGCGTCCTCCCCGGCCTTATCCCACGCCGCTCATCCCACTGCTCGCCGCACCTAGGGCCTCTTCCGTTTGGCTACGCCCAGTGATGTGGTCCCCAGCTTGGGGCTCTGCCTAAGCTCTGCCTAAGCTGTGATGCTTGCACCCCCCTCGCGGCCCCGTGGCTCCTCAGTGAGGCCTGAGCACTGCTCCTCAGCTCCCATCCTGCCTATGCTTCAACACTATATTGTTTTCCTGCCTTTCAAGCGCTTTGCCCCTCCTGTAATCATTGTAACAGAAGGCGGATAGAGGCATCCTGCTGCCAAGGATTTTGGCTAGAGCTTACAATCTGGGGCAACGGCTGGGAAGTAACCCTAGCTGAATAAACAGAACAAATAAATACAGTTGTTGGATGCATGTTAGACTTGCCGAGAAAGCGGGATGGCCTTCATGACCATTATCCCAACCCAGTAATTCAGCGTACAAGAGGAGGGCAGACATTGTCAAGGAGACGGGGAAGGGAATTTGCAGGAGGAAGTGCGCTTTTGATTGCTCTCTTCCCCTTGATGAAGGGGTGCTCCCTTGGGTCACAGCCCAGTGCTAGGGAGCCAGGAGAACTTCCCCCAGAGATGAGGGTGCCCATGTCCTGCCCTTCCTTCTCCAGGGGCTCCTGAGTGGCACACACATGCTGCAGCCATTGGCCTGAAGCTTGGGTATAGAGCCCTTGAGAGAGCTTCCTGAGCTCCTGGAGACGGGGGTATCTGTGAACGTGCGACTGGAGTCTGCACTCCCCTGGGGTATTCAGGGCTGGGGACCGCACTGAGGCAGCCTCAGGTGGCCGACTACAGAGACAGGGCAGCTGGGCAGTGCCATTCGGTGAGGCGAGGATGTGCCAGTTTCCCACAGCGGGGGGCTGAGGGAGGTAAGCACGCTGGAGACGTTTGCATGAGACACTCTCGCCCCTGCCAGGAGGACTGCTGGTTGGAAGAGAGCACCCAGGCAGAGAGAGGCTGTGCCTGGTGGGGGGCAGGGGGCCAGGAGCTGAGGGCATAAGGATGGTTATAGAAGTTCAGTGGACAAGGGCATCTACCAACAATATACTGGGGAAAAGCCCTTCACCAAGAAGCCCCATGCAAGGGCCAGCATTTGGAGGCCAGAAGCAGGCATCTCCAATTTTGGAATTGGTTTGATTATTTCGGATGAACAGTCATGCAAAATGATTCAGACAGTCATAGAAACTTGGGATGGAATCTTCCTTGAAAATCCCCTAGGATACGGTACAAAGCCAGTGGTCTTCCCTTAGTCTGCAACTGCATTAATGTTTGAATTTAGCATTTTGATGTTCTAAGAGGTGGCATTTCTTCAACTTCCCCATATAACTTCTTATAACTTAATAAATCTATCTTCCTGACATCTAGCCTTGTCTCTAGTGAATCAGCTCTTGACTATTTAGAAAACAGACTTAATTAGCCTTTTTCCCTTCTCCTGGCTCCACGATTACTGTTGAGATGTTAGACGGCTTCTTAGCACGCATTAAAGATGCAGCTCAAACTCCGCGTTCCAATATTCAGTTTGGGTTAGTCCGCTCTTTATTGCGCTTCCCTGGTGGCTCAGCTGTAAAGAACCTACCTGCCAGGGCGGGAGATGCGGGCTCAATCTCTGGGTCAAGAAGCAGCCCTGGAGAAGGGAACGGCAACCCACTCCAGTGTTCCTGCCGGGAGAATCCCATGGACAGAGGAGCCTGGCGAGACCGGGTCCGAGGGGTCACAAAGAGTCAGACATGACTCAGCGACTGAGAAAGAGCAACCACAGCACACGATGTGACAGAAGCGCCCTCCCGGCTGGGAGAAAACCGCCAAGAGCCCCGAGGCCCTGTCTCTCCCCAGCCACGCCTCCCTCCCGCCCTGCGCCGGAAGCGGAAGCGGAAGCAGCGGAAGCGGAAGCGGAGGGCCAGGAAGGGAGGAGAGTCTGGGAGTGCAGGCGGCACGTCCTCGTGCCCCCCGCTACCCCATCCCCGTCTGAGCTGAGGCAGTGAGAAATTTAAAATTGCATGTGAGACTGAAGTTCTAATTGTATGGGACTTTCAGCCACTTGAAGACTGAAATTATTCCTGAGATGAGAGCTGAAGTGATTGCAAAGCTGAGAGAACAGCCAGAGACGCTGTAAAATACAGAGGGAGGGATATGAGAGACTAGAGCGTTGGAGACAGTTTGGAGAAAACGAAGCTCTTTGTTATCTGTAGCCCACTTGTGTTTAGACCAATCCACAGGTCTGTTACCTTCTGGGTCACTTATTTATTAATTCGTTTCCTGCCTCCCCAATCCCACTTCACCCTGTGTTCTACGAGACCAGGAATCTTCTCGGCCAAGGTCAAGGTCACTGCTGTGTCCTTAATGCCTAGAACAATGGCTGGCACATAGTAGATGCTCAATAAATCTGTTTTAAATAAGGGAAAGATCAAATGTCCAAATACATTTATCAACATTGCTGTGACCTATTTTATTAAATTGGTTGAAAATGTTATTTTATTTGAGGACCGAGTTTCCCCCCAGTTAAACTGGCTTGGACTCCTCAACCCCAGGAGCTACTCAGTGGGCTGAGCCACTGATCACCCAGCTCAGTGCTTTAGGCAGGGCTCTGTCCCCCAGAGACCAGCCGCCAGGGGCGGGAGGCAGAGCCCAGGAGAGTCTGGGGTGATGGGAAGGCCAGGCCAGGCCTGGCCTCTGCCCGGGACACAGCTGTCACTGAACTCCAGTTAAAAGTGGATGTGAGGGCCGGTGGCTCAGAGTGCCTGATAGGAGCCCTCCTGATGCCACGTTAAGGACTTTTCCCAAGGACTCCCTTGATGGATCAGTGGCTAAGACCACATACTCCCAATGCAGGGGGCCTGGGCTTGAGCCCTGATCCAGGAACTAGATTCCACAGCCCACAACTAAAGATCCCCCACGCGGCAACAAGATCCCACTCCTGCTACTAAAGCCCTGTGCAGCCAAATAAGTACATCAAAAAACAGAAAGGGGACTTTTCCCAGAGCGCTTCCATGGGCTGGGCGTTGGCCCTTGTGCTCGTCTGCAAGCCACCAGCAGAGGGCGGTGCCACCTCCCCATATCCAGGGTCACCCCTCCTGCCCATCCTTAGAGCTGCTTGCACCCCTCACTTCCTTACCTGGAGCTTTAGGAAGCAGCTTGCACATCTGCTTTGTTTAGGGAAGAGGGTTGGAGGAAACAGGGTCTTTAGTGTCTTGGGCCTGCTGTAACAAAGTACTGCAAACTGGGGCTTAAAACAACAGACGTTTATTCTCCCTGGAGGCCAGCAGTCTGAAATCACGGTGCCAGGTGGGCTGTGCTCCTTTGAAGGATATAGGGAGGAGCCCGTCTTTGCTTCTTCTAGCTTCTGGTGGTCCTGGCACTCCTCAGCTCCTCAGATAGTGGCAGCAGAACTTTCTCTGCCTCCATCTCCACAGGGTCATCTTCTTTTTATAAGGACGCCCTACACTGGATTTAGGGACCACCCCTAAACTCAGGACGATTTCATCTCGAGGTCCTTAATGGATTACATTTCCAAAGACTCTACTTCCAAATAAGGTCACCTTTTGAGGTTCTGAGTGGATGCGAATTTTGGCGGGACACCACACCCCGACCCCAAAGGACTCTTGATTGACAACCTACTTTGCCCTAGGGCCTGTGCAAGTCACCTGCATCCTCCAGTCTTCATTATGTTCCAAAAAACTGGGAGACATGTGTTATTGTTTCCTTTTATTCCCCTCAGAGGAGAAAACTGAGGCTCAGAGAGGTTCCCTGACTTCTGTAAGTTGCATGTGAACCGGGGTTGAGCTCAGGGCTGTCATCCTCCAAAGCCATCTATACTGGTTTATGAGAAGCTTGAGGACAGGAGTTTTGGCCTTATTCATCTTTTCACCTCTCTTCTCCCATCATTTCTGGAGCCAGCACTCCGCACACTGATAGTTCTGAAAACTGATACATAAGAAAGGGACCATTGACCTTGAGAAAGACCTGGAACCGGTGTATCACTGACGTGGTTGCAGAACCTTATGGTTGCTGGGTGTGTGGACCATCCCCCAAAAGCCTCCTTCAAAACCTCTGTGCTGACAAGTGACGCCTTCTCTCACTGACTAGATGCTCCTGCTCCCCCGAGAAATCATGCAGCCCCTACAATCTCAGATCTGTGCTAGCCCTGGAGAACAGGAAGGGCAACCATAATAAAGATGAAATCTAAACAACAGTTACAATTTGTGAAATGCTTACTACCCCACAGGCCAGGCGTTTTATATAGGCGGTATCTTGAAATCTTCATAACAGCCCATATAGGTAAGTAGTATTATCCTTGTTTTTGCATAGAGGTTGCATTCTGATCTGAGTCTCCCTGACTTTGAAGTTGGTATTTCTGCACTTTTTTTTTTTTTTTTTGCTTCTTTCCAACTTCCCTGCCAGAAGGGCACCTTTGTACTACCACAGATTTCCTGGGCAAAGGGTGGAGGGAAGTGGGAAGATGCTGGAAGCAGAATGTCTAGGCTGAGTCAAGAGGATTCCTAGGTCCATGGGGAGGGCACCCATACTGCTCTAAGTTTTAAAGACTTCAGAGAGAAAACATCATTCCCTGAAGAGCCAATTAATGAAAGTTAATTTGCATATCTAGATTGGTTCATGAAAATTGTAACAAGCTCCTTGTGGACTTGGGGGTGAAGTTCAGGAGTGTTGAACATTTGAAGGAGATTTTTGTTAAGGTTTTTCATTTGCTTGCTTTATTTCTTCTCAAATTTGACTTCTCCTGGCTTGAAAATAGAGAATTCACTAACTTGTGGATCAGGTGTAGTCCCCTTCAGGCACAGCCTGATCACGACTTCAGCATCATATTCTGTGCTGCTTGCCTCCTCCTCAGTTTTGTTCTTGTAGCCAATTCCTTCATAGCAGCCAAGTGACTATAGCAGCTGTAGTTGCCACCCTTGTACCAAACTCCTTCTAGAGATAGCTTTTCTCTTCTAATCAGTAAACCAGATTTCTGAGCTTAGATCTTATTGAAGGTCATGCGCCTTCCCTAAACCAATGATTAAGGCCAAGGGAACTTATGGGATTACACTACTGTGTTGAAGCCCATCAGAGACCACTCCTCGAGCTACAGGTGAGATAATTACACCTCAGCTGCTGCAGGACAGGGAAACAGTGGGACGGGTGTTGGGAAGACATCCCAACCTCCTCTACAAAGATCTCCACGGGGAAGGAAAGTGGAACTGACGTCCTTTGAGCATCTGCTGCAAATCAGACCCTTTTTAAATTTTGGCAGCACATTGTATGGCAGGTGTTTTTATTTCCATTTTCAAGATGAGTAAATAGATTGAGATTCCGAGGTTTGTGTCTCATAACACTCTTGCATCAGCATGTAGCGGACTTCGGGTCTGAATCCTGGCCACGTGTCCCTGCTCCTCCCATCTGCTGAGGGGGCTCCAGCTTCATTTTTCCCCCTTCCTCTATCTCCTTCTTCAAACCCCTCATGCTTCCTAACACTTGGAACTCTGTGACTGAGGGATATTGGCACAGAGATCTGTAGATTCTTAACTAAAAGGTGGACAGAATCCAGCGTTGAGTGTGCCAGGGACTTGCAGGATCATCTCATTTTCCCTAGTGCCATGAATCAACATTTCTCTTACCAGGTTGTTAGATAAAGGCACAGAGAGGGCAAGGCATTTTATTAAGGCCACATAGCAAGCAATGAAGGATCAAGATCAGCAGGCGCTGGAAGGCCTGTGTTCTAACCAACTCTTCTCTCAACTTTTAAAATTAAGTTTTACCAGCATATAGTTGCTTTACAGGGCTGTGTTAGTTTCTACTGTACAGCAAAGTGAGTCAGCTATATGTATACACAGAGCCCCTCTTTTTTGGGTTTTCTTCCCATTTTGATCGCCACAGAGCACTGAGAAGGGTTCCTGAGCTTTAGGGCAGGTTCTCATGAGTTATCTGTTTCATGCGCAGTGTCAACAGTGTGCGTGTGCGTACGTCAGTCCCAAGCTCCTCATGCTCTTCTTTCAGTTGCTTTTGAAGCAGCACATGTAGCATTTCTGCACTTGGAACTGGTGGACATTGCTGGCACCCTCACAGGCGTCACAGGTGGGAATCACCTTGGCCAAGGCCCCTTTCAACCCAGGCCTGATTTCTCAGCTCCTGGGGCCTGCTAGAAACTCACTCTAATCCAGCAGACCTTCTTACATGCCTCCAACCTACACATTCCCAGGAAGTTGTTTGCAGCCATCATCTCTTTAAACGTCACAACTGCTCTGTGAGAGGCGGGGCTCACTCTCCAGGGACCCAGAGGGGTAAGCTGGAGCTCAGAGTTTAGCCACTTGCCCAAGATTACGAGCCAGGCTATGAACTGGTTCCATCAGATACCAGTGCCCGACTGTACCACTTCTAACGGAGCTGCTGGGAAAGGATTTGAAGGGGAGGTGGTATAACATCTGTGTTTTGCAGGATGAGGGAAGAGTTAAGCTATAATAGAGTCCCCTCATTGGTCCAGTGCTTCTCAGGTTCAAGCGATCTTGCCTGTAGAATCACCAATTCACTCACTCACTAACTCAATCATCCATTCGACCCTTCAGTAACTATTTATGTTTATGATTTTAAAATAGTCATTATTTATTTTGGTCTGCACTGGCCTTCGCTACTGCATGTGAGCTTAACTCCAGCTGTGGTGAGCAGGGCTGCTCCTGGTCGTGGTGTGCAGGCTTCTCACTGCGGGGCTCCTCTCGTGCAAAGCGGGCGTGCGGGCTCAGTAGTCGTGGCTCACCGGCTCAGCTGCCTTGAGGCCTGTGGGCTCTTAGTTCCTGGACCAGGAATCGAACCCAAGTCCCCTGCATTGGCAGGTGATTTCTTAACCACTAGACCACTAGGGAAGTCTTGAGAGATGGTTACTGAGCACTGCTTGGGTTCTGAGGATTCAGTGATGAACAAGACAGGGTCTCTGTCCTGAGGCAGCCTCTGGTTATCTCACAATAGCATGAGGCAGGCCAGATGTCAAAGTGTCATTCCCATTTGGCAGACTAGGAAACTGTCGCTTAACCAAGTGACGTACTGGTCCAAGATCATCCCGTTATGCGAGTGATGTTACTAGGATGGGAACTGTGGTTTTCCAACCCCCTCAGTTACGCTGCCCTGGACACCAGTGGTATCTCAAAGGACAAAACGTCAGCTTGCTTTCTTTTTTAATTTCTTTCTTTCTTCCTTCCTTCCTTCTTTCCTCCCTTTGCTTTCTTGACATAAAAATGTAGAGAAGACAGTGCATTCTTGCAAGACTCTGTGTGGAGAGCTGCAGTTAGGAGGGAGCCTAGGCCTGGGGACCCTTCCTGAGCCCCCAGAACTTTGGAACCAAGGTCCTTGCCGAGGAACTGTTAGCATGCAGGCAAGTTATTGCAACCAACCCAGGCTTTTAATCAGGCAGCATTTAAACAGTCCCATTTTGTCTGCGATTTCGCCGGATGTTTACATCATTTGTAATGAGACAAATTGGGACAAATTGCCAAGGACACTTATGTAAATGAGACCAACAGACATGCTCCCATCTCCAGTGGTCGATGGAGGGCCTCTGTTACTTTCTCCTCCCTTTCTTTCTAGGGATGTTGTAGGGAAGACTTGGCACTTTAAATTCTGCAAACCTTCTCCCTGGGCAAACAGAATATTCCTTGGAAGACAACAGCTTTGTATTTCTGGTTGTGCCTCTCTCCTTCATCTTATTTACTCTCTCACCCACCTCGAAGGAAAAGTAATGTGCAATAAACACAGTTGTTTTAACCGTTTCTGTGTTTCCCTGCACAAAGAAGAGTTGGATCTGCATTTCCTGAAGTAGGTCTGCGGAACCTTTGGAGAACTCTTCATTCAGTTGAGTTTGGGAAACAGGGCTACTAACGTTAGCCCAGAGTCTCCCGTGCAGGACGTTTCAGAGCCTTTGATAAGCTAACGAGCAATGAGAATCTCCTAGAGCAGGTATGGCTTCTAGGAGATCTTTCATGAATTGTTCATGAGCAGAACCAGCTTTGTAAAAAGTCCTGTGAACACTGTCTCCAAAAGACTTGGCAGAAACACAGCCTCTCTGACAGCAGCCGGACCCCCTCCTATTATACCTTGTAAGTCTGGCTGATGACAAACCCAGATGCTGGAGGGTGAGGTCCTCATCTCAGTGGACAGCATGACTGGGATGTGCAGGAGCCAGAGGACTGTGGTGTGTGGGCCCGGAGGGGCCAGAATCTGACCTCAGCCAAGCAGTCCACGCGTCATACCCTGCTGGCCTTATCAAAGGTGTGTCCTTACTGGCCCCCCTGCCTTGGCTTCTGCTGGATCCTCAGCCTCTGGGCCTTTCTACTCCCATGCTCTGCAGTGCAGGCACTCTGCCCTGTCCCCTCATCACGTCTTCCTGTCCAGGCCTGAGGTCTGCAGGGCAGAGAGCCTGTGTTCCAATCTCGAGATCCTTCCTCCCCAGCTCAGCTCAGCTCCAGCTCAGGGCCTAGTGTGCTCACTAGGTATCAGATCTTAGGCCTAGAGATGCCGAGACAAATAAGACATGGACCCTACCCAGAAAGAGCATGCTGCTTAGGGGAGGCACAGACAGAAAACCAGTTACAACCAGGGTGATCACCAGGGTGATGGGGACAATGAAAGGGCAGAGCGGCCTTGCCCAGCCTGGGACTGTCTGGAAGGCTGGATTCCAGAGGGCAGGCAGTGACATGAGGGTAAGCAGGAATTCCCCGGGTGAAGACGGGTGTATGGACCTGCGCTCCAGGCAGACAAAGCCTGAGCTAAGGCCATAGGCAAGAGACGGCATGCTGGTTTAGGAAACTGGATAAAGGCTGGGGTGGTTCTGGGGGAGCACAAGGGATGCAGAGACTGCTGAGTGCCAGATGGGGTGTCTGAGAAGGAAGGAGCCCCAAATCCTGCCTCCTTCACATGTAGAGGGGAGCTTGGGGCAGAGGGATTTGTGGCTTTCACAACACATGAAAACCACAGACGTGAAAATGAAGACCTCGGCCCCTTACCCAGCCCTGGTCTGAGTACCTGGGCCCTACAAGGTCCTGCCCGCACCCCTGCCTGAGCAAGAAGCTATCTGAAATTTACCACAAGAAAAAAAAAAAAAAGAAGAAGAAGAAGGAAGGAAAGAGGAAAGAAAAAAAGTTAGTGGCAGAAACACTCCATGGTCCAGCCTTTGTTCCCGCTGTTCTCTCCCCCTAAAACTCTTCCCTGTGATGGTCACATAGCTTCCTCTCTGCTTATTAAAACCTCTCCTCAGATGCTCAGATGTCACCTCTGGTAAGAGGCCCTTTCTGAACATCCGTTTGAGAGGCAGCTCCAGTGTGGGCTTCCCAGGTGGCACTAACAGTAAAGAACTCGCCAGCCGGTGCGGGAGACATAGGAAGCAGCCCCAGCCTTCTCTACTTCCTCACCCTGCTTCATTTTCCCTCCATTTTACTTCCTTCCTCCTGACGTTCATTACACACTGATTTGTCCACACGGCCACCGTCCATCTCAGTGCAGTGGAAAGATCCGTGGAGATGGGACCATCTTGCTGATTCCCAGTGCCTAGCTCAGCGCCTGGCCCACAGTAGATGCTTACTAAAAGCTTTTGATTGACAAACAAAAGACCAGTTATAAGCATCAGGTGCTTCCACATGTATTGGCTCATTAGATTCTCAAAATTACCCGTGTTTCTGGGGAAGGCTCAGCAGGAGAAGGCACTTGTGTCGGGCCCCCTCGTCAGCCACAGGTGGAGATAGGATGTAAATTCAAATGGAAAGATTCCACTTCTCTGAGCTTTGTTGTTCCATCGCTCAGTCCTGTCCGACCTTTTTCCACCCCCTGGACTGTAGCCCGCCAGGCTCCTCTGTCCATGGGATTTCAGCCCTATAAGTAGACATTATAGTTCTCCAAAGGCTGCTCCCCTGCTGAAGTAACCCTGCTCTCAGACACACAGTTTTGCCTCTTTCCAGGTGATGCAGCTCCCTGAGCTCTCAGGAAAAATAATAGAATAACTGCCAAAGTGAAAATCAACAACAGGCGCTCTTTATTGCATGATTACTATGTTCTGGTTGCTGTGCTAAGGACATTCCTCATATCAACTCAATGAATCCTCACAGCCACCTACAAGGTAGAGATTATTATTATTATCCCCATTTGGCAGATAGAGACTGAGGCAGCTTAAGTAGCTCAAGGCTCCGGCAGTAAGTAGTGAGGTCTAGATCCAAGCACGAGCAGCTGCATTTGGAGCTGGCATGCCTCTGTTCTCATGGCCTCTGTTTCCGCGCCTAGCGGGCAGTGAAGGATCCTCCCTTTGACCTTTGCCAACTTCTGTCTTTGCCAACAAAGGTTGTCCTTTGCTTTTTCCATTAGTCATATATGGATGTGAGAGTTGGATCGTAAAGAAAGATGAGTGCCGAAGAACTGATGCTTTTGAATTGTGATGCTGGAGAAGACTCTTGAGAGTCCCTTGGACAGCAAGATCAAACCAGTTAATTTTAAAGGAAATCAACCCTGAATATTCATTGGAAGGACTGATGCTGAAGCGGAAGTTCGAAAACTTTGACTACTTGATGCAAAGCGCTGACTCACCGGAAAAGACCCTGATTCTGGGAAAGATTGAAGGCAGGAGGAGAAGGGGATGACAGAGGATGAGATGGTTGGATGGCAAAAGTTTGAGCAAACTTCAGGAGATGGTGAAGGACAGGGAAGCCTGGTGTGCTGCAGTCCATGGGTTTGCAAAGAATCGGACAGGATTTAGCAACTGAATAATAACAACTTCCATCTAGTGGAAAACCTCAGGCCACTGAGATTCTCTCTGCAAGGAACTTGTGAGATCATGATTGTGATGGAAATGGCTTTTTTTTTTTTCTAAGGCAGACAATTAATCAGGGGTATTAATGAAAATGCCAGCTCCATTATTGCAGAAACGTAAGTAATTTATTGGGAATTGGACTGAGGCCATTAAAATGTTATTACAGGCTTGTCAGTCAGCCTTCCATGTGCTTCTGCTAAGAAACCGCTGCCTTAATGAAATTGTTTGGTTATCCCAACTCAAAGTTGACGATGCCTGGGTGTGCTGTGCTAGTGAAAGTGATATCCTGGGGTCCCCAGGCCCACACAAAGCAGCTTTCATGTTCTATCTGGCTTTAATCTGTGAAGCTCCTACTATGTGCCAGGCACTAAGAGAGAGAAGAAAGCATGGAGACACAGGCTATGCCATCAAGGAGCTTGTAAACTTGGGGGGGGGGACATATATAAAGATAGCTATATGAACATGCTGGAAAACAGCACATGCAGTGACTTTAGAGAAGTCAATTCTGGCTCAAGGTGGATGGGAGGCTTCCTGGAGGAGGTGTCACTATGCAAAAAAAAATGTCTTTCCTGGTAAGTTGCTCTCTCCTCTAAAATCTGATGGGACTGACAGCAGAAGTTGGTGATCTGAGGATTTAGTTTATGACATGTGTTCTCAATGGGGATGACAGAATTTTCACAGGGGTAAAAATTGGTTCTTTCGGGTGGAGTGTGTGTGCAAAACAACGACAACAAAAACTTAACATTTTTTATGTTTAAAGCACAGATACGCATACAGGACACAGGTAGGTATACAGCATATTTTTGGCATTAAAATTTCATACTGGAGGGGAAGAAGGTGAAGGGAAAGAATGCCTAAAAAAGACATGAGTGAAGAAAAATCCAAGGGACTTCTCTGGCGGTCCATTGGTAAAGATTCCACACTTCTACTGTGGGGGGTGTGGGTTTGATCACTGGTCAGGGAACTTAAGATCCTGTATGCTGCGAGGTGCCACCAAAAAGATAACAAAAGAAAAAAAAGAAAAAAAAAATTAGCAGCTGAGAAGCAACCAGCAGTTGGACCACAGATCCCAGTGCACAGATGGGTGAGTGTGCCCTCTGGGCCATCGGCTGATAGGAAACCACATGAGTTATAGCCCACAGTGAGGAAGGGGGCTGAGGTCTTGGCCAGCCTAGATGCTGGCCAGACAAGCTGACAGCTTTGCTTCACTCCTTGTCTCCACTCATGCCCAGTGAAATCCTGTCGCCAGCCCCCCAGCAGGGTCTCTGGCTCTCCTCTCGGCTGTGGCGATGTTTGGGAATCAGAGGCAGGCAGTTCCCAGGGACTGACTAGCTGTCCCCATCTGCTTTGTGACACGGCCAGAGGAAGCAGGTCCTCCCTGGGAACACATGCTCAGCCATTGCATCCCAGTTGCTCCCTGGGACTTGATGGTTATTTGGGAATCGCCTATTTCAACTCATCACCTCTTGTGGGCACCAGAGCTGGTTGACCTCCTCTTGAACACATAGTCTGCTCACGCCATTGAGGCTGCAAGCCCCTGGTGCATCCACACCGTTTCTTCTCCTGGGCCATGAAGAGCCAGCCACACAGAAACCAGCCACCCCCTGCTGAGGACTAACCAGGCAAGGCCTTGCGATCCTTTACAGAAGTTCTTTACCGTCCTTCCTGATTAAACAAACCTTCTAACGTGTCTACACATTGCTATTTATTCTATCAGTCAGGACAGGCTGAGATCTGCTGCAGTAACAAACAACCCCCAAATCTCAGTGACTAAAAGTAACAAAGGTTCATTTCTAGCTCCTTCCCTGCCCTCTCTTTTTTTCTTTTATTTCTCCTGTTCCTAACTTCTCCATTCATTTCTGTCCCCCTCTCCTGTGCCTTTGGGTTCAAAATCTTGGCTCTCTCACTAGCTATGTAATTTTGGGCATGTTACTCAGGGTTTTTTTTTTTTTTTAATGCCTCAATTTCCTAATCTTTCAAGCAAGAGGTAATCATATTACCCATTTAATGGACTGTTGAGAAATTAAATGAATTAGTGCATGTAAAGTTCTCAGACCACGCTGAACATAACAGAAATACTCAGTGTTCTGTCTAATTACTAGCTATATTGCTATGACTCTGTGCAAAGGAATCAAAACTGAAGACTGTGTGAAGACTCACAGTCTCGATGGATGGGAGGCAGATGCTGGGCGAGCCCAGGGGGTGGCAGTGGTCCACACCCGCTGGTGGGAAGGCAGGTGGGGGCTTAAAGTGAGAGACTGCAGCTAGGGGTTCAGGGAGAGGCAGATGCTTGCCAAGCGGTGACGAGTAGAAGAGCATTGAGGAAGGGAAGATCAGACGCTACAGTCACTGGGGGAACCCACACAGCTCGGGGCGTGTGGGGTGGGGATGTTCCATAGGAGGGAGTCATGATCAATGTGAATTCTGGCAAAATCTCTGCTGTGTGAAAAGCGGATAAGACCAGGACTCAGCCCAGGACCAGGCAAGTGGTCGAGGGGGAGCTGATGCTGCAACTGAGGGAGACGGGAAAGACCTCTGGAAGGAGGAATCAGCAGAACCTACAGCCCGATTGGCCCTTCGGGGTAGAGGAGGCATTAGCCACAGGTTTCTAGCCTGCCCAAGGCGGGCAGGACAGGGCACACACCTTTAGCAGAAAGGATACACCGTGGGCCCTGAATTATGCTGGCCACATTCACTCAGAGCCAAACCTAACGACGTTAGTCTGGGGCATGGTGATCAGCCTGCCCTCCTGCTGCCACCGTGATGATGAGACTCCCCTCCATTAAAGCAATTTACTCCATCTCCTTAGACTTGGGAAAATGGGAGCGATCTCTAGGGAGGGCTGTGTGATACCTGACCTCTGGCTCACCCTGGGAAGTGGTGCATTTTCAGCCCTGCAGGCAGAAGGCCTGTTTGCTGTCACTCATCCATGCTGTTATCGAGGTTCCCGGGATGTGTGATTCAGCTGAGGGATCTGCATCCTCCTCCCCTGTCGCCCCATCAGTCTCTGGAAGGGAGAGCAAGTGCTTCCTACCCGTGATGGCTCAGTTTCACTAATTGCACTTAATTCCTCTGCACTGTGCCCGGCAAGGGCCTGCTGAGAGCTCTCCATCGACTCGCTGCAGAGTTGGCTGGCCTGTGGCTGGGAAGGAGGGCTGGCAAAGGGAAGGGAGGGGACACAGGCACTGAGAGGGAGCGTGCGTTGTGCCAAGTGTTTCTGGAGCTCACACACACTGTTGCCTCCTGCCTCGCCTGCGCTGTGATTGGGTGTCGCTGTGTCTGGTTTTCTCGTGGGCCAGGAGCTTGCTGAGGGCAGAGAGGCTGCTGTGGACATCTCTGTCTCCAGCACCTGTCCAAACCGCTCATAAATGCTTGTGGATACATCAGGGGGATTACTTACTAGCATGGAAGCTCTAGGAGGGCAGGGACTTGTGTCTCTCATGTTGACTGCTCCATAACCAGCACCTAGCACAGTGCCCGGCAAGTGTTGAACACACACACATTGAATGAATGAGTGAACAAATCTTCCCTCCGAGCAACCCTGCAAGGTGGGTGGGCTAGGCTGCATCACTGGGTCATAATCCCCCCTCCCCGTCACCCTTCCCTGCCCCACCGGCCCTAGGCTTGGCCATGTGACTCGCTTTGACACTACAACAATTGGGAACCTGACTCCAAAATTTCTGCTCTTTGCTGTGAAAGCTGGGAGGAAGAGTGGGCTTGGGACCTGAGTGTCCCAGGTTCCAGGAAGGCAGCCGTGGCCAGGAACTCCAGGGGAGAAGGCAGGCTTGACAGACGGCTGTCTCTGTGGCCCTCACCACCCAGCATATGATGCCTCCCACAGGGCTACATGGATGATTCCACATTTTCTAACATTTTCTTACCCTGAGCAGCTGGTTCTAACACTGTGCCCTGCCCCTCAGTCTCATGCTAACTCTGCCATGCTGTGATTTTCATGGGAATTAGCCTTGCCTTTCAAAGATGCCAGGAGGCGTGGGGTGGAGAACTGAGTACCAGCTGTGGGTAGCGGAGCACGGGCTCTGCCGAGCTCTCACCATGGGATGCCAGGTGAGTCCAGCCCCTCTAGAGCCTGGACAGCTGGAAGCCAGGGGCTTGAACCAGATAAGCTTGGATGACCTGTCTTGCTCCAATTCTAAAAACTGCCTTCCTCCTCGACCCCCAGCTGGGGCTGAGAACCATTTTTTCTCAGAATCAAAGTTAATTAGAATTGTGAGCTGAAAAGGCATCTCAGAGACCCTCAAGAAATGATCACTGCATCTGAGTCTCATTGTCAAGCCAGAAGATCTGAAATCAAATCCTACCTTTAGCATTTCTTACCTATGTGACTTCAGAAAAATCAGACCTCCGTTTCCTGATGCAGAATATGGGTGATAATAGCTATTGTGTAGAGCTATTTATGGACTTTCCTGCTAGCTCAGTGGTAAGAAAAAATCCACCTGTCAACACAGAAGACACAGGTTTGATCCCTGGGTTGGGAAGATCCCCCAGAGAAGGAAGTGGCAACCCACTCTAGTGTTCTCGCCTGGGAAGTCCCACGGACAGAAAAGCCTGGCAGGGTAGAGTCCATGGGCTTGCAAGAAGAGCTGGACATGACTAGCAATGAAACAGCACAACAGAGCTACTCACAAGATGAAAGGGTGAGTACCCGTGAAAGGACCCTGACTGTATCAGGTGCCCATTAAGACTGGAACATACATCTCCAGAATAATCTTCCAGCAGCAGGGGAAGGATATACGCATTATTGTTGATGGTGGCTGGCGGACACAGGCTGATGGTTTGTCTATTGTTGTGGAGTTCCTAAGTCGGGTCCCACTCTTGTGACCCCAAGGACTATAGCCTGCCAGGCTTCTCTGTCCATGGGATTCTCCAGGGAGGACTACTGGGGTGGGTTGCCATCTCCTTCTCCAGGGGATCTTCCCAACCTATAGGAAATGCATCCTAGAAGTTTATAATCATTGGAGCATTTATTAAGGACTTAATAGTATATCGGTGGTCACACTCAGCACATTACTTATGAGCTTGCTGAATTTTTAGAACTCCATGAAATAGGTAGAATACTCTAATTTTACACATTGATGAAACTAAGGCATCGAGAGGGGGTTCACAGAATTGGCCAAGCTCACTCAGTTACTGGAAGGCACAGCCAGTGTTCAAATCTGGATCAGCCTGGCTCCAGAGTCCCGGCCCCTAATAGCTATGCGAGGACACTCTCCAGGCTTCTTACTACTTGGAGCTGTGTGAGAACAGGAAGCCCGCCTGGCATGCTGTGTCTGACAACACTGCTTGACTGCCTAGAACTGCTTTTAGTAAACTGTGCCTTGAAAAGGTTCCATGTATCTATGCAGAGGAGAAACTTGAGAAGCATCCCTACAAAACTCTGATGGTGTTGACAATAAGGATTTGGTTAAAACACTAGCTCACCCACATCACACAGGCTCGGAGGAGAAAGTACTCTCACATATCCATGTTAACGACCAGTATGTTCTCATTTGAAGGTAAGTGGTTCTCAAATTTGAATGTGCGTCACCATTACCTGGAGGCTTGTTTAAGACACTGATGGCTGAGCCTCACTCTCAAATTCTAGGCTGGGGCTTGAGAATCTGTTTATCTCACAGATTTCCAGGTGAAGCTGAGGCCTCTGGTCTGGGGACCATATACTGAGAAACTGCTGTGGAATTTTGCATAACAGATCATGTTTCCTGCTTTGCAGGGGCTGCTAGGAAGCTCAGAGACAAATTAGGAACCATCCTAGCAAGAGTTCATGCACTTTTCCATTGTAGCTTTATATCCAGCCACTTTTTACTTTTTTGCACTTGCATTTTCCTAATTGTCACAAGATCCTGACTGAGATAAATGAGTAAGTTAGCATTTAAAAATTTTTGTTCAACTGTCTCTTTATAAGTCACCAAAAAATCCCTTTTGAAATGTACACACACAAAAGTAAAAGATTCTTTTGTGAAAAAATCTTTTCACAAAAGATGAAATGGCTAAGTGCTTAGATTACAGCATTAAGGTGCCAAGGGATTCACATTCACCTTCTCCGTGCATCAGTTTCCTCAGATGTAACACAATACTTCTGCTTCCTAAGCCCCTTGGGAAGATTTTGCATGCGATAAGGCATGCAATGAAGTGCTTATTAGCATGGCGCCTCACATCACCAGCTCGATGAATGCTGGTGATCATGGTAATTATCGTCTGCCAGAAGCATAAATAAATAGCCTTGTGGCCGCCATTGCTTTCTGTTGACTCTCCCACTGGAAGGAAGGGAGGAAAAGCTTTCTCATTCTGTGTGATAGGAAGCCACCGTGGGGAGGACAACTTTCTCTTTTCTGGTCTTTGCTATGTACGATTCTGCAGGAGACCGAGTGAGCTCCACACACCGTGGTGAACAACTTTTCCTGCCCAGAGCACGACGTTGTGGGGAGCACCGGGAGGCCCCATTATATCGCTGTCACACCGGGGGAAACAGACGTCTCCCTGTTGGAGAGTGATGACAAGTAACATTAAGGCACCAAACCCTCGTGTTCAAGCCTGACTCAGAGCCAGCGAAACCTTCCCCGCCTCCATCTAGAATCATGCTTCCAACTAGGACCTCAATCCTGAGGTTTTAACCCTTCCTCCGGCAGGGACGACTTCACAGAGCACGAGAGGAGCAGTGCGGCTTTGGCATTTCTCTCAATGCGGAAGTCTCGCCACCTTCGTGCTAGTTTCGTCTCCGTTCTGAGTCCGCTGCGTAGACACACTTCTCCCCGTTGTCAACATTTTCATTTCTTTACCTTTGGCTGCGCTGGGTCTTCGCTGCGTGTGGGCTTGCCTCTGGCTGCAGTGTGGGGGCTGCTCTCTAGTCGCCAAGCAGGGGCTTCTCCGCGTCGTGACTTCTGGCTGCGCAGCGCGGTCTCTGGGTGCCCAGGCTTCAGCAGCTGGGGCGCGTGGGCTCGGTCGGTGCAGCTCTCGGCTCTCGAGCACAGGCCTGACAGTGGTGGTGCGCGGGCGTCATCGCCCCACAGCACGTGGGGTCGTCCTGGATCAGGAACTGATCTCGTACCTCTGCACTGGCAGGTGGACTCTTTAGCACTGAGAGCCACGAGGGAAGCCCTAATTCTCCCCATTTTATGGGTGAGTAAACTGAGGCTCAGGAAAGCAGAGTGAATTGCTGAGGTTGCATCACTGAAGTTGGCTTTCCAGGTGGCACAGTGGTAAAGAATCCGCCTGCCAATACAGAGACAGGAGTGGTTTGATCCCTGGGTCAGGAAGATCCCCTGGAGGAGGAAATGGCAACCCACTCCAGTGTTCCTGCCTGTAGAATTCCATGGACAGAGGAGCCTGGCGGGCTACAGTCCAGCGAGTTGCAAAGACCTGGACACGACTGAGCACGCACGCACCATCAGTGTTATCTGACTTCAGCAGCCATTCTCAAGCGACGGCAGCGTGAAGCCCAGCGAGTCAGCTGCCTCGGGCTTTAAGCTTCTTTCACCCTCCTCCATCTACTCTGGTGTCTGCTTACCAACCCCAATGACAGCTGGACGAAATGACGTCTTATCTGGAAAGAACTTAATGATGTTCTCTTTCCCAGGAGAGCCTGGGGCCTGAACAGCAGCATGAAAGACTGGGGAAGAGGGCAGGATTCAAGGCGTGTGCCAAACAGGCTTCTGTGTCCAGCTTTGGTGCCCACTCTTTTCCGGCGCTCACTCCCCTGACCCTGGTACAGTTTTGAGGTGAAGCCTTCCAGATGATATCTGGGTGACCCGCAGAAGCCCAAATTAGGAGCCGTTACCAACAGAAGACCCAGCAGAACAAGAGGCAGAAGGTTAGATTGCAGGGAAGGGAAGCTTGCCCCCAGGCTCGGCAGACCCGGCTCTGGCCCTCGCTCTCGTTGACAGAGGTGGTGTGACCTTGTGTGGGACTCAGGGTGACGCGGCCTGCTGGACAGCCTGGCCTGCAGCTTCATGCTCATCCTGAGGCCGGTCCTCATTCCATCCTCCTTCCCAGAGTACACTGACTGACGGCCCCCAAGACGGCCACATCCTGATCCCTGGGGCCTTTGTTTTTAGCCTGGCAAAGAATTTGAGATGTGGTTAGGCTGAAGATCTTGAGACGGGGCCATCATCCAGGAGCATCCAGGTGGAGCCTGAATAAAATCCCAGGTGTCCTTCTAATAGGAAGGCAGAAGGAGGCAGACACTGGAGGGATGCGGCCGGAAGCCAAGGAGTGCTGGCGGCCACCAGAATCTGGAAGGAGGGACTGCCCCGGCAGTGCAGTGGTTGAATGTCTGCCTTCCAACGCAGGGGATGTGGGTTCTATCTCTGGTCAGGGGACTAGGATCCCAGAAGCCTGCACATCACAACTTCAGAGCCCACACAGCCAGAGAGACGCCCGAGCCCTGCAGCCGGGACTGGACTCAGCCAGACAAGCACATAAATAAATAAAATACACATTAAAGATCTGCGAGAAGCCGGGAACTCCCTTCTTCTGACAAGGAGCGTGGCCGTGGAAACACTTTCACTTCGGCCCAGTGGTGCTGATTTTGGAATTCTGAGCTTCAGAATGGTGAGAGAATAAATTTTTGTTGTTCCCAGCCCATCTAATATGTGGTAACTTGTTACAGCAGCCACAGGAAGCTAATACACTCCCAAACAAATTCAATTCTAAAAGTACTGGCAAGGCATGTAGAGTTTACTGAAGGTTTCAAGGGGAGGTGAGAAAGGAATTCACATTGAACACGATGTATTAATAGCTGGAGATGAACCAGGCTCTGCATTAGAGCTCTGCTCTCCAGGAACCCTTCCCTCATCGTGTCGTCATACGATCCTGACACCCCAGAGTGTCAGGGGCATTTTACCAATTGCCACTCTCAGACAAACAAAAGGAGCCTCTTTGAAACAGAGCAGTCAGCAGGTGGGGACTGACCATGTATAAGAAGGCACTGTTTTCTTTTCCATGAGTGGGCTGAGCTGGGGTTTAAGGGTCAGACAGACCCAAAGTCCCCTTCGAGGCACTCACTGACAGCTGGGAGACAGTGAGCTCTTGGCAGGAGCCTCATGATCTCGTCTGTAAAGTGGGGGTTTGAATACCTGCCTCTTGTGGTCGTTGTAAACACAGGAAAGGCACCTTGGCCTGGGTTTGGCACATAGTCATCACTCAGTGATCATTTATATTAGAAAATAATGCTTAGATTAACTGAGCACTTACTGTGGGTAGGAGGAGGCAGTGGCGCCCCACTCCAGTGCTCTCGCCTGGAAAATCCCATGGACAGAGGAGCCTGGTGGGCTGCAGTCCGTGGGGTCGCTGAGGGTCGGACGCAACTGAGCGACTTCACTTTCACTTTTCACTTGCATGCATTGGAGAAGGAAATGGCACCCAACTCCAGTGCTCTTGCCTGGAAAATCCCACGGACGGAGGAGCCTGGTGGGCTGTCCATGGGGTCGCTGAGGGTCGGACGCGACTGAGCGATTTCACTTTCACTTTTCACTTTCATGCATCGGAGAAGAAAATGGCAACCCACTCCAGTGTTCTTGCCTGGAGAATCCCAGGGATGGGGGAGCCTGGTGGGCTGCTGTCTATGGGGTCGCACGGAGTCAGACACGACTGAAGCGACTCAGCAGCAGCGGCAGTGCTGTGGGCCAGGCACCAGTCTGCACTTGTTACAGGGATGAGCTCATTCATTCCTCTCTTCTGCTCTATGAAGCATGCACGAGAAAACGGAGGCACAGAGGCTAAACACAGAGAACTGAGGTGACTGTCAGTGATACGTGGATCCAAACCGGGATGTCCCACTGCAGAGCCATATCTTTAGACTTTAAAATGAGATGGTAACCTAAGCGGGGATGCGGCTGTGTCTGGGCGTGCTGGCAAGCCTGAGGGGGCCTGAGCATTTCTTATGAGAGCACACAACTCAGGAAAAGGACCTTGCAGGAGCAGCTGGGCAGTGAGAGGGCAACTTGGTGGCTGACAGCGGCATTTGGCCCCAGCCTAGGGCACTGTGTGGTGGGAGAGAGAAGTTTTCTGGATGAAGCGGCGCTTCAGGGAAGAAGCAGGGCAGCAGGAGACAGAAGCAGCGGATGCCGCGTCTTCAGCGGAGTTTCTGCAGCTACAGTGGGGATACGGGCCAAGGACTTTTGAGTTATGACTGTTCACGTGGCCTC
Organism: Capra hircus; assembly: GCF_001704415.2. Classification (NCBI taxonomy): domain Eukaryota; kingdom Metazoa; phylum Chordata; class Mammalia; order Artiodactyla; family Bovidae; genus Capra; species Capra hircus. The sequence continues at coordinate 2,583,185 of NC_030827.1, read as the reverse complement.
ATGGAACAGCCTGTCTGCAAGGTAACGGTTATTAATTTTAATAAGTGTTGTAATGAGGACTCAGTGAGGTCACACGCATGTTCTGGACACGTCACACGGGCTGCCAGGCTCAGGCTCCTACACTCCCCAACCCACAGCCCAGAAGGAAGGAAAAACCTGAGATGATCCAGGCTCAGGCTCCTACACTCCCCAGGCCACAGCCCAGAAGGAAGGGAAAAGCTCCTCCCACCCTCCTGTTCTCCAGAAATTTGACTGGCCACAAACAGCTGTCAGTCATTCCATAGGCTGTCCAGACTGCTTGCTGCCTGCCAAGGATTAAAAACAGATGGTCTTCACACCACTGAGAGTTGCTCAGTCGTGTCCGACTCTGTGCAGCCCCATAGACGGCAGCCCACCAGGCTCCTCCGTCCCTGGGATACTCCAGGCAAGAATACTGGAGTGGGTTGCCATTTCCTTCCCCAAGGCATGCATACATGATAAGTCGCTTCAATCACGTCCGACGCTGTGTGACCCCATGGACAGCAGCCCACCAGGCTCCTCTGTCCACGGAAATCTCTAGGCAAGATTACTGGAGTGGGTTGCCATTTCCTTCTCCAAGTCTGTGACACTAGATGGCCATAATTTTATTTTTTTAAAAAGGAAAACAAGTGTTAGCAAGGGTGTGGTGACACTGAAACCCGCATGTGACTGGTGAAAGTGTGTTAGTCACTCAGTCGTGTCCGATTCTTTGCAATTCCATGGCTTGCAGCTGCCAGGCTCCTCTGTCCATGGGATTGTCCAGGCAAGGATATTGGAGTGGGTTGCTGTGCCCTTCTCCACAGGTATAAATAAAATGGTGTAGCTACTGTGGAAAGCAGTTTTTCAGCTACCCAACAAGTTAAACATAAAATTATCCTAAGACTGGCAATTCCACTCCTGGTATGTACTCAAAAGAACTGAAGACACGTGTTCAAAAGAAAAAAAAAACAAACCCATAAATGAAAGGTCATAGCAGCACTATTCATAGTAGCCAAAAGATGGAAAACTCTTAAATGTTCATCGAATGGTGAACTTATAAACAAGACGTGGCATATCCATAACTGGGATACCATTCAGCCATAGGAAGGAATGGGACACTGCCATGTGCTACAAGAATGCCCCCTGAGAACATGATGCTGAGTCAGACATGACAGGTGACATGTCGTTCCACTTCTGTGAATGATCCAGAGGAGGTGAACGAGAGAGGCAGAAAGCAGGCGAGTGGGGGCCAGGGGCTGGGGGTGGAGAGTGGGGGCTGGGGGGGCAGAGTAGGCTCTGGGCTTGCATCTGGGTTGATGACGAGTTTGGGGTTTAGACAGTGGTGATGGTGCACGATGCTGTGAATGTATTTAATGCACTGAGTCGAACACTTTAAAATGATTAAAATAAGCATACAAACGGACCTGTCTGCAACACGGAAGTGTACTCACAGACCTGGAGATCAAACTTGTGGTTGCCAGAGGGAAGGAGAGGAAGGAGGGACAGCTTGGGGGTTTGGACTGACAGGTGTGCACTGCTCGGTTTAGAGTTGATAACCAAAGGGGAACCTGCTGTTTGTATAGCACAGGCAACTCTGCCCGCTACTCTGTAGTAATCTAAATGGGGAAAAAAATGTTTGAAAAAGAAATTGTTGCTGTTGTTCAGTCACCAAGTTGTGTCTGACTCTTTGTGACGCCATAGACTAAAGCATGCTGGGCCTCCCTGTCCCTCACCATCTCCAGGAGTTTGCCCAAGTTCATGTTCATTGAGTCGGTGATGCCATCCAGCCATCTCATCCTCTGTCACGCCATCCTCCTCATGCCTTCAATCTTTTGCAGCATCAAAGACTTTTCCAATGAGTCGGCTCTTCCCACCAGGTGGCTAAAGTATTGGAGCTTCAACATTAGTCCTAAATGCTCATTGGAATGAATATTTAGGGTTGATTTCCTTTAAGTTCAACTGGATTGATCTCCTTGCAGTCCAAGGGACTCTCAAGAGTCTTCTCCCACACCACAGCTTAACAGCATCAATTCTTCAGCACTCTGCCTTCTTTATGGTCCAGCTCTCACACCTGCACGTGACTACTGCAAAAACCATAGCCTTGACTAGATGGACCTTGGCAAAGTGACGTCTTTGCTTTTTAATACACTGTCTGGGTTTGTCATAGCCTCCTGCCAAGAAGCAACCGTCTTCTGATTTCATGGCTGCAGCCACCATCTGCAGTGATTTCAGAGCCCAGGAAGAGGGAATCTGTCACTGGCTTCACCTTTCCCCCTTCTATTTGCCATGAAGTGATGGGACCAGGTGCCATGATCTTAGGTATTTTAGCACTGAGTTTTAAGCCAGCTTTTTCACTTCTGGCAAGTATTCAAAAGAACTAAAAACATGTGTTCAAAACAAAAACAAAAACAAAAACCCCTGTAGAGGAAAGTTCATAGCAGTGCTATTCATAGTAGAAAAAGATGGAAAAATCAGAGAATCAGATACATCAGCCCATCTTCATGTATTTATTGCGATAAAATACCAGTCACAAAAACTTGACTATATTTTAACCACTTTTTGGACACATAGTGCTAGCTTTTCTCTTTCAGTTTTTATTCTGTGCAGGCATGTAGCTGACCGCCAGTGTGAGCTTCCCATGTATAGCAGAGCGGTTCAGTTACGCATGGACATGCCCTTGGGGGAACCAAAGCTCGGAAAGGCATGCCCACTCAAGGGTCAAGCGCAGGCCTCTAACCACTGCTCCATACCGCCCAAGCCGTTTCCTGAGCTGCAGGACGGAGAGAGGGAGGCCACTGGCTTAGAGAAGCAGACCTGCTCGGGAAAGGGGCGCTGCATGCAGCCCAGGGCAAATGGATTCTCTCTGTGCCAAGAAGTTGTTTGCAGAGAACTTCCTGGCCTGCGTGGGGTATGTCTACGCCCCAGCCCATCGCCTCCTGGGGGCTGAACCTGTCTCGCTGGCATTCGTAGTCCGTTTGGCCAAATGGGGCCACTGACTCCGTTCCCAGGAAAGGGCAGGTCTGGGAAAGGCCTGAGCAGCCCTGCTGGGAGGTTCCCACGGTCAGCCCCACAGGCAGGCCTGCTGACCTCCATGAGGCACCAGGAATGAGCACAGAGCAGGGATTTTTCTTTCCGTGGCTTGCTCGCCTCCATCCACCATCTGGCTGACCTCCACTGCCTCCCCCAGACTTCTTGGAGACCAAACAGCCGGCACGCACACAAAGCCTCGCACTCCCAGCTGCTGCTCGGCTTCTCCCTACAAGTATGGCACAGGCCGCAGTGAAGGGCAAGAGGGGCTCCGGGGGGCTAGCTTGGCACTCCAGTGGCTAAGACTGCGTGTTCCCCGTACAGGGGGCCTAGGTTCAGTCCCTAGGGCCAGGGAACTAGCTCCAACATGCTGCAACCAGGGGTTCATATATCGCAACTAAAGACCCCACACGTTGCACCGAGGGTCAAAGATCTCAGGTGCTGCAATGAAGACCAGGCGCAGACAAATAAATCAAATAAATAAATATTTAAAACACAGACAGGCTCTGGGCCAAGGACCCTACATATCTTGGCTGGCCTCGAGGTGGCTCTGACGTTTCCTTCCTCTGCTACTCCAGGTCCCCTCCACTGAACCTGCCGTGTCCAACATAAACTGCTGTCCCCACAGGCTGCGGCACTAGAGAGGGCTAGTCAGGCTCCGCCGCACCCCTGCCCCACCCGCCCCCTGTGGCATGACTGAGTACGCGCCCTAAGTTACTCCCCTTGACTTTCTGTCACTGGCAACCAAGAGAATCCTGATGGACAGAACCCGAGGGACTTCCTCAAAAACCAGACCTACGCTTCATCCCATCTTCCCCATTTCAGTGAGTGGCGCCACCTGTTGGTCAAGTCAGACACCTGCAAGGCTCCTACTGCCCCTCCCACCCACGGTGGATCAGCCTCCATGCCCAGCTGACTTTACTTCCTACCTCTTGAACCTGGCCCTTTCTCTCTACCTTAGTTCAGGCCTCATCATCTCTTGTCCTTATCAGTCTTCCTTAATAGTTTCTCAATTGACTTCTGCACCCCCAGGGTCTTTCCTTCTAACTTCTGCTTCTCCCCCCCGTTCACCCTCCGGTAGTGAGTGGAACAAGAGGGATTTCCACAAACCCCAGGTTTCATGCTCCGTCCCCATCGGAATGACATCTAGGTCTGTGTGACAAAGTCCAGACAATTCTGCCTGGCATTAAAGGCTCTGCCCAGCCTGGGCTCCACTTACCCTCCGCCCCTGACCACACAGGGTTTGAAAATGTGCTGTGCTCTCTCACCTCACCCCGGCTCACGCTGGCCCTTTGTGAAGGCAACCTCTATCCCTCTCTGTCTGGCTGGCCACCTCCATGCCCCCTGCCCTCCCCTGCCCCCAGCCATGTCATCTGTCCTCCCTGGGGCTCTTTGCCCAGGCACCTTAACACGCTGTCACATGTCCACGGCCCTGTGTTTGCATGTCTGTTTCTGAACTGTCCGTGTCATCCATCGTTGTGTGCCCGGCTCCCAGCACAGGGCCTGCCACATAGTAGGGGCTCATGAAGGAGTCAGTAAATAGGCGAATAAAAAATGATCAGTGAGTCGGAGCTCAAGGCTCTTGACTCCCAGGTGAGGAAAGCGGAAGCTTTTCCTTCCCCTCCTCCTTCCCTCCGAAGGTGTGATCCGGACCACTGCGGCTCCTCTCTGCACCAATTCGGCTCAGCTGAACCTCCAGCGACACTTTGAATTCCTGTAAATTACTTCCCTGCTATGACTTGTAAGCGGGGTTGCCAAGCAACGAGAGGGGATTTGGTCCTTATCAAAGGGCCTCATCCGCACATTTTGCACTCAGAAGCTGTCCTAGTTCACACCGGGGGTGGGCAGAACCCCACTCTTTCAGCCCTTCTGCTCTGCTGGGCACCCCAGCCAGTCTCATCCTTGGCCCTGAAAGGAGCTGGCCACGCTGGGGGGCCCTGAGACAGTCTCTTTCTGAGCTGTGATGCTGACTGGCTCACTCCGGGGGTCAGGAGAGGAGAGAGTGCTCATGAGCTATGAGCTGGCCCATACCCAGCGACCACACACTTGGAAATCAGGAAGCTTGGGGTTTGCAACCCTCAACTGGCACTTAGCCACATGCCCTTGGGAGTGCACTTCTCCATGCGGGGTCTGGTTTGCTCACCCGGTCAGCGTAGGTGGTAAGACCACTCGCCAGGGCTGGCGAGGTGGGGGGATTAGATGCGATGATATGAATCCCTCTGTGACACCTGGCACTGAGCCCTGGCACATGAATGGCTGTGGTTATTTGTAATCTAGGAGGTCTGTCACCAACCACCCTGGACAGTGGAGACGCCAGCACTGGGCTGTCAGGCCTTGAATGAGAGCCCCTGCTTGTGCCTATCAAGTCACCAGAGGGAAACACAAGGAGTCCAAGTTACACTGTGGCCCTTTGGGAGAGTCCTTCACCTGCCCTAGGTGGCACAGCCCACGGGACAGAGGAGTGGATGCCTGCCTCGTCTACAAGTTCCTACGGCCCGGGAGCAGAGGGGGAGGTGGAGAGTGGTGGAGAGGTGTGGGCCTGGAGAGAAGCTGCTTCTGTGGACTAGATGGGGGCTGGGGTGCAGAGTCCCCAGCAAGTATTTGCTGATGACTGGTCTTAAAAGCAAAGCAAATCCATGCTTTGTGCAGGAACTAGTCTTAACCTTTCAGAGTCCTGCAAGTTAAAGACATCAGAGGAAGGTCTGAGTGTGGTGCAGGGTGGGGCCCTTGGGCTACCAGGGTCTCCGAATCAGACCCAGAGGGAGCTGCCTGCCTCGCCCAAGCGGCGAGAAGCCAGGGCGAGGTCCTTTGAAGCTGACCTCAGCTTGGTCCCTCTGGTACGGTCCCCATCTCAGGGGCGGCTCTGTCCCCTGCTGCCTGCTTCACTGCCCTCTTGCAGGGTCAAGGCCCAGGTTAGACTCCAGACAGCCTGTGCCTCTTCAAGGACACCGTTCCAGATGCCCAAAGGCTGCAGGATGGTCCCCGACTGTGCTCTGATGCCTCCACTGTAGCGGGAAGCACACGTCCCAGCCTCCTTCTTGTGACCTGTGCACACGAGCCAGGTCTGGTCCTCGTAGGGTCTGTAGCCCCCACACGGGGAAACAGATTAGGTGTCTACTAGAACAGGTGAGAGGGGTAATGAACGCAATCTCTTTTTCTACTTTCTCCACTGCGAATGCATTTATTGCTTCTGCCCCTACCTGCCCTCAGGTTTCATTCCATTTCCTTCTTCCATCTTGCACAGCTTTCAAATACCTTGTGTCCTATTGGTATTAAAGCCTGAAAGAAGCCCTGAACAGCCAACCTGTCTCATCCTAGAGACAGGGATGAAGCCAGAGCCCAGGGTTTTCAGGGTAGAACTAAAGCCAGGCTGAAGTTTCAAGGGATGCTCTAGTCTGACTCCCAGGAAAGGTTCTACCTTCTGCCTCCATCTCTTGCTCCGTCTCTGGGGATGGCTGGCAGCTGATGGTGGTTCTGACCCATTGCTCCCATAATTACCTCCAAATGTTATTTTCTTGAAGCCATATTCTCCTCCACACCGCTGTGACTCCCAGAAGTCCCTACCACGTGCCCCATTAGTTTCAAATCTGGAGCTGGTGAATTTAAAGGGCACTGCGGCCCAGCTCACGGCCCTGGTGTATGAACCAGGACAGGGTGCTCTGGGGAGAGAGCGGAGGAACAGAAGCTCACTGAATCCCTCAAGCTGTCTTGAACTCGCCAATGGCAGGTGTGCTCTTTGCAATGACCCTGGGGGGTTGGTACTGCAGTTATATTCCTTGCTTTAAAGACTGAGGAAGCTGGGGTTCCAAGAAGGGGGCAGCTCACCCAAGGCCACGCAGGCAGTCCATGCCAGAACGTGGGCTCACACCACAGCTGCCTGTTCCCAAGTCTGTGCTCCATTCCCCGCCCACACCTCCCACATTCTGTTCAGAAATGCCACAGGTGATCTAGGGGCACCTCTTGGGAAAGGTGCCTGTGTAAAGTTTAAAGTCCTGGGGGCCAGAGGCCCTTTCTCACCCAGGAAGCTCTGATCCCGCTCTCTGTCCCCACAGAGCCTGGAGCTGGGAGTCTGACCCCAGTCTCACTCTGGGCTGGCCTCACTTCACTTCAGCTTTCCTGGTGAAATTTCAGGTCACTGAGGACAGAGGTGTGCACCCATTACTGAGTCCCTGGCAGGCTCCATTCAGCAAACATGCCCTCGCTTCTTTATTGGGATAGTAAGTAGGGAAGGGTGACTGACTGCTTACTGTGTGCCAGCCACCATGCTCAGCATCAGGGTTCACAGCAGTCTTCTGATTTAAACCCCGATGTTCAGCCCATTTTCTACATGGGCACACAAGCTCAAGGAAGCTGGCTGACTTGCCTAAGGTCACAGAGATGGTAAGTGGTAGAGCTGGGAGTCAAAACTAAGCCTGTCTAATTCCAGCCCAGTTCTGAAGTATGGTATTTCCAAACGTTAGCTGGCCGTCTTCTAGCTGCCAGACACGCTGTTACCCAGTTTGGAAGAGCTCTCTCTTTGAATCAGCACAGTGGCAATGGATTGTCTGTTACTAAATTGAATAGGGAAACTGAGACCCCAGATATCTAACTGATTTGCCCAGGGTTGCGCAGCTAGAGTGCTGGAATGGAGGCTTGGATCAAGTCCTTTCGATTCTTCAGCTTAAACTCGCTGTCCTACCCCCACGTGCCTACTGAACACAGGGCGTGAAGCTAGGCTTTTGGGAGGCAGCCATCAACGAGACACCCTTCAGGGGTGGATGACAAAGAGGCCCTCAGTTGCACTGAAGTGTGAGAAGGGCAGTCTGAGATGACTGTTGGGGAGGGCAGGTGGGGAATGTGGTGGGTATGGGTGCACGGGAGCCAAAGATGGCTTCCAAGAGGAGAGGAAGCTTCGTTTGGATCTTAAAGGACAAGCAGGATTTGCGTGGGGAAAGAAATGAGGAAGGAAATTCCAGGCAGAGGAAACAGCCTGAGCTAAGGCCCAGAAGCAGAATACAGCATGATTCTCTCAGGGAAATGCAGGTCATTTCAGGTGGTACTGACTAAGGAAGAGTTCCAGGCGCTGAGCAATTTAAGGTGGAGCTGGAGAGGCAGGCCAAGGCCAGGCTGAGTAAAATATGAGGTTAAAAGCAGCAATGCGATCGATGGTAAATTGATCTAAGATCAATCCATCTATGCCAAAGGAGACAAGGATATACAACAGCGAAATGATAATCTTTAGAATAAGTGGTGCTGAGAAAACTGGACAGCTCTATGTGTAAGATTGAAATTAGGACATTTCCTCATACCATATAAAAAAATAAACTCAAAATGGATTAAAGACCTAAATGGAAGGAGTTCTATGGTTTCAGGGCAGAATTTCATTCTTCTTTATGGCTGAATAATATTATATTCCACTGTATGTGTGTATCACATCTTTATCTACTCATCTCCTGATGGACACTTAGGGTGCTGTCCTTATTTAAATACCTCCTTTCAGTCAGTGCTGAAGGAAGGAGAAAGTGGAGAGGATATTCAGGTGAGATTTACACGCGTGGCCTTGGCTTCTGCAGCCTCTTCTCCTCCCCCACCACACTGTTCTAACTTCTCGCTCTCTGCTCCCAGACCCATCACCTGTTTCTGCCCACCCCACAGTCCTGAGCACCACAAAATCTTAGGGTGGGAAAGCACCTTTGATTCCTCCGGTCTATTGCCTCCTCTTTCACTTGTGACCAGAAATATTCTACTGGATTACTTCCAATGATGGGGGGCTCATTATACAAGATAAAGGACAAGCTGGGCAGTGGCGGGACCTCACTTGCTCTGATCTCATTTGAGATGTGAGAAAACTAAGCAGGTGCCACCATTAGATTGCACACAGTGTTCCTGGGGGAGAAAAGGGCCTTCTTAGCTGTTTCTAGGTGAGAGGTCACCATCAAAGATGAATGCATTGTATGTTACAATGACTTCGTTCGCCAGTAATATCATAATAGCCTTTATTGAGCACTGGCTATATGGCTGGTATTGTGTACTAGCTCATTTTATTTTATTTAATATTTCTTGATAGGCTTTCCTGGTAGCTCAGATGGTAAAGAATCCACCTGCAAGGCAGGAGACCTGGGTTTGATCCCTGGGTTGGGAAGATCCCTTGGAGGAGGGCATGGCAACCCATTCCAGTATTCTTGCCTGGAGAATCCCCATGGACAGAGGAGTCTGATGGGCTATTTATTTATTTGTCTGTGCTGGGTCTTAGTTGTGGTTTGTGAACCCTTAGTCGTGGCACATGGGATTTAGTTCCCTGACCAGGGATCAAACCCAGGGCCCCTGCATTTGGGAGTGTGGAGCCTTAGCCTCTGGACCACCAGGGGAGTCCCTGTACTAGCTCGTTTTAATTGCTGCTTCCGTTCTTACCTATAGACCGATGCCAGATTTTTAAAGGCAAAATTTGCTAGAGGAAAGGGGAGTGGGTTGGCTCTGTCTGGCTCCTGTTCCAGCACTTCTTCCAGCCTCCCGTTCTGGCTGAGGCAGTGTTAGTGGGCCTGGACTCCAGGGCAGCGTGTGGGTCCAGGCAGGCCGATGGGATCTGGAAACAGACCTACAGGACCTTATTGCGGTCTGGGGCCTCAGCCTCTGCCCTCTCTTCCCTCCCACCCTACCGCCCACACGCATGCGGGACATTGTGTACCAGGCAGGGCACAGGAGGCAGCACTTCAGACGTGGTTTGGGGACTGCCTGCATCCTCAACATCCCGTTTCTGCTTTGGCCCCTGGGACGGCAGGAAGCCTCTTACCCTCTGGGCCTCAGCTGACTTCTGACCCCTGGTCCCAGACAGAGTAGGACAGTGCCCTGTTCCTGCACGGGGTCCTGCAGAAGTGTGAAAGGACCCCCATGGACCCTCACCTCCCCTCTGCACAAGACCAAGATCTGCTCTTCTGTCACCCCGGAGCCTCTGATGCGCCTGTATCCTTGGGAACGGGCGGGGCTTGGGCAGGCAGCCGGCAGGAGCCCTGCCCTGCGCTGAGGGTGCGCAGCTGCAGGCAGACAAGTGCTCCTGCTCCCAGGGCGCAAGTGTTCCTGCCAGGCTCCTAACGCTGAGATGACACCTCTGCTTTCCACTTGTAGAATCTCAAGTGTGTCCATCCATCTCTCTTGCTCCTTCGATTCTTATAAAACCCTGTGAGAGAGGCCAAGTAGGTATTACTGTCTCCGCTTTACGGATAAGTATTACTGTCCCTATTTTACAGATTAAAAAGTGAAGCTTGGAGAAGCGATTTGCTGCCCAAGAGTTGGAGCAAGAAATCAGGGACTTCCCTGGTGGTCCAGTGGTTAAGAATCCACCTTGCAATGCAGGGGACGCAGGTTCGATCTCTGGTCTGGGAACTGAGGTTCCACATACCGCAGAGCAACTGAGCCCGCGCGTCACAGCTACTGAAGTCTGTGTGCTCGGGGGCCCGTGTGTCACAACTGCTGAGCCCGTGTGCCACAACTCGAGAGTGAACGCAGCGCCAAAAGATCTCACGTGACGAAGCAAAAGATCCTGGATGCTTAACTAAGACCGACGCAGCCAAATAGAGAAATGTTAAAAAAAAATCAAAGTCGGTCCACCCGAGTCCTGGTTCCCTGCTTCTATGCACGGTTTCCATGGGTTTGCATCTATACACACAGGGCTAGGTAACTTGTCTGGGGTCACCTAGCTAGAAGACGGGAGCGACAGAATTGAAACCCAGAGACCACGGCCGAGTGCCCAGTGCAGGACGTGTGGAACCCAGTGACCCTTCTCTGTCCCTTTCGGGCTGGTTTCCTCCTCACCTGCAGGCTCCTGCAGTCTGGGATCCCACAGGCGATCTACGAGGCAGGGCGTGGGGGTGGTAAGTCCTTCCTTCTCCCAGCTTCCCTGGCCGCCAGAGAGGCAGGTGGCTTCCCCTCACCTCCCATTTAAAGGGCGTCAAGCTTGCAGAAGGCAGATGGATGAGCTCTTCAGCCAGGGAAGATTTTGTTGCTAAAATACACGGTCTGATTACGAGTGATTGAGGGGCTGGAGAGGGAGGTGCTCGTTGGCTGTGATTTGTTCTGGTTTGAAGTAGCTCTAAACAAGTCACCGGGAGGCAGGATCCGGGCCTGCAGGGTTCAGCGTCGCAGGCCTTTGGCAGTGACACATTCCCAGTGGACGCCAGGGCTGTTTCTGACAGTCCTGGACAGGGGGTTCAAACAGGTTTGAAATCAGATTCAGTACATTTATCTTGACTCCTTTCCATCTGGCGTGAAAGCTGCCCCATTGTTTTTTCTTTCTCACTCCCTTTTCTTTCTTCCTTCTTACATATATGTCTTATTTTATTATGTTTTGTCCTCTCCAGCATCAGAAGTGAGCTCCAAATTAAGGGAAGGTGGCCTGGGAACCTGAAACCAGCCTGCTGCAGATAACGCGATGCTGCTGGTGCCCAAGCTCCGTGGTGGTACTGCCTCCGTATCTGCCTGACAAGGAGAATCTGCTTGAGGGAATTCATCCTGCCAGGACTGAAGGCAGCGATTTGGGCCAGTGATTCATGACCCCTTGATGGGCCCATGAATACATTCATCTTCCAGATTTATCTCATTTCCGAAATCCATGATCGTCCATTCTGGCAGGAGGTGGCGATGGGCGGGGGCAAGCCTCTCTGCAAACGAAGACGGAGGGGGAGCCCGGCGGCTCCTCCACATGCTGGGAAACGCGGCTCTGGGAAGAGGTTTCAGTGACAGTCTGCAAGATGACCCACTCAGCCCTGTGAGAAGGCTGGACGGCTTCTCCCTCGCAGAGAGGATGACAGTCAGACTCCCATCTGTCACTATGCCTTGGTTTGAGTCATGGGACTGCCGCAGCTGCAAGTGACTGTCCCGTTCCTGTCCCTTAAACCGGACTGAGCCAGCCACCCACCAGCGGTGGACTCCCCGGGTGTTTCGGGGATGACGGCCCCGACCAAGCCCAACAGAGGCAGAATGACCGGTGGTGAGGAGCACGGACACTGGGCCAGGTCAGCTGGGCTCAAACCCTGGCTTTTCCATTTTGGTGGCTGCTGCGTGAAAAGTGAGCATGTCACTTAAATGCTCCGTGCCTCAGTTTCCCCAGAAAACTCACTCATACAGCCTGACTGTGTGACTGGAAGGAGTGAATACACACTAAACGCTGAGCCTGGTACAGCAAGCGCTCAGTGTTGGCTCACCCCACACGGACTCCCTGCTCTGCCTGCCAGCTTCCCAGATGCTCTGTCCTTGACTCTGACGTCTGCTTCCAGCCGCATTCCAGTCCCATTGCTTGGAGAACCCCCTGGGCGATGCCCTTTGGTTCCCAGCATCTTCACTTCCTGTGGGGTTTCCCAGCTGGCTCAGCTGTAAAGAATCCAGCTGCCAGCGTAGGAGATGCGGGAGATGTGGGTTCAGCCCCGGGGTCGGGAAGGTTCCCTAAGAAGGAAACGGCAACCCACGCCAGTGTTCTTGCTTGGAGAATTCCATGGACAGAGGAGCCTGGCGGGCTACAGTCCATGGGGTCACAGAGAGCTGGACACGACTGAGCGGCTAGGCACGCATGCAAGTATCCTCATTTTGGCCTTGGTCACAGCTCCAGCTCCGGTGCACCGGAATCCCACAGCTAATCAGGCCCCAAACTGGAGTGTGGTTCAGACAGGATGAGAGCTTTGGAGCTGTGACCCAATGCTTGCAGAGCTGGGACCAGAGAAAGGAAGGCACTTGCCAGGGGCGTTCACCAGACTCCCAGCGCCGGTGCCCCTGGCTCCAAGTCCAGCCCTCTCTCCACTGTCCCTTGACCCTTTGAATGATGTTTCCTTATGGATGCCATTTCTCTTTTTGTTGACTGCGCGTCAGGCTGGAGTCCCGGTTCCTAGACAGCGCTCTGGAACATGCCTCTGAGCCCCTCGATGGCACGGGTCTCAAATGTAGGGCCCCTCAGGTTTTGATCAAGAGGCAGCTGCACAGGCACAAGGTCTCCGAGCAGCAGCCACGGCCTCAGAGCCAGTGCGGAGGGCGGATGTGGCGCAGGCGTGTCAGCATTTGCAGAGAAATGTGTTTTGCTCTGTTCTTTTGAACAAATGGATGGATGAGCTTGCCTGTGTGGGGTGGGGGCTGGGGGATTCTAATCTAGAGCAAATTGTTTGACTTTTTCCTGAGTACAAAGGGATAAACAAACCCTTTGCATGTGCTTCTTTGCTCTGTTTTCAAAGCCATGTTCTCAAAACCTTGGTGTTTCAGTAACAGCTTCCGCATCTTAATGCCGGAAGAAGCCTCAGTTCACTTGCCTGCGTACACGGGCAGCCCTGCTGCGCGGGCCGGCGTGAAAGGAGGCTGGTGAGGCCCAGCGCTCTCCTCTCCATGCCCCCGTTCCTCCCACACATGCTTTCCTTAAGGCCATGAGGCAGCACTGCCTGTCCGCTGTGCTGTCAATACCGCAGTGGAAGGGGATGATGGACAGGCTGTCAAAAGCCTGGCTCTCTGGAGTCAGAGCCTTGAGTTCAGATCCAACCACGTGCTAGCGGTGTGATCTCGGCAACATTAGCCTTCCTCTCTAAGTCTCAGCTTCCCCTTCTGTAAAGTGGAATAAGAGATTTCTCCTGTAGAGTTCTCAGGAAGATGGAGTGAGCTAACACAGAGGCTAGCCCACCTCTCCTCTGACTCGTACGTTTTAGAACCTGAGCACTCTGGCCCATCACAGGATGGACCCCATAGAGTGAGTCCTGGAGACGGGCGAGGGTTCGGCCCTGAGGGGCCTGGAGGGGAGAGAGGAGCCCCTTCCTTCCATCATCTTAGGATCTCCACCAGAGCTTTCCAGGCTGAGTGCTGCAGCACCCCTCGTCAGTTGACCTCAGCCTGGTCCTCTGGGGAGGGCTCATCTTCTGAAATGCCTCGGGATAGAGCCTGGGGACCTGGGTCGAATGCAGCGCTTCTCTGGCCAGCGACACACGCTGTGAGTTACTTTCACATGTTGCCTCACTGATGACACAAAACATGGTCTTCTCAAGCACAGCTCCCTGACCCAGGGGCCGTCCTCGGGGCTGTGCTTCAGAGCAGACGCACAGCCGGGGTGCACCACTGCTTCCCCTTTGTCTGTAAGTGGAGGTGGTGCAGGGGTGTCAGCGTTTGCAGAGAAATATGCTTTTTCACTTTCACTTTTCACTTTCATGCATTGGAAAAGGAAATGGCAACTCACTCCAGTGTTCTTGCCTGCTGGAGAATCCCAGGGACGGGGGAGCTTGGTAGGCTGCAGTCCATGGGGTTGCACAGAGTCGGACGTGACTGAAGCAACTTAGCAGCAGCAGCAGCAGCATGCTTTTTTAAGGAAATGGCACCTCACTCCAGTATCCTTGCCTGGGAAATTCCATGGACAGGGGAACCTGGTGAGCTACAGTCCATGGGGTCGCAAAGAGCTGGACATGACTGAGCGGCTGAGCACACAGGCCAGGATCTTCATTTTGGCCTGCACTTCATCCCCTACCCCTATACTGCACCCCCGGGACTGCAGCGCTGCAGGACAGGACTCTGGTGGACTTGGACTGGGGACCTGTCTGAAGAAGAGCTGACCTGGTTGGGCTGACTTGCTGCTCCACCCATCCAGTTGTGCACACAGCCCTTCAAACTACATGGCCAAGTGGTGCGTGCTGCCCCCTTCATGAAACCCAGTGGGAACAGCAGCTAGTATTTACCACACGTGCACCTTGCGGCACTGCCTTTCACAACTCACGAGGAGATGTTACAGTTGCTCTTCACAATTTATTAATATAGAGAGGGAAACTGTAGTTAGAGTCAGCAACACCTGGCCCCATGGTGGGAGAGGCTGCCCTTGACCCCTGGCTTTCTGACAACAAAGTACTGCGCTGTTAGTCATGAAACTGCACCCCTCTCTGGGAGGGGGAAAACCCAAATGCCATCTCTTTGCGAAACCCAAGACAAGGCTTTGTTGAGGAAGCTCCCCAAGGTGTCCAGCAGCCAGTGGCTGACTCTGTGCATTCTATGTAATCCCAATGGATGGGATTTAGGAAAGAGGAGGCACCAACAAAAATAAGGACAGATGGGAACATATGTAGCTGCTGCTGCTGCTAAGTCGCTTCAGTCGTGTCCGACCCTGTGCGACCCCATAGACAGCAGCCCACCAGGCTCCTCCATCCCTGGGATTCTCTAGACAAGAATACTGGAGTGGGTTGTCATGTCCTTCTCCAATGCATGAAAGTGAAAAGTGAAAGTGAAGTCGCTCAGTCGTGTCCGACTCTTCGCGAGGTATTTAGCCTACCAGGCTCCTCCGTCCATGGGATTTTCCAGGCAAGAGTACGGGAGAGGGTGCCAGCGCCTTCTCTGAACATATGTAGAGCTCCTACCGTATGCTTTGTATATGTTGAATCCGGTTAAGTGTTCAGAGATCCTGGCCCTGCCCATCTCTAGCTTGTCATGTAGAAGTTGCCCTTCAGGAGCCTTGAACCCTTCATCTGTAAAATGAGAAGGCCCACAAGCAAGGTCAAATGACCCCTCACTGAGCAAGACTTATATCTGACTCAGTCTCTTAAGGGTAACCTGGTATTCTGTTATACAACAGAGGTCTGGAAAGGTTAATTGACTTTTCTAAGTGCACACCCCCCTGAAGCTACAGCCTACTCTCTCTTACAGTAATGAATGGGGAGGGAGGCCCCCCCGATACATGTTCCCAAGCTCCAGCCCTCTGTGAGGGCCACCCCCATGTAGTGACAGCTCCTCCATCTCCCTCTACTTTGGAAAAGTGACTGAGCACAGTGGGCAGAGGGACCCCCAGTAGGGGATGATATCTCTCTGTTTAATGAGGGACCGTGGGAGGGTGGAAAACACACCCGATTCATCTTTGTTGCCTAAATACCTCTTAAATTCTCCCTTGAATACTTCTAATTCAGCAGAATGTGAACAATTATAGCAGGAAGCTATTCATAGGTGGAAGGGGGCTGATGGAATTATTTATCAAAGTGACATTTTAATTATAGTGAAGAATGAGTTTGTTGTCACCGAGACGGAAGGTGGTGGTACCAGGCCTCCATACACCCCTCTAGAGTAAATTAAAAATGCTCGCCTCTTCATGATAACTCCATTAGGTGCTGGACATGCAGGGAGGAAATGGCAGGTTCTTTCCAGCACTCACTTCTGGGTGCTGGTAAGATGTGAGGGGTTCTGTTTCATGCTGGGAGGTGGGTGATCTCTGAGATGCATGGGGTCTGCAGGCAGAAGCCAGATGGATTCAGAAGGCTCCTGCTCTTAGGGGTCTTTCCTCCTTCCCACTTCTTTGTGGACCAGCCCACTTGTCCACACTACCTTGGTGTCCCACTCTCGTCTAAAACAAGAGATAGCTGCGGAGTAAATTCCAACCATGCAGAAGTGTATACAGCCAAGGGTAAGCCGCTTAAAGTAGATGGGCCAACTTCTTCAACCTCCCTGGTTCCTGGCTCCCCGTCTCCCCCCGAGGCATCCAGCGAGTTCGGACTCTCCTGAATCGGTCCTGAGATCCTCTACACGTACAAGCACTTCTGTAGTCTGAGCTGGCTCCAGTTCCCTTCTGAGTTATCGCTGGGCTGCTCACCTCCCCAGCCAGGAGGGAAGCAGGGATTATGTCATGGGTCTGTCTGGCAGACGCCGACTCCCCGGGAGCATGACCATGTTTGTTAGTTTCTACCACTGAATCAGCACCTGAGACACACCAGATTCCACGCTTAGCACCTGGCAGAAGTGTTAATTCTGATCTTCCAACTGGCCACAGAGGGTTGGGTTTCCATCCCCATTTTGGAGATAAACCTAGATTTGGGGCTACTAAGTCAAGCCTTCCAAGCCATGCCATGCAGAACTTTAGGGTGGAGCCCAGGACCTGTGTTCAGTATCTAGTAGACTCTTACCTGTGCCCACCACTGTGTCAAAGATCATTAAGAGGCCGCCTCTGATCTCCAGGCGCACAGCGTACACGCGGGTGGGACGGGGGGAGGGCAGACCAGCCAACACACTGTCAGTGATGTCATGAGAGTCGGCTTTGCAGAACGTGCCTAGTGTTTGGAAAGGGGAAGACGGGTGCTTAAATGCAAGCCCTGTCACTCTCTAGGTCATGCGTGATCTCAGGTAAGTCACCTCATGTTTTTCAGGGCTTAGTTTGCCTAAAAGTAAAATGGGTATAATGATATCCAGTTCCCTGGGCTAGCATAAGCTCTGGGGACTATACTAATAAGGCACTGAAGGAATCTGAATAGACATTTCTCCAAAATAGACACACAAATGGCCAATAAGCACATGAAAAGATGCTCAGCATCATTAATCCCTGCGTGCCTGCGCAGTTGCTTCAGTCGTGTCTGACTCTTTGCGCCCCTATGGACTGTAGCCCAGCAGGCTCCTCTGTCCATGGGGTTCTCCAGGCAAGAATAGTGGAGTGGGGTGCCATGCCCTCCTCCAGGGGATCTTCTGACCCAGGGATGGAACCTGCATCTCCTGTGCCTTCTGCATTGCAGGCAGATTCTTTACTGCTGGCCCACCCAGGAAGTCCTCACTAATCATCAGGGGAATGCAAAGTCAAAATCACAATGAGATACTACCTCACACCCATCAGGATGCTTATTCTCAAAAAACATTAACTTGTGTTGGTGAGGATGTGGTTAAATAGGAACTCTCATGCACCACACTTTTGGCAACATTAAATAGTACAGCTGCTATGGAAAACAGTATGATAGTTTCTCAAAAAAATTAAAAATAGAATTATATGCTCCAGCAATTCTTACTTATGGGTATGCTGCTGCTGCTGCTGCTGCTAAGTCGCTTCAGTTGTGTCTGACTCTGTGCAGTCTCATAGACGGCAGCCCACCAGGCTCTGCCGTCCCTGGGATTCTCCGGGCAAGAACACTGGAGAACACTGGTTGCCATTTCCTTCTCCAACGCACAAAAAATTTGAAAGTAGGGACTTCAACGGATATTTGTATCCCTATGTTTAAAGCAGCATTACTCACAATACCCAAAAGGAAGAAGCTACCCAGTGTCCATTGAAGGTGAGTGAATAAAAAAATGTGCTATATACATTCAATGGAATATTAATCAGCCTGAGAAAATAAGGAAATTTTGGTGCGTACTGTACCACAGATGAACCTGGAGGACATTGTGTTGGGCGAATAAACCAGTTACAGAAAGATCAGTACTGTGATTCCACTTACAAGAGGTCCCTAGGGCAGTGGGGCTTACAGAGACAGAGTAGAAAGGGGCTGGGGAAGGGGCATGGGGAGTTAGTGTTTAATGGGTTTAGTTTCAAAGGTGAAAGTGTCTGGAGATGGCGGGTGGCGATGACTGTACACCAGCGTCAGTGTACTCAGTGGTACCGAACTGTAGCCTTAACGATGGTTAAGAGGGTAAATTTCGTAAGGCCATTCACAGAACCATGGATGGACTGAGAGAGTGTCACATTGAGTGAGGCAAGCCAGGCAGAGGAAAAGTATTGTATGACATCCCTTATACGTGGAGTCTAAAACCGGGAGGAAGGGATAGTTAGGGAGTTTGGGAAGGTCATGTACATACCGCTATATTCAAAATGGACAACCTGCAAGAACCTACTGTGTGGCACAGGGAAGTCTGCTCAGTGTTATGTGCCAGCCTGAATGGGAGGGGGGTTTGCCGGAGAATGAATACATGTCCATGCACGGCTGAGTCCCTTTGCTGTTCACCTGAAACCACCACAACATTGTTAATGGCTATACCCCAATACAAAATAAAAAGTTTAGAGTCTGGAGAAAG
The DNA here is from genome assembly GCF_001704415.2 of Capra hircus. Taxonomy (NCBI): domain Eukaryota; kingdom Metazoa; phylum Chordata; class Mammalia; order Artiodactyla; family Bovidae; genus Capra; species Capra hircus. The sequence continues at coordinate 2,564,429 of NC_030827.1, read as the reverse complement.
AAAAAAATGAAAACAAAAGATGGCAAATTTCAAGTGATATATATTCTATCACAACTTAAGAAAAAGAACTGAGCAATCTCAACAGGTGCTAATTTTTTCTCTTCTTTTCTTCCTATTTTTCTTAAACAAATGAAGTGTCCTGGTTCTGGGAACAAGGCTCCTTCCTCCCTGTGGCTCAGACATTAATGAGAAGACAGATGGGTGGGCAGTGATCACTCCCTGTGATACATGCTTTGCTGGAGGCCAGCCGAGGGCGTGGGGAAGTGTGCCTGGGATGTATGTGTGCGGTGGGTGTGGCTGTGGGTGTGTGCACACACACACCCCTCAGGTGGCCTTGGAACGGTGGAGGGGTCAGAGAATGCTGCCTGCAGGGTGCAGCTCAGCACATGCTCTGTGAACAACGATCAGATGACAGAGCCCAGCAGAGCTCCTCCGACCCCTGCTGTCCTCCCCTCCCAGACCCACCCCAGACAAGCCTCTCAGGCTCATCCTGCCTCCCTCTCCCCACGGCAGCATCAGGAAGAGGACTTTGGAAGCACAGAAGAGGGAGGAGCTGCTGTGGGAGGAGCGGTGTGGAGCAGACGGTCAGAGGCACTGCCCACTCTGCTCTGAGCTGCCCTGCTGAAACCTTACCATCTTCAGCCACTGAAACTCTGGGGCTATTTGTTACCGCATCTGTACGGTCCATTACAATCCAGCAGGGGACTCAATTATTTAAAATAGATACAGTCTTAGGAGTGGTCATGACAATAGCAAATCCAGCCCCATCAGGCTGGTGATGAGCTAGCCGGGCGTGCAGGCAATTTGGAGTGAGGCTGGAGCCTTACCTGCCCCTCCCATCACTCTCAAGTTCAGTGTCCCCAACACTAATTATCACCAAACCATAATCCAGAGCCCAGCTGCTAAGCCTTGGGAGCTGGATACGAACATTTCAGCCACTGTCAGCCATCCCCTCACTGGGGATCTCAGCTCTGATTGGACTTGCTTTCCATGCTCCTTCCGCCTGCCTTCTCAGCCTTCAGTTTAATCTGCAGGACGAGGCTCCCTGGTCCCCAGGTTTCCCTCAGAGGAGTTGTGTCTGGCAGCTAGTCATCGTGGCTGATGAGGGCCTGGGAGGGAGTAACTTCAGTCAAAATCAGGATCAAGGTGCTCTGGGATGACAGCTCCCCTGGTCTCTCCCAGGCTGTCCCAGCGAAGGTCAAGGTTTCCAACTGCCTCCAATCCACACTCAGGGTCATTCCAACTTGCTCCAACTTGCCAAACTTGGATCCCACGATATGAATGCCAGCACTCACCAATTGTAGTGCATGTACTCCACGACAAGGCCTCTGCTCAGGATTTACACGTCAGCTCCTCTAATTCCCATGCTGTCCCTGGGAGTTTCCACATCTCTGACCCTTTGCTGTCGAGGAGGAAAGGGACGCTCAGAGAGGTGAAGCCACCACTCAGAGCCAAGTGTCTTGACAGCAGTGGAGCTGAGATTTGAGCCCTCAACTGTCTGACTGCAGAACCCACTGCTTTGGGCCAGGCCTCAGGACTTACCTAGAAGGTCAATGGACTCCCAGGCCATCTCAGCCCACGAAAAAGAGCAATTGAACTGCAGTCACCAAGCACCTGCACACACTTCTCTCACTCTCATCTGTGTTCCCACGTCACCTCCTCTGAGGGGCCTTCCACGACTCTTGTCTGAAACAGACAACCCTTGACCCTCCTCAGCCACTTTCCACCCCTTACCCTCACTGTCTAAAATCCTTTTGGAGAATGTATATACTATTTCTGAGCTTATATATTTACTTGTGTATTAAGTGTCTCTGCCACATTAGAATGTAAGCTCCATGAGGACGGGGTGTTGTTTGTTCCCCTACTATACTCCTTGTGGTCCAAGGGACTCTCAAGAGTTTTCTCCAACACCACAGCTCAAAAGCATCAATGCTTCAGTGCTCAGCCTTCTTTATAGTCCAACTCTCACATCCATACATGACCATTGGGAAAACCAGAGCCTTGACTAAATGGATCTTTGTTGACAATGTAATGTCTCTGCTTTTTTTTTTAATGTATTGTTTTTATTTATTTATTTATTTATTTTAATTTTTATTTTTACTTTATTTTACTTTACAATACTGTATTGGTTTTGCCATACATTGACATGAATCCACCACGGGTGTACATGCGATCCCAAACATGAACCTCCCTCCCACCTCCCTCCCCACAACATCCCTCTGGGTCATCCCCGTGCACCAGCCCCAAGCATGCTGTATCCTGCATCGGACATAGACTGGCGATTCGATTCTTACATGATAATATACATGTTTCAATGCCATTCTCCCAAATCATCCCACCCTCTCCCTCTCCCTCTGAGTCCAAAAGTCCGTTATACACATCTGTGTCTTTTTTGCTGTCTTGCATACAGGGTCATCATTGCCATCTTTCTAAATTCCATATATATGTGTTAGTATACTGTATTGGTGTTTTTCTTTCTGGCTTACTTCACTCTGTATAATCGGCTCCAGTTTCATCCATCTCATCAGAACTGATTCAAATGTATTCTTTTTAACGGCTGAGTAATACTCCATTGTGTATATGTACCACAGCTTTCTTATCCATTCATCTGCTGATGGACATCTAGGTTGTTTCCATATCCTGGCTATTATAAACAGTGCTGCAATGAACCTTGGGGTACATGTGTCTCTTTCAATTCTGGTTTCCTTGGTGTGTATGCCCAGCAGTGGGATTGCTGGGTCATATGGCAGTTCTATTTGCAGTTTTTTAATTTAATATGCTGTCTAGGTTGGTCATAACTTTCCTTCCAAGGAGTAAGTGTCTTTTAATTTCATAGCTTGCAATCACCATCTGCAGTGATTTTGGAGCCCAAAAAGATAAAGTCTGTCACTGTTTCCACTGTTTCCCCATCTATTTGCCATGAAGTGATGGGACTGGATGCCATGATCTTAGTTTTCTGAATATTTAGCTTTAAACCAACTTTTTCACTCTCCTCTTTCACTTTCATCAAGAGGCTCTTTAGTTCTTCTTCACTTTCTGCCATAAGGGTGGTGTCACCTGCATATCTGAGTCCCTTGGACTACACGGAGATCCAACCAGTCCATCCTAAAGGAGATCAGTCCTGGAAGGACTGATGTTGAAGCCGAAACTCCAATACTTTGGCCACCTGATGCAAAGAGCTGACTCATTTGAAAAGACCCTGATGCTGGGAAAGATTGAAGGCAGGAGGAGAAGGGGATGACAGAGGATGAGTTGGTTGGATGGTATCACTGACTCAAAGGACACAAGTTTGAGTAAATTCCAGGAGTTGGTGATGGACAGGGAGGCCTGGAGTGCTGCATTCCGTGGGGCTGCAAAGAGCCGGACCCGACTGAGTGGCTGGACTGAGCGGCTGGACTGCTCTAGCCCTAGTGCTCAACAGCGCCTGGCATAGAGCAGGGTCAGTAAATATGTGAACTGATTAATCCGAGACTCTGAATACCTAATTAAATCGAGTAATAACAAATACCCCTTATTTGGTAACTTTTATGTTTTAGGAGGGTCTCCCTGGTGGCTCAGACGGTAAAGCGTCTGCCTGCAATGCGGGAGACCCAGGTTCAATTCCTGGGTCAGGAAGATCCCCTGGAGAAGGAAATGGCAATCCACTCCAGCACTCTTGCCTGGAAAATCCCATGGACGGAGAAGCCTGATAGGCTACAGTCCATGGGGTCGCAAAGAGTCGGACACGACTAAACGACTTCACTTTCACTTTATGTTTTAGGAACTGTACTAATGCTGATAGGAAGGTATTATCTCAGTTTTATTGAGGAGGTAGACACCATTATTATACCCATTATATCAGGTGAGGAAACATAAGCCCAAAACCGTTAGCAACCGTTTGTAGTCAGACTGAGTCACAGGAAGCAGCCTAGAAATGGACATGAAACAGGGAGAGATTTGCTCTGCAAGGCTACTGAGCTCTCTTGGCACCTCTTGGATTTCCTTCCCGAGGGGAGCCATGTGGAGTAGCCTCATTCAGGGAACTACCTTCAGGGAGCCTCATTCAAGGATTTTCGGAGGAGGGTGTGTGTGTGTGTGTGTGTGTGTGTGTCTGTGTGTGTCTGTGTGTGTCTGTGTGTGTCTGTGTGTGTCTGTGTCCCTTGGTCCTACTCTGGGGCTGCCTCCCTCCTGATACCATCTAATAAAACAGTACAGGGCATGGCCATTGGTGCAAGTGACAGGCACAATCACAAGCTGATACTTGTTTTTTAAAATCTTGCAAGACTACAAATCACACATAGAATCCAGCAAGGAAATAGGAAGGCCCCTTAAGGAGAATGCTGGGTGGCCCCAGGAGTGGGTTTATTAAATGTGTGGGCTGGAAACAAGCAGGGGCCCTGCAGCCTGGCAGCTGGTGCTAAGTCTTGGTGGGTCAAGTCTGAGCAGACCCCACTCACTGGCTGTGTGGCTTCGGGGGAGTGACTGCACCTCTCTGCGCCTCCGCCCCTCATCTTGGAAATGGAGACGGCGGTGGCTGTTGAAACAGAGGGCTGTAAACCAGATGAAGCACCCTGCATGGGAACTCAGTACACTGCGGGTTTCTTAGGTCCCTCGCTGCATTTCAGCTTCAGGGCACTGAGTTCCGTATATTACGAGCTGGAAAGGTTTAACTCCCTAGCAAGTTTTCCCCGATGCCACAGTGCACATCTACGAGCAAAGCAGCAGGTTCTCAGGGAAGCCACGAGAGCTCATTTCAAGCCTGGACTGCTTGCAACAGGCTGGCCTCGTCTCTCCCTTTCTGTGAGCTCATTTCTTCATCTGTTCACTCACTACCTCATTCATCCACTCATGGTCTCTGCTATGTGCTGAGCTTGGTGATGTCCAGAATAGGACATATATAAAGTAGGTGCCCCCTGTGCTAGGCTGAATCGTGTCCCCTAAGGCTGTCATCCTAATTCCTGGAACCTGTGAATATGTTACCTTACATGTCCAAAGGGACCTTGCAATGTGATTAAATTAAGGATTCTGAGATTATTAAGGGCGATCTCCTGGAATTATCCAGGTGGACCCAATGTACTCAGAGTGGTCCTTAACAGAGGCAAGAGAATGCACGTCAGAGAACGGCAATGTGATGACGAAGAGAGGCTGGAGTGATGCCCTTCGAAGGCAGAGAGAGGAGCCAAGAGATGAGGCATGGGCGGGGGTGGGGCATCTAGGTGATGGAAAAGTGAGCAAATGTCTTCTCCCCCAGAGCTTCCAGGAGGAACACAGCCCTGCAGCACCTTGATTTTAGCCCCTTCAGGCTCTTTTCTGATTCCAGACCTCAGAACTGTAAAATAATAAATGTGTGTTAAGGTACTAAAATTGTGATAATTTGTTATAGCAGTGATAGGAAACTAATAGCCCTCAGCCATCCTATGTTATTCTGTATCATGCAACTTGCTGATTTCCTTCAGAGCGTCCATTTGTAATACCAAACTTGTCATTCACCTGGCTTCTCCACTGTGGTTGTTGACTCCATGAAGGCAAAGATTCCCTCTGTTCTCTTTCCCACCGTGTGGCCAGAGCTCGACTTACGTGTAGGCACCCAGACGCTGCTCCATGAATAGCTGTTGGATAAATGTTCTGTCCCCACCCTCAGGGACCCTGTACAACATAGTGTAAAACCTGCTTTCAAGGGGGAGTGCTGCTCCATAGGTAGGGGAGACAAGAAATGTGCTTATAAGAATAAAAGCAATGCCTACTAGAAATTGAATGCTTACTAGGCCAGGTACCCTTTAGAAGCATGGCGTCATTTCCTCCTATCAACAGTCATACAGAAGATGAGGGATGGAAGCCCGACCAAGAGAGATGAAGTAACTTCCCCCGGTCACGTGGATGGGTAATAAAGCACAGCTGCCTGGCTGCAGTGTTCACCCAATTTCCATTGCGGCAGACTGCCCTGTGACTTCTAAAGCCCACGTGAAAGGGCTTTACCCTCTCACCTATCCTCTCCCTCCACCCAACCATCATTATCAGCAGCAGCATCTTGATCCCAGCACCTGACTACAGCACCTAATATATGCAAAGGTGTGGTGAAGGTTATGAAGAAGCAACTATTATCACTGTTATTATTATTATCATTGCAACTCACCCTGGAATGTGAAGTCAAGTGGGCCTTAGAAAGCATCACTACAAACAACGCTAGTGGAGGTGATGGAATTCCAGTGGAGCTGTTTCAAATCCTGAAAGATGATGCTGTGAAAGTGCTGCACTCAATATGCCAGCAAACTTGGAAAACTCAGCAGTGGCCACAGGACTGGAAAAGGTCAGGTTTCATTCCAATCCCAAAGAAAGGCAATGCAAAAGAATGTTCAAACTACTGCACAATTGCACTCATCTCACATGCTAGTAAAGTAATGCTCAAAATTCTCCAAGCCAGGCTTCAGCAATACGTGAACCGTGAACTTCCTGATGTTCAAGCTGGTTTTAGAAAAGGCAGAGGAACCAGAGATCAAATTGCCAACATCCGCTGGATCATGGAAAAAGCAAGAGAGTTCCAGAAAAACATTTATTTCTGCTTTATTGACTATGCCAAAGCCTTTGACTGTGTGGATCACAATAAACTGTGGAAAATTCTGAAAGAGATGGGAATACCAGACCACCTGACCGGTCTCTTGAGAAACCTATATGCAGGTCAGGAAGCAACAGTTAGAACTGGACATAGAACAACAGACTGGTTCCAAATAGGAAAAGGAGTACGTCAAGGCTGTATATTGTCACCCTGCTTATTTAACTTATATGCAGAGTATATCATGAGAAATGCTGGACTGGAAGAAACACAAGCTGGAATCAAGACTGCTGGGAGAAATATCAATAACCTCAGATATGCAGATGACACCACCCTTATGGCAGAAAGTGAAGAGGAACTAAAAAGCCTCTTGATGAAAGTGAAAGAGGAGAGTGAAAAAGTTGGCTTAAAGCTCAACATTCAGAAAATGAAGATCATGGCATCTGGTCCCATCAGTTCATGGTAAATAGATGGGGAAACAGTGGAAACAGTGTCAGACTTTATTTTTTGGGCTCCAAAATCACTGCAGATGGTGATTGCAGCCATGAAATTAAAAGACGCTTACTCCTTGGAAGAAAAGTTATGACCAACCTAGATAGTATATTCAAAAGCAGAGACATTACTTTGCCAACTAAGGTCCGTCTAGTTCAGCCTATGGTTTTCCCAGTGGTCATGTATGGATGTGAGAGTTGGACTGTGAAGAAGGCTGAGTGCCAAAGAATTGATGGTTTTGAACTGTAGTGTTGGAGAAGACTCTTGAGAGTCCCTTGGACTGCAAGGAGTCCCACCAGTCCATTCTGAAGGAGATCAACCCTGAGATTTCTTTGGAAGGAATGATGCTAAAGCTGAAGCTCCAGTACTTTGGCCACCTCATGCGCAGAGTTGACTCATTGGAAAAGACTCTGATGCTGGGAGGGATTGGGGGCAGGAGGAGAAGGGGATGACCGAGGATGAGATGGCTGGATGGCATCACGGACTTGATGGACATGAGTCTGAGTGAACTCTGGGAGATGGTGATGGACCGGGAGGGCTGGCATGCTGCGATTCATGGGGTCGCAAAGAGCTGGACACGACTGAGCGACTGAATTGAACTGAACTGAACTGAACTGATACTTATTTTATACTATGAGCGACTGAACTGAAGTCTTGCCTAGAGAACCCCATGGACAGAGGAGCCTGGTGGGTTACAGTCCATAGGGTCACAAAGAGTCAGAGATGACCAGTGACTTAATACACACACACAGGGACACTTCTACTTGTGAAAGTTTATGGCTTGAGTAGGCCACAGGCATATTGTTAAGAGATCTAGCTTTGAACTCCAGCTTTTATTTTAGAAAATGATTTCTGCCTCTGGATTTACTGCTTATCAGCCATGTGACCTCAGGCAATTACTCTGCCTTTCTGAATCAGTTTTCCCACCTGTAAACTACCGATACGAGAAGTTCCTACTTCCTTGGGCTGCCGAGGGTTCAAGGGGATGATGCCTTGCCTGTGAAGGGATGACCCTGCGCTGGACACAGAGGGCACTCAGTGAGCAGGGGCCACTGTGAGGGCAGCCAGAAGGCCACAGGCTGCTCTGCTCTGGGCTGTCACAGTCTTCTGTGTGGGAGGATGGGCATTGTTAGGCTCCGGGAGCCTGCAGAGGGGAACGGGGAGCGCGGGAGAGAAAGCACCTGGATATCTCTATTACCACTGATTGGAGCCGGAAATAAAACTGAAATTCAGCTGGAAGAAGGAGCATGTGAGTCACTGGGGCGAAGAGCCCTCCACCAGCCGCCGAATCCTGGGCGCTGTCCCTCTACGTCTTCCTGTCCTTGTCCCCATGACCTTCCTCTCCGCAGGCTGGGCACCTCCCCACTCCTCACACAGAGGCCGGAGCTCTCCAAGCAGCTACTTCAGCCTCCGCTGCTTGCGGCCAGACCCTTCTGTTAAGTGCGGCTTTTCCTCCAGGATTCCAATGAGCTCACACCTTGCACAGCTCACAAGCTTCTGTGTTTGGCATTCTGAGCTTTTCCAAGTTCAAGTGCCAAGTGCCCTGCCATTCTCCTCTCTAGTGGTCCAGCCTGGCCTCCCGAGACCACTGTGAATCCCCTGTGTGCAGCCTCTCTCACTTGCTGCATCCAGTCCCTTCTCTAAATGCGGCATTAATGAAGTAGGTCGTGCATTCATTATTTCACCTAGCCAGCAGATGAGAACAGAATTTCTAAGCACCACGGGGTCTAGGGAGCGGCTTGGCAATGGCAGCCCACGGGCGGCGGCTGCCAGTCCAGTGCCCGTGACAGACACGGCTAATGGATCACACAGCACTTTTCTACTCACTGAGTTCAGACACAGCCTCAAAATTCTCAAAGCAATTTCTTAGGCAGCCTCTACTTATCTTCTGAGCTGGTACAACGCAGATTTCATCTTCAGGTAAGATGGTCAGATAGATTGGCTCTGTCCCTGTGCCAGCATTTACCCTGGGTGACCCCAGACAGGGCGAATGTCCCTTCTGAGCTTCCATATGCTCAGCACTAAATGGCACTCATTTTGATCTCACAGGGCTACTGGAGGATGTGAGCTCATGAATACCACGAAATAACATTTTCAGGTGTTTTCATTGCTTTCCCTCCATTTGCTCAACAGCATTCACTGCCCGGGGGGTTGGGGTGCAACTGGAAAGGTAAGAAAGATTTTCAGTTTATTAAGCCTCAGGTGCTGAGCCCGGAAGATAATTTTGTGCCCCAAACAGAAGATTTTGAAGCATGAAGGAAGAGGCAGGCTCTCCTGCCCAGCAGTTCAATAAGGCTTCTCTAAACCAGCACAAGGAAGCGAGTGAAGAAGAGGACTAAGATGCTGGCGGTCATTGAGAAGGATGGGAGGAGAAGGAACCTCTAAATCAGTCTGGACTGAAGAATGAAACTGGAAAACAGGCTGGGCACTGGGGCTTCTGCGTACAGCCTGGCACAGGTGCAGCAGAGTTCTAGGGAGAAGGACCGAGACAGCCTCCCAGCGTGCCCAGGCCCTGCACAGTGTCCGTAAATGGACCGTTCTCGAGCGTTGCCTGGAGGTGCCTGCAGACCTGCCGAGCCCGTCTTGGCAGCGGGATGGGTAGGAGGCAGCGGTGGCTGCCCAGGACTGGACAGGACTGGGGAAGTCTGTGTGTTCACTGAATGAGGTGGATAAGGACAATCGAGTTGGGTGTCCTGAACCCCCAGTGATGCACTGACCCGGAACAAGCGTTCCCATCCCCGCACCCAGCTCCCACCCCAAACTTAGATGCAGCTGTTGGAAAAGAAGCTGAGAGAGAAACTGAAAACACTGAGGTTAAGGTCCTGCTACCCAAAGGGCTAGGGACTCAAAATCGGTATGAAATTCAGTGATATAAAAACACATTTACACTTTTTCCTCCTCCGAATTTGAGGGCTGCTGTTAACTCACCACATATACATGGTGAAGTGAAGTGAGCTCGCTCAGTCGTGTCCGACTCTTTGCAACCCCATGGACTGGGGCTCACCAGGCTTCCATCCATGGGATTCTCCAGGCAAGGATACTGGAGTGGGTTGCCATTTCCTTCTCCAGGGGAACTTCCTGACCCAGGGATTGAACCCGGGTGTCCCACATTGCATGCAGGCGCTTTACCCTCTGAGCCACCGGGGAAGGCCCCATACACCTGGTAGCTAGGGTCTATTAGTATTGCCAATGTCAGCTACTTCACTGCTAATTTTTTGTTAATTTTTGAATTGCTTGCATTTGTTTATTTATTTTTGGCTGTGCTGAGTCGTTGCTGCACCGGCTTTTCTCTAGTTATGGTGAGCGGGGCTGCTCTCTAGCTGCAGGGCCCGGGTCCCTCCTCGCGGTGGCTTCTCTTGTTGCAGGGCACAAGCTCTAGGGTGTGGGGCCTCAGTAGCCGCAGAAGTTGGGCTCAGTAGCTGCAGAAGTTGGGCTCAGTAGTCGCAGCTCCCAGGCTCTACAGCGCAAGCTCAGTGGTTGTGGCGCGCAGGCTTAGTTGCTCCGCAGCATGTGGGATTTTCCCTGACCAGGGATCACACCCACCTCTCCTGCACTGGCGGGCAGATTCTTTACCACTGAGCCACCAGGGAGGCTCCATTGCTGCTTATTATTGCTAAATGGAAGAGTATCAAGTGTTCTTATAGTGAGGATTAGATGAAACAATGTTCTCGAAGCCCTCTAACACATAGTAGGCACTGGCTGAATATTTATTAGCATCCTTGTTTTCCCTCCCCCTTCATGGAGTGAACTCCCTCTCACCCGCAGATTCTGAGAACTGTCATTTCCATTGGGCAGGTAACTTCTCAGGGGTTCTGAAGATGATCTGACTGGCCTGCTGGCTCTCTTGTCAAGTACATTTGATCAGTTCACGAAGTGGTCTTTAAAAATGCTTCGTGCTTTGACAAAATCCAGAACAGCAGACTTGGGAGGCAGATTGTTTCCTTGTAATTCAAGGAAACGTGTAATTCTTCAGCATTGAGCTTTCAGTAAACTTCACATTCCTCCTCTCTGGTTCTTCCCCCACATTTAGGACCAGGGGTATAGACATCAAGAATCCCCAAGGAGAACTGAAGGGTGGAAGGCATTATGGGACTAAGAGGTCTACCGCTGGATTTTCGAGTCTTCCCTCCTGGCTTCTCCCTTCTCAGTCAGCTAGGAAGCCGACTCCTGTCTCTTTGGGAATAAAGGGCTCCAAAAACATGCCCCAGACCAATAATCCAGAGTTAATGATCTATGTGTCCCCTGGAATCTGCTTTTGGGTGGCCATTGCTGCTAACCCTTTAACAATCTGGGAAGATGATAACACAGAGAGAGGGGGCAGATGCAATGCTATATTGCAAGCACTTGCTCCTATTAATATTTCCTGCTGCTGCTGCTAAGTCGCTTCAGTCGTGTCCGACTCTGTGCTACCCCACAGAGGGCAGTCCACAGGCTGCACTGTCCCTGGGATTCTCCAGGCAAGAACACTGGAGTGGGATGCCATTTCCTTCTCCAATGAATGAAATTGAAAAGTGAAAGTGAAGTCACTCAGTCGTTTCGGACTCTTCGCGACCCCATGGACTGCAGCCTACCAGGCTCCTCCGTCCATGGGATTTTCCAGGCAAGAGTACTGGAGTGTAATATTTACTGAGCAACTGCTAAGTGTTAGGCTGTGTTGGGTATTTCTTTCTCTTTTTTTCCTACTTATCATGGAAACCCTGTGAGAATAACCTTATCCCTCATTTTACCAACCAGCAAAAGGACCTGGGAGAAGTAACTGCTTATGACTTCCCAGCAAGTAAGGGGTGGAGCCACCTGCTACCCAGGGCAAAGCACCTTAGTCAAGATGAACTAGAAATTGTTATTCAAACCATCTACATATCACCCGTCATCTGCTTTATATTCTTGGGGCTTAAGGCATCTGCGTATCTTTTTCATTCCATAGGTGAGTTCAACCATCATGCAAGAATCTTTAAATCATTTTCATAAATGAGGTGGCTAAGGCCTTCTCTTGCCTCATAATCTCGTCTGCAATATTCATGTCACTTTTAGAGAGCTCAGCTTGCATACCCAAAAAGTCACTGAGATGGATGAGCTCAAGGAGCCTGGGCACACAGGACGTTGCTTTCCCACCTATGCCCCAGGCAACCATCATAAATGATTCACAGATCTCATTTCCACCGAACCCACATGTGGCCCCAGATCCTGAAACAGCTCTTCAGGAAATCACAACCAATGAATTACAAGTTGGCATGGGGAAGCGAATCCTATTTGCCACTATCGAACGAGGAGAATAGCTTCCCAGGTGGCTCCGTGGTAAAGAATCTGCCTGCCAAGCAGGAAATGCAGGCTCGATCCCTAGGCTGGGAGGATCCCCTGGAGGAGGACACAGCAATCCACTCCAGTGTTCTTGCCTGGAGAATCCCCATGGACAGAGGAGCCTGGTGGGCTACAGTCCATGGGGTCACAAAGAGTCAGACGTGACTTAGCAACTAAACGACAACAACAGGAAACAGAAGACTGCAAAGGGCCCTTCATCTCTGACTTTCCATGAGGCTCTGTGGCGCGGAGACTGCAGCTCACGCCACGAGAGCCCAGCCCGGCCCGGCCCGGCTGCTGGGACCGGTCAGCTGCTGGCCACAGGCCTCAGCCTCTTCCTCTGTCTCATGAGCTCTGTGGTCTCATGTTGCTCCAAGAACCTGTGATTCATGACACATCACCTGATAAGGATTGGATACACAGTGACTCCTCACAATTTGCATCCCAGGCCAAGAAGACATCGTCTAGGAGTGATGATGATGCCTCCCTTTAGGCTTATTAAAAGGAGTCTGTGCTAGGCATTTTAACCACAACATGAAATGCTATTTGAGATGAGGCTCCAGTGAATAATGATACAATTGCACAGACTCAGGATCAAAAGTGCCTCAAAAGTTATTTGTGTCATCTTACACTGAGACCCCTCTATACCAGGCCAAATGAAATATTTTCCAAGTCTCTGTTGTATTCCTCCTGTGAAAGGGAGATTCTCAAGGCAGCCTGACCCTCTTTTGGACACGAGCATTTGAAAGCTTTTCTTATATTCTGGTATGACTTCACCTCACTGGACCTTGAAACTTGGGCTCATACAGGGCCATCTAGTCCTTTTTCCTGCTTGATACATCAGCAGGTATCTGAAGCTACTTTTCAGGTCTTCTGTCTCTATAAGGCTTTCCTGGTGGCTCAGAATCGTAAAGAAACTGCCGGCAATGCAGGAGACCCAGGTTCAATCCCTGGGTTGGGAATGTCCCCTGGAGTAGGAAACGCAACCCACTCCATTATTCTTTCCTGGAGACTCCCACGGACAGAGGAGTCTGCTGGGCTACAGTCCGTGGGATTGCAAAGAGCTGGACATGACTGAGCAACTAACACTTCATGCCTCTATATCCCTGTTCAGCCTCTGCCATGACACTTCCTTGTCTTTAAGCTAAAACATCTTCAGGTCCTACCTCCTGCCACTATTTCTCAGGTGACATGGTTCTGAGTATCCATGCCCTGGATATGCCTGGGGCTCTCTATGTCAACATCCAGCTTGAACAGAGCCACGCAGGCATGATCTGCTCAAGGCAACACGAAATGGAGCTGGTAGGTGGCGGAGCTGGTAGGTGGCGGAGCTGGTAGGTGGCGGAGGGCCTGGGTCCCACGGTCCAGGGACTTGGATTTGGACCTCAGCTCTGTGTGACCTCGCGTGAGGGACTTTTCAGGACCTCAAATGCTGGGTCTGGAAGCGAGAGTGAAAACAGTACTTGCCTCATAGGGTTATTACAAGGATTAAGTTGGCTCCTGCATGAAAAGCACACACAGGAAATGCTCAAGTAATATTAGCTATTACCACCCCATCTTCCTAGAAACAGTATTTCTGTTGACACGGACTAAAGAAATAATTTCCCAGTTCCTAAGAAAGTGCAGGTCCCCTGGAGCAGTTCTGTCACTTCTGGAATGGGACATGGACTAGCGTGTGGTGGTGGAGAGGTTTGGACGGGGTCAGCACACCCAGGCAATTGGTGGCCAGGGGACCAGTAGCCAACTCTCCTTAGAGACTCAGAAAATAAAATTCAGAGCAGAGAAAGCTAAACCCTGGCCTGACGGAAAGCACCAGGGATATCTATGAACTTGTAAGACGCTCATTATTTTATTTTTTTCTTTCCCATTTAGGGCTGTTCATCCCAGGGTGTTCAAGAGCTGATTTAGGGCAAAGAATATGAGCTGGTAATGAGCTTTGGGATGCCCCTCTTCCACCCTTCTCCTCTGGCAGGGATCAGAGAAGAAGCATGCAGGGCTGTCAGAGGAAGGCGGGGAAGGCTGGCTTTGATTCCCTGTGAGCCACGCTAAGTCCTGGCCCAGCACGTCTTCCCACCTCCAAGTTAGGAGCCAAATCCGGCTCTGAGCAGGGGATGAGGAGCCTTGGAATTCCAAGAAATCCTCTGAGCTGTTTGAAGAACTTCTGACTTCACTATGAAATGGCAAAGGATCCAGCGGAGCTCAGCGGGGATGAGAGCCTTAGAGGAGGTTTATTATACCCAGGAGATGCCATTAACTCACAGCTCTCCCTGCTGGGCCCATCATAGCGGAGATGTGCTCTCAAAGAACGCCCAGGGGCATTTCGTGACAATGGCAGCCACCGGGGTCTGGGCCCACTTCTGCCTAACCCTGAAGGTAGACAGGCAGGGTGGTTTTCCTGGCCTGCCTGGGACTGACTTTGGGGACTTTTGCATTGTTGATTCTCCAAATGTGGTGCATGGACCACCGTCACCATCACAAGAAGAGTTACTTCTGAAAATGCAGATTCCTGAGGCTTCTCCAGTCCTGCCAAGTCACACTCTCTGGGGTTGAGACCTAGGATGTTACACATGTAACCAGCTCAGTGGGTATTTTTCATGCTCCTTAGGGTTTGAGAGTCACTGCATCTAAATGCAGGATCACTTCTTACGTACTTATACGTTCTGAGGCTGCTGCGGTTTTCAGAGCAGACAGGTTTACATAGGGAGGAGGTGAATGTGGATGGAAGGAGGACAGAGGCTGCAGAGATTCACACCTAGGTTGTGTGCTGCTGAGTACTGGGGTGGCTTGTCACACAGCCTTCCAGTGACTGCCAGACTTAAGCCATTTCCAAACTAGCTCACCAGGCTTCACTCAGGGCCATCTTTCAGTTCCTCAAACATACCAAGGTTATTCCCAGCCTTTGCTCTTGCTGGTCCTTCTGCCTGGAATCTCATTCTCCCAGTCTGTTTGTGACCAACCCTCTCTCAATATTTGTGTTTCAGTTCAGAAGGCTCCCTCTTTGTCCTGTCTGTCTAAGCAGACCTATGCCCTCCCCAGATCTCTTTAGCCTCTTCATGGCATTTATTATTTTTGAAATTTGGTTATCACCCACCTCTTTCTGCTTATTGGATAGAGTCATTGCTGGGTTCTCAGTGCCTAGAACATAGCCTGGCATCAGTAGGCATTCAACAAATATTTGGTGATGGAGGGAAGGTACCATGTTTCCCAGCACCACGTCTTAAGGAGCCGCTGCTGAGTGAGTCTTTAAACGCTCTCCGATCTGTGGCACTCAGAGACCCCCGTCTAGCTTTCCCACTCTTCTCAGCCCCCTCCTTGGCATCCGCTGCCATCTGCGAGATCCCTCTGGTTTTCCTTCCTCCATTCTCACTCTGTTGGCACCATGAAGGTGGGGGCCTTTTCTCTGCCGTCAGGCCAGGGCAGAGCGCTGCTGTCTAGCACACAGTGGCCACTCAAGACACATCTGTTGACTGAGCAAATAAACAACATAATATGCACTTTGTCCTAACAAATTGCACACCTAGTGACCTATCCTTAAGAGGTAATTACAGCTGCACCAAGTTGTTCATAGAAACACTTTTTAGTATAGCATAAAGCTATAAACAGTGTAAAGTTCATCATTAGTTCATCAACTAATAAGCTGCAGTCTGGAAGAACATGGAGTTTGCTGCCAATATAAATGAAGCTCTTTACGTACATGCCTCTAGGTGACTTTTAACTTGTCTTCTCTTTTATAAGTAACACTGCATCGAACATCCTTGGCCTTAAATACATGCTCATCTCTCCTACGTCCTGAGGATAGACCCCTAGAACTTGAATTATTGGGTTACTTGGTATGAATTCTTTTTAAAAACATCTGCTTTATCTGAATACACCATGCCATCTCCAAAAATTAATCAACAAAATTGCTTAGAGCACCTGAGGGAATACAGTTTCTTTGTTTCTTTAACCCTTTTTAATCAAACGAAAACAGTATTGGCCCAGAGTCAGAATTAACAAGCAAGACATTCCATATTAAAAGATTCAGTTAGAATGAAGACAAAGGCATCATATGAGCTCTGACATTCACACGCAACAGACACACAAATGAATTTCTCATAGGCTCCAGCTTTTGATTCAATGTATCCAGGCAACAGAAGTCTGGATTTAATAACAGATGTTCGCTGCATAGCAATCACCATATAATGCCAGGGTAGACTAAAACAGCATTTTATCAACCAATAAATGTGCTGTTTGCTTTATTTTACCATGTTGTTCTTCAGGTCCCTTCAAAACCGAGAGGACAGATTGAGTCACTCGGCATCTGCTGGGAGCAATATGCTTGGCTTCGTTTAAAATGAAAAATCAGGCCTGTGTTTACATTCTTCACCAAAGCATGGGATCTGATGTGCTAACACGCCCAACTGGGCTAGCTGGAAGGGTTTTCAGGAGACTCTCAGGGGAACCGGGACCATAGCGGGAGTCAGTCACCCTTCTGGGAAAGACATATGGCGGTCCTGCCACTTCAATCAGCGCCGCCGGAGGGAGGAGCAGGTCTCCCAGACCCACAGACCGAGGGGGCAAAGGACCCTGCCGGCGCCTTCCCACAGCCGCCGCGAAGCTTTGAGGACAGGAGTCTACTTTGAAAAGGCCCATCACTCAACCACGTTTGAGTAACAACCTTTGTGTAACTTGTGAATCTGTGAATACACAGACGTCCTTTTCTGAGGGAAAATGGTTCCAAAGTGGTAGCCAGGAAGAATGCCATTTTGAGTCAGGGCAGGTTGGCTGAGATGGAGTCGGGAAACAGAGAAAGAAGCTAACCTTTGTCAGGCAGGTACTCTGTGCTGGCTACCAGGCTAACTTTGCATCATCATCTTATTCAGCGATCATAGCTTCCCAGGTGGCACTGCTGGTAAAGGACCTGCCTGCCAGTACAGGAGACGAAAAGGACGCAGGTTCGATTCCTGGGTCAGGAAGATCCCCTGAAGTAGGAAATGGCAACCCACTCCAGTATCCTTGCCTGGATAACCCCATGGACAGAGGAACCCGGTGGGCTGCAGTCCATGGCTGCAAAGAGTTAGACATGACTGAGCAACTGAGCACAGCAATAATCACAGCATGACTCTGGGGCAGTACTCACCGTCTCTTTAGTGCAGGAGACAACGGCTTAGAGTGCAGGAGTCACTTGCCCAAGCAGCTAACACAGGATGGGGAATTGTGTCAGGGTAGAAGGTCAGCTTGATGCTAAGTTGGACGTGACTGTTTTCCAAAGATGCTTGCAACAAGAGCTTTCAACTCACATGTTCGTTTAGAACTTGGCCACTTCTCCATCAAGAGATGGACTCTAAGCCTCTATCCTTGAATTGGAGTGGGGTTTTGCTACAACACCAGCCGATAGGTACGGTGGATTTCTAGGCTAAATCATAAAAGGCACTATGGTTTCTACTTTGTTTGCTGGAACTCTTGTTCTTGAAATCTTTAGCTATCATGTAAGCAGTCTGGTTGCCCTGAGGTCACCATCTACTGTCAGGCCCAAACAAGAAACCTATGGAGAAGGCTATTTAGAGAGGAAAAAGGCCCCTGACTGTACCTCTCAGATAACAGCCAGCACCATCTTGTCAGCCACAAGTTGAAAGAGGATCCTCCACTTCCCTACAGAGTTACCCCAGCTGACTCCACATGGAACAGAGACAAAACACCCCCTGCCAAGCCCTGCACAAACTGCAGACTTGTGAACAAAATAAACAGTTTGTATTGCTTTAAGGTAGTACATTTGGAGCGATTTGTTATGCAGCAATAGCTAACTGATACACTGGGGGAACGCAGAAGAGGCCTAAAAGAGCTCCATTCATTCTCTAATCTTCAGTGCCTGGGTATAACTTTTCAGTAAAAAAAAAAAAAACAAAACTATGTTTTTTATATAACAGGTGTAATAAAGTAGACTTTTAAGAAGGAAAGGCCATTGTTAGCAGTCCTCTCCAATTCCTTTGCCCATCTCCACACAGGAAAGTCAAGCTAGCATAAAGGCTTATTGAGAAAAATTGTGCTTCCTTTGTCCAGAAGGAGAGAGAATAAAGGGAGAGGGAGCTAAGCAGGTGAAAAGGAAGCAAGTGGGAGGACTAGAGAGGGGCAATTCTGAGCTACTCAGCAGCAGAGCCTAAAGGATGAATGGTGGTGATCAGCACACACAAATGCAGTGTAGACACAGGGGCAATAGAGAAAAATGGTCACCACCCTAAAGTTGGTCTCAACTTAAGCTTAGGGCTATTATTTGACCCTCCCTTCTCCTCTCAAACTGAGGAGAGGACCTCCCAAAATAACTAAGACCGAATTTTCTGCCAGGGTGGCAGGTAGCAATTTATACTAGATTACACT
Source organism: Capra hircus (assembly GCF_001704415.2). NCBI lineage: Eukaryota > Metazoa > Chordata > Mammalia > Artiodactyla > Bovidae > Capra > Capra hircus. The sequence goes on along the minus strand of NC_030827.1, from coordinate 2,545,756 downwards.
GACTCAAAGATACAACGTAACTGATACTTCTTACATTCATTTTTCCTGCCCTGTTAAAGGGGAAAACATTTCAGTTAGTGTTGACTCAAATTATTTTTATCATAATGTTACTTAATATGGGCAAACATAGAGCTAGGTATAAAATCCTTATGCTTATAGCTCTCATTGAGCTATAAAACCGAAACAAATTTCCAAATTAAGCACAAATAAGACTGCAAAATCAGTCAACTTCGAATTAGCAACATTAGTTTAATGTAAGGTGGTTTGGTTGGAAGTGAGTTGCCGCTTGCAGAGTGTCTATGGTGTGGAGTTGACTTTTTTAATTTTATGTTTAATTGGAGGATAACTGCTTTACAATATTGTGACGGTTTCTGCAATACATCAACTCGAATCAGCCATAGGTGTACATATGGCACCTCCCTCTTAAACTTCCCTCCCACCTTCCTCCCCATCCCACCCCCATTTCTCGTCATCTTACTACAGACATTTTACTTCAACCTACTGGTCTACCTCATGCTATGACGGTTCAAGGCTCTCCTGGCTTCTCTTGGAACTATCAGAAAATTGTATTTGATCACATGAGGACACTCTGGGTACCTAAGTCCTTCTCTATTTTTCCTTATTAGTTCATAACAAGAAAAACGAAAACACAACAAAACAACCCCCAAAATAAACAGATGCCTGACTCAGTTGGAAGCATCAGTGGCCACTAAAATCACATTGCATAAATCAGGGGTCAGTGAACTTTTCCTGTCAAGGGCCAAATAGTAAATATTTTTGGCCTTTTGGGCCAGATGGTCTCTGTTGAGACTACTGCACTCTGCTCACTATTGCTAAAGCAGCTCATATTAAGGCAAACCAATGAGCACGGCTGTGTTTCAATAAAACTCTAGGCAGAGACATAGAAACTGGGATCTTACAAAATTTTCAAACATCATGAAATATTATTCTTCTTTTGGTTTTCTCCCCCCAGTGATTTTAAACTGTAGAAATAATTCTTGGCTCGTAGGACATACATGGGATGTACGGAGAGAGTAACACAGAAACTTACATTAGCATATGTAAAATAGATGGCCAATGGCAATTTGCTTTGTGACTCAGGGAACTCACAGGAGCTCTGTAACAACCTAGAGGGGTGGGATGGGGAGGGAGATGGGAGGGAGGTTCAACGGGGAGGGGACATATGTGTACCTATGGCTGATTCAATGTTGATGTTTGGCAGAAACCAACACAATTCTGTAAAGCAATGATCTATTAAAAAAAATAAATAAATTTAAAACAAACCAAAAAAAGAAAACCCCAAACAAATTGAGCACTGATTCAATTCATGAACTGCAGTTTGAGGATTTCTGGCATAGACTGTGACAAGGTGGTTACAGCTGATAATCTAGAATATTATACCAATGTCCAAATAATTTACTATTGAAATTTTAAAAAATTTAAAAGGATATTACCCTTGAGAATTCATAAGCCTTGGAGAATGTTTCTGAGGAATTGAGTTAAGAGGCAGAACCCTGGAGCATCCCCAGAGAGCAAGCTCGCCATGTTCAACAGGAAAAAGAAGGCGCTGGGCGCTGGGACGGACGTCTCCAGTCCTTTTCAGGATCTCTCCCCTACCCCCAAGCACAGGCAACACAGAAGGGGCTTAAGTACCAGCAGTACTCCCAAGACCACCACGGAAGCAGCGCAGCAACGGCAGCTTTTGCAAAAAAGTTCTTTACCCAAGCAGCTTGGAAAAGACTCTGTGGGTCTGTGTCTGGGTTCAGTTAAGAGAACAATGCCTGAGCTCAGGTAGGGGCCTCTCTGCTTTACTGCTTATTAGCTGTGAGACCTTGGACTAAACCTCTCTCTGCTTCATTTCCTCCGTGTGTAAAACAGTCACACTGCCACCAAGGATCCTTGCCCTCTTCCTCCCCAAATAAAGGAGGGGTGTTGCGAGGCTTAAATGAGACGGTGTATGCAATGTGCTGGCCCCGATACCCGGAACACAGTAAACACTCAGCGGATAGTACAGTCGTGGCCATGAGTATTGCTGGGTAGTTGTTTGAGTTTCCCTGAGCCCCGTCTGTAAGTGGTGGCCCTGGCTAGTCTCACTTAATCTGAGGTGGATTGAATCAGCCCACACAGAAGGGCCGCATGGCACACAGGTGCCCCAGGTGGCAGCAGCCCTCCCCGCCCGCGCCCTAGGGACTCACACTTGCTCCTTTACTCGAGTCAACAGCACTGTGCAAGTCGTGGTGAAACTGAGAGGCGATTCATCAGTGGGGCTGGAAGCATCTGACCCTACCGGGGAGAGGAAACGGGGACTTCAGCATCCACAGACGCCCTGATCTTTTAAGGGCTGCCTGGCTGGGTTATGAATATTTTCCCTTTGATGTGGGGGTTTTGGAGGATCTTCAAGAAAGCCCGTGAACGTAAGAAGGGAGTGTTCCGGGTGGATCTGAGTTGGGTGGTACCACTTAACCCTAGGTGTTTGGTGGATTGCGGGTGTCGGGGGGCACTTGGGTCCATCTCCAGGGAGCTTTTGTCTACCCAGCAGGAAAATGGATGCAGAAGTTCCGATCTACGACCCAAAACTCTTGGCAGATGCTTTATTGGGCTTGTTTTGTTTTGGTGTGTGTGTGCGTGTGTGCATGTCGGTTTAATTGAGACAACTCTTCCAAACTGGGACATTATGCATATAGTCTATTATTTCCAGCTTCTTTGGAAAAGTCAGGAAATCTGGCCACGTTTCCCTGGAAAACAACAAAGTGGGTGGAGAACGGCAATCTGTTTAGACATGGTCACGTGCCTCAGTTCACCACCGTCCCTCCCCGCCCCCCATCCCTTTCATCTTCCTGACAAGTAGACCACTTGGGTCGTCATTTATTACTGTGCGTGGGATGCTATTTGTCTTATTGTAGAGACACACTTCTTTGTATTCACATCTCTATTAAATGTGGGGAAATGAAAGATAGATCAAGAGGGATGCATTTTTCAAGGAAAATGATGGAAAACATACTTTCTTATGATATTGAAGAATATTCTTAGGTACTTTGTATGCAAATGGCCATCCCTGCTCACTTGCATGCCTCATCTGGCCCAGAGCTACAACTCTGCCCTACTTCCTAAGCCTCCGGAAATCCCCACCTTTAAGCGCAGTCCCCTTATTCGGGTGATGCACTCAGCCAATGTCTACCTGACGCAGGGACTGTCAAGCGGTGAGTCAGGCAGGTGTGCCCTTGTCTTCTCAGTCTGGCCAGCTAAAGGCTGCAGCAAGGCAAACAAAGCGCCCTGCAGTGCTCCCCACGCCCCCCGCCTCTCCTCCCCAAATCCTGGTTGCCTTCATAGGGAGAAAGCCATAGCAATATCACCAGGGTGGGAAATGCCCAGTGAGGAGTCAGCCATCTTTCCAGGAAGACCTGATGCTTAGGCTGAGACCTGGATGGGACGGTGGAGTGTGTTGTTCCAGGAAGGGGAAAAGCATATACAAAGGCAAGAAGGCCAGAGCGAAGGGTGTTTGAGAACTGCAGGAAGCTAGGTCCTGTTGGAGCATGGAGGTGGATGATTGCCCAGAAATGAGTCCAGGGAGGTGAGCAGCTGGGTTGTGATGCGTGTAAGCTGTTGGAAAGGGTTCACGGCTCACTGGGGGCCTGAAATGCATGGATAAAATCCCAGTAGCTAGAGGACAGCAAGAGTAAGCCAGAGCCCATATGAGGACAGTGGGGGGGGGGGGGGAAGCAAAGACGGACAGATAGCGAGGCTGCTGAAGGGGGCAGGGTGTCAGGGCACAGCCCCTGCGATGGCTCTGCAGCAGGACTCCCCCTGCCCCAATCCAAGGCTGATGGGGGCCCAAAGGACACGGTGCAGGCCCGGAGCTGCACAGATCTAACTGCCAGTTTCTAACAGGCCTTGGGACACTATGTTTTTCAGTCTCAGTCATCTCACTTATAAATTGGATAATGATAAATACCTTCCTGACTTGCTTGGCGGGTTAAATGAGGCTAAAACCATCTGGCACTTAAAGAGATGGTAATAAGAGTAAGTTGATTTTTTTCAATTGATTTTGGTGTACATTTGGAAACCTGATGCCTAACCTGGGATGACTTAGCTTCATTTCCTCCCACGAGGCATCTCCTGTTCAGGGGCTCGCACACGGGAGGAGCCCTCCCCGGTGCCTGCCATCTGTCGCTGGCACTGGCCCCAGTGCTGACCTGGAGCCTGGCACAGGGCCGCAAGGATAATTACCACTTCTGAATCGATTCCTTCGAGCCCTTTTGAGCAGGCTGAGGAATGCCGTGATTAAAATGATTAAAAACCTGCCTCCTATTTCACAGCTTTTAATATTTGATAAGATTTTGGAGAGAGGGATGAGAGCAGGGTATGAAATCTGGCAGTTTACAATCCCAGCTTCCAGCCCTCTCAGGAACTTTCAGGGCACTGAAAAAGGCAAGAGCCAGAGAGAAAGAGAGAGAGAGAGTGCATATGAGGGAGGGTATGCTGGCATGCATCCTCCAAAGAGGGAAACCACAGAAAGAAAAGGGGAGGAGATCCTCCTTCTTTCAGGTTCTTCGTGGTTTCGAAAGCCAGTAATACGTAAGATTATTATCACAGAAATGATGCTAAGACAATAGCAGCGATCGTTTATCAGGCCCCCAATATATTCCAGGCATGTGTGTAAGGAACAGACCTTTAGTTTTCCCCAACAGTCTTAGAAGGGAATAGATTTCTTCTTAATTTTATAGAAAACAGAGGCTCAGAGAGGTGCTGTGAGTTTTTCCTGGTATCACTCAGTCAGTTACTGGGAGAACTGAAACCCACACTGGGTCGATTGGGCCCTGCGCCCCACCCAGCACAGCACTGTGGAGCATCACAGCAGGAGCAGGAAAATGCCAAAGAAAAGCAGGGGCCCTCGGCTTTCTCTCCTGTCCCCATCCATAGGCACGACAGGCAGCTATCTTTGAAGAGGACACCGCCAGTGGCCAGATATCAATGCCCGAATGTTTTGCTCTTCTTGTTCTTCCAGCTCATAGCCTCCCTCCATGCTCGTTTTCTTCCTTCCATCCGGATCTTGATGACGCTGCTGGAATGCCAGTTCACCTAGGACAGCTTCTGTCTATTCAAATAACCTGACAACGCTCAGCACGGCTGAGCACTTACTGAGTCCTGAGCGCTTTCTGCCTCTTTTCCCCCCTGTCGTCCTGTGATACAGCACAGCCTGACGAGTTAAACACTGTTATCATCTTTACTTGACAGATGAGGAAACTGAGGCTCACAGGTGTTGGGAAGTTCATTCAAACAACCCCTCCAGGGATCTGGACTGCCCTCCAGGGTGGAAAAGACAGCTTGAGGCTTCTGAAAGCCAGGTCTGGGAGGGCCCCAAATGTCCACCAATAGTGTCAAAGAGTTCACGGTTCTGCAAAATCCTGTGCATTTGGGGTCGGTCATGGGGAGCTCTGCCACAACGCGGTCCACTGGAGAAGGGACTGGCAAACCACTGCAGCATTCTCGCCTCTGATGGAAACAGGCTGTATCAGAATGGGCTCCCTAAAGAAGGTTTGAGAAGTCGCTCTGTTCTCTTCATCTTGGGAAGGTAAGAGACTGTTCCAGATTACAGTGAAGGAGCTCTGTCTCTCTTCCGGAGGTCATCCTGCCACCTCCCCGCCTCCACACACAAGGCCATGACTGTTGGGGGAAGGGTCCAAGGGTTGCAGCCACTGGCTGCTTTCCACTTAGAGAGGGAAGAGATACACCTGAGCCCATTCTGGGGCGAGTCACTCAGTGAGTGGGGTCTAAAATCCATCCTGTCCAACAGAGGAGGCTGAATGGGAGTACGTTAGCCATTGAGAATCCCGAATGGGGTGCAACGTGGGAGAGGAAGTGAACAAGCCTGGGAAGCTTCAGAGAAAGAGCCAGGACTCAGTACAGGCATGAACGTTCTCATAGTCAGAGGGGTCTATGAAAGAGGTCCTCACTAGGATCATTCACAGTCATGACTAGGAGAGTGTGGGCCAGGGTCACGCACCTATGTGGGATGTTGTAGACGGTCCTTAAGCCTAAGAGGAGAGTTTGCGAACTTTAAGATCTCTTTCCACCTCAGCAGGGCAGCAGACACGGAACCAAACTCAGTCTCTCTTCCTCCATGTCATTTGAGCAGCCAGCACATGTTTGGGACATGTCAGAGATCCAGGAAATGTTTGTTGAATGAACAAATGATCTGCTGCCATAGATACACACCAAAGTGTCCAGAAACACCGATGAGGAAAACACCAATTATTATTATTCTGTTAATAATAAAAGTCACGTGAAGTCCTCGACAGTTCATAGTCCATACGGATAAACTCCTTTATTGCTCCCATGTTACAGATCAGGAAACTGAGGTTCAGAGTCAAAGGTCACACACGTAGAAGGTGGCAGAGCAGGGATTCAGACCCGCCGGGGTCTGACTTCCTAGCCATGCTCTGTATACTAGGGCTGCCCTGACTATGGCTACAAAACTCACCCTTTGCCAAGGATGTAGCCTGTGCCCAGGGCAGCCCTTCACTGAGACTCTGCCTGCAGTGGGCAATGTTTTAGAGCCAGAACAGGAGGTGTTGTGGTGAGCAGCTGCCTCCAGAGTCAGGCTTGCTAGCGGGTTCCCATTTTTCTGCTTGGAGATTCTTGGTCAGGTCTCTGTTCTCCTGAGAGTCCTACCAATACTCCCAGCATTGGTGGTCTGTTTGTCCCCCTGGGGTTTTCCCTGCTACCCCTCCTCTCAGCCACTGCAGGTCACCTCCAGCCAGTGACCTGCCCCGACCCTTGTTTAGATCCCACAGTTCACTGCTGGGCCCTTGGCTTTGTTCAAGCTTCCATCCATCACCTTGACTCACATACACCATGCTTACCCCCCATTCAAACTCTGACCAGCATGGCCCAACTGACCCTCTTTCTCCCTGTCTCTGGTCTCGACTGTCTTCCTCACAGCTTCCTAATCTTTGCTTCTTCAATGATTAGACCCTGACCTTCCGTCTGAGCTCTGAAGCCCATTTCCATCTCCTGTCCTGCTGCCTGTCCATAGGAGACCCTAAACGGACTCACCCCTGACCCTCCTTTTGTCCTCTTAGCTCTTCGCCCCTGGGCTGACCTCTCTTCCTCCTGACTTCCCATCTGACGTCTGGTCTCATCTCTGACTCCTTTACCTCCCAGCCCCCACGCTGACTCATCCCTTAGACCAGGGTGTCTCCACGGTGGCCCTTCAGGCACTTGGGGCTGGACAGCTCTCTGTGGTGAGGGACTTCCCTGTGCATTGCTGGGTATTTAGCAGCGTATCTGCTCTCCACTCTCTAGAGACCAGGAGCACCTTCCAGACTTGTGCCAGTCAAGCACGCCTCCAGAGATTCTCGGACATTCTCAGGGGCAAATCCCTTCATGGTGAGAATCACTGTCTCCCACCTCTGCGCCTCTGTATTCTATTCTCTGAACACTGACACTGTATTCCACTCTCTTCCACAACTCGACCTGTGCACTGCTGTCTCCAGTTCTCCTGTGTGCGTGCTAAGTCACTTCAGTCGTGTCCAGCTCTTTGTGACCCTATGGACTGTAGCCCGCCAGGCTCCTCTGTCCATGGGATTCTCCAGGCAGGAATACAGGAGTGGGCTGCCCTGCTCTCCTCCAGGGGCTTTTCCCGATCAAACCCAGCTCTCTGGTGTCTCTTAAGTCTCCTGCATTGGCAGGCGGGTTCTTTGCCACTAGTGCCACCTGGGAATCCCCTGGCTCCCCAGGTAACAAGTATTCCCACCTCCCAAGCTACATACTCCTGCCCTCGAGAATCCTGAACCAGATTCTTTTTCTGAGTATCTGACTGCTTGCCACAGACTTTCTGTTCTCCATACTCTTGCCACAGCTTCCTTCTTCCTGCTTCTTTGTTTCCCTCCTTCTCCTGCATTGTGATTTTGCATTTTAATGGCCAGTTCAATCTCTCAGGTGCTTTGGGTGGGTCGTTAATTTCACGGTGCGCTACTCCCATTAACAGCATCGCCCCTGACAACCAGGGGACTGTTTCACTTCCATCCTCCCTCTCCTCTGCCTTGTGTTTTGCTTTGGTCCAAGGCCCTGGTTCGATTCCTGGGTGGGAAAGATCTGCTGGAGAAGGGATAGGCTACCCACTCTAGTATTCGGGCCTGGAGAATTCCATGGACTGTGTAGTCCATGGGGTCACAGAGTCAGAAACGAATAAGTGACTTTCACTCACTCTCTCAAGGCTTCCTCACTAGCCCAATCTCCAGGAGAGACAGCAGCCCTGGTGCGTGTATCAGTGTGACTGTATGGTCTCTGAACCGTGCAAATCTGTTTCCCAAGGGGAGGGGGGCAGCTTGGTGGGTGGGAGAGCATGGGTGTCTTGGTCCATCCTGTCATTGTGTGAACTTGGGCCAGTAACTGAATTGCTTGGAGGCTCAGTTTCATGCAGTCTTTCCCTTTTCCCTTAAAAGCGTAAATGAAAATACACACTAGTACAGATAACTCAGAATTAGGAGACAAGTTTCCTCTGGCGACTGTCCTCTTTCGGACGCTATACATATATTACTTTTGCATTGTTGCTAACGTATATGCTGCATTTGACTCGCTTTTCTCATTTTCTTACATATTAGGCTTCTTAACACTTTGCTGTGTCATATGGAGATGAGGCATGTGACTTAAATATACTGCCTAACTGGGCTTCCCTGGTGATGCAGATGATAAAGAATCTGCCTGTATTTACTCCTCCCAACAATCCTAGGAGACAGATACTACGTCCTCCCATTTTATGGATGAAGAATTTGAGGTCGCGAAACCTCCTAGAGAGAAAGTGACAGGGCCGAGATTGCAATCCTAGTTTTCTCAACTTAAAGCACACGTTTTGAAAAACAAGCACATTGTTTCTCATATAAAAATTAATAGATTTGAATAAGCTGGTGCATATAAAGTGCCCAACAAGTGTCTGTGAACACGGTGGGCACTTATCAACTGTTCATGCTTTTCTTTACCTGTTTGGGGAATGGATAATAAATAGAAACTGTTAGTGTTTCAAAAAAGAGCAAAGGGCCTTCTAAGTTGTTCCCTCTGCCTGACCACACTCTCTGTGGAGCCCTAGGTTCTTTTAGGTAGAGGTAGTATGTGTCCCCCATGTTTCCTTCAGCACCTTGGACAAGGTTTAATTAATAGTTATTGATTGACCCATTGATTGCAGCGGCACTGGGGGTGCCAAGTCACCTCCATGAATGTCTCTGTGGGGAGAGATGGGGCTGGTGTGCTGGCCCACGCTGCTCCCAGACAAGGGCGTTTGCATAACTGGAACGTGTTGTCCCCAGCTCTAATAAAGATCCGAACGTTACTAATTGGCAGGCAGAGGCTGTGTTCTCTCTATGGGATCAGAAGGGAGCAGAGCGTGCCCTGAATGTTAATTTCCTCTGCAGCCTGCACGCAGGGGCGGGGGACGAGAGGGGGAGGAAGGAGGGCCGAGGGGCACAACACACCCCACACACAGAGCTCTGGTCTCATGGCCGTCTCATCAAAACGTTCCGAAGCAAAAATGGAAAGGGCACAGGATCTGGGGCCAGGTAGCTTGGATTGGGTCTCTGAATCTATGTCTTACAAGCTAAGAAAGAAACAAACCCCTTGGTCTCTCTGGGTCTTAATTTCTCTATCTGTCAAGTGGAAACAAATGTAACTGGCGAAACATTTGTTGACTGAATGGATGAAACCTGATAGGCTTTTCAAAGGGTGTGACATCAGCAGTGCAAATAGTCTGTAAGAGCACAAACAGGCAAAACATGTCATAAAAATAGAAAATACTGACATTAAGCTTCTGGGTGAGGTTGGCCAAGAGTCCCACGTCTCCTGTGGTGAAGAGTAACACCATGTCCTAGCCCAGTGGTACCCATGTCTGGGTGGGTAATTATTTGAGGAGCTTTTAAAGATACAAATTCATAGGGCACATCTCTGAAGACAGTATGGTTCAGCAGGTCTTGGGAGGCTAGGGAGAATGCAGGAATCTGAATTTCTATTGGTGCCCCTGAGGAACTCTCCAGAGGGGCAATCCTAGTCTGTGTTCAGTCACTTCAGCCGTGTCCGGCTCTTTGTGACGCCGTGGACTGTAGCCTGCCAGGCTCCTCTGTCCATGGAATTCTCCAGGCAAGAGTACTGGAGTAGGTTTGCCATGCTCTTCTCCAGGGGATCTTTCTGACCCAGGGATCAAACCCCGTCTCATGTCTCTTGTATTGTCAACTGGGTTCTCCAGCACTAGCGCCACCCAGGCAGCTCCACCCCACAGCCTTCTCCCCGGCAATCAGCACCTCTGACCACTGGAAAGACGGAATGAGGCATCACAGGAAAGATGTCGTTCCAGTAAGAGTTGTTCTCATTTTACCCTCCAGGACCTTTAGGGAAATTTGAAGGACTTATATGAGCAAGACTGAAAGAATATGATTATAAGAAAAATACAGAGCTCTAATTTTTGAACTCCTCCAGAACTTGAGTATAGTTTTTTATTTCTACTTTTATTTAATTTTTTTCATATTTCCAAAATATCAGTATTTTATTTTTTCAATTTGTGAAGAAGTTGCAAAACTTTTTATTTTATATTGGAGTATATCCAATTAATAATGTTGTGATAGTTTGAAGTGGACAGCAAAGGGACTCAGCCATACACATCCATGAATTCATTCTCCCCCAAACTCCTCTATTATTAGCACTGGCTGATGCTGAAGCTGAAGCTCCAGTATTTTTGTCGTCTGATGCCAACAGCCGACTCATTGGAAAAGTCCCTGATGCTGGGAAAGACTGAGAGCAGAAGGAGAAGAGGGTCAGAGGATGAGACGGTTGAATGGCGTCACCGATGCGATGGACATGAACTTGGGCAAACTTCAGGAGATGGTGAGGGAGAGGGAGGCCTGGCATGCTACAGTCCATGGGGTCGCAAAGAGTCAGGTACAACTGGGCAACTGAACAACAACGCCAACAGTGCTTACATGCAATGAACTTATCAAACATGCATAATTATAGGAGTTAGGAATTATAAAATAAAAACTATCAGTAGAGGGCCAATGACTTCTTTTTTGTTGTTGTTTGTTTCAATTGTTTATTAACCAGAACACAAAAATAATCCTGGTAGACACCTTAGTTCATCCTTCTAATAAGCCTGTTGAGCTGGTCTTCCCTGTTGCCAGCATCTCCACCTTCTACAAAATGGGTGGTCTTTTTCTTCATTCCACCTTGTGGAGAAGACAATTTAAAGGGCCACAGGAAGTTGTTTGCTTCTTTGAAATGTTTTCCAACGGTATAGATCTCATGAATCAGATCCTCCACGCAGATGATTCCATATTTCCCAAGAGATCGAGCAATCCATGCACTGTCTGTCAGGGCAATTCGCTTTTTGTTGATTTTGCCATAACCACGCGTGTAGATCAATTCATTTGCAGACTTCAGATTCGGGTACCCCCATGCAATGTATGGCTCCACAATTCTCAGCATGTTAATTGATGCCTTGTTGAGCTTCACAAAGGTGCCGCTGAAGATCTGCCAGAGGCAAAGGAGCTGCAGCACCTTTCGAACCTTTGGGCTCACGCCGTTGACGCCTCTGATCCTGATGACAAACGCCAATTTGGGTTCTGCGGGTACATAGAAGTTGCCGGCCTTTCGTGCCATCCTAGCCATTCGAATTTCATGCCTGTATTCCTTGTGGTACTGCTTAGCTTTTTCATAGATAAGCTTCCTCCTTGCCTTTCGAAGCATCTTTTGGGCAAACTTCTCTCTCAGTCGCTTGATCTTAAGCTCTGCAAAATTCTTCCGCTTTTTCTTAAGGGTTTCTGGCACAGCAGGAACCTTCTTTTTCTTCTCTTCTGCAACCTCCATGGTTCCAGCCGGGAAAGAGGCCAATGACTTCTTTCCAAATTTCTGATGAACATTTGTGTACCTCTGGGGTGTGGGCTCTGCTATTTGACGATAACTCCTGCCAAGGATTCAGAAGGCCTTTCTTGATGTGTTCACAGTGTGTTGTGACATTGCAACAGAGGAAGGAGGATGAAGGGTCTTTGGGAAATCTGTGTGTGTGTGTGTGTACCTCTGTGTGTGTGTGTGTCTGTACCTGTGTGTGTGTGTGTAGGGACAATGTTTGAAAGCAGGGATGTGTTGGGATAGAAACCTTCCTGGAAAAAAAAAAAAAAAAACCTTCCTGAATATGTTCAGCATCGTAAAACCTCCACTTCTAAACTGTATAACATACCTTTCCGTTCCTCTACAGGTAAGATATAAGAAACAGGGAGACAAAGGAAGACTTCTGCTGCCTCTCTTATGCCAAATATTTAGCACAGATCTCCTTGCTCAGAAAACTCAGGCCAGAATGTGAGGTGTCAGGGAGAGGGCAGGTGGTATCATCAAACTGAATTTAGGACTGTGAATGTATGTCCAGCAGGCTCTGGGTACCGCTCCATGCAATTCCATCAACAGCAACCACTGGGGTGAAATTCCAAGAAAGTGAGCAACTGATTGATCCAAAGTCAGCACAATCACTACCTCATTCCTTTCGCCGCTGGGCCTTCACAGCTGGGAGTGTAAAGTGTGCCCTGGCCAAAGCAGAGAGAAGCAGCACCTGCTGAGTCAAGAGGCAAGACGGCCCCCTGCAGCCTGGGGGGCTTCTGACCCACAGTGGGGATGAGCAAATGTCAGGTTGGTGGACGGAGGATGGGGAAGCTCTGGGTTTCGTCAGCTCCCCCAGGAAGTTTCCTGTGCATCCAAGACTGAAAGGGCAGATTATGGGGGGAGCTAGATCTGGGTGTGGAAGGCTGTGAATGGGGTTGAGAAATGCCTCTGGATACCAACCCGACAGTCTAGAAACTTGGTATCCCAACCCTGGGTTTCCTTTCTAGAGTGGAGGGGAAATGAACACTCATCTTGGTGCCAGGGACTGCCAGAGGCCACGTGACTATACCTGGCCCCATGAGTCATTCCAGGGCTTGCAGCCCATTCTGGGCAGATGTTCCACTTGCTATGTTTCTTTCTTCAGCTGAAGATCTGATCCCTGGGCTTAGGAAGATAGATTTCTCTGGACTGCAATTCCAGGAAACTTTAGATGAAAATGTGCCTCTTGTTGAAGAGACTTTCTTGAGAAAATAGAGCATGTCTTTCTCTGACACGGCAGCTCAGGGGCTGGGAGATGACAAGCAGGGGAGGGGGGAGGGGGCCCCACAGGACACCAGGCTCTGAGAAGGACTCTGGAGAAATAAACGCACTTGCAGGGACCCACTGGGCTTTGGGAATGGACAAGAGAGGTGCTCCTCCTGCCTCTTGTGAACAGCGGTGAACACGGCAGCCAGGGCCCCTGCCTCACGGAGTTCTTGTACAGTCGTGTGTCCCCTGGGCATGGGTTTCACACGTCCTGTTGATGCCCACTCCTTCATCCTTGTCACTGATCCCTCCAGGGCTCATCCCTACCTCCACACATAGGCTGGGTCTGCTGCCTAGAATCCCCTCTGCCTCCTGTCTGCCTTGAAAACGTGTATTTGCTCTTTGGGTCTCAGCTTCATTTGGGCCCAGGAAGCCCTCTGTCATCCTCGCTGGGCCAGCTGCCTCTCCTCTTTGTTTCCATTTATCTCAGCATTGGCCTTTTCTGTTTGTCTTTGAAAATATAATACAGTCCTTGGGGTCAAGTCTAAGTCCTAATCATTTCGTAGCTTCAGTTCCAAGGATAAGTCCTGCCATATAGTAGGAAACTCAAGAAATAAGTATCGCATCAAACTGAATGGACCACTGTTGTGTACCTGCTGTGTGCACTAAGCAACCTGGGCAATGGAGAGGTGAGTGAGAGGCTTTAAGACGCTTCCAGTCTGGTGGAAGGCAACCAGAGGCAGAGACTTTGCATCTAAGTGATAAGTGATAGATGAGCTTTAGGCGATGCCTTCAGGGACAGGGACAAGAAGTTGCTCAGTCATGTCCGACTCTTTGTGACCCCAAGGACTGCAGCACGCTAGGCTCCTCTGTCCTCCACTATCTCGTAGAGTTTGCTCAAATTCATGTCCATTGAGTCAGTGAGGCTATCTAACCATCTCACCCTCTGCCACCCCTTTCTCCTTTTGCCTTCGATCTTTCCCAGCATTAGGGTCTTTTCCAATGAGTTGAAGGGACAAGAAGGGAAGTAGGTAAATGCTGCCTCTAGTCTTGCTTCCCATGTGTCCCCTTTAGACACCACTCCAGCCAACCTCCTATGCATTCCTTCCATAGCCCGGGACCAGCTCCCTCCCTGCCTCTCCACAAGCTGGCCTCCGTGCCTGAAACGGTCTCAACCCATTCAGACCTGCCCACCCCTTCTGTCTTGGTCACTGTGTCTGCTGTGCCACCCACATGCCTGTAGCCCTCAGTGGGGCTGGCGAGGCAGGCGGGAGGGCAATGTTCATCTGAGGATCCAGAGGCTGGCCAAGCAGAACGGGGACTTTTTAATTGACATTTAAATGTCAATGCGCCACGTTAAATGTTACGGGTGTTTCATCACAGCTCGCAAGGAGCATAAACACATCTCCAGCTCCTTAAGAACTGCCCACATTAATCACAGATGCCCTTTGTAAGTGGAAACAAACCCAGGGCAGATGCCACAGTCCAGCCAGAAGCTGGACAGCAAGGAAGTCCATCACAGATAAGAAGCCTGGCCTGGCCACTGGGCCTCTTAATGTGAGAAGGATGGACAGTTAGAGAAACAGAGATTTGCACGGAGGAAGAATCAGAGGAAGAGGAGCGGGAGAGGTGGGGGGAGACGCAGGGAGAGGAAGGGAGAAAGATGAGACATAGGAGACGGAGAGGAGGAAACACAGCCAAAAACCCAGAGAGAAAGACACTAGGGGCCAGGAGGGGGTGGGGAACAGGAGGAAGAGAGCGCTTAGGACAGAAAGAGACAGACAGAGAGAAAGGCAGGCTAAGACCGAAAGAGACACATTCACAGAGAGGGACACAGGGAACTAACAGAGAGGGCAAAGAAGAGACAGTGACTGGCTGTTTACAGGAGCCGAGACACGGAGACAGCCCCAAAGCCCATCAGCAGTTGGCTCATTTAAGAAGCTGTGGCATATGTGGTGTCCAATGCACGCATGTATATGCAGTATATAAAATGGAATATTACTCGGCCACAGAGATGAGCAAAACACTGCCGTTTCCATAGATGGACCTAGAGAATATCACACTAAATGAAGTCAGACAGAGAGAAACGAATGTTATATGATATAACATGTGCAATATAAAGATAATACAAATGGGTCTATTTATAAAACCGAAGCAGACTCACAGACAGAGAAAGCAAACTCACGGTTACCAAAGCAGAAAGTGGGGGGGCGGGATGGATTAGAAGAATGAGATTAACAGATAAAAACTGCTATACATAAAATGGGTCAGCAACAAGGATTTACTGTTTTTAACACAGGGAGCAATTTTCAAAGTCTTGTAATAATCTATAATGGAAAATAATCTGAAATATATATATATAAAACTCAATTGCTTTGCTATACACCTGAAACTAACATAGTATTGTAAATCAACTATACTTCAGTTTAAAAAAAGATAGTGGCTGAGACGCATCAACCTGCAAATGAAAATGATTCTTACTAGACAGTCCCGGAAACTTGACTCTGGGATACCCTCAGCTGTCTGTCCCCTTCACATGACTCCCAGGGGAAGGGTTGGGGGAGACAGAAACACTGGCTAACACGAGGGGGTTCCAAGCAGCTCCTAGCGGTTCAGCGGTTCAGACTCCACACTTCCACTGCAGGGGCATGGGTTCGAGCCCTGGTGGAGAACTGAGATCCCACGTGCCACAGCTGCAGCAAAAACCCAAATCAAAACATCACAAAACAAAACACATGAGGTGGCCCTGGGAGGGAGAGGGTCAGGGAATTCACAACACTGCTGTGCAACATGGAAGTCCTACCACACCCATGGGGCAGCTGAAAACTGAGGGCCAAGGTCACAAGGTGAGATGCTCAAAGTCACAGGCAGAATCAAGCCTCAGACTCAGGTCTTGTCTTCCCCAGGGCTTTTGCCATGAGCCAGCTCACCTGTCCAGACACTCTAGCTCTCTGCCTGCTCAGATCTGAAGCCTGACCCAGGCTTTTAGCCCGGATCCAGACTGGGAGTGATAAGTACTGGGGCACTCACAGCTTGTCACGTCAGGTTGCGGGGAAGAGCATGGAGAATTCCCTCGTGAGGCTTCCCGCTGGAAGCCCAGGGAAGAGAGGACTGGAGGGCAGGCGGCTCACTGACAGCTCTGTCTGCCCCGCAGCAAGCTTGGCTCTTCCTGCTGCTGCCCAGTGCAGGGTCCACAGGAAGAATTCAGGAACCTGCTTTATGCTGACCACTGACTTTACTAAAATTGTTGTCGCATAAACTTTCTCGTGACAAAGTAGTTGATTTACACAAAATAGACACGGTTCACACTGTAAGCCTGGAGAAGGCAATGGCACCCCGCTCCAGTACTCTTGCCTGGAAAATCCCATGGACGGAGGAGCCTGGCAGGCTACAGTCCATGGGGTCACAGAGAGTCAGACATGACTGCGCAGCTTCACTCACTCATAGTGTAAGCCTATGGTTGAACTATGTATGGACACCCAACTCTCCCAGCTTCAGAAACACAGCAGTGAGCAAGCAGCTGGACGTTCCCTGGGAAATACTGTCAGCCTTATTTACATGGACGAGGGGAAAGCAGGAGGGAGCTGGGAGAGGAGAAATTTGGCTGGGACTGGAATGACAATCTGGATGCTCTCTAGGGCTTAGGCTGAGGGGTCTACGGCTTTGGGAGCTTGCTGACTTGTGGGCATCTGTCCATGTTATCTGTCAGAGCTCAGACACATCTGTTTAAAGCCCCATCATTGTCTGGCAATTAAGTCCAGTTTCCCTAACTTGGAACTCACAGATTCTGGCCAAGAACACTGGGGATGGATGCAGAAGAGAAATGTCCAAAGTACCTTCTTCAAGGACCCCACCTAGAGGGGGTACTGACAATAAATAGACCCTGACAGCATGCAATATCCTAGACAATGGAAGGTGGATAGACATGAAGGATTCGAAAGATGGTTGGATAGCATCACCCATTCAATGGACATGAACTCGGGCAAACTCTGGGAGATAGTGATGGACAGGGAGGCCTGGAGTACTGCAGTCCATGGGGTCACAAAAGAGACGACACAACTTAGCGACTGGAAAACAACAACAAGAAAAGTAAGACTCACTTAGCCAGAAGAGGGAACGTTTAACAGAGAAGGGGACTTGGAGGCTGGACTTTAAAGGATGAATAGGAGCCTACCTCAAGGCCAAGGGGACGGGAGGGCCATCCTAATCGGCACACAGAGCAAGTGTAATTACAGTTTGGGAAGCTAGGGTATGCTGTAGACAGTACTGGAGAGGAAGCCGAAAATGACTAATATATGTTGCTGCTTTGTAGGGAACTGGACATATATGCAAATAACTAACTGTGGGTTTATTGTGACAGCTTAAGAGTAATATAAACAGTACTTTGGAGCTATGGAAGTATAATTCCAAAGACAATGAATTTATTCCCTGTGGCGGCTGTTGTTCAGTTGCTGAGTTGTGTTTGACTCTTGCTGTCCCACGGACTGGGGCCCACCAGGCTCCTCCATCCATGGGATTTCCCAGGCAAGAATACTGGAACTGGTGGCCATTGCCTTCTCCAGGGGATCTTCCCGACCCAGGGATCGAACTAACGTCTCCCGCAGTGGCAGGGGGATTTTTTTTTTTTTTTTTTTTTTTTACCACTGAGCCACCTGGGACTTCTATCAAATTTGCAAAGGGAATGTAGGTGGTAATAGAGAGAAGGTGATTATGTTTAGGGTGATGGTGGATGCTGCCTTGAGGAGTGATGTTTAAGCTGGGATTGGGAAGAAGCTTCTCAAGAGCAGATCAGACAAGATGCCTAAAGATGCTGCGTGGCTCAGGGTAGACTTGCCTTAAGAGATACTTTGAATCAAAGCCTGTATGCGATGGAAGAGGACACAGGGATCCTTTCTTTCAGTCCTTTTATTTCACAGCTGGAGGAACTGAGGTCCTGGGAAGAAAGCGGACTTATTCAAGGTCACTCAGCTTGTTTAGGGGCCAGCAAGATACAGCTCCATACGTCAATCTGCAACTTCTGGATTTTCAACAACTCTTGGATTTATAAGCACTTTGTTTTCTTTTATTAGATTTCTGTGTCATGGCTGATGCCTTTAAGGTTTCTGTTTGTGCTTTTCCAGCTCATTAAAACACAATAACAGACTAGGGACCATCAGAGTTTCAATCCCCTGAGTCAGCACTTGGCTGCCTCGTTCAGGGAAAGGCACAGGTGGGTTAGACAGCAGTACCCAGGGTCACTCCCAGCCGGCCCCAGGGGCCGCACAAGCTGACGGCTGCGCTGACGGCTGCGCTGACAGCTGTCGGGGTCGCTCTGAGAGTCCTCCTGTCCCCTTGAGTGGAGTCACTCTGTCCAACCCCAGGCCTCTGTGACCTTTCTCTACAGGTGAACTTGGCATCCCACCTGTCCAGTGATGCAGCTTGAAGAGACATTTCCCCTAACGTCCCACCCAGTTTTAGTCTTCCGATCTTAAATGGCAAGAGCAGCTTAAATAATTAGCATCTTTGATGGTGGCACTTTAGTTTCAAGTTCATCGTCCCAAGCAGTTCCCTCTGTCTAGAAATGCTCTTCCTAACAATGGTCATATGGCTCAAGCACTGAGCGTCCCCGATGGCTCAGTGGTAAAGAATCACCTGCAGTGCAGGAGTCACAGAAAGACACAGGTTCAGTCCCTGGGTCAGGAAGATCCCCGGGAGGAGAGCATGGCAACCCAAGTATTCTTGCCTGGAGAATCCCACGGACAGAGGAGCCTGGCAGGCTATAGTCTCTGTGACCCTAGTTGATGAGTACGCACGTGACTCCAACATTAGCTTCTTAAAGAGGTCCTCCCTGATCCCCATCAGCACTGCATCACAGTCCTGTGACTGTTTGTCCCTGAGAGGACAGGACCCACATTGTTCACTGCTGGAGACCTAACCCCAGGGGCAAAGCCTGGCACACAGGCCCTGAGGAAACGCTTATGGCACGAGCTGCTGCGTGAAGAGTGCCAGGGAGAGTCAGGAGAGAGGAGGCGGGGAAGACGGCAGGAGGGGGCGGAACCGCCTGCCTACGTCACTCCTCCAGACCGCGCCCGTTTGCTGGGCTTCACTATGGACAGTTTTCAGGAGAGAAAACTGTTGACCGCAGTTTATCCATATTCACTCCAGAAAATATTCGCCTGCCCTGACAGCGGCTAACACACTCGAGTGCTTCCTACGTGCCGCGACCTTTCAGTGCGTGAAGATGCCCCTCCTTCGGTGGATACCGGTGGAATCCTAGTTTACAGCTCAGGAGAGGCGCCCAGGGGTGTCAAGTCGCTCGGCCAAGGTTGCACAGCCAGCAAGGGGCTGGCACAGAGGGTGCGGACTGGAGCCTTGGGAGGCAGTTTGGGCTCTGCAGTTTGCCTCTCCGGAAAGGGAAATCAGCGGACCTGCTCACATCATGAGAGCTGGAATATGGAAATGCTTAGATACAAGCCCTGGTCTGTCCAAATCTGAAGTCAGGACAGCCTAGGGAATCTTTAGCAGGCAGCGTCAGCGATTAGAATCCAGGCTACAGACCAGCAAGCATCCCCCCATGTGGCAGCTGGAGCCGACCGCAAGATGAGGGCATAGAAATCTTCTGGGGCATTAAGGGGTGTCTCTCCCCGTCCCAACCAAGTGCTCCTGCCTGTCCTCATCACAGCTCAGGTTCTAGAACAAATGCCCAGGGCCTCCCTCACGAAATGAGCCATCTGCAGATGGGGCTGAAAAGAGATAATCGGAAGAGACACTTCAGATTTTCAGAGCGGGCCAGCTGGCTCCAGCCTGCTTCCGGGCCCATCTGCGGCGGGCCGCCCGCAGCCCTCTGTCTCTCTCCCTGCTGACACCATGCCCTCCACTGGCTCTGCTCTGGCCTGGGGAGCGGGGGACTCCAACCACGGGGAGCGAATCTCTGAGCAGCGAGGGCAAGGGAAGGGTTGATGGTACTGCACGAGGGTGGGGCCACCTGAAGCACCGGAAGCCGGACACAAAGCAGGACCAGGAATCTCACGAGACTGGAACCTCAGAGACGTTCTTCCTCGTCCTCACCCCTAACTGTCTCTTGCAGCTCTTCCAAGAGATCTCTGGAGGGACCCTGGGACACAGCAGCATGGAGGGAGGTTTATAGCACGGTGGTTTAGACAGACTTTCAGGCCAACCACTTGCTGTGTGACCTGCAAGTGGTCTTGATGGCCTCACTTTGCTCATCTGTCATATGGGGACAATAACACCTGCTTTACGGAGTCTTGAGAATTGAGTCTTGAGATGTGTTTCATGTGGACAATGCTGTGTCTAGGATGTATTCTGTGTTCAATCAACAGGCAAGTATTAACAGTTGCTATTGTCCTGGAAAGTTCCTTGTTGGAGCAGGTCATGGAAAGTTCCTGGCAGGCTGGTCTACACTGGCCCAGCCTTGCCCTGTGCTGAGGCAAGAGACTGGATCACAGGTACCTGGAAACCGGGCTGGGTCTGATCAGTGTTTCCATCCCGTTAGCCTTTCCTCAGCGACTTTCCACCCCTGCTTTGTACCCCTGTTGTCCCCAAATTATAGGACAGCCTCAATAACTTGATGTTGCAGCTCATGGGCTTAGCTGCCCTGAGGCATGTGGGATCTTAGTTTCCTGACCGGGGATCAAACCCTTGTCCCTGCATTGGAAGGATTCTTAACCAGTGGACCACCAGAGAAGTCCTTCCCAGGGCTTTCGAAGACGCCATCCAAGTTCATTTCATGAGGACTCCATGAGGAGTCCAACAGGAACACCCCTGCTGACAGCCGCCCTGCAAACTGGGCGGCGTGGACAGCAGGACTCTGGAGGAGTGTTTGCTCCTGACATGCTGGCGTTTCCATCATCTGCCCAAGAACTGCTTGGGGCAGAGTCTTGGGGTGGAGGAACCTGGGACACAGTGCCATAATGTAGAAGGAGCAGAAGCTGTGGGGCCAGACAGCCCTTGGGGGAGAGTCCTGAGGCCACTGCAGTTGACAGTGTGACTTTGCCTCTCAGAGTCTCAGTTTCCTCATCTGTAAAATGGGATAATGATACCAACCTGGCAGGTGACAGAGAAGATTAAACATCAGACAGGCATGGAAGACGCTCCACACACGTTGGCTCCTGAAGTAACCTCTGTCCCTTTGGAGGGCATGGTTCCCACTTCAATCGCTCTGCCCCCAGATGGTTAGATAGCATCACCAATTCAGTGGATTTGAGCAATGAATTTGAGCAAACTCTGGGAGATAGTGGAGGACAGAGGAGCCTGGCGTGCTGCAGTCCATGGGGTCACAGAGAGTCAGACAGGACTGGGCGACTGAACAACAATCCCGAGCGGGGGGACTGGGTGCTCGGAAGCCGGCCCCACAGATGCTGTTGACAACGCTGAGTGGCACGCCTGCATTAGCTTGAGTAACAGCGAAGCTCAGTCTCAGCCTAATTGGTGAACCTAGGCCTGCAGACTGTTGATTGGTGGGGCAAAGAGGAGCCTGAGTACTCTTGTTCTAAGGAGGTGGGGCTGGAAGGAAAGAGATTCTGCTTAGCCTGCCAGCAACGAAGGATAATTACAGCGCTTGTCAAAATAAGATGTGGAGATAGAGCCCATTCCCTGCCAGCCAGTTTCTCAAATCCCCTGGGAATCCCTGGTTTAATTAAATACCTGGTGCAAATGCTAGGCACCGGGTGTCGGCAACATGCCTGGATTAAAAATCCACCCCAGACAGGGCCCGGACGAGCACTTCCCCCTCCCCTTCCCACAAGCTCTGAGTGGTGCTGGGGAAGAGGGTGGGGACAAGAAAAAGGAGAGGAGTGGGGGTGGGGTGTGGGGGGTGGGTGGGGTGTGGGGGGAGAGGATGACAAACAGGAAAGAAACAACCGAAGGAGGCGCCGCTGCTGCAGAAGGGATTAAACGGAACATAGAAAGAATTTCCCAACTGGGAATCGTGCCTGCAAAGATATTTTCTCTCTTGATTAAGAAAATAAAACTCACATCCTGAGTCTGGCCACGGGTGGTGAATCTCCATTTGGGGAGGACGGCGGAGCTGCTCAGCCCTGGTTTCTAAGATGCAGCGCTTCATGGGGCTCATGCATCAGGCCACCTTCCCCCTTCCTCGGGCCTCAAAAGCCTCTGCTCTGTCTTTGCCACCTTGGCCCCATTTTGTAGGCAAGAGCCATTCTAATCCCTCTACAGAATGACTGAGCTTGGCTGCGATATTAGACAAGACTTAACTGAAATCCTGAGATGACAGCTGGAATATTAACACTGATCATATCCTGAGTCTGGATAAGCCGGCGTGCAAAATGCAACTTCCTCTCAGGGGCTCCCGGGACCTTCCCATCTTTCTTAGTGGTCAACAATCCAGACCCCATTCTGGCTCACCTCCTACTGATTCTAGATTGGGTGTCTCAAAATAGTGGCCAAGGGACTTCATCTAGATAGCGCTTAGATATATTTTCTTGGGGACACACAGTCTTCTAAAAATCAGATAATTTTGTATGACATCTGTGTAATGAAAAATGATGACCTGGCCGCACAGGGTCACATCCCCACAGGCCTCAGTGGTCAACTGGAACCAAGGACAGGCCATGCCCTTGCAAGCATGTGACATTAGCATACGGGACTAGAGCCTGGACTGTGTGGGCCAGAGTCATAACGGGGTGCTCCTGCACTGCCTGTCTGCACTGCACCAGGTACTGGATCAGCCGTATGATCTCACAGGAGGCTGAGCCTGTGTTCACCCTCTCACCCGTCCATCCACTCACTCAGCACCTGTTACTGAGCACTCTCTCTGCTTCACATATTCTGCTAAACCTAGAGACAGAAGGTTAAGTAAGACAGACATCCCAGGTCCACCTCCTTCTCACTCTGAGTTTCCAGTCTGAGACCCTCTCACTGCTTGTAAGGAATTGTAGCTGGAAATGCTCCCTTATGCTTTTTCTTTCTGTATTTTTTGGCTACGCTGCACAGCTTGCAAGATCTTAGTTTCCCGACTAGGGATGGAACCCTCAGCAGTGAAAGCACGGAGTCCTAACTACTGGGCAACCAGGGAATTCCCTGTAACTGGAAATGAACGCCCTTTCAAGACAGGCCAGCCTTCCTGGGAGGTGTCCTTATTCTCCCATGATGATCACTTTGCCGCTGAACAACTCAATCACTATGTGTACAAGAGATGCATTAGCCTGCTGAAGGGCGCAGGTCGGGTGGAGATCTCTCCATTACTCTAGCTCACAGACAACAGAGGGGAGAGGGCATCAGGTGGAGTTAAAAAGAATGCGGACACCATAGACCTGTATTTAAATCCTGGCTCAGTGCTACCTTGGGCAAGTTACTTAGCATCTCTGGGTCTTAGTTTTTATCGCCTGTTAAATGGGGATAATGATAATTCCTACTTAATCAATTGGTTATGAGAAATAATACTTGCAAAGTGATTAAGACACAGTAAGAGTTCTACTTAAGGATGTGTGTTAGTTGCTCAGTCATGTCCGACTCTCTGTGACCTCATGGATTGTAGCCCGTTGGGCTCCTTTGTCTGCAGAATTCTCTGGGCAAGAATCCTGGAGTGGGTAGCCATGCTCTTCTCCAGGGGATCTTCCCAACCCAGGGATCAAACCCAGGTCTCTTGCATTGCAGGCAGACTCTTTACCGCCTGAGCCAAAAGGATATGATAAACAAATGCACACAAATTCTGAGACAGGGGTGCAGATCATGTGAGTTCCAAGCATCAGGGTTATAGGAATCATCTGCAAAACAGAGCTGTCCCTCACAGGCTGCTGTATTATACAGGACGCGCTGGACAAGGGTGTTGGACCCAGTACTGGGCCACACGACGGACTCATCCAGGTTTTCTTTCTTCATCTCTCCCTCTGGCACACGCCGGCAGCTTCATGCTTCGGTGTGTGGCCTCAGCACACCCTTGGGACGAGTTCCCTGCATATCAAACAGCCCGGAGCTGAAGATGATGTCATTCGCTGGGAGCTCTCCAGGGCCAGCTGGTTTTCCGAGGAGCGAGGGAGGTAGGAGGGAGGGAAAGATTGCTTCTCACCACTCTGAGCCGCCGGCGCGCTGACCCTGCTCCTTGTTAGCACCAGCCCTGGCCTGGATAGCTCCTGACTGCCTCTCTGGTCCACTTAGTCCCTTCTGCAGTTCCTTCCCCACACAGCTGAGCTTTGAAAAGCATCAATGGGAACTTGTTATTCCTGCTTAAAACCATCCAGCAGCCTCCCCGCTGCCCTTAGAATAAAGCTCCTTGGTACGGCCCAGAAGGCCCTGCGTGACCTGGCCGTTGCTCTCCTTTTGACTTCTGCTTCCAGCAAGCCCCCTCTCATTTACTGTGGTCCAACCACGACTGCCTTCCTTCTCTTCTCTCTGCCTGGCCTGGAGTGGCCTTCCGTCTTCTCTCAGATGTTTACACATCTGAGCCCTTTCTGTTCAGGTAGCCTGAGCACAAAGGCCGCCTCTGCAAGGAGTCCTCCTGGATTTTGCCATCAAAGAGCCCTCCGGTCTCCCAGCACCACCTGCCCGCGTCCCCCGTGTTGTTTCCTTTGTAGCGCGTATCACTGCTCCCACTCATCTCACGGCTTCGTTGCCTTGACTGCCATCCGCCCCCACCCCCTACTAGGACAGCAACTGACCGCAAGACCGTGAGAACAGCGCTTGGTTTTGCTCCTTTTGGCTCAGCTGTGCACCCTCAGCCCCTAGCACAGCGCATGGTGCTCAGATGACTCAATAAATATTCGTGAAATCTATGTGTGGATGAATGGGTTCACTCCTTTCAGAGGTCAAGAGATGTGTCCTGGTCCCTCCCAGGGACTGATAGCGCACTGAGACCTCCCGTGACAAACAGCTCTCATTCTAACACCTTCCTAAAGGCTAGGAGAAGGCAGCGTCCTCGCTCTATAGCACCGAGAGCCGAGTCTCCCTCCAGCCCACCTAGACCTCACCACGAGCAGGCACACAAAACCACCCACACGCACACGTATGTGCACATGCATATGTACACACACACACACCCTTGTGCAAATAAGTGAAACTGTGTGGATGGAGGAAAAGAGAATGGATTACCAACCCAGTGAAAAGAAAACCTGGGCAACACAGATCACAGAAGAAGCCGTGGGAGCTTCTGCATCGTGGCCGCCCCGTGGTGCCTGTACCCGCTCCCTGGCGTTCTACGCTGCGTGGGGTCGAGAATGGACTGCAAGTCCAGGGACGGTATGTGCCTCCAAGCAGCGCCTCCCACCCCGCATGGACAGACAGCAGCATGACCTTGCATGTGGCGAAGGCCACACAGACACAGGCAGAGAGCGCTACAGGAGGTCAGGCAAAGGAACATTCCAGTCTATTCCAGGGCCAAGGACGACGCAAAGCCCCAGAGAGGCTCTGACTGTGGAGCTGAAGGACAAGTGTGTGTTTTGTCTCTGTTTTGCTGAAAGACAAGAAAGAGAATAGACAAGTAAGGAGAGGATCATGAGAAAGGCAAGGATGTGTCCATGTCCGTGGAGTGACTGGGCTGCAGTGGGCTGACTGTGGTTGAGCTGAGGATACACAATGAGAGGGGAAGAGATACGGCTGGGGAGGGAAGCTGTGGAGATTCTTTAATCCCTGCTAAGGCACCCAGATGTCTGGAGGATAGACCTTCGGGAAATTCCAGAGCCTGCTTGACAAAGGAGAACTGTGGTCAGTCTTAAACTTTAGGAAGATCACATTAGCACAGTGCGGGGCAGGGATTGGAAGAATGTGAGTTAGAGGCAGCGAAATGAGATAAGGTGGTCACTAGGAGAGGACTAGGGCCTGTTCCAGGGAAACGGAATTTTAGAGAGAAATGAGAGGACGGATTTAAGTGCAACTTAATAAGTAGACTCACAGTTCTTGGTGACCAACTAGATGCAGTACTGAGTGAAAGGAAGGAGGTGAAGATTCCTACTGCTGTCATCATTATCATCACCACCATCACCACCATCACCGTCATCACCGTCACTACCGTCTTCACTACCGTCATCAGAATCACCATTGCTACCACCATTATCATCCAGCACCGCCACCACCACCACCACCATCACGATATGGGTCACCATCACCACCGCTGCCATTCCAGTTAACATTTACGGGACTTGGCTGGACTTCAGACACTGTCACAGAGCTTAACTTAGGCGGGATCTTCAGATCCACCAGAGATTCCAAAAGCCTTAAAATGACCTACTTCTTACCTGTCTTTCCTGAACTTCCTTTCCTAGGTAAATTCTGCTATTCCAGAAATAAATGTATTTGGATTGACTTTTTCTTATGGTTCTCTCGAGTAGTGTGATTACATCAGTAGGTTTCATAGCCTCCAGACAGGGTGCAAATAGCCGGGCTAACTGCCCAGCTCACGGGCCTGTTCCATAGCTTGAGGAGCATTTAGGTATCTAACCACTCGCTTTTCCTTTCTTAATGCCTCCCATGACAGCCCAGTGCTACCAGAAGCTCCACAAGACAGAAACCATGTCTGTTTTGCTCATCACTGTATACTCACAGTGGAAGGTACAGTGGGCATTCAACAAGACTTTGCTGAATAAGTGTTATTTATCTCTATAAACCACTTCTCAGTGTTCATTGAGGGTTGGCAAATTTCTGTGACAGAAGTGAATTCTATCTTAAAAAATGAATTATCACTGTTCCAAATTTCTTATATTTCTGTGGTTAAATGTGACTTGAAAACATAGCAGGACTTCTCTGAGTCGTGACTATTCTATTGTATGCTGTGAATCTCTAGGAGAAAGCTCATTATATAACATTCCTTCAGTTCATTTCAGTTCAGTCGCTCAGTCATGTCCGACCCTTTGCGACCCCATGGACTGCAGCACGCCAGGCTTCCCTGTCCATCACCAACTCCTGGAGCTTGCTCAGACTCATGTCCATTGAGTCGATGATGCCATCCAACCATCTGACCCTCTGTCGTCCCCTTTTCCTCCCTCATTCAATCTTTCCCAGAATCCGTGAATCAGTCGCATCAGGTGGCCAGAGTATTGGAGTTTCAGCTTCGGCATCAGTCCTTCCAGTGAATATTCAGGACTGATCTCCTTTAGGATGGACTGGTTGGATCTCCTTGCAGTCCAAGGGACTCTCAAGAGTCTTCTCCAACACCACAGTTCAAAAGCATCAGTTCCTCAGTGCTCAGCTTTCTTTATAGTCCACCTCTCACATCCATACATGACCACAGGAAAAACCATAGCTTTGACTAGATGGACCTTTGCTGGTAAAATAATGTCTCTGTTTTTTAATATGCTGTCTAGGTTGGTCCTAGCTTTTCTTCCAAGGAGTAAGGGTCTTTTAATTTCTTGGCTGCAGTCACCATCTGCAGTGATTTTGGAGTCCAAGAAAAGAAAGTCTCTCACTGTTTCCATTGTTTCCCCATCTATTTGCCATGAAGTGATGGGACCAGATGCCATGATCTTAGTTTTCTGAATGTTGAGTTTTAAGCCAACTTTTTCACTCTCACTTTCATCAAGAGGTTCTTTAGGTCTTCTTTGCTTTCTGCCATAAGGGTGGTATCATCTGCACATCTGAGGTTGACATTTCTCCCAATAATCTTAATTCCAGCTTGTGTTTCATCCAGCCAGGCATTTTGCATGATGTACTTGGCATATAAGTTAAATAAGCAGGCTGACAATATACAGCCTTGACGTATTCCTTTCCTGATCTGGAACCAGTCTGTTGTTCCATGTCCAGTTCTAACTGCTGATTCTTTACCTGCATACAGATTCCTCAGGAGGCAGGTTAGGTGGTCTGGTATTTCAATCTCTTTCAGAATTTTTCACAGTTTGTTGTGATCCACACAGTCAAAGGGTTTGGCGTAGTCAATAAAGCAGAAGTAGATGTTTTTCTGGGACTCTCCTGCTTTTTTGATGATCCAGTGGATATAGGCAATTTGATCTCTGGTTCCTCTGCCTTTTCTAAATCCAGCTTGAAAATCTGGAATTCCATGGTTCATGTACTGTTGAAGCCTGGCTTGGAGAGTTTTGAGCATTACTTTGCTAGCGTGTGAGATGAGGGCCATTGTGTGGTAGTTTGAGCATTCTCTGGCATTGCCTTTCTTTGGGATTGGAATGAATAGTGACCTTTTCCAGTCCTATGGCCACTGCTGAGTTTTCCAAATTTACTGGCATATTGAATGCAGCACTTTCACAGCATCATCTTTTAGGATTTGAAATAGCTCAACTGGAATTCCATCACCTCCACTAGCTTTGTTCAAAGTGATGCTTCCTAAGGCCCACTTGACTTCGCATTCAAGGATGTCTGGCTCTAGGTGAGTGATCACACCATCGTGATTATCTGGGTCGTGAAGATCTTTTTTGTACAGTTCTTCTGTGTATTCTTGCCACCTCTCCTTAATATCTTCTGCTTCTGTTAGGTCCTTACCATTTCTGTCCTTATTTAAAGATCCTCTGCATGACCTAATGTTTCAAGGAACACACTTTTGGAAATACTGGATTTAAATCAAGTGTTCAGTGATTTCATCAGCAGTAAAGCAGCTATCATTGCAGTTTTCCTTCATAACATTCTTAACATAGTTGAGAGGTGATCCATTTTATCAATTAGTTGCATTTTATCAATTAATGCCAGTTCCTCATATCAGAGCAGGTTCTTTTAGCCAAGAACATCATTATGGTCTAAGGTTGGAACTAAAATCTTTTTGTATTAAAAAGAACTCAGGGAATCAAAAGATCTGAGTTATGGCAAATACTTTTTCAGGTCATGTGAGAATTTGTTTCATTAGCTTCTGAAAACAGATCTCTGACTTGGAGTGGAGACAGCAGGGCTTACTCTCGTGTGTGCGGAAGGCAAGCAGGAACACCAGCACTCACACTGACCATGAGTTCCCTAGCGTGCTGCCTGGCTTCGCTAGTCCAGCTCCTTCCGGAGGTCCCAGCATCAGGATTCTCTCATCTAAAGAGGGACGGGATGATATAGCCTGGGGCAACCATGAACTTAGTGGCTCTGAAAGCAGATTCACAGCCTTTAAATAATGATTCATAAAGAATTAGTTACACATTCAGAGGTCACTCCTAGCCAAGCAAAGCTTGCTTGGAAGCCAATAGGTAAAGGAAGCCAAGTGGGTAAAGCCTCCCCACTTAAATCTGGGATCTCAAAGGGTGACACCTTTAATGTAAAGGTGAATGAGAAATAAATTCACACAGAAAATCTGCCTGACCTGACTTTGATGCTAGGGGCGAAGTGGAGAAGGGAGGTGACTCATGTTTCTAGAGAATTTGTAACCATATGCTTTCAATCACTTGGGTTTGTGGTCTGAGAAACCTTAAGTAGAAATTTTAGTTTGAAATGGTTTAGGGTTGGTATTTCTCCCAGGTGACTATAAGAAATAAGGCTGTATATTGTCACCCTGCTTATTTAACTTATATGCAGAGTACATCATGAGAAAAGCTGGACTGGAAGAAACACAAGCTGGAATCAAGATTGTCAGGAGAAATATCAATAACCTCAGATATGCAGATGACACCACCCTTATGGCAGAAAGTGAAGAGGAGCTAAAAAGCCTCTTGATGAAAGTGAAAGAGGAGAGCGAAAAAGTTAAGCGAAAAAGTTGGCTTAAAGCTCAACATTCAGAAAACGAAGATCATGACATCTGGTCCCATCACTTCCTGGGAAATAGATGGGGAAACAGTAGAAACAGTGTCAGACTTTATTTTTTGGGGCTCCAAAATCACTGCAGATGGTGACTGCAGCCATGAAATTAAAAGACACTTACTCCTTGGAAGAAAAGTTATGACCAACCTAGACAGTATATTCAAAAGCAGAGACATTACTTTGCCAACTAAGGTCCGTCTAGTCAAGGCTATGGTTTTTCCTGTGGTCATGTACAGATGTGAGAGTTGGACTGTGAAGAAGGCTGAGCGCCGAAGAATTGATGCTTTTGAACTGTGGTGTTGGAGAAGACTCTTGAGAGTCCCTTGGACTGCAAGGAGATCCCACCAGTCCATTCTGAAGGAGATCAGCCCTGGGATTTCTTTGGAAGGAATGATGCTAAAGCTGAAGCTCCAGTACTTTGGTCACCTCATGCGAAGAGTTGACTCATTGGAAAAGACTCTGATGCTGGGAGAGATTGGGGGCAGGAGGAGAAGGGGACGACCCAGGATGAGATGGCTGGATGGCATCACAGACTCGATGGACGTGAGTCTGAGTGAACTCCGGGAGTTGGTGATGGACAGGGAGGCCTGGCATGCTGCGATTCATGGGGTCGCAAAGAGTCAGACACGACTGAGCGACTGTACTGAACTGAACTGAAATTTTAACTCATTCCTCAAAAAATTCTCAAAGATAAATTCCAAGGGAAATTCACTGTCAAAAACTGCAAAACACAGAAGAATATAAGACACTATAATAGAGAACAAGCAGGAACAACAGATATCAAAATCAGATCAGCAAAGTTTCAGATATTAGAATTTTCATCAGACACAGAATATGAGACGGTAATGTTCACATGTGTAAAAAAATAAGAGAGGCTTGAAAATATGAGTAAATATTAAGATGCTATAAAATGTCTTAGGAGATTTGAGAAAGACTAAATAGAACATCTAGAAATTAAAAACATATTTTAAATTAAAATGTAATAAACTCAATGGATGGTTATGGATAAATTAAAGAGCAAATTAGAAACAACTAAAGAGAGAATTGGTAAACAATTAGGTAGATATAAATAAAGGTATCTAGAATGTAGGCTAGAAAGACGATGGAAAAAATGAAAGATGCTAAAAGATGTGGGGGATAGAGTGAGAAGATCTAACACAGAGTAGTTGCTTATGACTATCTGGAGAGTAAACAGTTCAGTTAGAAAGTTCAGTTCTAAAAGTGAAGGGCACATCACAGTCTATGACAGAGAAATACTAAAAGCAATCCGAGAGAAAAGTTAGACCACCTACAAATGAGTAATTAGACTAACAGCTGTCTTCTCAACAATGGAAGCCAAAATGTAACGACGTAGTATTTCTGGTGAGCCAAGAAATACTTGGCCACCTGCATACACACCAGAGAAATTATGTTTCAAGAATGAAAGAAAAAGAAAAAAAAAAAAAGAACAAGCAAACAAGAGCTATTTTTGGACAAATAAAAACTGAAGGTTTAACCATCAACAGATTCTCACCAAAGCACATTCTTAAAAATGTTTGCATAGTCAGAAAAAAATTAACCCAGACAGGTGGTCTGAGGAATACTAAGCAAATATTTGACAAATATGAGGGTAAATCTAAACTAATATTTACTATGTAAATTAATAATAATAGTGTTTAATTTGTTGACTTAAAAAGATAAATTACGCCTTTTAAGTAGGAAGTAGTATATCATGGCAGGCCAACTTTCCCAGGGCAAGAACTAGAAAGGGAAAAAAAAGCTGCAAAAGTAGAAAATGTGAAGATATCAAAGAGCTGTGGAAAAGAGAAGTAAGTGGAGCTAAATTGCAGAAAAGGAAGAGCTCTTCCTACATAAGCTGATAATTACTGATAGCTTTCTTCCCTGGGGGCATTTGTGATTCTGGACGTTAACTGAAGCTTAGCGTTGGTCCAAGCAGAGGTTGAATGCTATGGGAAACGGAATCCAGCAGAGTTGTAATGATGGCCTGGCATGACAGACTGGGAACAGCAGAAGTCAGAGATGTAAGGCTGATTTTCTCTACGGGACCTTGCTCAGTGCTGAGTCAGCACAGGTAACATGGAAGCTGGGGAGAACTGGAATGAAAATCTCTTACGATCTCATGGCGCTTAAGAGACAGAGTCCCACGAGGCGGAGAGGACGTGACATGAAGGCCTGACTGTTTTCCCCTTTGTGGAACGAGAACACAGAATCCGCGGGGCTCTTACTCGACAGTCACACTCAAGGAACGATGACAAACCAGAGATGGTGGATTTAGTCTGTCAAAAACTGCAACCCACCACCGTTGCGGTTCAGTCGCTAAATCGTGCCCAACTCTTTTACAGCCTCATGAACTCTAGCCCACCAGGCTTTTCTGTCCACAGAATTTTCCAGGCAAGAACACTGGAGTGGGTTGCCATTTGCTCCTCCAGGGGGTCTTCCTGATCCAGGGATCAAACACGTGTCTCCTGCATTGGCAGGTGGATTCTCTGCCACGGGGTCACCAGGGAAGCCTGGTTAAGCCATCAATGACCCATCTCAGTTTCTGACTGGGCTGAGAGACTCAGCCTTTTACCCTGTTCCCTGACAGAGGAAAGGAAGAAGCTTCTTGTGATAGAATAAATCATCCAGAGCCTCCAGAATGTCCAGCATACAGTCACTATTGTAAGATGTGTGAAGAGGCAGGAAGCGGAAGAGAAAGGGAAGCAAACAACAGAAACAGATTCACAGGTGATCTGGATACTGCAGTCAGATAAACATTAACTATGACCACAGTGTTAGAGATGGTAACTATGACCACAGTGTTAGAGATGGTAACTATGACCACAGTGTTAGAGATGGTAAAGGAAGGGATGGACGCAACGGAGGAAAATCGGAGCCTTCTAAAGTCTACTGTCTCTCAGCAGTTACCTGGAATCAACAAGCTCTAACTTACCAGATGGGCTTAACAGCAGACATAACGCAGCAGACAATGCGATCAGTTGCTGAAAGGCAGAAACGATGGGAAACAGCCGAACTAAACAGGTGCTTCTCACAGAGCATAAGCACCGTGCGGGTCATGTCGAAGTTCAATATACACATTTTTGGAGTCCCAAAATTATCTTTGGAAAGATAATAAGCAAGGGTTTCCAAGCTTATGAAACACACTAACTCACTGATTCAAGAAGCCCAGTGAACGCCTCCCAAAGAATTAACACACACACAAAATCACACCTACACACTTCACAGTCAAACTGTTAAAAACCAAAGACAAAGAGGAATTTTCCAAAGCAGTCAGTCACAGAGAAAAAAAACAAATTATCTGCAAAGAAACATGAATGAGTCTGTTAGCTACCTTTTCAATAAAAATGGCTGAACTTCAGAAAACATTCTTAAAATGCTGAAATTTTAAAAATAACAAAGTACTCCTAGTATTATACGAACAACAACAAAAAAAATCCTGAAAAAAAAAGGAACAAAATAAAAATATTTTCAGGCAAATGGAAATTAAAAATCAACAAACATGTAATTTCATCAGACAAGCACTAGGGCATATACCAAAGAAATGAAAGGAAAATGATTCCTGCCAGAGACACAAAATTGTATTAAGGAATGAAAAACACTACAAAGGAAATATTTAGGTTACTTTAAAAATCACAATATAAAAATCACAACATGGAGACTTCCCCAGTGGTCCAGTGGTTAAAAGACTCCATGCTCTCAATGCAGGATGCCCGGTTTGATTCCTAGTCAGGAATCTGGATCCCACATGATGCAGCTAAGACTGGCAGAAGCAAATAAATGTTTTTAAAAGTCACAATATATATCATATGCGGAGGTAAAAGTTTTAACAACAATAGCACAACAAGCAAGAAGGGAATAATGGAACTCTGGTTGTAAATTCTTGCATTGTTCAGGAAGCAGCAAACGTCCTAACCTAAACGGGAGCTGACTGTGGCTTGGACCATGAACTCCTTATTGCCAAACTCACACTGAAATTGAAGAAACTGGAGAAAACCACTAGACCATTCAGGTATGACCTAAATAAAATCCCTTATGACTATACAGTGGAAGTGAGAAATAGATTTAAGGGACTAGATCTGATAGACAGAGTGCCTGATGAACTATGGATGGAGGTTCGTGACATTGTACAGGAGACAGGGATTGAGACCATTCCCAAGAAAAAGAAATGCAAAGAAGCAAAATGGCTGTCTGAGGAGGCCTTACAAACAGCTGTGAAAAGAAGAGATGAGAAAAGCAAAGAAGAAAAGGAAAGACATAACCATTTGAATGCAGAGTTCCAAAGAATAACAAAGAGAGATAAGAAAGCCTTCCTCAGTGATGAGTGCAAAGAAATAGAGGAAAACAATAGAATGGGAAAGACTAGAGATCTCTTTGTTAGGGCCAGCGCCAGGACAGGCTCAGCAGGCCGCACTAGGCCTAAAACCTGGGTCATGATTCCAGGAGCTACACCCCGGAGCCAATCAAGAGGGCCCCGTCTGAGCCAGAGTTGAGCCAATCTGGATAGAGGTGCAGGATTCAAAATCCGGGCGTGTGCACACAGCTCAGCCAGTCACCACACGCCAACCACACTACTGCTGAGACAAAGGACCGCCTGTATATGAGCAGCTGTGATTCAGAGCTCGGGGCTCGCGTCAAGACTCCACTGCGCTGGATGAGACTAGAGCCCTAGCTCGAGCTAGCAATAACCGCCCCCCACCGCCCCCCGCCACCACCACCCTTTATGCTTTTGCATTGCTGTGGATGTCTTATTCTCTCAGTTTTGGGGACTCAGACACTGGGCATAACATCTTCAAGAAAATTAGAGATACCAAGGGAATATTTTATGCAAAGATGGGCTCAAAAATGGACAGAAATGGTAGGGACCTAACAGAAGCAGAAGATATTAAGAAGAGGTGGCAAGAATACATAGAAGAATTCTACAAAAAAGATCTTCATGACCAAGATAATCACGATGGTTTGATCACTCACCTAGAGCCAGACATCCTGGAATGCGAAGTCAAGTGGGCCTTAGGAAACATCACTTTGAACAAAGCTAGTGGAGGTGATAGAATTCCAGTTGAGCTATTTCAAATCCTAAAAGATGATGCTGTGAAAGTGCTGCACTCAATATGCCAGCACATTTGGAAAACTCAGCAGTGGCCATAGGACTGGAAAAGGTCAGTTTTCATTCCAATCCCAAAGAAAGGCAATGCCAAAGAATGCTCAAACTACCGTACAATTGCACTCATCTCACAAGCTAGTAAAGTAATGCTCAAAATTCTCCAAGCCAGGCTTCAGCAATACATGAACGGTGAACTTCCTGATGTTCAAGCTGGTTTAGAAAAGTCAGAAGAACCAGAGATCAAATTGCCTACATTCACTGGCTCATCGAAAAAGCAACAGAATTCCAGAAAAACATCTATTTCTGCTTTATTGACTATGTCAAAGCCTCTGACTGTGTGGATCACAATAAACAGTGGAAAATTCTGAAAGAGATGGGAATATCAGACCACCTGACATGCCTCTTGAGAAACCTATATGCAGGTCAGGAAGCAACAGTTAGAACTGGACATGGAACAACAGACTGCTTCCAAATAGGGAAAGGAGTACGTCAAAGCTGTATACTGTCACCCTGCTTATTTAACTTATATGCAGAGATACCACGAAAAATGCTGGGCTGGAGGACGCACAAGCTGAAATCAAGACTGCTTGGAGAAATATCAATAACCTCAGATATGCAGATGACACCACCCTAATGGCAGAAAGTGAAGAGGAACTAAAGAGCCTCTTGATGAAAGTGAAAGAGGAGAGTGAAAAAGTTGGCTTAAAGCTCAACATTCAGAAAACTAAGATTATGGCATCCAGTCCCATCACTTCATGGGAAATAGATGGGGAAACAATGGAAACAGTGGCTGACTTTACTTTTCTGGGCTCCAAAATCACTGCAGATGGTGATTGCAGCAATGAAATTAAAAGACGCTTACTCCTTGGAAGGAAAGTTATGACCAACCTAGATAGCATATTAAAAAGCAGAGACATTACTTTGCCAACAAAGGTGTGTCTAGTCAAGGCTATTGGTTTTCTAGTGGTCATGTATGGATGTGAGAGTTGGACTATAAAGAAAGCTGAGTGCCAAAGAATTGATGATTTTGAACTGTGGTGTTGGAGAAGACTCTTGAGGGTCCCTTGGACCGCAGGGAGATCCAACCAGTCCATTCTAATGGAGATCAGTCGTGGATGTTCATTGGAAGGACTGATTTTGAAGCTGAAACTCTAATATTTTGGCCACCTGATGCGAAGAGCTGACTCATTTGAAAAGACCCTGATGCTGCAAAAGATTGAGGGCAAGAGGAGAAGGGGACGACAGAGGATGAGATGGTTGGGTGGCATCACCGACTTGATGGACATGGATTTGGGTGAACTCTGGGAGTTGGTGATGGACAGGGAGGCCTGGTGTGCTGCGGTTCATGGGGTCGCTAAGAGTCGGACATGACTGAGCGCCTGAACTGAACTGAAACTGTCACAGGCTAAGGATGTACAGTAAAACTTCTAGAATAACCACTGAAAAATAATTATAGAATGTAAAACAAAACTCATTGCAAAAAAATATAAAGTAATAAAAATATTTGTTTAATTTTCAAAAAAGACAGGATGAAATGACAAATATAAAACAAATAGCAAGGTGGCAGAATTAAACCCACCTATATCAGTAGTGTATTAAATATCAGTTCAGTTCAGTTCAGTTCAGTCGCTCAGTCGTGTCTGACTCTTTGCAACCCCGTGAATCGCAGCATGCCAGGCCTCCCTGTCTATCACCCCAAATGGACTCAAAATCATAAGATAGAACTAAAATAATGAATAAAAGCATTTAAGTCTGAAAGAAGGTGTTGGAAGGGTGACATTTTCTCTCTATCCTGCTTGAGTTATTCAGTGCTGTGTGCTTAGTCACTCCGTCGTGTCCGACTCTTTGCGGCCCCATGGACTGCAGTCCGCCAGGCTCCTGTGTCCATGGGGATTCTCCAGGCAAGAATATTGCAGTGCGTTGCCACTCTTCCCAACCCAGGGATGGAACTCAGGTCTCCCGCATTGCAAGTGGATTCTTTACCTTCTGAACCACCAGGGAAGCCCTTGAATTATTTTAGCTGATCTGTTAATGAAATTGACAAAAGACAGATTGACAGGGAAAAAAACATAACTCATATGCATGGCAATCCCCTAGAAATGAGACCCCCAAAGTGACAAGGTAGGCTGGTTTACAGATCAGTTTTAGACTAAAAACAATTATTTTCAAAGATTTAGCAGAGCAAAGGTGTCTGTGCATAGGGTAACAGACTAATGAAGAAGTAATGAGATTGGTTTACACAGCTATCTTAGCCTTGAATTCCCCAACTCTGGTGATAAGAATGTTTTCCAACCTCCTAATATGGGGAGGATACGTTCAAATGCGAGATTTATTTCTTGCTTTCATGGGGAAAGAGGTGGGTCAAAGTGTTGGGGTTATTTTTTAATATCTTTATTTTTCAGCAGCCGTTTCCCAAATAACTTTAATGCAGAAAAATTAACGGCACATTTGGGGGGAGCCTGCTCTGAATCCCAACAGAGGTAATTAGAGTCCAAACATTATAGAAGTATAATGTCATTATTCCTAAGAGTAAAGATATTAATATCAGTGAGATTCAGACCTTGTTAAGTGTGCATGTTTAAATATCTAGAATACCCACTCAAAAAAAGCAATCTAGTGAGCTCTCTATTCTGAGTTCCTTTAGAAATCTTTGTCAGTTTCTCTGATTTTGACAATTATTATTGTACAGTTACAAGATTTAGGAGAAACGTAAACCTCCTCCTAACCCCAAAATATTGACTAATGAGCTAGCTGCTTTCCAATCAAGTATTACTCTCCACAGACACCATTTTCTATCTTTACTCATCTCATCCATGCCTTGGTTGGTTTTCTTCAGCTTGTTGCTTATAGTATCAGAAAATGCAATAGAGAAACAGGATGAATCTCTAAACAGAGCCAGATTTCAGAAAATGCAATGGAGAAACAGGACGAATTTCTAAACAGAGCCAGATTTCAGAAAATGCAATGGAGAAACAGGACGAATCTCTAAACAGAGCCAGATTTCAGAAAGTTAGCCAGAGTGGCTGGATGACTGCTCCAATCACATTTAAACTAAAAATGAAGAAGTGGCAGAACTGAACTAGTTAACGATCAAATAGAGAAAACGGACAAAGACGCCAGATGTTTCAGAAGAAAATTTCATCGTCTAATGATTGGAAGATACTCTTGGGAAACTGATAAATCTCTAAAATATCTTCACAGATGCCTCTATTGTCACGCTGTGAAAATCAAACACAAAATGAAGAATGTGTTGTGCTCAGGCATGATTTTCTCTAAAAATTTCATCCCCCCCTAAAAAAAATCAACACTTGAGAATTTCTATTTTTAATGAAAAAACATTAGCACATTTGACAATATAACCTACATTTTGCTAACAGGAGATAAGAAAGGCTTGTTTTCAAGCTCTCAGTTTCAGTTTTTTAAAGTATGGCCCCCATTCAAACCTTTTTCTTTTACCATTTATATGGCTGTTTTGACCCTTGTTTTAAGAAGACTCTCTTAAGAGGTATTTTACTGGTATCAATTATCCTTAGAGAAGTGAAGCCTGCTTCTGTCTGCTTTCTTTGACCTGAGAAGCATCTTTCTGTGTTTATATTTGCGTGTACGTCTTAGTTTCTTCTCCACACCAGATTGAGTCCTGACACCTTTCTGCATTTTGATAGCTTCCATGAGTCAGACACTTACTAAGTACCTCTCACGTAATCCTTCCAGCAACTCCGAGACACCTTAGATTTAGGAGCTGAGGTCTGGAGAGTTTAAGTGATGGACTCGCCCAGTGCCACACAGGGAGTTTACGACTCAGTCCAGTCCTCCAGTGTGTCTGACTTGCAAACCAAGCTTTTAATTTCAATGCTACACTTCCTCATCCATCTTTCTCTTCCCAGGGGTCATCACAGAGCCTGCCGCATAGCGAATGCTAGCATGTCTGAGTTGTGACTTAACTCGAGTCCCTGGTTCAGTGTGATATGGATGAGTAACTATTATGACCATTGTTCAGCTTGACTTTTGGGTGTATGGCTAGGAGCCCAGGTGCTACAAATCTGCAGATGGGGATGCCTCTTTGGAACAGGCGCTGACAGTGGAGCATCTTTTCCCCATCTGGCTTTCTAGATGATACTATATTATGGGGATGGGAGAGCTGAAAGGGAGCCAGCAGGTCCTGAGCTTCTACAACGTGCCAGGTGTTGTCTGAGGTGTTTCCGATGTGTTCTCTGAATCTCCTAAGAAGCCTGCAAGAGGTCTCACAATCTCACTTTGGGAGATGCACAGACTGACCCTCAGAGAGGGGAGGGCCCTCGCCGAGGCAGAATGGACTACCGGCGGCGGGGCCAAGGTTCACGCTGCCCCACCGCAGACCTCTCTGCCTCTTTACGACGCTACTTCACCATCACTGTCTGGAGCATCCAAACGAGGCCAGAAAGAGGAGGAGAGAGGGGAGCTTTGCTGGGTGGTTCTGCCATTGCTGACAAGAAGGACGACAAGGTGCTCAGTCACCTGGGTGGCCAGAGGCAGAGGTTTCAGGAGGAGAGCTTGCTGGGGACGAGTATTAAATAGTCCAGCCCACTTTTCTGGGGCAACACTCAAAGCATCATTCATTCAGTCAAGAAAGGAGAATCCCTCCCAGTGGGGTGAATGGAGACAACAGCA
Source organism: Capra hircus (assembly GCF_001704415.2). Classification (NCBI taxonomy): domain Eukaryota; kingdom Metazoa; phylum Chordata; class Mammalia; order Artiodactyla; family Bovidae; genus Capra; species Capra hircus. The sequence goes on along the minus strand of NC_030827.1, from coordinate 2,506,305 downwards.
CTTGCCGTCCAGAACTGACTCAAAGCTGGTTTGAGCTCAGAGAGAAGGCTCATAGTCACAGGAACTGAGGAGCAATTGCAACAGGCTCCAGAGGGCCAGGATGAGAACTGACCAGTCCAAAAGGCCTGCCTCGGGCCTGGCACACAGCCGGAGAGGCCATGCGGTCCTGCAGAGTGTTCGGGCACGGGCAGTGTAGAGCCGAGTGCAGAAGCGGGCCTCAGCAGTCAGCCTTCTCCCATTGCCCCCATCCAGCCCATGTTAGAGATGGGAAACAAAGCCCCAGAGAGGGGAGGGACTAGTCCCAAGTCACACAGCCAAGGTGATCAAGCTTATGGGTTTTTTAACTGTGTGATTCCATTTATTTCAATCTCAAATTTAATGCAATATTTTAAAAATGTGTTATCTAGGGCTATGTCCATAAATGGGAAAATTAACAAGAATAAAAAGAGGAAAACAGATGGGCAAGGGAGTGGAAAGACGATTGATATTAGTATATTCTAGTTTTCAGCAAGGTGGGATGTACATACTTTGTTTTTACAGCTCTTCCCACCAATATTTCATAGCTGGGGAACCTGGGGTTCATTAAGAAGTCGCTCACCTAAGGTCACCCTATGAGATTACCTACCCCTAAATCCCCATTCTACAGATGGGGTCACTGAAGCAGAGATGACACACCGCAGCGCAGAATAACAGGGTGAACAGAATCAGATCTGTTATCTTCTGCTCACCTTTGGGTGTGGCCACCAGGGACAGCAAGTGCTTGGGGCTCTTATCCTGCTGGCGGCACACTTCAGCCCTGTTGCCTGCCCATTGAGCCGGGGTCTTGTTTGCTCATTTGCTTGTTTTTTGGCCATGCTATACGGCACGTGGGATCTGAGTTCCTGAACCAGGGACCAAACCCACATCCCAGCAATGGAAGCGCAGAGTCTTAACCACTGGACCACCTGAGAATTCCCAGTAGGGTTCTTTTTTCACCCCAGTTTCTGCAGTTGGAGGAGGGTTAGCTTGAATAAAGAGCACTCCTTCAGGCAGGTGAGGGAACGTGGTAAATTTGCCAGTGTTTCTGATCTTTCAGAAGCTTCAGGGCCCTGCCAGGATGGGGTGGGGGGTCACTATTGAGATCTCGCGACTGAGCAAGGGGCACTGCTCAGCGTTCTCAACCTCTCTCGACTCTGCTCTGCCAAGGGAGGGGGAGTCCTCCTCACGTGGGGGGCTCTGTGAACTCTCCACTGTCATGTGGGAAGGCCCGTGGTTGCTGTGTAATTGTGGATAGTCCACTGTCCCTGTGATCCACGCAGCAGTCCCGGGCTGTCGCTGTAATAACTCATGACCTGGAAGCTGTGTGAGGAATGGGGATTCATTTTTTATTTGCCAATCCCAGGGCGGCCCGGCTTGAGCAGCCTCTTCCTGCTACCTCTACATAAACCCTTAGAGACTTTTGCAGAGTGGAGTGGGTGTGGCTTCTGGACAGGCGTACCCTCTGGGAAACCCATCTGGTCTCTTTGCAGGACGGGGGCTAAAGCCATGCCCCAGTAAGGCTCTTAGGCTCATTTCCTTGCCTAAAAATCTTAGTTTTCTCACATCGGTGTATCACTCCCCGGCATAGAGCCTTTCCATGGCTTCCCTTTGTACCTGGAGTGGAGTCCACACTCTTGGCCATGCTCCCAAAGACCTCCCTGAAGCCTTCCTCCACACCCTGCTCTCTGTGGCTTCTGCCAACACAGGGTCTTCCTGTGGCTGGCGGCTCCTTCTCAGCTTTCTGGGCTCAGCAGAACTGCCCCACTCATATTTCTGACCGTTCTAGCCAAAGCGGCCCCTGCCTCCACCAGGTGTCTCATCTCATCGGTCCACTTTATTTTTCCAATAGTGCTTTCAAGCGTGCTAAATCCCTTCAACCGTGTCCAGCTTTTTGCGATCCTGTGGACTGTAGCCCACCAGGCTCCTCTGTCCATGGGATTCTCCAGGCAAGAGTACTGGAGTGGGTTGCCACGCCCTCCTCCAGGGCATCTTCCTGACCCAGGGACTGAACCTGTGTCTCTTAAGTCTCCTGTACTGGCAGGCGGGTTCTTCACCACTAGCGCCTCCTGGAAAGCCCCTGTGGTCTTACCCCAACTTAAAGGCATCTTGTGAATGTGTCTGTTCACCTGCCTGCTGCCTTGTCACTCCCACTAGACTTCAAGGCCCAGGACAGCGAGGGCCTGGTTGGCCTGCTCGCCACTGCCCTAGCACCTGGCATAGCACAGGCGCCCAGCAATTAACTTGTCAAGGAGCAGGTGCCAAGTGTGCAGCCCAGCCACCTCTACAAGTGCATCTTCTGAACCCAGATCTCTCCGTTCTCAGGGCAGTTAAGCTGCATATCAAGAACACAGGGTGAGTAAAAATTTATCCTCCCCAGTGACTTCACGCCTGAGCTGAAATAAGAAGAGATTGATTTTTTAAATAGTAATACCAGTGATTGTCTCTCAGTCTGGATTCTGGCTTCAGTCGCCCCACCAGCCGGCTGTTTGGACATGCCCTGTTCACTTTCCCTCTCTGGGCCTGTGACCTCTCGCTACAATGAGGCTCCCAACACATGCTGCTTCCCTTTTTAGATCCCGGGGGAATCTCTCCCCACTCCCCACCCAGGAAAACTCAGCGTCCTGTGTGAACTGACTGTGCCTCGCAGCCGGCAGTCCGAAAGCTATGGCAACAGTCCAGGAGAGGCAGGAGGCCAGCCTGGGCCCGGGAGGCTGTGGAGGAGGCGAAAGGAAGTGAGAGAGCCGAGGGTTATTCTGGAGGTCACGATCACAGATCCTGCAAATTGTATACAGATGCTGTTCAAGGCTGGGAGGAGAATGTGCGAAACCAGGGACGGAGGGACGGGAAGGCAGCCCAGAGCCCTGGGGCCGGTCACTGCTTAGTGGGCCCCCTAGAGGGTGACCCAACGAAGGAAGCCAAAGTTGGATTCACTGAGCAATACTGGTTCACTGAGTGACTGTGTGAGCGCTAGGTGCTTGCCTTAGAGGACCACGTGGTGAGGAGGGGTCCTCTCTCTGGGCGTGTGGAAAGACAGGTGCCCTCTGCTGGAGCACCGAGCACAACTGGTTGCTGCTTCAAGCTGTCTCCTCTGTGGACGGAGAGCTTCTGAGCAGGGCCTGGGCAGCATTTACGTGCCTTCTATGCCAAGGACACGGCTTGGTGCAGAGGAGACTTCTGGGGTGAGGACTGGAGGACACACCATCTCTGTCATGGGACATGAGCAGTGCTTGGGGGCCGCCTAGTGTCCCCCTCACCTCCTCACCTCCCCTCACTCAGCAGCAAAATTCCACCTTGACTCACTGCAGGCCTGAACCTTCCACTCTGAGCTGAAGCCTTGACTCTAATTATATTTCACACCCTCAAAGTAACAGTGAGTTTCCTCCTGGCTGCCTAGGCTCCAGGCAGAGAAGGAGAGAAGTGGGAAGTGACAGAGGGCCCTGGAGGCAGGCTTGGGATGGGGAGGGCCTGAGGAGTGAAGGAGGAGGAGCTGCCTGGTTGCAGAGACCCTTCCTGAGGGCCTGACCTGGCAGGGTCCAAGGTCAAGGTGATCAGGAGAACAGGGGCGTCAGGCTGTGAGGAAGGAACTGCCTTAGGGGGACTGTCAGTTCAGGCGCTCAGTCCTGTCCGACTCTGCGACCCCATGAATCGCAGCACGCCAGGCCTCCCTGTCCATCACCGACTCCCGGAGTTCACGCAGACTCATGTCCATCGAGTCAGTGATGCCGTCCAGCCATCTCATCCTCTGTCGTCCCCTTCTCCTGACAATCAGAACAGGACAGAATGGTTCAGCATCTCGTGCACCTGCTGTCAGGCTCTGCAGGCTTCATCAAGTCACCCTGCTTGATTATCAGCCCGACTGCAGACTGATGTGTTCCCAGACTGGCTGAGAAGGACGTGTCCACCAGAGAGCAAGACCTGGGAGTCTGCACCGCGTGTGCTCAGAGGCTCCCCTGCCCACGCTGGGGTGGGGGGTGCAGAAGAGTTAGAACCCTGGCTGAGAACAGTTCCTAGAGCCTCGGTTTCCTCATCTGCAAGACAGGAAGAACCATTGTTGCTTCCTCCCAGGGCTATCTGAGAGCTTAGGTGAGGTTGTGAGGTTTCAGGGTGTAGCACACAGCTCCACTCAGCTGTGGGGAGTCTTCTTGCTTGAAATGCCTAAAGGGCAATGGAGCTGGGTCTGTGGCCGCAGGGATAGCCGCTTCAGTCAGGATCTCAGCGGGACACAAAGGCTCACTCAGATTGGGTAAACTGAGGCAGCGTAACAAAAGGACTGTTGGCAGTGGTGATGTCAGGGTGTGGGGAGACTGTGGATGGTGCCAACCTCTGGGCCGGGAACAGCGGGTGCCTTTAGCACGCCAATCCCAAGAATAAAGCAAGCTGTCAAAACCTAGAGACAGAAAGATCTGGGTGCAGAGGGCGGTCTGAGAGAGACCAGGTCCTTTGTCGAGGGGTCGAGCGCCTCACTACGGAGCCCAGGGGTGGGTCCCTTGAAGTCACTCCTCCCATCCCGCATCTCCTGCTGGTGACTCCACCTAAAACAGCCAGGACTTCCCTGGGGGTCCGCCGGTTAAGAATCCGCGGGGCACAGGTGTGATCCCTGGTCCGGGAAGACCCTACATGCCACAGGGCAGCTAAGTCCACGTGCTACAGCTACTGAGCCCGCACGCCTAGAGCCCGTGCTCCGTAGCAAGAGAAGCCCCACCAGCCCAGGCACCGTAACAGAGCAGCCCAGTTCCCTGCAACCAGAGAAAGTCCAGGTGCAGCAGTGAAGACTCAGAACATCCCCCAAAACACATAAATAAAAATGAGAACAGTCAGAAGCCAGAGGCAGGGCCTCGTTGATGGGGCCTCCCAGGTCAGCCTCCTGGCACACGGGAAGGAGGAGGCAGAAACGGGGACTGTCCAGCTCAAGGGTGAGCGCGAGCAGGAAAAGGGGAAGCAGACAGCTGTGCAGGCCCATGTTACAGATGGAGAAACTGAGGCTCAGTGGGGAGACTAGATCACGGGCCCAGAATCACAGAAGATGGACTACCTGACTCCCTCATTCATGCTCTTACCCGTTATTCCCTGTGGTTCCGCCCATCACTACCCTGAGCTGGGTGTTAGTTTCCTTATTCACACATCTCCAGACAGGTAAACTGGCTGCCCAAGGTCACACAGCAGAGTCCAGATGGCAGAAGCCAGGCCTGGGGGCCCCAGTGCCAGGCTGCTTTCATCATTCAGCATGATCTGGCCTTGGCAGGAGAGAAGGTTCTAGAAGCTCTGTTTAGACCAGGGCCACAACCTCTCTGAGCCACCAGCCTGAAGGGCCAAAGGATGGCGGTGAGGGTGTGTGTCTGGGGAGAGCTGGCTGTTGCCCCGTGTCTCTCTGTGAAGCCCCATCCTGGTGAAGCTCCAGGGTGCAATCTCTCCACAGAGATGATTCTTCCAGTGCAGAGCTTCACAGGCATGACTCTTCCTAATTCATCTCCCCTAACACCCGGGGGACATGTCTTGCCACCCTGCCTCCCTCCTTTCCTGTCCTTCCCCCACCCAGCCCCCCATCAGCAGCTTCTCTAGACTTCTGAGCGGGTTTTCTTTGACTCTGCTCTCTGCACCAGGCAGATAATACATAAGGCCGTTTGCCAAGGTCATCTTTAACTCTGCGGCACTGCGGGTGAGGGAGTGAGGGAGACTTAAATCACAGGGTAGCCCCGCTTTCCTTACGGTCTCAGCAGGGGTGCGGGTGGGAGAGGCGGGGCTCTGATCCCTCTCCTCCCCTCACTCTAGCTTGACTGGTGGAACTGGGCTGGCAGCTGGGAAATGTTTGCATTCCACTATTTTACCCTTGGGGAGGACAGAGAGAGAAAGGAAGGTCAGAGGAGGAGAGGGTGATTTTGATGATAGTAGGGAAAAGGTTGTGGGCCACAGTCTGGACAGAAAATGGTCAGCTTCTGGAGAAGATGGGACAGGGTTTGGACTGATTACTAAGGTCGAGATATGGCCTGGTTGCTAATAATACACCCATTCTACTGGTAGGAAAACTGAGGTCTAGGGAAAGAAAGGTGGTGTCCAAGGTCACAGACAGTAGCAGTCAGTGGAATGAGGCAGCAAACCATATATGCCCAGGGCTAATGGAAGCAGCTCCCAGGTTAGGACCCAGGCGTCCTCAGTTCCGAGCTCTGCTCTGACTTGCTGTGTGAGCCTGAGCAAGTTGCTGCCGCTCTCTGGGTTTCAAAGTCTGATGATTTTATTTTTATTGAGCACCTTCCAGAGCTTCCCAGGTGGTGCTAATGGTAAAGAACCTG